>NC_139978.1:11372376-12779508 GCF_963993115.1 Abramis brama
TACCCACGCATGCAGAGACCAGTGCTCTGGATGGGGATGTAGAATTGAGCCTCGGGCTTGAGAGAGAAGGTCTCTCCTCACCGGAATCGGCCACGGGGCTGTTTCTGACAGCGCCGTCAGCTCTGGGAACCAAAACTGGTTCTCCCAGCGCGGGGCTATGAGGAGCACCGCGCAGCGCGTCTCCCTGATCTTCGCTATCACTTGTGGCAGCATTGAGATCGGGGGAAAAGCGTACAACGGGACGCTGGGCCAGACTTGGGCCAGCGCGTCCTCGCTCTTTGAGAAGAACCTCTGGCACTGAGCGTTCTCGCTCGTGGCGAAAAGGTCGACTTCTGCTTTGCCAAAGCGACGCCACAGCGTCTGGACTGTTTGGCCGTGTGGAGCCCATTCCCCGGGGGGAACATTGTCCCTGGACAGCCAGTCCGGTCCGTCGTTCAGGCGACCGGGCACGTGCGCGGCTCTCAGAGAGCGCAGCGAGCCCTGAGCCCAGACCAGAAGGCGCTCTGCCAGAGCGCGTAGAGTTCTGGGTTTGATTCCGCCCTGACGGTTCACATACGACACCACTGACATGTTGTCCGTGCGGACTAGCACATGGTGCCCGTGCAGGTATGGGAGAAAGTGCTTCAGCGCTTTCTCGACCGCCAACATCTCCAGACAGTTTATGTGAAGGCTTTTCTCCTGGTCCGACCAGCGGCCGTAGACCGGTCTGCCCTCGTGAAGCGCTCCCCAACCTGTGTTGGACGCGTCTGTCGTGATCAGTTTGCGGTGTGAGATCACCCCCAACGTAACTCCCTGTTGGTACCATTCAGCTGCCAGCCAGGGCTGCAGGGCTGAGACACAGCTCTGAGTCACTCTGGCTCGAGCGCGGCCTGAGACCCATGCTTTGCGGGGCACTTTCGTATTCAGCCAACATTGGAGTGGGCGCATTCACAGTAAACCCAGCTGCAGAACTGCTGCAGCTGAGGCCATATGGCCCAACAACCTCTGGAAAGTTTTCAGGGGGAAACACCTGCCTCTTTGAAAAGACGCGGCGAGGTGTCGAACACAGCGCGCGCGCTGTGTTGACAGCCTGGCTGTCATGGCCACCGAGTCCAGTTCTATTCCCAGAAAGGAGATCGACTGGCTGGGGATTAGTGAGCTCTTGGCCCAGTTCACCGAAAGACCCAGGCTTTCTAAATGACTGAGAAGCGCCATCTTGTGGGAAGCGAGCTCTTGCACTGACTGCGCCAGAATGAGCCAATCGTCCAGATAGTTCAGAATTCGCATCCCCTGTGTTCTCAGGGGAGCGAGAGCCGCATCCATGCACTTCGTAAATGTACGGGGTGCCAGGGACAGGCCGAACGGGAAGACGGTGTATTGATATACCTGGCCGTCGAAGGCGAATCTCAAGAATGGCCTGTGACGGGGTATAATCTGAATCTGAAAGTATGCGTCTTTCAGATCGAGAGAAATAAACCAGTCCCTCGGGCGAATTTGCGCGAGGATTTGTCTGGTCGTGAGCATTTTGAACGGCCGTCTCATGAGAACTTTGTTCAAATATCTCAGATCTAATATAGGTCTGAGCGCTCCGTCCTTCTTGGGAACGAGGAAATAACGGCTGTAAAGGCCTGCCTCGGTTAAAGAAGGGTGAACTCGCTCTATCGCCCCTTTGCGCAATAGTTTCGCTATTTCTGTATGAAGCAGATGGGCTGCTTCTGCGTTCACCTCCGTCTCGACGCGCGCTCGAAAGCGCGGAGGACGGCGAAAGAACTGCAGCGAATAGCCCCGTATTACTGTGTAATACGTAATAGCCCCGTATTACTCAGTACCCATTTCGACACGCCCGGGATAGCTTTCCATGCATCTGCACTCATAGCTAGGGGTCAAATGGCCTCTGGGTCTCGCCCGCTGCTCTGCGCGGGGCAGGAGACCTGAAGCGGCGAGAGCGCGCGCGCACTATCGGTGCTGGGGAACGGGGGCTCGCTGATAGCGACAACTGGCTGAGCAGTGCTCACAGACACGGTCTCTAGGGACTGAGAGCGCGCTGTAGTGGGCAGCCCGAGGCGCGAATGCGGGGCGGGCCTGGGAGTGTTTACAAGCGAGTGTGAGCACTGGGGAGCGGGCACAGGACTCTTTATTAAAACACGGCCGGTGGCATGGGGCTTTATGAGATCTAGACCCTGAGTATGTGAAACAGAGCGGGCAGTGTGTAGGCGTGAGCACTGGGAAGTGGGCACATTTCCTACATTTAACACTCGAGCGGCAAACGCGCGCTTTATGTGAGTGTGCTCTGTGGGACACACAGGGGAGATCGTGCTTGTGTGTAGACATGAACACTGGGGCGTGGGCATATTTACTACACTCATAACACTGTCGGCGTGAGCCGGATTGCATGTGAGAAGCTGGCTGCGAGCTCGGATCAGCGAACAGCATAAAAAATGTTTGCCGCCAGAGCCGGAATCGAACACGGGTCTCTGGCGCGAAAGCCTGATATTCCGCCACTGAGCCACAGGGGAAGATAACAGGCTATTGGTTCGCACGAGCATCGAGCGACACAGGGGAGATCGTGCTTGTGTGTAGAGGTGAGCACTGGGCTGTGGGCACATTTTCTACACTCAAAAACCAGAATTAACACTCTTTTCCAGATTTCTCTGGGCCGCTGTACAAAAGGCGTTTGTGTTTAAACTCTCATAATTACTCGAGCACCATCAGCGGGAGGGTGCTAACTGAGGCTTATGTGTTCCCCCCCTGTGGCTCAGCGGCGGAATCTTAGGCTTTCGCACGAGAGACCCGTGTTCGAATCCCGGGTCTACCGGCACATAAAATTATGCCGTCAATGCTTCGCTCTGTCAGTTCCCTTAAAAGGCGACTGCAGATGTGTATTTTGCAGCCAACGAGCGCATTGTACAACCCGCTCGCCTGCACCCAGACACCGTTTCTATGGTTCGCGTGCGTCGCGGGCGAAATGAGAAAAGAGAGTGCTTTTAGTCCCGCTGAGGCCGGACCACCTCCATTTCTCACACATTTCTCATTCCCCTCTGAAGTTCAGGCGACTCGAAATGTCAATATTGCAGTAAACGAGCCTGTTGCATTACATTCACGCCTGCAAACAAACGCCAACATGTTGACGCTCTCTTATATTCTCGCGCTAACTGAAAGCTTATGTGTTCCCCCCCTGTGGCTCAGTGGTGGAATCTTAGGCTTTCGCACGAGAGACCCGTGTTTGAATCCCGGGTCTACTGGCACATAAAATTATGCCATCAATGCTTTCGTTCTGTCAGTTCCCTTAAAGGCGACTGCAGATGTGTATTTTGCAGCCAACAAGCGCATTGTACAACCCGCTCGCCTGCGCCCAAACACTGTTTCTATGGCAACACAAAGTATTCCTAGCCGCTGCGGCCGGACTCCCACCAAAACTTCTCGCTCGCTCAGTTCCAGTAATTGCGACTGTTCCAGCGCATTCTGCAGTAAACAAGTCGGCAACACAGCCCGCTTGCCTGCACACAAACGCCGTTTTTACGGCGACCCAGATAAATCCCATAAAGAGTGTATTTTCTGGTATTCCGGCCACGGCCGATGGTGTTATGAGTGTAGTAAAAATGCCCACTGCCCAGTGCCCATTCCTACACACAAATACGGCCCGCCACACACGGCCCGCACAAATAAAATCGACTCATGTCGATTGTGCACCAAATGTAGTGATTGTGCCCACGTCCCAGTGCCCGCAAACACTACACACTACATGTCTCACGGTTTCTGTAAAAACGAAACCAACGCACATACAGTCTGCACAAACAGACGGTGTTCTCAGCGTTTTGCATGGGCCCGATGTCCCGCGCCCTCATTCGCTCACAGACATAATAAACCCCACGGGGTTCGCCCCGCTCGCTCTCTCTCAGCACACCGCTGTAGGAGAACTGAGCGCGGGCAGGCTGCCCGCTGTGATCAGCGCGCCCCCAGTCTCACACGCTGCAAGCGCGGCGCTCATGTTACAGCACACCGGTGCTCTCCGCTCGCCACTAGGTCGCGACCAGAGCCCAGATATCATTCTACCCCTAGCCACTCACACGAAAGCGTGGGCAGAGCTTCCCGGGGTATCAGAGTGGGTGCTGAACATTATAGAAAAAGGCTATTCGCTACAGTTCGGTCGACGCCCGCAACGCCAAGCGGCGCGAATCGAAACTACGGTGAAAAAGGAAGTAGCACACCTACTTCGAGCCGAAATAGCGAAGTTACTGAGCAAAGGGGCTATTATCACAAGCTCAGAGCGAAGGGGGCATGTACAGCAGATATTTTCTGGTACCCAAAAAAGACGGGGGTCTCAGACCCATTCTAGATCTAAGACGACTAAACAAAGCACTTCTGAAACGACGGTTCAGAATGCTCACGACCAGGAAAATCCTCTCGCAAATCTGCCAAGGGGACTGGTTCATGTCGATAGATCTGAAAGACGCTTATTTTCAAATACAAATAGCGTCACGTCACAGGCGATTTTTGAGATTCGCCTTCAAGGGCCAGGCATATCAGTACACAGTCCTGCCGTTTGGCCTATCCCTGGCACCTCGTGCATTCACGATGTGCATGGATGCAGTGCTCGTACCCCTCAAGCTCCGAGGCATACGAGTGCTGAATTATTTGGACGATTGGCTGGTTCTAGCTCGATCACAGTCAGAGCTCATAGAACACAGGACCATATTACTCGATCACCTCGAGAATTTAGGTCTCAAAGTCAATTGGGCGAAGAGTTTGCTGTCTCCCAGTCAGAAAATATATTTTCTGGGTACAGAACTGGACTCGCTGTCTATGACAGCACAACTGTCGCCGCAGCGCAGACTGAGTATTCAGCGCATGACAGAAACTTTTCGCCACGGCACTTTAGTCCCGCTCAAAAAGTTTCAGAAAATGCTGGGTCTCATGGCTTCAGCATCTTCAGTGCTTCAGCTGGGTCTGCTTCGCATGCGCCCGCTGCAGTACTGGTTAAAACCGCGCGTTCCACGCAGAGCGTGGACCTCCGGTCTCTTGCGCCTCAAGGTCGATCAGAAATGCACCGCAGCTCTGAAACCTTGGACAGCGACCGATTGGTACCGGTCAGGTGTAAGCCTGGGGACTTCCTCGAGTGTGAAGGTGGTGTCTACGGACGCCTCAACCTCGGGATGGGGAGCGCTGCTAGAGGGCAGACCGTTCTTTGGCCAGTGGTCAGAACGGGAGAAGCTTCTACACATAAACTGCCTGGAAATGATGGCAGTCGACAACGCGCTGAGGCGCTTTTGTCCCCAGATAATAGGACACCACGTCCTGGTCCGTTCGGACAACATGTCAGTGGTGGCTTATATAAATCACCAAGGAGGTATCAGATCCAGAACCCTTCACAGGCTGACGGAACGCCTCCTGGTCTGGGCTCAGCACAATCTGCGCTCGCTCAGAGCAGCGCATGTGCCCGGCCACCTGAATGTGGGACCAGACAGACTGTCCAGGAACAATCTTCCGGCAGGAGAATGGTCTTTATACCCACAGACAGTCAAACTGCTATGGAGGACATTTGGCAGAGCGAAAATAGACCTATTTGCGTCTCAAGAGAACGCTCACTGTCAGGAATTTTTCTCCAAGAGCAGGGATGCGCTGGCCCACGTCTGGCCCCGCTGCCCGCTTTATGCGTTTCCCCCGTCACGCTCCTACCCCAGGTGTTAGAGCGAATCAGGGAAAACGGATGCCCAGTGCTACTCGTCGCCCCATTATGGACGAACCAAGCCTGGTTTCCAGTCCTGATGCAGCTGACGAGTACCGCCCCGTGGCCGATACCGGTGAGGGGGGATCTCCTCTCGCAGGCAAACGGCTCGATCTGGCATCCTTGCCCGGAGCTTTGGTCCCTACATGTGTGGGCCATCAACGGGTACCCGTTAACCTCCCAGCGGGAGTGTTAAACACGATCACGCAGGCTAGAGCTCCATCTACGAGACGGCTCTATTCCTCAAAATGGTCTGTGTTCACTAGCTGGTTTACAGCACGTGGCACTTCACCCTCACACTGTGGGGTGTCGGAGATTCTTTCCTTTTTACAAGAGCTTCTGGATAAGGGCAGAGCCCCATCCACGCTCAAAGTTTATGTGGCGGCCATAGCAGCGTTCGCTGAAACCAACGCTTGGCCAGTCATTACAGTAGGAAGGAACGATCTGGTCATTCGCTTCCTTAGAGGAGCTAAGAGGCTGAATCCTCCCAGATCTCCCTCGGTTCCCGTTTGGGACCTTTCCATGGTTCTGGAAGCCATGAAAGGTGCCCCATTCGAGCCAATACAGTCAATAGACCTAAAACACTTGTCTCTCAAAACAGTGTTTCTTCTGGCTCTCGCTTCAGTGAAGCGCATAGTGGACTTGCAATCGCTCTCAGTGAGCGCGACGTGTATGGAGTTTGGGCCTAATGACTCGAGAGTCATACTCAAACCAAAGCACGGATATGTTCCTAAATCCCTCAATACACCGTTTAGGGCACAGGTGATCTCCCTGTCGGCCCTGCCGGTATCTGAAGAGGAAGGGGACGCAGGCTTCCTTTGCCCGGCCAGGGCGTTAAGAGCCTATGTGTCTCGCTCATCTGTTTTCAGACAGACGGAGCAGCTCTTTGTTTTGTTCAGCGGACGTTCTAAGGGACTAGCTGCGTCAAAACAGAGTTTATCCAGATGGATAGTTGATGCTATAGCGCTAGCTTATACATCTAAGGGCCTGCAATGCCCGTTAGGTGTCAAAGCGCACTCCACGAGAGGCATGGCCTTGTCGTGGGCTTGGTCTAGTTGGATTGCCTTGCAAGATATCTGTATGGCGGCGGGCTGGGCCTCCCCGTCTACATTTATAAGGTTTTATAACCTCGAGGTTCCCGCTTTACAAGCTAAGTTGCTCTCGGTCTAAATTTTCAGTATTGCCTGCCCGATGCTATCGGCTCAGGATGCTGAAACTGCTAGAGCGTCGATCACTGATCGTCTGTATACTTCTGTGGGCAGTGCGTAAGTCCCCCATATTTATCCCCCATATTTTCACCCTGGCTGTGTGGAACACTTGATATAATCTGCTCTTATTAGAGCTCTATATTACAGGAATGATGCTATTCTAGCCCCTCTTCCTGGACTCTCTGTGAGTCCCTTGTGATTAGGCACTGTATGAGCCCCGGGCACCTGCCCTTGGGACTTTAGTGTTGTATCTCAAGCACGCACGGCGTTTTACACTGTGTTCCCCTAGCGTAAGATATTACGCAGTACGAGAGAACCTCTCGTAAGAGAACGTACTCGGTTACTGACGTAACCTCGGTTCTCTCTAGAGAGGGAACGAGTACTGCGTATCTTGCCATGCATGCATCACGCTCTGGTTCGCTTCGGCGATGAAAAACTGGTCAAACCAGCCTCTCGGGGCTGTATTTATAGCCAAGCCCCACCCGCTTTTGGCGGGACATGACGTAGTGGGCGCGAAACGCCCTCATTGGTTCTGACGTCATGAGGGGCCTCTCTCGATAGGCTGGTGCAGTTGCCGCAGAGCAGCCAATGGTCACGACTGACAAATCGAGCTGTCTCGCCCATGTCTGCATGCTGCTGCAATGCGTTTTACATTATTGCAAAATTAAGGATAATTTTTTGGCTTCAGTATCTCGTGGAAAAGAGGTTTTCCCCTAGCGTAAGATATTACGCAGTACTCGTTCCCTCTCTAGAGAGAACCGAGGTTACGTTAGTAACCGAGTACGATTTCCCCATTCCACTTCCCACGTCACACATTTTTCAAAGCAAAAACTCGTTCTGTGTGAATGCCCCCTATGGCTGGTGACGCCAGATTTTGACACAACCGACCGAGTTTGAATCTGCCTTTTACCGAACTTATTCTTCTCCCTTTTTTCATATAACAGCTTGGTGAGGTGTTTATTTTAAATACAAAATAAGAAAATATTTGAAAAGTGGAAATAAAGTGCCTAGCAGGTTTTATTTATTAGAAGGAATAAAGTATTTAATGGGTAGGATTAGGTATAAGCAGTAAACAGCAATATGCGTTCACACCAGAGGTGGGAGTAAGTCACACATGTGCAAGTCACAAGCAAGTCTCAAGTCTTAACCTTCAAGTCTCAAGCAAGTCCAAGTCAATTTTGTGAAAAGCAAGTCAAGTCAAGTCAAGTCAAGTCACTGCTTTATGTCAAGCAAGTCAAGTCAAGTCGTAGCTTGGGTCACAAGTCACTGGCAAGTCATACAAACGTTTGATGATTTCACTGAATTTATATATTAAAATAAGTTAAAATTACATAAGTTGTGGACTATGGTTTTATTTGCAACATTTTTTTTAAATATGCATTTCCACATACAGCTGAGTGGTTACTACAATAAAAATCAAAAAAATTAAAAATAAATAAAATTTCAAACTACATAGCCTAAAATGTAAATGTAACTGAAATTAGGCCAACATTAAAGCATTCAAAAATAAATATGCCTCAAACATTGCAGATGACCATTAAAAGGTATTAAACAATTCACAATTCAAGTATAATGGTTCCTATGCCACCAAATGGCATTCTTCAAACTGGCATCCCCTTTATAGCCTATAAGTTAAATAGGCTATTTTTAATTATGAAGTTAAAACCGCCAATAGGTGGCGCCAAATCACCGTCTTAATGTACGAGTCATAGAAGCATTCATTCAACTGATTTGTTCAAAATGGCAGATTCGTTCTGGAACTAAGCAACTAGGTCACTGAATCACAAATACGCATAACTCTTTCTGTGGCTTGTTTGGAACTATTGTCATTGGAGAAAAAGAGCAAAAACAGAGAATATTTGGAATATTATGTCTAAAATGTCACATCACAATATTCACTCTTTGTTTACTGAACTTTTATAAAATCATTATCACATTTGCAATCGCGCCAATATTCTGGAAATATTGTTATATGTTTTTAATATCATATGTTATAATTATAAAAATAACTCATAGGGCAATTTTTCCACCACATTTTGAATTTTGGGTGCATATTAATTCTGCTGGCATTTTGCCCCCAACCCCCTGATAACATCTAACCCTGCTTTAAGAGAAACATAAAACACGACAAAACATTAACAGTTTTCTATGTTGTTTTTTGTCATTGGAAAGAACGACATATTTGACTTTAAAGCATGATTGGAAATAAATGTGGCATGTTATACAAAACATATGCCATCATTAATTATCATTTGAATATTGACAACATTAAGCTACATTTGAAAACATAATTGTGTATAAAGAGGTATGCTGTTTTGACCAATATTCTCTCTAGATTTAAAGATAGTAAAATTAACTATAACAAACAGGTTAAACAAGCCATAGCTTACTTTTAGACGTGGTGAATGAAGTTCGACTGTTCGAGGTTGTGATGGTCGTCCGATATCCCTTGCCAGTTATTATGCGTACAGCAAATCTTCTTGTATGAATATGGTCAATTTCTAGTGTTTATATCCAAAAAGACACGATGCTGGGAGATGTTGTATTTAGCGCGCTCACCGCGATGTATGTTTTTTCTAGGCTTGTGCAGCGTCACGCAATCGCGCAGAATCTGATGGCGTCAATGGTTCCGTTGCTTTCATTTTGTTCATCAATTGATGTTGCGATTATTTATATAAAAATGTATATCAAGTCATTCTCGAGTCATACAGTTCAAGTCAAGTCAAGTCTCGAGTCATTGGATCTCAAGTCAGCAAGTCTCAAGTCCTTAAATTTGCGACTCGAGTCTGACTCGAGTCAATGTGACTCGAGTCCCCCATCTCTGGTTCACACAAATAACTTTTTTATTTTAATGTTTCAGTGTGTGTTGACAAATTACTTTATTTGAATGTTATCTTGATATAACATGACACTAAGTTGTTACGAAAGAAATGCGTGGTGATTTCATTGCGTGAGTATGTAAGGAACCGACGCATTTTTTTTTTTTTTACTGGTTCAATGAAACTATACGACTGGAACACTTGGAAGATACTGTGCCGTCTGGCTTAGAGATGGGCTACTCTCTAAGAAAACAGGACGTTTCTGGATATTAACATTTGAAATGTTAGCAAAATCTTGCAAAATTAGCATACCCATCTGAGACGCAATCACATAGAGATCACACCTCAGTGTCTATTGTCTTATCTGCATTCCTGCCCTTTATCCCCTCGTCCCCCATCTCTTCTCTCTACATGCTGAGATCACCTGAAATTCACCCAAAAATCTATATGATTTAATGTGAACAATCATCATACAACACTACATGTTTGGTTTCATTTCAAATGTCTCTGTGCGACTGGTACAAAGGTCTCATTCCCACAGAAGTAAACCAAAAGGTTATAAAGGTTTTAAGAGTTTAGCCATACTTTGCATTTGTAAGCAGATCAGCCCATAATGCTGAGTGTCCCCCGAACTGATATTTAAGTACACTTGGCACTGGTATAAAGGGAATAATAAAGGGATAAAGGAAATTTCTATTTAGGACAACATAATGTTGCTTGAACTATCCTAAATAGTCTTTAGCCTTACCTCTGTTTATTGTAATATTACTTAAGCTACATGTACATGGGAAACCACTGCATGACCAAATCAAAGTTACTACCAGAGAAAGTGTCAACTTATATCTGTGGTAGTTGTCATGACCTCTGACTAGAGATAGTGTTACTTTAATCCAAGTGTATACAGATCTATGGGGACTAAACAAAATACTTTTTAATAGAGCAAGCATGGGAGCAGCCATCTAAACAGTATAGTCAGTGACCTCTGTCCAGTGACCAAGACTGGCGAGTTTGTGATCGTGAGATCCGCATTAAACGGCCAGCGCAAACCCTAAGCGACACTGGTCTCCAATTGAAGAAGTACAATACGGAGTTAAGAGTTAAATAGAATAATCAAATGTCTAGATAAATTATCAGATAAATGACCAATTACCAATTGGCGTTCCAACCTAAATGTGAGGTTGTGATAAAATGGAGTCAGATAAAAGTAAATTGGAATTAAACTACTTTACCACACTGAAAAAAAACGATATTCCTTTACCCACTTATCGGAAACAATTGTTGGGCCGATCTGGGTGGGCCTTAAGAAACAAACTGTCCGAAAGAACCGGTTTGCAGAAATATAATAAAGCATTTAAAATCAATATGCAATTAAGTGACCCAAAACATTCAGTTCGATGTTTCTTGATGTGTTTTGTAAAACTACTGTTCATGTTAGTATTTTAATAAATGACTCAAAAGGCATGTGTTTTGTATAATGTCCCTGAAGAACCGGTTATTAATTTAGCTTTGGTTTTAAATTAGTTGTTGATCTCGAAGATATGTTGGCTAAATCATCCATCAAATCTGCTCTTCCTTTTGTCCACAACTTCCTACTCCTTTACCCTGGAAATCAAAATAATTAAATTCAATAAATATTTGATGCATATCCGAAGGAAATTACTCGTGCTTCACAGGATACATACAGATAGAAGTTGACACCCCACTCACATTAGTATAGGGTGACTTGCTCTGTTGCAGGACTTTTGTGAGACAATGCAGGAAATATTTGAGGAAGATAAATGTACTACTATTATACTATGTAAATATTGATTTACCTTATTAGTTGGAAACCTATTTGCCATTACGTTGGATGAAAAATGTTTTAAATCGCCAATAAGCTTTGTTAATTGTGACCGGCTCTGTGACTGGCACTCAGTTCGCCCATATCCTAGTGATACAATAATTTACTCTACAAGACATGTTCAGTCTGCTAAATTTGATGGACTGAGTGACAGACCAGTGTAGCAAATTAGTCAAACATCAAATTAATACTGTATGAATAATTAATCATAGCTTGTTATAATTAATTATAAATATTTGGAATAGTTAATCGAATTAACTTCATGTAGCTGAATTAATATTACCATCTATTAATCTGTTCATCCAGCAGTATTGCTCATCGTTCAACTCTTCAGAAAGGGTATTTTCCGCGGCCACAGAAAGCCTCTTTCTTAGCATATAGCTGTGATCATAATCGTTAAATTGATATTGATTTATAAGCAGACCAGAATCAATTTGCACAAATGTGCACAAAAGTTTTATTTAACTAAATCACGAACACATAACTAATCTAAACAAACACATACACACAATCAGGGTAGAATGGAAAGTGAAGGTGACTGAAAAAACGATTAGAAAGTCTTGATAGTTCGGTTCGATGGTGCTGAAGTTGCAATCGATTTCTTCCACGTTGATTGAAGAAGCAATGGTGAACTTGTGGAGTTAGTTAATTCTGTTATGGTCGAGGAAGGTACACATGGCTCTGTGTGTGGAGCCTGGCAGTTTCACGTGAACAGCAATCAGGAGCAGAAGCCAGCGAGCGTGTGGAAGGCTTTTAAATTCTTTAAGTTCTCACCTTTGATGAGAAAGGTGCAATTCTCAAGGGGGGAAAGTTCCTTTGTTTGAAAAGCTGACTCATTTGCATGGTTGGAGTAAGCTGGCAGTTTGTGTCCATTTATACTCTGATAAATATAACAAACACACACTGCATTTCTATGAGAAGGTGATGTCCACCAAAGTGTGAGTCATTAAAGAGGAATATTTTGATGGGAAGGACCACCTAGATGGGGCTACATTAACTAGTAGTTCTATCAGTAGTAGTCTTCATCAGAGGTTGGTCATTTTCCCTGCTCTATCTAGAACATGACAGCTGCGCAAATGGATTTTTAAATATTTTTATTGTGGTATTGCGTATTTCTGGGAGGTGGGAAACAATACAGACACAATTGAAATGCAGGACACTGCTTACGTCTTGGACAAAGCTCCCAATTTCGGGACTTGTGGTCACCCTACTAAAGGGTACGACACATCACAATGAGAACAATCAAATCAAGTTGACAAAGTATAGGCCCATTTATTTCATTCAAACCAACTGACAAAAGACATGATAAACAACAATTACACAAGTGTACAGCTAAGAAAACAATATTTATGTTGCACTAACTATTTGTACTCAAAAATGTAATCATATATATTGAAGGATGGGTAAAGTTACATTATTGTTCACAATATTGTTTAAACCTGTAAAGATTGATGATTCGTTGACAAGTTCCTTTATGAGTATGCGTACATCACTCTTCAGTGTCCTCCTCACTGTCATCACTCAGGGGGAATTCTCTGTTCCCACGCTGTGTATTGTAGCTTTTCACATGCATTGGACACTCCTGATTTATAATAGCCTTTAGAAACAAGCGTCAGCCTTCATTATGAAACATTTGTAAGCATATTGATAAAGACATGCAGGAACAGTTACATGTGTGAGTCTCACCATCTTCTCTTCCCGAACAGCAGGATTTTTAAGGAAGAAGCAAAGGGGTGCATACAGGATGTTGACTACGCCGATGATCACCATGAGATTAGGGAAGCCGATAGCTCTTACTATTGCCCCACCGGTAGATGGACCTACAGCATGAACACACAAAGAAGGAAGAGTTAATTTGGCTCCCAGAGCTCTTAGGGTGAGCAAACACTACACTACACAACACATTAGAAGTTTTGAAAATAGATCTAAATGGGATGTGGGTTTTTTTGTAAATAGGTAACGGTTACACAACAACGCTGTAATAAAAATGGAAACGTTTTTCTATTCATTTTTTGCATACAGGTGACAACGTTGTCAAAATTAACCGCACACATCACACAGATCTGCAAAAACGAATAAAAATGCTGTATTATGCATGCCAGGCCAGTAGTTGGTGATGTCACTTTGTAAAGAAAAACAATGACATAGTTAAAAAAGAGATGATAACGATATTGTTTTCAAAAACTAGCAATTTGAAACCCGTTTTTAAGCGTTTGCATTTTCAGGGCTCCAAAACACTTACTTTCAAATTTTATACCAAAATGCATAAAAAGTTTTCAGTTTTTAGTTGAAAACAGTATTGTGTGAACAGCTTCCTATAGGAATAAATTGCACAAAACATGTCTATTAGTAAAAATATATTCAAGTACATCTGCATTGAGGTGCAATTACCAACAGCAAATCCCATGCAGAGTGCCACATCAGCAATAGCATACACGCTTCCATACACAGAGGCATGTCGGATATCCACTAGGTAAGCCATTATTGCCATCATAGAAGAATCAACCATTCCTACATGCACAAAAAAAATTATGTATATTATCTTATGTCATGCAAAGTTATAGAGTTATGTATGTTAAAAGCATAGTTCACACAAAAATGTTATGTTTTCTTTCTTCTGTGGAACACAAAAGATAAAGAATGTTTTTGCTTATACAGTGAAAATCAATGGGGTCCAAAACAAAATTGGACCCTGCTGACTTCCATTGTATGGGCAACAACACAGAGACATTTTTTTAAAAACTGTATCTACTTTTGCGCACATATATATTCAAACGTGCATACCTATAGACTAAACACGTAATATGCATGTGCACGCCATCACCGTTTTCACAGATTCATGTTTTTGAAGTTTACACGGAGATGATAACGTTTTCAAAAATTTTCAAAACTTTACAAAACTTGCACCTTGGAACCTATTTCAAAGTTTGCGTCCTCGAGCCACCAAACACTAGAATGGCCAGAACGCATTAAAAGTTTTATGTTTTCAGTTAAAATGGTGTCGTGTAAGCAGGCCCTAAATTAATGATTTTTACAACGGAAGTGAATCAATAAATTTCTTTAGCTGGACAATAACTTTTTTCTAGAGCTGCTGTAAAACCAAAACAATCTCTGTTCCATTAATTTCCTATTATCACTGTAAAGCTGCTTTGAAACAATCTGTATTGTTTAAAGCGCTATATAAAAGAAGGTGACTTGACCTGAATTGACTTTTGTGCCCCACAGAAGAAAGTCATGAGTAAATGATGTCAGAATTAGCATTTTTTGGTAAACACTCTCTTTAATACTGAATGAGAATTAATGAAATAATATTCACCAATAGCAAATCCCAACCCTCCATTGGGACCAATAAGACCATAGATGTTTTTGGCAAAGGGAACCTACAACAAATTCATATAATGTTACTGCAACATGTATGTTGTGTTTTGGTTTAGTTTTTTCAGTCAGTGCTATGTTCCGTTTTGCCTCAGTTCCCAGTCATTTCCCTGGTTGTTAATTAGTTCCTGCACCTGTTCTGTTTTACCTCGATTACTCTCCCTGTGTATTTAAATCCTTAATTCTGTCTGTTCATTATTCTGTGTCATCTATGTTGATTTGGTTGATTATTACAATAACCACAGTCCTTTTATATATACACAGTACTGTCTAAAAGATTGGGGTCAGTAAGATTTTTAAATCTGAAAGAAGTCTCTTATTTGCACGAATGCTCAATTTAATTTATCAAAAATACAGTAAAACAGAAATATGGTGAAATATTAATACAATTATAACTATTTTCTATTTAAATATATTTTAAAATTAAATGTATTCCTGTGATGACAAAGCTACATTTTCAGTAGCATTACTCCAGTCTTAAGTGTCACGTGATCCTTCAGAAATCACAATATTAAGCTAATTTGGTGCAATATTTTTATAATGTTTTTGTGGCAACCCGGAAACATTTTTGTCAGTATTTTTTTTATGAAGAGAACATTCAAAAGAACAGCATTTATTTAAAATAAAAAATATTTTGTAACATTATAAATGGTTTTACTGTCACCTTTGATAAATTTAATGAATCCTTGCTGAATAAAATGATTAATTTCCTTAAAAATGTACTGACTTTGGAAGGGTAGTGTAGTTATTTTATACATAGTTCAAGCACGCATGGGCCTTGCTGTTCTTAAAGTGTAATGCAACATGATTTGTGATACTCACACAGAGCAGACTGATGCCAACTATAAGCATGCCAATCATGGAGCACAACCACCTAAATCAAAGAGACACATTTCTAAATTATGCAAATCTTGCCTCTGTAGACAGGCAGGATTTGCTTTGCCAACCCATCCCCCACAAACACATACACATATAAAATGACTTTTAGCTATTACCTTCCCATTTTATTGGCCAGTATACCAAATAGATTGGTTCCAATGAGGTAAAAAAAACTGGCTGGTAGGAAAGCCATTCCTGCAATATCAGTGGCTACAATTAATTCAGTCAACAGACAGACAGACATAACACAGAAAAAATATTTAACAAATTCATCAGAACCATCAGAAACCTCTTACTGGCTGGCTTCTTTTAACTCTTACCAGTTGATTGAACTACACAGAGAAACCACAGATCTTCTCAAAAAGCCACATGTTTCACTTATTTCTCACTAAGGAAGTTACTAATGATATAATGGTTCTGAATTCTTTCAAGTAAATTACTTTAACATTAAATTTGTCAGAGAGGAAACAAACAGGAATCAGATACAATTATCTAAACAAGCAGGAAGTGAGGTTGTTTCAATCATATTTTAATGACTTGGAATAATAGAGTTTCTTACCAAGCTGCCATTTTGGCGAGCACATTGTTTGCATCATCCAGATGGGAAGAGTGGGCTCTAAAATAGCTACCCCCATGTTTGCAAAGCACAAAGATCCTGTAATTATATACAGGAACCATAATCTTACTCATTATTCACTCAACATAGCTCTTCATCCGTTTCATTTACAAATCGTTTTAGCTGCTCACATCAAAACATACAGCCACGATTTTATGGAGGCACACATGTAATTACAGAAACAGCTAGCACACCTCCACAACAACTTTTTAAACTGGTTTGACTGTGGGCAGTATTTGAGGAAGTATTTGATTTGGTTTTATTTACACACACACCTGCACTAATGAGTATGTAGGGATCCTTCAGCAGGGTAAGTAATGGTGTTCCTTCCACACTCTGAACAGAAGACACATAAAAATCACTCCAACTTATCATAGTAACAGTAATGCATTTCTCATTTCAAACATTTCTCATCTATCAGCTTTAATATCTCTCATTTTAATAAATGAATGCTACTCACCCCTGGAGATATTTTTGAGGGCTGAAGGATGCAGAGCTGGAGGGCTGGGTATTGAAAACAATTCGATAAATCAACTTAATTTAATGTAACAGGCCAAAGGAGCGTATTCATTATTAGTTTTACTAATGTCTTACCTCCATCAAACAGAGCCAGAAAGGCAAGGACGAGGAACGGAGAACTTTTACCAACAAACTCATACATAACACTGCCAAATGGCGCTCCAACTGAAACGAGCACATTTTGCATTGTCAAAAATTGTTATTTGTGGCACGAATTCTGTCACCTTCATTTAGTTGCATTATAATTGCTGGTCATTTTCAGATGTTATAATTTGGTACATTACATGATGTTACTTTACATTGTTATATAGCGTCATATTATGGTGTCATATAATGGTGTCCCTGCATTGACACCATTATATGAGAAGTGAACTGAGCTGGACGATGACATCACTGTTTTCTCCAGAGCGGATGTATAGATAGATGAACTAAATCAATAACTTTTTTTTAACAGAAATTAACCTTCACTGAACTTACTTAAGCTTGACTATGACACTATTTTCTTCTAGATCTGCTGTACAGCCGAAACAAACGTTGTTGCATTATTTTCCTGTTATCACTGTAAAGCTCCTTTGAAACAATCTGTATTGTGAAAAGCGTTATATAAATAAGGGTGACTGTAAAGCACAATATAAAAAAATACAGGACTACATTAACTTACTGAGCACTCCCATGGCAAGTCCTCCCAGTGCAAATCCCATGGCAGTTCCTCTCTCATTGTCATCTGTGTAAACACTTGCTAACATTCCCAGACCTACAGAAGTACACATTCATTTTTATCATATAAAAAAAAATGAAACAAAGATAAATCACTTTTGTAGCTTTAATGTAAAAATTACAACCTATGTGATGCCACTGAAAACCAAAGTGACAAATTTCAGAGAAAAAAAGCTTAACTACTCAAGTGTACACACCCTTTTATAATGTGTCTGTGTTCTAAATAAACTAATTATTAGGCTTATGTGAAATAGTATACACCTGTATTCACCTGAAGTGACTCTGATAAACTCCAAATAAACCTCAGCTGTTCTTGTAAAAAACTTTTGACATCTTCTTGGTTGCATGCTACAAGAGCCATGGGCCGCAAAGAGCTTACAAAGCATTAATGGGAATGTATAGCTCAGGTGAGTGAAGAAGTTTCCAAGACATTAGATACACCATGAAACACAGTAAAGACAGCCTTAAGAGAAAGAGAAAGTATGGCACAACAGTGATATTATCAAGAAAAGGGCATCCCTCCAAAATCGACTGAAAGACAAAAAGAGGACACTGGTCAGGGAGGCTGTCAAGAGGCAACATTAAAAGAGTTACAGCTCTTTCTGGAAAGTACTGGTTGCTCCCTACATATGAAAACTATCTCACGTATTCTCCACCTGTTTGGACTAAGGGGCAGGATGGCAAGCCTTTTCCGACTAAAAAAATCAACCATTCAAATGCAAAAACAATCAGTTTACCAAAACCATGTGGAAAATGTGTTATGGTCTGTAGAGATCAAGATTGACCCATGGTTTGGACAGCTTTTTTTTCCAGCTGGATATTAGTGAAGGTGGAGGGAATCATGAATAGCTCCAAGTATCAGTCGATTATGGTTTAGAACCTTCTGACGTCTACAAGAAAGCTGCAAATAAAAAGACCTTTCAGAAGAGTGAAAATATTCCCAAGTCAAGATGTGCCAAGCTGTGCCAAGACTCCTATCCAAACAGACTGTGTGCTGTAATAAAATCAAAGGGTGCTTCAACTAGTTCGGGACAGTGCACGTATGCAGTTAGTTATTATTTATTATGTTTTTATTTTTCTCTGAAATGTGTTGCTTTGGTTTTCAGTGGCATTGCATTCAACCACATGTTTTAGCCGATAAATTACTGTGTTGTAACCTACATAGTACAACTATTATGTGGGTATTGGATGATCTTCTATGTCGACTCCAGTTTGTTAGGCTGGGTGATAAAATGTCTGACATTATTTTAACTAAAACAGGGGCCCCCCAAGGCACAGTTTTATCACCCTTTCTATTTTCATTGTATACTGCTATAGGCACACTCAGACATCTTGTTGTATACAAAGGTTTTCAGACGATACCGCCCTTGTGGGTTTAATTAATCAAGGTAATGATGTGGACTATAGAAGAGAGGTTGAGTTATTTGTTACATAGTTTGATGAACATTTCCTAAAATTGAATGTGGAGAAGACTAAGGAGTTGATCATTGATTTTAGAAGAAAAAAAGAAGTGATACTACCAGCGATAATTAAAGGTCAGAAAATAGAGATTGTTCAGTCTTATAAATATCTTGGTGTCCATTTGGACAGTAAATTAAACTGGAAGAAGAATAGTGAGGCTGTTTTTAAGAAGGCACAATCAAGGTTAGTATTTTGTTTTATGCAGTGCTCTGTTGGGGGTTGGGGATAATTTTTGTATGTACTGATTGTTGTTTTTTTTTTAATGTTTATTTGTCTATTGTTTGTAATGTGCAATGGTGGCAAATGAGTTTCCCCTTACAGGGATTAATAAAGTTTTCTAATCTAATCTAATCTAATCTAATCTAATCTAATCTAATCTAATCTAATCTAATAGGTTGTAATTTTTACATTAAAGGTGCAAAAGTTCTGATATTATTTATCTTGGTTTAATTTTTTACATCACAAAAAACAGCTGTTTTAACGGGGGTGTATAGACTTTTTATTTCCACTATACATACCGTTCAAAGATTTAGGGTCAGTAAGATTTTTCTTTTTTTTTAAAGAAGTTAATACTTTTATTCAGCAAGGATTGCATTAAAATGCTCAAAAGTGACAGTACATACATTTATAATATTATAAAAGATTTTTATTTCAAATAAATACAGATCTTCTGGATTTTCTATTCATCAAACAATACTGAAAAATTCAGCTTTGCCATAACAGAAATAAATGAAATTTTAAAATATATTACGATAGAAAATAGTTATTTTAAACTAATGATATTTTACAAAATTACTTAATTTTTTTTTATCAAATAAATGCATCCTTTGTGAGAATATAAGATACATCATTGAAACACACCAAAAATCTTACGGACCCAAAACTTTGGATGTCTTTGCAAACTTACACATATTTGGTACATTATATCCCACATAAACCATTATACCTGCCACAGAGGAAAAAGATGATCCAATTCCCTGCAATGAGCGGGCGAAAAACAGCAGTGCATATGTCCCTGTGAAGGCAAACACTGCGGAGAAAGCATTCAAAGTCAGAGTCTACCTCATTTCATTTGTAGTTTGCACTAGCCATATAAAGTGAAACTATATAAACCACGTCAACAAACAACATATGGAAAATCGTACTCGGTTACCTAACGTAACCTCGGTTCTCTCTAGAAGAGGGAACGAGTATTGCGTAAGTTGCTTACGCTACGGGTAAAGTTGTCTTTTCTCGAGATCTGAAGCCAAAAAATTATCCTTAATTTTGTATTTATTGTCAACGCAGTGCGGCAGACAGCAGACCATAGCAGGCTGTACGAGCGTGCTCATTGGCTGTCCTGCGGCAACTGCAGCAGCCTACCAGTGAGCCCCGCGTGACGTCGCGCCCTCCGCGCGCCTAGCCCGCCAAAATGGGCGTGGCTAGCGTGTATAAAAGACGGGCTCACAGGCTGGAATTCTGGTTTTCATAGACCGAAGCGAATAAGCTCGTGGTGCGACACGGCAGGTTACGCAATACTCGTTCCCTCTTCTAGAGAGAACCGAGGTTACGTTAGGTAACCGAGTACGTTCTCTTACGAGAGGTTCTCTCGTATTGCGTAAGTTGCTTACGCTACGGGAACCCCTTGTCAACGCCGTGCGCGCCGAGCATCAATGCATGAATCCCAGGGAAACCCGGGGAAAAAACATGCGAGAACAGGCGGCCAGCAACGCGGGCCAGCACATGTCATAAGCACTTCATAAGGGTACAAAGCGGCTCTTCCGGTCTGTGTATAAACCCGATGAGAGTGCGTACATAGGCACATATAGAGACTTTTATCCCTAGTGCATCTTACCAGAACAGCTAGTAGTACACGAGAGTAGTCCGCGCATGAACGAATGGGCAGAGCATACAACTCGCTTAGACTGATAACAGTTTAGCCTGCAAGGCGGGGACTTCCAGATTATAAAATCTCACGAATATAGAGGGGGAGGCCCAGCCTGCCGCCATACATATGTCGTGAATAGAAATCCCGCTAGACCAAGCCCACGATGAGGCCATGCCTCTAGTGGAATGGGCTTTGATGCCCATAGGGCACTGCAGGTGTTTGGACGCATATGCAGCTGCGATAGCGTCCACTATCCATCTGGACAGACTCTGTTTCGAGACTCCCTTGGTGCGCCCACCAAACGAAACGAAAAGCTGCTCGGAGCGCCTAAAGGCGGCGGAGCGTGTGATGTAAATTCTCAGCGCCCTGACGGGGCAAAGGAGAATATCACTATCATCACTATCGGATGTTGGCAGAGCCGACAGGGAGATGATCTGCGCCCTAAAGGGAGTGCCAATCGCTTTTGGGACGTAACCGTGTCTCGGCTTGAGGATGACTTTAGAGTCGTTAGGTCCGAACTTGAGACACGCGGGGCTGACAGACAGCGCGTGTAAGTCCCCTACGCGTTTCACTGATGCCAGAGCTATCAGAAAAGCGGTTTTGAGCGAAAGGTATTTTAAATCCACGGAATCTAACGGTTCAAAGGGAAAAGCTTTCAGGGCTTCTAAGACCAAAGAAAGATCCCAGATCGGAACCGAGGGGGGTCGCGGGGGGTTCATCCTCCTGGCTCCTCTAAGGAAGCGGATGATGAGCTCATTTCTTCCTATTGCATGGCTGCGTGTCGTTTCAGCAAACGCCGCGATAGCCGCAACATATACCTTGAGAGTGGAGGGGGACCTGCCCTTGTCCAACAGCTCTTGTAGGAAGGAGCTCTTGTAGAGTCTTCTCGTGGAAGGGGCTCTAGACTGCGTGATCATGTTTATGACCCCTTCTGGCAGATCAGCGGGTATCCATTGATTATCCACGCATGCAGAGACCATCGCTCTGGATGGGGATGCCAGATCGATCCACCGGCTTGAGAGAGGAGATCTCTCCTCACCGGGATCGGCCATGGGGGTGAGTGCGACAGCCTCACTAGCTCTGGGTACCAGATTTGGTTCTCCCATCGCGGGGCTATGAGGAGCACTGAGTGGCGCGTTTCCCTGATTCTCTTTAATACCTGTGGTAACAGAGAGATTGGGGGAAAAGCATACAGCGAGAGGCTGGGCCAGGTTTGGGCCAGCGCGGCCTCGCTCTTTGAGAAAAACCTCGGGCAATGAGCGTTGTCTCTCGACGCAAATAAGTCGACTTCCGCCTTGCCGAACAGGCGCCACAGTAGCTGGACTGTCTGAGGGTGCAGGGACCATTCTCCCGGGGGAATGTTGTCTCTGTCTGGACCGACATTCAGGTGGCCAGGCACGCGTGCGGCTCTCAGCAAGCGCAACGAGTGATGAGCCCACACTAGAAGGCGTTTCGTCAGATTGCAGAGATTTCTGGATCTGACACCGCCCTGTCGATTCACATAGGACACCACAGACATGTTGTCCGAGCGTACTAGCACGTGGTCATCCCGTATATGTGGGAGGAAGTGTTTGAGCGTGTTCTCGACCGCTATCATCTCCAAACAGTTTATATGGAGACATTTCTCCCGATCTGACCACAGGCCAAAGACCGGTTTGCCCTCGAACCTAAGTTGGATGCATCCGTCGAGATAACTTTGCGGTGTGAGACGGCTCCCATTATCACTCCCCGCTGGTACCAGTCGGCCGCTAACCAGGGTCTCAGTGCTGAAACGCAGCTCTGAGTCACTCTGATTCGGATGCCGCCGGACGCCCATGCTCGGTGAGGCACACGAGCGTTCAACCAGCGTTGTAGAGGGCGCATATGTAGTAGACCCAGCTGAAGCACTGCTGTGGCTGATGCCATACAACCCAGCATCCTCTGAAATGTTCTCAGGGGTGCGGTGCTGCCCATCTGGAAAGACTCGGCCAGGTGTTGGATACGGCGCGCGCGCTGTACCGACAGCCGGGCCGTCATTGCCACAGAGTCCAGTTCCAAACCCAGAAAAGAGGTTGACTGACTGGGCAGTAATGAGCTCTTGGTCCAAATGACCGTGAGACCCAGGCTTTCCAGGTGGCTGAGAAGCACTGATCTGTGAGAGAAAAGTTCCTCCTCTGATTGTGCTAGAATCAGCCAATTGTCCAGATAGTTCAAAATTCGCATGCCCTGACCTCTCAGGGGAGCGAGAGCCACGTCCATGCACTTCGTGAATGTACGGGGTGCTAAAGACAGGCCGAACGGCAGGACGGTGTACTGATATACCTGACCGTCGAAGGCAAATCTCAAGAATGGCCTGTGACGGGGTATTATCTGGATCTGAAAGTAAGCGTCTTTCAGATCGAGGGAAATAAACCAGTCTCTCGGGCGAATCTGCGCGAGAATTTGTCTGGTTGTGAGCATTTTGAACGGTCTCCTCATAAGAGCTTTGTTCAAATATCTCAGATCTAAAATTGGTCTGAGAGCTCCGTCCTTCTTGGGCACGAGGAAATAACGGCTGTAAAAACCTGCCTCGCTCAGAGAAGGGTGTACCGGTTTTATAGCCCCTTTGCACAGCAGCTTCGCTATTTCTGCACGAAGTAGGTGTGCTACTTCCCCATTCACTCTCGTCTCGGTTCGCGCTCGAAAGCGCGGGGGACGGCGAGCGAACTGCAGTGAATATCCCTCTCTTACTGTGCTCATCACCCATTCTGACACGCCTGGAATAGCTTCCCATGCTTTCGCATGTATAGCTAATGGCAGAATGACCTCCTGGTTCCGATAGCCGTGATGCACGGGCTCGGGGACCTGATTCGGAGGCGCGGGCGCGGCGCGCGCGCTCTCGGTGCTTAAATACGGCGGTTCGCATACAGAGATGGCTGGCCGTTTTACACACATTGTCCCGGTAGCTTTGGACGGGGAACATTTTGTGTGAGGGAAGGCGCGCGAAAGCGGCGCTGGGGGTGCAGTGTACGTGGGTATGTGTGAGCGCTCTGGGGCGGGCACAGGATTTACACACGGCGAGTGACCGGTAGTGAGGGGCCGTGTAACAGAGCGGGCAGTGGGTAGGTGTGGGCACAGAGCTGTGGACACGTGACCTACGTTCAACACTCGAGCGGCTTTTCTCCGCTTTATGAGAGTGGGCTCTGATAGAGACACGGGGTTTATAGTGCTTATGTGTAGGGGTGAGCACAGAAACGTGGGCACATTTTCTACACTTGAAACACATGCGGCGTGAGCCGGGTAACCAGACATTAAGCTCTCTTTGTGATTTCTCTGGGTCGCCGTAAAAACGGCGGTTGTGTGCAGGCGAGTGGGTGATTTTACCGGCTCGTTGGCTGCGGAATAAGCGTCTGCAGTAGCCATAGCGATGGGGACTGACAGAGCGTGAAGCTTTAACGGTGGTCTGGCTGCAGCGGGACTCAACCGTCTTTTCCTCCCTGCTGCTAGGAGGACTTCGCGGGCTCGGGCTTCAGCGCGATCCTAGGTCGAGGTCCCCGTGCGGGAGGCGGCCTGTTGCGGCTGGTCGAGCGCGATCTAGGGCGGCCGCCCTGTCGTCGCTGCGAAGACGGAGGTCGAGCTGGACGCTGTGCAGAGCTTTGCGCAGGCTGGTCACGTGGACGGCGTGCGGTTGAGCTCGAGTGTCGAGGCAGGAAAAGATTCATATGATTCATTCATAGCCATAGCAAAGGTGCGCTGCGACCGCCTCTTCCACGGGGGGAATGGCATTGTACCCCTTCTCGGCGGCGCCGTCAACCTGTGAGAGCGCCGCGGAGGTATGGGAGGAAACTCTCGCGGAGAATGGAGCGTTCCATGATTTAGAGAGTTCTGCATGAAGCTCTGGCAGGAAAGGTGCAGTCCTTGATGCGGGCGCTCGGCGGCGGCGAGAGAGAAAGCAGCCGTCAAGCCTGTTCGGCGCTGGTTCTTCAGGCGGTGACCACTTGAGGCCAAGCCGGTCAACGGCCTTTGTGAGAAGGCGCAGAAGCTCCGCATCCTCGCCGGCTCGGGAACGGCCGGATTCCTGGACTGACGAAGAGGCGGTGGACCATTCCTCGCTGTCAGAGGCCAGGATAGAACAGCTGTCAGCGGCGGCAACCTCATCCAGTTCATCTGCCTCATCCCCTGAAGTGGCGGCGGGTGAGTGCCGGCGGCTGCGCGTAGAAGGAGAGGGAGAAGCTCGAGGGAACGGGTCCGGCGAGCTTCTTGTTGCCACAACATTCTCCGGTGGTCTCTGGGAGCGGCGCTTCTTTCTGCGCGGCCCCGCAGGGACAGGCGGAGTGACAGCTTGGTCGTCGAAAGCTTCAAGTCGAGCCCGCAGGGTCGACATTGAGAGCTCTTCGCACTCAGGGCAGCCGCCCGAAGAGAGTGCGGTAGCGGCGTGTTCGCAGCCCAGGCAGAGAGCGCAGATGACGTGGCGGTCTCCTTCGCTGAGCGGCGCTCGACATGAGCCGCAGGAAAAACAAGGCATTTTGAGAAAAACGCCTTGCGCTCTTTTAGGAGAGAGAAAGTGTGTCGCGGGGGCGAACACACACAGCAGAAAAGGATATGTCGCCGGATGGCGTAGCAGGCACGGATGGCTGAAGGCGGCGAAGTCGGCCGGCTTCTTCAGGCGCTTCCTAAGCTTGCTGATCGCTGAATTCAACGGCGGCGGCTCTCAAGATCCAGCGATGCGAAGAGCTTCGCTGAAGACAATGAAAAATCAGAATTCCAGCCTGTGAGCCCCTCTTTTATACACGCTAGCCACGCCCATTCTGGCGGGCTAGGCGCGCGGAGGGCGCGACGTCACGTGGGGCTCACTGGTAGGCTGCTGCAGTTGCCGCAGGACAGCCAATGAGCACGCTCGTACAGCCTGCTATGGTCTGCTGTCTGCCGCACTGCGTTGACAATAAATACAAAATTAAGGATAATTTTTTGGCTTCAGATCTCGAGAAAAGACAACTTTACCCGTAGCGTAAGCAACTTACGCAATACGAGAGAACCTCTCGTAAGAGAACTCACTCAGTGGCTCACAGTAGTGTAGACTACTTCAAACATCTTTATGAGCAATCATTTTTATATTGTTGCTCCTACACAGTTCACAAAAATGTTCACATTCAAAAGTCAATGTTTGATTTAAAAAAATGTTTCATGTTTCAAGGGTTACGTTTAATGGGAAAAAAGTCATAACTGAAAGGGTTTTTATAGTATTTCATTTTCTCCAAATGATCGATAGTATATGTGTTTCTTAAAGTCAGCAATTTGTATTATTTCAACTTATTTTTTAAAGAATACTTATTTATAATAAATATAAATATAAGTAGCCTATTATAAATAAAATCTAAGTAAAATATAGTTAATTATAATAAACAGAATAAATAAAACTATAAGTTATATTGTATTATATTATACAATATTTATTACATGTATAATACTTTTATTTGATTACACAAGGCCTATAAGTATAATATATTTATTATATTATAATGAAAGTAGTATAATACTTATAGTATAATATAAAAATTCTACTATATTAAACTCAGCATACTCGGTTAAAGAATTCACCTCTCGCCACTGGTATATAACCATTTGCACAGCATGTGTGAAGAGCGCCACTGTGATCATTTAAAGGTGCAGCAGCATACCGTTTTTCGAAGCGGCTTGGTTCACAATAGAGAATGTGAAAATACGTCATGCACGTGTTTGAATAATTGATAATTAATTCCTTTTTATTTCTATTAAGATGCTTTGAAACAATCTGTATTGTATAAAGCACTATAAAAATAAAGGTGACTTGAACTGACAAATACTTATGAGCTCATGGACAATTTTGCAGTGGCTGGGTGGGTCCAAGATCTGCTAAGCCACAAGCCAGCAAACTGTGAAAGCAGTGTCATACAGTATACTCGCAAAGGTAAAAAAAAAAAGTGTCACTTCTTTTTTTCCTAATTATTAAACTAAACAAAACAGGAAACTTTAAAAATAGAATTGAGTCATATGCTGTATTCACAACATGTGGTAATTATTACTGTGGAGTTCTACTCATCCTTTCACGTCCTCAGATTTCTATATGACAAAACTGTGAAAAATAATCTGAGTTGTCATGTGGTACAGCGTGGTAAAAGACTGATCTCTTTTTTTTTTAAATTGAAAAGTTAAAATTTCTCTGAAGAGTGTTGTCTGTGCTTCTTCTGAAAGTCTCTCCTGGTGCTGGTGTGTTTACAACGCGAGTGCAGTGGTGATCGCAAGCTTTCTGAGCTCTCAACTGCTGTTTTAACAGCATTCTTTGAGTTTGTTTGTTCTGACGGTTGGTTAGAGGGCGAATAAAGTGAGTGCTTCACAGGTACAGACTGCACCATCTCCTGTTAGTGTTGCCACGGTCATTCCCCTGTGTGCTCCAGCACAGGTGAGAGCACTATTTCCTGAAAGAGCAACACGGGTGTGTCTGCGTCTTTTTCAAGATGCCATTCCACCCGTGCATTTCTGGATGCAGCTTTTGTGGATGGTTCATGTTCTCATTGCGGGAACATGACTATCTCAGTGCTGAGATCAAGACTCGCCTTCATCCGTGAAGGTGGAGTCCCCATTCCCATGCCCCGCTCTAGCTCCCCCTTCTGGCCAAACCCAGAAGAGAGCTACTGCGCCGTGTGGGATGGGTGATCTGAGGATCACATTGAGGGCTTCCCCACCCTATAACCAGTCCCTGTGGGCCCCTCATTCCTCTGTCGCACCAAAGCTGGTGGAGCTCCCTGTGGAACGTGCTGGTCCTTCTGCAGTGGACCGGCCAGCCGTTTCGTTCGGGGCTCCTCCTGAGGACAGGATGTTGATCGCTACATTGGAAGGGGAGCTGGACTCTGGAGATGATGACTCAGCTGTGCTACCTCCTTCTGGGAGAGTAGTGTTGCCCGAGTAGTGTTGCCCAGAGGTTCTAAGTGATCTACCACAAGCTGTCGTAGATACCATCACTTCTGCGAGAGCACCCTCTACGAGGCATGCTTATGCCCTAAAGTGGAACCTGTTCGTTCAGTGGTTTTCTTCTCACCGAGAAGACCCCCAAAGATGTTCGATCGGTACTGTGCTTTCCTTCCTGCAAGATGTGTTGGAGCGTGGGCTGTCTCCCTCCACCCTCAAAGTGTATGCTGCCTCTATTGCCGCACATCACCATGCAGTTGACAGGAGATCCGTGGGGAAGCATGACCTGATCGTCAGGTTCCTGAGGGGAGCAAGGAGACTGAATACGCCATTACAGGCAGCAGAGTTAAAAGTCCTGTCTATAAATACAGTTCTCCTGCTTGCTTTGGCCTAACGAATCGTGCCTGGAATTCGGGCCGGCCAACTCTCACGTCATCCTGAGACACCTCTCTGGATATGTGCCCAAGGTTCCTACCACTCCCTTTCAGGACCAGGAGGTGAACCTGCAAGTGCTGCCCCCGGAGGAGTTTTTTAGAACAAATTCTAGATTCTATATCCTAAGTGTCGAGCCGGTAGCTTCCTGTGTGCTCTCTTCGCATAGAAGCCAGCCAGCACTATACCTCCCTACCGGCATGATGTGGCTTCCGCAGCGTCTCCCTTTCCACCGTAAGGGCACGCTTTCCCAGTGTTATCCAAGTCTGTCTTAGTGGGTCATGCGGAACAGCAGTGGACTTCTCTGGCCTAAGCCCTGTCCCATCTCTGCCTCAATAATTGCGGGGGGATCAGGAGGCTTTCGCTAGGCACTCGAAGGTGGCAGCACTAGGTGGCGTTTTAATTTGGATCCCAATCAGTATGGTACATCCAACTACATCGAACGTGACCAAACTGAAAGGGAACATCTCGGTTACGTATGTAACCCTCATTCCCTGAAGGAGGGAACGGAGACGTAGTCCCGTCGCCACTATTGCTGGATCACCAGTGACTCCAGGCTCCGCTCAGCTCCTCAGCGAAAAACAAGTGGTGCATGCATCCGCTTCCGTATTTATACCCGCACTACGGGGCGAAGCGCGAGATACAAATCTCGCACGCCAATGTGCATTGGCTAATTTTTTCAATACTCGATGATGACAGGCTCCCTAAGCGTGATCCCAATCAGTACAGTACGTCCGACTACGTCTCCATTCCCTCCTTCAGGGAACGAGGGTTACATACGTAACCGAGACATTACTTATCAAATTCTGGATTTAAGATACATTATTCTGACCATGATTAAATTTCATTTTATCATGCTGGGCTAAATAAACAGTAAAGAAATGGGATTTCTAATTCTACTTATGATTCTCAAGGGAGCTTGGTTAATTTTGTAACATTTTTATTTTCTGCTATATGGTTCAACACTCCCAAGTCCAGAGAAATTAATTCCCAATTCTGTTCCAGTGAGTGAAATCCCAGAGTCCATTCCAGTGAGTGAAATTCCTGTACCTGTTCCAGGGACCAAAATTCCTAAGTCTGTTCCAGAGATTGAAATTCCTGAGGCCACTCCAAAGAGTGAAATTCCCAAGTCTGTTCCTGTTAGTGAAATTCTAGTGCCTGCTCTTCCTGCCGGCTCTGGAGAGATCGAAGAGGTGGTTCTTGCACTTTATGTTGCTGTTACTATGTGTATCTGGGCCACACACACACATCTCTTCTCTCCAGAGTCTGCTCCAGTCCACGAGCCCGCTCCAGCCCCTGAGACTGCACCGGAGCCCGCTTCAGCCCCAGAGCTTGGCTAGGAGGCCGCTAAAGCTCCAGAACTAAGCCCAGCCCAACGCTGTCCTTGATGGCTAAAGCCATTGGGCAGCACACACCTCCGTAGCTATAAGGCGACTATAAGTACCCAGCCACAGTGGCCGAGTCAAGCTTCCTTGTTTTCCTTGCCTAGTCTGCCGGCACCGGCCTGCTCACCTGCCCGTGACCTCCATGACCTACCAAGACTCCAGGGCACAAGCCCTCCCTCCCTCCCTCCCTAGTTGGACTCTTTTGGGCGCAAGGTCGCCTTTGACCTATTTTTTTCAGTGTGTTTCATTGATTGATCCCGTTCACCTGTATTTGTCATGATTCTGCCCTCGTGTCCTTGATTTTCTTTAGTCTTGAGGCAGGATCATGACAGACCCATGTTTTGTGCGCAAGCACATGGCCTTGTGTTTGGGCTGTGTGCTTGTGTTGTCTCGTTACTTAACCCCGCTCCCTTGTTCTCCTCGTCAGTCATTATTGTTTCATCTGTGTCACCTGCTGTCTTCATTAGTTTCTCCCTATTTAATCCCCTCATGTCTGCTGTCTTGTGTCGGTTCATTGTCAAACATTGTGTGATTCCTACATGAGTGTTATTCATTATCATTGCTAATCATACCTGTGAGTACCTTGTGGAAAGTCTTGTCATTGTGAGAGTATTTATTAGAAGTATTGTTTGTTTATTGTCTAGTCATAGTTTAGTCTTGTCAGCCTAAGATTCCTTGTCCTGTCCATGTTTTGCCACCTCGTGGGTTTTGTTTTCCTGTTTTTGTACCAATAAACCTTGTGTTCATTGTACACTGTCTGCATTTGGGTTCATCTCCTTGCATCCTCATGACAGTTTTCCTGTTAATTCTAAAGACTATTTAATTGATTCCTTCGTCTTGAGCTTCCCTACAGCCACCAATCTGTGACACCGAGGATGTGAACACTTTTTACACTTTTTAAACACTTTTTAAGTCGGAATCTCAGTAATTCTGACATGGCGTGAATACACCTAAAGGCAGTGGGTTTACAAGTGGGAGTAAAACTGAAACTGTTTACCCAAAATTCAATGTGGTGTGATGTCAACTTCACATTCTCTATAAATGCTTATAAATGATATGCATTTCGATTAAAATTTACGTGCTCAAAAAAATTTAACATACGCAGAAATTTCCATTTCAAGCTGACTTTAACCTTCAAAATAACATCATGAGGACACACATCATAAAGTAATTAGCATGACTTAAAGGCACAATATGTAACTTTTTTGCTTTAAAAATAGCAAAAATCACTATATCTATGTTATATATTTTTTTTAGTTGTGTACTTACATTATCCCGACTGTTTCCAACAACTTTCAAACCAGGAGAAATTTTAATTTAATTCGAAGACATGGCACGTTTCTTTATTTCCGTTTTGTCGCAGTCAATGGCGTCATATCCGCGTTGTCCCTGGTTTCCGCTCGTGCTGCCATGGTAACCAGAGCTATGAACCAGAGCCCTCTGATAGTAACCAAGACGACAGACGTGGACCACTGTAGTTCGCAATGTCTATCTGCACGCTGTTGTTGTTTCGTTCAAACATTATGGACCATGGCAAGCAGACTTTGGATAAAAAAGGAGAACTAAAACGAGAATCAATATCAGCGCGGTGTTTTCGAGATGCTGAGAGCTCCCATAGACAGTATACAAACGAGAGCTCCACGTCCAAGACTTCGACCGCTCCTACATGTACTTTATTAAACAGGTGAGCACATTTACATAAAACTAATCAATGTTATATAGTTCAACAATGATAAAATGTCAGAATATGATCTGTATGTTATTCTAATGTTGATCTAGCTTAACGTTACTGCTAACGTTAGTCTCATACAGACAAACTAACACATAAGTTACATTTCAACACATTCAAATGCAGTTTAGTGTAATAGTGTAATGTTAGACCAAGTGAAACAGCGCTGCGTTACCTCACAAGTTTAATTTGTCTAATAAACTGACCTGTGAGTAGTGATTCTGCGTGTAGTTCGGTAGAATGAAATGTCCATATTCCTTTTATATCCGCGGGACTCACGCCGCGTTTGGAGCGGTTTGGAGCTGATAGCTGTCTCTTAGCAATCCCGAACTGCTTCATATCATAGTCATGACAAAAACATCGATGTATTCAGTCATCCATAAACATTATTAGATCGGTTGGCTTGACGTTGACGACAAGATCCATAATTCTTAGCAAATGTTGCGTCATCAAACTACGCCTTTGTTATTGTAAATAGGTTAGCGACCCCTAGTGGAGAAAAAATCCCATACTGTACGTTTAATATAATATAAACCGGGCACTGAATAGAGTAACAATTAAAAGTTTTTTCTGCCAGTGGAATCACTTTGGCTGGATTCAACGAGCACACTGAACTGTTCATGATCCTGGCCTTGAGAACCACTGCACTACCTGTCATAATTATACTTACATCATATAACTTACTTATTGTGGAGACAAACATGATGACAAACCCAGCAAACATTGGTATGTGATATCCAATTCTATAAAAAAGGCAAGCGTCAGATGTCAGTTTAATTCATTCATTCAGTCCTCTATTTTCATTATACTTCAGATAAATAACTGTCTAAGCATGTCATGTAAATACCTGTTAGTGAGTGGGCCTACAAATGGGTTGACCATGAGTTGCACCAGGGCTTTGGAAGCAAACAGCAGCCCAACCCTCACATTCTCCTCTTCCAAAAACTCACTGTCCTCTTTACACCCATGTCGGTCAGCAGAACTCCTGTTGACCCCGGAACTTCCATTAGTGCTCAGTGCACTGGAGGAGATGGTGAGGTTGACAGTGGTGACTGTGATGGTGTAGGTGGTGTTGTCGTACAGAGAGATGATGGAGGTATAGGTGGGCTGAGCCTCAGACGGGGTGGCAGACGGGCGCTCTTGTGTCTGGTGCTCTGTGGCATACAGGTAGGTTGGGATGATGGGCACTGGGGAGAATGAGAGGTGACGTGAGGATGGGAAGAGGAACAGCCGGTACCTGTACCCGAGTGTGTGTTTGCGAATAGCCCTTCCCCTGCGGTCTGTATGCGGCAGAGGTCAAACCGATGCAAGCTGGTAAATGTCATGGGCTTGTTGAGAGCAGAGTCGCTTGTCTTACACTACTCCTACTACTTTACATTTCCTCTAATGTTTTGACTTTTTGCATATACAGAATAGACTCAAAGGGAAACCAATGATGTACATAGTCAAAACGATGTGGACACCTTCTTGTAATCAGAAAGATCAGCTACACAAACAGGAACATAAAATATAGGCTACATTTAATGGCAGCAAATCTCTTCATCCATGTTCCAACATCTATCATTTGTTTAGTATGGCTGTTTACTTACCAACAACTGTTAGTAGCATGTTATCCAGTAGCAGGGCCACACACACAACTACAAGCACCAGACGAGGAGAGCCCCTGCTCTCACTGATCCAGTCCATAGGGTTCAGCATAGCCATAATTGACCTCTGTCACTGGACACACAATTATTGTTCAAATTAGCACAGTGTGTATTTTCACGTTTGTTAATTATCATAATTAACCTCAAATTAATTTAGAGACAACATGTAATATTTGTATGTCACAATGTTTCATTTCTTTTATATATATAAAAAAACCCAGTAAAAACTTTAATATTGTGAAGTATTATTCCAATTTGAATTAACTGTTTTCTATATTAATACATTTTAAATGGAAGTTATTCTGATATGCTGATTTATCAATGAAAACAGTTGTGCTGCTTAATATTTTTGTGTGAAAACTGATACATTTCTCACATATTTTCCAACAATTCAGGTATTATTCTGCTTTTCGAATATGAATGCTGAATGCTTTGAGCATAGAGGCCTTTAGCTCCATTATATCCTATCATAGAGAACAGATTGAGGGCCTGAATATTAAATAAATTACAAATATGTAAAAATTTCATTAACAAATCCAAAAAACATTTTTAAATCTGCAGAACATGCTGAAACCAATTGCTTTTACAGATCCGAGTTAAATTGGACACACAGATGAAACATTTATTATATGGAGCAATTACTGTATGCTGCATGCATTAAGTTAATAACTAGTGATTTTTACAATGGAAATGAATCAATTAAAAACTTACTAAAGCTAGACAATGACTTTCTTATAGAGCTGCTATACAGCCAAAATAGCCACTGTAAATCTGCTTTGAAACAATCTGTATTGTAAAAAGCCCTATATAAATGAAGGTGACTTGACTTGACTTTTTGGCACAAAACCTGGCACCGAGAAGTGATATATTTATTGTCCTTTTTTTTTTTTTTTTTTTTTTTACAAAAACTGGTATAAAAATTACTCAACTATAAGTGTTAGGAGAAAATATGGTAACACTTTACAATAAGGTTCATTAGTTAACATTAGTTAATGTATTAACTAACATGAACCATGAACCAACAATGAGCAATACATTTGTTACAGTATTTATTAATCTTTGTTAATGTTAGTTAATACAAATACAGCTGTTCATTGTTTGTTCATGTTAGTTCACAGTGCATTAACTGTTAACAAATACAACCTTTGATTTTAATAACGTATTAGTAAATGTTGAAATCAATATTAACTAAGATTAATAAATGCTGAAGAAGCATTGTTCATTCTTAGTTCATATTAACTAGTTAACCATTGTTAACTAATGAACCTTATTGTAAAGTGTTACTGAAAAAAATTTTTTTTTATATAATATTCCAGTAATTCAGGGAAAGGTCAAGGCATGGTGTTGCAGCTCCATGATTTATCTGAACTACAAGAATATTATATGAACTAAAAAAATGACAAATGGCATATTGCTCACAGTCCTTAACTGTACACTTGAAGAACATTTTTTTTTTTTAAATCTGAGGGAAGATTGTTGACACTAGGTGGTACTTGGATGTTTAGAGATAGCCTAACAATTTTGAGAACTCCTGATCTAATTCACATCCAACAAACATCCAACAGGTATTGAAAATAGAGTACCGATAATTGTAACAGTGCTCAGGTCTCTATTCAGTCTTTTGGGATGTCTTGAGGACAGGTTTGTTCTTGATGGGCTCTTTCGGCAGGGCATGAATTACGTGCTGTGTGATTGAGTTTCAACAATATGATTACAGCTGCTGAAGGGCACATGAGGAACAGACTCAGTGTTTCAAAACACTCCTTTTATCTTTAACTGTCCATGCTTATCAATATTGCCCTTGGAAAAATGGACAGTATTTTGTGTTTTTGACTTGTTACGATTTTCTTGTCTTGTGTACATACATAACTTAAAGATAACTTGCTTCTGTCAAATGCTGTGATGAATACTAAAGCTATAGCTTTATCCCATTGTATTCACTACGCTTCAAAAAATAAAACATTTATACATTTAATTTAAGTAATGTAATACATTTATTTAGCAAGGATACAATAAATTGAGCAAAAGTGACTGTAAAGACATTTATATTATTACAAAAAATATATATATATTTCAAATATAAAATTATTTTCTTTGGAACTTTGTAAAATGTTAAGCAACTGTTTTCAATATTTTTAATAATAATAAGTGTTTCTTGAGCAGCAAATCAGCATCTTAGAATGATTTCAACAAGATTATTAGACAGTGGAAACTGGAGTAATGATGCAAAAATAATTCAGCTTTGCCATCACAAGAATAAATTACATTTATAAAATAAAATAAATAGAAAATTACATTGCAATACTATTTCACAATATTGCTGTTTTTATAGTAGTTTTTGGTCAAATAAATGCATCCTTGGTGAACATAAGACTCCTGTTCACGGCCATACGCACATACAACAAAGAGCAGATCCACAAGTCAACACCTATGTCAATACCTGTTAACTGAGACCATGCTTGCAACATTAGTCAGCTCCTTATTGTTTTATCCAGCTATCACTCAACCTCTCCACATTACCATTTTGTGTTCCCAAACATTTAACAGTTATTAAAGAGAGGGGTTTCTGTTTTTTTTTTTAACTATTAGTATTTTGGTAACTACCAATCGTGTTTTTTGATACGAGGCTGAAAGGAAATACAAGAAAATCCATCATAAAATACAAAACATATACTTTTCTGACATTATAAAACAAAATGTAATCCATAATCAGTCTCTGGTCACTGCCTTATATATAAATGAAATATCTTAATCATTACTTTTAAAGTTAGTTTTACCTTTGGATGCATTCTCTTCTCCAGCGCAGGAGTGTATTCAGTGTATTCAGGTGTGCGTGATGCAGGGGTCAGTTGTTGGATTTGTGGGTGTTGCTAAAGGAAGGGTGGTGGCTGTGTCCACTGCTGCATGGGATTTGTTGAGGGAAATATACAGACATGTACACGTACACGCACACACAAACTAACACTGCGTCATAACAAGAGTAATTGTGTGCATCTGCTGCTCTTTATTGGGTAGATGAATGACCTGCAGGCTTCTTTTCATCACAATGAGCCTTTATCTGTGATCTCTCATCCAGCCTCAACACACACAATCAGCTGCTACTTTTCAGGTTTACAACAGCGACCTAATTGTTGGAATATGAAACCAATGGTGATTGTTCATTATTTGACACACAAAAGTCTTACCAATAATATCAAAAGTCAGTGACAATTGCAGATTACGGATCCATCGTAACCTGTGTCAGTTTCATTTCCTGTGTAATGTTCGTTCAGCCACAGAACATCTATGGAAAATGTTAAATGACTCAACAGATTTTACCTTTGCCCTGTGCCATCTCTGGTAATTCAAATACGCAAACACGCACACACAAACACACACACATTCACAAACGTTGCATTTCTCATTTTCATTTAGTTTAAGTTGAAGTACTAAAATAACTCAAACTAAATAAACTAAAAACTAAAACATAATAAAAACTATACATGCATGTTTAAAAAAATAAATAAATACAACTAATATGACAAAACCACACAACTAAATGAATACAACTAAAAATAACAGAAAATATAAAAATAAATAATTCAAAAATATTAACAAAAACTATAATAGTATATTTATGATACTAAAATAACACTGAGATGAATATGAGCTTGAAGAATGTGCTTATGCTAAAGGGCTTGGAGTCTGCTTCTGCTCTGTCTATCTGAACATGGCTGGCTTTTATAAATCAGCCTGAGGGTTTGAAGACTGGTGGGTGATCTTCCATCACCTGCCCTATGTTCAGCACAAATACACACACACACACACATGCACACAAGTGCACACACACACACGCAAAAGCACATGTTGGGTTTCCATGTTTTATGGGGACTTTCCATTACTGTAAGATAATGGCTTTTATACTGTACAAACTTTATATTCTACCCCTAAACACAAAACATTCAGCATTGTTACATTTTCAAATGTTAAGCTGTTTTCCTCATGGTGACAAAAAAATTAAAAGATGTCCCCACACCACAAGTTAAAAATGACGGGTATTATCCTTGTTACAACACAGAAGGGGCAGACACACGGATAAGGTAATGAGAGTTTATTTTTAACAACTAGATGAGAGATCGGCAGTGCAGATGAAGGTGAGTGGATCTGAATGTGTCCCGATGGTGGAGACTTGAGTGACTCAGTTTGTCTTTCTTGCAGATGGGGAACGGAAGGAGATTACCAGAACCGGAGAAGACTCAGGAGAACACAGGAGACGAGGACCCACGAGGAAGACTGGGAGACTGGGAGAGGAAACCACGGAACAGGTAAGCAGTTGAGGAGTCCTAGAGGTAAGCATAGAGAAAGCGTCTAGATGCAAACAATACCGGACAATGAGTGAGAGTGAGAGCGGGGTTTAAGTGCTGGAGGTGATTGATGAAATGATGATATGCAGGTGTGTGTGATCAGTATTCAGGAGAGGAGGTGCGCCGTGATTGAGTGAGGGTGGAGTCTGGCGTGATTGTAACATTACCCCCCCCCTCCACGGCCCGCTCCTGAGGGCCGAGGACCCCGACGTCGTGGCAGTCGGCCTCTACCCCGGGGTGCGGGTCTTTCCGGATGAATGGCATGGAACTGATCGAGCAGGTTGGGATCAAGTATATCATTTCTGGGTACCCATGAGCGTTCCTCGGGACCGTAGCCCTCCCAATCCACGAGGTACTCTAGAAGACCACCACGACGCCGGGAGTCCAAGATTTCATGAACCTGGTAGGTAGCACCGTCTTCTAGGATGAGTGGAAGGGGAGGTTCTGCTGCTGCGCCAGACTCTGAGGGAACAGAAACAGAGGGATGGTGAGGTTTCAACAAGGAGACATGGAAGGTAGGATGAATCCTGTACTGTGGTGGCAATTGGAGTTGATACGTGACAGGGTTGATCTGCTTCACGATGGTGAAGGGGCCAATGAACCTGGGACTCAGCTTTCAGCAAGGCAGACGTAACCTGATGTCCCTAGTGGACAGCCAGACCTTCTGACCTGGTTGGTACGAAGGGGCGTCAGAGCGACGAAGGTCGGCTGTCATCCTATGTCTGCGCAATGCCCGTTGCAGATGGTGGTGCGCTGAGTCCCAAACCCTCTCGCTCTCTCGGAACCAGTAGTCAACTGCAGGAACATCCGAAGGTTCCCCAGTCCAGGGGAACAATGGAGGTTGGTAACCGAGCACGCACTGGAAGGGAGTGAGTCCAGTGGTAGGTTGCCGTAGAGAATTCTGTGCGTACTCGGCCCAACCCAGGAACTGGTTCCAAGAGTTCTGGTGGCCATGACAGAAGGTACGGAGGAAACGTCCGATCTCTTGAATCTTCCGTTCTGTCTGCCTGTTCGACTGCGGATGGTAACCAGAGGAAAGGCTAACGGTCACACCTAGGAGCGAGAAGAACGCCTTCCATACCCTGGAGATGAACTGAGGTCCCCTATCAGACACAATGTCTTCTGGAATTCCATAAACTCTGAAGATGTGGTTGAACATCAGCTCGGCAGTCTGTATGGCAGTGGGGAGTCCCTTCAGGGGAAGTAGACGACATGACTTGGAGAATCTGTCGATGATTACTAGGATGCAGGTACTGTCATCTGAAGCAGGTAAGTCCGTTATGAAATCAACTCCTAGGTGTGACCAGGGTCTGTTGGGAACGGGCAGAGGATGTAGTTTGCCAGATGGAAGATGGTGAGGGCTCTTCGAGATGGCGCAATCCTTGCAACCTCTCACGTACCTTCTGACGTCCGCTGCCATGTTAGGCCACCAGAAGCGTTCTTTTAGCAGCGAGAGGGTCTCATTGTTTTTCAGGCAGGATAGGTTCAGACTCTTCCATAATCTCTTCAGGACTATGGAGACGGGATAAAGCGTCCGCCTTGATATTTTTGGAACCAGGGATGTAGGAGATGGTAAAGTTGAACCGGGTAAAGAACAATGCCCATCTTGCTTGTCGTGGATTTAATCTCTTGGCGTCTCTGAGATACTGTAGATTCTTATGATCCGTCAACACCACGAATGGATATTGTGCACCCTCCAACCAATGTCTCCACTCCTCAAGAGCCAGCTTGACGGCTAACAGCTCCCTGTTGCCGATGTCGTAATTGACCTCCGCCGGGTTGAGTTTGTGGGAGAAGAAGGCGCATGGATGAAGTCTACTTGAATTCCCCTGCTGCTGAGACAAAATCGCTCCCACTCCTGTGGTTGAAGCATCGACTTCCACGACGAAGGGCCTTTCAGGATCTGGATGAATCAAGAGAGGAGCGGAGGTGAAAGCTTCCTTGAGGGACTCAAAGGCTTGAGTTGCAATAGGTGTCCAACAGAGACTTGGGCTTGTTGCGTAGGAGGTGAGTTAGTGGACTGGAGATGGTACTGTAGTTCTGGATGAAACGGCGGTAGAAATTGGAGAATCCGAGGAATCGTTGGAGTTCTTTGATGGTGGTAGGTATGGGCCAGCTGCGGATGGCCTCCACCTTCCCCTCGTCCATCCGGATGCCACTGCTATCGATGTTATATCCAAGGAACTGCACTGAGGGTTGGTGGAAGGAACACTTCTCAGCCTTCAAGAACAGCTGGAAATCCCTCAGGCGTTTCAGGACCTCCGCAACGTGGTGGCGATGTTCAGCCATACTCCGGGAGTAAATCAGGATATCATCAATGTAGACCAGAACTGACTTGTGGAGGAACTCCCGGAGTACTTCATGGATGAAGTCCTGGAACACGGAGGGGGCGTTGGCCAATCCATAAGGCATGACGAGATACTCATAGTGTCCAGTAGGGGTCACAAAGGCCGTCTTCCATTCGTCCCCCTCACGTATCCGGATGAGATTGTATGCGCTGCGGAGGTCCAACTTGGAGAAAACAGTGGCACCTCGGAGATGTTCCAGTGCAGCGGGGACGAGAGGAAGGGGATAGCGAAACTTGATGGTGATACGGTTGAGTGCACGGTAATCGATACAGGGCCGCAAGCCTCCATCCTTCTTTGCCACAAAAAAGAAACTGGAAGCAGCAGGGGACGTAGACGGACGGATGTAACCTTGCTCCAGTGCCTCTTTGATGTATTCCTCCATGGCCTTCTCCTCCGGCAGTGACAGAGGGTAAATCTTACCACGGGGCACTGGCTCACCCTGAAGCAGATCGATGGCACAGTCCCATGGCCTATGTGGAGGCAGCTTGGAGGCTCGCTGGGGACAGAAGACATCACTGAAGTGGGCATAACAAGGAGGAATATCCACGGAACGTTTCTCCACAGGGCTTTCGATGGAAGTTGAGCAAAGGGGTAACTTCTTGGAACGTGGAATTGTTGGAATCGGAAGTGCAGGAAAACAGCTCGGGAAACAACTACTGCCCTACTTCAGGATTTCTCCTGTCCTCCAGGAGATGATGGGGTTGTGCTGCTCCAACCAAGGGCGCTCCAGAATCACATCAGCGGTGGACTCCTCCAGAACCAGTAGATGTTGTTGTTCCACATGTAATGCTCCCACTTGAAGTTGAACGGGTCCAGCACTGAGACTCACCCGTCTCCGACTGAGAGGTCTGCCAGTTACCGAGTTGACCTGGTAGACGGATTTCGTGGCAGTGGATTTGAGCTTGAGCTGACGGCAGAGGGCGCCGGAGATGAAATTGCCTGCAGAGCCTGAGTCGAGTAGAGCGCGGACTGGAATGACAAAATCGGCAGTAATTAGTTCTACTAAAGTAGTGAGAGGCTTCATCTTTTCGATAGAAGGAACTATTGCACTCACCATGGGACGAGGAGGACGAATGGGACATCTTGAGATGTAATGTTCAGAAGAACCACAATATAGGCATAGATGCTGTGTTATCCGTCTCTGACGTTCAGCGCGTGATAACCGTGCACTATCCAGCTGCATGGGCTCGTGGACTGGTTCTGGAGGGCTGATGGACTTAGGTCGGCGGAGGAATGGAAGAGTGAGCGGCTGGTCTGGGTGCTCCTCGAGACACGACTGCATACGAGTGGCGAAGCGTGTAGAGAGTTGGATGAATCGTTCAAGCCCGATGGAATCCTCGTATGCAGCGAGATGCAACCGCACTCAAGGATTTAACCCTTGACGATATGTGGTGATCAGGGCTTGTTCATTCCACCCACTAGCAGCAGCTAAAGTACGGAATTGTAGGGCATAGTCACTCACAGACATAGTATTCTGCTTCAACTGATACAGTCGTTCTCCAATCGACGAATCCCAGGTGGGCGTTCCGAAAACTTCTCTGAAGTGAGTGAAGAAACAGGAGATCGACTGGACAATGTCACTCTTCTGTGACCAGAGTGATTCGGCCCAACGGAGCGCTTTACCGTTCATCTGTGAAATTACAAACGCTACCTTTGAGAGGTCAGTCGGATATAAATGCGGTTGCATCTCCCAGACCAGCGAACATTGCAAGATGAATCCGTTGCAATCCTCCGCCGATCCTGAGAAGGGCGCTGGTCGGGCCATGGGACTGGCAATTACCGGTGGTGAAGAAGTGACGATGTTTGCCGAAGTGGATGCAAGTGGAGGTGCTGGTGGAACCGGGGGAAGTGCCTGACGAAGATCATCCACGATGTCATCAAAGGGATCCGAAGTGCTCATGCTGGCGTGCGTTGTTGTGGTCCGGTATTCTGTTACAACACAGAAGGGGCAGACACACGGATAAGGTAATGAGAGTTTATTTTTAACAACCAGATGAGAGATCGGCAGTGCAGATGAAGGTGAGTGGATCTGAATGTGTCCCGATGGTGGAGACTTGAGTGACTCAGTTTGTCTTTCTTGCAGATGGGGAACGGAAGGAGATTACCAGAACCGGAGAAGACTCAGAAGAACACAGGAGATGAGGACCCACGAGGAAGACTGGGAGACTGGGAGAGGAAACCACGGAACAGGTAAGCAGTTGAGGAGTCCTGGAGGTAAGCATAGAGAAAGCGTCTAGATGCAAACGATACCGGACAATGAGTGAGAGTGAGTGAGGTGATTGATGAAATGATGATATGCAGGTGTGTGTGATCAGTATTCAGGAGAGGAGGTGCGCCGTGATTGAGTGAGGGTGGAGTCTGGCGTGATTGTAACAATCCTGACATTTGGTCCACATAACATACAACCAGTTTTGACAGGAATCATTTAATATACTGAAAGGGTAATAGTAGGAATATAGGTGACGTTTCTTGGAAAAGTAAAAAAATGAAATAAAAAAAAGATAGACATACAATGTAAAACAAAAATCCAACAAATTCAGACAAATTGTATTTTAAAGGGATACTCCACTTTAAAATGAAAATTCTGTCATCATTTACTCACCCTCATATTGTTTCAAACCTGTATGAATTTCTTTCTTCTGCTGAACAGAAAGGAAGATATTTAGAAGAATGTCAGTAACCAGACAGTTTTTGGTACCATTGACTTCCTTAGTATATTTTTTTCCTACTATGGAAGTCAATGGTACCAAAAACTGTCTGGTTACTGACATTCTTCTAAATATCTTCCTTTCTGTTCAGCAGAAGAAAGAAATTCATACAGGTTTGAAACAATATGAGGGTGAGTAAATGATGACAGAATTTTCATTTTAAAGTGGAGTATCCCTTTAAATGTTGATTGAGCTACAGAAAAAATGTCCTTTGGTTAAACCATTATGAGGACATATTTGTATAAGTACATATTTGTAATTCGGAATAAATAATGTTTAGTTCTATTTAGTGTATTTAATAAATTTGGTCATAGTTGTTTTTGTTTTTGTTTCAAGTCACCAGACAGACAGAAAGACATACACAGATAGATAAACACGTAGTAAAGCTGTATTTAAGAATTAGGTAATGACAAATTAAAGCAACTTGTTACTAATTGATAATTTGTTGAACAATAAATCTGTAGTTGACATGACATAAATGTTTTAGCTGAACAAGACATTTTTATTTAGTGACTAAACCGGCACAGATCGGCACTGTTATTATCATCTACCTCCTAGTCCGGTGAGAAACATGGATTTTGAGTTTTCCCCCCCTAAGCCAGCATTCAAGGTGTAGATAATCATCTGTTCCGTTGCAGGAAGCAACTTACATCCGAGTCTACTGATGCGGTTACATGATGGCTGTCATTTAGAGGATGTCAAATTTTTCATCATAACAAGTTTCAAAGGTGTTACATGTGTAAAGGGTCTATGTGGATTCACGTGCCATGAAAGGTACATCCAAGCTTTCAAGTTTGTTATGCGTACGGGCCATAATTTGCCTTAATTGCCACTGCAATGCACTACACACTTCCTACATGAGCTGAGACTATAAACATTAGAACACTCAGAAAGTAACCACTAATGAAAGACCCTTTCTTTCTTCTCTTCTTTTTTTCCCTCAACGTTTAATTTGGGTAATTGCCGTAGGTCCATTAAAACACAGGAGAAGTTGCTCTTCCACACTAGAGCTCACGGTCTTGCTCTTGCACACAGGCTCATTGTGGTCAGGACAGTTTTGATTCAACAATGCTGACAATTATTGCTATGTTTTGGCTGTCTTTTATTTCTGCAGTACAGTGCCTGGATTCCAACATTATACACTCCTCCAGAGAAATGACAAACTCTCAAGAGGTAAGAATATACATTCTTAAACCCTTAAAATGTTGGAACAATATCATACAACTAATGAACACACAAAGCTATTAGTGTCATAAAAGAAGATTTCTATGCTTATTGTCATTACTTGTTTGCACTTTCAAAACTTTTAATTGCTTTTGTTAAAGTCTCTTTGACATGAGCTCAACAATCTCTTCCAGTCAATATTGCATTTACGGAGTGACACAGTTGCAAATTCCCATAATTCTGTTAGAAGAACCTCAGGTCTCCAAGGAATCAGAGAAGCTTCACAAGAATGCACCGTTTCAAAAGTAAGATATTCTTGCAAATTTGATTCAGCACTATATTGAAGTTATGTCTGACCGTGCCTCATTGGATAGCTTAATATAGTAAATGGTGTTGATATCAAACTCACAATCACAATTTTCTGTTAGCATATTCAAGTTCATTAAATGGACATTCTTTCAGATATTAAAGGCTGATTAAAATGATTGTCTGTCACAAGGCACCTGAATGCAAAGGCTCCAAGAAAAAACAGCAAAATGCTGCCAAGACAAAGATTCAGTTGGATGGGCGAGGAAGTCAAAAAGGTGAGGAGAGAGAATTATTTATTCTTGCTTTTTTTTATATAACTTAAAGTCGTTTTTGATTATACTTTTGGTCATAGTATTGATTACTATTAGACATTTTCCCCACTCTTGCAAGTTCAGGACAGACATAATATTTCTGTAAAAACTCTTCACGGGTGAACATTGCTGTGTCAACAATACATTAATCTCTTCCTGTGTTAATACATTAACTAATGTTAACTAATGAACCTTATTGTAAAGTGTTACCAAAATAGTGAATAGTGATCACCCAATAATGATTTTTTTGATGGTCGAGGGTATATTTTTTGATATCTCAGAGGGCAGGGGGGATGATGGCCGATATCACACTATTTTAAAGACAGTGCAAACATGCACAACAATTGCTGAAATCCCTATTCAAAACAGAAAAAAATTAAAATATATACAAAATAAAAATAAATTATAGGCCTAGTGCCATTCATTACAAACAACATTTAGGCCAATTTTAAAAGCCAAGACTATAACAAACTTATTTAAAGAGAAACTTAAACTGCTCGCATATCTCTCATTCGGCATGATCGCTTCAATGAATGAGTCGTTAGTCACGGTGTAATATTTGGTTGCTAAACTATTATTTATCATTTAAAGAAGGATTTGTACTTTTCTTGTGTCCCAATCTCCACTCAAAATAGTATCCGTCACATATGCACAAAATGTGTTTGAAATAACACCACAACATGCTCATGTTGAGCGACACGCCTACATATTGTACAGGCAAATTAAATTGAGTAACAAGCAACTTTTCAATGTTTAGTTGTCTCATAAGAGGCTGCAATGTCAAGTCATGTAAGCAATGTGGAAAGAACTGATATGTTGTGTGTGTGGGCATGAGGCGCCGGAGCGATAGCTCGGATCATATCAGCGGAAACAACTTAAAATACTCTTTCAGATAAGAGTAATGCATCATTCAAAATAGTAAAGGGTCTATTTTTATTTGTGTATCTTCAAAATGACAGCAAAACGTTGTACTTTCTTAAAATAAAGAAACCAAATATGCTTGCTGTTTCGGTCTCCATGAACTTCTTCCTGAAGCACATAACAAAAAATTAACCAAAACTCAGCAGAGTAAAATATCTCGCACAGACATGAAAAATATAGAAAACTAGAAGTGTCTACTTTTAAGTGTCTACATTTGGCTTATTTGACGTTATATGTCACGTTGCATTAGGCTATATAGTATGACACTTTGGAATATAAATCGTAGCACATTTCAGATGCTAAAAAATTTAAAGTAAACTAATGAAGACTGAGGCTGCATTCCACTCCACTTTTAGACACGTGCTTGCAAACTTCCCTAAGCACCCCCCCTCAGGGGAATACCTGTCACCATTTTGATGTTACCATTACACTTCATGAAGTGGATGTGGGAAGGTTATATGGACAGACCCTCATCCTCTCAATTTTGACCGAGGGGGCGAATCTACTCCAATGTACACTTCAAGCAGCTCTATATCCCATAATATCAACTTGATTGTGACGTCACAGCAGATCGCGCAACTGAAGTGTATAATATATTAATTATTTTGAGAATTAATCGCATAATAGTGCATAATATATTAATTATGTTGAGATTTAATCGCATAATACTTGTAGCTACCTTATATTCACAGTCAAAGTTTATACTATTGATTTTTTTTCATTTGTGTAATTTTCCCAGACAGCAACATAGTGACGGCCCAGATCCGGCCCACAACTGGGCTGTGTGGAATCCACGTGTGACAGATGTGGGCCAGATCTGGGCCAACTCTATGTTGCTGTCTGGGTTATTTTTCTCCAACAGCTCATAGGATTTTATATATTTTCTCCAACAACTTATATACATATAGAATGGTGCATACAACAAATTCATAAGTAAAATATAGCTGCAAGCAGCAATTACCCGGGCCAAGCAGAATAAGACGACAAGACATGGCTGAAAGTGTCAGATCAACTGCAACAATGAGCAATATAAAGACATTTAAAGAGGATTTTTGGCAAAATGCCTGAAAAATCATAGAAACAATAATTAAAAATATGATTTGATGGATTATCACTTTCGACCAATAGGTGGCGCAGTTACAAAACTGATGTGATGTGGTCAGAGTGAAGTGACAATGACACATACAAAGTTTGGTGTCAATATGTCAAGGCATCAGGGCCGTTTGAAGGAATTTGGGGGCCCCAAGCAAAATGGACATGGAGGCCCCCCCAAACAACCCCCTAACCCCCCCCCCCCCCCCCCGCACTTTGCAGTAACCTTGAAGTAACTGTTCAAGATCCATTGGTAACTTATAAAAATAATGTCATATTTGCATAAACTGTCACTTCCGTATATCCCGACACTAGCACATTAAGATAAGCTATGAAAAAATCATGTTCCTCTGCCTCTTTCTGGTTAAATAATGTTTATAGATGGGTTACAAAATATTTATTAAGTAAAAAGACTGTTTGCTAACAGTTAAATGACAATTAACTAAAGATTAAATAACCCTTTACGGTAACACTTTATTTTACGGTGCCCTTGATACAGAGTAATTACTTAATTAGGTACTTAGTAATAGACGTTGTAATAACATGTAACAAAATGTACTTAACATGTAACTAAGTTATGGAACAGCCTGTACTTACAGATTGTAATTACACACATGTAATAGGCAGCTACTGTTACACATGTGTAACAAGCCGAGTTGGATAAGGTTTATAGATACACATGAAGTACACTTAAGTACATTCTTGATACACTTTATTTTACGTAGCTTATACCTGTGTAATATTATGTAATTACAATGTAATTATGAAACTAACTGCATGCATTTAAGCTGTGAACTAGTGAGTTAAATCAAACTAAGGCAGAGAAAGATAAGGTATGTATACACAAAGTACACTTAAGTACATTCTTGATACACTTTATTTTACGTAGCTTATACCTGTGTAATATTATGTAATTACAATGTAATTATGAAACTACTGCATGCATTTAAGCTGTGAACTAGTGAGTAAAATCAAACTAAGGCAGAGATGGATAAGGTATGTATACACAAAGTACACTTAAGTACATTCTTGATACACTTTATTTTACGTAGCTTATACCTGTGTAATATTATGTAATTACAATGTAATTAGGAAACTACTGCATGCATTTAAGCTGTGAACTAGTGAGTAAAATCAAACTAAGGCAGAGATGGATAAGGTATGTATACACAAAGTACACTTAAGTACATTCTTGATACACTTTATTTTACGTAGCTTATCCCTGTGTAATATTATGTAATTACAATGTAATTATGAAACTACTGCATGCATTTAAGCTGTGAACTAGTGAGTAAAATCAAACTAAGGCAGAGATGGATAAGGTATGTATACACAAAGTACACTTAAGTACATTCTTGATACACTTTATTTTACGTAGCTTATACCTGTGTAATATTATGTAATTACAATGTAATTAGGAAACTACTGCATGCATTTAAGCTGTGAACTAGTGAGTAAAATCAAACTAAGGCAGAGATGGATAAGGTATGTATACACAAAGTACACTTAAGTACATTCTTGATACACTTTATTTTACGTAGCTTATCCCTGTGTAATATTATGTAATTACAATGTAATTAGGAAGCTAATGCATGTATTTAAGCTGTGAACTAGTGGGTTAATTCAGATGGATAACATATGTAGATACACAGGAAGTGCACTTAAGTACAATCTTGATACACTTTATTTTATGTTACATACAAGTAATGTTACAGAACATACACATTTACCATGTGTAACTGCAGACCTTAGTAGCCTAACAAATTTAAGTACTTGTTGTTACATTGCGTTATACTAAGTACTTTCTTACATAATTACAGTGTACCAAGTCCGTAACACGTATGTAACAGACTCGGCTTGTTACACATGTGTAACAGTAGCTGCCTATTACATGTGCGTAATTACAATCTGTAAGTACAGGCTGTTCCATAACTTAGTTACATGTTAAGTACATTTTGTTACATGTTATTACAAAGTCTATTACTAAGTAATTAATTAAGTAATTACTCTGTATCAAGGGCACCGTAAAATAAAGTGTTACCCAATTGACCATCTATTAATGATGGTTATTATAAAGTGTTACCGAAAAGATATGTTAGCATTTCCATATTTTGATATTAGAAGGGAAGGGATACAGCTGCTTTCACAACTACCAATGCTTAAAAACATCCCAAAGCTAATGTTTGATGCACGGAATTTATTGTGTGGTTTTCCTAACCCCCATTTGGTAAATAGATTGGCGGAATAGTTAGTATAGCATGCTATCTACACTTTCATCAAAACCTATTACAAAGCTATAGCAATGTCATGTCATTAAATACGATAAACAGTGATTCTGGAACAAATCTGCGTCTTCCTTATCCCGTTAAAAAAAAAACATTTCAGTATGTAACCATATTCCGTCCGTTCGAAAAAAAAAGTTGCACTAACTGTTTGTTACAAGCAGCATTTGCCGTCAGGCAGGTAGCTAACATAAACATATTTTTGCTAGCCTACCTGCTGCAAAATTACACCATTTGTACAAGACAAGTAGAGCTATTTTATCCAGTGTAATTTATCACTTACCACTATCTTGTTTTACTTGCATAATTCCGCTTCATGATGACTGCCGAGGAGGTTTTGTATTTTGCCGGCAACAGAGATCGCGTGGTTGGCTGGCTGCTGTCAGCGAGGGGGGCCCCCTTGAGGGGGATCCCGATAACAGTGTCATTGCACTTTACTGCATTGACTATCAAAGGGGCGCTCACACAGTTTGTCGTTGCATTTTATTCTTAACCAGTCGTTGTCTTGGGGCCCCAGGCCAGCTCGGGGCCCCAAGCAATTGCTTGGTTTGCCTGCCTTGTCGCGACGGGCCTGCAAGGCATTGCAGAGATAAAGCCTGAATAGTGCTATTAGCATCATGCCTCAACTTTGCTGCTGCGCTATACGACAACGGTTTTGTCTATCGACACGAAATCCATAACTTTTAGTCGGCACGGTCTGGAGATGATACGATTCAATTTTGGTGAAAATCGGACAAACGGTCTAGGAGGAGTTTGAAAAAGTAGGTTTTGACTGAAAATCAAGATGGCGGACAGGAAGTTCGGCCAAATAAGGAAAACTTGGTATCTATGTTCTCGGCTTGACCCAAGGAATCTATTAAGACCAGTAGCATTTCAATAGCCAGATTTATTCAAAAGTTATTAGCCTTTTTGGAAATTTTGTTATAACTTTTGACCACTAGGTGGCGCTGTTTCGAAATATTTTGAGTACCTTCAGGGGATGGTGTTGTTGGCACATTCTGAGTTTCGTAATATTACACCAATGCATTTGTTTAGTATAGCATTTTATTTCACAAAACTGTATTGAAGTCAATGGGAATTTCATGTTTTGTTCTATTATAGCGCCACCAAGAGGCTCAGTCCCACAATTTTTTTTATGTGTCCTCAGAGTGAGCCCATACATATGTGTGTCAATTTTTGTGAAAATATCTCAATTCACTTCAGAGTTATAGACATTTATATGAAAAAACACGTAAAAAATGACTGACACATGACTTTGATTGGAATTTAGTACCCCTAAACATCAATATTTTCGCATTTGGGTATTTGCATATTGCTATCGACCTATGTTTCCAAACTTCTGACGGTGGTTTCGTCTCAATCGGACTAGCGGTTTCGAAGATATAGCCAAATGTTTTTTAAGCGCTAAATCACAACGCTACACAAACCGTAAGGCGAAACCTAGCATGTTTGGTATCGTAGGACTCGGCAAGGATTCAGGAGTCTAAGTAGATGAGTCTCGTTAAAATAAGTCGACCACACCCAAAGTTATAAGCATTTGAAAAAAAAAATTCACCACTAGGTGGCGCTGTTTCGAAACTTCTCACGCTCCTTCAGGACATCGTGCTGATGACCCATACCAAGTTTCGTAACAATTCGTTCATGCGTTCTTAAAATACAGCATTTTAGCACAAAATTCAAAATGGCCGACAGTCAAAATGGCCGATATGGTAAAATTGGATATCAGTCGACTCGGCATGTTGCCCTGAATGTAACGATACCAATTTTATGATTTTTGGACAAACTGTTCAGAAGTTATAAGCAAAAATAGCCTTTTTTCATATCTCCGGACCAGTAGGTGGCGCTGCGCCGAAACGCAGCATGTAGCCTCAGGTCATGCTTGTGATGACATGTACCAAGTTTGGTCTGAATACGATAAAGCGTTGCGGAGATACAGCCTTACGACTGTTTTTGCAGGCGCTACGTAAAATTTGTTCGAGCGTTTATCGAAAACGGTTTGACGAATCAATTTGAATTCCATAACTTTTGGTCAGCACTGCCTGCAGATGATCTGGTTCAATTTTCGTGCAAATCGGACAAACCGTCTAGGACGAGTTCGAAAAAGTAGTTTTTTCGAAAAATTCTAAATGGCGGCCATATTTTTATGACGGAAAATGAAGTAATAGGGTGTAATCGAATCGGCATGAGCTCAGGAATCAGAGGAAAAAAGAATTTTGTAGATTGGCCTTACGGTTCAAAAGTTATTAGCAAAGTAAAAGTGAAATTTTGGACAGGTGGTGGCGCTAGAGGGATTGGTTTTTAGACACTAAATTTGGTATGGTGACTTTTTGGACTGTCCTCTATCAGTGTGCCAAATTTCATAACTTTCCCGCAAGCGGTTCTATGGGCTGCCATAGACTCCCAGAGCGGAAGAAGAAAAAGCAGAATAATAAGAACACTAACGATTACAATAGTTGCCTCCGCACCTTCGGTGCTTGGCCCCTAATAATAATAATTATAACGGGAACAGATACAATAGGTGCCTACGCACCTTCGGTGCTTGGCCCCTAATAATAAGAACGGGAACAAAAACTATAGGTGCTTCCGCACCTTCGGTGCTTGGCCCCTAATAATAAGAACCGGAACAAATACAATAGGTGCCTCCGCACCTTCGGTGCTTGGCCCCTAAATATAGCTGCAAGCAGCCATTACCGGGGCCAAGCAGAATAAGACGACAAGACATGCCAACATGTCTGAAAGTGTCAGACCAACTGCAACAATGAGCAATTAAAGACATTTAAAGAGGATTTTAGGCAAAATGCCTGAAAAATCATAGAAACAATAATTAAAAATATGATTTGATGGATTATCACTTTCGACCAATAGGTGGCGCAATTACAAAACTGATGTGATGTGGTCAGAGTGAAGTGACAATGGCACATACAAAGTTTGGTGTCAATATGTCAAGGCATTGCAGAGATAAAGCCTTAATTAGTGCTATTAGCATCATGCCTCAGATTTGCTGCTGTGCTATACGAAAACGTTTTCGTCTATCGACACGAAATCCATAACTTTTAGTCGGCATTGTCTGGAGATGATCTGGTTCAATTTTCGTGAAAATCGGAGCAACGGCCTAGGAGGAGTTCGAAAAAGTAGGTTTTTTGGAAAATTCTAAATGGCGGAAAAATTTCCATGACGGAAAACAATCGAATCGTCTTGAGCCAAGGAATCAGATGACAAAAGAATTTTGTTGATAGGCCTTGCGGTTCAAAAGTTATTAGCATAAACATGAGTGAAACTTTGGACAGTTGGTGGCACTAGAGGGATTGGTTTTAAGACACCAAATTTGCTATGGTGACTTTTCAGACTGTCCTCTATCAGTGTGCCAAATTTCATAACTTTCCCGCAAGCGGTTCTATGGGCTGCCATAGACTCCCAGAGCGGAAGAAGAAGAAGAAGAAGAAGAATAAGAACGGGAACAGATACAATAGGTGCCTCCGCACCTTCGGTGCTTGGCCCCTAATAATAAGAACGGGAACAGATACAATAGGTGCCTCCGCACCTTCGGTGCTTGGCCCCTAATAATAAGAACGGGAACAGATACAATAGGTGCCTCCGCACCTTCGGTGCTTGGCCCCTAATAAGAACGGGAACAGATACAATAGGTGCCTCCGCACCTTCGGTGCTTGGCCCCTAATAATAAGAACGGGAACAGATACAATAGGTGCCTCCGCACCTTCGGTGCTTGGCCCCTAATAATAAGAACGGGAACAGATACAATAGGTGCCTCCGCACCTTCGGTGCTTGGCCCCTAATAAGAACGGGAACAGATACAATAGGTGCCTCCGCACCTTCGGTGCTTGGCCCCTAATAATAATAATAATAAGAACGGGAACAGATACAATAGGTGCCTCCGCACCTTCGGTGCTTGGCCCCTAATAATAAGAACGCGAACAAAAACAATAGGTGCCTCCGCACCTTCGGTGCTTGGCCCCTAATAAGAACGGGAACAGATACAATAGGTGCCTCCGCACCTTCGGTGCTTGGCCCCTAATAATAAGAACGGGAACAATTACAATAGGTGCCTCCGCACCTTCGGTGCTTGGCCCCTAATAATAAGAACGCGAACAAAAACAATAGGTGCCTCCGCACCTTCGGTGCTTGGCCCCTAATAAGAACCGGAACAAACACAATAGGTGCCTCCGCACCTTCGGTGCTTGGCCCCTAATAAGAACGGGAACAGATACAATAGGTGCCTCCGCACCTTCGGTGCTTGGCCCCTAATAATAATAATAATAAGAACGGGAACAGATACAATAGGTGCCTCCGCACCTTCGGTGCTTGGCCCCTAATAATAAGAACGCGAACAAAAACAATAGGTGCCTCCGCACCTTCGGTGCTTGGCCCCTAATAAGAACGGGAACAGATACAATAGGTGCCTCCGCACCTTCGGTGCTTGGCCCCTAATAATAAGAACGGGAACAATTACAATAGGTGCCTCCGCACCTTCGGTGCTTGGCCCCTAATAAGAACACTAACGATTACAATAGGTGCCTCCGCACCTTCGGTGCTTGGCCCCTAAAAAGGGGGTTAAATAATAAATCAGCTCCATAGTGAATTCCAAGTGATCAAGGGCTTAGTGTTTCATTTAAACCTTATGCACAAGATCCGCCAGTAGTGGGCATTCGTGCAACATAAGCAATGTCGTACATCCGAGTTCACGAGATGGAGGGAATTAGATTTCAATAAGAAAAAAAAAATCCTACTGGGATCTTACAGTCAGTCTCCACCCTGTTCCATAATTTTATTTAGAAAACAACTGATAATTAAAAAGGGGATATTTGTAGAAATTGCGTTCATTAAATTACACTGTCCTGAGCATTTTCTATCTTTTTTTCACTTCCATGTTCCCCTAGCTCTAAAATGTAACCTATGTTGTATTATGGTATTGTTCTGTTGTTCAAAGCATTAAAAAAAATAGAAAAGCTTAAAATCTTATTGGTTTGACTGCTGTGGTACATTTAGTTTCCTTACTGCCCCTAATTATATATAAATGATTTTGCCTGCAGTGCCCGAGATGTCCCCGTGCGTGCGCTCGCGCGACTGTGAGGAGGGTCTGTGCTGTGCCTTGTATTTGACTGCCAGGAGGTGTCAGCGCGTGCCCGCTCTGGGCGAGGTCTGCCTGCTGCGGGGACGCGCCAAATTCCGCCGGAGACTGGACCGCTGCGACTGCGAGAAGAACCTGTCCTGCCGCGCGCAACCCGACGGCCCTCGCGGACAGGGAGTGTGCCATCCCGATCAGAGGTCCTAAAGGGACTGGTTCTTCACAGACATCTTTGGAACGGAGTGTGAAATATTACTTTTCTGAACTTTTTTTATATTACGTGTTCTGAATGAGAATTTAGCGAAATACATAACGGACACGGGGATATGTTCAAAGTATTTTTGAAGTAATCATTACGAGGTCAAATTACTAGAGTTACTGCTATAATTCATTTGCTTTTAAAATGTGTAGAAGTAAAAAAAAAAAGGAAAAAAAAGAGAGAGATAATAATGCAAACATGCTGAAGTATGGAAGCTTGTTTCCGCCACTGAATAATAAATAAATAATAATAATTGCGACTTTTTATCTCACAATTCTGACTTTTTTTCCTCACAATTGCGATATATCAAGTCAGAATTGTGACTTTTTTTTCTGAGAAAAGATGTCAGAATTGCGAGATCTAAACTGGCAATTATGTGTTATAAAGTCAGAATTGCGTGATATAAAGTCAGAATTCTGACTTTATAACACGCAATTGCGACTTTATTTCACGCAATTCTGACTTTATATTTCGCAATTCTGACTTTATAACACGCAATTGCGACTTTATTTCACGCAATTCTGACTTTATATCTCGCAATTCTGAGAAATAAAGTCAGAATTGCGAGATGTAAACTCGCAATTGTGAGATAAAAAGTCGCAATTCTCTTTTAAAATGTTTTATTCTGTGGCGGAAACAAGCTTCCATATTGAAGTGCACAGTGCACAATGGCTTTGGTTTTCTTTTCCTGCACCTTTAAATCTGTACAAAAGTTTGAATCGAGCCTCGAGCGCCCTCTGTCGGGTGAATAAGTTTGCTGAGCCTGCTTCCAAACACTCCTTCTGGAAGTCTATCAGTACTGCACCTCTCCAGTGTCTTTTGCCAAATTTACACTGAAGTGGCATTTAGATATCTTCTTTACACACTGTTTATTGTTGTTCAGAGGTGGCATAAAAGCATTTTTACAGCAATTACAACTATATTTTTGTTACCGGGGTTGAGGTGATTTGGACCTGACACCATTACTTTCTTGAATATTGAGAGTATACTATACTAGAGAATACAGAGCAGCTCATTTCAGGTCATGGAGCTCTCACCGAATGAGCTGATGAACTGAATTAAACATAAGGGAGAATGTAGATTGTTGAATGGCCTCCATGAGCAGGCTTATTGAGAGATGTACAAATCTAACCCACTTCTACTGATTTTTAATCAATTCCTACTGTACTTAAACATCATTCAACGATGCAGTAGTCCTTACACCTTTACTATTTGAATAAGCAGATGAAGTCAAAACATTTTGACGGTCCTTAATGTCATTTTGAATCCATCTTACTAAAAATCTATGTATATGCACAAAGACAAATTATGCAACACAATGACAAACATGCATTTGCCTTGATATGGCCAAGCAAGCTCTGGTGATTGTTACATATTCAATGAGGTCACTTTAATTTGGCATTGGATGCTCACACAGCTAAGACCTCACATTTGCCAGCCATCATCATTACTTATTAAATGTAGTAATTCAGTTAAATGTACATCATTCAGCATTGTTATTCATATCTTTATAAGAAATAAAGTTTCAGGTTTCATCCATAAAGTCATCATGAAATCAAAAGAATTTTTATGGTCTATTGCGGTATTTATAACTGAATTATGAAAAAATGCACATTTAAAAAATAAAATAAAATGTTCCCTTGTGTTTTTGACTCAAAAACATTAACTCCTCCCAACATTTCTTCTCTGTTGGCATGTGCACCAGTTGTGACAATCTCTCTCCCCTACAGCAACCTGTCACACACAGCAATTAGCAAATGACAATATGGTCCAATCAATTTCCAATGGAAGAAAGAGAGTCATATACATTTAGCTCTTTTTATACATATACACAACATCGTTCTTCAAACAATGCCATTGTGTGGCTTTAAAGGGGTGAATATATAGTTAAATGTCCCCTGGGGAGAAAGTCTGTTAACTCAACTGCTGTGACCACATTCAGTTAAAGAGCTGAACTCCTAACTAAATTTCTTCACCAATTACTAGATTTATGCGCTGGATCAGAAAAGTTCATTAAAAATCTAGATCAAAAATCAAAGAGCTCACTAAAGGTGGCTTGCATATTAATCTGAAGCAACAATACACAAATAAGTCAAGCAAAAAAAGATAAATTGAAAGATGCACGTTTAACATTGTTCCCCTTTATTTTCAGACTTTGATACAAATTAAAGGCCTACAGGACTTAATCTGCAAATGAAAACAAAAAAGGCAACTCAGACAAAGATGGACTGAAGGATGTGGTGGTGTGGGCGGGGGAGTGGGTTTGTAGAACTTGAATAGGAATGTTGCGGTTAGCGGCGGGATTTAAGAAAGGGCACTGAGGGGGACTAGACTAGGGTTTGGGTGAATGTTAGTGGTCGAGGCGTTTACAGCTGGCCACAGTTAGCGATGACAATCTTGGCAGTGGTCTTTCCACTATTACAACCAAAGGCCTCCACTTTTTTTATGCAGTCCATGCCTTCCACAACCTGTCCGAAGACAACGTGCTTGCCGTCCAGCCTGGTGGAAAGAAACAGTGAGGGTAAAGGTCAGGACAGGACAAGACACTCCACAGCATGGATCCAGGAGTGATTTAATGCATGGTAATTCACAATTCTTTTGCTCACCATGAAGTAACACTTGTGCAGATGAAGAACTGGGAACCGTTGGTGTTGGGGCCAGCATTGGCCATGGACAGGCAGCCAGGGCCAGTGTGTTTCAGGGTAAAGTTCTCATCCTCAAACTTGTGGCCATAAATGGACTTGCCACCAGTTCCATTGTGGTTTGTGAAGTCACCTGCCTGTATTCAAAGGTCTCAAGATTAGAACCGAATGTCAAAAACCAACTAAGATCACAGAACGCTTTTGGGACTAACCCAATCTTTCATACCTGGCACATAAAGTTGGGAATGACACGATGGAAGGTGGATCCTTTGTAGCCAAAGCCAGGCTGACCTGTGCACAACTGCCTGAAGTTCTCTGCAAAATGACAGGTGATGAGTACTTAAAAACAAAATAAAAAAAAACACCACATACACAGGAAAAAGTAATAAATGTATATAAATACCTGCAGTTTTGGGGACAACATCAGCTCTCAGCTGTTAAAAAAAAACATTTTAAACATTAAACATTTTAAACATAAAAAGTTACATTTAAAATGACTGCAGCTGCAATAATGTGTTCAAGTGCGTGACTACGTCATGCAGTAAATGCAACAAACTAGAAACAAGCTCGTGTGGACCATCTTCACGTGACCGCACTGCTGCCTGACAAACACCTCCAGTAAAACCGCACCAATGCGGAAGACAAAATTATCTAAAGTTTGTTTAATTTAAAGCTTTAAAGGCAGAGCAGCACATTATACATCGTTTTGCTCGCATAAATTGTAGTTACAATACATCTTAGACGCGCGTGGTTAGGATTTCTTATGAGCTCTGTGACAGTTTTACTAGACTAAGTTAGAACTAAAATGGCCGCTCAGAAAACACTTTTATTAACGCAAGGAGTGTGAAACACTGCGTTCTTTAAATCCCCCTCATCCAATTTAACTTTAATATTAGTTAAACTCAAAAGTACAACAGCATGAAGAAAAAAAAACTGGTAATTAAAGGAGACTTGCGGCTAGTGTATCGAAATCTCCGTCCCCTTCCACCCCCTCACCCCCTCCTCCTCCTCCTCCTCCTCACAGACGAGACGACGAACTTTCCAGAACATCTTTCCTGAGATTGCAGGATGCGAGACCCGCGTAAAAAAGACACACAAAAAAATAATTAAGATAAATAACTGTCGCAATTGTTTTAGTTTCCCTGGGGCGTAAACCTGAAGTTTGGACTGAGCAAAATAAAGTCGCTTTCAGGAAATCCGGGTTAAACAAAAGAACAGCGGCCCATCCATTCAATGCGTTCCATATTTCTGCAGTTTTTTTCCCCAAAGCAAGCGCTGGAACCGCACAGTTTCTGTTCATTATGTAATACTCTTCGTATGAGAAATGGGTTATTCTGTCTGTAACCTTTGTCGGCACCTTTGTCAAGAACATAAGCGTGCTGTACAAGCAACACCAAGTGGGGTTAAAGCGGCCTAGTTCGGCGCGTGCTTAGTTTCGCAGCTTCACTTGCAAAGCGATATAACAACAACATGAGTTTTATGCAAATAAATACCTCACTAAGTGTCACTATGGAAATGAACAACTTAAAGTCCGACTACTGATGGAGTCTAACATTAAAACCCTACCATGCTGGCAGATTCCCAACATCACTGCTGTACGCTGCACAATGCCGCAAATTTTAACATGGCCTTAAAATAGAAATACAATCAGCAAGCAGTTTTGGCCGGGAGTGTAACATCGTTAGGTTAATGGTTCTACATTGGTTTGCCAGGTAATTGCACAAACAGGTTAAGCATAACTGAATCATGAGATTTGTTTAGCAGAAATGAAAAACACTTAAACGGTACAAGGTTATTAAAGTTATGCAACACAGTGGGGTTTAGGTGCACATTTCATTCAGTAGCATACCGCATGCTGCTATCGATGAGATCCGCTCAAGAAAGGCGTTAGCACGACTTGCAGGAAAAATGTCAGGGAGTTATTTCTTGCAATACGGCTAAGGTGAAATGATTGCGAGGAACTTTACCTCCATAACCACTCTTCCAACTGGTCTGCCGTCGGCGGTGATATCGAAGAAAACTCTAGGCCTTGCCATGGCTTTAGAATATTTTGCGCTTAGATGATGTTGGGCTGATGCGCGCTAACCGTGTGTCACTGGCTGCCTTGGAACGGAGGAAAGACCGCTTGAAGGCCGCTAAACTATATAATTACAGGAGAGGGACGTCACGAAGCTGCATCTGTCCAATCAGAGCGTGTCGATGCTTTGAAAGACACAAATAGGAACCAATGAAATATCTTTATTGAGAATTTACAATCGACATGCGCTTTTGGGCATTTTATGCATGCGGCATGAAGGCGTGTGTATTGCTGATGTTAACATGAAATGCTACCAATTTTGGCTTGGTGATACTTTAAAACTTGAGCGCTGCAGTGTTTAGTTCCAACCCTGCTCCAACAAGAGTTTTCAAATAATCCCGAATAACCGAATTAGCTAGATCAGGATGCGTTTAGTTAGGTTTGGAGCTAAACTCTCTCTCTCTATATGTGTCAGTGATTTTAATTAATATATAAAAACAATACATCTTGTTGTTTGGTGAAACCATGGATATAGATGATCTAGAGCAGCCTTCTTCAGGCTTTTTGACTAAGTTCAACAATATTAAAAGGCTGAGGCCCCCTAGTGGGTCATTGCCCCTGGTTCTAGATTATATTAGCATAGGGTTGCGTCTTCCTCATACAAATTTCATGCCATTACACACAATCCAGTTTTTCTTAACTAGTATTAAATGATCAACTTCAGATATTTGAGAAGATTATGAGTTTATTGTATGAAGCTAAACTTTTACAAGAACAACCTGATTCCTCAAAAACAAAATAAATAAAATAATTTGCTTTCTCTTCAAAAAAAGCCAAAAGATGTCATTGGTTTTTATTTAAAAGAATGACCACAAATGTGTAATTCTGTCTTGCTTTGCTGGGCTGTATGGCACAAGTTATCAGAGGGTTAGGATGGGTATGAAGGGATTTTTATCTGCACCAGACTGCATCAATGATTAGCCAAGTGTGCAGAGTATACAATGCAAACTATAGATGATACTGGATGAGAACAGAGGCACATACTGTACATGTAAAGGTGCCGCAAAGAATTTTCCACTGTCCTGATTTTGACATCGAGCCTTTCCTCCCCTGAATACAAAGTCATTTTTACATAAATACAATCATACAACTGCAACATCCACTTTTAGAGAACCAACTGTTCTTCTTACCAGAAAACAGTGCAAAAGTCTAAATAAAGTGTCCTTTTTTCCACTTTACCACTAATGAAACACGGCAAATGTATGTGCCAAAATTCTCCCTTATTCTAACAAAATAATAAAAAGAAAACACAAACATACAAATTAAAGCCATAGAGCAGTTGAGAGTTGGGATGACAGAAGCATACAGAAATCATGACAACCCTACATGAAAGCTTAGGAAAAAGTGAGTTTGGAGACAAAAGATGCCGATTACTATAAGTTCTTAATAGGATTGGAACAGTGCTTTGGTTGAAAATACATTAGGTCCATTAAAATTTGTGCTGTTTGTTTATTTGCTCAAGCAAGAGAATAGGTGTTTTCTGTGGTTTATTATATTTTGGTGTTGTTGAACTGGGCAACAATGGTGACAAAGACTTAAAATGAACATGAACTGAAAATTTCAGATACCTGATACTTAACACAAGAGAAACTGTATTACTATTAGTCATGGGATGATTCAAATGGTTTTGTGTAGTGTATTTGGTTGCCGGGATGAATGGGGTATTTGTGAGTTTTTGTATTCTTTGTTGATTGAAGGACAGATTTAGATGTGGTCTTTGAAGGCGTCCAGGTTAAAGGCAGTGTCGAGGAAACGCTTCAGCTCCAGAAGATGGGTGTTCTTGTTGCCAGTGGCTGGGGCAGCGGCAGGCTCACGACCAGCATACCTGTGCACAGAAAGACACAGTGAGGATTTGGGAGAATATAGAGCAACTGGAGTGTCACAGCTCTATATGAGAAGTTTGAGAGTTTACCAGACAGGCTTGGCACGTTCGATGGTGGTGCGCATGCGGGGCTTGACGTAGTCATAGTATCCCTGGTTCTTATGCTCCTCTTGACACCAGACCAGGTCAGCATTGGGATATTTCTCAGTCTCAGCCTTCACCAGGTCAAACGGGAAAGGAGAGAGCTGTGGAGGAGCAAAAGCGTGAATCAGACCACCGTTTTACTAATATATATATATATATATATATATATATATATATATATATATAGGCCTTTACTGAAAGAACGCAGGCAAGCAAGCATTGTTGATTGTCTACTGAAGATGATGGTACCTGCTCAATGCGAGTGATAGCCACAGAGTTCTCCATGTTGCGTAATTTCCGTTCACGTGTGAGCTCGTAATAGATTTTCCCTGTACAGAAGACAACACGCTTCACCTCTGAGGGGTTTTGAGCTGGGAGTCCATCATCTGGGATCACACGCTGGAAATGAGTGCCTGAAGAGACATGCATATTGACCTTTATTAGCATGATAACAGGAGAGATTCACATCCATTCCAACAAACTTTATTGCCAATTAAATGGCCCTCTTCTGAACCCTCTGTATCACTGTTATATCTGAGAGATGCTATGCTTGCCATAGATCAAATTCACTGTTTCTGTTTTAGATGTAATGTGTGTACATACATGCATACATACATGTGTGTGTGATTCTTAGTGCGCACAGAATTATCAGATTACTGACTCAGATTACTGTTATCTACAGAATAAACATTTTTATTTTACAGGTTTATTTTTTTCATAAATTTTTTAATGATTTACTTCTAAGTATTTAAGTAAATTTTATGATAAATATTAACTATCTAGAAATTGAATTGCGGAAATTACATGCGTTAGTTACAATCTTTTAATTAGCGCAATATCATATACAGCAGGGTTTCTCAAACTCGGTCCTGGAGGGCCACTGTCCTGCACAGCTCCAACCCTGATCAAACACACCTAGCTGTGAGTTTCTAGTGATCCTGAAGACATTGATTAGCTTGCTCAGGTGTGTTTGATCAGGGTTGGAGCTAAACTGTGAAAGACAGTGTCCCTCCAGGACAGAGTTTGAGAAACCCTGATATACAGTATATATAGGCTTTCTATTGGCCATTGGCCACCGTGCTCTCCAAGATATTGGTATCGCCCATCAAAAAAATCCATATTGCGTGACCACTAATGAAAACTTTCCTTCTCTTTTGTTGTTTATCTACGCCAAAGTGGCACAACTGTTCACTCTAAAATCTTCCCCCTAAAAGTGGCAGTGGAAAGAAGAAGTTTCTGACCTGGTAGCATCTGGTCAAAGCTAGACTTGGCCTCCGGATGACGCAGCAGAGATTTGGGGGTGAAGATAATAAGCTTTAAAAAAAGAAAGAAAGAAAATAAATAAATAAATCAGTTAAAAATTTAATTTGATGATTTTTAAAAAAAATGCTCTGACAGCTGAACTCACAGGTTTCCTGAAGGGAAGAAGGATCTGCCTCCTTATCACATGGAAATAGTTGGCAGGATTTGAACAGTTTACAACAATCCAGTTGCAGTCATACAGCTGACGCACCTCAAAGTCATCAGTGATTTTCTAAATAAAAATCGAAATAAAAGGTACATGATATATTCACTCTGAGAATGTCTATGAAATCTTTGTGTTTGAACACTTAGAGACATGTTAGGTAGGCAGTCTTACAGGGTTAAAGTCAGGGTCATCATTGCACATCTGCAGGAAGCGCTCTGGACGGGCAGATGAGTGCTCTGGACCCTGTGAAGGAACAAAACTCCTTTACAGCCAGCTTAAAGCTGGGGGAGGGGGAGAGGGGGACAGAGAGAGAGAGAGAGAGAGAGGGAGAGGGAGAGGGAGAGGGAGAGGGAGAGAGAGAGAGAGAAATGGAGAATGGAGATAAGAATTGTGGGTAATGCAGCCATACCATCCCCTCCATGCCATGTGGCAGCAGTAAGACGATGCCATTCTGGCGGACCCATTTAGCTTGACCAGGGCAAATGAACTGGTCTATTATACACTGAGCTGTGTTATGGAAGTCTCCAAATTGGGCCTCCCACAGAACCAGAGCATTGGGACTGGCCATGGCAAAGCCCAACTCAAAGCCTAAGGAACGAAGGAAAGAAAGAAAACACAAGTTTCTAAGAGCGTCCTCAACCTTCCATTAACTGCAGAGATAATTTAACATGCACTTGGAGCATCTAAATACCTAGAACTCCATACTCAGACAGAGAGCTGTTGCAGACAGTGTACGGGGCTTGGTTAGGGGACAGGTGGTTCATCGGGATGCAAGTCCTCTTGTCCACATTTTGATCATGAAGAACATGATGACGGTGACTGCAAATGCAAAAAACAACAGGTCAGTAACCTCTTACACTGAGCTGAAATCCAAAATAATACATGTACATACATACACTTGAAATAGTGGCTAAAATAAAAAAAGTCTATCAAACAGAAAAATGTGCCGTTACTACACAACTATATTTAATAATTATATTATTATGGTAATTCTAAAAATGTTTATTAATTGAATGATTTTGAATACTGAATGATTGTGAATGTTGTTTATACCTGAAGGTTCCTCTCTCCACATCTTGGCCACTGAGACGCACATGGATACCCTCTTTGAGCAGAGAGCCAAAGGCCATGTACTCTCCCAGAGCCCAATCCACCATCCTGTTCTTGATCATTTCTCCACGGCCCTTTAGAATACGACTCAGACCTTTACACAAAGGGAAGACAAGCATTATTGTAACAGAACATGAAATGTGTGCATATTTATGTACTATTTTGTATGTCTAGTGTACCTCCATTAGGCATGTGACGGTATCAAATAAGTTGTCATACTATAACAGGTCTAATAACTTTTTTCTTATAACAAAAATAACTGAACATTTAATTACACTAAAACAATCCACAAGAAATGCAGAGTAAACAACTTTCAAACTGATTAAAGTGCAAAAGAATAATAAAAGTAGGTAACACTTTACAGTAAGGTCTCAGTTAAAGTAAGTTAATGCATTAACTAACATTAACAATGAGCATAAGCTATTATTCTTTGATAACGTTGGTTAAAAAAAAATACAACTGATCATTGTTAGCTCAACACATTATTAAATGTTGAAACTAACATTTACTGAGATTAATCAATGCTTTAGAAGTATTTTATGTAAGGGATAAATGTACATCGAGCCGGCTGTTATCTCAGAATAAACCCCCAACAGGGTGATGAGAACCCCGATGTGAAGCTGTACATTAGATGTACATTATCCAGCTTATTACATGGCTACTTGCTACATAAGTAAATATAAATAATATGTATGTAAATAAAATGTAAATAATTAGACACGGAATATTGATGTGAGTTGAAATATTTTATTAGGTCTTTAAACGCAAAGCTTCCACGAAGAGAGCAGTTGCTAGCGCGAGTTCAAACTAGACAGACATTTATGAGATACGGTATACCACTTATTACACAGCATTTCGCCACATAAATAATTATGGAGATATTGATTTCAGATTAAACTGTTTTAAAATCATACCTGTTTGTATCTTATAATCCAACAGTGTACAAAACAATATTCACAAAATGGCTGCAGCTGCGCTTGTATGAAACAAGAGAGAGCGAGGCATAATTAAATAACTTATAACTTTTTATTTTATTGTTAGTTAATGTTAACTAATAAATTAACTAATGTTAACTAATGGAGCCTTAATGTAAAGTGTTACATTTTCAATCAATATCTAGGGCATGTTGTAGTCCAGATTAAAAAGTAAAAATGTTTAATTTGGAAAATAAATGGCCTATTAAGTCTTTAAAGGCAGGGTAGGCAGGATTTTTCTAAAAAACTTTCCCCCAAATTTGTTTAAACTGTCTTTATATTCCAATACATAATTAAAATGTAAGTACTTATTCTCCCGCCCCCTCCCTTCTGGGCTCCTTCCAAAGCCACGTCCCCAAAACACATGAATGTGCGATGCCGACCGCTCAGCTGGAGGAGGACGCGTTTGCCAGCGCCGAGCGGAGAGGAGCGCAGTGCATGTAGTGACATCATGTCAGAATCACAATAAAATACCTAACTTTATAATTATGAATATAAACAACTAACATGGCTGTTAGTACTCACTATCAAGCTAGCATATCAATACTGGTGAAGTTTAAAATATATTGAGTTTGATTCGGTAACGAGCTAGTAACATAAGGCAAAGCTAAAAACATGTTGCATTGATACACGTTTTCCCATTACCATCAGTTACACTGTGATGAATGTGAATTTCGTGTAAGATTCATAACATATACGGTGTTTTGCATGTAAGAGCTTCCACGGTGAAAGCACTGTTGGCTCTGATGAGGACTATCGTTACACTCCGGAGACAAGTAGCCTACCTTTCTACCTTACTAGTTCCTTTTTTTGCCTTGTTTGCCTTCGCTGACTGTATAATTTGCCTTTCTCTGCCATAATTGTGATTCTTCCTAGCTTCCGTGCCTCTTCCCCTCCTCGAGTCAAACGGGTGCGTGCATGTGGGCAGCTCCTGTAGCAGCAGGGGTGGTAGCCATGGTAGCGAGGGAGAGTGACAGTCGCCCAGCCAATCATTTCATTCGTTCCGAACAGAAATAAGTAGCTGTGTTTATTGCAGCCCTGAGAGGACTACAGACACTCGATTTTTATACTCTCTTTTTCAGAGTACTTACATTTTAATTATGTATTGGTAATATAAAGACAGTTTAAACAAATTGGGGAAAAAGTTTTTTAGAAAAATCCTGCCTACCCTGCCTTTAAGTGTTTAAGTTTTTGGCATGGTGATGGACACCATTGCGAATACAAACATCTAAATGACTGAAATAGAAAGGCTCTGTCCCAAATGGCACACTAAGCTCTCGCAGTCTTCCTACGAGTCCGCACTTTCGTGACGTAACGCCAATTTGACTGTCAGGAAGAAGTCTGCTGCGGAGTTTGCATCAGTGCAGGCTTGGCAAAAGCGCGCATTAAGGGTGCACATCAACCACAAAGCGAGCACCCTTCTGAGACCTAAAATTATAAAATGGGACACCCACGGACTTAACGGACACACGCACGTGGGCAGCCATAGTAAGTCCACAAGACCGAAAGTGTGTATGAAGTGTGCCATTTGGGTCAGGGCCAAAGTAGCAGGACTGCTTTGTTTACGGGGTTACAGAGGTAACGGCTGCATTTCTGCTGTTCCTTAAGCGCCATCTGCTGTCAGAGAGTGAAAGTGCATTTTCATTCAGTGCGCCTCCTCCACTCCACTCATTCCACCATGCTGCTCATGCATGTTGAGCTTGTTTACATCAGTGCACATGCCTATTTTTTTGACGCAGCATACAAGCAGTATTGTACATTTTAACCGGTTGATGGAAAAGTATTCTTAAAATCCATTCTAAAAATCTGAATAATTCTTCATAAATAATTCTTCATGGTATTTTAAAGTGCCCACGATAACAATACTGCATGTTCATTATTGAGATATATCATATTTCCGTATGTCTAACCTCCATGAATTGTAAAATCCTCTACGGGTACTGATGACGCCACTTGTCCAATGTTGGTCAGATCCTCCTCTGGCAGACCGGTGGACGGGTAGCTCATACTCTTGGGCTGGCCATCCAGAGTAAAAAAACCTGCACACCAAACACAATGAATATGCTCTTATATCTACATGAAGCAGCAACAAAATGCTGGCATTTTGGGGTTTTTTCGACTATCAACAAAGTCTAGTACATATTGCAACTCATTCTGAACCGCCAACTTCCAGATGGTGACAGGAAGATGCAACCAAAGATAAATGTGTAAAGATATTATTTCCCTTTTTTTAAGGTTTAATAAGTCACAGGATAAAATGGAAATTCAAACTTATTTTGTAAATTTATGTTATAAACCTTATTGTGAAGGAATCATCTGTGTATGTTTTATTTACTTAAAAAGAATCGCATCCTTGAATTATGAAATCAAGTTAAAAATATTTAATTAATTTAATTCAAAAACATATGTTCATACACACCTGGCCAGGGGGAGTCCAGCCAGTGCTTGATGTGGAGGATCTTCTCATCCTTTGAGCGAGCATGAGCTTCCTCACAAATTTTGTCATACTTGGCAATCTCTTCCTATGGACAGAGATGAGAAAAACTTTATATAGACTGCTGAAGATACTGGGCAGCTACTTGGTTCTGGGCAGGACTGACTGACCTCATACTCTTGTCGTGAGACGGCACCTTCGGCGATGAGCTTCTCAGCATATTTCTGAAGAACTCCTTTCTGCTTCTTGATCTGTTTGTACATCAGTGGCTGGGTGAACATCGGCTCATCCATCTCGTTGTGGCCCATACGGCGATAACATACCTAATGGAAAGAAGTCATTTACCTTACTGGCGTCACAAACTCCCAAACATGACAATAAATGATAAAAGTGTATATAAAAGACACTCTCTCACCAGATCCACCACCACATCTTTGTGGAAGGTGGCTCTCCACTCTGCAGCCACATTGCACACGTACATCACAGCTTCAGGATCGTCTGCGTTGACGTGGAATATGGGGGCATTGACCACACGGGCAACATCAGTTGGATACGGCGAGGAACGTGCCATACGAGGATCTGTGGTGAAACCAATCTGAGAAAGAGAAGCAGTGGTGTGTTAAGAGGATAGTTGGTGGGGGATGTTACATCACGCGTGGAATTGTTTGTGCACAAATACCTGGTTGTTGACAACCACATGCACAGTGCCATGTGTGGTGTAGGAGGGCAGATCACTCAGATGGAAGGTTTCATAGACAATGCCCTGACCTGCGAATGCAGCGTCACCATGGATGTGAATGGACATCACCTAAAACAAAAACACAGCAGATGGTTCGATCTGAGCTCATCATAACTGATCCATTTACAATACATCCTAAAAGTACTAAGGATGTTCAGATATTAAAATTCTCATTGATACAGAATTAGCCCAATTTATTGGTTATGTTATGACCAATAAATGGACAGTTGTCTAAACTATTTTGTTTAAATAAATAAAAAATAAAAAACTAAAATCAATCGTTTAAGATCTACAAATTAATTTGGGCATTAACGTACAGTATGAACAATGGATATTAATGTTTGCTTAAGTTTACAGTGTTATTAAATTATCAAGTCAAGTCAAGTCAAGCTTTATTGTCATTCTTCCGTATACACGTATACAGCTGAAAGAAATTTAGTTCATTTTAATGCTCATTGTCCATTTAAAGTGACAGTACACAGTCATTTGTATGTTAAGTCCTTTGTCATTGGGGGGAAAACGAATTATGGAGATGAAAGTTGGATGGCACCAAAGTATTCAGGGCTGTGACAGCTTGGGGGAAAAAGCCATTACAGAACCTTGCAGTGCGGGTCCTGATGCTGCATAACCTCCTGCCTGATGGTAAAGGGACAAACACACTGTGTGAGGAGTGGGAGGGGTCCTTTACAATGGCAGAGGCTCTGCGCACACAGCGTGTCCGGAAGATGACTTGGCTGGGTGGGAGGGAGACCCCTATGATCTTTTCAGCTGACCTCACTATGCGCTACAGGGACTTGCGTTCGAGTGCTTTGCAATTCCCAAACCACACAGTGATGCAGCTGGTCAGGATGCTCTCCACAGTTCCTCTGTAGAAGGTGGTGAGGATGGATGGCGGGAGCCTGGCTCTCTTCAGTCTCCGCAGGAAGTACAGGCGTTGTTGTGCCTTCTTCATTACAGAGCTGGTGTTGATGGACCAGGTGAGGTCGTCAGAAATGTGCACACCAAGGAACTTTGTACTTCTGACTCTCTCCATCTCAGAACCACTGATGAGCCACTGGTCGGCTTGCTTTTTGCGGAAGTCAATAACCATCTCCTTTTTTTATCTACATTGAGATAAATTGTTGTTGTGGCACCAGCTTAACAGTTGTTCCACCTCCTCTCTGTATCCTGCTTCATTGTTGTCACTGATGAGGCACACTACAGTTGTATCATCCGTGAACTTTATAATAAGGTTGGATTCAGACTTGGTAGTGCAGTCGTGGGTGAGCAACATGAACAGCAGTGGGCTGAGCCCACATCTTTGGGGGTCACCTGTGCTCAGAGTGATGGCACCTGAAGTTCTGCTGCCGATGCGCACTGACTGTAGTCTCTCTGTCAGGAAGTCCAGAATCCAGATGCAGGTTGGGGTGCTGAGGCCCAGCAGTGAGAGTTTCCTTACTAGCTGCTGGGGGATGATAGTACTGAATGCGGAGCTGAAATCAATGAACAGCATTCTGACGAATGTGTCCTTAGTGTCCAGATGTGATAAGGCAGAGTACAGGGTGTGGGAGATGGTGTCGCCAGTAGAGCGAATGGGACGGTATGCAAACTACAAGGGGGTCCAGTGATGTGGGGAGGGAGTAGAAGATATGTCTCTTGACCAGTCGTTCAAAGCACTTCATCATAATGCGAGTCAGTGCTACAGGGCGGTAGTCATTGAGACATGTCACTACTAGTCTCAGCCTCAGACGTCACGCCCACGGAACGTTGGCTAAACGTCTGATGCATATGGTACACTTAACTGGAAACACTTCAGGAATGTCGAAGTCGTCATCTGATTGGTTGAATTTTATCGGATTTCCGGGGGGCGCGAGTGTCGCGTTTATTTTCGGTCCGCCTGGAAACAAAGCGCAGACGTGTAATTGCGTTTCCTACTGATTTACTCGGTGTTTTGATCAGATGTGGTAATGCAGACGCAATTGTTGTTATACGTGCACAAACAGATCAATGACTTACTGCTTGTTTTCTTCTCCTTCTTTGATTTTCTATGCTGACTGACTTGTTGCAGTCTATGGTTGCACGCCGATCTGTTGTTGTGGGGACATTTCCACGCAACGAAACGTGACACTGAACGAAACGAACTGTAATTGGTTGTTTGACATGTCGGTCAAACGGCCTTATGGGCGGGCCTTGGCCAAAGAAAGCTGCTATGAATTCCAGACCTTCAGCCGTCAGTCTGAAGGTCTGGCTACGCGAGACTATGTCACTACTGACTTCTTCGGCACTTTTTTTTAAGCTCGCAGGGACCACAGCCTGGCTCAGGGAGATGTTATAGATGTCTGTAAGGACACCTGCTAGCTGGTCAGCACAGTCCCTGAGCACTCTCCCTAGTATATTGTCTGGACCTGCAGCTTTGCATGGGTCGATTCTGGATAATGTCCTCCTCACGTCAGCTAGGTCCAGATGCAGCGCCTGCTCTTCAGGGGTGGGTGTGGACTTGTATGCCTGCATGTTGTTCAGGGCTTCAAACTTGTTAATAGCTTGTCAGGAAGGTGGGCGTCATTGCTGTTCGCCTGTGTTGTAACTTTGTAGTCTGTTAAGGCCTGGATGCCTTGCCACATGCGTCTGGGGTCCTTGGCGTCACAGAAGTGGTCGTGTATCTTCTGTGCATAAATGCTTTTCGCTTTCCTGATGGCCTTGGAGAGCTGAGCCCTTGCTGATTTGAGGAGCCCTCAATCTCCTGACCTGAAGGCAGCATCTCTTGCCCTAAGTAGGGCACGAATCTCAGCCACTGCTTCTGATTATTAGTGTTTTTCAAGATTAACTTTTACTGAGTACTTTTACTTACTTTTTTAACTTTTACTTTAAATTTACTTTTAATAAGCTATATGCTTATTTAGACAACCTGCTTTATTAATTGAACTGTAAAAAATATGTATGAACACAAATTTCTACACAAGAACGTTGGGTCAATGGTATCGGGTCGTTTCTGAAAAAACGACATCGGTGCATCCCTATCTGTCAGTAAAGCAAGACGCAAGCCCGTAGCAACGCGTTATGGCTGTCTGACGGGAGATAACGTAAAAATAAACAGGAATTTTTCAACTTTTGATCAATTCATAACTGTTTTGTACACTGTCATATTAGCCACCCCACTCCCCCCGCACATGCCGGTTGAACATCAAATCAACATATTAGAATGTTTTCTGAAGGATTGAGTAATGGATGTTGAAAATTCAAAAACAAAACGTTTCAAAAAGTTATTTTAATTTGTAATAATATTTTACAATATTACCGTTTTACTGTATTTTTTAAATTAAATAAATGCAGCCTTGGGGTGCATAAGAGAATAATCTTACCTACCCCAAACTTTTGAATGGTAAAGTATATGACTGCATTGTCACAGCACTAGATTGATGCAGTTTACATCTCACCCGATTGCCATCTGTGTCTCCACAGTAGAACTGATCTGCCTTAGTCTTGCCCTGCACCACCGGGTTCACCGCTTCTAGATGGGAAGGGTTGGCCACCAATGACAAGGTAATATTCCTGTCAGTCACACGATTTATCCTCCTGTGGTACATGCCCAAGTGGTACTTGACATCTCCTGAACCCTGTTACAGGTACCAACACAATCATCAGAACAAACATACTATAAGTTCATGAGATTCCAACAAAGTGTATATAGACAAAAATGTCACTGACCTCATCAGCAGCTTCCAATTTAGAGTCAAACTGACAGAAAATCTGCTCCAGTTCCTTACGGATTACATTGGCAAGCACATTCAGACGTCCTCTACAGTGACAGACAGAAAGAGAGTTTGTAATTGATTCCATAAATCACCAGAACAGCATGAAGCCACTGTAATATCAGTTGTTTCCCATTTTCCCCCTCTATAAATTAGCATCTCTTCTTCTACCTGTGAGGCATTCCCATGATGACAGCATCTACTCCGTTCTTGCTGGATTTATCAATGATGGTTTTGAGCGCAGGGATCAGACTCTCACAGCCCTCCAGCCCAAAGCGCTTCTCAGACGACCATTTCCTCTGCAGGAACTCCTCAAACCTGGAGAAATCAGCATGTGTAATATATTACAGAGTTGCAATAAACATCAAATATGGGTTTCAACAACATCTTTTTAAAGGCACCATGAAATCAAAATTGTGCCCTTGTATTCTTTAATCAATATAATTTCCCCTCCCTCTTGCAGCGACATCATAATTGCAGTAGTAACTACATAGTAGGTCTGGAAATGTCTGAAATAATAAATGATCACCAAAATGATTTTATATGACAAAAAAAACACATAGTTCAAACTTATACATACTTGTTTAATCCATTTTAATTACATTTAAAAAAAATTAGTTTTTTGTAAAACTAGAATGTATTTTTTAAATGTGGTCAGCATTTGGTGGGCCGCATGAGGCTTGAGAACCACTGTTCCATTAGCAGCTACACAACTACCACTTTGACGCTTAAAAAAAAAAGAAGATCATAAAGAGATCATAAAACTAATCCATATAAATCAAACGGTTTAATCCAAATTTTCTGAAGAGACACAGTCGTGTTATATGATGAACAGATTGAATTTAGGCTTTTATTCAGATACAAACTTATCTGATTTCAAATTGATCAGTGAACATTAACAGAAGCTCAACCGAACTTGCTTGATGCGCGAGAACAAACCTCTTGCTCAAACGTGCTGCGTAACACACGAGAATGAACATTATTGGTTCTTGCGGAAGTTCAAACGTGCTGCTTAACACATAAGAATGAACCTCATTGGTTCTCTCACACATCAAGCGAACATGCTTGAGCTTTTGGAAGTCCATCAAAGCGCATCTTTTCATGACTAAAAATCTCCGGGGGTTAATAAAGGCCTTCTGAAGTGAAGCGATGCGTTCGTGTAAGAAAAATATCCATATTTAAAATAACTAAAATAACTTAAAACGACTAAAACAACTAGCTTCCGGCAGACGGCCATACGCATCGATTTACGCCAAAAGAGTAACCCTTGAACTTGACGCACAACGTAATGACAGCAATTGACGCCTCTCGAGGTTCAAACAAACAGGGCTGGGCAACTGTGTTCGTCATTACGTTGTGCGTCAAGTTCGAGGGTTACTCTTTTGGCGTAAATGATGCATATGGCCGTCTGCCGGAAGTAGTTCAGACGGATTGTATTCGTCTGAAAGAAGAATGTCACATACACCTAGGATGGCTTCAGGGTGAGTAAATCATGGGCTAAGAACCAATGAGCTGGTGATACTGAGCATGCGAACAGTACACATACTATGACAGCACTGTCTGAACCTAACGGACAACTGATGAATGAGGATGGGTGACTGACAGAACGGACTGTGCTGATAGAATGAGGATGGGTGAACCGAGGACTTGAATGAATTTGGTGAAATGTAGGTTTATTTAAGAATAACAATTAAAACGTACTGGAATATGCATAGTAAATAGTTATATTAAACAACATTTTTATTAAAACATGCTACAACTGTTCAGTCAAAACATGTAAATTAATTTTACAATTGACTTATGTATGCAGGTTATATTTTAAGTTTTTATGAGCTGGATCATGGTTTCTGTTAAAAGTTGATGAAGACTAGTTTATATTCACTTTATTATTATTATTTAACTGAAGTTATGATTACAAATGAGTGTAGTTTGAGTGTATTTTCATCTGTTAGGATGACAGAATTGACACTAAAAAAAGAACTAATCTGCATACATTTCGCGGTGATCACTGGTGATCGGTTCTGTGCAGATTTTGCTCATCTCAAAAATCATAATATAGCATTTATAAACCTACAATAACACAGAATACATCAGTATTCATCAAGATTTCAAAATAAAAGTTTAAACCCTCGCTCTGGGTTTGCATGCTTTGATGTTCACATGTTCTTGTTAAAGAAATTACAGCAGCTGTAGCATTTCTTTTGAAAAGAAGTGGCCAAAAATTAAAGATTAAGTGGACATTTAAATTAAATGTTTGGCCAATATTAAACAAGGATTTGATCATGCTGTAAAGTGTAACAACAACAATCACCCTGATTGGTGCCCTCTGCAGGCATTTGTTATAATACATAATGTACATAAGTTGATTTTTAAAATACATAATATAATATACATAATATTATAAACAGGGTTGTTCAATAAAACTATAAAAATGAATTTCTTTAAATACTTTGTGTAAACTAATTATTGCCTCGTTGTTATTACATGTGTATCAAGTCATTTTAAGGGTATTCACTCTATTCTATTCTATTTATTACCACCAAAAATATGACATGCAGCATTATTCAATGTGTTGACAATTTGCACTGAAACAGGAAGACAGGGCGGGACATATCAAACAGCTCCTCCCCTTTTTAAAAATAGCCAATAGCATTAAGTTTATATCACAGCTTGGCCAGAGCCGTTGAGCTCGGTAAAGTCGCAGTTTCCTCCTAATCTCTAACCGTTTCTCCTCCTCATCTTCTCCATAATGCTTTAAAACATACAGTGAGGAAAATAAGTATTTGAACACCCTGCTATTTTGCAAGTTCTCCCACTTGGAAATCATGGAGGGGTCTGAAATTGTCATCGTAGGTGCATGTCCACTGTGAGAGACATAATCTAAAACCCCCCCCCCAGAAATCACAATATATGATTGTTTAACTATTTATTTGTATGATACAGCTGCAAATAAGTATTTGAACACCTGTCTATCAGCTAGAATTCTGACCCTCAAAGACCTGTTAGTCTGCCTTTAAAATGTCCACCTCCACTCCATTTATTATCCTAAATTAGATGCACCTATTTGAGGTCGTTAGCTGCATAAAGACACCTGTCCACCCCATACAATCAGTAAGAATCCAACTACTAACATGGCCAAGACCAAAGAGCTGTCCAAAGACACTAGAGACAAAATTGTACACCTCCACAAGGCTGGAAAGGGCTACGGGGAAATTGCCAAGCAGCTTGGTGAAAAAAGGTCCACTGTTGGAGCAATCATTAGAAAATGGAAGAAGCTAAACATGACTGTCAATCTCCCTCGGACTGGGGCTCCATGCAAGATCTCACCTCGTGGGGTCTCAATGATCCTAAGAAAGGTGAGAAATCAGTCCAGAACTACACAGAGCTGGTCAATGACCTGAAAAGACCTGGGACCACCGTTTCCAAGGTTACTGTTGGTAATACACTAAGACGTCATGGTTTGAAATCATGCATGGCACGGAAGGTTCCCCTGCTTAAACCAGCACATGTCAAGGCCCGTCTTAAGTTTGCCAATGACCATTTGGATGATCCAGAGGAGTCATGGGAGAAAGTCATGTGGTCAGATGAGACCAAAATAGAACTTTTTGGTCATAATTCCACTAAACGTGTTTGGAGGAAGAAGAATGATGAGTACCATCCCAAGAACACCATCCCTACTGTGAAGCATGGGGGTGGTAGCATCATGCTTTGGGGGTGTTTTTCTGCACATGGGACAGGGCGACTGCACTGTATTAAGGAGAGGATGACCGGGGCCATGTATTGCGAGATTTTGGGGAACAACCTCCTTCCCTCAGTTAGAGCATTGAAGATGGGTCGAGGCTGGGTCTTCCAACATGACAATGACCCGAAGCACACAGCCAGGATAACCAAGGAGTGGCTCTGTAAGAAGCATATCAAGGTTCTGGCGTGGCCTAGCCAGTCTCCAGACCTAAACCCAATAGAGAATCTTTGGAGGGAGCTCAAACTCCGTGTTTCTCAGTGACAGCCCAGAAACCTGACTGATCTAGAGAAGATCTGTGTGGAGGAGTGGGCCAAAATCCCTCCTGCAGTGTGTGCAAACCTGGTGAAAAACTACAGGAAACGTTTGACCTCTGTAATTGCAAACAAAGGCTACTGTACCAAATATTAACATTGATTTTCTCAGGTGTTCAAATACTTATTTGCAGCTGTATCATACAAATAAATAGTTAAAAAATCATACATTGTGATTTCTGGATTTTTTTTATTTAGATTATGTCTCTCACAGTGGACATGCACCTACGATGACAATTTCAGACCCCTCCATGATTTCTAAGTGGGAGAACTTGCAAAATAGCAGGGTGTTCAAATACTTATTTTCCTCAATGTAGCATTCTGTGTAGAATTCAAATGATTCCGATACGTTTTCTGGTATGTGCTGACTCGCACATATGATATTCTCTGTGCTATTGTGTCTCTGAACCGGAGCAGACTGTGTGCACATTGTGGTGGTTCATGTGACACACCAGTCAAACGTTTGGTGCGAAGATTCGGTGCGTTAACCATTTTATTTAATAATGACGACTGTGTCTGTTCAGACTGATGCAAACATTCTGAGCAAACATTTAATGCATGTATTCCTATAATGTGTACCCTTACATTTGGCCTTTATGAGTGTGTGTGTGTACCTGGTGGAGCGAACCATGCGAGCCAACAGTGTCCGCTTCTCCTCAAGGCTGAACTGCATGACCCCAGGCCTCTCAAACTTCTGTCTGATCCACTGACACTGGTCCAGGTCATTGATGAACATGAACTCAACCCCTATGTGTTGGCAATATGCCATCTGAGAAAAACAACATTTCAGCAACAAGTAATTGTTTTATTCCAAACTGAAAGAAAATACTACACAGTACTACAGCACCCAACCATTTCACAAAAAGAAGTTTGTCATGTTTCAAATTATACAACTCTTCAAATAATAATGCCCTGTGACACTTCCCGGTTGTCAAATGTTAGTGGATCATGTTCATAATAAATGTGATGAACTACACCTGTGGATTCCCATGTAGGACTCCTGTGTGAACTTGAGAACTGACTAAAACTGACTAAAAAGTAGCATTTGAGTACACATGGTTTGATATTTTACATTGACATTTGAACAATCAATCAGTCATTATATTTCAGTGTTTCCCCTACCATTATATAAGGGGGGCGCCCCGCCCTCCTAACGGCTCCCCCCGCCCCCCTTGAAGTCAAGTAAATTTGATTTGATTTTCTTTTTAGCGCCAGATTACAATTTGTTATTTTATTAAAAAAAACTAAATAGCCCTTATTTCCACGATGGCATGTCTTTTCTGTCTGTGTTTGCGCGTTTACAATTATCCCAATGAGTGCGCAAGCGCGCACACTCACACACAAACAAACACTTGCGTCAAATACAGATGAGCACTAGCGGACAGAGAGCGTGCGGCGGGAAATATGTCGCTGAACTGAAGATGGCAACACTCACTCTACTGCGAGTAGCAGCCGGAGTAGCTCTCCTGCTCCAAGTCTACGCCCGTTTCACACATATTTCGTTTGCAGTGCGTGTGCGGTGAGTATTTTTTTCCGTACCCATGTTTACAGAGCTTTCACACTGCACGCGGATGCAGTCCGTCGATGATCGATCCGTTCCAGTTGCGGTGCGTATACAGCAGTGCAGCGATCGTTTCCGCACCGAGTCTACTTTTGCCGTTTATATACTGTCTATGATTTCTGCTGTGCTGCAAATGCTAAATTAAAGTGACAGCGCATGTTTCGTGGTCAAAATGAACACAGATTGACCTGAAAATGTAGTAATTTCACCATAAGTGCGATGAATTAAATAAAATTTTGTAATCTCACCATAAATTTATTTAATTTTTCACTTTAAGACCGGGGTAAAGCAAGGAAAACTACAATTTACCTCAACAAGGCGACATAATGACATTCGTGGAGGTTCTTTGTGACATGCAAGATTTATTGTATTAAAATTTAAATGCAAAAGATTTTTAATATAAATACATGGTTAAATATTTTACCACTTGCTTGAGCAACTTAATATATAATTATATAGAAGTAATGCATTGAATAATACATTGTTTAAATTGTGTTTAAACGTGAACGCGCGTTCACAGCAGTGCTGCGTCTGACAGGATTATTCTCTCCAATAAATGCATCATAGAAATAAAAACTTCTCACAAAAAAAGCCCATTTAAAATTTGTTTGTCATATAAATGTATTAACTAACATTAACGAACAATGAATGAGCAATATATTTGTTAGTATTTATAAATCTTTTTTAGTTGTTAAAAATAAAACTATTTAAGCTCTGGTCCATTAATATTAACAAATACTTCTATAAATTTAACAAAGGTTATTTGCAAAAGTCAATTTTAAAAAGATTTAAATATGTTTTTTTATTTTTTTAAAGAGATATCTTATGTTAACATTTTTTTTTTAACATTTGTGTTTTATTTTAACTTTTACAAAGCATTACCCTCCCAGACAACCAATTAATGTGACACATAGATAGATAGATAGATAGATAGTGTCTGTGTCAATTTTCCCCAACCAACCAACCAACCAACCAACCAACCAACCAACCAACCAACCAACCAACCAACCAACCAACCAACCAACCAACCAACCAACCCCCCCCCCCCCATCCCATCCCCCCCCATCCCCCCAAACCTGTAAACCTAGGGGAAACACTGTATTTGTAAGCATAACGTGTACAAAAGTGTCGTTTTTGTGTAGAAAAACTAATTAATATTTAATATAAAGCTTGTGATTCGGATAGACATCACATAAAATAAAAAATAAAAACAATATTCAAAGGCCCCATGACTTTTCTAGTTGTTTGTGATTTACTGGAATAGAATTTAAAATAAATAAATAAATGAATAAATTGTTTTTCAAGACAGTGTGGTTCTTCAAAGATTAAAAACAAGTTTTTGAGGGGGTGAATTAAAATAAGAAATTATCTTTTTAGCTGTTTTAGCTTCCTTGTGGTCCTCACTCACCTCCAAGCGGCGGATGATCTCCCTGAGGGGCAGAGCGCTCTCATTGCCCCCAATAAAGGTGGTGGTGGGCAAGCGGAATACTTTATCTAGATCAGACTCTTCCAGCCCATAGAAACCTGTCAGCCAAACACACAACACGTCCAACCCAACCCAGAGAGAAGGGAAAGGTGGAAAGGGAGTGGGGCAGGGTCAACAGAAAAGAGAAGAGCCATCATGGATGCCAATGAGCGTAAAGAAGGGATGGAGGAAAATAAAGCAAAGCGAAAGGAAGAGAAGTCCATATGTAAAGAGAGGGAATGAGGAGATAAATGATAGAAAAAAAAGACAGACAGGGAGAGAAAAAAAACATTGAGTTAGTGCGGGATGGAGTTAACATGAGGATGACAGTGATTCCGTGCATAATCAGAAACATGGTGGATTGGAGTTTTAAGAAAACACAACAAAAAGCACCAGCCATTAGCATGATGCATGTTATTAATAATAATAACAACAACAACAACAACAGCAGCAGCAGCAAAGCAGACAACATAAAAAAAAATAACATTAAGTATGAAGTGGTTAGTTAATGGTTGAAAAAGGAGAAAGAACAAGATTTAGAGAGAAAAGAAAGGTGGTTTAAAAATTGATAAGTAGAGAGATGAAGAATTTGGGGGTTAAAAAAAAGAAGAAAAAAATGGGTTAACATCATTATCACTGTCAATATAATATTGGTGTTATTGTATCATTGCATTAAATGCATCCAAAATGTAATATGTAAACAAGCAACCGTACATCTTTGGATTGTGAACTGCATTTAATGAATTGAACAGTAAAGATCTCATTTAGTAGTGTAATGATATAGTATTATCTTAAATTTATTTATTCAGCTGCTCATGTTTTTAATGTAAAGTCAAAAACTACCATTTCATATAGCCTTTAACATTACACTTAAGTATATACTTACAGCAAAATGTGCAGTTCTAATATATCTAGAATTAATACACATCAACTACTGTATTACTGTGTTACATTTAACATGTATGAATTGAATGATTAAAAATCCTTACACAGGGATGATCTTTTAAAAATTAGCTTACTATATATTACTATATATTATTTACAGCACAAGTTAATATAAACCTTTGAGGGTTGATCTCACAAAACCTATAAGAAAGTCCTGGTCACAGATTCTACATAACCCACAGCATCACTACTAATTCAAAAACCACAACATGCGAGTTAACAGCCTGGCAGAACATTTTAGTCTTTAAATATTAAAACACCTATTGTTTCTCTGAATGCAAGTATATTTGGGAAGAGCGAGTTAATTTCATAAATTAACAAATTACTGAGGCTCAAAAAAAGTCAAACCTACAAAAAGTCAAACATGACATGCATTAAGCTGCTCAGAGATACTGATAGGGCAGCACATATGGAAACTGATCTGTTTGTTGATAATTTTGGATGTGCAAAAAAAGACGCACATGCACCTCAAGGCATTTACGCGGGTATGTTAAAGAGAGAGATTAACCTATATAACAGAGTGTTAAGAGTACTAAAGACAGCAAGACAGAGAGAGAGAGGAAGGAAGAGAGGATGAGCACAGAGAGAGAGTATGAACTTGTTTCTAGTAGGGATGCACCAAAATTGCAGCTACCAAAAATTTGTCTGAAACAACAATTTGACGTTTAGTTAGCGCTTCTCCGATGGCACAATTTGACTGCTCAGCGTCTATTTCGTGCAATCGCAATAAGCTGTTACTTTTAATATGAAAAAAAGTCTCAACTTTCAAACTCTGCCGATTTAACTCAAGCAGCAAAAGCATGATTCACATCAGAAGGTATGTTGAAAGATATATAATGACTTACTGAAATATATTATGTCTCATGCAATATCTCAGTCAGTATTTAAACCACTAAAAGACGTCAATAAAACAGCTTGTAAACAATATGTTCTGTAACATTACATTTACCTAAGGAAAGCCATTCAGAAAAGTCTATATCTCGTTAGTTAGCTAGGAAATATTACTCTAGAGAAGAGCATTTTGCTAAATATATGCACTTTATTACATATTCATTATATTTATGATGTCTTCATTATTTAATGTATGAATAAATTTGTCCTGAAAAATTATTACAGCCTTCATTTAAATGTTTATATTTCACCAACAAATAGGAGTAGAAACATAATTCTAATATTAAAAAGTTGATCTAAAACTGCCTTGTGTGCAATTAAAATTTCCGGTAAACTTTTTTTTATTTGAGTGTTGATTATTAAACGCAAGGGTAGGTGATTTGTTCCATATAAGTTGTTATACTGGTTGAAAGTCTCTTCACATCCTGATAGCAAATCACAAAGTTAAGTGGTCTAAATGTATTAATATGTATACTGTATATCATCTGTGGAAGGCGTCGGGCCATGAAATGTACTCCTAATCATTGAATTCGGTCCGAATGCAATGATACGATGTCCTTCCTGCCTGTCAACGTATGTATTTCCATACCTCCGCGCACCCTGCTCGCACATACATCACACGTCATCAGCCTGTTTCATGCTATGCAGAGTTAGACAGACGTCAGTCACCAAGCACCGCAACAGGAACAAGTAGTCACCTTTTACAGTTTCTCCTGAACCAAAACTAAGAGCTTATGCTGCGTTCATGCTATAACTACTGTAATTTGAAAGAGATAGAAACCCATGACGTTATACTCGGACCGGTTTGTGACTCGAATTTGTGCGTTTAATGGCAAAACGATCAACAAATGACTCTGCAGCAGTCAGGTGGTACAGGTAAGTGCTCTTTAAGTTGTTTTTTGTTTATTATTTAATTATTTGATTATTTTAATTCAGATACATACATACATACATACACACACACACACACACATATATAATAATTTTGGTTGCCATTTCAGCCTAGAATTTTCATTTTGGTGCATCACTAGTTTCTAGGGGTGTGTTGTGCGTATGTGTGAATAGAAAAGTGTAGGTGTGTGTCTGTTGTTGTGTTAGGGGATTTTACAAGAGAATGTAAACATGTAGACTTCATTAACCATCACATAAAGCTTCCCTTCACCACATCTGAAGCTAGAGGACAGCAAAGCCACCAAAAACGCACTTGGCACAACCTCTCCAAAAAAGCCAGACCTTGAGCAGAAGCACTTTTAACTACAAACACAATGTCCACATACCATCCTAAAATTAAAGATTTCATTAATGTGAGTGTATCCTAATATCTTTGAATAGCATCTTTTGTGACTATGATCTTTTAACCTCAAAACATTAAAGGAATATTTTGGGTTATTGTAAATTTATGGTTCACATGTGTCAGGCTGACGGTTACCACTCGGTTTATGACTTTTTATGTTTATAAAAACAAATAAGAAATGTGTTTACAATAATACACCTATGGATGGGTCATTGTGGAAACATCCTTAACACTTGTAGGCCAGTGTTGTGAACATACTAAAACTATTACAATCATTTTAGGTAACTGAAATAAAAATAATTAAATTAGATTTTAATAAGTTGTCAAGGCAACATTTTTCAATTAAGTTGAAGAACCAAAATCAGTAAAACTAAAACAAATAAAAGCTTAATAGAAATATATATATATATATATATATATATATATATATATATATATATATATATATATATATATATATATATATATATATATATATATATATATATATATATATATATATATATAAAAAAAACTAATTAAAGACAAAAGCACAACAAAATTACTAAAACAGAAAATGGAGCTTTAAAAAAGCTAATTAAAAATATTACTATATACTTAAAAGGTATATAGATAATACTAAAATAACACAGTAGACAAGTAATTCAGGACAGATTTTTTTCTTTGAGTTATGTCAATTACCCTTAAACTTGATGAATCAGTGACCCCATTCCTAAAACATAAAGACAGCTTTACATCATGTGTAAAAACTAGGGCTGTGAAACGATTAATCGCATCCAAAATAAAAGTTTGTGTTCACATAATATATGTGTGTGTACTGTGCATAATTATTTTGTATATATAAATACACACACATGCATGTATATATTTAAGAATTTTTTTTATTTATACATAAAATATTTATATTTATATATAATACAAATTATATATACAGTATATTTAAGCAAATATTTCTTAAATATATACATGCATGTGTGTGTATTTATATATACACAAAATAATTATGCACAGTACACACTCATATATTATGTGAACACAAACTTTTATTTTGGATGCGATTAATCACGATTAATCATTTCACAGCCCTAGTAAAAACCCATTTATACTGTATTATTCTGGCTTTTACATTGTCATAATATACTGAAGATGTATCAACCAGAAGAAAAATATATTCAGTTAAAGGGGACCTATTATGCCCCTCTTTACAAGATTTAATACAAGTATCTGGTGTCCCCAGAATGTGTCTGAAGTTTCAGCTCAAAATACCCCACAGATCATTTATTATAGCATGCCCAATTTGCCCCCATTTGGTTGTGAGCAAACACACGCCTTTTCGTGTGTGTACCTTTAAATGCAAATGAGCTGCTGCTCCCCGCCCCATTTCCAGAAGAGGGCGAAGCCTTTACAGCTTGTAGTGATGTGTCGTTCATTTTGAACGAATCTTTAATATGACTCGGGACTACCGAGTTGTCTCAGAGAGTGATTCGTTCATTTTGTGTTGACCGCGCATGCGCAATACACAACATATGGGTTCTGAATCTGTACTGGAAACAGAAATGATTAGTTCATCTTTCGAGTCTCGGGTTCGTTTCCGAGTCTTTCGTTCTTCCTGTCAGTCCCATAGAGGATATGCTGTCAGTACCGGAAAGAGAAAAGATTAGTTCATCTTTCGAGTCTCGGGTTCGGGTCCGAGTCTTTCGTTCTTCCTGTCAGTCCCATAGAGGCTATGCTGTCAGTAACGGAAAGAGAAAAGATTAGTTCATCTCTTGAGTCTTCGGGTTTGAGTCCTTCGTTTTTTTTGTCACATGACTTGTCACCGAATACTAATTCACAACCTTTTTACAAACAAGCGCGTAGTTATTTTATTTATTTTATTTGTACTTTTACAGTTAAGGCCTGTTCACACCGGGACAAATTTCACGTGCGATATTCGCCGACGTTTAACGCCTCGTGACTAAACAAAGGGCGCCAATGTGAGTGTGCACACCGACGCGAAAAACGGCACGCGTAAAAGCGTCATTTAAAAAAAAACGCCTCGGGTTAGTTTTTTTGGTTTGACGCGTTGCGTCAAAAACTATCCGACCAATGAGATTGGCGCTTTTGCTCACGTGTCTGGAGCTTCTGAAGTTACAGTAAAACACAACTTGGGGGCGCTCAAACACAAACCGGTCTTGCCGAGCACACATACGTAACGGCGAAGAAGATATACGGCAAGTTGCGTCTACACTGACGGAAGAAATAAGACGAGGAAGATGCAAGGCAAGATGAATGTAGAGCTGCTGGTCTCATTGGTGTCGGAACATAAAGAACTATATGACAAACGCGACATCGACTACAAAAATCTTGATAAAAGAGAACGGTTATGTATTTCTGTTTTACATTAAGCGCGCGCCATCTAATGTCAGGGAATGAATTTGCATGTTCACTCGGCTCATCGTCAGCGAAAATCGCTTGGGTGTGAACACAAAAAACGCGTTGAAAAACGCTGGCGAATAACGTATGCCGATATTCGTCCCGGTGTGTACTGCCCTTTAGGCTACGTGATGCGTTTCTGTTCTCAAATGTATATAGGGTATATTTGTGAATTTCTGTCATGAAGATTATTTTCTATAACATTGAATGCGATATTTAAGAGTTTGTTAATGCAAAGCTTTATTCGTATGTGGGGAAAACCACTTTGATGAGACTTGTTTACAGTGGATTATAATTTTCAGTTAATATCACATATACAAATATATTGACTATTCAAGTCTAACTTTACAAATTCAAGTCAATTAGACTATTACTAATTTTGAATCCACTAATTTATTTTTCTCTATTGAGTTGTTATATGATTTTTTTGATTCTTTGTTATAATGAATAAAAATCAGTTAAAAAAATTGAAATGAAGTGTTATGTATTTTGGATTCATGGCTATTTGAGTCATTCACTGTGTTTTATAGTGTTATTTTAGTGATTTTTTAGTCACCTAAAGTTTGAAACCTACACCTTTGTAACATAGCTTATATAGCATATATATATATATATATATATATATATATATATATATATATATATATATATATATATAAACAATGTGTGTTATTATTATAATATATTACAACAACAACAACAACAACAACAACAACAATAATAATAATAAAAAAACACACCACAGATGCACAAGAAACATTTAGAAAAGAGACGGACAGGGGCAATAATTATTTTTCAGATAATGTTTATTGCACATATTTTGTATTTTAGTTCCTAAATATAAAACAATATACAGTGAGGAAAATAAGTATTTGAACACCCTGCTATTTTGCAAGTTCTCCCACTTAGAAATCATGGAGGGGTCTGAAATTGTCATCGTAGGTGCATGTCCACTGTGAGAGACATAATCTAAAAAAAAAAATCCAGAAATCACAATGTATGATTTTTTAACTATTTATTTGTATGATACAGCTGCAAATAAGTATTTGAACACCTGAGAAAATCAATGTTAATATTTGGTACAGTAGCCTTTGTTTGCAATTACAGAGGTCAAACGTTTCCTGTAGTTTTTCACCAGGTTTGCACACACTGCAGGAGGGATTTTGGCCCACTCCTCCACACAGATCTTCTCTAGATCAGTCAGGTTTCTGGGCTGTCGCTGAGAAACACGGAGTTTGAGCTCCCTCCAAAGATTCTCTATTGGGTTTAGGTCTGGAGATTGGCTAGGCCACGCCAGAACCTTGATATGCTTCTTACAGAGCCACTCCTTGGTTATCCTGGCTGTGTGCTTCGGGTCATTGTCATGTTGGAAGACCCAGCCTCGACCCATCTTCAATGCTCTAACTGAGGGAAGGAGGTTGTTCCCCAAAATCTCACAATACATGGCCCCGGTCATCCTCTCCTTAATACAGTGCAGTCGCCCTGTCCCATGTGCAGAAAAACACCCCCAAAGCATGATGCTACCACCCCCATGCTTCACAGTAGGGATGGTGTTCTTGGGATGGTACTCTTCATTCTTCTTCCTCCAAACACGTTTAGTGGAATTATGACCAAAAAGTTCTATTTTGGTCTCATCTGACCACATGACTTTCTCCCATGACTCCTCTGGATCATCCAAATGGTCATTGGCAAACTTAAGACAGGCCTTGACGTGCTGGTTTAAGCAGGGGAACCTTCCGTGCCATGCATGATTTCAAACCATGACGTCTTACCAACAGTAACCTCGGAAACGGTGGTCCCAGCTCTTTTCAGGTCATTGACCAGCTCCTCCCGTGTAGTTCTGGGCTGATTTCTCACCTTTCTTAGGATCATTGAGACCCCACGAGGTGAGATCTTGCATGGAGCCCCAGTCCGAGGGAGCTCGACAGTCATGTTTAGCTTCTTCCATTTTCTAATGATTGCTCCAATTCTTTTTTCACCAAGCTGCTTGGCAATTTCCCCGTAGCCCTTTCCAGCCTTGTGGAGGTGTACAATTTTGTCTCTAGTGTCTTTGGACAACTCTTTGGTCTTGGCCATGTTAGTAGTTGGATTCTTACTGATTGTATGGGGTGGACAGGTGTCTTTATGCAGCTAACGACCTCAAACAGGTGCATCTAATTTAGGATAATAAATGGAGCGGAGGTGGACATTTTAAAGGCAGACTAACAGGTCTTTGAGGGTCAGAATTCTAGCTGATAGACAGGTGTTCAAATACTTATTTGCAGCTGTATCATACAAATAAATAGTTAAAAAATCATATATTGTGATTTCTGGATTTTTTTTTTTAGATTATGTCTCTCACAGTGGACATGCACCTACGATGACAATTTCAGACCCCTCCATGATTTCCAAGTGGGAGAACTTGCAAAATAGCAGGGTGTTCAAATACTTATTTTCCTCACTGTATATTCAGACACAGTAAATAATACGAATCTAATGTTGATGCAAGATACCAGCGGTGACGTGACAAAAGAACGAAGTACTCAAACCCGAAGACTCGAAAAAATGAACTAATCATTTCTGTTTCTGCATAGTGCTATGGGTTTGTGGCTTGAAGAACGAACGACTCGAACCCGAAGACTCGAGAGATGAACTAATCATTTCTCTTTCCGGTACTGACAGCATAGCCTCTGTGGGACTGACAGAAAGAACGAAAGACTCGGACCCGAACCCGAACTCGAGACTCGAAAGATGAACTAATCATTTCTCTTTCCGGCCCTGCTGTATCACACACCACACGGCACGGCCCAGCAGACAGATCAGAGTCAGACACTGACGAGTCGACAACTAACGTCTCGAGACACGAGAGGAGGAGAACAAATGTGATAAATATGAAGTTGCAAAGGAAAGAACGTCTCGGATCAGGAGTTGAGGTGAACTAACAGAGTCAGACTGAAATAGCCTGAACTTAAGACCCAACAACTAATCAATTAATAAAACATTTTGGTTTCTTATAATTTGGCTTTGGCTGCATTACCCTATAGTTACTTTTTACAAATGTAATCAACATTTTCATAAGTACTAGATGTGTTGGGATATTTAACATGCAGTTTTAATTATATTATGCTGAAATGAACGAAATGAACGAAATTACTCGAAAAAAGATTCGTTCATTTTGCTGAACGAGACTCAAAGATCCGAGTCAGTAAAATGATCTGAACTTCCCACTACTAACAGCTTGTGCTTCAGATACTCTGGCAGCAACAACAAAACTGGAGAATCTCACACAGCCACAAACGCATAAGACTTTACCAAATTTCCTAGGCATATTTTATTCATAAATGAAATTCATCCACTGTGGCTCAGATGCCAGGAGTCTAGGAAGATGCATATGTTCAAAATAACGCAGACATTATATCAATTATTGCTATAGCGAGGATATACAGTAGTGCTTGAAAGTTTGTGAACCCCTTACAGAATCTGTGAAAATGTGAATAATTTTGAAAAAAATAAGAGGCATCATACAAAATTCATATTTTTTTATTTAGTACTGTCCTGAATAAGATATTTTACAAAAAAGATGGAAAAAAAACCCACCAGCTCTTAATGCATTGTGTTTCCTTCTGGAGCATTAGTGAATGTTTGAACCTTTTTTAATAGTTGTTTGAGTCCCTCAATTGTCCTCAGTGTGAAAAGATGGATCTCAAAATTATACAGTCACTGCTGGAAAGGGTTAAAATATGCAAAGATGCTGGAAAACTCAAGAATTTTTGGGACCTGGATGATTTTTCTGAAGAACACAGGGCAGCTTAACTGCTCAGAACAAGGGACTCAAGAACAACCATCACAAAACAAAACAAAAACAGTTGTGGATCACCCAGTTAACGACACACAGTATGAAGAATCAAGGGTACATAAACTTTTAAACGGGGTCATTTTTATTAATTCAGCTTTTTTTTTGTGTAGTCAAGTCACCTTCATTTATATAGCGCTTTTAACAATATGAATTGTTTCAAAGCAGCTTTACAGTGATAATAATGACAGTAACAGAGATTGTTTTGGCTTTACAGCAGCTCTGGGATAAAGTTGTTGTCCAGCTAAAGTTAGTTTTGATTGACTAATTCACTTCCGTTGCAAAGATCATTAGTAATTAACTTAGGGGTTAATTGGTAATTAACACGGCACCGTTCTAACAGAAAACCCTCAACGCGCTCCGGCCGCACATCCGCACAAAACAGTGCCTGGTGGCTCGAGAACGCACTCCCGGAAATAGGTTCCAATGTGCAAACGATTATCAGTTATCTCTGCGCAAACCTACGCAACCTCTGCGCAAACTGCGCAAAAAGTCTTGTGGACTATATGTAAACATCTTTTATGTAAAATATCTTAAGGACAGTACTAAAAAAATAACGTGCATTTTGTATGATCCTTCTTATTTTGTTAAAATTATTCACATTTTCATAGATTCTGCAAGGGGTTCACAAACTTTCAAGCACCACTGTAAACATGACGGACTATGTGCGGCTCACTCAGGGCGGGATCTATGCAAATAGGGCAGATTGTCACCAGTCATGAGCGGGTCTTGCCCCTACTGTGACGGAAATCTGGAACAGCGTATTTTTAGACACTGCTTCTGATTTATGGGGATTATTTAAAAAAATTTGTGGGTGGATTTTTTCCATTATAGGCTGGTTGTTTACACACACTGGGGACACATCAGTATTCAAACCCCATGTAAAAGTAAATTTAGCATGATAGGTCCCCTTTAATTTCAAATTTGTTTAGTGATTTTCACAATAAATATTGTTCTAAAGCAGTTTTTCTAAGAATAGTTTTTGTAGTTACTGGTGTGATATAATCATTTATCAGTCATATTTGTAAAAGTTATATCCCATGTTTCAACCCCTGGCTTAATCAGCTTAAAAAGTAAACCTGGGTACATGCATAGGTACAGGTATGTGGAAAGGACACGTTATCCTGTAAAGCACAGTTTACGTACCGGTGAGTTCCACAAACAAATGAATGTAATGAATAACCAAATGTTCTCCAACCTCAAAGTATTCCCACCAGATTTAGATCTTTTCAAATGCCTTTTTTACTGAATAATTAAAACACCTCAAACAAAAATAATAGTTTCAGATTTTAAACCCTCAATCCATTTGTCTGGTAGGTAGGCATACTACTGTAAACACATTTCTTTGTTTTACAAACTGAGGGATTAGTTTGTAAAGGTTGTGGTATTCAACATGGCACAAATTATGTACACAGACAATAGGCTTTAAATAATAAATAAAATATTCCTTTAACATCACTAGCAGATTATGCTACAATCATTATCCAAACATTTTGGTGTCTTTTGGTGTATAATTTGGCAAATGCTTACTAATCAAAATCCATTACAAATTTATATTAAAAGCAATTAAGCTAAAACATAAAACTAAGGGGAAAGTAATCTTTTAAAAATTTAAAAAGGGAAAACATAGCACTCAGAAATTAAGAGTGCTATGTTTTCCCTGTTTAATTATGGAACAGCAGTTATCGAATAGTTCTTAAAATGCTGTATGGGATTCTGGACATTACAGAAGTATGACAGTTTTCATGTAGACTGCTGAGCCATTCACCATAGCACCAGCATAAACACAGACTCGTGTGCTGGCACAAAATCATGTCACAGGCCATGGAAATCTCTTTGTCTTTCTGGCTAATTTAAATACTGCCAACACAATGCTATGCAAAACAGGCATTAATACTCCACTCTTCCTATTTGGTTTTCGGACTGCTGTTTAGAGCATATCAATTACCCTTGTCCCAATAACAGGTTTGAGAAACTTCAGCAAAGTGAAATTCAGACTCTGTAAAGCAAGGTAAAAAAATAGAGATATGCATTTATGTACATAAAACAGTTAAGTTCTCCAAAGCTAATAAATCAACAAAAGCAACAGCAAAAACAGAAATTTACTTATACTACATAAGTATCATAATTACATTATCACCTAAAGGCTTAACGTTATTTAACTATAAACAAAACAAAAAGCATACTAAAATGTCAAATATTAAGTTTAAAACAAAATGTGGCTCAAGCGTCTATTTATTTAAATTACACTAGTTCTTCTCAATATACAAAGTATTACTTTTATTCAGCAAGGATGCATTAAATTGATCAAAAGTGACAGTAAAGACTATTATATAGTTATATTTCAAATTAAATGCTGTTTTTTTCTTTTTTCTTTAAAGAACACTAAAAACATTTTTTTTTATCGCTGCTTCCACAAAAAAATATTAAGCTGTACAAAATATTAAATAACATTTTTCAATATTGATAAGAAATGTTTCTTGGACACAAAATCAGCATATGAGAATGATTTCTGAAGGACCATGTGGCAACTGAAAACTGTAATGGCTGCTGAAAATTCTGCTTTGCCAAAAAGGAATCAATTACATTTTAAAATAACTGTTTTCTATTGTAATACATTTTTGAAATGTAATACTTTTTAACAATATGACTGTTTTTGCTGTATTTGATCAAATAAATGCAGCCTTTGTGAGTATAAGAGACTTGATTTAAAAACCTTAAAAATATTTAAAATTACATAATTAAAATCTTACCAACATCATTTAAACAAACATATCTATTGTGCTGTTAAATGACACACCAAGACAAGGAATAGTAAAGCTCCAATAGAATTCCTTTAGGTTCACAGTCTCTCTATTCAAATTACACATTATAAATGTTTTATAATATATTATGTATATCCATTTTCAGAAAGATGTTTTTAATTTTTTAAAAACTGTAACGTAGTTACAGCTGCCATTCTTAGATACCAAGGAACATTCTGATTTTTTCAAATTCGTAAAATTTGGCCACAAAGCTAACAGCACTGCCAAAAATACACACAAAAAAACAACAACAAAAAAACCCCAGCTAAAACTACTTGCAACTACTAAAACAAAGCTATTAACCAAGAGGCACAGAACTGCTCGTCATTAAAGCCTACCTCCAATGGTTAGAGCACTTAGACGCTTCTTGACATATGTAAGGTCTGGAGAGGCAGTAGTAGGGGGGAAAAAAATCCACTGGGAGTTAGTGATTCCCAAAACCTCACATAGCCAATTCCATTGAGAGAGACTAACAAACGTTAGATTACAGCACTGAATAGCGTCTAACTGAATAGCTTCACTAATGAAATGTAAAGAGTTGGTCGCTTGGGTAAACCACACATCTTATTATGGATTCCAGATTAAACAACTTTCCTTCACTAAATCACCACAGGCACCAAACCAAGCAGTTCCTAAATGCTGCAGCAATACAATCAAGGCTTCAAGGCTCAATCTACATCATAGCCTACACTAGAGCTGCACGATTAATCATTAAAATATTGTGATCTCGATTCAAATACCCATGCAATTTTATTCCTAAATTTAAAAAAACCAAACAAAAAAACCCCACCAGATTATTTAAATCTGTGTTTGCGAAGCCGTTGAGCCAGAGAGAGCAGTTGTCATGTTTAGGTATTTATGAGGGAATCATTGAATCATATATTCAAACCGATTTAAAAAAAAAGAAAAGAATTCAACTTAATGAAAAATTTTTAAATAGACAAAATTTGTGATTGTGACAAAAAAAAATTAGATTCTCAATTTATCCAGAATCATGCAGCTCTAGCCTACATGACTGTCCCACACACTGCCAGGCAAAGCAAAGACTAGCTCCTGACAGGCTAAACACATTACTTGCAAAACTTTACGGTAAATATTTTTTCCACATTAAGAGTCGTAATTTAGCTTTCAGCCTTCTCTCTGACCTTGTTTTTTAGTTTTTAATTATTATTATTATTTTATTTATTCTTTTACAGTGTAATTTGCTTAAATGGTGGGGACTGGGAAGGGCCCTGAGAGGGTTCATCATTATATACATAAGTTACTGCAGACTGAAAAGAAATCGTTAAAGCTAATTTTCATGTCTTGAAAATACTGGCTCAAACCAAATAATTATTTTCAGTGCAATAATTATTTTAATAATGCATTTGTACGCATCTGAGTAACACATCAAAATAAATCAGATTTATCTAAGCAATTACCAGGCCAAGAGTCAGATTTACTAAACAGGGCAAATTAGCATGAGAGAGCAAGTCCAAAAAAGCACCGCAGGGAATGGAAACTTCTGCGCATGATCTACTGACGACGCACAAATCAAAGAACACAGCAGCTGGATCATTTCCAACGCAATCAACCAAGAGCAGCACAAATTAGCGTCTAGCCGCCTTTCCACTGCGCACGACATTCGCATTCGATTGTCGCATTTCACCCCCTGGTGTCAGTCGCAAGGAACTTTGAAATTGGTCGTGAAGCAACCGTTACCCTCGGCTATTCACAATTGTAAAATTAATGATTTTAATGAATATAATGCATGCATGAATATATCCACACAAAACGAATGACCCTCAATACATCTAATATAAAAAACAGTCGATTTTATAGAGCTAATCAATATAAATATTGATTTAATAATAATAATTATTAATAACCGTCATTTTGGAGGAATAGCGTTTACATTAAAGTATTGAAATATTGGTAATTCTAGCTTCGCGCTCATAGTTTTGATTAGAATACATCACACCCGGTGACCGGTCGCATACGGTCTAGCCGCAGAAGTTCAGATATTTCAACGCATCCGAAGCTCAAATCGGATCCGAAATTTCCGCATAGGCATATGATCGGAACTCCCCGCAGCTCCCGTACGACTCTCCATTGGAAATGAATGACTTCCGGTCCGACGGCTGTCGTTTGCAGTGGAAAGGCGGCTTAAGGTTTAAAGCTGCAGTCGGCAAGATTTGCAGCTATGACACTATGCTCCGACAGAACAACATGAATCAGACGGTTTTAGAAAAAAACCCGCGCTTCTACCTCCACCTAGAGCCTGTTATTTGTTTTGCAAAAATCCACCGCTCCCGGTTCTTCTGGTCCAATCAGCGCAAGGCAGTGTGAGATCTGACTGTCAATCACAGTTCGTGCACGCGTCACAGATCCCCCCTCCTCGTGCTTGTTACAATATCACATGCACACGCCTGAAGTTCGCAGGTGTGTTGGATTGTACAAAGTGTGATGGCGGAGATAAAATCTACTAACAAGCTTCCAATTCCTCGGTTATTGCTATCTATGGGTAGATTAGCCAGGGCAGCCTACCTCCGAGTACTCCATGGTACTCGGTACCATGGTACTACCTCTGACGCCGCCTTCACACTGGCAGTTGAAATCAGCTCCGATACGGCTACGAAACGACCGGAAGTCATTCATTTCCTATGGAGATTCGCAGACCGCATGCGAATGGGTCCGAAGCGGGTCCGAACGAGTGCGGTGCGAAAAAAATCGTGTCCGTTGGTCATCCGGTTGCGTTCAAAAAATTTAACTCTTGCGAAAGGCTACGGACGGTTCCTATCCGACAATTCCAGCGGAAGTTAGCGTTGCTATGGTACTGATAAACAAACCTGAATTCTTAACTTTTAATAAAATAAGTAATGATTTTATAACGATAAATTGTCATGTCATTTTTTTATTTTCATGATTTTCTAACGTTATTGGGGCAGTTAATACAATTAAAAGCCCTATATACCACTATATCACATTTAGCCGACCTGACATGTCAACGTCCTGGGGAACTTTCCTCCACGCAGCAGCCTGTCTCTAACCCCCTCAACAGAGAGATCAGGGCAGCGCTTCCGAAGCTTTTCAACGGTGTAGTACGACGTCCGCTGGGGGCGTATTGCGTATTACGGAGCTGATTTCAACTGCCAGTGTGAAGGCGGCATGAGTACTCCATGGTGTTGATCGATGCTGAAGAGACGGCCTCACAGAAAATCTGGTGCACACGCACTGATGAGCACGAACTTGATGGGAGGGTGTTCGGTGGTAGTGGGGGAGGGGGAGGGGCATGAGAGTTGTAAACATTCTGTTCCCTCAATCTGCCAGACTTGCCGACTGCAACTTGATCATTTTAGCTAATCACTAGCATATTGCATACAGGACTTTCCGGTTAGAGCGTAGTGACATTTAATAGTTTTTTAGTCTACCCCCCCAAAACTACTGTTATAAAAATGAGTCTTAATTGTTGGTGATTTTAATATACATGTAGATAATGAAAAAGACACATTGGGATTGGCATTTAGAGACATTCTGAGCCCCGCCCTCACTCCCGCAGAAACGGTTAGTACTGTATACTGCAGAACAACTCATGTCGTTGTGAAATAAACAGTTATGGCATAAAACATTTGGAAAAAATGTATTTAAAGTGTAATTTGATTGTTTAGTTTGCCTCACGTCCCATTAGACTACGTGGAGAGGGCAGGGTTTATGACCTATATTGGGACAAACCACCTGGGGGCGATCGAGATGCTTTGGCTTCACTTTTCAGGACTTGTGCAGCATGCTTGGGTAGAACTATCACCTCTACCACTGAAGACAAATTTTACAACTGCATTCTTGCCAAACTCCTGCTTTATAGGCTTGATGCGATAGTCGGTATTACCGGTGTTCAGCAGCAAAACCGGTTACGTTACTTGCTCACTGAGGCACCGTCCCCCACCATCGCTTTGATTGTTTTATAGTAATAAAAATTATTTAGTTAATTTAGAGAACAGACACTACAATTAAAAACTGAACACGTCTTTGGTTTCAAAGCAAAACGTAAAAGCGCCCATTCAAGCAAGTTTTTCATTGTACTGTTTTTCGTTGTTGTGTTTTTCAATTGAGAATAATAATTAAATCCACCATTCAAACAATTGCCACCCCTGAATTTGAAAGCGAAAGTAAAAATGCGCACGACCACACGGGGCATCCATAATTGTGCGTGTCCACTGGCGCGAAGCGAGCGGAGCAGAGTTGAGCTTCCATAGGAATTAATTGAAATGCTCGCTCTGCACCAGTGGACACGCACTGTAAACGATTTAAATGCAAGGTGGAAAAAGAGAGAAAACCTTTGTCACCCCCAACCCCCCTTGGTGACACCTGTATTACTGGTATTATCAAAAGTTTTTCACCGTCACATCCATACTGCTGTATGAACAAAACAGCACTGGACAGACAGTTTGTCGACCACGTCATATAATGTGAGAGCCAAACTGAATGGCAAGGCCATGCACGGACATTTTGGGGGGCAGGTGCTTAAGTGAAAACCCCTCTTATAATTATTTATAAAAAGTAAATAAAATAAAAATTCTAAGTGTAACGGACATCGCCATATTTGATAATGTTGCCATGGTTACCAAACCGTGTGCAGAAAATAGAAAAGTAGTGTGCATGTAACTGCAAGGTCAAAACATATGAGCAGACCAAGTCACTACAAAGTCCTGTCAAGTAATTTGAATGGAGCAAAGCACGTCTTTCAAGACTTGCAGCCACCTCAAGCGTGATACTGTACAGAAAGTCAATTGTAGATTGATGCCAAATATGTGAAAGCCAAATACAGTGCTGCTGCCCTTCATCACAGCAAATCCAGAATCACAACAATCAGTAAAAAAAAAAAAAAAACTCAAACTGCTTTCCAGAAAAGTTTAACAATACCTATCGTTTTGATTAAATTATGAAGATGAAGTTGAAATTCAATTACCAACTGTCATAGAAAGCAGTTTTGACAAAACATCTAAGTCCTAACCATGTATAGTTTGGTGGACATTCATAATTCCTCACCGAGTTTATCCGATGACGTAATAATGTCGGTGGGAACGCATGAATCCAGATCAGCATCCATAATCCCAAGAGGGTCCAGCTGAGCCACATGGTGACCACGTATCTACAGGAGACAAGGGGTCACCCCACAAACATGGGAGCCGAACGCAAAACCACCCACAAGGAAAAGATACAGAAGGGGGAGAAAGAAGGTACAGAAGAGAAGTGCAGCAAGAGCACATGAAGATTGACATGATGTAGGATGTGTCGAAGATGAAGTGTCGGGTGCAAAGGGGGATGGGGTATAAGAGTTGAAAAACAGGGGAAAGTGTGAAATGGGAGAAAAAGGGACAGATAAAGGGAAGGAGAAAGCAACAATCACACAAAACAGGCTCATTAATATTGGTCTGTTGAGCTGTGGAAGACAGAAAACATTTCTCACCAACATGCTGGAACCCAGTAGCTACTGGGGTCTCGTCAAAATTTACACAACTGATGCCAAGTGGGTCAAGGTTTGCATTGTGATGCCCCATTACCTGGAAACAAGGCAACAGCAGTCACAAGACATGAGGAGTTCACCAAGCAGATCCCATGACTGTGAAATTGAGCCCATCCTTCCACAGTGTCACAAATAAGATGCGAAACAATGCAACCAAAATGAGGTATTGCAAAATTTGGTATTTTAAACCAAAAGGGACTATCTGCTAGAGGTCGACCGATATCTCAATTTTACAGATTAATTGGCAACAATAGTTGCTTTATGGAACAATCGCTATCTGGCAACCATCAGCATTTATTTACCTATCTGATCGTGGTTATTAAAACTAAAAACAAAAGAAGCTAAATTACAAACAATAGGACAAATACGGAACAAAGATACAAATCAAATGAACTTAAGCCTTTCAGGTACAGTAGTTTTATTTATTTCTTATTGACAACAAGGAACAATGGACATTTTGACATTATTCACTGTGTATTTGACCATTCAAGCACAATAAACCACAAAAGAGAACTAAATTCAGGATTGCATGCTGTCTGTGCTTTGCGAGCTTCGGGGCTGTGTCAGTCAGCGTGAGTACCGCATTGAGTTTTTTTTCCACAGCTCATTGTGCTTGAAGTGTCAAAAACAAATACACACAGAATACTATAAAAATGGACAATGTAATATTAACAATGCACATCCCGCTCTTCGTTTTCTAATTCTTGCATGTTTATGAAGTATCAATAACTTTAAGTAGTACTGTGATACTCTAGCCTGACGTCGTCATACTCAGATTCTAGGCAGAATGTGAGTCTGATACTGCTCCATTGAGCTTTGATTATGGGGCTTGTTTCAACCGAACCAGGAAGGAAAATGCCTCTGCACTCAACTGGATAGACCTACAACCAATCAGAGCAACGGAGTAAGTGACGTATGTTTTTCATTCATGTTTCCGATCGACAAATGCCTTGATCGTGCAGTTCTCTGTTCCTCTTTTAAAATTAATGCGCTGTCGATATCTTCTATAACAGACGCGATGGCGGAATCTACACATGATGTTTTATAAACAAAGTTCGAGAGGAGCACGTTCAAATAATCAATCCAATCAATTTATCATCAAACAATTGCCGTTTACGGTCTACACTATCAGCATGAGAGGAAGCATATATTTATTCACTCTGTCAACTCACCTAACATTCCTTGACAGTTTTCAGCATCCCTCCACTCACTCTCATGCCCGGAGCCTCTCCTCGGACAGCAAGCCAAATATGCATTTATTCTATCTGACTTATTTGTAAGTGTGAACTCGTAAATCTCAATTCTCCAGCGGCAGTCATCTTTGTTGTAAACAAATTCAACCCAAGCGCTCGTTGGTGACGTGGATGATTACGTTACGTTGCTCATCTGTCCATCATCGTATAAAGCCCGCCCTGACAATTTGATTGGTCCGAACAATTTTTGTTCTGGCATAATAGCTCATCAACGGATCGAGTCCAGACCGAACTCCCCGACCTAAAAATTTTGTGGGCGGGGCTAAGTTCGGCTGACATCCAGGCTAGCGATACTCAGATATATATACACATACCCCGATATAAACAATATAGCCAACAAAAACAAAAAAAAACGGATTCCACAATTATGTAATCGTTCAAAGGCGCAACTAGAAAAAAAAACTAGTGCACTTACATTATTCTGTGTGCTTAAGATGTGTGTTTTTTTCTCTACAGTTTATCTTAAGGTTTTTAGGTATTTAGGTTTTTAGGTAAGGTTAGGTATAACATTATAATACCATGTATATTTTTACGTTTCTTTAACAATTTTTTTTTTATATTTGACATTTGAGGCTTAATGCTAGAGAAAAGCAATGTGTTTTCAAAACATCATTCAATGTAAATTGTGATAATCGTAATTAATAAATCGCAATTACAATTTCAAGGGAATAATCGACAATTATGATTTTTGTCATAATCATGCAGCCCTAATACACATCTTAAAGATCACCATGGTATAACATTCAAATGAGGGCTACATAATAGATGCCATTTTAAAAAGGCAAGACCTGAGTTTATTTTATTTCTATATAAGAGAGATTTTGAGAGAAAAAATAATATATATATTATATATATATATATATATATATATATATATATATATATATATATATATATATATATATATATATAACGCACCTAAAAGCTGTCACAAAGAACCGGCAAAAGTAATGATTATGAATATGTCAAATATAGCAAGGAGACATTTCAATTGTTTATTAATAAACAAGTGTTTTCTGTGTCAGTGTCGGGCTGCAAAGATGAAGTTCTCGATGCTGACTCGCGATCTTTGCAGTAGTGAACGCGCCTATAGAGAAATGCACATTTCATACGGATTACATAGCAGAGAGTAGTTTGTTTTCTTTCATTTTGAATTGTTTTGTTTAAAAGTACACATTTCAAGCTTTCTATTAATATATTTCTCAGGTCTGTGAGGCAAGTAGCTTCGGTTCATTTATGAGACGAGCTCCAGTTCACGTGCCGGTGCCTCCGTGTCCTGATTATATTGCCTGCTATAAATCCAGGCAATTGGTTGATGAAACATTGATTAAAATTAAGATACAATTAATATAAAATGAAATTAACTTTAAAGAAAGGCTTTCTACAAAAACAAACTTAATGAAGTGGACAAAATCATGTCTGCCCACTCCATTTGTCTCCTGATATATTGCGCATCTTATGATCTTACTCATGCTTTTCACTTTTCACTTTTCATATAATCAGATGAAATTAAAAAATAACTTATTTTATTTAAACATAAATATGAAACTAAATCGTAGTCTTTAATGACTAGGCGATTCTGCCTTCTCACACCATGACACAGGTTCGTGGATCTGAGCTATTTTCTTTTGATTTTGAAAATTCAAACCAATTTCATGGTTAAGTCATTATTGGTCATTTTGTAATAAACTTTTCATTCTTATTACTAATTTCAGAAACCATCAACTGATTAATCAGTTATTTGCCAAATTTTCCAGTTATTGTTATCAGCAAACTCAAATACCGGTCGACCTCTGCTATCTGCTCAGTGAATGTTCTCCTGTGACCTCAAATAGCGTCAAAAGCATCCATTTTGATTTCAATTTTTTTTTATTCATAATGAACACTAAATGCATAGATATCTTACCTTATTAAAGGTTCAAGCTGCAAACTCATTAAAGGCAGCAATGAGATATCAATTTCAAGCCAATATTTTTAAAGAAACAAATGCACAGCGTTTTTAAAATCTCTGCGTACCTGATAGGCCCTGATGAGGGATTGGACTGCCAAATGGTCTTCCACCAGTTTCTCCACATTTGGTTGAGCCCCAACCAGAGACTGGGCTTGAGCAAGCCCCACCAGATTCACTCCCAGTGGAGGAGGACTCTGGTAGGCTGTACCTGGAGGAGCACCAGCATTAGCATTCCTGAAGAAAATGTCCCAAGACTAGAGAACAGAAAAAGAATAAGGATTTAGACTCCTTATGTAGACAATTAAGTTGCAATCAATGGCTAAACAGACTTACTTAATTAGATATGATATTACTGAATCATTTTGAACAAGATCTAATGCAGCAAACAAGACCCTTTAACATGGTATAAGTCTGAACTGATCCACTGTGACTTGTCCTTTTCCAATAGGTTTTAAAACAGTGTGAAGAAAAACAAAACTCTTGGTTCATTTTTACCAAATTAAACATCTGTGGGATTTATTTTGTTTTTGAATATGACCAATCTACAAAACATGTCAGATAATGCTGGTGCTGGCCAAGGCAAGCATCACTGGCACTTCTACTCGGTCAGGGACAAGAGACATTTCAATGAGTAACTCATCAGACTTCAAATTATGTGGCTTGAGAAAACTAGAAACAGCTGAATTAATACTAAATTTTTTTCAATATTTGAAAGCACATACATTTATCATTAAAATAACCCCCACAATTAGGACAGAGTCAGGTTGCTACTTTGTGTGTTTAATTTGCACACGACTGCCTCCAGAGCTGGACGAATGGGCCTACATCATCGCACCATATCTGCATCACAAACCGCTTTGTTTGTAAATGATGGTTTTATATGGATGTTTTCAAAACACTTACTCGCGTGCAATAGCAAGTGGCCGTTGACTCCTATATATTGGAAAAAAACTGACATTGCAATATTTAGTTTTTCTGCGATATTGAAATATGAAAATTTCACTAGATGACTTGAATAGCTTTATTTGGAAAGAATGAATCATTCTAGAATAGGCCTGGGCGATAAAACGAAAATTATCGAGATATAATTTTCCTCGATAAAATGATAACAAGAGTTCGATAAATATACACCAGTTCGATTTAACTAACACTGCAAAGCCTCACTGAATAAATTAATTATAATTAATCGTTGTTAAAGGTACAAAAGTGATTTTGATTTTGTGATTTTGAGGTACAGATTTAAATGCTACACAAAGACGGTTACAAATGCTACACAAAGATGGTGGAAATGTTTAAAGGGCCATATAGGCCTACAGCATATTACATATACCAGAGGTGAGCATAACTAGAATAGGACTGGGTTGACAATACAGTATTCAGGGGTGTACTCACTTTTGTGAGATACTGTACCAATTAATCTTCATTTTGATGAACTGATGTTGATTCTTAAATCCCAAGATCGAGATCCCTTTCAGTCTATTTTTCAGTATAACTTGCTGAAACGTATCATGTAAGGCAGGGGTGTCAAACTCAGTTCCTGGAGGGCCACAGCCCTACAGAGTTTTGTTCCAACCCTGCTTCAACACACACTCACCTGCAGTTTTCAAATAAGCCTGAAAGACTTGATTAGCTGGTCAGGTGTGTTTAATTAGGGTTGAAGCTAAACTCTGCAGGGCTGTGGCCCTCCAGGAACTGAGTTTGACACCCCTGATGTAAGGGATCATCAACAGCAGGGATGGGAAACTTCGGTCCTGGAGGGCCACTGTCCTAAAGAGTTTAGCTCCAACCCTAATCAAACACACCTGAACAAGCTAATCAAGGTCCTCAGGATTACTAGAAAATTACAGGCAGGTGATTTTTTCAGGGTTGGAGCTAAACTCTGTAGGACAGTGGCCCTCCAGGACCGAAGTTGCCCATCCCTGATCAACAGCTAGGTGTGCATTACATGATTTTAAAGCACAAAGTGGAGGCAAACAACTACCAGATGCAAAACTCATTAAAATAGTTTAATGCACACATAGCCGTGGATTATCTTACTTATACCATGGTCACTTGCCAACACTAAAAAGTTAAAGCTGTTATTTGCAGCTTCCATTTAATTGGAAGGGTAAAAAAAGACAGTTATTTTTGTCAGCCATGACTCATTAGATCTAGCTTTAATTTAGAAATGGAGATTATACGACACATAATGAACACATATTCTATGTTCCCCAGTTCAATGGTCTGTTAACACACATTAACTAATGTTGCGTTCACACTTGTAGTTCGATTCGCTTGGTCCGGACTAAAAAACCCCAAAAACATTTAGTTCTGGTCCACTTAGTGTTTAGATTGGCATTTGTATCATCCAACCTAAAGATACAGAACCTAAAGACATAGGGATACGTTCACAACCTGATCTACCGGCGAACATCTGAAACAATGCTGTGTGCTGGGATAAATGCGCTCGTATGTGCGTAGCTTACATATAATGGTATTTTGACCAACTGAGAACTTGTGAAGAGCTTATAAAATGTGTAAAGGAGTCAAAAATGGCGGCAGGAATCCCTCCGTCACACACACAAACCAATATCTGCCGCGAGGAGACGCGGTTCTGCCTATACCGAACTCTGATGGGTGACATCACAACTATGACGAGAAAAAACAGGTAGGCCTATGTGTGAGCATTCTGTCCTTTTTAGGGTCTCATCTTCCTGTTTTTGGTTTGTTTACATGTCTTTGGACCGGGCTGCATTCATATATCATTCAAACCACACCAGAGTCCTTTTGGACGTGGACCGAGACCCATCATCTCCAGGGTTCAGATGGCAGCGTTCACACTTATTCAAATGAACCGCACTAACTAACAGAGCAGGGTTAATTTTAATCTAATCAAACATGCCAAGTGTGAACACACTTTTAAAAGGTCAAGACTCATTTTCCCAAGGCCCTATCAACTCATCATCATCATCATCATCATCAAAAAAACACAAAAGAAAAACCTTCCAATACTAACCATAACCTAAGTAAGCTATGATCTTTTGTGATTCCATTACTAAAACCATTTGCTTAGTTCCCTCAAGTCTAGGCCTGTTACTGTATATTGAGAGCCATGCGGCAATGCAGGGGAACAGAAACCCCATTTGATGAGTTCCCACAAAAATACAGAGCGTGGGAAAAAAAAAAGTATCAGGTTACCACGCTGTATAAAAAAAAAAGAGAAGAAAAAAGAAAAGAAAAGTCAGTTCACCATAAAAAAGCATGATAGCATAATTTTAGGTTTTATGGGACTGAATGGTAACCATTTAAAAACTGTACATTTCATTAACTGATATAATATTAATATTCCACCTGAATATTATACTAATAACCACCATAATAACACATGATGAATTGAGTTTGTCACAAGTAGCCTTTCCACAAGCTGAGATATATACTATAGAAGGTACAGAGTCATTCACACAAATACAAAACTCCACCATGGTAACTCATGTAACACTAAAATAATATAATAAACATTTAAACACACCAGGGATGTAACATAAACCCCTAATGTACATATTAATAACAAACACTAACAAGAAAAAATAATTTAAATCTGGGGAACACAGGACCCTGGAAACATACAGTAGGAACGACCGTGTATTACCTGCATCTGTACTTTGTCTCTCTACTAACGATGAAGCTGTGAGTTTTAATAGCAATGTTACCACCTTGTTACAGAGTAATATAAAGTAGCGTTTCATGGGGCAGTGTTGACAAGTTGCTGTGTCCCTAAATATTTGTGTGTGCACTTCAAGTATGGCTGCACGATATATATAAATATAGAAAAAATAGAATCTTAATTTTAATCGATTCATTTGTATGATCCAATATCGATTCTCACATCCCAAGAATCGATTAGTCTATCGTGTTTTCAGTTGATGAATGAATTGAACATTGTAGCACGCATCTTTGTTTCATATCAAAAGTAACAAAGCACAAAGTTTTAGATTTCAAATTAAGTCCATTTTATTAAGAAATTGAAAAAATAAATACAGATTTCACGCCGTTTAATGTGATGTGAAAGATCGCTGTAGCGCAGCTCAATTTAAGAGAAGCGGCAGTGCACGTGAACTGATCATCTCCTCTGCTTTAATACCAGTTACAGCGCAAAATAACATGAATGAACATCTGAAGGTATGTTAAAAGAAAGAGTACAACTTACCAAAATCTGTATTATGTCACATGTAATCACTCAATCAGTGTTCAACCACAGAAAGACTCAATAAAAACATTTACCTAAAAAAAACATGTTCAGTGACCAAACCAGTGTTACAGGGATGGAATTTCGCCATGGGATTGCGTGTATTTCGCATAATTTTACTCATTTTGTGCTCACACCCTAAGTGCGTGCACATAAAGCCACCTCTCTTAGTATTAAATTGAGTTATTTTTCATTGCTTATTGTGCTTAAACAGTCAAATACACACAAAATAAATCTCAAAATGCCGGTCTTGGGTGAGTACTCACGTAAACAGTCATGTTTTAAGTGAACAAACAATTGAGAAAGAAAACGCATGTGTAACAGTATAATGGATCCGTGCGTCAGGTCTTAAACTGACAGCAGCCTAATATACCTGCTGCCAAATTATGAGATAATATTAAAAATATCTATATGGCAGTTTTTCCCCATGCTATTGATGTCAAAATTGTGGCCAGTGAAAATGCTGAGTGGCTAGTAACTTTGGAAACCCACTAGCCACAGCGGATGGTGAGCAAAAATAAAGGAAGAAAAAAAGTTAAAGTCAAGCCCTGGTTACATCCCTAGTAATAAGTTAAATATGTATCATAATGCACTTTAAATAACATAAAAAAATAATGTCAGAAAGATCCCAGTTCTGCTGTTATTCATAAATACCAGTTGTGATGTTGTACAATGAGGACATTGCCATGTCGCCGGAAATAGAGTAATCAGTGTCACAATGTGTAGTGAACCAGGGTCCTTACAGTCCTTACCAGTGCCCAAATTCGTGTACACGATATACTGATTCATGACCTCGGAAGCTGATTGAGACAAACCCCATGACATTCAACATTATGTTCCATTTGTGACTGGATTCTGTGGGGTCTGTCATAATAGGTCACTGCATGATATTTGCCATGTTAAAGAGAGTAAGTTTTGTGGGTTATTATTGTTGTTCTAAAGTTATAAACACTAGTAAGAAGGGAATGCGGTTAACAAAGGTTCCCTCTCAAAACATTTCATATTGCTGGTCGTTGCCATTGAAAAGATACAGCAATTGTTTCAGCTACACACTGGTATTCCAGTATTTTTAAAAAATTCATATAATTTTGGGATACATTGAGATTGGGTTCACGAGAACGAGACAAGATTTTTGCACAATATTTTATAGAAATCGTCAATGACAAAATTCATGCCTGGAAAAATAGTCTGCGGGTGCATTTTGAAATGTTTTAACTAATAATCTTGTAATGAATGTCATTTCAGTTCTACTTTATGAGTATAATTTATCAAATGCATTGAAAGACGACAATATACCAGCACTGTAAAAGGTTTTGCCACAAACTCAACTGACTGGCTTTTCTCCTGTATGATTTCACAAGAGTCTCTTCAGACCTTACTGTACATGAATTATGAGCTTCCAGAACTTCTGACTGAGGCTTTGTGACCTCCTAATTTAACTCCTTTACAGAAATTGAACATAGAAATAAAAACAGTATAAATAACAAAAATAAAGAACAGTTTATTCTTAGTCTTATTAAGTGCAAACAATAATTTTATATTTATGCTTAAAAGGCAGTTTAAGGTTAGCAACCATTACACTAAATAAAAGTAAGTGGGGGAATTCAGATCAAGTAACCATAGCAATGTAGCAACTGGTGGGGCTGTACCCTTCCTTCAAAACCTGAAGAAAATATCTGATCTAGATGGCCAAAACGTAATTGCCTGAGGGATGGGCGGAAATATCCATCCACAGGACGGTGAGCAAAACATTAACTCAAGATACTCTGGAGTCTGGACCTTGTACTCACTTTTGAACTTAAGGTGGTTATTATAACTGAGGTTTATTACATAAAACCTCATTAGAAGTGCAGAGGGTTAAAACAACTAAATGCCCATAATGAATCAGCTGTGTGTCAGTATGTCCTGGAACCGACACACTCCCATGACTGCTCTAAAAATACAACCAGGGATCCCAGTAATGTGATCTAAGAGACACAAGTTGCTACCCAGCATCTGTAGACAGATGGAAATTCAGTGTATACCTGGATTAAGATGTTTTTTTTGCCATTTTTATGCAAACACCCAAGACCCAAAACTTTAGTTTGAGAATGGACAAGACAACAGAGAGGTCTCTTCACATCATCCAACAGTACGTCCTTTGCCTCTTACCTTGTGCACACTCTTGGGATTCTCCAACCATGCATAGTACATCTCCTCGACATAGTTGGAGCTCGTCCCATTCAGAAACGGCTCTGCAGCCACCGGTGCAGTGTAGCACCTGAATGGCTGAAACGTCCTAGGGGTGGATGCTGGCCTCTGTTGTGAAAATTTTTTAGCAGTCTGAGAGGCAGTGATTGGCCGGAGCCGTGCCGCACAAGTCCTTAAGCGGTGCATCGCAGTCTATTGAACGAACACCACCCACACTCACGAGTTCCTGGATGTCCCCAGTGCCACAACAGAAAAGAGAAGTGTCACCTCCTTCTTTAGCCCAAAACGGAAAATGTGTTTTAATTTCCTGGGGAAGAATGGACACGTTCCAAAAGCCCTTGACCTTTTTACTCCTATTGGCGTTTTGCACTCTGGAAGAAAAACAGAAAAGTAAATCAGAGGAGCATTAAAATGTGCAGTTTATCTCAGCAATTTAAAGACAAATAGATTTGATAGATATTCCTATGCTGTTTGGAAGTTTCTACCCTGGGTATGACATGGAGGCTTTGATGAGATTTTTAAGTGCAAAAGCAAAACAAACAGTTTATATATTATAAGTACAACAGTAGCTGCAATCATCATCAAGACAAAACATATTCATACAGCTAAGAACGTAATCTTTCATATCTGTTTATGCAGTTTAGTACTTTCCATGGCACAATGGTCACCTCCAGAGCCCAGACAAAGGTCAAAGAGATAGTCAAGCTCATGATAAGAGCTCCAAAAGAACCTTATTTTTGAGAACGTCATCACGTTTGAAAGGTCACATGTGACGTAGTCGGAAGTACCGACCCAGTGTTTAAATGTTTGGAGTAGAAGGACCGTTCAAAGTTATTGCATGTTGAATGACACATATTTATATGTATTTGTGTCAGTTTATTGTTTAAAATGGTCCTTACGTGTGCATATCCTGGATGTGTATCAATCATAACTATATGTAGTGTTTATCGAATGATGAAACAATTAAGTGAAGTTTGAATTGATTTTTCACCCAACTGCTGCTTTGCCAATCAACAGGAGCCTAACTCGCATAACACTGATGTAATGAGGTTACAAAAACTTTTGATGCTGGTTACTTGACCTCTTTCGTTGCAAATAGAAATTAACATCTTTACTAATGCACACAGAGAAATGGGGGTCAAAGGTGAGTCTATTTTAATCACCCACATAACACACTACAAACTATTTGCGGGTAAAAAAGACAGAATTAATCACATGGCAATCTGATATGCAAAAGCGTGTTATTTATAAGTCACATTTTGATTGTAGAAAGTAAACCACATGTGTAAAAAAAACATTCCATAACATTTCATTCATGTTACGCTGCAAACCCTTGAACCCCACAACAATTGACTTATTTTATAGCTAGACGAGCATTTCTGGCATCATTAACTTAATATTTTTCATCACAATATGCAACTTTGCGAATAGTTTTTTCTTAACATTTTGACAAAGCATTGCCTTTCCTTCCTACATAAGAAATAAATCAGATCCGTTGTTACTGTAATAAACTGAACTATACTCTACTTTAACAAAATAATAATGGATATCGGTGTCCTTTTCCGCTAAAATGAAACTAATATGACCATGTGGTTGAAATAAACATGGACCCTTCTCTCCCTCCACACGCCTCTGTTTTGACCTTGCATCCACATTCCACTCCCCTTCACTGATGAGTCACTCAACTACACCCGCCTACTGAGGCGTTTCAGAGCGCCATTGGCCGGAGACTCCTAACTCCACCCACCAGTCATGCTTAGTGGAAGGCTATTGGAGACACGGAGTGTCAATCATTATGTCCTTTCTCTAAACATGGTTCTTATGATAATATTAGCAGCCCATGCTAACCATCAAATTGGAGGCCGATACTTGGAGTTCAATCATGCAATTTCAACTTATTACTAGGTTGCTAATTTTTGTTTTGTTTAATGCATTTGTTTAATGAATAAAGACACAAACCCTACGTATTTCCCTTGTGAATCACAAAACCTTGACCTAGCAACAATAATGAGCTAATTAAGGTCGGTTAAGGCACGCAGTTCTGTAACTGGACAGTTAACGTTAAGTGTCCTGCATAAATACCAACTTATGTCCTCAAATATCAGTTAACTTTGTGCCACACCAAACAAGAGCAAGCAGCCATGCTAAAAAAGATGAAATGAGGAACGCGCCTCTTCGTACGGTTTTTGCCGACGATGTCATTAAATCTCCCTTTAACGGCAGATGGAAGACACACAACACACAAAAAACTTACTTGTTCCGACAGCTGTTGTAAACTGGTCGTGTACCGGAGGTGGTAGCGGCTCCAACTGACCCCTGCGCTGCTCACGAGAGTGACAGTCGACACTACTAGAACAGCAGCTCCGTCATGAAGAACGTCAGCCGCTTTAGGACGTCACTTCTAGGTTTAGCGCGAAGCCGCGAAATAATTTATTTTCTCCATCATGTGACATCCGCAAATCATAAATATAATTTACATTTACATTAAACAATATTCAAAATCTTTTACATCTCTTGACTGGAAACGCATTAGCGCGTTTAAAAAAAAAAAAAACTATTTAACTGTTAAAGTAATGCTGTTTTCTAGCGCTTCTTATCAGTTCCTACTTCCGACGTGATGTGATCATCAAGTGGTTTTGGTTAGAGTAAAATGGACAATTTAAAACTCCATATGGACAGGAAACATTTTGCCCTAATATGAACAAAGAGTATAGAAGTAACAAGAGGCGAAACTCCGTTGCAGTTTTGACAACAGCCACTAGGTGGCGCTTCGGTAGCGCGGCCGCCATTTTGGACTGAACCAACGGCTTTACCGTTAGCACAACTACTGTACAGCATTAACATTATGTCTGGAAATAATTGGAAACAAAGAAAACAGTGTTCTGCCATCAACTGCAACAACTACCAGTGTACAAACAATCAACTAGCATTTCATAGATTCCCCAAAGATCCAGAGAGGTAAAGTAGAAAAGGTTTTTATTAACTTTAAAGTGATCTAACGTCAACGATAACAGGTGCTGTAACGTTATGTAAGCTATCCCATAACCGCAGTAACAGTTTGCTAATGTTATGTATTTGGTCGAAATTGTCAAGACTCGAAATGGGCTTTTTAAATCGCATACTTTCAGAGATATGAACCTAACCTGGCAAATGACCGCTTTATTAATTCATTGTTATCACTAAATTAACCCTTTAACTAGTGTCACCTTTTTTTCGCATAAACATGAAAATCACTATCCAAACTTAAATGGTTGTAATTCAAGAATGCTTTGGAATTTAGACCTATGGTTGGTCTTGTTTTAATTTGTCAGATTATTGTTGAAGTGAAATAAATTATGAAAGTGAAACAGAAAAAAGTTATGCAAGTTTGAGTTTATTAATGTACAAATTTAAAATATAATTATTTATATTTTATATAAATATATATATTACAAAATATATTTTACTCTAGAACTGCAAGAAAATGAAAGCAAAAAATCTGAACAAATTGTGTTCCACATTTTAGGTTGATATGTTGATATTTCGCTTCCTCACCCTTTCTGCCGTGTGCTCTAACGTTACACGGTTTGGAGCTGCGCGCTCTTGCTCGCTCGCTTTAGATTCCGGGTGATTTTAGCTAATTTGCGGGCATCAGGGAGCCGCTATCAATATGCGGGAGACTCCCGGATCTTCCGGGAGACATGGGATATGTCTGCTCTAGAGATATTAAAAACTAGAAACTACTTTTTAGTTAATTTAACCGCTTTTGAATTTGAACCGGTATCGTTCAATTCTATGACAGCTGTGTTGCGTTCAGTCCAAGATGGCGGAGCTGCAGCTCTGCGCATGGGTGAGTTTGTTGCAATGGAACGTTCTATTGAGTTTCGCCTCTTGGTACTTCTATACTCTTTGATATGAATGAGCAAAGAATTCTCGTGCGTTAGAGAATTGTGGGAAATATAGTTTTGTCGCACACGTCTCTGTCTTTTAGAGCTCCTTGGCGTTTTCATAAATCAGCTAAATTAAATAATTTAATTGAAATAAAGCTGACATCAAAAAAAGAAAAGAAAAACAAAATTAGATAAAAATGTAAACTTTAAAATCTGAAATGTTGGCACATAACTGAAATAAGTTTAAGTTGAAGTACTAAAATTACTAAAACTATAAATTAATTAAAGAAAAATAGAAATAGAAATGATAAAAATAACAAATTCACAACAAAATTGCTAAAACTTAAACTAAAATGAAAACAAAATTGAAAAAATTAAAAGCTAATTCAAAACATTACTAAATACTCGAATCGTTTATAAAAATACTAAAATAACACTGAAAATAAGAAGTATTTTCTGCTAAATGGTACCACCAGCATTTACGACTACATTTTTTTTTTAATGTTCAATAGCAATTGGCTTACATTTACATCATAAATGTTCAATCACCTGGGCAGAGTTGTTCATGACACTGATTCACTGAAAAGAATGCTGTGCAACTTGTGTTTAAAATGCACCTCACATCATCATTAAAAACAAACCAGTGTTTTTTTATTTTCATATGCAAAAACCATCGTCCACATTACACTGTAGGTAGTCCAAAATAAGTCCATCTTTTATCCATAAAACATCAACAATCCACAACTGCTTCGAATGGAAATGCAGTGTGTGAGGGGTGGGTTGTTGTGTCCATCATTCATTCAGTTAATCATACACATGTAAAATAACACTTATCAGACATGAAATGTATGGCACTTACTGATTTTGCTATGATGGAAATGTCCTAGTGTGAGGATACTGTCTAAACGTCGTCTACAACAGACATGTTACAGTTGTTTGTGTGTGTTTGTTTGCATGACTTTGTACACATACTGTACCCCATGTGGTATGACGGTCATCACAAAGAAAGAAGTCTATGAAACATGCAGACAAAATAGTCTTTTTTGTTCTTTTTTATCAGTTTCATAAAGGAAGAAATATTTAATTTATCGCATAGTGTTATCATGCATAAAGTCATGTAGCCCTTAAAAATGATAGGAGAAAAGCTTTGACTTTGTTTTCATTGTTACTGTTGTTTGTATTTTGCAACAACAACAACAAAAATTATGTTAACCACCACCAAAAAAAAAAAAAAAGCGTCAATCATTAAGTTTTAGGAATTAGCCATTTTCAAAACCAAGTATTCATGTTTACCTGATTTTTGCCTCATTGCGGACAGAATTTCACTTGGCAAATAAAGTAAAAAATAGATTTTCTATAAAAGTTACATATAAATAAAAGTATGCAAATAAAACTATATATAAATGGTAAAATAGTAGTTTTAAATCACTGAATCAAATGATAAAATGAACAAAATTACTTTATGTATTTTGTTTCTTGTCTTGCACTCCAGTATTGCAAAACCTAAATTATTTATAATATGAATATTATGCATCACAGTGCAAAGAGAATGATTTGCAGTTACCACGGGCCATTTAGATATTACTAATGACTTGAAAACCTTGTAAAATGTTAGGGATGCCTATTAACTAAATTATTTCTTTGTCCTTGTCCTTAACATATAACACATTTTTTTGGAACAATGATTGACTGTGGTGTACAGAATACATTTTGCACCAAAAAGTGGAGGGGGAGGAAAGCCAGCCTATAATAAAAGGGTCTCTGTACATTCCTGCAATAAACAGTGAATATTACTGAAGTGCAATAAGTCGCAGTGGTCCTATATAGCACATAAGAATCATAACATTTAAGGAGATCGGTCTATTGCCATAGGCATCTTTTGTCACTTGACAGGTGGGAAGCGTTTAATTGGCTAAATTGTTCTCTCGCTCCCATCATGTACACTGTGATGTATTGCGAGTAGAGGTTCCTTTCGCAATATTGACCGTCTCTCAGTTTGATTGACAGTTGACAGCTGTTTACAGAAGGACAGGGGAGAATAAGTGGGGGAGCAACCACCTGATTCCTCCTTGACTCCTCCCACTGCACATTTCACACTTGGCCTGTCCATCCCAGACAGAAATACAACTGTCAGTCTGTGTGTTGTGTTATACTGGGGGTGCAGGCGCTGGTCTTTGAGGCATTAGTTGTTGGTTAGGAGCAGGTGGTCTGTGGAGAGTGGACAGAGGGTAGGTGACGGTCAGAAATAAGCTCTCTTAAAACATTTATGAACATATTATGCTTTCAAAATGTTGCTGCATGTGTAGAACATACAAATCAGGCTGCTTTAAAAGACAGCTGTCTAAGTAGGCAGCTCACTGTGTTTTGGAATGCATTACACTTCCATTCAAAAGTTTGGGGTCAATAAGATTTTTTTGTTTTCAAAAGAAGTCTCTTATGCTCATTGAGGCTGTATTTATTTGATAAAAAAATTCAGTAAAAAAGCAATATTGTGAAATATTATTATTATTTAAAATAACTATTTGCTATTTTTATTTATTTTACGATGTAATTTATTTCTGTGATGGCAAAGATGAATTTTTAGCAGGCGTTACTAATATGCTGATTTGCTGCTCAATCTTTTTTTTATTATTATTATTAATGTTAAAAACAGTTGTTCGGCTTAATATTTTACTTAATTACTCAATGTTTTTTCAGGATTCTTTGATGAGTAGAAAGTTCAAAAGAACAGCATTTATTTGAAATAGAAATCTTTTGTAAGATTCTGATAGTCTTTACTGTCAAATTAATGCATCCTTACTGAATAAATAAACGTATTAATTTCTTTAAAAACAAATTGCAAACCCAAACTTTTGTACTGTATATTATTACCGTGCAAATGGTGGTGGCGGTCTGGTGGCGTAAGATGGCACAGAGGCTGATTTATTAGTCTGAACCACCTGCAAAGAGACAGAAACTCCTGTTACTACTGCACAAACATTTGCATGATGGGTTACTTAGGAATAAATGAACTGAACTACATAAGAGTTAATTAATAAACATCTCAGTTATCTGAGTTCAGTGACATAATAGCTATCACAACAAAATAAAATCACATAAAACTAAGCATTTAGGACTCATTTAATTACCATTAGTCTGTTTTAATAAATATTGCTAAAAACAAGCAAATACACCACACACATATATAAACACACACACACACACACACACACACACACACACACATATATATATATACACACACATATTTTTTATATATTTTATAATGTAGAAATTTCACAGTTAATCTCCAAATGAATGAAGGCTGATACTAATACTGCTACTGATGTCTCGATGAAAATAATTTCTTTTAACATTAATTATAGCCATTCAACATTACAGTGTAATCGAAAGCTATCAGTTTTTATTTTAACATTTATTAGGCTTCAAAATCTTAAGTGAACTTAAAACAGTCCTCATATCACCATAATAAATGTCGAATCCAATTTACTGCATGTACACATGCCTTGTCTTTCTCTTGCAGACGATATGGCAGACGTATCGCTGCAATGGGCCAAAGCGGCCAATGAGGCGTCTATGTATTTATATATCTATGTTTAGGATTACTAGAAAGTTATAAAATGGTGAGCTAGATTACGGTTGGAGCTAAACTCTGCAGGAAACTGGACCTTAAAGGCCAGAGTTGAGAATCCCTGGTATAGTACATTCTTTTGCATATTAATTAATGTCTGAAAAAAATAAAGCTCTGAAAAAAAATCCTGAAGTGCTGAAGTGAGAATTAATTTGGTTAACGTATAAATCAAGTCAGGGTTAGTAGATGTAAATCAAATATATTATTATTATTACTATAATGATTATTTAATGTATTGAAATATTTTGAATTATTTAATTTATTTAAATTATTTAATAATGAATTATTTAATTAAATGAATGTGCAAGATGGTTCTTTCTTACAAAAGACAAAGTGTAAGGAGAGAAAGAAAGGTTAGAAACAATGCAGAGAAGCAAAAAGGGTATGTTTAAATGCAACAGCAACAGAGATGGCCCACAGTATAAGTACAGTAAAAACCCTCTTAAATAAATTGTATACAGTTATTTACCTCCTCTGGTGGCAATAACTGAGCCTGGTGCTTTATCAAAGAAGAGAGAAAAAAGAGGAGCTTGGTCATTATCTTTATATCAGCAGACTATTGTTTAGAACTGAGATGTAACATTTAATGACTTCAGTTAAATGTGAAGGACAGACGATTTCTCATGAACCTGTTCTTTCAACTTGGTTAACTTCCCATGAATTGTTCTTTTCAAATAGAAAGAACTGGAAATGCAATGGTAATGTTTTGTTTAACTGGGAAGGTTTCAAACTTGTTTTTCCTCTTCACACAGTAATGAACTAATTTACTGGCTAGTTAAGTTTCTGTTGCATTGTTATTACTCAGGCATTTAGTGGGCATTTGTAAAGTTGTGTTATGCTCAGGCACATATACTGGGAAAAAAAATACAAAAAGGTACAGTACTATAGGTTAATTACACATGTTAGATTCACAATAGCACTACATTTAGTGAATTAATCATCGGAAGTATGGTAGTCAGTGAAATGTAGTGTTGCTCACTCACCCCATCCTTTACTATACGATTGGGGTTTCCCCGCTGGGACACAGGAGCCTGCGGTCTGCTGTCAGCTCTGAGGAAACAAACAAAGAATGCTGATCAATATTAAAAAAAAAAAGTAGGTTATATTGAACACACTAAACATAATTTAATACATTTCATCAAAAAACAAACAAACAAAAAAAACATTTAAAGTGCCCCATTATGCTATTTTAAGGTTTCTAAATTAGTTTTGGAGGTCTCCTACAGTAGGTTTACCTGCATCTAAGGTACAAAAAAAAAAACACATTTTCTTATAATATACATTGCATATACCCAATACATTTGACCTGTTTTCTCACAATGTATTGAACGGTTTAATAAAGGATTCAGTCACTCTAAACCCATTCTTTTCTGTGAGCCTGCTCTGATTGGTCAGACGGAAACAAGGAAAGTCTGTTGTGATTGGTCTACCACTTACAGCGTGTCCGGAGGCTTCTTCAGCACTTGTATACACAGTGGTACGAACAGTTAGACTTGGGTAAACCTAGCCCGATCTGCCGGCGATTTGATTTCGCCCTTAAGCTCAGGCTGGAAACCTGTACATTCTTCTATCCTGCTTCCGTTACAAATCAAACAAATCGCTCGAGTGGGTGTTAATACCATAGATATCCATATAAGGATAGTCACTTCCGGCATCATCGGCGGCCATCTTGCCACAGGGAAGCTGTGAATTAAGGTGAGTGATCAGCACGCACACAAATCCTCTTATCTCGCTGAAATCTTGACGGATTTACAAACGGTTTCTTACAAACGTTATTAACGTGGCTATATTTCTTTCATATGGAAGTCCATTGTTATAATTATTCATATGTATGCAGTGTCATAACTACATCTCTGACGTTTATAACAAATCAAACCGTTTGAAAATCGGTAGAAAATTGAGCAAGTTATGGTTATTTAAAAGTACATGCACCATGTTACAAGTGAGCGAGCTCCCTGTGGCAAGATGGCCGCCGTTTTCGGACGTCGACCTCCATTGGCCAGCAGCGTTGACGAGACATCTAGCCTTTATTATATGATATCTATGGTTAATACCACTTACTTTCATGTTTTTTTTTGCACAACCTGCAAAAATCGCTCGATACCATTGCTCCTTCTGCAAACCGCTGATCAATGCTCCAAACCAACACGTTTGTTCACACGTTTCCTGCCTGGAGTTTTCGCTGCAAAGTACGCCACCTGGATCGTTGGTCTGATTGGTTGAAGGACTATCCAATTGCGTACAGAGTCATTTGAACTATGCCCGTTGATCATGCCTCTTGTGCAGTAGAAAATACAGAGCAGACTCTCCAGAATAATGTTCAATCTTAAAAGAAGATTGAGCTTGGTCTGGTGATACTATAGCCAGACTAACGAACAGTAACGATGGCATCGGTTTTACAGACTAAATTTGAGCCCGAGCCCTTATCCTTTGGAAGTGCATGCTAAGTGGATTTCCTTTCACATCGCATAAAATAGCGTCTTTTTTACAAATAGACAAACCAAACTCTTCTAGGCCTTAACAACAACTACAGTGTTTGAGGGCGGGTCAAAGTAGATGTTGTTCACGGGCAGCCAATGAAGAGCATTATGCAAATGCATTACAATCCTACGTAGGTTCGTGCAGGTATTAAGACTGGAATTATTGACGACTCGTTTCAGGCAGTTCAGAATCAGTTCTTTCTTTGGGAGACAATAACGACATTTATTGAGCACACATGAAAGGTAATATCCAAAAAAGCATGCAAAATAGAGGCACTTTAAATATACATCACAATTCTTTGGACATATTGGAATTGTTTTTGATATGCCTTTTAAATATTTGCTGTTACACTGTAGCACTGTTGAATGCTTGATTGTGATTGGGAGCCAAACCCTTTGACCTAAAACATTTACTTGAAGTACTTCTCACAATTTAAAATGAATATATGAATAATTTAACAACATATTTCTATTTTCATGGTTTCTCTGATGCCGGTTAATGGTCACATGACATGCAGGTAAACAAAATATTTATTTTTATATTAAAATATATATTTTTTGTGTTTTATTTTTATTGTATTTTATTGTAAATTCATTATTAACTGAGTTAACTCTTAATTACTAGCTTTTTATTAATTAATTATTTTGCTATTCACCTTGTCTTAAGTTATTGATTATGCATGACAGATAGTACCATAACAAATGATCAGAATAATACAAATAATTTAATTTAATTTTCAACTTAGGGCATGCACTAATTTCAGTTATTCAACAGTTCATTATCAGTTATCATTTAAACAACATACTGGGTTTGTTCAGAGTTGATGACATCATAACAGTGCAGTAAAATGTTGAGTATATATATATATATATATATATATATATATATATATATATATATATCACTCTTTATACTCACTCATAACCCTGAGAGCGTTTCTTTCTTAAAAAACGTTGCTTCAGCTCATTCCTCTTGAAGAACACGAATAAGCCCAATGCCAGAAGAGGAAGAACAAGGAAAAAGAACACAAGAAGACCATCCCTTGTGGAAGTATCTTTATCTGAGTGAGTGAGAGAGAGAGAGAGAGAGAGAGAGAGAGAGAGAGAGAGAGAGAGAGAGAGAGAGAGAGAGATTTAATTTGAGGTAATCACTAGGGCTGTCAAAATTAAACTTTTTTTCTTCAGTTTAACACATTAAAAACATTTAATGCAATTAACGCCATTCAAGCACAATAAGACAAAAAAACAAAACAAAAAAAACTCAACTCTGTACTGTTTGTGAAGCGGCTCTCTGTCAAAAAACACCCGAAACGCGTGCACAGAATGCCACTCCAGACAGTGTGCCGGTGCCGCACTGAGATATTTTTGATGAAATCTGAGAGCTTTCTGTCCCTCCATAGACAGCTATGCAATTATCACTTTGACACTTCAAAAAGTTAATAAAGAGATTGTAAAAGTAATCCAAATTTGAGCGGTTTGGTCCAAAACTTTCTGAAGAGACACGATCGCTTTATATGATAAACAGATTGAATTTAGGCTTTAATTCACATATAAACATTCATCAACTCACATCAGTTGTGATAAACGGAAGCTCAAGCATGTCAAGCTATCAAACATTTAATAGAGTCATCAGTATCAGTGATACTGGCCTTAATTCATCGTGCTTAGTAAAAAGACGCTATTAAAAAAATATTTTAAACATACCGTCTTTATGTTGTTTCTACATTATTTTAGAGATTGACAGTATTACAATATAAAAACATATGAAAAACTTTAATAGGTGAGATTACAGAAAAGTGATTAATTAGTAAAAAAAAATTTAATCAATCGACACCACTATTAATCACATTTACAGATGACACGAGTTAAAGGTACTGATAATCCTTTGTGAAGCTCTAGCTGTGCCGTTAAGCAGCCTTACCATCCCAGGTGGGGCCGCTTTCGATGCTTCCTCCATAACCAGAGGTCTCACAGAATGGAGGAGCCCAGCCATAATCACAGTGGCAGTTTTTATTGCTGTTACACACCTTAAAGTAGTCAAGCACAAACACTCAGCACACATTTTACAAAGATGTAGAACTCTAGGTATTTAGGATTAGGATTTAAAAAACAGACGGTTAAATACGTGTATTTCAAATGGTGGCATTGAATTGTGGGTAGTGTATGCATACGTACCCCATGGCCATGGCATTTCTTTTCAACGTCACAGTCATAATTCAGCACGTCTGCACTTTTGCACTCAAAATTCAGACAAATCTGCAATACAAATAATAAGAGTTTTGTTTTTCCGAAGTCAAAAAAATACAGTGTGCGGATGAAATTTTGGAGAGAAAAAAAAACTTATTTCAAACTATGTTTTGTCATGGAAAAAACATCTGATCATGCCCTCGGTCAGCCCTCAAGTGGATTCTTTCAAATGTGTTTGGATAGTTCACCCAAAAATGAAAATTCTGTTTTAATCACTCAATTTATTCACCTTCAAGTTGTTCTAAACCTATATGAAATTCTTTCTTCTGCTGAACACAAAAGAAGATATTCTTGAATACAAAGCGCGCTTTCTTGATGCTCACAAGGTGGCCTTTTCGGCGACAATGTCGAGGACTGTGCCCAGCAGTTCTCGGCAGTCCAGAAGCAGGCTGAGGCAATCAAGAGCCTGCTCCGACGTGCTACCAAACCATTGTGAGCTGCCCCTCAGTTTGCTCATCGTCAAAGGCATCCATCCCACTACGCTGTGCCTTGCCACTCTCATACCTCTCTCTTATCGCCAGCCGGCAGGGGTGTGTGGTTCGAGGACGCGATGCGTCAGTAGAGCTTAAGATTCTCAGGATTGAAATTGGCCGGCCCGAATTCCAGGCACGATTCGTTGACTGAAAATGCCTGCAGGTCCCCCTTTCAGGGAACAGGGGTTATATTAGTAACCTAGACTTTACCCATATTCTTTAAAGAATATAGAATACAGTTTGTCAACCGTTAGAGATTTTGGACTATCATCTCTATCGTGGTTATGCTCATGTGACATTGCTGTGCTGGGCGGTCACGAAAGCTTTTCGTTTGCATGCGTTTTTAGGCACTGCACTTTAAAAACAATTGATTTTAAACAGTTGAAGTGCAGCATGCAGCGAAAGAGAACTAATTTCTGTATATACGCGTGCTTTCAAGGAGAGCTGTCAGAGATGTGCGACAGAGTGCTTGAGAACTCTCACTGCTCTTGACTGAATCACTTTTGTAACTATAATATCTTTTGTAACTTAATACATGTATGTTTAAATTAGCACAGTAAAGACTGCATTGTTCTTTATACATTTGATTATACATTTTATGTAGTATTTCTAGTATGAAATGTTTTTCTACCTGAAAATAATTTGTCTTTGTTCTTTTGTAGTTTGTTTTCTTTGCTCTTTGAGGGTGAACAAGTGAACAACTTGAGGGTAAGTAAATGATGACAGAATTTCAATTTTGGGGTGAACTATCCTTTGAAGTGAATGATGTTTGTTTTGTCAGTTTTTGGAGAGAAAGATGGAGAAGCCTTGAGCATACTAACAAGTTAACTAGCAGTCAACACACTTTGATAAAAAAAAAAAAAAGAATTAATATAAAACAAACTGATGTTTCTTAATGAAAAATTATAAGTACTGATCAGTTTGGTAATGACAAATAAAGCTGCTGTCTGACCATTATGGAAAAATCATAAAACTAATGACATTTCAGATTTTTTACTGTCACTCATTAGTCACTTCATATTTACATCAGTACCAAATATAATATATTTGAGGAGAAACTCGATTATTCTCTGCAATGCTTGGCATGATGGTAATGGCAGTAGTATTGAATGAAAATATGATTTGTTTTTGTTTTTATATATTTATAATTGAGAGAAAAATGTTTAAAAGTCTGGGTAGGAGATGAGCTGAAAATACAGAAAAAAGTATATTGGCATATTTAACATTAATTTACACAAGAAGTTAACAATACGTAGTTCAAGAGACACAATAAAATCTATTACAATACATCCTTTAAAGCAAGAACGATTGCTTTGAGAAAAATAAAGAAATCATCCTAGTGGGCAGAACATTTAATTGAAGAATAATCCTAATACTTTTCTTTTTTTCTGCAGGCTTTATAAAATTAAATTTAAGACTTTTTAAAGACCTTTATAAGACCAAGTAAAGAAAATTTAAGGAATAATTTGAAAGGAACTCAATACATCAATATGTTATCTAAATGTAAATGTCTGCATTACACACACACACACACACACAGAAGAAGAAGAAGAAGCTTGAATCGCTCTGCTCCCATCCACTGGAATAGATTATGGAAATAATATATTTTACTGTAACTTCTGATCACACTGCAAAAAAGGGATGTTCTTCCCTTAGAATTTTGTCCTTTTTTTTTCAGTGCAAACGTCTAAACAATCTTAAATCAAATTGCATTTAGATACAAAATTGAATAAAAATATGAATTCTTGTTTTCTTTGAAATTGATCAAAATGAAGTGAGTTTATGATTAAAACAAGAACAAATATCTGCCAATGGTCTCAGAAAAATCAACTTAACTCAAAGGAAAGTTTGATAACTCATTGACAGGTATTTGTTCTTTTTTTAAGCATTAACTCACTTGATTTTGTTACATTTTTCAAGACTTAAATTTGCATCTCAAGAAAATGTATATCAAAGATGTTTAGATATTTGTATTGGAAAACAGGACATTAAAGGGTTAGTTCACCCAAAAATGAAAATTCTGTCAGTAATTACTCACCCTCATGTTGTTCCAACCCCGTAAGACACAAATTAAGATATTTTTGATTAAATCTGAGAGCTGTCTTACTCCTCCATAGGCTTCTAAGACATTATAACTTGCTGGCCCAGAAAATGTATTAAAGACATCGTTAATATAGTCCAAGTGACTACAGTGGCTCAATCTTAAAGGAATAGTTCACTTTAAAATGAAAAGTCTGTCATCATATACTCACCCTCATGTTGTTTCAAACCTGTATGAATTTCTTTCTTCTGCTGAACAGAAAGCAAGATATTTAGAAGAATGTCAGTAACCAGACAGTTTCTGGGTCCCACTGACTTCCATAGTATATTTTTTTCCTACTATGGAAGTCAATGGGACCCAGAAACTGTCTGGTTACTGTCATTCTTCTAAATATCTTCCTTTCTGTTCAGCAGAAGAAAGAAATTCATACAGGTTTGAAACAACATGAGGGTGAGTATATGATGACAGTATTTTCATTTTAAAGTGAACTATCCCTTTAAGTTTATAAAGTGACGAGAATACTTTTTGTGCGCAAAAAACACACAAAAATAACGACTTTATTCCACTATTCATTTCCTTCTCTCTGGGCCTCGAGTTTTTTCACGTAGTATAACTGCGCAGCGCGTCTGTGTTGTACGTCACACGTAGGCTCACTATTGGCCGACACTGGTCATGTGTGTGATGCATGTGACGTGCAACACAGACGCGCTGCGCTAAAACACTACGTGAAATAACTCAAGGCCCAGAGAGAAGGAAATGAATAGTGGAATAAAGTAGTTATTTTTTTATTTTTTTTGCGCACAAAAAGTATTCTCGTCGCTTTATAAATTTAAGATTGAGCCACTGTAGTCACTTGGACTATATTAACGATGTCTTTAATACATTTTCTGGGCCAGCAAGTTATAATGTCTTAGAAGCCTATGGAGGAGTGATCCAGCTCTCAGATTTAATAAAAAATATCTTAATTTGTGTTCCGAAGATGAACGAAGGTCTTACGGGGTTGAAACAACATGAGGGTGAGTAATTACTGACAGAATTTTCATTTTTGGGTGAACTAACCCTTTAATACTGAGGAAAATATTTATTGTTTTTGCAATGCATGCAACATTTAATGCCATGATTTTAAGAATTTAAGACTTTCTGCTCTGTTTTAAGAACTTTTTAAGGCCTTAAATTGCGTAAGGGCAAATTAGGACTTTAAGACCCGCAGAATCCCTGAGAACATGTGCACATACATGAAAGTGGCTAAATAATTCAACAAACATATTTTGGCAATCTGTGTGCATAATTTAAGCAGAAACTTTGTATGTTGAATGTTCCTTTTCTCTGTCACCTTATTAGCTTCACACTTTGTGCCCTCGTTGACCATGCCGGGATCAGGTACATCAGAGCCCAGGAGGAAATCCACGCCCCAGCAGGTAGTGCCGGCGATGGGGGTCTGGATGATTGATGGCTTGATGCCAAATATGACTGACGATTGAACGTTCTCACACTGTAGCTTCCCGCACATGGCGTTCCTGAAAGAATGAGAGCGTGTGTATGTTTTTATAAAATTTCAGAATTTGAATTGCTGAGTATGAATTTTAATTGAATTGTAATGGTGTATATCTTGTGCTGTACCTGCTTTCACACTTCTTAAATCCACTGGAATGGTAGCCACAGTTTCCAAAGCGATCACCTTTAGAGTTCACATCCTTAAAACAGAGCTCAGGAGCAGCTTTAGCCTCTACACACAAGCAAAGACAGATGGGTTACATTTACAGAATATACACTTCTATTTTCTCTTTTATTTTTAGTTAAACAAAAACTAAACAAACTTGTGACTCGTGGCCAGTTTTTAGTGAATTATTCAGTGTCTGTTTATCTTTAAAACACAAGTTCTGTCATATTCTATGAACCACCACCACCACCACCTGGCACGGCGCCAGGATTCCAGTTTTGGATGGGCCAGACCAATAGTGGGTGGGCCTTAATTTAAAAACGTTAAATTAAAAACGTTATCCAATCACTGTTTAAACTAATAAAAAAATATTGACTAATAAAGCCTACTGTTATATTATCTGTGCGTATACATAATATAGATTTTAATAGCTTGATGTTCTTTAAAATTTTTGTTGCATTGTTAAAAGTTTCGGTGCATAGGACGACCTATATCCACGATCGCTCTCCATGGTTCTGACCAAAGAAGAGCGCTTTGGAATCTCCATTACGCATCATACCTGGGCTGCGTTTCCGATAACGTTGTCTCTTAGCGCACTACGAAGACTCTTAAGGTAGGTATAACTTAACTGAAGGTATACTACCACTAAAGGTATACCTTTGCTAGGCGTCTTCAGGGCTATCATCCACTCGCGAGGCAGAGGCGCTGAAAGGCAGAGGCGCTGAAAGGCAGAGGCGCTGGCGCCCTCCTAGCAACGGCGCTGTTTTTGGTAAAACATGATTTTGACGACTTCATTAAGTTTTGTTTTGTAGAAAACTCTTTTTAAAAGATTTTCGTTTTGTATAAATTGTATCTTAATTTTGATCAATGTTTTATCAACAAATTGCCCGTATTTATTAAATAAGAAGCAAATATATAGCAGGCAATGTAATAAGGCGCCAAGCAGCACAACTTGAATTGCACGTGAACTGGAGGGTGCCGAAACTCAGCTTGTGCCTCACAGATTTGAGAAATATAGGCTATCTATTACAGAAAGCTTGAAATGTCTACTTTTAAACGAAAATATTCAAACCAAAATAAATAGGCTACTCTCTGATTATCCATATGAAATGTGCATTTCTCTCTGCAGCGACACAGAAAACACCAGTTTATTACTAAACAAATAAATGTCTCCTTGCTAATTTAGACACATTCATAATCATTACTTTAACCGGTTCTTTGTGGCAAGCTTTATGCATGCGGTCATAACGCTTATTATCCTGTACCAGCCTATTTAAGTAATTAAATTAATATAAAGGGGCGATTTGTCCACAAATGGCTTAAATGAACAACTACTAGTCGACTAGAAAAAAAAAAATTAGTCGGAGGCAGCCCTCCACATATTTTCGATCCAGCAGGCCATTCTGGGTTGAGCGAGTAACCCTGCGGAATGAGTGAGCGGAGCGGAATATTCAGAAATGCGCTCTCCGCTCACGAGCTCTGATCGAACCCGAACCACTGTCTGCTAAACTTGCGCAGAAACATCAAAATAGACATAGCCAGCTTTTTTAAAACTAAACATTTAGACTATTTTAGTACAAATTATGAGCTTATTGACGATTTTTTATAATTCTTGACAAAATTAGAATATATTAAGATTATTATTATTATTATTATTATTTTTATTTTTTTTGTTTTGGGTGCGCCGAAAACTAACGTCGTGCCTGGCCCCCACGGAAGAAAATTTTGAAAAATAACCCCTGAAATGATGACTTCTGGTGAATATTGTGGAAACTAATTGATACATTTATATAAATATATTTCATACATTATAGCGTATTATAATACAACTTATTAGGCCTATATATTTATAGAATAGCAAAGTAGGCCTAAAGCAAAGTAGATGTGAAATATAAAGGCTATCATTTTTACATTTCCCACTGTTGTCACTTGTCGTCATCGTTGCTACGATACGTGACTCACAATGACTGAAATGACGGAAATAATATATTTTACTGTAACTTCTGATCACACTGCAAAAAAGGGATGTTCTTCCCTTAGAATTTTGATTCTGATGATGTTCCAAGATGTTAAAAACGCAACGCTGATCATAGACAAACAGGGGGAGAAATTAGTATCTGTTACCGCACCGTAGGGTTTTTTTTTTCTTAGCATACAAATGTCTTCGTTCATATAGTCTGTCTGACATAGGCTATATTAGAAGCTATAATGTGTCTGTCATGGATTTGCACTGAATTTATTCTCAAAAATACAGAACAAAGTGCGTTCCGTATCAGTTCAATACGGAACAATTCCGTATTATACGGAACAGTTGGCAACCCTATTCACACTGCACGCGTTAGCAGAGCGTAAGCAGCGCAGGAGCAGTGTGTATGGTGAGCAGGAGCAGGACACGCGCGTTTTGCTTTCACACTGGCAGCGTTTGTCACGCGCGGCTGAACCGTGGGTTGTGTACAGAGTAGCCTACTCTATAATGGATAAGTTGGCATTGCTTTATTTCGTTTTCAAATACATTTAAGAGAAAAGACTTGTCAAGAAGCTTATTTTATTAATAATTTCATTTATATAACTTTTGATTCATCTTTGTTTTTATTGTTATGGCAACAAGTTTGTTTTTGGACATTTGTTTTCTTTTTAAATTGCTGTTGGTCATTTGATTGACTGTTTAAAACACAATAGATATCATCAATGCACTTTTTGGATTAAAACTGTGGTGTATTTTGTCCATGATCAATGCATTGTCACTTTAATTCAGCAAAAGCGGCGCAGCAAAAATAGACTTGGCGCCGAAACGATCGCGGCACTGCTGCTTCTGCTCTGCTCCTGCTACGCGCTGCCGCGCCGCCTCTGCATGCGGTGTGAATGCTCTAAAGGCCTCATTATACTTCTGCGTCGGACCTACGCCGGAGCCTATACGCCGTAGGCAACGTGTTGGTTTTAATTTATACTTCTGCGTCATTGTCCGCGTTGATGCGCACCTAGGGAGCATGTGAAACCCCGAGGGAGGGGTTCTGGCACACCAATCACAGCGCTTGCGTCCGCGTAGAATTGACGCGTTGTTACATTTTTGGAGAGGTGCACGTCAGGGTACGCCGTAGGGTACGCGCGCTACACACAGCCTACGACGTAGCTACGGCGGCAGTTCGACGCAGAAGTATAAATAGGCCTTAATCTGTTAACATGGGCGCCGAAAAAAATACGCGCTGCACGCTCTGCTAAAGCCCAATTTATACTTCTGCGTCGAACTCACGCCGTAGCTACGTCGTAGGCTGTGTGTAGCGTGCGTACCCTTTGGCGTACCCTGACGTGCACCTCTCCAAAAATGTAACAACGCGTCAACTCTACGCGGACGCAAGCGCTGTGATTGGTCTGCTAGGACCGCTCCCTCGGGTTTCACATGCTCCCTCTGCGCGCGCCAACGCGGACAACGACGCAGAAGTTTAAATGAAAACCAACGCGTTGCCTACAGCGTAGAGGCTCCGGCGTAGGTCCGACGCAGAAGTATAAATCAGCCTTAACGCGTGCAGTGTGAAACCGGCGTAAGAGTTAGTAGTGCAGTTCCTAAAAGCACATTACTGGCTTTGCAAACACTGTGGCACTTTTATTTTTTATTTGTTTACATGCCTGCCGGGTATTTTAAGTTGAGGTGCTATTTGTTTATATATTAGACTTTTTTATATTTACTGTTGCGTTAAAGTCCAAAAGTGAAGAATTTATGTTATTTATTACTTGATTGTTCAAGCTACCTCACAGAAGTGCTCTGTTTGTTAACAGAGTTGTTGAATGTTAAAATAAGGTGAATTAAATAAAAAATAAGGAACATCCTGGATCTGTTTTTTCGCTCTTCTTTATTCTTTTTTTATGTATTATAGAAGTATTGGATCGGGACTCGGTATCGGTAGATACTCAAAATAAAATGACTCGGAGCCAAAAAAACCTGATCGGGACATCCCTATAAAATACTATATACAATATTAGTACATGATCAGCTCAGAAATTTTGTGGTTATGTCTTTCTAACTAACTGTTCATAATCAATTTAAAATTTGTTTTTTTTATGCTTAGATCAGGGTAAAATAAAGGTAGGGAATATAAGCAAAAATGTATATCAGAATATCTTTTATTTTAATCAATACTGGATAAACAATATTCTTAATTCTTGTATTACCCAGCACTACAAGTACGAAATCGTGTACTCACTTGTGCCAAATATGGCCTGACACTGGGTGTCATAGTGCTGGCACTGGCCGTTGTAGCAGTAAGCCTGGTCTTGTTTGCAGGGATGGCCGTTCTGTATGTAGACGTCGTTCTGACAGAGTGCAGATGTGCCGTTACAATACTCTGCCAAATCACATTCATCAGTTTTGCTTCTGCACTCGGTGCCACCAGGTAAAAACTGACAGATAGAGAGAAAAATTAATCAGAACATGTGAGCAAAAAGTACAATTGCAAATTGTCAAATGGCATATGCATGTATATATTAGCTCTGTCCAAGTGAGCTGCTTGGTGACAAGTTTGATGTTTTAATGGAAAATATATATATGACCGAACTAGACAAATTTTGTCTCATTGCGTGAAGAATACATGTATTGCCTTAATTTGGCCAGAACAAGTTATCTTATAAACCAGCATGGCATGCATCTTGCCAGTGTTATTTTAGTATCATTACTATTATTATTATAGTATATAAATAACAGTATTATATTATAGTATAGCTCTTTTTTAATTAAAAATCATTTTTAAGTTAACAATAACAACAACATTGCATCTCAAGGTTAGGAGCAGAGCTACAGTGTTAGAAAAGGTTTAATTACCCTGCAGTTCTTGCAGCAGACCCCGTATGCACACTGAGCGCCTGACCTCAGCTTACACGTTTTCGGCTCACAGCACGGGTCCTTCTCACACTCCTGAAAAATTTACATAAATCAACCTTCAGAAGTTCTCGATATTCCTCATTAGGGATGCAACAAACTAAACTGAGCAAAAAAAGAAACATCCCTTTTTTAGGATACTGTATTTTAAAAGATTTTGTAAAATCCAAACAAACTTTACGGGATAGGTTTAAACCACAGCATGTGAGCGAAGCAGAGCAGTGTAACGCTCTGTGCCAGACCCCTGGTAAAACAAAGTTCACTCAAATCACGCTCCAACATTAAATGTCTCTGTACTATATGTATTGCTGATTGTAATTACAGTTAATATTTTTGGCTTTATATTTCAAGGCAAGGCAAGGCAAGTTTATTTATATAGCACATTTCATACACAATGGCAATTCAAAGTGCTTTACATAGAAGAAATTAAAATAATAAAAAAAAATAAGAATAATTAAAACGGTTTAGAAAAATAAAATAAAATACAGTACCGTACAAACAGTCGGACGAACAGCAGCACAGTGCTCAATCAGTAAATGCACAGCTAAACAGACGTGTTTTGAGTCTGGATTTGAATGTGACTACTGTAGCAGCACATCTGATCTCCTCTGGAAGCTGGTTCCAGCTGCGGCTGGCATAATAGCTAAAAGCGGACTCGCCATGCTTAGAGTGAACCCTTGGTATTTCTAGCTGATATGATCCTAATGATCTGAGTGATCTGTTGGGTTTATATTCAGTGAGCATATCTGCAATATATTGAGGTCCTAGGCCATTGAATGATTTATATACCAGTAATAATACTTTAAAATCAATCCTAAATTTAACTGGGAGCCAGTGTAAAGACCTGAGGACTGGTGTGATATGTTCATATTTTCTGGTTCTGCTCAGAATCCTGGCGGCAGCGTTCTGTATGAGCTGCAACTGTCTTATGGGTCTTTTTGGGAAGGCCAGTGAGGAGTCCATTACAATAATCCACCCTGCTGGTGATGAAAGCATGCACAAGTTTCTCTAAGTCTTGTCTGGAAACAAAGCATCTTATTCTTGCAATATTTTTCAGATGATAGTATGCCGATTTAGTTATTGCTTTGACATGACTACTGAAACTAAGGTCTGACTCTAGTGTCACACCAAGATTCCTGACTTGATGTTTAGATGTTTGACCCCTAGAGTGAAGGTATGCGTTCACCTTGAGAACTTCATCTTTGTTTCCAAACGCAATGACTTCAGTTTTGTCTTTGTTTAACTGAAGAAAGTTTTGACACATCCAACTGTTGACTTCGTCAATGCATTGGCACAGGGAATCAATGGGGCTGTAGTCATTAGGCGATAGGGCTAAGTAGAGCTGAGTGTCGTCTGCATAGCTGTGGTAAGCAATTTGGTTCTTTCTCATTATTTGCCTCATTGGGAGCATATACAGGTTGAACAGGAGTGGCGCAAGAATTGAGCCTTGAGGGACTCCGCATGTCATGGATGTCCACTCAGACTTATGGTCTCCTATACTCACATAATAACCTCTCCCATCTAAGTATGACCTGAACCATTTTAGGACTATCCCAGAAAGCCCCACTCAGTTTTCCAGCCTGTCAAGAAGTATGTTATGATCGACAGTGTCAAATGCAGCACTGAGGTCGAGTAGTACCAGCACCGATAATTTGCCTGTATCAGTATTTAAGCGAATATCGTTTATTTATCTTTATGTCTCTGTGCTGTGGTGCGGTCGGAAGCCAGATTGAAAATTGTCAAAGTATCCATTCAAGCTCAGGAATTTGTTCAGCTGATTGAAGACAACTTTTTCAATGATCTTGCCTATGAAAGGAAGATTTGAGATCGGTCTATAGTTGCTTAATATGGTCTTATCCAGATTGCTCTTTTTCAGGAGGGGCTTGACAACTGCAGTTTTCAGGGAGTTTGGAAAACTCCCAGAGAGAAGTGAGGCATTTACCACTTCTAGAAGATCTGCTTCTAAACTGTTTAACACACTTTTGAAAAAAGATGTGGGAAGTGTGTCAAGAGCACAGGTTGATGTTTTAAGGTGCTGTACGGTTTCTTCCAAAATTTTGCCATCAATTTCTTTGAAATCAGACATAGTAACTACTTTCTCAGGTGGTCTGATCTGTCTGACCTCAGTGCAACTCAAGGATGTGCTGATCACCTTTCTGATATTATTGATTTTCTCAGAGAAGAAAGAAGCAAACTCACTGCACTTGTTGTCTGAGAGCATTTCACTGGGAATCTGGCTTGGGGGGTTTGTCAGTCTCTACAGTAGCAAAAAGAATGCGTGTGTTGTTTAAATTGCTGTTTATAATATTTGAGAAGAAAGTCTGTCTAGCTTTGCCTAGTTCCATATTGAAAGCATGAAGGCTGTCTTTGTAGATGTTATAATGGACTACAAGTTTTGTCTTCCGCCACATGCGCTCTGCTTTTCTGCATTGTCTTTTCATATTTTCCACTGCTGTTGAGTTTCTCCAAGGTGCTTTTTGTCTGCCACTCTTCTTCCTGACTTTCACAGGAGCAATATCATCAATTACACTTTTAACTTTTGAGTTAAAAGAATCAAGGAGAAAATCAACAGAGTCTGCAGATATGCTTGGTGTTAAGGATATAGCCTTCATAAATAGTACACTAGTGTTCTCGTTTAAGCATCTCTTCTTGACAGACACAGATCTAGCTTTAGTGGCAGGAGAGATCAATATATCAAAGAAAATACAGAAATGATCAGACAGTGCTACATCCTTAATAACAATCAGTGAAATGTTTAGACCCTTACTGATAAGTAAATCTAGAGTGTGTCCGCGATTGTGTGTGGGTCCATGTACATGCTGAGTCAGATCAAAAGTTTTTAAAACAGTATTGATTTCTTTTGCCATATTGTTTTCTGCACTATGTGGATGTTAAAATCTCCAGCAATGGCAAAACAGTCAAACTCTGAGGTAATTGTTGATAACAGTTTAAAAGTTTAAACACTTTAAAGCCTAGATATTCAACACTGTCCCTGGGGACCCACTGTCCAGCAAAGTTTACTTCCAACCTGCTTCAGCTCACCTGCCCTGTGTATTTTCAGACAACCCTAAACACCTTGATAAGCTGGTTTAGGTGTGTTTGATCAGGGTTGTAGCTAAACTGCAGGACAGTGGGTCCCAAGGAGCAGGGTTGAAGACCTATGCTTTAAAGCAATATTCTCTTAGTCTCTGAGGACACATCTGTGCAACCGTATCAATTTGAACCGGAGTCGGACCCAGAATGACGGCCCCGAAGAAGTTCGACAATTAAGGCTCGAACAGGACGTTTCTGAATGGTTGGTTAATTAAAGTCACTTTGATCTATCTTTGTATGTACTGGCAGGGTAGATAGTGAGATACGAACGCTATGTGTTTACTGATGTATACGTTAGTTCATTGACAGATTGATGTTACAGCTAATGGTCATGAAAAACTTTTTTTCGGTAAATGTAGGCTTGTCAGTGATGCGTAATGTTATCTATGCAGTGTTAGGTACAGCTGTCAGGAAAGCATTGACGTTGATCGTGGGGAATATTCCCTTCGAAAACAAAACTCAGCCACTGCGTCTTCAGCGGTTCGGATTTAGGAACATCAAAATGACTGCTGTGTTCGTTATTACACCCAAGAACAGAACACCACAATCGCTTAGACGCCATTCTGCTCCAGCATATCAACAATGGCGGACTATGATGACAGCTCGCTCAGGGCGGGTCTGTGTTGAAACGCTGCTGTCAATTAACAATTGTGGGAGGGGCGTCTGACCGTGTGATGTCACACGGTCAGACGGCTCAATTTGAGACAGGGGAAAACATATAAGGAGATAATAAAAAAAAACACTGGATGGATTTTTATCATTATATGATGGTTGTGTACAGGCACTGCCAACACACATTTCAGTACAATCAACTTGTAAAAGTGCATGTACCATTATATGACCCCTTTAACATCACTGGCTCAACAGCACAGTTGGATACTAAATCAGCCAACAATTATCACGTTCTTTAGAAATGTCAAATCAGGATCAGCTCTAAACTGATCTGTAATCAGACTACTCACTTCCTCTGATCCACAGTCACACTCTTCGCCCACATCCACCAGCTGGTTCCCGCAGAAGGGGGCGCTGTATGCCTCGTCCGGCCGTGGTATGTTCAGCAGACAGCGGCCACCTGAGTTCAAGATCATCTTCTCAAAGTCATCAGCACTACAGCTGCTAAAGTTACGAGAACCACTGAGGACAAAAAAACGGGTCAAAACAGCATCTCACAGCATACTGAAATTTGTAACAAACTATACACAAAAAACACTCACGTTGCCCCTGAGTTCATAATGCAGTGCGGGACATCGCATTTACAGTTTCGGCCATCATCATGGTTCATCCCAAGATTATGACCCAGCTCATGAGCCACGATGGAGGAAAATGACATCACATTATTATTGGTGAACTGAGGGGAAAATGCACACATATACATACAAAGACAGAGATTTAGATACTGGTGAAAGTCATTGTTCAGCAGACATTGACTAACAGTGTGTGTGAGTATCTGTAGCATATGAGAAGTGGATCAGAGATATCATACCGCATTAATTCCACCACCATGACTTCTGGAACAAGCCGTGCCAACGTAAGCCATGCCTGCTGTTCCACCAAATCCTTTCTTTCTGTGAAAAGAGAGTGAAAGAGAATCAGGCAGGCAGGCAATTTCTGTAGCCATAACTGCAAGTCATTATTCATAGAACAATAAATATAAAGTGGGCATAGATATCATATATATCACATAATGGAAAACTGGATTTTCTTGATCTTTTAAAGGGACAATGTGTAGTTTTTTAGGTATTTTATTATCTAAAATCAATATTTTTATTCATAAATATGTCCTCAATGGTGTACAAATACCTCTGCTAATTATCTGACTTATCCTCGTAAACAAAGAATTTATTATCTTTATATACATGGGACGGGTAGGTCCACGGAGGCTTCCATGTAGTTCCGCCATCTTGAAAAACTATAATAGCAGAGAGGGACAAAAAGTACTAGGCCAACGCGTTTCCACAACGCGTTTTCATTCAGAGCCAGCGTCACGTGACTGAAACCAGCAGAAGCGGAGGAGCAGAGCAGTGAGAGGCACTTGTCACTGCCCCGGCAAGTTTAAAAGGCTGCACTGCACGGTTATTTATAATGGAGGAGTCCATACATATGCTGAGTCACAGGATAAGGAGTCCTCGTTGTCGAAAAAGTCCAAAATAGGCCGTAAAAGGAAACGCGACCGGAGATTACAGTTCACCCGAAGGAAAACTCGATGAAGTGCTATTATAAGACATCCTGTCATAGCTTTTTGGTACATAACGGCTACCGTAGATGCAACACGCATTTGAAAAAGCGAGGCGCTGGAGAGCACTATTCGTTTGAATGCAAAATACATTTTCACCACTAGATGGGAGAAATTCTTATACAATGTCCCTTTAAAGATATACTTTACAATGCAATAACTTTCTCTTTTCGGCACCGATAATTTATTGAGAACATTGGTTGGAAAGACATTGTTTCTAGCTATGAGCAAGACCTGAATACTGCAAAAGATCTACATACTTTAACAGGCTTATAGAATGTAAGTAATGTCAGACCTCTCCATGTATTTAAGCCCTGTGTTTCCTTAGTTCCCTTGTCCAGTATCGTCTTAGTTAACAAGGTTGTGTTAGTTTGTTCTCATACGATCTCCTGAGTGTTTCTTGTTTATTTTATTATAAACTATTTTTGTTCTCTATCACTTTCCTCGTGCACTTCATTAAAACCACTGTGATATTAGCATTTTGTTTATGTAAATGAAGAGACATCTGATCTTGTAATGGAAAAATTATGGTGTGTAGCAAGGCTTTGTATTAGGACCTTATCCCTTATTCCCTGTACAAGCTCCCTTTGTGTGATATTACTATGAATTTATTGATTATATTATATATGTTCTCCTGACTCACTTCTAACATCTGATATAAATTGTAACAGAGAAAGGCCCGTACAGGATGAGCTGTGCACTGTCATGACGACGGCGGTGAACTAGTTCTTTCTCTCTCCATTGAGTAAAGCGGCCCAGCACCTCTCCAGCACTGCCATCAATATTGATGAAGTTCTGCACAGACCAGATATCCAGCCCCACCAACACAATACGAATATTCAGAGTCATGTACATCTAAGGGGAAGCAGGAAAAAGAGATCAAGTTAGAAAATCACTAGTCAAGTCAAGTCACCTTCATTTATATAGTACTTTTTAAAATACAGATTGTTTCAAAACAGCTTTACAGTGATAATAGGAAAAAATGTTAGGAGTTTTTTTGTTTTAATAATTAGAATTTCAGAATTAAGTAGTAGGAAATTACTAGTCATCCAATTTTTTATATCAGCTATGGATTCCGTTACTTTTGTGAATTGGTAAATTTTGTCGGGGCACAAAGAAATATAGAGCTGCGTATCATCAGCGTAACAGAGAAAACTAACACCTTGCTTCCTAGACCTCTTAATAATCACTGTTTTAGTGATATATAAATAATGATTTTTAATATTTGACAAATAAATGTGAATTGAATAAAATTCTTTGCATCCACCTTAAAATATGCAAGATAACTTACACTATCAACATAGTTAGCAATCTGAACCATCTCCTCAAGAACTGCTGTTTGATTCTTGTTTTTGTAGTTATACTGTAGAAAAGAGAAAAAAGAAAAACAAGAAAGACTTTCAGAAATTGGGCACTTCTCACATGGAACAATTCTCACACTGATGCTTTAATGACCCAAGCAGGGGCGATCACGTTTTCATCCCACATACAGTGCTATGCATATGTTTAGACACCCATGCTAAAGTTGACTAAAAAGAGGAATAAAAAATCAGGTATGGTGAAGGCTATGTGATGATGTGGGGCTATTTTAATTCCAAAGGCCAAGGGAACTTTATCAGGATGCATAGTATCCTGGATCCATGAAGTAACTGGCCTTTAAAAATAAAAATCTGCCTGCCTCTATGGGAATTTAACATAGGGGTGTCCAGACTTATGCACCCTGTATTTTAAGGAAGAACATTTATTTATTTACGATACATTATTCATTCACAAAGAAAATTGGTGTCCTTAAAGGTTGGATTTTTCTTAATTTTTTTAATTAAGGCATTAAGTTCAATTTCCAAAAGATGATTTTTTATTCCTCTTTTTAGTCAACTTTAGCATGGGTGTCTAAACTTATGCATAGCACTGTATCTCCAAATGTTTAATAAATGTCTCCACACTTCCATTTAATTCTCTTACACTAACTGCTCTCAGTTTAAGAGCGGGCTGTATAACATATCAGACAATGAGAAAAGAGAAGATAGTACAAGATTTACACTACTTACTCTCTCATTATCCACCACCAGAAACAGTTCCACATAGTGTGTCTGGTGCAGCACTGCCCTCTTTTTCTGTTTGGAGAGACAAAGAATTTAGTGTAATTTTCAGCCGTGTTTGCTAAAGTTAGCATCACTATTATGATTTTTCTTTACAAATTAAATTTGTATCATTATACCATTAAAAAACTATAATAATAATATTAATGCAAGAACTTTATTAAGCTGTTGACAGTTGTGAGCAATCTAATGATGATCAACCATTGTTTGTAGTGTGGATTAAATTATGAACAGAAGAGCATTAAACCAGAATTGAACTTTTTTTTTTTTAGATAAAATATGACCTTTCAAGTCATCCTGTTTCTAAAATATAAAAACAGCCATGTTGTCACATACAGTACATATAAAGACCTATGCATACGGTGTGTACATTATAACAAAATGCAATGTGTATAAGTGCCTTTAAAATGTAATAAATTAAATGAAATGATAAAAATTATGTTTTGCTGCAAGAAAATAAAACTAGTGGTATTTTGCTTTGGGTGGAAGAATTATATTTCTACCTACAGAAAGGCCTTAAAAACTGCTAGATCTGCTGACTTTTTTACTATTTTAGAAGAAAACAAGTTCTTTCAACTCTTATAACCAGACAGCCCTAACCAAAAATACACAGTGCTCATTCAGTAAATGCACAGCTAAATAAATGTGATTTGGGTCTGGATTTGAATGTGACTACTGTTGAAGCACATCTGATCTCTTCTGGAAGCCGATTCCAGCTGCGGCTGGCATAATAACTATAAAGCGGACTCGCCGTGCTTTGAGTAAACCCTTGGTATTTCTAACTGACTTGATCCTAATGATCTGAGTACTCTGTTAGGTTTATATTTAGAGAGCATATCTGCAGTGTATTTAGGTCCAAGGCCATTGAATGATTTATAAACAAGTAACAGTACTTTAAAATAAATTCTAAACGCAACTGGAAGCCAGTGCAAGGACCCGAGGACTGGTGTAATATGTTAATATTTTCTGGTTCTGCTCAGAATCCTGGCAGCGGCGTTATGTATGAGCTGCAGCAGTCTTATGGGTTTTTTTTTGGTAACACCAGTGAGTAGTCCATTACAATAGTACACCCTGCTGGTGATGAAAGCATGAACAAGTTTCAAAGAATCTAAGTCTTGCAATATTTTGGAGATGATAGTATGCTGATTTACTTATTGCTTTTACATGACTACTAAAACTAAGGTCTGACAAAATCCAAAAATCACACCAAGATTCTTTGTTATTTTGACCCCTAGTAGGTATGCATTCACCTTGAGAACTTTATCTGTTTCCATATGCAATGACTTCTAATACTACTAAATCAAATTATGACAATGTTTAAACACTTGAACATAAACATACACCATCATGCACAGGTATGCTACTGTAACATACATGCACATACACACTTTCGTCATGCAGTCCAACATTCATTGTTAATTATCTGTGTTCTAAAGCTTGTGCAATTGCTCATGTCATTATTGGATTTGGAGTGACTCACCCTGATTAGATGGCTGCTTTGACCAAAGGTGATGTTGTGGACATGGCTGTCTGTGGGTTTCCTTGGTGAAGCTTCATCATCATGGTTATGAAAGTGAGGCGTTCCACAGGTGAGAGGTTCAGTCTTTACATCCTCCAATCGATACACCAAGTGCTCATCACTGGAGGAACCTTCCAACGGTTCAATACCGAAACTGGTGCCCTCCGTGTAGAGAACACCCCTAAGGTAAATACATATCACACACTTATAAACATATAACAGATTTTGACAAGAAGAGCTTTTTAAACCTGCTAGAAACTTTAAAAGTCAATTTGATCTTATCTCTTGGGAATGACAAAGTAAAGGTGTATACAGTATTCCCAAACTTTCTTTCTTCAGTTGAACATAAAAGTTATTTTGAAAAATGTGGATAACCAAACAGTTGCTGGTCCCCAGTGACTTCCATAGTATATTTTTCCTATTATGGAAGTCACTGGGGACCAGCAACTGTTTGGTTACCCACATTCGTCAAAATATCTTATTTTGTGTTCAGCAGAAGAAAGAAATTAATACAGGTACTTTGAGTTATACAGTATTGGGACGGAGGCACCAGAACTACAACTGATATGTGCGCTGTAAAAATCAAGCTGTCATTTCATGTACTGTAGTTTGCTTATGCCTTGGGCCGGCTCTAGTGATACTTGTAACAGTAAAGGAAGAACACAAAGTAACCCCAGTTTTGCTTGATGCATATCTGCGGTGGCGCAACTGGTAAAACCGAGTGTGCTTGTGTGGCAGCGACCCAGGTTCGAATCCAGTCCGTAGTGTTTCCTACATTCAATGTAAATATATCTGTTCCTATTGTCTCGATGTTCACCGTATAAGTAAGTTACTGGTATACTGGGGGGTGTTGGTAAATAGCAAATTCTTAAGCTGTGCCATTATTTATAAAGATTACTTTATTGTATGTGTAGCACACAATACTGATGTCATTAGCACACTTCAAGAACTTGGAATGCATTTTAAAATCACTAAAAGTAAAGGATAGTATGACCTCAGTTTGTTATCAGTATAATATTATTGTATGTTCAACACTCTTACAGTGTAAATTGCAATTGTATTGTCACCAAAATACATCTGAAGTTTATGCTGAGTGAATTCCGCATTTCAAAACTTAAATACAAGAGTATATTTAAAGTGTACTTTAATCAAGTCATCTTTATTTACATTAGGGCTGCACAATTAATCGCAATGAAACCGCACACGATTTGGCAAAGGCTGCAATTATTTTATGCGCAGCTTGTCAGTGCAGTGCGGCTGATCGATAGTAAATTGTGCTCCATCTGAACGCCAGAGGGCGTTCTCACGCAATCACGCCAAATATGCGCCGTCACAGAAGTACGAAAACGCACATCATTCCAGGCAATCCCTATCGGGCATCATTCTATCTGTAGCTGAATAAACAGAAGATTGAAACGCTTTGATTAAACATGACTAATAAACACACGACTGCCTTATTCTGTGTAAGAAGCCACATCATCTCACAGAAGGATGCGCAACTGTCGTTATGAAGTGAGTTTGGAGTAAAAGCATGTTATTAAATGTTGTCTTTTGTTGGACAAGAGGTTTATAAATGCTTCTCATGTTTGGAAAGATGTTTGACGCGTGTTGCTTTTTCAAATGGACGTTATAAGTGACTCAAACTCACAGTGCTTTCAGATGGAGCAGCGTTTACAGAGCCCTACATAAATGACAAGCTGCGCATAAAAAACTAATCGCAGCCTTTGCAATTTCATAATCGCGATAAGCCAGATCAGTTTAAGTGCAATATCATTTAAATTGCGATTAATCGCGCAGCCCTAATTTATATAGCGCTTTTTACAATACAGATTGTTTCAAAGCAGCTTTACAGTGATAACAGGCAAATAATGCAACAGTTTGTTTCCACTGTACAGTGATGTTCAGTGATGATTAATTTTATTAAGTATACTTGGAATAGTTCCCTTTAGCACAAACAAGTATCTTTAATACAATCTAAGTTGAACTTCAGCACTGCTTTTGAACAACTAAAATGCATTTAGTACAAAATTAGATAAAAGTTAAGTTAAAGTATACCAATTTATAGTGTGCCACAAATACATTTAATTATGCTAAATTACATAAAAATAAATTGTGCTAAAGTATACTTTTTTTCACTAGGGTAGTGCCATTGTTTTTCTGGAGCTGGTGTGCTACTGGCAACTAACAACGAACTTTTGCTTGTATCCTCTTGTGTACTGTATGTTAATTTTTTGTGCTTCCTTATAATTCATTTGTCATCATTGCTTTATTTTTCTCTTCAGTTATGATAAAGAAACATCCACTCTTGCGCAATGCAATGTGATCATGCATTTCGGGGGTGAAGCAATGAAGGGAGTGGTGTGTTTGTTTGGGTTGATTTCAAATATCAAAAATATTCAACAACAATTCTCAGAAATCACATACTGCACCTTTAAGAAAAGGTTACTGGGGGCTCTGGCGAGCATGGGCACTGAGCCGGCGTGAGTTCATCATCAGATTCATCACCTCTGGCCTCAGGCTGCCATTGCTTTTTTTTCTTTGCGGCTCAGGGGCAGCGGGACACAGAAGAACCTGAGCATCGCCCATGATCAGGGCATTTCAGAGGTAAATGGCAGAATACACATCATTCATGTACATCAGGAGGATCACTGAGTACAGGAGAGGCATTCTTTCCATGTCATTGTGCTTAAAGGCTGTGCAGTCACCAAAATGCTGTAGGAGAGCAACTGGTAGAGCATTGTCCTCTACGAAGACGTGGTCAACTTTGATTGGTGAAGGCAGCTATCTGAAGCAGAATGATTCTGAGGCAATGACGGTCAGCACCACCCTTTATAGCGGAGGTGCCCACCTCTATTTTGCGTGTTTAAATGCCATTGGCCAGTGTACTTACACTGGCGTGATTTAATAAGGCTTCGGTATGTTTGGAGAAAGGTGTTCCCCCTGAGCATCAGCTACACAATGACACAATGTCGAGTGAACCGGACTATAAAGGAAGTTTTGAAGAAAAAGAATTTCTAGGTTTTCTGGATTATGGGAACCCTGTATATAATGACAAGGGATCCCTTTTCAACACTTGCAGTTAATTGTGAGAAAAGGGGCGGGTTTTAAGTGGACTAAATGAAAAATCCAGCATACATCACCAGGGAGAAGTCTGTTGTTTCACTGGAAGATCGAGTTATGACTTTTTGATTAAACATTATTATAAAAAAAAAAAGTAAAATGTTACAAATTAAATGGATGAATTATTCATAATAAGATTAATAGCATGGATTTAGAAAATAGATGGGGTGATTTTTCATTTAAGACTAATGTTAACTTTATATAAAGTTACATATTCCAACCAAAACAGTTACTTCAATTTTATCCATTGGGTTTTGACTGGATTGTGACAAGTAGACTGTGATTATGAGATTCATATTTTCTTTCTGCCTGTGTGGCCTTGGATACATGAGCAGAGAAGAAAAATAATTTCAGGGGCAGAAAAAGTATTTATGTTTTGATTATTATTTTTTATTTTTTTACTAAAATGAATTACAGTATGTACCTTAAGGCCAAAACATCTTTGATGTGTGTAAGCAGCTGTTAAGGTTTTACAGTCCGCTTCAGGTGTAACATTTCAGCCCTCTATTTATTTAAAGCTCCTGTGATCTCACCTTAACCCCGAGCACAGGCTGAGTGCTGCAGAAGAGCCCTCCACATCCTCTATGTAACCACTGTAATGACAATGACCCTGATGGAAAACGGAGAGAGAGAGAAAGAAGCCACAATAAATTCCACCAAGAACAAAAATGTAATTTCAAAGACTTGACTAACATAAAGCAACATTCTTGTCATTCTAAACCTGAATTAAGCTCACGGTGTTTGCTTGTCAGGGACCAAAACCTAGTAAGAGGGTCTGACAGCATTACTGTAGGTTCCACTAGGGGGCCTCAGTATGATTTAAAATAAGACGAAACAAGACATTAAAATAAGCTAAAGCAACTAAAAATCAAGACATTTCTTATTTTAATTCACTCCCTCAACAACAGTTTATTTTTCTTTAAAGAGCCAGGGTTTCCATGGTCTTGAACAACCTGGATAAATGAGTGTGATGTGTGTTTATTAGAGAGAAAAAACCTAGTCCTTCTTATGCAGCTAGTTACCCTTATACTTTTTGCAAATACTCAGGAATGGCTCATTTGACCCAGCATGTAGGCTTTCAAACACTTTTTATTGACTCATGGTGTGTATGCCTGATGTAATGGGAATCGGAAAACGCATCCTGTAGAAATTCCATTGGACATCATACACAAGTGAGGGTTGGTTGACACGCTGATTCCCAGCCGCTGCTTTCTGAATGGATGATTCTCCTAAATCTAAACTATTTATATCCCTTTGTGAAAAATAGCCTTGCTTAATTGTATTGAATGTGCACTTGTGCATTGTTGGCGCGTTGCTATTTTGAGGCAACTGAATAGACTGCGCCATTGACCAACTGAAACCTGGTCTAAAGTCAATGGCGCAATATTTAGGGCCCGAGCACCGATGGTGTGAGGGCCCTAAATGTGAGTGTGAGGGTCCCCAGCCATGAAATTCTTGAAAATAACCTCACAAATTCACTCTCACGCTATTTCCTCATAAACTGAATTCTCGAAATCGGTCTCAGTCTTTTACAAAACATAATGTCTGTACATGAATTGGTTGTTCACAATTATTCACAATTTCAAGATATGAGAGAAAAAAGCAATCACATTTTAACTGCTTTATTCTCATCCTGCTTTAAGGCGAGACACTACAGGTGAATAGGGTAAATTTTTTAACTAGCAGATATCACCATGAAACTTTCCCAGTTGATTACCTACATTAAGATGAGAAAAAAATGTATTACAAGTTTTCTGTAATTTAATGTTTAAAATCGGAGTATTGGATAAAGCCAGGTTCAAAATTCTTTTTTCATTGTGTTCACATATCAGATGGGGGAAAAAATACAGAGAGATTTATGGATATCTACTGTTGTTATCCTGTAAATCAGAATATACTGTCTATAGCCTTAAAAAAATGATTTTCACCATATTTTTTGGAATAAAATGTTATAGGCTATAAATCAGGAATAATATATTTACAAATCCCTCTGTGAATGTCTTCATAATATAACTAGGTACAAGACTCGAAAGTTTGGTGTATATAGGTGCTACTGAAGTGGAGATTTCGGACTTGGAGTAAGAGAAAAAAGTCATTTTGAGAAAACGGGCTTTAAAGATTTATATCAGCCAATGAGATTGCGCAATTAGAGTTAAATCCCCCCTTTTACTTTCACGATTGGTTGCTGATAAAAAGGAAATGACCATATTTGGATCTGACAGCATTGTACAGGAAAGAGAGAGCTTTCTAATGGTGTATATGACAGGGTGCAGACAGTGATCGCGGAGCAGCGGGATGATTTGGAACGCCAACTTTTGTTGAATTTATGAGAAATCTACAGACGCAAACAGACAAAGTGTAGTAAAATAAAGACCTAAATGTGTATTTCGGACTTTTTTTCACCACAAGTCTGAAAGAAGATATGTTATTGAAGACAAATATCCCAAAATCTCAAAATTGACCAGTGAAATGCCTTGTCTTATTATGCCTTGCCTGTTTGTTAAACAGAAAATCCTATAAATAAATCATTTGTTGGTTATTTTCTCTGGAAAGTTTAAACATTGTGTCTCTGTGGTGCAAAAAATAAATAAAAAATCACCCTGTTTGTTTCAACATGACAACCAGCATGCAACAATGCCTCAAAACACTGGTGTGAGTTTAAGGGAAAGACTATTGGTTTATTTATTAGAACAGTCAGTATTTATGAAATTCAGTTTGGAGGGTAGAAACGCACTTCACTTAAACACACTTCTTTTTTTTTTTACTTGACACTGCTTACACCAACTTTTTTGATGCACATGATGTCCACATCGGGAGGAAATATGTAAAGTGTATGACAAGGCGATAATATGCAGCTGTTTCCTGTGCTGTAACAAGGAACTGTTATCAGACTTTCATATCACTACAGTCTCAGATCAGCATTTCACTAAAGATCGAACTACAAGGCATTTCAGAACATTTCCAAAAAGTTTTAAGCAAATCCCAAATGGGTTAAATAAGATTTATTCCTCTTAAAAATCAGTGTAATATGGAACTGAATTACAAACTGTCATGTTCCTCGACTAAATCTGAAATCCAACAGGGAATAATGATGAAATAAAGTCTGACTTAATACAGACTTTTACTTAAGCTTATTTAAAAAAAAAAAAAAAAATTTAAATTCAAATTTTAACTACACTGATACATCCAGAGACTTGACAGTGTACTGAATGTACCGAATGTATTTTGTAACAGGGGGATTGCTTATGAGGGATTGTTTATAAAAAATAAAATCAGTATTCTTCATTTTATAGGCTTCTGTCAACACTGCATTGGCTCCCTATTACACGTATCGTATCGATTTTTAAATATTGCTGATTACTTACAAAGCATTAAATGGTTTAGCTCCCCAGTACTTGAGCAAGCTCTTAATGCACTGTAGTCCTTCACGTCTAGGCCTATTGCAATCTCAAAATTCCGGCCAGTTGATAACACCTAGAATGTCAAGATCAACTATAAGCAGTAGATCCTTTTCCTATATTTAGCACCTAAACTTTGGAATAGTCTTCCTATCATTGTTCGGGAAGCAGACACACTCTGTCTGTTTAAATCTAGACTAAAAACACTAAGACTAAAAATCTAGACTGTGAAAATTCAGTCTGTGAATTTGTTGTAACACATTTCTACAAAAATAAACTGCCGTTCTGTTTAGGGTTGTGACGTTCCTCCAAGTTCAAAAATTGTATGATTGTGCTCCATATAGCCTACTGTATGCTTCCAAACTTGATTGGTTGATTGGTAATCTACCTCCGGTTACAAATAGTAACTTGAACTTGAACTTGAATATTGTGATTCCTATTTCATTACAATGGCAGGCCATTTGCCAATTTAGCAGACATTAAAAAACATTCATGTCATAGGTATTTATTGAAACACACATGCATGTATGACATTTTGATAGCTGAATGGATCATTTTGCATGTGATGGCTCACGATGAAATGTTTAGAAGTTGTGAAGAGTTTGACAATTTCACTGAGAATCCAACTCATCAGTTTTGATCAACAAGCCATGTGCATTTAGTTATTGTGCAAATTGTAGACTGTACTTACTCTTTTGTAAATATGCTAAAGCAAATGCAATTTGCATTTTGCAAAAAACAGGAGTTTTTGCAAGAGCCCAGAACTCAAGTGAACTGAACTGAATTGATTGACAGCTTCAGTAAAAATAAAGGGAGCACTCTTTTTTATACTTTATTCACTTTTTGAATAAACATTTTGAATAAACATTTCAAGCAATGGCCAAAAGTGGGAGTTAACTCACTAAATTTCCATTCCATGAGTCATTCCCGAAGTTGAAATTATTGACATTTATAGCGAGATAGAGTTAATCATAAACTCTGGATTTGCTATCTGGCTAGAATTGTTTGGTTTTGTCATCTTGATAACTCCTAAAGTTAAAGTTTGTTCAGCTCACTTCTTGTGATATGGAGCTAGAAAAATGACCAACTTTTACACTGCTCACAAGGAAATCACTTGCTTAGTCATCTCTGAAAATTAAACTGAGAAAATGTTTTAACATCCAAAAATTGCACACTAGAGTAGAGGTCTGCAAGCCCATTCGGGCCGGGCTCGGGCCATTTTTTTCTTTTACAGATCGGGCTCGGGTCGGACTCGGGCTTATTTAGCTTCTCTCCTTTCATTGTGCCCATAATATAAGTGCAGAGCACACGTCACATAATGTGTATGAAATATTGTTATATTTATTATATTATAAATATTATACATCGCCTAAGCAACACAAAAGTAATATGCATATACGCACACATCACTCACGTGCATTAACAGGTGACAGTTGACCATGCAGAGGATCAGGGAGAAGTTGGATTTATTTACATTTTTTATTAATATTATTTAACATTAGCCAGTTGGCGAAGAGTTCTTCATTTTTGAACATTGTTTTGAACATTGTTCTTCAGTTACTTAAAAGCAAAGAAAGGTAGGCCGTTTATTTACTTATTTTTGCAGTTGGATCCCGTAGCACTATATTCTCTACTGCATGCTTATGCTTCTCTCTAATGGACAGTCTGTTCAATATTTGTGGGCATGATTGGGCATGATGTTTCAGGCCAATAATAAAAGTTTACCATTTAGTAGCATGTGACGTGCGTGTGTTTGCGTGTAGCAGAGACTAAGCGCATCAGAGAGCGTGCATCAAAGAGCGCACGTCAGAGAGAGCTTAAAATGATATTGATGTTGGTCTCGGGTCGGGTTCGGGCTGAAAAATTGCAGCCGTTGTCGGGCTGGGGCCGGGTAGGGCTTGAACACCACGGGCCAGGGCCGGGTTAGGTTAGGTTATAAACTTTTTTAGTTTATAACCATCCCTAACAAAAAGTGTTGTGATACTTTATGGGTGTGAATCGTTAGTGGCTTGTGTTCATAGTTAATGTGATGAACTACACCTGTGGTTACTCAGCTGAACTAAGTTCATACTGTACATCCACTAAAAATCACACCAGTTGAGTGAATAAAAGTTAGGTTTGAGAATATTTCTTACACCAGTGGATTTCATGACATTTAGACATTTGTATGTGTGGTTCAAATTTTTTGGGGCCTCTTACCTTTATATGAAGTGTGTGTGTAAAAAAACATTTACACAGTGAGACCTTTATGACGGGTATGCGTCACAGTTCCAAAAAGGGAGAGGAGAGAGTCTAAATGCAATTAGAGTTGTTTATTTAAATAAAATGATGTTCACAATGAAACACGAAAAGCAAACCAAAATGTAACAGCTTAACTAAAGCACGTTAAAACAAGACTGGACAATCAGTGTGAAAAACCATAACTAGCCATGATGACAGTATAATCGCAGACAACCCTTCTATAATAGGAGTTGATGATGGCTATCAGGTGGTGGGAGGAAGGCTCAGTGCCCCTGAGAAAAAGAGTCCAAGGAAGAACGAGCCGGAGGAGGAGGCCTTTCTGAGGCAACCTCTTCAAAGACCACGGTGGATCTGGGTGACCAGGAGACTGTGGAGCTGGAGAGTTGAGGAGGGACAGTGGATCAGGAGGATGAGGTGAAGCCAGGGAACTGGATGAAACCGGAACCAGTGATGGAGGCGTGAAATCAGTGGAGGAGGTGAAGCCATGGAGTGCACTGGATGGAATTAGAGGCAGAGCCAGGAACCTGGACAGAACCAGAAGTGGAGACAGGGAACTTGACAGACCCAGTTGAGGAGGCAGAGCAAGGGAACTGGGTGGAACAAGTGAATCCATGCTGCACGGAACCATCGGAGGAGGAAGGACGGAACCAGGGAGTCCAACAAGCCGGAGAGGACCAGGGAGGAGGAAGGGCTTTGCTGGTGGGCTTAACATTTACACATTTAATCATTCAGCACACACTATCCAAAGTGACAAACAAATGAGGAGAACAACAGAAGCAGTTTCACAACAAAAAAGATTCTTTCACCAAGAATCTCTTCCACCTCACCCACTGTAAAGGATAAATTTTGGACTAACCACTCCACATTCTCACAGAATGTTTCTTGAGGACCATCCTCAAGGACCATTGAGGAAAGTGTTGTTTTATTTAAACAAAATAACTATCAAAAAGGAAACATGGAAGGCAAACATAAATGTCACAGCTTAACCAAGCACATTAAACCAAGTGTAACACTGAAATCCACAGCAGACGAAGATAATTCCAAGGTTTATTAAACAAGTACTAAGAAAAGAGCCAACAATACGAAACAGTGTGCTAAGCACAAACATTACCGGACACTGAACACAAGCAGGAACTAAATACACAGATGATAATGAGACAATGACAGACAGCAGTGATGATGATAGTTAGTGTCAATGGTGACTGATGACGTGCAGGTGATCAGGTGATGACAGATAGTGTCCATAAACTGGAAACACGCTCGCACTGGTGCGGAATATGAACTGTTATCCGCAATGCGAGTGTTGGTTAACTCATCATGGTGCTCAGCGAAGAAAACACTCTCATGCTCGTTCTGTGTGAAATGCTTTTTACAGACATATTTTCCTTATGTGTTGTTGGGTAGCCAAAGCGCACGCGAGGGAATAACAACAGTGTGTGTGTGTGTGTGTGTGTGTGTGTGTGTGTGTGTGTGTGTGTGTGTGTGTGTGTCATTCACTGAAACGTAAATTTAGCTGCAGCCAAATGACTTTTCGCAACCCACCTTTTCCGACTCTGAGACCCACAAATGGGTCGTGTCCCACAGTTTGAAACCTGATGCAAAAACTGACAAATGTAAGTAAAATTTACACTACACAGACTTCTGACTTTAAAATTGGTGGGCAGAGACAGTCTTGACCCAACAGAAGTTTTTTCCTCTGTGATTTCACTAAAAGAAGGAGATTAAACTATGGTAAGTGGTACAATATTCATTTAGTTAGCGAACTGCAGAACTTTCTCAAGGCATGTTGCAGGTTACTACTGGTTTCTGGGCAATTCCACGCAAAACTGTCACATCCATAACGCCAACACAATGCCATTGTATTTAGTTGGCGTTATGGATGTGACATTTTTGCGCGGAATTGCCCTTCTTATAATTGAGTTATTGGTACCGTTTACCTGTGCACTTTCCAATGTTAACACGATTTTGGATAACGTTTACTAACTTAGTTCTGTTTTATGCACATGGATTACCAAGATGGAATTACCTAGATTACCTAGGGTGTGCAGTTTCATAGAGGCTAGCAATAGCAAGTTAATGAACATTTTTGATTAAGTTATATAATACAGATATATATTACTACAGTGAAGTGATATTTAACCTGTCCGTTATTGCTGTGTAAAGAAACGCACTTTGGGGGTTACTCATGGTCTGTTGAAAGTACCTTGTTGATGCTTTTACACTTTTAAATGTCATTTAATGTTCGATGTTTGAAGGGTGGGTAGAATAATGTCATCTCATTGTACCCAATTTAAAAAAAAAAACTATTATTGAGTTCATAGAGCGAGCCTTTCACTGATTATTACAGCTTAACGGAAGTTACACCTATAATTCGCACAGGTGTCATGGGGCGTAGGAATAAGCTGGATATTTGTTTTGACATTTATACCACTTTAATTATTGATAGCTATCAGGATGTGGAGAAACTTTGAACCAATATAAAAATAAGTGTTTATGAAAAACATTGCCTACCCTAGCTTTAACAAGTTACCAAGATGAACTATTCATATAACTAACAGAGTTGCGTTTACATGCTAACAAGCCAGTTAGCTTAGCTAATGCAGTCACCTGAGATTGAGACTGAGAAAACTACATCATTAATGTAAATATGAGCCCAGGAACTGTGTGAGCTTTGTTTGAGTCTATGCTTTTTGCTTTGCTCCTCTTTCTATATACATATATATATCCTCCTTTATATACTAAAAGAGTGCTTGATTCAATGTAATGAATTATTCATTCATAGTGTGTGTGAATAACGCCATGTTTTGGTAGGAAGAGCTGGACATCAGTTTATGCCAACAGATTGAAGACTCATTATTTGAATGAAGCAGATTGTTCAAGGCAATTTGAGTTTATACTCACTGTACAACCTATACAATACTAATTAACTTTCCAGCACTGTATGTGTGAACTTCACAAATGAATTGTAGTAATGTTAAAAAATACCTAAAATAAACATTATTCATGAATTGAAATAAGAACCTTAAAAACAGTACTTTTATAAGAGTTAAAAAAAAAACGTACAAAGTGTGATTAAAACTTACTTTAAACAGAGTAAGTAAACTTTACTCGAGAATTTTAAATTAAACCAAAGAATTTTGTGTAGATATGCTGTTAAATTTACTACCCATTTGTGAGTGAAAATTGTTTCTTAGCTTTTTAAAGTAAATCAAACTCGTTTTGCATAACATTTTTTTTAGTGTAGGTGAACTGAGACAGTAAGTCTAAGTCTCAGCAGTTAAAGAAAGCATGACAAATCTCAATTGCACGTAGCAAACACTGAGTGACTTCATACAGGTCAGGGCCAGTGACTCATATTACATCTCTAAGCAGACATTCATCTGTGAACACAATGATAAAGAACTTCATTGGGAATGCACTTCCCACTCTCCTTTCACTCTTTCTACACTGTAAAAATATTTTTCAAAGTTGTAAATAAAACAAAGACTATTGGATTATGTTTTACAAGAATTCATAATGTTCCTTGCCATTTCTTTGCAATTGTTTGTGAAATTTACAAGCAATTTCTGAGCGAAAATTGTTTCTTCACCAAATTCTTTCAGTGGTTATACATTCTGCTGCACTCTTTTTATATGTTTTGTGCCTCTATCACTTCTTACAGTGGTGTAAAACTGAATTCCAGTCAGTGTGAGTAATGCAGCTCTTCCCAGAACTACTCCACTGCTCTTGGCATCAGATGCTGTGTGTGTGTTTAGTCACGGCTCTGAGGAAATCGCATCAACATTTACAACAGCAGACAATACCACATGATGATACATTGCAGTTGTTCTCACCTGCAGTCTGTGCATAGAAACACTGCTAACAAGGTGAAAATAGAGTACACCTTGTAAGGTGAGGGCAGCGGTACGTTTCATTTTTGTTGTACGAAAGAATATATCAGCATTACATTTTTGATTGTCAGTGCTTTGTTTTTTGCGTCTATAAAGTGCCTGATTTGAGTGTTCTTTTACATGCTTTCCCCTTTTTAATAGAGACTGCTGAAGTGCTGGTGTGACGTTTGGTGACTTACCGTCATGTTTGGTCTCTGTGTGACCAGCGAGCCATCTTTGGCATAAGAGTACACAGTGAAATCCTCTGGAAGAAGCAATCTGAGAGGAAAAAAAGAAAAACACACGCACAACTATGTTAGGATTCATTGTTGCAGGTATTTAATAAACTCTCACAACACACACAGACTGTCATAGACAGGAATAGATTATCTGTAGATCCATAAAATCGGTGACTATCATTTAAAAGTTTTGGTCAGTATTTTTTGAAAAAGATATTAATATATTATATTTAAGTATTAATAAATATTTTATTCAGAAAGGATAAAATAGCATTAAAGGGGTCATGAACTGAATTTTGTTTATAATTTTAAGCCCTGAAGGCATTTTTAGAGTAGTTGTTTTCTGAGTGACATACACAAAAGACTCATAACTCCAAAACTATAGCAACGAGAGTAAAAAAGGTAGGTATCATTTTATAGACAACTTTTTACATTTTTAGAAAATATAAACTTTCATGACATTTGGACATTCTCATGCTGAGAAACTGCTGAGAAAAGACAAAAAAGTGTGCTAAAGGGAAATTTTTACATATCTTTCTTATTTGACATGCAATAACAATAAATAATGTTTCCCTACATGTGAGCTGCATCGGGATCAAAATTTTAGTTTTTTTTATCAAAAAGTTACAGCATTTGGAACCAAGGTAGCCTTCTTGTTTAGCTCATGACACCCGGAAGGCATTTTGTAGTTCTGAGTGTTATGTTGTTTTCTCAGTGACATACAAAAAATATAATATCTTTAGATCTGAGTGATGGATTATCTTTGGGCTCTTTTTAATCGAGATAATCTGCTGTAAATAATGATGCACCCTTTTCCATGATCTGAGCATGTTTCATGAAGTTGCGAGCGAAAAAGCCACGTGAAAGCTACCTCTTTTTTTTTGTACTCCGCTACATGCTGTGGTGTTTTATGTATTATAACTACATGAGGAATATATTTAGATCTAAGTGACGGATTATGGTGAGGGAACTTTTTGCCAACTCTTTTTATATTTTTTTTAAGTGCTGTGAATTCAGATGTACTGTACTTATTTTGTCACATACTGTCTTTCAACTACTATATATACACCTTTATATACAGCATTTTGCACCAATTCTGTAGAATGGGCCTTTATATATAAAATCATAATTTAGTGGGTATTTTCAGTTGGAAGGTGGATGTCCCTAACCCCTAAATTTCAACTTATAAAAATTATATTGAAATAATTTTTGCAATTTTTTCCATTGTTTTTAAAAAGTAAAAAAAAAAGTAAAAAAATAATAATAATAATAATAATAAATAATAATAATGATATTTTCTTTGTAAATCATGAAACTTTATGTAAAAAATGTGTCCCGCATTTTCATGTCACTACCGAAACAGTGTATGTTTTAGTTGTAAAAACTGAGACAATCCGACACATAACTATTTGTTACATTTAACAAATAATCTTAGGAATGAAATATTCCCCAAAAAGAGGAAAGAGAGCAGAAAAGGCCTCAGTCGCCATGCAGGGCGACCATCAGATAAGCTGATTTTATTGCTCTGAAAAAAGACAGAGGCCATAGGGAAGACAGAAACAGACCTTAAAACAGACTTTCCTGCATTAATTTATAGACAAACTGATCTATAAATGAGCATGCATCCCAGTACATTGTGTGAATGATTTACTGTCTTGTGTAGTGTCTTTTAATTCTATTATTTTTTTGATACTGTGTATTTTATGATATAACCAACGGTCAATGTAACCTCACCTATACCATGTTTAGTCTCTATAAATTGGTACTTTGAAGATCGAAATGATTGTGTACATGTCGATAGCTGCGCAACATATAAGTATTACAAGAATCTTTCATAGTTTCTTCATCAGCAACCAATCCAGCTGCACATGCAAATGAGCACGCTTAAAACAAAGATCCATAAATCAACAACATAGGAATTTTCCCGTTTGGAAATTCCACCCTTCTCACTGGTCAAGCAAACCCGGAGAGGTGGGGCTTTTCTGAGGCTTTATTATAGACAAATTCACAGTGACTCGCTCTCTCTTCTTCTGGCCTCTACTACTGCTTCTTCAGGTTGATGTCTGTGGGGACCCCCACCGGGGATTTCTTCAATCCAACTCAGAAGAAAACTGCAACTTTACCATCACTGAATGGGCAGCCATCAACTCAACTTCCAACTTCATCACTCCTTGGTTGCCTGCGTGGCTTCTCCGGCCCAGGGCCGGCAGGCCACAATCTGCATGTGCTCAACCATGTGCTCATTGAGAGAGAGAAAACCTTCAACCAGAACAAAATCAAATAAACCATTCAAGCTCATCAACTTCATCACTCCTTGGTTGCCTGTGTGGCTTCTCCGGCCCAGGGCCGGCAGGCCACAATCTGCATGCGCTCAACTATGTGCTCATTGAGAGAGAGAAAACCTTCAACCAGAACAAAATCAAATAAACCATCCAAGCTCATCAACATTTCTTCATACAACGGCGAAGAAATCGATTGAGACTCATGGAACCATCAAAATCCTTCTTCAGGAACTTCACAGAATGTTTTCACTGCAAAGGCCATGCAAGTATACATGAAAATACATACTGAAAATAAGCTGATGGTTCTTTTAATAGTTAAATGGTTCTTTCCCATAGTTCCATTTCCTGCTTTTGGTTTCATTCTGTCACTTACCATTTTACCTATGCATGTATGCATGCATGTTTAGATTAGTTATGTTTGTGATTTAGTTAATAAATGTGCACAATACGTATTTGGTTCTGATTCTCTGCTTGCAACAAAGTTTATTTTACGATTTAGATTTTGACTACAGGCTCTTAGTAGTACTGTACAGTAAGAAAGACATTTCCCTTCCCTGGAAATGAACATTTACCAATACCATGGGTCAAATTTGAGTCCCATACTACATTATTTATTTTGAAGGTTGTCACATTACGGAAGTCAAATGTATTGCAACAATGTCCCTCTCATGTTAAATGTGTGGCCTCATGTTGTCTTTAAATAATGCTCATTTTGCTTTCAGAAACGAAGATTTCGAGTTCCTCTTTTCTGCTTCCTCATTTGTGTTTTCTTAAGAATTCTGACAAGGGAGATGTAATCATATGGATGTCACAATGGTTCAAGTTCACCGGATGGGCACAGTCAGCTTGTTCTAAGATTGTTTAAGATCTTGGATGATCTGAGAAGGCCCCACACTGTGTAAAAAACTTAATATCTGGTGATGAGCTGACCTTTGTCACATCTTTTCTGCAACAGACTGTAAGCATAGCTGGAAATCATCAACTTTTCTAAAAGAATAACCACACTTGCCACAACACATTTAGCACTGACTGTCAATCTCAATGTGCTATGTGGTCATACACTCTGTGTTAATTATATCTTATATCAAAATGTGAAGCAATTCGCCCTTGTTAATGGTACACTTTATTTATTTTTACTTTGAAGGCACATCTTCAAAACATCCCTGAGCTCTGCATTCAAAAAAGCAACAAACTGTCAAACTAAGGGGAAAAGAATGTTTGGTTGCACTTTATTTTAATGTGTCGTTGTAACAGTGTAATTATAAATTCATGTACAGAGTAATATCAATTAACAACATATACTACTATAGGGTAGGGTTAGGAATAGGGTTTGGTTTAGGGTTAGTTGCTTGTCTACAGTATTTTGTACGAGAACATTGCTTTTAATGTATGTTCTTTTGTATGTACAGACTTTGCACGTTGTCCAAGACAAATTTCCCAGTGATGGGACTAATAAAGTAAAAAAAGTAATATACTGTTATTACAACAGAAAATACAAATAATGTGTAATATGGACAATTTAAAATAAAGTGTTAACAAATGTTTTTGCTACTTGAGTATCTAAATATTAAAGTGAAGAGCACAGAATGTTCAGGGGATGCATTAAAGAGTATTGGAAAGTTTTATCTGGCATGAGACACATTATGCGAGACAACATTCTAGAGAACGAGAAGTGAAACATCCACCCCCCTATGCTTTGTCCAGCTGCATGTCAAATCTGATATTATCAAGAGACTTTATTTGTGTGGCAATTATGTAATGGTTGTCCAACAAGGTCTGCCTACATGTAGCAATATTTCAAATAACTTAAAAAATACATAAAGAACAGACATTTTTTTACATTGAGAACTTTTGGAGCTTTTCTACATTGTTATGTGCAAATGCACATAGCATTGTACAATAGTGAACAAGTCCAAATTCTAAAACCATTCTGGAAAGGATGACATTTTACAACATAACAATCTATCAAATAACCATAATGTAATTAATGTAAGGAAGGTCTAGATATTAGGAATGCAGGACATGCATTCGGCTTTTCACACATAATAATATTAATTAATATTAAAAATCAATATGCTAATGCTCACCAAGGCTGCATTTATTTCATAAAAACACAGTAAAAACAGTACTATTGTTAAATATTATTACAACGTAAAATAACTGTTTTCTATATGAATAAATTTTAAAATGTGATGTATTCCTGCGATGGCAAAGCTGAATTTTCAGCAGCCATTACTCCAGTCTTCAGTGTCACATGATCCTTCAGAAATCATTCTAATATGCTGATTTGGTGGGGTTTTTCAGCATTATTTGTTGAATCGAAAGTTCAAAAGAACAGCATCTATTTGAAATATAAATTAATCTTTTGTAACATTATAGACATCTTTACTCTCACTTTTTCGATTTATTGCATCCTTGTTGAATAAAAGTATACATTTCTTTAACAAAATTTACTGATCCCGCACTTTTAAAAGTTAGTGTATTTAATGAACAGTCAGCATAACTTAGCTTGGTCGAGTTCAAATATTTTTTTACATAACATCCAAGTGAGAAATATGTAGCATTTTAAGCTTAATAGTGGGGCAATTCCACGCAAAACTGTCACATCCATAACGCCAACACAATGCCATTGTATTTAGTTGGCGTTATGGATGTGACAGTTTTGCGTGGAATTGCCCAGTGGCACACAACAAAAAGAGTAGATAACAGAATATTAAAAACATTTCAGAGATGAAAACAGAATCTTGCATAAATAATAACATTTATAATACTAATACTAATACTAACATGTTCTTGTATTCTAATGATTATTTGTTCTTGTATTCTAATGATTATTTATTTATTATTGTGACAAACTGAAAATCGGTTCATCATATCGTAACATTTTAATCATAAAAAAGGATTTTGGTCTAGTTATCGAGTTATAAATCCCTGCTTCAGAGAGTTTTCATACTTTTGGCACTGATAAATACATTGTAAATTATAAACCAAGGGTAAAGTATGAAAAGTGTGAAACATTGAACATAGTAAGAATGCAGAGAGTGCTATTTGAATATAAAATCTTCTCCTGGTGCTCTCTGGATAAGGGATAGTTAATTCCATGAAAACATATGAAACCAAGGCACTCAGGATTAAGACATCTAAAAAGCTACTTATTTACTCAAGGCTTAAATAATTTAAAAACAGTTACAAAAACTACACACTGATGCGTTGTGTCATGATTCTGCCATCTAGTCCTTGTCATTCTTTAATTCTTGTGGCAGGATCATGACAGACCCATATTTTGTGTGCAAGCACATGGCCTTTTGTTTGGGCCATGTGCTTGTGTTGTCTCGTTCCTCGTCCCGCCCCCTTGTTATCCTCGTTTTGTCATTATTGCTTTACCTGTGTCACCTGTTATGTTATCATTAGTCTCCCTATTTAATCCCCTTGTGTTTGCTGTCCTGTGCCGGTTCATTGTTATTCATTGTGAAACCTTGTGAGTATCCTGTCAAGAGTATTGTCTAGAGAAAGTTCTGTTTTTGCTGTTTGTTTATCGTCTAGTCCTAGTCAAGTCCTAGTCTAGATTAGTCTATCCTGTCTTGTTTTGCCCCCTCGTGGGTTTTGTTTTCCTGTTTATTCCGTCTAGTTGTATCAATAAACCGTGTATATTGCATACTGTCTGCATTTGGGTTCATCTCCTCTGCAATCACCATAACACGTTGTGCCCAACAAGACTGGTAGTCCTAGCACACTGAAAATAGTAGGTATGTCATACATCGGGTCAGAGTCCGTCCACCCTTACGCCGTAAGGAACTCGACTTTCTCGTGAATGCATGTACGACCGTTGCCGAAAGCCAGTGATTATAGTTTATAAATAAAGTTTTAAAGATGCATTAGTCTTAAAGTGACAGCAGCCTAATATTTCTGCTGCGGTCTGTGTTTTTAATGTTACAGTTTTTTTCGGTTGCTAACATCCTTTTGTCCAATCTGTAGTCATTTTTTCAAAACTCTAAACACAATTAACAACATCTGTCTGTTGTGACCATACCATTTTAACAAGGCACTCTCTAATCTCAGACGGTCAACCGTTGCTTCCATTATCTGGATTTTTCAACAAACCAACAGGTAAGTCATGCATTTCATGAGGGCCATCAATGCAGTTGCTATTTACTGTATTACAGTATTGCTGCTACAGTAACAAATACAAATATGTTGGATTTTTGTTCCTCTAAAGGACACAACGATTTCCTCGCTCTGGGGGAAGAAGAAAGCTTCTCAGTAAAGACCAAGAACATGCCATTGTAGGATGGGTCATTGATGACAATGCAATAAAACAGAGGAATTCAGACCAGAATTGTAGAGGTTTAAAACTAGCTTGTTAAAACTATAAGTTAATACTAATGATAGTGTTCACATTGAGATCACATGAAGGTTTTAAGTTAAATGTATGAAATAGTGTACTCTGATATTAATTGTTCTTAACTTGAAATGTTTAAGTACAAACTTAAAATCTGCCAGTTCTGCTTACTTAAACTTTGAATTTCAAAACTTAAAAAAAATTGAGGCAATCGATTGCCTTAAATTTTTTAGTTCTGCTAACTTATTCGGGTTTACAGTGCACGGTTCCGTTTTAGAGAAACAGTGATCGGGTTAAAGAACTCCGGCACCACTATGTCCAGATGGTGTCTATTAGTGTTGCACGATATACCGGTACTAGAAAGGTATCGCGATACCCTGCTATTAAAAACGATATGATATTAACTTTTATTAGTACCGGTACTTTAAGAGTGACAGTACTCTAAATAATAAGAGCAGTATTTCTTAATTTGCGTAGCTGTGTGACAGGAGTCAGGACGTGTACATTCACTAAACAACGGAAGCAGAACAGTAAAATATATACGCGCAGCACTTGACAAAGAAACTTGTATGGCACAACCTGCTGGGCTCAGACGCGCGCACACAAGCCGTTCAGACAGCATACGATCGCGACTTCAGTTCTCTTTCGTGGATTATTAGGTCGTTTGAATAGTCAAAATGATATGTAAAAATGCGCGTCCTGGCGAGTATTCACGTAAACACAGTCGGGTATATCTTTAGTGAACGTAAACCGCTTGTAAAAAGAAATCGTATATGTTCCAATGTATTGGATACGTGCAGGTCTTAAAGGGCCGGACCGACAGTGTAATATTCTGTGTGATTAATGTTAATACAACAACAAAAGAAAATAGACAGTCACCCAATGCTTGACTGAATAAATTTAATCTATTTATTAAGAATCAGTCTATAGTTAATTTATAGAGTGAAGACCTTATTTTTTCAGCTACAAAAGGTCTATTTAGCTTTCAAAAAATAAATTAAGCACTGTTTATTTTATTTGTCTCTTATAGCCTAGTATTTGTCATTGTTTGTAATTTGCTTTTTTGCTTATTTTTAATAACAAAGATACAATTAAATGAAATATCTATATTATAATTATAAAATTACATTTAAAAAATATTAAATGACTCGTATCATGAAATAAGATTTTGGTCATCCCAACCTGTTCAGAGTTGTGAAAGGTTTGTAAATGTTAGCATGATTGATAATAATGTGATTGTTGCAAACATCTCGGTAAGGACGTTCACACTGACATGTAATTATTATTATTATTATTATTATTTTTAATAAAGGGGAGGGAATGGTCATAAAGCAGGGCAGGAACATGCTGGTCATGTGAGTTTTTAGCTTTTTAAAATTAATTTATAAATTTTTAAGTTCTGTCATATTTTTCAGTTACTTTTACTGTTTTAGTTTTTTTGCCGTGGTATCGATTCAGTATCGGTATCGAGGTATTTTGGTCTGGTATCGTATCGAAGTCATAATTTTGGTATCGTGACAACACTAGTGTCTATACACCATGTCTGATTCTACATTGACTATTCCACACTTCTTCTTTTTTCACTATTCTCTCTTGCTACATAAACATCCCACATAGTGAAAAGCATTTATGTAAAAATTGTGTTTGATTTTTCTTTCAGAGAATTATGGAGTTGGAGGCTAATCAGACACTGCATGAATTCATTTATGTAGACGAGGCAGAGTTTATCCTTGCAAAAACAAGTAGACGAGGAAGAAATGTAATTAGGAAAAGGGCCACCGTTGATGTGCCGGGTCAGAGAGGAGCAAATATAACAATGCGTGCTGCAATCTCAAGTGCTGGTTTGGTCCTGCAGAAAAGCCAGATTGGTCCCTACAACACAGAGCACCTTCTTTTGTTTTTAGATGACCTCCACCAACAATTTAGCCTGACGTTGTCATACTCAGATTCTAGTCAGAATACGAGTCTGATACTGCTCCATTGGGCTGTGATTATGGGGCGTTTCAACCGAATCACGAAGGAAAATGCCTCTGCACTCAATTGGATAGACCTACAACCAATCAGAGCAACGGAGTAAGTTTTCATTCATGTTTCCGATCGACAAATGCCTTGATCGCGGTTCTCTGTTCCTCTTTTAAAATTAATGCGCTGTCGATATCTTCTATAACAGACGCGATGGCGGAATCTACACGTTTCATAAACAAAGTTCGGCAGGAGCACGTTCACATAATCAATCCAATCAACTCAACTCAACTCAACTCAATCCAATCAAATCATCAAACACCATGTCTACCCTATCAGCATGAGAGGAAACATATATTCACTCTATCAACTCGCCTAACATTCCTTTACAGTTTTCAGCATCCCCCCAATCACTCTCGGCTTGTTCTTCCACAGCCTGGAATACGGGGGGAGTACTTTGGGTTCGGACCGAATACCGAGCCCGCCCTCTCCTCGGACAGCACGCCAAATATGCATTTATTCTATCTGACTTATTTGTAAGTGTGAACTCGTGAAATCTCAATCCAGCGGCAGTCGTCTTTATTGTAAACTAATTCAACCCAAGCGCTCATTGGTGACATAGATGGTTACGTTGCTCATCTGTCCATCATCGTATAAAGCCCGCCCTTATAATTTGATTGGTCCGAACAATTTTTGTTCGGGCATAATAGCTCCTCAACGGATCGAGTCCAGACCGAACTTCCCGACCTAAAAATTTTGTGGGCAGGGCTAAGTTCGGCTGGCATCCAGGCTACCAACAACTGGTGCCAGAAGCAGAACAGGTGGGAGGAAACATGAGGACATTTGTGATTACATTCACATGCTATCACAAACTGGTTTGCAGCACATCCAAGAATGATTTCCCTTTTTCTTCCTCCGTACTCTCCTTTCTCAACCCCATTGAGGAATTTTTTTGGAGGTGGAAAGTATATGATCATCGGCCACATGACCAAATGTCCCTCCTGGATGCCATGGATGCTGGCTGCAGAGACATCTCAGCTGAAGACTATCAGGGGTGGATAAGGCATGCCAAGCGTTTTTATCCAAGACAACATACGATGTGATGTAGACGAGAACATGTGGCCAAATGCTGAAGATCGTATAGATTAGAACAGGAGGACTTTATTTTTCTGGGCCTTTTTTTCTGTCATTTTGTTTTATTTTTGCACACTTTAAACCAAAGGCCATGTATGTTTGCCTTTTTTGTTTCGTTTTGTTGATCACTGACAGCAATTTCATATTGCTAATAAAGCCTTTACTGCAGCAATTCTGTCACTTACTGTTTTTTTTTTTTTTTTAGTTGTATATTCTATTAAGTATTGATGACTCCTTCACATTTAGATATTATTTGTTTGCAGTTTGCAGTGTTTTGATAGTTAGTGTATATTGAAAAAGTTTTTTTGCATTTTGAAATGTAGAGTTTGTATTTATTTAAGAAAATGTGGTTTTGGGCAGAAAATGTACTATTTGGCTAATTGTGTGATGTAGGTGTGTTGCTGTGTTAAGAGTTTAGAAAAAGTATTTTAAGAATTGGCAAACGCTTCTTAGCAATTGAAAAAAACTAATCAAACAACAAAATATAAAGAAAAAAATCACTCACTGCTTTTGACTGAATAACTTTTGTATTGCATGTGCAAAAAGCACAAATTAAATCTGTTCAGCATATAAAGCGATCGTGTCTCTTCAGAAATTTTTGACTAAAGCATTCAATTCATATGGATTAGTTTTACGATCTTTTATTAAAGGGCACCTATTATGCAAAATTCACTTTTACATGGTGTTTGAACATAAATGTGTGTTGGCAGTGTGTGTACATAACCACCCTATAATGATAAAAATCCACCTAGTGCTTTTTTTTTTTAAATCCCCATGAATCATAAGCACTGTCTCAGAACAACCCGTTCTCAGATTCTGGGCAATGTGACGTACTTTTGCACAAGCCCCTCCCACGACTGTTGACTGACACTGCAGTTTTAGCATAGACCCGCCCTGAGTGAGCTGGACACAGTCCGCCATTGTTTCGACGCTGGAGCAGCGAGTCTTGTAGACAAGAATGCCTCCTAAGCGATTGAGGTGTTTTGTTGGATGTAAGAATGAACATAGCAGTCTTCATTTACTCTCGTTGTTACTCGAGGATGAATGTACGAACTGTTTGTGATCCAGCTTATAGTCTCTGGAGTGATAGGCCTAACGTTACTGATCAGTGAGCACGGCAGAAATGAAAGTGAGAGCGCATAAAGTTTACCAGTTTATTAAGCACCCCTGTGTATATATTTGTTTACTGTTAGTTGTAACGAGTGTTTTGTGTAATTCACTGTGTATGTTGATGATATTGAAAGGGAGAGAGAGAGTTTATGGATAAGACTTTAATGCGCCCTTCTTATACTGTTTATTCAGCTCTTACAGTGATTTTCTGGAGTAGAACTGACGCTTCATCTTTTGTGTGATGTACAATAAACTTAATTGAACTCATCAGTATATTTTTGGCCATCATTGGGACGAGGTCTGCAACAGCAGCCTTGTACTAATAGTTGATAACAGCAGATGACAAATATGTTATAATTGTAATTAAACTAAACTATACCTGTTCTATCTTCAAACAGCATATTCTCTTGCTCTGTAGGCATTATTGTCCGACTCCAAGTCGAAATGAACACCGCTACTGAGAGTTTATGTTTTGATATTATCATTCCATGAGGCTCTGTGTCGCAGCAGCAGCTCATTTGCATTTAAAGGCATACAAACTAAAACGGTGCGTTTTTCTCAGACCCCAAAAAGTGACAATTTAAACATGCTGTAAATTATCTGTTGGGTATTTTGAACTAAAACTTCACATACACACTCAGGGAACATCAGAGACTCATTTTACATCTTGTGAAAAGGGGCATAATAGGTGCCCTTTAACTTTTTGAAGCGTCAAAGTGCTAGTTGCGAAGCTGTCAATGGAGGGACAGAAATCGCTCAGATTTCATTAAACATCTTTATTTGTGTTCTGAAGATGAATGAAAGTCTTACAGGTTTGGAACGACATGAGGGTAAATAAATGATGAAAGAATTTAAATTTTTTGGGTGAGTTCACCCTTTAAAGGGGTCATGACATGAGAAACCAAATTTGCCTTGATCTTTTGGTATATAAGAGGTCTTTGTACCATTAAAACTTCCTGCAAGTTTCATAGCTTAAGACGTCCTCCCCATTATAAACAAAGCATTTATTTAATCAAGCTCTAATTACAGCTCGTTGGGGATCCATGGTAAGAAGTGACGTCACAGTACGAAGTGACGTACCAGTCGTTTGTGCTGTTCCTGGCTGTGGACAAACAAAATGTTTGAATACACTGCCGAACGATCCAGACGTCAGGGAAAAATGGATGCAGTTTATTTTTTGCGGACTTCCCAGTCATGGCAGTGTTAATTTAAGCGTGTGTTCTCTACGTTTCAAGGATGACTGTTTTTAGAACAAATCGCAGTATTATGCTGGCTTTGCCAGAAAACTTTTGCTTAAAGATCAGCCCGTGCCGACTATTCTGGGTCCCAACGACGCCACAAACTGTAAGTTATGTATTTCATCTTAAAACTACTTTTAGCCAATGACGTTAGCCAATCATAACAGTGGGTGTTAACACTGAACTCTTAAAGGGAAAACACCCCCAAAACAGACTGTTTGAATCAGAGAATTGGTTGGGAAAAGGTCATAAATCACTAAAATTTAAACGTTTTTTTGTCCAAAAAACTATAGTAATACTATAATTGCACCTAAGGGAACATAATAAAACAAAAACAAAAACCATGTCATGACCCCTTTAACTTCCCACATCATGATGAAGGTTTGTTAGCCGCAACATGTTGGTGTGCGTTTTTTTTTTTTAAACTGTTTTTAAATGATAGCCTAAATAAAGCCTTTGTAGATCTCGTAATCTTGAGTACCTTGGCTTCATATGTTTTTCACTGAACATAGTAACCTAGGCTTATGTTGACCCAATGTTTCTTAACCCTGTTCGTGGATGCACACCAGCAGTACTCATTTTCAAACTATAAAGGAGACCACCAAAATGTGTATGGTTGGTGTGCCTTCAGTGTGCCTTCCAAATGTTTGGGAAACACAGCATAAACCCAAGGTAACCTTGGTTTAACAATTTCTATTGTAAAAAGCACAATTTTTTTTTGGGCCACAAGATCATATTACTCCTATCCACCAGCAGTTGCATTGGCTTCCTGTCCACTACCGCATTCATTACAAAATCCTTCTCCTTGTTTATAAATCCCTACATAATTTGGCCCCATCCTACCTATCAGATCTCCTCACCCCATACCTGCAATCCCGCACCCTTCGTTCTACTGATACGTCTCTTAGCAGTCCCCACATCTCGGCTTCATTCCATGGGTGACAGGGCCTTCAGTGTGGCAGGTCCTAAACTGTGGAATGCCCTGCCGCTTGAGATGCACCAAAGCACAAGTATATCCACTTTTAAAACTAAGTTAAAAACACATCTTTTTAGCTTAGCTTTCCTGTCAGCTCCCTGACTTTGATTTGCACTGTCTTTTTATTTTTGTTTTATTTTCCCTGTTTTTATCTGCTTTTTTCCCTACACTTGGTCTTCACCTTGTGTTCAGTCAGAGACAATTTGGTTCAGTGTACTCCTGTATGCCCTTTGAGGGTGTTTATGTTTCCGCTGCATCTTGGCATTTTATGTACCTTGTATGTAATCTATGTCCCAATCTGATTGTACTGTCCGTACTATCAGTGAATTCAATCATGGATGTAGCTGCATTGTGTTTTAGTAGTTCTTTGTATTTCCTTGACTATACCAATTTGTACAGTGTCCTTGGGTACCTTGAAAGGCGCTTTTCTAAATAAAATTTATTATTATTATTATTATTAAGATTAAATATTGTGAACATCTCACTATTTGTTCTCTGTTTACCCTGCCTGTGCAAATCAAATCTTTGAGAAAGCGTATAAATTGACTTTTAGTATTAAAGACTTTAGGAGAGAAAGCAAGAGAAGCAGAAGGAAAATACTCACTCATTTCTCTCCAGAATGACGACATGTTCTTTTCCTTGAGCTTGGATTATGTATGACACCTTAGAAAAAAGGGGAGAAAAATGACAGAAACCATCACCTCACTACTCGTTTAGGTAAAAAAAAAAAACAACTAAAAAAACAAGCAGCACAGAGATGCAATAAAAATAATCTAGAATTCTTTTCTTGCAGTTTAATAAATAAATGTAATAAGTAAAGGGCATGTTTGTAAGTATACTGTCCTAATTCACAAAATAACACATAACACATCTAGCATTGCATTCCTGCTATAGTTTATGTGAGCTCTTTCCTCTCACCACTGAATTATGTTTGACATAGTACATTTGTGATGAAACCAAACAAATACGATATTTTCGTTTAGCCCATGGGTTTTTCAAACCTATTTGTGAGTCACAGAGTGGGAAAAAGGTAGGTTGTGTGAAGTCACATGGTTGCAGCTAAATTTGCATTTCAGTGAATGGCACACACACACAAAAAAAAACAGTTTAGTAGGGCTGCACGATATACCACAATTAAATAGAAATCCCAATATTGTTTAGTGTTATATTCGAATCGCAAAGGTTGCAAATTAATTACATACATTTATTACATGGCTCTGTGGAATTCTTGATTCTGATTGGTCAATCGCGCCATCCAGCAGTATGTTATTCCCAGATGACAACCGCTCAAAACAGATAACTCAGGCTCATCCGGGTTACTGAAGTAAGCAGCGCTATAAGCTTGCTAGGAACGTTTTTTCTTCGTTGAAGTTTTGCATTTGGTGAGCTAGTAAAATATTAAAACTCTTAAAGTCGAATCAATATTTTGTGTACAGTTATTTAATTATGCCATCCAGTATCATGGACTCACTCGCTCTTGTTTCATACAAGCGCAGTTGCAGCCATTTTGTGGCTATTGTTTTGTACAATGTTGGATTATAAAATACATACAGGTATGATTTTAAAACAGTTTAATCTGAAATCAATATCTCTTACCTCCATAATTATTTATGTGGTGAAATGCTATGTAATAAGTGGTATACTGTATCTCTTAAAAGTTGGTATGAAAAAGAAGTTGCGATAGACTTTTCTTCTCTATTGTGATGTATATCCAAGCAAAACGGCTTCTCGAACAAGAAAAAAAATACAGAGTGGGATTTTATTTTTATTTTCAAAATTCTTTTACTTACTTTATGGAAAATGCTTAACCACTTCATTAATAGTCACAAACAGCATTGCTATTGTTTATTAAAACTAAACAGAAGTGGAAATAAAGCTGAAATATATAAAATATAATATAAATATTAGATTAAAAAACTTGAATGAAAAATATAAATGTTGCTGTGGCAACTAACCAAAATAAAATTAGGGTATAAATTAAAGTACTAAAGTGCTATTGTATTACCAAAATAAATATAAAATAAAGCTAAATATGTGATATACATCACAATAGAGAAGAAAAGTATTTCGCTACTTCCGTTTCATGCTGACTTTAAAAAGTGCTATGGCTTAGTGGAAGATTATGAGTGAATAATAACTAAAACTTGCCTGTTCGCATAAAGCTTGTACTTAGACAACTTTTATTGCGCTAATCTTCCACTCCTTTTTTGATTCTTTCTAGAAAACAGTTTGGACATTATGCCTAAGAGCTCTTTTTGTGTTTCATAATGGAAAAAATAAAAAAAAATTAAAGGTACAGTGGTACCATTATGATTGTTTTGCAGCAAGAAATTTTGATTGACATTATAACTGGAATTCAGGAGGAAAAAATACAAAAGTGTAGAAAATGGCACTTTTAAATATTCTTTTACAAATAAAAAAATGTCATCAAATGACAAAATTCATCATTTTTTCAACAGATACATTTTTGTGTGTGAATGTTCCTGGTTTATAAATGGAGTCACGGGTTTCAAGGCCATACCAGCAAAAAGCTGAGTTTTCTCCCAAACTCATTCTCTTCTTCTCAAACTCATTCTCTCATCTACCAAACTCTGAGTACACTGTTTCTCAATGACACAGAGGTCAGAGGAATATTGAGTATTTGTTTGTGCCATGCTGGTGGTATGCGTCTCTCAGCGTGGTCTTTTAATAACTACGCCTACGCTGCTGGGCACATGTGCCTGCCAGATGGTTCCTGTGGCATTATCTTTGAAGCACCGCTGGTGTAGATGGATATGAAATCAGAACAAAATCACTGATAGGTCATGAAGAATGGAAAAAGGAGGCGAGGATGTACAGAGAATGAGAGGGACAAGCTAAAGATACTATCCACACAGTTAATGTCAAGTAACTCTTGTTTTTGGTAAGGTTGTTTACCTTATCTGCACTGCCCTGGTCTCTTCTATGTCTGCTGATGCGTCTCGGTACCGTCACCTCATAAGAAGAGAGCTGAGAGGTCTGCTGCTTTATTGAGCCTATGAACAGAAACAGTCCCATCACAACACTGTCTCCCCATAAGACCAATACACACACAATGAATTATACAAGATATACATGAAAACTTGCACTGTCATTGTCATTCATTTCTCCAACTATTTTCCTCCATTATTCCTCTCACTGAAACAAAATATATTTATACGAAACTACTATTGTGATCATGGCCAGGTGATTAGATTGAGTGCAATTGACTGGTTGTAAGTGCAATAAAGTGTTCAGTGTTTTTTTTTTATGTTGGTGGAAACAGTGCTGAATAGGCATGAAGAGAGGAAGACTTCAGGAAGGAGAGGCATCCCACCCGCTCCTGAGTCATCAGTCACAAGTTGGATGAGACTTCCTTTGCCGTTTTCCCGAAAAGGGTAGATAAGACAATTCATAATGCTTGCGTCCCTTTACTGAACATTCACACAAAATTCTCAGAGAACCATTTATCTTGATCTTCAGGCTTTCACAATCATTCTCAGCTCAAACCATGCCCTCAATTTCTCTAATAGCCTGTGTGATAGCACTCATGTAGGAGTCTCACTATTTCTTTACCTAAAAGGCTATAATAAGTGTAAGCGGACACTTTTAAATCGACTTACAGTTTACTTATTACACAGGGCTTAACGGGTCTGATGGCCCACAGCCAATGAAAGAGCATTTCTGGGCCAGTTGACAGCACTGTCATGTGCTATAGCCTTCAGGCCAGTGCTGCACTGTCACTACACCTTTGTTTACTGATCATGTACATGTGTTGTTATGTTGTGTGTTGATGCAAAAACAAACTGTTTTGAAATTGTGAAAATAATATATTTATATCTGCCATGTTACATTATAGGTGTATAATTGCCAGTTATAAGCTACAGCAAATTAAACAAAAATATATGTTTTTGCAAAGAAAAAAACATGTAACGGAAAACATTGACAAATTTAAACGTTAATACGTAAATATATATAGTATAGCCTACATGTTAATAAATAAATATATGAAAATATATTTATTTTTAACACATATTTTACTACATTTTCTTGTTGTCCCAAATGTAATTCAAGACTTACTTTCAAGTAAAGATACATGTTTTTTGACAGTTTAAAGTCCACTCAGCCAAGACAACATCCTTGTCCTAATTCAAATTATGGAAAAGTGTTGGAAAATATGTTAATCTACTGGATTGGGCAAATTGGCAGTTAAAAGTGTCAGAAATGACTTAAATACTGTAAATTTCATACTGATCTTAAAGTAAAAGCCCTTTAGACTAAAGGGTGAGGTGATGCCTATAAATTCGGAATTAACCCAAATATGCTATTATTGAACTGCTTAAGCTTCTTAAACGTACACACGGCCAGAAGAGGCAGAGATGAAGGTATATGTACACCGGACATGATAGTCTTTCCTATCAAAATAAAATATCTCTATTGGATAGACAATGTACAACATCACTGCAAAACATGAAAGGCTCAAACAAACATTGATTTGTCCTTCAAACGGGCAATGGTGTATCACAAAGTGAAACTACAGAGTAATGTTATGTGCATGTCTTTTGGAAAGCTAGTGATTTTACTACAAGTAAAACAAATGTAAAAGTAAATGAATAAAGAGCAGTGCCTGTAATCCAGTGGTCTATGGCAAGTCTTTTTAACATTTATTCCTACTAACTAGCACCTATTTTTTATGTTACTATGCTATTTTTTTTATTTTTTTTATTACAAGTAACAGTCACTAGTACATTTTTGAATTTCACAAGTAACACAAGTATTCATTCGTCACAAAAACATATTCATTACATACTAGTATTTACTGCTTTGATATTCAATTGTATTGTTACTGGTAACAAATTATTGCCATCAACTTCTGTTCCAAGGATTCAACTTCCAAGGATTTTTCAAATCGAGACCAAATTTTTGGTCATACTGCCCAACACTATACGTTACTTGCATATTGATTGCAGCTCCCTGGAACCTGCAAATTATATACAATATAACTGTCTTCCAAGGGAAGATTTGAAAAGTCATCTTTGACTATTGTAAGTTAGTTTTGTTAAACTAATGAATTTAATTTAACTTCAAAAATCAAGTAAATCTTACCGTTTTAATATTATTTGTAGTGTTAGTAGCTTTTTAAAGTATTATTATTTTAAGTATTAAGTATTATTTAAGTCTTTTTTTACAGAAACATTAAACAAACAATGTCTCAAGCACCATAATTTCATAACTTTTTATTATTTGTCTCAAAATGCTTATTATATTTAAAAGTTATGAAATGATGGTGCTTGAGACATTGTTTGTTTAATGTTATCCCATATACATGTATAAAAATATTTTGAAATGTATAGAGAATAAAAAAAATGCACTAGCCAAGCTGATTCTTTTTCCAGCATGTCTACAAAGGGTTGTAAAATTAAAATTTTGACTACCAAAATTTTACACACTGAAGATACTAGTGTCCAAAAGTACTTAAAAGATTGGAACAGATACTAGTCAAGTATGCATATGAATAGTTGACAGTAAAACTAGACATACTAGTCGGAAGTCAACAGTTGGCCACAGATTCTAATAGAATTCACAAGCAAAATTTACAGTTTGTTACCAGGTAACAATAGAAGCAAAGGTAACATGAATACATAATACATATATAGGCTACTAGTGACTAATTGAATAGGTGCTAGTAATTTGAATAAGTTCTAGTAAAATGAACAGTTTCTCCAGTGAATAGTTTCTATCTATAGTTCAATATTCTCTAGTTTCTAATGGAACTGAAAAATCACAAGTCACTATAGGAGTACTTGCTATTTCTCAGAAAGTACTAACATAAAAATAGCTACAATTTACTTTAAGGAAAACATGTTAAAACAGCTTGTCATAGTGGTGACTATACACTCAAACAGTCAACATTGGTTAAGTGTTGTGGACAATGTATGACTCGCAATGGTGTCTGTCGCTGTTCTCTCACCTCCACTGCTGTCGATGAGCGCGTGAAGCATTAACCACATAAAGGCGCTTTTAACAAGACGTGAACAAACTGCATTAACCATGTCTGTAAAGTATCCGTATTCAAATGCCGTTCCGAAGTAACGTAAAATGTTGCCCTCTCTTCCTTATCCAGGCGTTGTCCTCCAAGCAATGGCAATGAGCCCGCTCCACATAACGTTCCCGTGGAGAAAAAAATAGATACGGCACAGTTTCAGCTATCTGCTCATTTTATTACACTTTATCCTTCTGTATTAAGTTTGTTTAACAGGATATCAGAAAAAGGGTCCTGTTTCAGTTCTCTGTTCGAAATCTTCGGATTAGGCAATTCGCTCGGACTTGTATCTCCAATGAGCCCCGTCTGTAGAGGGCGAAACCGAGCATGCGTCACGAAACAGTTTGGCGTTTTAACCCTTTACTTTAGCCTGATATGGCAATGCAAACTACTAGAACACTAATTCGTATGAGCTTTTAACTTACTTTCACCCGCCCACAAAAAATAGCCACTCTTTTGCCAAAAAAAGAACACTCTTTGTCTGCTATTGTTGCTAGCAGTTAAGAATATTAGTTAGGGATAGTCTAAAAACTACACATACATTTATTCTTTTTCTAACGAAAATAACTGCGACGGTTCACTCTTTTAAAACAACTATTGTTTAATTGCAGTTTAGTGAGGTTGATATAATCATTGTCATCAAGGAAGAAAAGAAATACTGAAATATTATGAAACAGACCGAAACTACAAATAATGTAATTTGACTCGGTCCACAGGTAAGTATCGCATATTATCGCGAGAGTTCAAACAAACAGCTGATGCTTTGAGTCGCATCACATTTTAAATAGTATTATTTATCCTTGTTTTATGACGACTGGTATTAGGTTAGTATAATTGTCGATGGATTTTTAAATGAATGTAGAAGTATACGTTAAACATTAATAACAATGCTTAATTAACTTGGAGGAATTAACTTGTTTCACGGTATATTCCTGCTTTGCTAACATTTAAGGTTACGTACAAACATCAGGTGACTTTCATTCCTTTATAGATAATTATCAGATTATAGAAGCATTGTGTTTCGAAAGTTATATTCCAGATAATATAATAAGTAGCCTCAGTATTCTACTGAACAGCTGTTTTTATGATAGCTAACAGTAGAGGTTATGCAGATAATTGTATTTGATTGTGTTTTCTTTAAGCACCAGTATATAAAGTTAGATGGGTTAAAGAAATAGAGAATAACATATTTCTGTGGAACTTTAAAGGTTCTCCAGTGGCATCAGGCTTTGGTTTTTAACTGTGATGACGCCTAAACATCTAAACATGCTGTCTCCGTAGGCAGCCACTAGATCTGAAACAGATATGCATTATGTTGTAGGCTATAGTGGAATTAAGGCAGCTTCAACATGGACTCAACGGCAAAAATATTGGAGGAAAACATAGAGAAGATTTTAAAGGGTGAGGGACTTGAGTTGAGAGAGTTTGATTTATCCCCGGAAGTGCAGCCTGTCACACTGAGGAAAAACGTCTGTTACATTGTCAGCGCAGTGATCTTCAACTCAAAGGTAAAGATTCAGCCAATGAGCCAATGTACAATTTCACTGGGAGCATGAAAATTATTATTATTATTATTATTATTTTGTACTGGCACAAAAAAAGAGGTAGTTTGGTAGCTGACAAGGCATTAAACTGTAGACGACATAGTCAAGGTTGCTTTCTCTTACACTTTACGTAAGCCAGTATTGTGTCCATTTAGGAAAAAAAACAGAAACACTCTTGGTCATCCTGGACATGATCCGGATATAGTAAGATCTGTCATTTTTGGCTAGCCAAATTACATTTAAAACATATATGATGTATATACATACTACAAAAACAAACAAAAAACACTTAAGATGCACTATCCCATTCCAGAGTTATTTTATGCTGCAAATATTCAGTTTTTAAGATATCCATACCATATACAAGCCATGAGAAAGTTTGATATGCTTAATAGTTCAATTCATGATTTTTACTTGATTTTTTTATTTCAGGTTTTTCCATTTTCAAAAAATTAAAGTATAATATGAATTCTAATTTTATTATATAATAATATATTATAATAATAATATTCTATTGATTTATGTATCTGGATGGGAGACCTCCTGGGAAAACCAGGTTGCTGCTGGAAGAGGTGTTAGAGAGGGGGGTGCTCACCCAATATAAGAACTGAACTGGACAATGACATCACTGTTTTCTCCAGATAACTAATGATTTATACAACGGAAATGAATCAGCGCTGATTAAATTGGACTATGAATTTCTTCTAGAGCTGCTGGATAGCCAAAACAATCTTTGTTGCATTAATTGCCTGTTATGATAGAAAACCAAATAATGTTAACAAAAAGATTATTTTATTAGACTGAACAAATGAAAGCATTGTTTTTTCACATTTTATTGTGATTTAAAGGAATAGGTCACTTAAAAAAATGAAAATTCTGTCATCATTTACTCACCCTCAAGTGGTTTCAAACCTGTATGAATTTCTTTCTTCTGCTGAACACAAAGGAAGTTATTTTGAAGAATGTTGGTAACCAAACAGTTGATGGGCACCATTGACTAACAGCTAAATAGTACCATAGTACCAAATATAGTACAATAGTACCAAATAAAACCATAGTAGGAAAAAAAAAATGCCATGGAAGTCATTGGGGTCAATCAACTGTTTGGTTGCAAACATTCTTCAAAATATCTTCTTTTGTGTTCAGCAGAAGAAAGAAATTCATACATGTTTAAAACAACTTGAGGGTGAGTAAATTATGACAGAATTTTCATTTTTAAGTGAACTTTTCAACTATCAAAAATATTTAGCTGTTAGTTGAGCCACTGGCACACATTAGCCCACAACTTACATTTTGGGAAATATATTTTATTAATATGTCATGGCTATTCTTTAACCTAAAATGTAGATGTTTTATATAATGGCAATTCACTAGCATGTACAGTATGACACATATTTTTAGAAGTAGACGAGTTTGCTTTTACGTTGTAAAAAAAAAAAAACTGCTTTGACATACCAAAACAGTTTTGTAGTATAAAAATTCTCTAAATATTTCAGTAACATTCCAACAGTGTCATTGTTACACGTTACATGTAGTTACTATAGTAATAACTATAAATTATGCATAATTACATACCCTAAACCAAACACTAGTCTCTAACCTAACCTTATATTAAGTACATCTACATAGCAAGTATCACTCAGTACTTAAATGTATAACTACACTCTTAAGTGGACACTAATTCCACTACCCATGATTAATGTCAACTTCTTCAGACATAAAAGTTTTGCATGTGTGTTTGCTTGTGTTATACAGGGGGAGGTGTTACTTGTTCAGGAGGCAAAGAGAGATTGTTATGGCAGATGGTACCTCCCTGCAGGTCGTATGGAAGAGCGTGAAAGCATTGTAGAGGCACTGCAGAGGGAGGTCAAAGAGGAGGCAGGAATAGACTGCCAGCCAATCACATTGCTGCTGGTTCAAGAACAAGGGCCACAGTGGATTCGCTTCACCTTCCTCGCTGAGGAAACAGGTTAGATTGAATTACTGAATTTTAGGGCTGCACGTTATCGAAATGAAGTTGATATCACAATATGGCACAATATGTGCCATAAAAAGAAAAGTCCCTTAATCACAATACAGTAATTTACACTCAGGTACACTACTGAATGTAAATTTAAAAATGAGTCAATACATCATCAATCCTTCTTCCAAAACTTGTTTTTGTTTTACCCTCATTTACTATGGTAAGCCTATTATAAGATTATTATTAATAATATTATATTATTATTTTAGACATGTCAAGGTGGTTTTCGCGAGAAATTGTGTACATACGTCACTCGCCCGTGTGTCTCGTCGTCATATCCCTAAATAGAGAAAAGTTGCTACTTTGACACGTGTATGGTGTGCGAGTGGCATAGGTTAGCTAGAAAAGTTTACATGGAGCACGTTAAATCTCGACCTCTGGGAATCACCTGTTTCGAAAAATCATTGAACAGGGGAGAGTCTATTGGCAAAAAGAGAATGCGTCAGAGCTCGTAATGAAACAAGAATCAACATTCAAATAACTGTGCTGACCCAGAGAGAGCAGTTATCATGTATAGATATGAAGCAGCTTCACAAACAGTATTTTCAACCACATTTTTATTTCTGTTACAAATATTCGGCAGCTATCACCCTGTAGCCCAAGACTGGTTGCCCACTGAAGCTAAGCAGAGTTGAGCCTGGTTAGTACCTGGATGGGAGATCTCCTGGGAAAACCAGGTTGCTGCTAGCCTGGTAATACCAAACTCTGCTACTTCGCTTTGCTTCGTAGACAGAGTCTGGAAGGGCATAATTGAAAAGCGTTTTCTTTCTCGCGGGGGGGGCGCTTGTCTGAAGTTTAAAATCATTGGTTACCCGTAAGCCAATCACATAACGTTTGGTTATGACGTGTGTTATGAGCCGGCTCAGCCGCATCGAACTTCCACTGTAAACACATGTATGATGCGAAAACAAAACCATCGAGCGAAATACCGGAGTGAACATGGCTGCGAACGACTTTTGCAGATTATGTGAAGTAAATCTACGCATCCACGGTACAATCAGCGTCTACGTCACGGCTCTCAGCCCGCCCTCTGTTCGTTGATTGGCCAGCTGTTTTGAGGCCGGAGGAAAACTGGGAGATAGGTCGCTATCTCAGACTGAGTACAGAAGCGAACTGAAATTGAGCGGAAGTACGAAGTCTGACGTAGTCTAGGTTGCTGCTGGAGGAGGTGTTAGTGAGGCCAGTATGGGGTGCTCACCCTGTGGTCTGTGTGGGTGTTAACGCCCCAGTATAACGATGGGGACATTACAGTATACTATAACAAGCACCATCCTTCGGATGAGACGTTAAACCGAGGTCCTGACTCTCTGTGGTCATTAAAAATCCCAGGATGTTCTTTGAAAAAAGAGTAGGGGTGTAACCCCGTCATCCTGGCCAAAGTTTGCCCATTGGCCTCCTAATCATTCCTGTATACTGATTGGTTTCATCACTCTGGCTGCATTCGAAACCACATACTCACTGAGTAGGTATTTCAATAAGTACTTATTTAATGAGCGCTAAAAGTGTAGGTACTATATAGCCTGAAAGCATGAAGTATGAATGCGACGTTATCATGTGACCTATGGCGTTATAAGCGCAACAATTTAAAACATATGAGCGACAGGTTTAATTCATCTGTCTGTAAATATCTTGATATTGATGAAACATACTCATTTTGTGGTCTTGTTGAAGAAACAGCTGCCAATTTATTTTGTGATTGTAGTATAGTATCTTGGGTTGATTTTAATTATTTTATTTTAAACCCTTTTAATGTGACCCACAGTTTTATCCTTAAAGATAATATTTTTTTTTTCTTTTCGGAAACCCAAAATCGTTATCTCTTGAATATGTTGTTAATTTATTTATTTTATAAAGTAATAATAATCTTTATTATTTTATTTTAGCAAGTGACTTAAATCTCCTTTATGTTTTCCACTCTCTTGTTTCATCCCTCAGGCTTAACAATAAAAAAAAATATTTTTTTATGCATTATGATGAATTATTCAAAGATATATCTCATACTATGATGTACACAAAACCATGATATTTATGTTTTTCTGTTTTTATTTTTTGTCATTATGATTGTTCACTGTTAAAGGTACAACAATGGTGTCTTTCTCTGATCTTTATTTAAAAGCAGTTAATTGTAAGTTCTGCAATAATAAAAAAAGATATGAACGACAATGGAATATGAACGACAATGGAATGATGGAATAAGAATGATGTTTGCAATGTTTGTAATGTCTGCACAAAGGAGACGTTGGGCAGATGCTCCAAGATCTCGCCTTTGGAGAAGACGATTGATTTTTATACTTGAAAAATGTAAGTATCACTACTTAAAAATTAAGATTACCCCATGAACTGCATTGCTAGCCCAACACTTACACACAATAATAATGATAAATGCTGACCAATAGTTAATTATATTTACTAAAAATCTAAATTATAGTCACTAAAAATGATGTTTTAGTAAAACGAGCAAAAAGTAATTTGTTTTGTCATATAACAGCTATGTATGAATACACACAAGACAAATGCAAGGTGAATACATCTCAATTTTCAGTCAAACAATGAATTAATGCATAAATTAATGAAATAATTCTATTTTATTTACTGGCAACAACAGGAAACATGAATATATGAGTAAAAGAATAAATAAAAGTAACCTTCACAATAAATAAATAAATACATATACAAGTTAACAACTCTTGAAACATAGCTTTATTCAAACTTATTGTTCTAACAATCATGTATTTACAGGTGGTGAACCACACATCCTACTGCCATCTCAACACAGCTGTTCTCATTCTGCGGCTTTATTCTGATGAATCAGCTGACCACCGTGCCCACCTTCGCCTGTCTCTGCCGTCCATCATGTCCGGCATTGCTGCACGAAACATAGTAGAGCGAGCCTTTGGCATGCTGAAAACACACTGGTGCTCTATTTTCTTCACGGCCAGAGGTGAGCCATGCCTTTGTGCCTGAGGTTGTTGCGTGCTGCGCATCATTGTTGAGCCAGAGGATGAGGAAGACCATGATGATGACCCCCCTGAACCCCACAACCTTGAAAAAGAGTGGGAGAACATGTGCGGGACAATCTGGCTGCCACTGTGTCTGCTCCAAACATTTGTGTTCCTGCTCTCTATGAGCATGAGCATGAATACCTGTAGAACATTTAAACAGGTTCAAATAAATGCGTGAATAAATGTAAATGTGATTTTTGTAAATCCTTTTTTATAAGTGTCTCGGACACAAACGTTCAATAAAGCTGTTTGTTTCACAAAGCTGTTTGTTTCACAAAACTCCGTGTTTCTCAGCGACAGCCCAGAAACCTGACTGATCTAGAGAAGATCTGTGTGGAGGAGTGGGCCAAAATCCCTCCTGCAGTGTGAGCAAACCTGGTGAAAAACTACAGGAAACGTTTGACCTCTGTAATTGCAAACAAAGGCTACGATGACAATTTCAGACCCCTCCATGATTTCTAAGTGGGAGAACTTGCAAAATAGCAGTGTGTTCAAATACTTATTTTCCTCACTGTATGTTCCTCAATTATCAAGTGTACTTATGGACAAATAAAATGGATAACTCAAATGTAGTTACTTTATGTTGATTAAACTTGAGTCTAGCGTCTTTACACCTTCAACAATTCAACAGTTTACTCTACAGTAGTTCAACAAATGCAATTTTAACACAATGAACCATGTTTACTCGCATTTGAAAACACCCTCGTCACTGTTCTCATCCATGTTCGATTATGATGTATCTTCTCCCGGAGCCTCCTGGGAAGGCTGGGATAGAAAAGTATCCATCGATGAGTGCTTCGGAATCTGGGCGGATACAGTAGGTTATCCGGGGATTTCTCGCCTACTGTTTTATGAATACTGAGGATTCGGACATAGTATTCGTTCGCATACTGCTTTTTGCCTACTATATAATGTAGACTGGGTGAACCCAGCCTGATCTGCTGGCGATTTCATTTTGAGCTTGGTCTGGTGATAGCCAGACTAGTAAGTATGTGGTTTCGACCGCAACCTCGGTCTCCTCTCCACCAATAAGCTGGTGTGTGGTGGGCATTCTGGGCACTATGGGCACTATGGCTGCTGTCACATCATCCAGATGGGTGCTGTGCATTGGTGGTGGTTGAGGAGATTCCCCCTTCCATATATGTGAAGCACTTTGAGTACACAGAAAGCGCTATACAAATGTAACAAATTAAATATTCATATCATCACAGAAGTACTGGGGTAAACGTTTATAGTTCGGATATAAACGCTTATGTCTACGAGTTGGTTCTTATAAGTTATAATAAGTTGGTTCTTATTGGTTTTTGGCTCTTGTATATGAACAACCAAATAGAGCTATTCAAGTAAACTGCTTAAAATTTGTGTATATTTTCATATCGCAATATGTAGAGATGAAAAATAAAATCAGTTTTGACAAAATCATATTACTTTTCAACAGGAAAAATCTCTTTTTTTCTCATTGTGCCATCAGGAGGCTCTCTGAAGACAACGGCAGAGGCGGATGCTGAATCCCTGCAAGCTCAGTGGTGGGATCGTGAGTCTCCACTTCCTCTTCGTGCACGTGACATACTGCCCCTGATTGATGCTGGAATAAAATATCGCCAAAATCCCTGGTTTCCTGCATTACAACCTGTTGACTTCCCTTGTCACATTATTTGCCAAAGACTTTTCATCACATTCGTCTCCAGCAGTGGTAGCACTGACACCAGTGATGAGGACCGCCTGTGGCTTCTGCTGAGCAATAATAATGATCCCAGTCAGGATTCTCATCCCAGTCTTCCTATTGAAGTATCAGTTAACATCTCGTGGTCTGCGCACAGACTGATTAAGAAGTGCATACCTTCGTCTTTCGCGTTCATAAACATTATTATATGTGGCATTCTGGGAGTGCAGCACAATGGGAGAACACCAGGGAAAACGGACGGCATCTGCTTCAACACACTTGTGTTAATGGAAAATTCAGAGGGAGGGCCTGAAATCAGCAGCCCACCACCATTGGAGAGTGACAGTTACAGATGGCATGAAGTGACCAATCAGAGCCTAAGGGCAAAGATAAAACAGAGGATTAAAGATGGGTCTGTTCTGCCTATTCAAAGTTAATACTGATGCTCTGCCACTCTAGTAGAGGATCAGGACACTATACGCAGGCCAGAACTGAACCTGCATTTTCCACATGGAAACCAAAGCTCAACGTGCCTGTTGCATGTATGCTAACTGCTAGGTCATGGCTCAAATGCATTAATAACCTTGCACGTTTTAAATATTAATCTTGTGTAAATAAAATGATTTTTTTTTTGTTCAGTAAATAAACTGTCATTAAAATATGTTCATTTTAAGAAATACAGAAACTAAATTATTTTAAAAAGTAAAGATTCTGAAAGTATTGAATGAGAATTGATTGAATGAGAATGGAATTATTAAATTATTAAAAAGTTTTTGTTTCTTCACTACAGTTCACGACACGTTCATTACAGCTACCGTGACGGATATTCTTTTAAAGTATATTATTTCCATAAGTAGCCTACTCTCTTTAAAAGTACGCCAACGTGTACTTCATTTTCACAAGGGACTTTGGACATTAAGGACATTATAACATATTACACCTAGCACTCTTGTAGCATTTTACCACAGTCATCTATATCAATAATTTTATAAAAATGAATGCTGTTAGAAAAAAGTTGTGATACATGAGTTTATGTATGATCATTTAAATCTATATATATATATTTAATATGAGAAATACAATGTAAGATATTATGAAATGATGCATTTCACATTAAGTTACTAAATAATATGTATAGTAAACATTTATTAAGTTTGTCTATTTTACCTGCCTGTTTATTTTATATTTGCCTAATACATAATTTGCTAGTAGCTATAATAAGGGGCATGTACACAAAAGTGAAAGTGCGTCCAGCCATGCCACAGTTTTAAGGACCAGTGTTATTTACAGTTACCTCTGAGAAAAGAGTTCTAAACATTGACTAAACAATGAGGAAATAATATTACAGGGTTCGAATGTTTATACTTTCATACCTTTTAATTTAAAAAAAATAATAATTTATGTAGCCTATATCATTTAATAGTTTACCAAAGCATCTGGGTGTGTAACTTGTTTCAGGATTGTCCAATACGCTAATAGCTTTCGTTCTCGTTCTGTCATCGTGTGGTGAAAAATCCGGGAACAGGAATCGTGTAAATTTGAAAGGGAACGTCAACTTATCTTCATATACAGCGACGTGCGCGAGAACGTCAGGCTTTTAACAGATATTTTAAGGCTATTATGTGACGCCGGCTTGCAGGCAAGTCTATAAAGCATACAATTATTTAAAATGAAACGCGTTTATTTATATTCTGAATATAATAGTTTGCTTATCACCGTGTAGGCTACACGCAGTCCTCCTTAACGCACTTCATGTTTTATTTAGCTTAATATGAATTAAGAGCTGGATGAAACACGAGACGTGTTAAAACTAAACATAATTTCTCGGTTTCGACTTTTATTCAAACATTGTTTTTTTTAAAGATGTGTGTGAGGAGCGTCTGAACAGGTTTGACAAGTTGCTTGACAGTTTGTTGGTACAGAAAACGCTCACCACATTTCATAAATATAGGCTATTAAAGACCAATAGGCTACACATTATTAATACTTATTATTTCTACATTTGTTCAGAGCGTCTGTTTTAGGATCGTTTCATCATGTCCACGGAGGAGCTGGTGGAGAGGGTTTTGAGGGGAGAGGGACTGGAAGTGACCGAGCTTCATTTAGACCCTGAACAAAAGAAACCAGTCACACGAACAAACACATGCTTTGCTGTCTGTGCGGTCATCTTCAATTCCAAGGTAATGTCACAGTTGTTATATAGTGCAAACATTATTCGAAAACGTCTTATGAAATCATCCTTCCAAATAATAACTAGATAACTACCCTAAAGGCTCGACAATTAGATGATAAATGTATAATAGGCTAACTAAATACAATTCTAACCAATTGCTGTAGTAAAGTTACTTGGCATTTCTAATAGTCTATATTTTCTAATCTAGCAGATCCTTCTGTGTGGCTGCAAATTGCTAAATTTATCAAACTCCTAAATTCTTAATCCTTTGTTATTCGCAATTATATCACATGCATTATAGTGATTGATAAACCAGTGAGTTCCAAAAGGTTTCATTTCAGAATCATATCTTTTAAGTTTATATTTGTGGCTTGGAGATTGTAAGAGTTGTCAAGCAGTTAGACTGTTTTCTCAACTAGTCTACAATTTATTTTCTCCATCTTTTTTATTTTATAAAAAATAAAATGTTATAAATGAGAGCGTGCAAAAAATCCTTATCTTAAAAAAACCTTGTCTTAACTTCACCCAAATACACTTTGATAAACCTAATAATGACTTATACTTTAGAGCTGTCAGGACAGATTTAGCAGGAAATTGCATTTCTTTACCCATGTGTGTCACAAATTATCTGTAGGCCTACACAGAGAAAAGTAGCTCTGTGTGTGTAGCATGTAAACAAATGACTGACCATGAATCACTCAAAATGGAAAAATTACAGCTTTATTTATTTGCAGTGCCTCGAACCACATGCATCCACGTAGAAAACAATGTTCTTCAGCAAGATGATATAAGAAATTGTGCTGATTGTGTACATGTCTCTTTTTTTCGCAGAATGAGGTGTTGATGATTCAGGAGACAAAGGCAGTGTGTCGTGGCTCATGGTACCTCCCTGCAGGTCGTATGGAAGATGGTGAAACTATTGTAGAAGCCCTAAAGAGAGAAGTCAAAGAGGAGGCAGGAATAGACTGTCAGCCAATCACACTGCTGCAGATTCAAGAAAGGGGACCAAACTGGGTCCGCTTCACTTTTCTTGCTGAGAAAACAGGTTAGATATAGATATGGTGAATGTTTCATGGTTTGCTTGTTTATATAATTGTCACGGTTGCTTAGTGGTTCTTTCATTGCCTGCTTTATCCTCCAGGAGGCTCTCTGAAGAGGCCAGAACAAGAAAACGCTGAATCACTGCAAGCTCAGTGGTACGATCGCAATTGTCTACCTTCAGATATCCGTAAACATGACATTCTCACACTCATTGACGCTGGGATCAAATATTGTCAAAGTCCCTGGTTCACCGTGTTACAGCCTGTTGACTTACCCTGTGATGTCGTCTGTCAAAGGTTTCTTCTCGCATTCACCTCCAGCAAAGGTAACAGTGACGAGGACCGCTTATGGCTGTTGCTGAGCAAAAACTTCCAGCTTCCTGTTGTGGTCTCATTCGATGCACAAACTCTCGCATTCACCCCCAAAAAACTGGTTGAGAAGTGCATGCCCTCCATTAATGAGCAGCTGAGTGTGAATACATGTGGAATTTTGGGAGTGCAGCACAATGGGAGAGTTCCTGGTAAAACTGATGGGGTATGTTTAAACACTCTTGTGCTATTGGAGTATAAAGAGGAAGAGGAGGAAATCGATCTTAGCAGTCCACCGAAATCAGAGAATGATTGTTTCAGATGGCATGAAGTGACCAATCAGAAGCTGAGGACTGAGATACTACGGAGGATTCAAGAAGGGTCTGTCCTGCCTGTTCAAAGCCTATGAATGAATACACTAGATAGCTTCTCTCAGCTTAGGCTTCGTGTTGTCCATCATTTAGGCGTTAGGTGTGGTTTCTATTTGTAGTGTTTATAAACTTTGTTAATGTTGTGAAAGGAAAAAGTGTTTATTGTAACAACTAATTAAATCACTGTAATATTTGCAAATTGCAAATTTTAATTGCTCTTTTTTGCAATAATTTACATACTAAATTGTGATTGGTTGTTTATTTCGTTCCAATTTTTTTGCAGTAGTATAATGGAATGCGGCACAGAAGCCGTGTTATGTATTAATTTTATGCAAAGCTAAATGAAAACAAGACACGCGTCAAGTGCCATACAACAGTGTTTTTGACGTTGACATCAGTGTTTTGTTTTCTGCAGAGCTGTTTTATAGCTAATTCAACTTTGTTTCATACAAATTTTGCAACATTTACACTGTTATTGAACCGAACTGAAGTGAATGACACTATTGTCTTATGTTTGTCTACATTTTTTTTTTTTAACTGACTCACAAGTTCAGCTTCAGCGCATGCAGCTCAAACAGCAATGCACAACTAAAAACTGAATTGTCTGGAAGTAGTCTAGAAACACTAAAAATTACTCCAATCAAATTCCATTCTTTTCCTAACTGCACAGGAACCCTGAAAGAGGAAAAAGTCAAAGGAATATAATTGAAAAAAAAAAAGCATTACGATCAGGCAAGAGATAAGACCCGCGGAAATACTAGAAATGTTTTCTAGGGCTGGAGAGACGTTGGAGAGCAAGAAGGCCTGAAAATGGACACGGAGGCTGCTTTGTTTCGCTCGATACTAGAGCAACATTGTTTTTTGCTGTTTCAAAGAACTAAGATATGCTGTTGTTGTTGTAGAATCATAGCTGATTCATCCATACTTGCGTGAGATGACTGATGCGCCAGCTGTTAGTGGGTGCCTGTGTAGCTGTAGCATAAAGTGTTCATTATTTTTGGGGCGGAGCAATGAAGGGAGGGGTGTGTTTGTTTGGGTGTCGATTTCAAATAACAACAGTGTTTCTCAGAAATCGCTAACTACCTTTAACTCTGTTAAAAGAAAAATATGTCACATTATGAACTAAATAACAGGTTATATACTGTATATTTATGGTTTTGTGATAATAAACACATTGATACTAGTATATGAGAACATTCGCTTTGACTGAAGCTATTTATTATTTTACCATTTACAAACTGCCTTTTACAGCAAAAATGTATATCAAGCTACATTTAGTTTCATAGAGACATTTGATACAATGAAATCTGCATGAATATTCATGGAGTTTATTGCTGTGACGACATAAATAAGCAAGGATTGAGTACAGTCTTCACAAAAGACCTCGATAGAAAATAAAGATCTAGAGTACCAGCCAATGGCAAATCACAAACACACAAATCTTTGTACCTTTCCCGCCCTTAGATTCAGCCATATAACATTCAGAAATAAAACAGCATTGATTATTCATGTTTTAGAGAAGATAAATACAATTATTTTACACACCATAATGATACACTTAAAGTCCAGTTAATATTTCAAGAAAAAAAAAAATTAAGAGGGGATGTGCAGTAGCTTAAAATCCATAGTGTAAGATTTCTGATCTGAGATAAGGTTTTGAATTGCATATTTGAAAGAAAAAACACTGACAGAAGGAACTGAGCGTAAACCAGGTCTCTACACCTCCATTAAACAACTGGCTTGCAGTGGAAGTCGGTGTTACCAGTGGTTGACCATACACTGATTACATTACTTGTCCACAGCGGCACTGCCCCCACTGTCATCTTGCTTTTTATATAGAGATAAAACCATGTAGTTCAATTGGACAATGAACAATTATAAACTTAAAGCTGCAGAATCACAGCACACTGCAGCAGGCTACATGACGAGAGTAAGGAGAGATGGCAAGACATCCAACCAGAAACACTCAAATTCAAAGAGGAGTGAATGTGGACCTAAAACTATATTATACAGTGTATAGTAAAAACTTAAATATTGTGCAAGGGACAGTTTTTTTCTTCTATTGCTTCCACATAAAGTGAATTGTCATCATCGTTCAGCAAGACGTGCAGCTGTGGAGAATAAGCAACTTTGTACGTCAGACAGTGTGAAATCCAGTAGCACATGTCTGAATTTTTTTATTCTATTTTTCTTGGGCAAAAGTTAAACTGCCATCAGACAGGTTTGACTGCTCCCTGAAAACAATCATTAAAAGTGACTTGCAAATCTACAAATATCGCCACTTAACTTTGTTCTGTGCAAATCCATTTTGTCCTAATGACGGCGCCATCCAACAGATGCTGTTGGGTCATGATCCTTTGTATTGTCTTTGGTTTAAGTATCATGGATTCATTGCTCTTCTATGGGTAGTTTGACAAATGCTATGGCAGCCAGTTCCTTGCAGAACTCCTCCAGAACTATCACACCTCTCAACAGAGTCATGTGATCCACCCTGACAGAGAGAACAGACCGATACATAAAGATATTTTATCATTAAAAAGAACAACAATAACAAAACAATAAAAAATATTTTGTCAGCCTAACACATTATGAATGCTTCTTAAAGGGGCAGTTCACCCAAAAATTGTCACCACTGACCCCTTTTGTCTTTCCATTTAAGGCTGGAATACACTACACAACTTTTGCCTAGATGTCTACCCCGATAGAGTCTAAGTTGCCCACGCTAGTTGCCGAAATCAGTCTGCAGATTTGAGTTGACAGATATCACAGAAAATCCTGTAGTGTATGACAAGCACAAACTAAATTTTTTAGCTTCAGACTCCAACCATTCGAAGGATATCAAACATGTTTAATATTTTGAGCTGATTTTTAAAACACATATCTTTTTCATTTGTCATGTGTTGAGGAGGTGCATGTTTCTGTGTGGGTGAATTGTGTTCACAATAACTTCTGGTAGTGTGTGATCTTCAGTCATTTAATGTATAATGCCGTTTTTTTTTTTTTTTTGTAACCATTTACAAAGTCTGTAAGTATAGCGTTTAAAATTTGTTCAGATTTTGAAAAGTCATGTAGCGACTTGCAGAGAATTCCAGTCTTAAACATATCAGCATTCAGTTTTTGAGGGGCATTATGGTGAGTCAACGATGACAAAACATTCATTTTTGGTGGAACTGTCCTTTTAACAGATGCAGTGACTCTCTTACACAGTCTCCTCCTCCAGTCCCATCAGCTGTCTCCTGATCATCATCAGTCTGTCTGTCACATTGTGGATGTGTTGGATCCTCTGCATTAACTCCCCTATCACCTACAGGAAAACACAAAGCTCATGTTTTACAGATAAATGAGGCAGTCAGGGCTGCTGTTCTGAAAGTCTGTAGCTGATACATCAGGCATCAAGCTTTCATTCACAGCAACATTACATGTGGGCAGCTTTTAACATGGTTCTCACCCTGACTAGAGTGGAGAAGAGGGATCGTGCTCCAGGGCTCAGGCTGATGTACGGGTCCAGCAGGTACTCATGCAGGTGAGGGTGAGGAAACACAGCTAATCTGGAAAGAACTGATGTCACCTGCAGATTTAGCTCATATGGCTGGCAGAGGGAAACAAATGAAGAATTACAGAAAATGTCATTCTTATTATTCATTCTTATTTAAGATACAAAAGTTATTCAAGATCAGCGAGTGATTTTCTCTTTGTCTTTTGTTATTTGATTAACATTAATAACACAGACACCAGCAGGTACAGTATATTAGGCTGCTGTCACTTGAAGACCGAATGCATGGGCCGAATACACTGAGACACGTGGTTTTCGGCCAACTGTTTACATTCACTTGAGACAAACGACTGTGTTTATGTGGATACTCCAAACAATGGGCATTTTGACATAATTGTTTGTGTATTTAATTATTTCCACGCAATAAGCCTCGAAAGAGAACTGAATTCAGGATCACCTACTGTCTGCGTTTCGGGTGTGTGTCAGTCAGCACGATTACGCATTGAGTTCTATTGTTCACAGTTATTGCACTTAATAACTCTTTAACATCATGCACGTCCCGCTTTTTGTCGACTACGAGGATGTATTTATACACCACGATATAAACAATACAGCATAATCTCTAACAATAGATAATTTATATCGCTGAGACAATATATATTGTCATACCACCCAGCCCTAGCCTGGGGAATGGGGCAGGCTGGCAAAGACACAAGCCTTTTTTGACTAAAAAAAACATCCAAGCCCTGCTAAATTTTGCAAAAACATAAGCACTGATCGTTTTTCAGAAATTTAACAGAACGTTTATCCAAAAAAGAGTGGGAATTGGGAAAATATTACCAAGTAAAGATGTGTCATATGGTTGTAATTTTTACATTTAACGTGCAAAAGTTCTGATATGATTTTTCTGTTTACTTTTTTACATCACAAAAAAACAAACAGCTGTTTTAACAGGGGTGTGTAGACTTTTTATATCCACTGTACACTGTGGATTATTACGCAAGTGACATATCAGTAGGATTTCAGTAAAATAAACATTCAGATTTTAGTTTTTCAAAGAAAGTTTTGTTTATTTCTTTTTACATAACTGGTATCAATCTCGGACATGTCTCAGACAAGTCCCCCTGTGGTGAAAATCAAGCTTTTAATGTTGTTTATCTGTCTATGTGGTGTTTTTAATATGCTTTAAGACAAACCATGTGCAAATTCATCAGTCAACACCATTGCCATGAGTATTTTTTCCTTAAAACTGCAGTGAACCAAAGACAGTCTCAAAAATGGGGTTTGAAATCGCTGGTGTTTCTGACGTCACAAACTATCTTGTAACCAATCAGGTCAACCTCTGATCGTCAACGAGTGGATCACTGAGCTGGCGTGAGTGAGTGGAGGCAGGGCTAATTTGCATATTCATAGAACCACGTATACTAAATGAGGCAAGGATGTAGAGTTACATTCAAGCTATTTTAAGGCATGCCAAAAAAAATGTCAAGGAAAAAAACTTTTAAATATGTAATTTTGGTGATCAAATATGAGTTTTAAGGGATAAGATTACGGACTACAGGGGGACTTTAAATAGTTTGCCAGGTCTACTTTAACCGTCTACAAACAGAAACACTCCAAATGTTTCTGTTTGTGAGCTTTGGTAAGAGGTGGCTGAAATGCAACTTTACGCATAACTGCCAGCCTGTATGGAGGTTTCTGAGACTCCATAGACACCAGAAGCTTCAAATATCTGTTTGCTGCTCAACAGTGGCTTTTTTTTTTTTTAAAGCTGTCCTTTTAAACAATTAAATTTTTTGACAGAAACTTTCCTTAAGCCTTTATCTGATCGAGTTCTCTTGTGCTGTAAATTACTCACAAATCTTATGATAGTTTGATCATATCCATTTAGTTTTCACACAATATTAGTTGTTTTCATGCCTTCTGCATAACATTGCACCATTTCATGCTTTTCATCTTCAGAAAGATCTTTCTTCCTCCCCATAATGCATGAGAACTGTGACTTGCTTAACAATGTGAAACAACTTCTTAAAGTAGGGTTTGCATTTACCCGAGTAGACCTGGCTGGCAAACTATTTAACAAACCTGCCTGAGACAGATACCAGTTATCTAAAAAGATATGGAGAAATAAAACAAACAAACAAACAAACACTTTCTTTGAAAAACTAAAATCTGAATGTTTATTGTACTGAAATCCTACTGATATGTCACTTGCATAATAATTTGGAACACAGTGTATATTGAAGTTGAGAGTGAGGGATCTTGCTGAGAATACTACTCTACCTGCTCTAGTATGCGTGCAATCCTGTCGAACAGGGTTTGTAGGAAGTGCCCTTCATAGAATTCTGTGGCTGGGTTGTTTTCAGTGGTTTTTGCAGAATCTGGCCAGTTCCAGTCATGTGAAAGAGCAGTACATTCATTTAACTATAGAGAGAGATAGAGAGAGAAAGAGAGAGCAAGAGAGAAGGACAGTTTCAGTGTGAGAGTATCTGAAAACCAACAAAAAACACAGTTGATAGTTACTTTACGTTCAACTTGACTGAGTAACATGGCAAAACTTGTAACACAAAATTTGGTTGAACTTTAATTTTGTTTTCAGTGTGCCAACTCACCAGTTTATGCGCATCATGAACGTATGTGTCATATCCTGCTCCCTGAACTAGATGGGATGTTTTTGCCTCTTGGGGCACTAAACACAAGAAGCTAAGAAAATTAAAAACAAGTTAGAAATTCAAACAATCAATCACATGTATAGACATCCAATATATCAACCAGTCCAATTAATTGTATAATATTTGACCCCTCTGAGATTATTGCCAGTGTCTAAAAAACAATATTTTTAATCAAAAATACAGTAAATATAAAAAAATACAGTAATATAGTAAAATATTATTAATTTAAAATGACCATTTTCTATTTTAATATATTTTAGGTTTACTGGATATAGATTTTATATTTTTATATTTTAATAGGAAGAACAGAATTTATTTGAAATATTTAAAAATATTTTGTAACATTATAAACATGTCATTGCCTAATAAAAATCTTTAAAAAAAAAAATCTTACTGACCCCAAACTTTTGAACAGTAGTGTGTTTGTGTGTGTATATACTGTATATCCTACACACTAAAGGGTTATGAAACTATTTTTATCTCAAGTAACACCAAATATGATGATCCCCTTCCTAAATAAAGACAGCTCGATATTTTGATGTATACAGATCCAGCTGTGTGAGAAAAATATTAAGCATGATATTATGAAAACATGTTTCCAAGTGATTTTTATATTGTCATTTTACTAATGCATTTATTATTGTTATTTACAATTAAACTAAAAATAATAATAAAATGCATTTTTTTGTGCCTTTATAGGTTTTGTTTGAAGATCTGCTTAACTTATGTTACAATACAGAAAACCAGACTGGGGACAAACTCTTTTTTTCACAGTACTGTAAGGGCAGTATGGTTATGATGCTCCTATAGCTTTTGTCCTTCAAAAATTCTGTTTTTATACAGAGCATGTGAGCGAAGCAGAGAGGTGTAATGCTCAGTTCATAATTCCGCTCTATGTCAGTGCGATCCGCTCACGGCCCAAGCGATTGCTCACTGGTAAAATGACGTTTGCTCAAATCCCGCTGCAACATGAATTTTCTCTGTACTACACGTCTTTCTGTTTGTAATGAATTTCTTTAATGTCTCAATTACAGTAGAGACAGTTATAATACGCCTATTTGTGGCTTTAAAGCAATATTATATAAGGTGGTATAAATAAACGTGACATGACTTGATAGTGCCGAATTGCAAACATATCCACATGGCTATGATCAGATGCTTTCTTTACTGCTGTTTATTTTTCTTGTATGTTTATTTTGTTATTGACAAAATAACAGGGAATATTTACATATTCATCTAAATGGCGCTCTCAGCAGCAAACCTGTAATCATTTCTTTGTTCTGCTGAACACAAAGGAAGATATTTTGAAGAATAGTTGATGGGCCCCACTGACTTCCATAGTATTTTTTTTCCATACTATGGAAGTCAATGGTGCCCCACAACTGTTTGGTTACAAACATCCTTGAAAATATCTTGCTTTGTGTTCAGCAGAACAAAGAAATGATTACAGGTTTGGAACAACTTTGGGTGAGTAAATGATGACAGAATTTTCATTTTTGGGTGAACTATCCCCTTTAAAACAATATTTGAACTCCATAATATTAGATCCATTGCTTATTTCACAGATTCTCAAAACAGCATATCACAAAGGGCATTCTGGGTTGAGCGAGCGGCCGTGAACGGACTGAGCGAGCGGAGCAGAATCTTCAGAAAGGCGCTCTCCACTCCGGAGGAAACATTACCGCTCCACTCACATGCTCTGTTTTTATATTACAAAGCAAAAACTTCACTGTCTTCTAATGGTACCTGTTGACGAGGTCAGCAACTTGTGTGTGCGCACTGGGATTACGTCTTTCTCTAGCACTGGGCAGAGACAGAAGAGGCTCCTGGCCACTGAACCCACTGTCTTCATACATGTCTGTGAAAAATGGATCCTCTTCCAGCTCCCTGAGAAAGAGAGTGAGTAATAAATGATGAGCCACTATGAGAAGTAAGAGAATCTGTGTTCAGTCTCTCTGCTCACTCAGACTCTTCCAGAACATCACTCTCGACTGCATGTCTCTCGTCCGCAGCCCCTGATCCGGACAGCCTGTAGCTGCGCTTCTCAAGATTACGCAGCACCAGATTGGTCAAGATGCTCCTGCTGGGCTTCTGTATAAGCTCCTCGAAGAGACGCAATGTTGTAATGCTGATCTAACAGGGCAAAAGACACGTTGTAACACTTAAAGTGATGCTCTCAAGAGTGAAGATGTATGAATCCTTTAATCTAGTTACCTCGTCTGAGATGTGGTTGCAGTGTTCAATAAGGCGGTAACGTAGAATGTGTGTATGTGTGTCCTGCTGCTGTTCACAATGTGTGTCATTGCCCAACAGAAACTGAACCAATTCCTCCAGCAGTGCAGGGGAACGTATGTGACGTACAGAACAGGACAGCAGAGCGGTGTGTACCAGGATCCCAACCTCGGACCTGGACACCCAGAGTTTAAAAAATCAGCACCACTATTCCTATCATCCTGCAAACTCACAATTCTCATGACAGCAGACAGCAACCTTTTAGGAGGTTTTGTGTTTTCTACTCACATCTGAAGCAGATGAGGCTGGATGACTCCTTTAAGCCACTGAAGGTGAATTGCTCTCGCCAGTTCAACACCAAGTACCTAAAGGTAAAAACTTATATAATTATGTGCAATACGTTTATAATCAACATGAGACCATTTCTATACCATAAAAAATATACTATTAAACCATTTATAGAAATGTAAAAAACAAACAAAAAAAAAAACTTAAAAATAGCCTTAAAGGACAACTCTGGTGAAAAATGAACCTAGGGGTAATTAACACATGGTTACCGAGTCGATCGTTCCCTGGGATGCGTTTTCATGAAAATCGAATGTAAAGAGTTTTATCTTTAAAAACAGATTAGCTCATAACGCTAGTATATGGGGCACAGAGTAAGTAAAAGTAAATCGCTAGTTAATACCACTAACAAGGCTCAAAATAGCCTCACACTAACACGGTAGCATAATGAGGGTCCTTACATGCAAACCGAAGCATTGAGAACTTTGTAAGTGTACAGACAGTTTAATAAGAAGATACTTTATAAAGACAGTACATTACACGTTTACAGACAGGATCCATCTTGGAAAACAGTCTCGACTAGTCGAGCCACGAACGGCGTGCTAAGTGAGCTGGTCGAAAAGGAATTACGTTTGTGAAATCTAACGTAGCACGGCGTTCGTGGCTCGACTAGTCGAGACTGTTTTCCAAGATGGATCCTGTCTGTAAACGCGTAATGTACTGTCTTTATAAAGTATCTTCTTATTAAACTGTCTGTACACTTACAAAGTTCTCAATGCTTCGGTTTGCATGTAAGGACCCTCATTATGCTACCGTGTTAGTGTGAGGCTATTTTGAGCATTGTTAGTGGTATTAATAAGCGATTTACTTTTACTTACTCTGTGCCCCATATACTAGCGTTATAAGCTAATCTGTTTTTTAGAGATAAAACTCTTTACATTCGATTTTCATGAAAACGCATCCCAGGGAACGATCGACTCAGTAACCATGTGTTAATTACCCCTAGGTTCATTTTTCACCGGAGTTGTCCTTTTAGAGTGTCATGAAAACCTGCATCGTGGGGAAAATACAAACAACACTTACTGTGCTGAGGAAACATACACTTATGGCACATGTGTCCAAATGCAAAGCTGAACAGGCAGAGGAGAACGAACATTGCCGAACTGGTCTTTCGTGACATTTTAATTCTCTGCTGAATAGCGATGTCATCTATAATACAGCGCAGTGATTGGGTTCAAATGAATAATGCAGAGAAATGCTCAGAAACTGCTGACGTACATTCGTACTGTCCAGCAACGGCAGCCAATTACCACTCTGAATTAATACATATACCTCTCACTTCTCACGACGTAGGTTCAACTTTGCTTTTTAAACCGGAATAATGAAATACCTAAAAAAAATAAAATAAAACAAAAACACTTTCCACTTAATAATAATTGAACGAGTGCTATTGTTGTTTTCAGTGATGTGCAACCTGTACATGTCTGTAAACATCTCAAAAAATGTGTTTTAGGTTTCCATGACCTTTTAAAACATCACAAAAAAAAGAAGAAGCAAAACTTGTTCTTGACCTGAGTGACCTGTTATGTGGACCAGACTTAATGCTAATAGTTAAAAGTCTAGATATTTGAAATGATCAACAAGAACATATTTATAGGCAGTGTTGGGGAGTAACTAGTTACATGCAATGGTGTTATGTAATATAATTACAAAATAAATGTAACTGTAATGTATATAATATTTTGATAGAAATTTTCATGTCGTAATTTTAGTAACAGTTTTTAAATTAAAATATTTTCATGATCACCATGATGGACACGCCCCACCCGGCCACCCCCAAGTACTCGTTTTTGAGACCTATCAGTAATCGAAATGAAAAATTGACAAAAATGCCCATCCCTAGACTTTTTTCATATATAAATAATAACCGTATAACGCAATAAACACGGTCATGTTATCTTGCTTTCAGAGTTGATGACAGACTTTGACTAAGGCATGTAAGAATGACCAAAACAACATTTCAGATGCTGTGCAATGAGATCAGTCCACTGGTTAGTCAGGTTATGTCAACCCATCGCACAGTCGGTCACATTACTTTTTTGATGCGCATCAAATGTGTTTATGTTTTCTTATCGGATTAAAATGTACAAAATTTATTAATTGAGTGCATACTTTTTTTGAGCATTTTTTATTTATTTATGCGTATCTTGCCATTTCCATCCATCATTTTTGATGCAATATCCCGAAATGCGCATACAAATAGGTGGATGGAAACATTGCTAATGATTTTATTCAGGACATATTTCATACTAATGCAGTTGTACAGATAAAATACACACAAGGTCAACACAAAATTAATGATTTTGTCAAACCCTTGGTGCTTCTTTGATGAGCTCATTGCAGTAGTCCAAAAAGCAGAAGAACCTGTGGACGTTCTCACTGCCAGGAAACGACGGGCCCTCCACTGTACTGTCCTGTGTGAACTGAGTCCTGCAAACCAACAACAGATCTTCAATAAATGTTTAGAATAAGAAGATAAGACACATATCCACAAATGAAGAGTAAACAATTCAGCACTTCATAACAGACACACACCTCCACTGTGCACTGGAGTAGCTGTGGATGTCTGCAGGGTCGAGTGATGAGGGTATGAGGCAGTAAAGTTCAGTCAGTCTCTGAGCGAGTAGGTGACACAGTGGAGTTCTCTCAGCCAGAAGATGTCCAGTGTCTTCCTGTGGTAAACTGACCAGCAGCAGCAAACTCTCCATGGATCTGAGCACAACATGACTTTTCTAAGAGAGAGGGAAAGGGAGTCTTAAAAACAATGATTCTGAATGTAAAGTTGACTGAGCTTTATGGCCCGTTCACACCAAGTTTGATCTAATAAATGGCACAAAAGTTTACAAATTAGATTTTACACAAAAAAAAGTTAAATTCATTGGCTTTAATGCACAACATATCAATGAACCATAAACTGTATTTTTACAAATATGTTGGAAACAATTGTACTGGTTATTTTCTATTGTTTTTTTCCCCCAAACCAAGGGGCAGCAAGGATCAGCTTTTAAAACAGTGTGACAAGACGGCGTAAATTATTATTGTTATTGAGGGTCTATATTATTATTTTTGAGGGTCTATTGAGTGTATTGCGACCAAATTTTTCATCATGTTGAATGCTTAATTTTATCTCAAAATTTAGTGACTCTACTATATATATGCAGTCCAAATGTTAAAAATTATGCTTTAAACTGTAAAAAAAGAAAGAAAAAAAAGCAATTTAGAACATAGTTTATGCTTAGCAAGTTTTTTTGTTTTGTTTTTGAATAAACCAAGGGACCACAATGCAATGGGGGGGGGTCCACATAAGATTTAACAAAGTATATTTTAGGCCTGTCAAAGTTAATATGATAATAATAATATGAGTTTAATTAAATAAGTTTACTGCTATTTCAAGGAGTGCGTTCTCGAGCCACCAGGCACTGTATTGTGCGAATGGGCGGCCAGAGCGCGTTAAGGGTTTTCCTGTTAGAACGGTGTCGTAGTGGCTCCTAAGTTAATAACTAATGATCTTCGCAACGGAAGTGAATCAATCAATCAAAACTAACTTTAGCTGGACAATAACTTTATTCTAGAGCTGCTGTAAAGCCTAAACAATCTGTTACGGTTATTTCCTATTATCACTGTAAAGCTGCTTTGAAACAATCCATATTGTTAAAAGCGCTATATAAACGAAGGTGACTTGACTTGACTTGCAATCGTTACCAAATTAATATTACAATTGTGAAATTATTTCATCCTATTTTTAAACTAAAAGCTTTTTAAACTAAACTTTTAGTTCTTCTAGAGTAGTTTTATGAAAAACTTGCATTATTAAGTGTTAAAAACACTTCTCCTAGAAATGTAAATATTTACTTATTTTTCAGTAAATGTATTCAGCTACACCATAAGGATGTAATTGTAATGCATTGTGCCTTTTTTAAATTAACTTTAAAACTTGGTGTGAATCAGCCTTGGGGTAACCTTCTCCCCAGTCATGCATTCTGTTTAGTTACACATCCAATCCGTCTTGTGTTTTTTTCATTATGAATCACCTCACTTTTCCCCAGGTGAATGAGTACAGGGATAATGCCTGTGGCTTCCTGAGGTGAGCTGGAGGAGGCAGAACTGGTAGAAGGAGACGGTGGAGAGGGAGCCCTCTCAGGACTGGAGCCCTTCTCCACAGCCTCATCAGAAGGAGAACTGGACCTCTTCTGAGAGTCTTTGGTAATCTTTGTGATAGAAATGTGGGTGTTTGTTATCACTTTTAAGATTCACAATCTAAATCAGATTCAATCTGAACAAGTCAACACAATAGTGTCAGAAGACATAATGAAGAAAGTACCTCAAGGATATAGTTGAGGACATAAGGGTCTTTTTTGACTCGAGTGCAAACAGCAAGGAGAAACTGAGACTCCTCTTTTTCCGTCTGAGAATCAGGGAGTCCACACAGATGGATCAGTTTCTATAACAGAGAGTGACAAGAGGGAATTAATTAGACATTATTTTCCACATCAGAGAGTGTAATGCAACCTAATTTCCATTGAAATATTGGTTGCTTCATTTCATAATAATTTCCAAAATGTGGTGAATGTATTGCTCTCCAAATGTTAAAAATCAACACACTGGCTTTAATGAAAAAAAATCATGGTGCTTAAATGTGTACAAAATTGAACAGTGAATAAAATCAAATTAAAATATTTTTTTAAATAAACAAAAATAAATAAATTCTAATCATTTTTCATTTCTTGATTGTTTTAATGTCCACTTAATGATATAAAAGCTAAAGGAATCTTCCACCTAAAAGATTCTGTCATTATTTACTTCCGCTACTGTTCAAAAGTTTGGAGTCAGTCATTTATAATGTTACGACAGATTTCTACTTCAAATAAATGCTGTTCTTTTGACAGCAATAATTTCTTTGTAAAAATATTTTTTTCAATATTGATAATACGAAATATTTCTTAATCATCCAATCAGCATATTAGAACGATCTTTTTCAATAATAATATTATTTATTATGATATGAACTTTTTTCACAATAGTTTTTTTCTTATGCTTGGTAAGCATTTCGAAACTTCTTTTGAAAACATTTAAAAACAGTTTGTATTTTTTTATATATTTTTTTGTACCTCATTGACCCAAACCCATATTTATATAAAAAAAATGTATAGGACAATGTTTTATAAAACTTCACGTGGTTCTTTTCAATACAATAACAGTTCCCTACTGACCATGTCTTACCTGTACGGGCCGATAGACATTGATTAAATGCAGCACAGGTTTCGTGATCTGGCTCAGGACTTTAGAGAAAAACAGCATCACTTGTTGACTCATGCCAGGAGGATACTGTACAAATAAAGCAATATTTCAGTTTATTTGCAGCTTTAAATATTTTTAATCTGTGTCTTGAGTCTGTGTCCTCATACCTGTGCTTTTCCCAGCGTGCAAAGTGTCTCTAGTATTTTGTGCTGGAGCAGGTACTCCATGCAGGGACCCGTTTCCTCTCCTTGCTGTTTCTCCTCATACACCAGGATGTCCAGCATCTGTCTGAGCCTCCAAGGGATGTCTGTGTGCTTCACCGGACGAGACTCATCTTTGTACAAGAGACAAACATGCAATTGAAACTTTCATTTAACTACTTTACCTTTCCTCTGATCTAAGACTGAAGCATGGCATAATTTACTGTTTAACACACTATATGTTATAAACACTCAAATACATGAGTAAGTTACTGTTTAACTTGAATTTACACTTATAGTTTTACCTGAAGTTTCAATGTAATAGTTGGTTATTGCTTTCCAGTGATCCACAAAAGAGTCCTGCAGGTTTATCGAAGGCTCCCTCTATAAGAATCAGAACAGGATCAACAGTATTTATTTTACAGCGATTACACTTTCATTAGTCATTCATTGTATATGATCATTTAACACTGAGTTCCTGTAAATGCATAATCCTTAAAACATAATAAAGTCTTGTGTAATAAGCAGAGGACAAGGTCAAATTCATAATTTTAATTTTACATACACTAGCATTCAAATGTTTGACAACAAGATTTTTTTTTTTCATGTTTCCAAAAGAAGTCTCTTATTCTAACGAAGGCTGAATTCATTTAATAAATAAAAATAATTTTGTGAAATAGTTACAATTTAAAATAACTTTTTTCTTTTTTAATACATTTTAAAATGTAATTTATTCCTGTGATGACAAAGTTGAATTTTCAGCATCCTTACTCCAGTCTTCGAAATCATTCCATTTGCTGCTCAGGAAACATTTTGTATTATCAATGTTAAAATCTGTTAAAATATTTTTGTGGAAACGTGATGGTAAAAAAAAAAAAAAAAAAAAAAAAGATTATTTGATAAATAGAAAGTTCAAAAGAACAGCATTTATTTGAAATATAAATATTTTGTAACATTATAAATGTCTTTACTGTCACTTTTGAACAATTTCAAAATTCCCAGACTTGTTAAAGTTATGCCACTTGGTTTGATATTTTGTTATAATGCCGATGTCAGTGCCTTTTAAGTGTGGCTTACGTCTTCAAATTATGCTATATATGTACTTATATATATATGCATGCATGCTGTCAACCTTTTTTAAGGTTCCGAGGACGTTTTTCTCCTGTCAGAAACTTGTCCAGACCCGCGCGTGCATATCTGCACCTTCCACGTAAACATATTTTAGACAAACTCAAAAGTGTATGGCGATCAAAGAAAAACTCACATAAATATCCACTTATATCCATGGACTTAATAAACAATAAAAGACAGCAAATCAACGCAATCTATTGATTAGTGTACAGTTCTCAACTTCTGTAGCACACAAGCTAAACTGAAGACAATGTATATATTAACTTAATATAAAACACTGAAAGGCGTGACAACACGTTGACAGTCTAACTTACCAAATTTTATACAGCATTTAATAACGTATATAACACTTTTATAAAGTTTTACAGTATCGCGTAACAGGTGTCTCGAGATTTGTTTTCTATATTAGCTCGGCTAAGCTAACAGGCTAGTTTAAAAATATTCAAAAGTCAATGTTTACTTACTGTTTCCAAAGCCTGCTGCAGAAAAGCCGTCACTTTATTAAACATGTCCATGGCTGGATCCCAGCAGATCTTATCAAATTCTACATTACGTTTTGGTCATTTTTATATCGTTATTTAGAGCTAGTGTAGTTTGTAAACATTGTTTATGTGGCTGCTTAGCTTGAGCTTTACGATCTGCCTCCAATGGCGAACACTGACCCCCACTGTCATGACTGTCACAGTATACAGTGTGACTGAAACTTTCACAAAAAACAGACTTGTTTGTTGTTGTTGGACAAGTCATTACTAAAAAAATATCAGTTTTAATTTTCAATTTATGTTGTATTTATCTCCATATTAGATATAATCAAAAAGTCCACTGCAGAAAATTGTATAAACACCACTGATATTTGAAAAGCTTAATCCAGGGGTCAACAAACACTGTCCTGGAGGGCCACTGTGTCCTGACTCCTGCCTTAATTCAAATTCCACAAGGGTTAAAAAAAAGAAGAAAAAAATCACAAATAAATAATACATATATTGAATGTGCACTTGTAGGCAAATACAAATGTAAAAATATATTATTTAAAAAAAAAAACTTTACTTGCAGATATAATATTACCGAAAGAAATTTAAAAGAGTAAACTTTCATGACTATGTTTCTCAATACACTTATGTACACTTTTAAAATGTGCACTTTGTTATAATTCTTTAAAATAAATTTTAAATTAAGTTTTAATAATCTTTTTTCATGCATTATATAAGTACAATTATTTTGACATGTTTACTAACATACTAAAGCTGCGAGTTGTTAAGTATAAGAAATAAGAATAAGAATAATTAGATTATAAGAAATTAGATTATATTTTAGTTTACATTAAGGCTTGTCAGTACATACAGCAACCATTATTTCAAAAACAATAAAAGATATAAAGATGTGTCAAATAAAAGTTTAACTAGTTGCATTTAATATGTTAAGACTATCTCTAGAAAATAATTTCACATTTTGTGTTTAATTAAATGGTCACCTGTTTTTAACTTGGATTTAATTTGGATTATTTCTTTCACAGAAAAAAAGGTCCTCACTGTTACATTAACCTTGAATGAAATCATCAGAACGCACAAGTGTCGCTTTTTTTTGCCACATTATGGCAACCATACATAATACAATGTCATACCATTTTACATCAAATTTACTCTACTGTATCTCGAGAAAACAAGCAGACAAAAAAGAAGATTCATAGACAAGGACAAGTGAAGAAATTATGCTTTATCCAGCATTGCTTTATTTATTGTACAAATACTATGCTCATTAGTGGTGTTTTTGTTCTCCACAGTTATCATTTGTACAACATTAGGCCATTCTATCATAAACAAGTTACCAAACTATACAGAAAAACCTTCCCTAAAGTGGGATCAATACCAGCAAAATCTCTTCAGCTGTAATGACAAATCAATGCTTCATAAAAACATGGATAAAAAACGTGGTTATGGTACATTATTAAAAAAGCTCAACACATAATACACTGCATGTGCACTGATATAAACTGTACAAATGTCGATAAATTACCACAGATTTGTGAGTCTTGTAAAAAATAAAAAATAAAGAGGTAATTACTCTTCAATAATCAATAATCATTTAGCTATAATCATATTGTGTTTGATCTTCACACTGACGATTCCTGATTTTGACCACGACAATGCCTTCCTGAAAACCGCAAACACAGTTTAGGTTGAGTTCAAGTGCAAGGTGATTTACATAAGGGTAAATATTGTGCTATGATGATAAACGTAAAATTCCACTTTATTTAAATGTGCCATTCTATACACATAGTTTTCAATAACTACCTGAAATGTTGGTGTCAAAGTTATCTTACATGTCTAAAGAAAAGTACATCAGCATCATCTCAACAAACATTTATTAGAAATGTAAAAATATTTTGTAGTTGCTCCCTATGATGTAGCCCTCTGAGTGTGGAGATGGAAGTTTATATATGAACAGAATCTGGCGCTAAAGAGTTTGTTTGATTTTGGTTATTTTCCTAACAGTACCAAGGACCCCCAAAAAATAACAAAGAACTTTAAAAATCCAAACCACTGCATGATCCACATGCTTGGAAAGAATATTATTTTCAGTGCAATAATATACTGACAATATGAGGGGAATGTTGGAGAGTCTTCTCTTGATGTCAACCTGAAGCTTTGGTTTCCCACTCCTACAAACACAAACAAAAAGAGGTCATAGCTTGAATTAGCTTTTGTTTTTTATTTTCAGTAATATTAATTTTAGTTACATTTTTAGTAATTTTGTTGTGTTGTTGTTTTGTCAGTGTTCTTAGTTTTTTTTGTGTGTGCTGTCAAATGGATGAATCGCGATAAATCTCATCTAACAAAAGTTTGTAAACATATAATATAGTACATACACACACACACACACACACACACACACACACACATATATATATATATATATATATATATACATATATATATATATATATATATATATATATATATATATATATATATATATATACATACACATATAATCGTGTAATGTATGACTCTTCTGTGGAACACAAAAGATATTTAGCTGAATGTTTTTGTCCATATAATGAAGGTCAAAAGTCATTCAAGTGAGAAGCTGGTGTTAGTTGTCAGTTCATCTACTGAGTCATCGGGAAATCCAATACAATCAACAAATCCATGTGGGAGGCTGTGCAGTGTGCTCATGCTGAATCGTACCTTCCTCTTCTGGAAGACCTTGCCATGCTCGATAAACAGGGCAGACGGAGCTTTCTTTAGGGTGCTTTTTGCTGAGGCAGTTCTCCTCAAGAGTGGGGTCAAAAAGCCCCCCTTTGAGAGAAATAGAAAAACAGAGGAAAGTGTTCAAGACATTTCCTTTTATAGGGTGAAATGGTCAAATATCCTAAATGACTCAAACAAGAGTCACAGCTGCTTCTAAAAACATTTAAAAGTCAGCAGAATCCTCCACTGAGGAACCACTCATCATTGTTTGATAAAGTAGGGTGTAATGGTCGGTTAAAACAGCTCTTATCTGTGCGTTATTCTCTGCTCCTCTGGGAGGAAGTGGCTCCCAATCCAACCCACTGTAATTAGTGAACTCACAACAGCAGCGACAACTGACAAACAGAGCACCAAACAAGACAAGCCACAAAAAAATTACATAAAAACACCTGAAAATGGCCCAAAATCAACCGTCGTCATTTTTGTCTCATGTATTTGATCTTGCAAATTCAAAATTAATTTCTTGCAAAGTGTTGCAGTTACACAATCCAAAGAACAGGTGGCAGTGTAGCACTTCAACTTCAGCAGTTCAGTCATCTAGCCAGACCCAATGCCACTTTAAAAGGCTCCTATCAGACCTTACAAATAATACTATGGTATTATCATGTTTTCTGGGCATTTACTAAGATTACTGTGTTTTTCCTGACATTACTATGGTGCAAAAGGGTACTGTGGCAGCATCCTCGATACAGTGATGTCGTCAGATGCCAATGACATCATACAAGGATTTAGTTAACTAAAACAAAAACCTTTTTTTGTTACTTGAAATAAAATAAACGTTAATGGAAATATTTCTCATTTTCATCTAGTTTAACTTGATGTACAAAAATAAACTAAAAGTAAAACCAAAATAAAAATGAATAAAATCTACATAGAAATGTCAAAAATGTCAAAAATGACAAAAACAAAACAAAATTACATTTTAAGTAAAATCAAAATGGAAAATTTAGAAATAAAAAATAATTCAAAATAATAATAATGATAACAATAATAACTATAACAGTATCTCATGGTATATTTAAAAAACAAAACAAAAAAACAAACAAACAAAAAAACAAAACTTGGTTTTCTGTGGTACAGTTTTTTACTGTAATTCTTGTAACACCATGGTAACACCATGGATTTCCTTAAAATGTCTTGGAGTATCAAATACCATGATGCATGAATATGGTAATCATCCAGTACCGTGATATAATATCAAAGTTCCATGTTATTATAATCTGATATCATCACTGTACCATGGTACTGCTACAGTGCTTTTATTGTAAGGGACAGTTGTTACCTGTGCTCGTTCAGTGCAGAAAGCAAGGGACCGCCTGAAGGAATTCCGTTTAGCTGGCTTCGTCCCCAAGCTCACGAGATTGATCTCTGACCCTGTTCGTAACTGCACACGACTCTTTCCTGTCAGGTCCAGCTTCTGCACACCCCTCTCAATCTCAAACACTTTTGTACCTAAAACAAACACACAGGGGATTGCTAAGCTTTTGTATTGTTTTTTTGTACAAGTCTCTTATGCTCATCAACCCTGCAATTATTTGATTACAAAATGCAGTAAAAACAGAAATACTGTGAAACATTATTACAATTTAAAATTATTTTCTATTTTAATATATTTTAAAATGTCATTTATTTCTGTGATGATAAAGCTACATTTCCAACATCCATTACTCCAGTCTTCAGTGTCACATGATCCTTCAGCTGATTTGCTGCTCAAGAAACATTTCTTGTAGAAACATATTAAAAACAGTTGTGCTGATTACTATATTTGTGGAAGCCTTGATACATTTTTCTAAATGATAAATAGAACGTTCAAAATAACAGTATTTACTTGAAATAGAAATATTTTGTAACATTTTAAATGTCTTTACAGTCAATTTTTATCAATTTAATGCATTCTTGCTGAATAAAAGTGTTAATTATTTAAAAGAAAAAATATCACTGACCCCAAACTTTTAAATGGTAGTGTATGTAATGATTATGAATGTAATTTTTTGTATAATAAATTAGGAGTCCCGGACTGTAAAATGTATCCCTTAAAGGTGCCGTAGGTGATTCTTTGCAGAAACATTTTTTGTTATGCTGGTTGAAAGTCTCCTCATATCCTGATAGCAATCACTATGTTAAGCAGTCTAAAAGTATTTTTATAAATATATGTCGTCTGTGGAAGGTGTAGGACCATTGAATGTTCGTTCAATCGTTGCATTCGGTCCGAACAGTCCTATAGCATGTGTTCCCTGTCGGTCAATGTGTATTTGCATACCACTGCGCAGGCTGTTCAAGCAGACATAATTAGTCATCAGCGCGTTCGCTGTGCAGACAGAGCGGGTATGGCAGGCAAGCAGCAACAACAACCAGACTCTCATCGTAGAACCCCTGGCATACAAGAAATATTATTACACACGGACAAGTTTTGCAAGCTAAACAAACCGAAAACTTGCTGCATCTAATTCCGTTTTTAAGAATTTGTTTATGTTTGGTATTGTAGTACTGTTACTAACTGAACTATAAAGTTTTCTCACCGGTGAATGATACATGATTTATTGCAGTAACATTGTCTCCTGTCTTCTGGGCTGTGCATGTTAATGCTTTCAAGAGGCATGGCTTTGGACGGCGATTTGCAGGGAGGGTGGGACGTACGCTTTTAGTGCTATCAGGCTAAAGTTAGCGTTTTCCCAGATGTCCTACTGCACCTTTAAAACTCACCTTTGATCACCAAAATTACATATTTAAAAGTGTTTTCCTTGAAAAAATGTTTTGTCATGCCTTAAAATAATGCCTTATGAAATCGAGAATTCGGCCGCCAATGGTGTTCAAGCGCGCAAAATAGAGGGGGGCTCCCCCGCACTATAGGGCGGTGCTGAGTGCCATTGCCTCAGAATCTTTTCCTTATACGCTACAAGCCAGCTTGCTGTAGATGTACGCTCACACTCAGGGTCGGAGCCTAAAAAGGATTGTCGCTCCCGTGTTCCGGCGAGTATGACATATTCCTCAAGATGCCTCCCAGACGGTGGCACTTCTGCCTGGCCAATGACCTTCCGGAGCAGCGCTGCGTGAGTCCGTCTGAACAAAAGAAACGACAAGAAACCTTCAAAAGGACAATACTGCGTTGCTTGCCCTGCCTCAGAGCAGTGCTGAGCCATGGTCTGTACATGGTATAGCCTGCCAGTATCATGCTTTCCCCGTCGCCCACTACACCGAGCGGCAGTAAAGAAAGAAAACAGCTTATCTTCATAAGTCCGGCTTGTTATGCTCCCCACTCCGTGGTAGAGCTGCGAGCCGAGCGCGGAGAATGCAGCTAGTGTCCTCATGTCGGCACAGGTCCCGCATGGCACTACTTACATGCATCTTTCACACAATAAGCAGCCCCTAGCCTCAGAGACCTACTGTGTACAGAAAAGCACTCACACAATATTAACAGCCCCCTGTCCCAGTGCAGCAGCCTGTCATTTATGGAAGACAAATTCCCAGCAATCGCACGATAAACAGCCCCGTCTCAGTGCAGTGGTCAGTCGTGTAAGGAGGACAAAATTCCCACCACTCACGCAATATGAATACCCTCCTGTCTCAGTGCAGTGGTCAGTCGCGTACAGCGGATAAACAGACCACGTCTTTGTGTGCTATGGTGGCTGACTGTACTAAGAGACGTGCAATCCCTAAGCAGAGCTCACTGGATATTGGGCACTATCGCTTGGCTTATGCGAGCCAGGGGCTGGAAGGCCCCCCTTAACATGAGAGCTCACTCGACGAGGTCTATTGCCTCTTCATGGACCAGTTCTAAAGCGCCTCTTTAGGGGTGTATGTTTGCAGCCGGCTGGTCTTCACAGAACACATTCGGCAGGTTTTACAAGTTGAATGTGCTGCCCTAAAATGCCGTCTCAAGTGCTTTCGTTGAGTGATTAACCTCACTTATCTCCTAGTCTTGCTATTGACTAAGTGTGCACACATGTTGTTGCCGCTTCGGCTGTTGACGCTGTGCTTATGTACATGCTGATATGTGATTACTGTGGTTATGTTGCCCTGTATTCTTCAGTGCAACTTTCTACTCTAATCTGACTGTATTTGCTCACAGCTGTTGTCGCTACGGCTGCTGATGCTGTGCTTATGTATATACTGATATGTGATTAATGCTGTTATGTTGCCCTGTATTATTGAGTGCAACTTGCTATTCTGATCTGTTCACAGTTGTTGCCACTACAGCTGTTGACGCTGTGCTTATGTACATACAGATATGTGGCTCCTGCTGTTATGCTGCCCTGTATTCAGTGCAGCCTGATATTCTAGCTGATATACAAATTCGGGTGTATTTGAGCTGAGCAGCTCATTGGTCTGGCCCTACATATCAGCTGTGAGCACTCCTAGAGGAACGACACTATTGGCTGTTGTTCTACTCTGTGATTGGTGTAGCCTTAGCCCGGTCTCTTCGGCCTTATCTTCACCTCTCGCACGGCGGGATTGATTCTGTTCCTGCAGCGTCAAGCTGATGCGATACTGAAGTGACCGCTCTCGAAAGGGAACATCTCTGGTTACTGTTATAACCCCGGGTCACTGAGAAACAACGTGACCGCCGTTCATCGCTTGTATGATAAGCGCTCTGGCTGTGCTGCTGCGTTGTGATGAAGTATGTGCGTGTGCTATACCACTACTTACGCTGGTGCTATGCAATTCTCGCCTTCTATGTTGTCGCCTTCACTGTACTGGCGCCGACGCCAGCCATAGCCCTCATGATGCACTGACTTACTGCTGCTGTTCCCAACGTTATGTCTCTCTGCGTTCGCTCTACATTACTGTTATCTAGCCATGCCTCAACCCCTTGCATAGAGCCTGAGCCAGCTATGAATCCAGAGAACGATCGTGGCCGTAAGGCCGCCTTTTGTATACAGAACCTAGTTGCCTTTGAGCAATTACTGTTCTGTTGTACGGCGTGACAGCTGTAAGACAGGTTCTACATCAGAGAAATTCCCCCTTTTACACCGCATGTTCTGGCTGTGCAGTGGAAGATGGCTGAGTAGCCATTGGAGTGTCTGAAAGGCTTCGTGGCCACGCCCCTCTCCGGCGTGTCTTTCAACTAGGTCTTATAGACCGATGTGCAGTACCACTGCTTACACTATTAGCTACTGTACTTAATATGTAGCTGATGCATTCACGACACAGCCTTCTGTTTTCCATTGTTTCTAAGGGCACTACGGCTGTAGCTATCATTAGAGCTGGTTTGAACGCCCGAATGAACGCCCATCACATGAACGAACTATGTGTACATTCATGAATGTTGAGTGCGGCTATCTCCCCTCTACATGAGTGGAGCACGCGTTCTGGATGATCAACTGATCATAGTCCATTCAGAGAGTGTATTAATCCAACTCATCTTCTGCTTCCCAGAAAAGTAGAACTGGGCCTTGTTGTGATGCAAGCTCGTATTTCACAGAGGCGCTCACAGTTTGTAACTTTTACCTCCGCTCGTTTGAGCCGAGAAGTATCTCCCTTTAAGTGTCCTCAGGAAGCTCACAGGCTGATGGCAGAATATTTTGCTATGCTCTCACTGACATGATAAAGATAGTGAAACTACCAGTCCTATTATGTCTGTTCTCACGTCCCCCGCTTGTTGCGGGCGTCAGGAACAGTTAAAGCCCGTGTTAGGTTCATTCCGCTCAAGTCGGAGATGTTTATTGAACATGCTTTCAAGTAGACGCATTGGGACAGACCCTCGCACAGAGTTGGCCAAGGGACTGGATTATATCAGTGTGCCTGAAATATATCTGTTTTTGGTCAGACATCCTCTATCAGTGGCTTTGTATTTTGCAAGAGTACTTGGACGGCGACTGTATCCCCTCCCTGTTTTAAGCACACCTCTTGCACTTCTACATGGCCGATTCGTGCTGGGAATCTGGTCAGTTCTGTGATTAAATGTCTCCTCACTCATTTCGTGATGTTGCCTTGCAAGAGGATTATATCTACAACGCAAACTGACTTTGTGGGTGTTGTCAAACAGTTCATGTGACTATTATGACCCTGCTAGTGGTGTTCAACTATGTTGTTTAGCTGTTCGCAGTCTGTTGTTACAGGCGCACACACTGCTGCCTTCTGTGCAAATTGTCACCCTCGTGGGTTGTATCTGTGCGCATTCATGCAGTAAAAGCACAGACAAGGAATATGTCATCATTATGGTTTCTCCCACACAAGTAGTAACCTTTATGGAAAACCTATGCCAGGTGGGCTATGAGGCACCTTGCATGTTGCTATGGCCTATATGGTGTTTATAACCTGGATGTTCCTTGGAATGCATGTATTGTTCAGCACTTCTGTGTATACCAGTACTTCTGCTGCCTTCGGGTTTCATCTGCATGGTGTTACACGCTTGGACAGCATCAGCATCACCGCTACAGTGGACATCAGTACTAGGCGTCGGCACGACCTCAGCCATTATCCGCTCTGCTATGTGTTTGCAGTGGCCCATGCTTGAGCAACTTGCTCTTATAGACGCTATGCTGCTGAGCTTATAGGTCTCTGTTGTATGGAGTTCTTTTATCTTTCAACGGCTTGGCTTGCTGCCGATCTGGACCTTCGCTATCAACACGGCGGGATTTTATAGGTCCCCATAACACCAACTAACAGTTAGGTAGTCGAATCGAGAGACCAACTCAAAAGGGAACGTCTCCGGTTACCTAACGTAACGTCTCGGTTACGTATGTAACCCTCGTTCCCTGAGGAGGGAACGGAGACATTACGTCAGTGAATGACGAAATGGGGGTTTCGCTTAGAAGCCTATGAGCCAATGGCAAGGAAAATGCCATGGGTCTGCGGAATTTGCATAGCACATCTCCGCCCCACCGCGTGGGTATAAAAGGAGGGACACTGGCAATCTCGCATTATGTTTTCCGCTGAGGAGCCAAGACTGAACTGCAGGCCGTTCCAGCGGTACATCGGTTGTGGCAGAGGGACGTAACGTCTCCGTTCCCTCCACAGGGAACAAGGGTTACATACGTAACCGAGACATTCCCTTTCGTTCAGTCACTACGAGTTACGTCAGTGAATGACAAAATGGGGGTCCCAATTCAATCACGCCACAGCGGCTGTCTTCCAGTGCCCTGAGCAAGTCTGAGCTCCCTGTCATGAGACTAGCATGGACGAAGGACTAGGCTTAACGCAAGAATACCAAGGTACACTGGGTGGCATATACCAGGTGGAATATGTAACACAGTGCCTACCCGTAGGGAGGACTTAGAATACACATATGACCCGAGTGCAGGATGCATATGGAAAACTCAGAGGTATCCAGCCCGCAGGGTGGAATGTTTTAACCTCAAGATGGCAAGAGGGGTTTTGCCGATGGAAAACACGTGCTCGGAGGAGACTTACCATGGAAATACACATGTGGGGGTTGCCCAAGCAGGGAACCATGCACATGGAGCACCTAGCCAATCATGAGGGCTGACCAACTGGGCATGCACTCGGGTGACGGCATCAACAGTGCAGGAGGAACTCAGGGTCTAAGGAGAACTCATCTGAGTGAAATAGCGCATATATCCAGTCCGTGGAGTGGAATGGCACAACAAGCGATGACACCGAGCGGGTCCTACTTACTGGCTAGTGGAAGCAAGTACATGAGAGGACACTGGCTCTACCCAGAGATTATAGAATCTCATGAAAGCGTTGGGTGTCGCCCAGCCTGCAGCTCTACAGCCCAGGAGGAAGCCACACTCCGGGTGGAGTGTGCCTTCACCCCTAGGGGGCATGGTCGACCCTGCGTCTGGTAAGCCAAGACAATGGCGTCCACTATACAGTGAGACAACCTTTGCTTGGAGAGAGCCTTTCCCTTCAGCTTCCCATCAAAACAGACAAAGAGTTGGTCTGAGGTCCTGAAACACTGCATTCTGTCTACGTAAGCACAGAGGGCACGTACTGGACAGAGCAGTGCCAAGGCTGGGTCTGCCTCCTCCGAGGGCAGCGCTTGCAGGTTCACCACCTGATCCCTGAAAGGAGTGGTGGGAACCTTGGACACGTATCCAGGCCAGGGTCTCAAGATCACATTACAGTTAGCCGGCCTGAATTCTAGGTACGCTTCATCAACCGAAAATACCTGCAGGTCCCCTACCCTCTTGATGGAGGCCAAAGCGACCAGGAGCGCTGACCAAGTGCTTACAGGAACTTAAGCTCCACTGATCGCAATGGCTCAAAGGGAGCTCTCTGCAGGGCTGATAAGACCACTGCGACGTCCCAAGAGGGTATAAGAGGAGAGCGAGGAGGATTTAGTCTCCTCGCCCCCCTCAGGAACCTGACGACCAGGTCATGCTGAGGTCGTGCACTCCACAATCGCGGCCACGTAAACCTTCAGGGTGGAAGGAGACAGCCTTTGTTCCAACCCTTCTTGGAGGAAGGAGAGCACAGACCCGATAGGGCAATTTCTGGGGTCTTCTCGGTGAGAAGAACACGAGGTGACGAAGAGGTTCCACTTCAACGCATAGGCTCGTGGACAGGGCCCTAGCGGAAGTGATGGTAGCCATCACCTGAGGTGGTAGGGTACACAAACCTGCCGCGTCCCGTCCAGAACCCACACATGCAGGTTCCACAGATCGGGACGTGGGTGCCAGAGGGTGAGTCGAAGAGGCCAGCCTGGGATATGGGAGAGTTGAGGAACCGGGTCCGCTCAGCCTCTCGCATATCAGCCAGGTTGAGCCAGAGGTGTCTCTCCTGGACCACAGCTGTGGACATCACCTGACTCAGGGAGCCCGGAAAGCACCCTTCGTCGCCCGGAGAGGGAGGTCGGTGGCGGCACGCAGCTCTTCCATGAGCCCCGGATCAGCTGTACCTTCATCCACAAACGCTGCCTGAGCGTGATCTAAGCCCAAACATGCTAGGCAGTGAATGTGCCCATCAGATGGCAAAACAAATCGACCACACCCAGAAGTGCACGGGAGAGACATCTTGAAAAAGACGTGCCACACACAAGGAAAAAGCTCAGCAGAGCACTGAAGTGCCCAGGGAGTAGCACACACACTGTTGGCAGATCACAGCTAGCAGCAAGCAATGTGATCTTGCTGGAACGCGCAGTTGCACACTGGAGAGCCGTTCGTCTCATAGTGTTGAAGAACTCAGATATAGGCTTGCAGAGGAGTGAAGAGAAACTCTTGGCTCCGAAGCAAAAACATAATGCGAGATTGCCAGCGTCCCTCCTTTTATACCCATGCGGTGGGGCGGAGTTGCGCTATGCAAATAGGGATTAAATAGGAATAGATACATGTGGCATTTTCCTTGCCATTGGCTCGTTTTGAAGAACTCAAAGGTGATAGGCTTCTAAGCGAAACCCTCATTTCGCCATTCAATGATGTAACTCGTAGTGACTGAACGAAAGGTATGGAGTTAATATTGTGCCATAATTAAACAAACAAATCAAGCATTTTGCAAACAAACTCGATCTGCTTTGCAAAGGAAAACTCGACTTGTAAACAAACAGAAAGCAAGTACAAAGGTCAATTTGAGCGAAAATGCAGTGGAGTAACACATATGCATTGTGTTTTGCAAATAGAAATAAATGAGCCTAGATCATATTTCACAAATAAATACAAAGCATCCTACAAATTGCATGTAACCTTTGAACAAATACCAAATCTAGTGCATACAAATGCATATCTGTCTGTTATGATTGTGAGACACTTGGCTTTTTATGAGATCTTTCGGCTCGATTTTCTCACAAATGCAGTTGAGCAACTTCCTCTTCTAAAACAGTAGATGGCGCTAAGATAGGGGATTAATTTAGCGCTAGTCTCCCGGGAGAAGCACTGATTTGAAATTTGCCTTTGCCTACAGCTGAGGAAAATGACCAGTGAACAGGTGTGTTTCTGTCTTACTTTATCTATAATTAACCTTTTTAAGGTTTTCTTTTGCAAAATGTTATTACATATCTAGACAGAAATCCACATTAGCACTTAGTAGCAATTCACTCTCTCTAGGATAGGGGAATCTATAAGCTGAAAGCTCTACCATCATATGTTGCTTTTTTACATTTACATACATCAATTTAATTGTGAGCAGAATATTTATATTGTGTGTAATTTCCAATTAAGCTGTTATTTTGTGCGATTCCACCACAGAATTGAAAACACTATACATCATTTGAGATGTGGTGGAAATTTAGACTTCATAACCTTCATAAAAAAAAAATATTTTATTGAATTTTCTTCTGAAACATGTCAACTGCTGAGCAGTGTTAGTAGGCAAACCATTTGAGTATGAGAAGCATTTTAAGAGTTTATTTTCTAAAAGGTACTGTATGATTATTCATCGTTCATTCACTTTTCTACTTTTTACCTTGTCTTATACTCCCTGAGTACAGCATATCATGGAAAGTTGGGTTCAAAAAGAAAACATGATATTCTCATGGTTTTGACTGAAGAATCTTAAAGGATGTGTGTGCACGCACATGCCACAATGCTACAACCCTGCACTGTGACCAAAACCACAAGGGAGAAAAACCACTGATCCCTACCAAAATGGGAGCACAAGAGTGTTGCCTTCCTCTGCTGAGACAGTCCAGAAACACAGAGTCTAAACCTCACCTCACATGCCCTATAGTACACACTATAAAACACATGCTCACACACTGACGTATTCTAAACACAGCTCCAACACTACCATTCAAAACTTTAAGTGTTTTTTTTTTTCTTTTTTAAATGAATACTTTCTTGTAACAAAGATGTATTCAATTGATTTATAATGTTACAAAAGATTTCTATTTCAGATAAATGCTGTTCATTTGAACTTTCTACTCATCAAAGAATCCTGAAAAAAAGTATCATGGTTGAGAAAAACAGCACTGTAAATCGGTCCATAATCACGATCTAATAAAAGTCAAAGAAGTCTGATCAAAGTCAATAGAAACACCACTTAATGCCCATTTGCACAAGAAAAGATCCGAGCATCTAAACATTCCTTAAGAATGTAATGTTAAAGTGATTTATACAGGTCACACTGGCCTTATTAAGCAAATAAAACATGTGAAAAGCACAAAATTATGCTCTGGGATGTTATGCATATCCATAAACCATGACCATGGAAAGTTGAGCTTTGAGCTTTCAGCCACCATAAAATAATTTAGTACTGCTCAAATCAAATTAAAAGCAGATGCCTCTGAATTGTCAAGTATTTGCCGTTGACGAGGGAGTGATGGGTTAGGACAGGAGAGCTGTATACACGTCTTAATCATATGTTTTGTGCACAAGTGGGCCTGTCCTATAGGCGATACAGGCGGTCGTCTAGGGCCCGTTTACAGACCATCTCACAGGCCCTAGACCACCGCCTGTATCGCAAATAGATTGGAAGTTATGATCTACATTTAACTTCCAATCCATTTGCATCTCTCATATTGACCAAATGCATTCATGTATTCTTAAAGATTTTTACGAGAGAAAAATGACCTGGAAAGACTGATTATATGTGATGATGCTGATCTGCTTAAAGCAATCAGGTTAGAGTGAAAAAAAATTCCCACAAATGTAAAAGCAGTTTTTAAAATAACTTTTACAACAATTTGGTGACAGAATGAGTGGGACCAGGCAATGAGAGTAGAAAATGGGATAAAATGAATGAGAACTATAAATGTACAGTATATTTTAATCTTAATGCATTTCCTTTCTTAAAAAGTGCAACTCAGGATTAAGGACTGGAGTAATATGACTGACTCACTGTGGTTGCTGAAGATTTCATTATTGCTGTAGTTGGCAGAATCCTTGGATGACACCAATTCTCCATTTCCACTAGTGTAGGGTTTCTGAAACTGACAAATGGATAGAACAGATGTATAAGTTAGTTTGTCAGAGTAGCAGTGAACAAGCAACGACTGTCCATGAATTAAAAAAAAAGGCAACATCAAATCAAAATATACCCTAATTACTATCGTAGTGCACATTGTGAACAATTACGCAATAACGCATGTTATTATAATGTTTGTCGTTGTAATCTTTAATCAAAATGTGATAACTTTTAACTGATATCATTTTCCTTTTTATGGCAGATGTCACCAAGCTCTCTTATTTTTCAATCCCACACACACATGGTATTGGGCTGATAAATGGCCGATGTTAAAATTCTATACTATTTTTTGTTGAAATAAATAATATTAACAATACAAAAGTAAAAACTAAACTACAAGTGAATTTAATGCTTCACAAGATTATAAATAACAGTATGAAAAATGGATTTTCATTTTGAAATTTTCTTAACATTACATTTAACAGTGTTATTAAATTATTAATTTTATTCGTTTTAAAATAATAACTTTAAATGATTGTTAGATGATAGTAAATGTAATCTTAATGTAAAAATATTGAGAAAATGATCATCACAATTAAATATCGAGTATTAGCTGATATATATCCAATATTGACTGATGCTGATAAAGAATAAAAAAATCAGTAATATCAGATGCTAATGAACACGGTACCAATTGTGCGTTAACACGTACTGTATCATTTTTAAGTCTCTTATGCTCACCAAGGCAACATTTATTTAATCAATATACAGTAACAACAAAAATATTGTGGAATATAATTACAAATTAAAATATCTCTTTTCTGTTTTAATATATTTTAAGAAGTAATTTATTCCTGTGATGGCAAAGCTGTATTTTCAGCAGCCATTACTCCAGTGTTTAAGAAATCCTTCAAAAATCCTTCTAATTCTAATCCTTCTAATATGCTGATTTGGTGCTCATGAAACATTTCTTATTATTATCGTGTTCAAAACATTAGCTTTATAGTATTTTGTGGAATCCATGATCCATTTTTAAAACATCTTTGATGAATAGAAAGTTCAAAAGAATAGCATTTATTTGAAATAGTACTTTTTTAACACTATAAATGTATTTAACGTTACTTTTTATCAATTGAAAGCATTCTTGCTGAATATTATTTATTTTATTTAAAGCAACTTTTTGACATCAAACCTCTGAATCGTAGAATACAACCAATTTTATTTTGTTGATTTAAAAAAAATGCCTAAACACATTGCATAATTAGTGATATGTAACTTCACTAAACTGCAAACAAAACTGACTAGCTTGCTCAAATCAGAGAATTTTTTATTTTTTTTTACTCTTGTTACATAGGTCACATGCACTTCATTCTTTAATGGTCTTTTTAACACCCCCTGCTGGACCGTACCATGTGCTCCAGTATGGATGAGTTTGAATAGATGGGCTGAGAGTGGATTCCACCACACAGCTGCTGAAAGGGGTCGTCCATGTACATGTTTGAGGTGGGGAACTTGCGGCTTTTCAGACCACTGAGGAACAGAGGAAACAGAAGAATGGAAAGAGGATGCGGAAAGAATGTGAGTACTTTTGTGAGTGTGTGTAGCTCAGTGATTCATGCTTGGTTCATATGGAATGCTGGCAGCAGACAGACAGCATGTGAGTGTGTGTGTACCTCAGTGACTCGTGGCTGGTGTGTTGATATGGAGAACCAGCTACAGTGGAACTCCCATCCTGCAGGAGCTGAACCCACTGCTCTTTATCATCTGCACAATTTGCCTGCACATTCATACACGTAAAATAACATCTACAGTAATTCATAACACAGTGATAACAGTTAAAAACAACAAGAAATCAAAATAGACCATGGGCCCTATTTGAAGGATCTAAGCCCATGGTCTAAAGTGCACGGCACAAGTGCACTTAGGGCATGTCCGAATCCACTTTGGCTAATTTAACGACGGGAAAAATGGTCGGCGCACCCGGCGCATGGTCTAAAAGGGTTGTCCCTAGCCTGGGTGCCAGCCCGAACCCCGCCCAAGTTCGGTCTGGACTCAATCCGTTGAGGAGTAATTATGCTCGACTCCTAGAAGGCTGAGCCAATCAAATTGCCAGGGCGGGCTTTAATCGATGATGGACAGATGATCTTAGGTAATCACCCACGTCATCATAGAGCACTTGGGTTGGTTTTCAACAAAGATGACTGTAGCTGGAGAATTGAGATGTTTAGATTCCGCTATCGCGTCTGTTATAAAAGAAATCGGCAGCGCATTAATTTTAAAAGACGTGGATTTTATTTAAGATTTTAATCGGAAAGATGTGTTTGCCGTCCTTCCCACGGGATTCGGCAAAAGTTTAATTTATCAGCTGGCTCCAATGGTCGCTAAGAAGATGGGACGCAATGAAAACCCTGTGATCATTGTGGTTTCTCCTTTGGTCGCACTCATGGAGGACCAAGTAAAAGAAGCAACCGAAATGGGCATCTTGGCGTGCACAACATACTACGTGAACTAACTCGAGGCCCAGAGAGAAGGAAATGAATAGTGGAATAAAGTCGTTATTTTTGGGGTTTTTTGCGCACAAAAAGTATTCTCGTCGCTTTATAAACTTAAGATTGAGCCACTGTAGTCACTTGGACTACTTTGATGATGTATATTTTACATTTTCATATCACATACATTTTCAATGGAGGGACAGAAAGCTCTTGGACTAAATCTAAAATATCTTAAACTGTGTTCCGAAGATGAACGGAGGTCTTACGGGCTTGGAACGACATGAGGGTGAGTCATTAATGACATAATTTTCATTTTTGGGTGAACTAACCCTTTAAAAGCCAGTTGGGCTTGCGCCATGGCGGATTCGCTATTTACATGGCGGAATTTGCAAGCGGAAAAACTGAACGCTTCTCTAGTGAGGAAACAGATCTGCTCTGCACACCTCGTTTTCAGACCAACAGCCCATGGGCGCAAATTCATTTGCTATTTATACAACGTGGCGCAGGACGTGAAAATGATAACTGCATCGGGCTGAAACTAGCAAAAAACACTTGCGCCTGGTGTTGCATTGTGCCCGGTGTATTATAGGGCCCCATATTTACTTTGCTCAAATATCCCTGCCCTTTATAAATAGGCCTACTGTTGCAGTTCTATGGTACAGCGATGGTATCAGATGGTGATACTGTGGTAATTTTATATATACCAAGGTACATGCGCAAAACAACAACAATAAAAGCACTATGGTACTTTTTGGTATTGTTTAAAACCATGGCATATGTAAAAAAAAACAAAATATCTACGTTTACACTTTATTTTAAGGTGTCTGTGTTACAGTGTAATTATGCATTTAAGTATTGTGTAATAATAATTAACTACATGTACTTACTATAGGGTTAGGGTTAGGATTGGGGTTTGGTTTGGTTTAGGGTTAGTTGCATGTAATTATGCATCATTTATAGTTATTACTACACTAACTACATGTAACAAGTGTAAAAAGGTAACTGTAAAATGAAGTGTTACCATATCTACTATAAATGACTAAAACTAAAACTGGAATAAAAATCAATTAAATAAATGACTAAATAGTAATATTTAAAAAAATGTATACAAGCGAATATTGAATCATTTTTGTACCTCTAGTACAGCCACCTGGTCTCCGTGCTGTGTGATAGTAATGCGGTAAGCATGTGCTGTATCCGGGCCGGGACGGACCTCACTCCCTCTGAGCTGAACCGTGTACTGAGGGGTCTCTTCTGACTCCTCATCTCGATACATCTTCAGAACCCCGTCCTCCACCCGACACCAGAGACTCTGCCACTGACAGTTCATCAGCACGTTCAGGAAGGCCGCTGAGGACAGTGGACAAAGAGTTAATACATGTTATCAGTGCCTGATAATAATTTGTGTTCATGGTATATTTGTGTGTAGATCATTACATTTCAAATTGTGACCTTGGTTGCCTGGTGTTCTTAAAGTTGGCGTGTTTAATTTGACCAATGTTTAAAAACTATTGCTGAAAAGCAGAGACAACTATTGGTAAGCCACTCTCTTACAAAAAAGAGGGTTATTAGTGTGATATTTGTATACTTCTTTTAAACTTAAGAAATATGATAGCATACATTCAGTCTACTTTTTATGTAACAAACAAGTACACAGAAAAGTCTTAATGTATTTGGCCTATACTTGTTCTTATGATATACTTGATCTTTTGATTGAGATATACTTATGAAAAGTATAATTATTTTAAAGTGCCCCTATTATGGATTTTTGAAAATGACCTTTCATGTAGTGTGTAACTGTTACGTATTGGTTGAAGCAGAGGAGGAAGCAGGATCCACATGCAGTAGTCTTTTATTAAATAAACTCAAAACTTCACATATACAAGCACAAACTCAGGACTGAGACTCAGGGAACAGAACAACCAACATGGTGCAACCATATACAAGAACTGACCAAGACTGAACTAAACACAGGGCTTAAATACACAGACAGACAAGCTAAACAAGATAACAAGGGGGCGTGGCTAAACAGAAACACCTGGGAAGACTAATCAACATAACGGGAGACAGCTAAACATAAAGACAGGGGAACACATGACAGACAATAACAAAACACAACCCACACCGTGACATAGCCCCCCCTCTATGGGCGGCTCCCGACGCCCATCAAAGCAAAAAACAATAGTTCAGGAGGGTGGTGGAGCGGAGGCGGACCTGGGGGCGGGATGGAGGGCCAGGCCCGTGGGGCGGCAGAGGACCTGGAGACTGCGGCAGGATGGAAGACCATGGCAGATCAGGCTGTGCAGGCGACCAGGGCGGATCAGGCTGTGCAGGCGACCAGGGCGGATCAGGCTGTGCAGGCGACCAGGGAGGAGCAGGCTGTGCAGGCGACCAGGGCGGAGCAGGCTGTGCAGGCGGCCAGGGCGGACCAGGCTTTGCAGGCGGCCAGGGCGGAGCAGGCAGTGAAGGAGACGACCCTTCGGGCGGCCAGGGCGGAGACGACCCTTCGGGCGGCCATGGCGGAGCTGGCTGAAGAGGCGACCATGGCGGCATGGCCTCCACGGTCCAATCGCGGGACCTACTGCCCCCCCCCCCCAAATTTTCTTGGGGACAGCTACGGAGACATAGGCTGGAGCAGGCACCGGCTCAGGAACAGACACCGGCTCAAGAACAAGCACGTCGGCGGCCATCTCTGGTGAAGGCTGAGGTTCTGGCATGCCGGCGGCTACCTCTGGTGAGGGCTGAGGTTCTGGGATGGAGACAGGCTCAGGACTGGGCAGAACCAGCGGCGGAAAAGTCTCTGTGCTGGACGGGACCAGCGGCGAAGGAAGCTCTGGGCTGGATAGGACCAGCGGCGAAGGAAGCTCTGGACTGGACGAGACCAGCGGCGAAGGAAGCTCTGGACTGGACGGAACCAGCGGCGAAGGAGACTCTGGGCTGGACGGGACCAGCGGCGACGGAGGCTCTGGGCTGGACGGGACCAGCGGCGAAGGAGGGTCTGGGCTGGATGGGACCAGCGGCGAAGGAGGCTCTGGGCTGGACAAGACCAGCGGCGAAGAGGGCTTTGAGCTGGGCAGGACCAGCGGCGAAGAGGGCTTTGAGCTGGGCAGGACCAGCGCCGAAGAGGGCTTTGAGCTGGGCAGGACCAGCGGCGAAGAGGGCTTTGAGCTGGGTAGGACCAGCGCCGAAGAGGGCTTTGAGCTGGGCATGACGCTCTCAGTTTCAGGCTCGGTTTCAGGTAATACTGTGAGCTTGCGTGGCTCCTCATTCGTAAAGCCCACAGTAACTGACGAACCACTCCAAAGAAGGGCAAAGTTAATAAATCCTGCTAGCGAGGCTCGAGGACTATCACTAACCAGTTTTGACTGGTAATATTTATTGAGCCCATAACAATAAAAATCAATGAGGGCATAATCTGGAAAGTCAATGAGTTGTGAAAGGTCTAGAAAATCTCGGGAGTGGTCGGTTACCTTGACGGAGTCGAATGAGGCGTACTGCTGGATCCATTGTGGGGTCAGTTCTTCTGTTACGTATTGGTTGAAGCAGAGGAGGAAGCAGGATCCACGTGCAGTAGTCTTTTATTAAATAAACTCAAAACTTCACATATACAAGCACAAACTCAGGACTGAACTAAACACAGGGCTTAAATACACAGACAGAGAAGCTAAACAAGATAACAAGGGGGCGTGGCTAAACAGAAACACCTGGGAAGACTAATCAACATAACGGGAGACAGCTAAACATAAAGACAGGGGAACACATGACAGACAATAACAAAACACAACCCACACCGTGACAGTAACCTAGTTCTAAGTGAATGAAAACATACTGCAAAGTTTTAAATCTGAAAGTGCACTGTATATAAAGTTATTGTCTTTCAAAAGTAAGAGTCGACACTGAGTCAATGAAATGAATCGGTTTTCAAACGAGTCATAAGCCGTTTCGTTGTGATGTCAAGACGAAACATTAGCATATTGCCCGCCCACTTATTGCGCGTTATTATTATTTTTTTACCTTATTGGAATCGAAACTTTGAATCAATAATAATTGTTTAAGCCTCCTGACTAGCACAACACATTGGCTCAACCAGTGATGTATGTTTGGGGTGGTTCTGTCTGTTTCCCAACCAATTGCAGATGGGGGGAGTGATCAGAAGAACATGCTTGAAAACAATTAAATTTTTTTTGTCATTCTGTTTGCTAGGGGTGCAGAAATTACACACTATGGCATAAAATAAACGTCTGAGTCTATAATGAAAGTATGCTTGTACAAACACAAATAAACAAATAAACCTGTATGAAAGTTTCCCTTTCAAGTTGTTTGTGGAGACACGTGAAGTAGACATCTACACGTCTCTAATCAGTGAGCGCACGTTTCCAATAACAAAACATTAAAACATTACTCAGCGAGTGGTGAGTCGTAGCCACTTCTAAGTTTCAACTAAACTTTTGATCTTCCCCAAAATTGAATTAGCTCATTTCTTTTATAAAATAAATAGCTTTTCCTGTTTCCTTCATAAACAAATACACGCTCTGCTTACATAAATGCTGAGCCACTATCAGAAAGTTCACCCAAATATTTAAAACACTGCTGAGTTCACTGCTGTGGTTGTCACCCCAATGTCAAAGGTGACAATAAAATCTCACAGGAATCCATCCACAGACAATGACACAGTGTGGAAAACACCCAGCCTGTGTCCTGTACGGCATGCAGTGAATTTAGCCCCTAATGAATAACACCAAAACGAGTGAACAATGGCACAGTTGTGCTAATAGAAGGGCTAGCTCAGATGCAACGTATGCAGACCTTCTCCACATAATGGGTATAAAGCATATGTTTTTTGGTAGGCTTCTTTAATTAGAAACAGCATTAGGTTACAGAATGACAACAAAGAACTGTGGGAAATGCAGACATCAAACAATGAAATCAAAACTGACCCTATTTACATTCTTACACGATACAATTTTTACATCATAACAGTTTCGTTTTCAAAAACTTGCACAAGTTTGCGTTCTCAGGCCACCAAAACGCCATTGTCGTGTAAGTGAACGGCCATAACGCATTTAAGGTTTTCTGTTTTCAATTGAAAACGATGTTGTGTAAACGGCCCTTAAATGAATAACTAATGATTATTACAATGAATCAACGCTGAACTTACCGGTACTTAAACTGGATAATGAATTTCTTCTAGAGCTGCTGTACAACCAAAACAATCTTTGTTGCATTAATTTCATGTTATCATTGTAAAGCTTTGCAACAATCTGTATTGTAAAAAGAGCTATATTAATAAAGGTGACTTGACTTGACTTAAAATTTTATCTTGATTTTATGGTGAATGATTCATCAGTGCACTTTATTCAATTTTACATCAAAATGTAATAACACATCACAACCTTGGTAGGCTGGCATGCATAAAGTCGTGATGTAACGGAAGTAGCGAAGCTATTTTCTTCCGCAATGCGAAGTAAATCCAAATGAAACGGTTGTTGAATGGATGGGTAATAACTTGACCCCCCTCTGAAACAACTTTACTTTATGGCTGACATCCCCAAGACATATTTACCAAGACAGTCCACTCATATTACTATAAATTGGAAAAATTGCAACATGCAATGTGGTGGAATAAGTCTTGCCTTCAAAATATAACAGTCAATTGCCAATTGGTAAATGTCACTGCATCACAGCAGCGGCCGTTAGAAGCTCCGGTTACCACAGAAGTCAATATCCTGAGACAACCGCATTGGCTGAAATAACCTGAAATGTGCACTTTTTTAATGCTATTTGAGCATAAGAAACAATATATATATTAGACAGTTAATGTCATATTTCATTTCTGATTTGAAATATGATATATGTTAGTTCAGCAAGCTGTTTTTGAGATCTCAGTATTTCTCCATTTAAGCAGGTAGGAGTTGGTTTTGAACGGCCGGAAAAGCTGCCCGGAAGTGTTGCAAATATGATCGCCAAGTGATGTTCTTTGATAGGGACTTTCAAGGGCTGAGAGTGGGTACTTCTTTTGAATTAGTAATTACTTCTCGGCCATTAAAAAAAAAAAAGTTCTATATCCACTCAAAAAGACTGAAACAAATCATTTCAAATAATAAGTTATGCTACAATCCTTATCAGCCAGTTTGACTCAATGAGCTGTCAATTATCCTTCATGTTTTATTTTCAGACGTCAGAAGAACGTAACGCTTGGAATTTTAATGTGATATGGTATCACAAGAATATCTGTGGCAAGAGCTCTTTTCAGTCTGTTGCATTCTTTTCCTCGTGATTCTTTTCTTTTTTTTTTTGCATTCCACTGAAAAAAGACAACATATACTGCACATTTGTGGTCTGCTCTCCTGGTTTACTGTACGAAATATCCCATGTACAAATGATTTACTCGAATGCACTAACAATCTCTCGTTTTCTCCCCAAATCCTCACGTCTCTTTCCAGGTTTGTTTTCACATGAATGATTTGAAATATAATTGTCACCCCTTTTCACTTCTAATCCCTATTAGCAGTGTGTAATGGAACGCTTCTAAAGCAGGAAAACAGAATATTTTTTATCTGTCAAAATGACAGAAAGCACTTTGAAATATTATCACTCAATGCTAAAGTTAATGAACATTTTTGATTAAAGGCAACATATGTTACATAATATAGACAAATATTACTTATATTTAACCCGTCCGTAATATTGCTGCAGAAAGAATCAAGCTTTTAGGGATATTCATGGTCTGTTGTAGTAATTTGTTCATTATTTTACACTTTCAATTTTCCTTTTAATGTTCGATGGTTGAAGGGTGAGTACAATAATGACACTTCATTCTTCTCAGTTTTAAACAAAAAAGCTTATTATTGCATTCAAAGAGCGAGCCTTTCACTGATTGCTTACAGTTTAACGGAAGTTACTCCCATAATTCGCATAGGAAAAAGGAAAAAGGAAAAAGGGCATAGGAAAAAGGTGGATAGTATGTATCATGAATGCAATCCGGACTTACTACATCCGTCATGTTGTCATTGTCATTTGGCACTGCTGTTCACAAATCTAATTCCCGTAGCTTCATGGGATATTAAAGTGTACCATTAAAGAACCAGAAGTAGTAGGTCATCCGGGTACTTTTCGCCTACTGTTTTTATGAATACTCTGAATTCAAACATATTTCTCATCTCACATACTGTTTTTAACCAACTATATATTAGGGAAGTGTGTGATTTCGGATGCAGAGAAGCTCTCTCATTTTTAAAGGAGAACTTGGTAACTTTTTTAACTTAATAAAACTGTCTAGAAATCATTTGTATGGTTAAACAACCTGTTCTGGTGATATTGGTGACTTTCCCCGCTCCCCCCAGCGTTCCCAGGCGGAAAACCAACCTTGCAACTTGGGCACTACCGTCCCGGCAAGATAGAAATTGGAAGTCTCGTGAGAAGCGAGAACTAGAACGAGAACGAGCGCGAAACACAAATTGCTTTACGGCAATTCGACATAAACACCCACGCATGTATGATGTATTACCAGATTACCCACCTCGGTAGACATAGCTCCACACGATACAGTTGGCTTGCTCCGATCAAAACAAACGCACATGAGCAGCGGTAGAGTGGGGGAGGAGGCCGCCGCAAGTGAGTTTTTTACGACTGTGTTGTGAAATATACGCCCCCCCACAGCTGTAGGGGGAGCTCGTGGGGAAAACATGCGACAACAAAAGGGAAAATCAGCGAAGAAGTGACTAGAGTTCGCTAGAGTTACCGAGTTCTCCTTTAAACCCTTCTCCTCCAAACACTTGGTTCCATTATGGTACGAAACACCCCCTTTTCATCATCCAACTAACTCCTGTGTGTGTCCAAACGCAAGTGTGTCTGCTCACCTCTGTCTTTGTCTTTAATCTCCACATTGCTAATTGCAGACGGAAGACTTGAGATTTTCTCTTCATCCGAGTCTGTATGGAGGACAGTACTTGACTACAGCGAGAAAGAGAGATTGTAAGAACTCGCTAATTGACATAAGCAAGTACAACATATTCTCCAACACAGGTAAGTCAGTCCTTTATCTACAAATTGGCTTAAGATGGAACACAAGACTTTGCTAATCAGTTTAGTTCATGGCTCAAGCCAGCAGAACATTCATGAAAGAGACTCTGGAATGGACGTAAGGGAAAGGTCTCCAGATGAATAACCACCAAGCTAATTCAGTAACATCTCTTTCAGAGAAATGAAGTTATGCTGTTACTCTCTTGCTGTGTCCATCACATTGATAATGTTGTTAACATAGAGAGCAGGAACTGGCATGGTGTCAGTGAGTATGTGTGATTTACCCTGCAAGAGTCCAGCCTCTCGCTCCTCAGGATGGATGAGGAGCTTTGGGATTCAGGCTCGTAATAAGAGGAGCCGCTCACTTCTTCTATAATCTACAAATGAGGCAAACAGAAAACAAGTTAGTTAAAGTTACAGTTTAAAGTTGGCATAAAATGAAAACTCACCCTATGTATTTTCAAAATGCATCTTATAGATCTTATTGTGAACAATTCATCCGTTTAATTTTTCATCATGTTTATTTTTTTTTTTAACTTTTGACCTCGTAATGTTTAATCAAATCATCATAACTGGACCTTCCAATGAAATGACAGACATCACTCTGGTGATGTATGCAGGGTCTGCAATCACTTCGTTTGCTTAAACCCTGCCCTCATATTCATCTGCCTTCACTTTTGAGTGCAACGGCCATAACGCCCTACATTTGGTCTTTGGATGTACACTCACCGGCCACTTTATTAGGTATACCTTGCTAGTACCGGGTTGGACCCCTTTTGCCTTCAGAACTGCATTAATTTTTCGTGGCATAGATTCAACAAGGTGCTGGAAATATTCCTCAGAGATTTTGGTCCATATTGGCATGACAGCATCACACAGTTGCAGTGTCTCAAATGAATCTCCAATTTCTGGTGAATCTCCCGTTACACCACATACCAAAGGTGCTCTATTGGATTAAGATCTGGTGACTGTGGAGGCCATTTAAGTATAGTGAATAATAATAATTTGTTACATTTATTTAGCGCTTTTCTCTGCACTCAAAGCACTTTACATGGAAGGGAGGAATCTCCTCAACCACCATCAATGTGCAGCATACACCTGGATGATGCGATGGCAGCCATAGTGCACCAGAACTTCCACCACACACCAGCTTATTGGTGGAGAGGAGACAAAGTGAACTCATTGTCATGTTCAAGAAACTAGTTTAAGATGATTTGAGCTTTGTGACATGTCAGGTTATACTGCAGGAAGCAGCTTTTAGAAGATAGGTACACTGTGGTTATCAAGGGATGGACATGGTCAGCAACAATCCTAAGGTAGGCTGTTGCATTTAAAATTGGTACTAAAGGGGCCCAAAGTTTTCCAAGGAAATATCCCCCACACCATTACACCACCAGCCTAAACCATTAATACAAGGCAGAATTAGTCCATGCTTTCATGTTGTTTAGGCCAGATCAGATCAGACCAGGTGACGTTTTTCCAATCTTTTATTGTCCAATTTTGGTGAGCCTGTGCAAATTGTAGCCACGGTTTCCTGTTCTTAGCTGACAGGAGTGGCACCCAGTGTGTGTCTTCTGCTGCTGTAGCCAATCTGCTTCAAGATTCGACATGTTGTGTGTTCAGAGATGCTCTTCTGCAGACCTCAGTTGTAACGAGTGGCTATTTGAGTTACTGTTGCCTTTCTATCAGCTCGGACCAGTCTGGCCATTCTCCTCGGAACTCTGGCATCAACAAGGCCTTTTCACACACAGAACTGCCACCTACTGGTAGAGATATTTTATCTTTTCGGGCCATTCTCTGTAAACCCTAGAGATGGTTGTTTGTGAAAATCCCAGTAGATCAGCAGTTTCTGAAATACTCAGACCAGCCCATCTGCCACAAACAACCATGCCACATTCAAAGTCACTTAAATCACCTTTCTTCCCCATTCTGATGCTCAGTTTTGAACTTCATCAGATCATCTTGACCATGTCTACATACCTAAATGCACTGAGTTGCTGCCATGTGATTAGCTGATTAGATATTTGCATAAAGTGTACCAAATAAAATGTCCGGTGAGTGTACGTCACAATATGGAGGAAAAGATCTGTCGCTACTTCTGTTTCATAGCAACTTTAAGTTTAATGAGAATGTAAGTCTAAGTTTAGACTTGGTCAGACCTTCCTCCACTCTTCGGCCTGCGTGCTGCTCTGGAAGCCCAAGATGACTGTGTCGGTACCGGCCACCACCTTCAGCTCGTGCTGCATCTTCTTGCTGTGTTTAGATTTGTAGACCGCGTAGCAACCCGTGAGGTTTACCTCCAGCAGAGGGTGTAAGTCTTTAGCACACTTAAAACACTGCCAGGGAAAAATGTATGTATTGAACAGTTACTAACAACATTCAGTTCTTTGTAAAGATGTAAAAAAATAATGCAGTGTTTTAAGACACTTAACTGCATGTTATTTACAATTAAATGAGAATGTATTGTAGTTGCAATTAGTAGCAATTGTAAATGAAAATTAGTTGAACTCTAAGAGGCTTATTTGACCCACTTAACTAAGATTTACATAATGTACTTATGCTTAAAGTTAGCTTTAATGTTAAACTACAAATACGCACCACACTTCAGAATATCTGACAGATGGATTCGACTAACTCTGGTTAGGTTAGTAACTTTTTCCGGTCAGAATCCGAAGTGCAGATCCGTGAACACTCTAATGGCTAATATTGCCCACAACACATTGCGCGTTGGACGAGGATTCGAGAACTACAAACACGAGTAAAAAGTGTTAAAAAACGACATACATGGAGGATGTGCGAGTCCGGCAGTTATGTAGAGAGGTTTACATAAAGGGGTTTGAGTGATTAATTATCAGTATCTAACCTGACGTAAAATGTATTTATTCAATGTTGTCCACATTATATTTCATCTGCAGCAGCATTGTGAACTTTTGTAAAGATATGTTTAGCCATTAACATTTAAATGCATCATTATATTCAAATTGCAAACACATGAAGAGAGTCTCCGCATGAAAGACCCACAACGTGCTACAACATTTCTCTCCGAAACGGTAGGAAATTAAATTAGATTAAATGGAGGATTTTAACTGTGACAAGATGATTGACAGGGCAGTTTATGGTGACAGGATGCACGCGACAGAGCTGTCCGTTAAAGATGACGAAGTAGTATGTCCCAAAGCTTGCCTACTCTTTTGCTACACACTCAAAAGTTACTTTTTTTTCACAAAAATATTACATACTTTTAGGGCATAGAATAAGTAGGCGAATTGGGACGCAGCATATAACTTATGAAGATGGAGTCTTCATTAGTTAAATTCTGCATCCCAATTCGCCTACTTATACTCCGTTCTCAGAGCCGGTGTTCTCAGCACTGTCAAAATAAAAGTTCCACTTTCAACACATCAGCCAAACAGATAAACTTATCGGTCGATGCCAATACTTAAAAAATGCCAAATATCGGCAAATATATCAGCCATGGCGATATATCGGTCGACCACTAGTCATTTGTGGGTGGGACATGTCGATATTGTCCCCACCACTTTTCGAAACATCAGTTGACTAGCAGAATATTCATTTAATTCGTTAAATAAGTGGCTATATGGTCCTGGAATGTGTTGTTTTTTAAATCATGCTGAGTGTTCGTTGTGTACGTTGTCGTTGTTATCAGACTCTCTATTCGTTCAGGTGAAATCACAAAAAAAATGCACACAAACATGTCACTGCTCTTGATATACAATCACTGATGAACATCTTTGGTTTTAATGAGAAGGAGAAAAAAACCTTTACGAGGGCGGATTAGAACCTAGAACCTAGAACCTCTGATATGCTTAACAAAAGTTCTACCACCAGACCATGAGGGAAAACAAGAAGTTAAAGTGTATTTATGTATTTATTCAAACTCGGGACTAATTGCATTGTTTTAGCAACCCAAACACCTTATATTAAAATAAGGTTTAATAAGCATTTATCAACAGTGATACTGTATGATAATTTCATTAATTTTGACCGCAAAATCTATTCTGTATTTTTACAGTTTTTGCTTGCAATTTTGTGAAATGGCTGTAATTTAACTGAATCCATTTGGAAACTTTGCTGCCAGACTTTTTACAGTTTTTATTTTTTACAGTGTGGATTAAAACTATGGATTTCTTGATTTTAATCGATTCTCATTTTGAAGAACCGATAACGATTCTTAAATCAAAATAATCAATCTAATCAATCAATCTGAACAAAGCTTTGTAGCGTACATCCTATCCAATAAATCGCAAAAAGCTTTATGCTTTGTTACATCTGATATGAAACAAAGTCACAGCTTTCAAATTCTGTCAATTTTATTAATACATTCAAACAATAAATACCGTTTTTAATGTGGCGCGACAGATCACTCTAGCGCCTCAGTTCAAGTGAAGCGGCAGTGCGAAGCTCACGTGAGCTTCACCATCTCTTTCACATTACTACTAGTTACAGCATGAAATAAACAAGAATGAACATCAGAAGGTATGTTGAAAGATACAGTACAACTTACCAAAATCCGTATATAGTCACATGTAATTGCTCAATCAGTGTTTTAACCGGCGAAAGACGTCAATAATTGCTTACGGCTTGAAAAATATTTACCTCAGAAAAGCCATTTAAAACTCATTAGTCAGCTAAAAAATGTACTCTATATGAACTATATTGCATGTTCATTGTATTTTTACTAAACCTGTTCTTCAATATCTAATGTATTTTTTAATAAATCCATCATGTTTTTATGACAGCCACCATTTAAATGTTTATATTAAAAAATATATATAATAAGTACAAAATTATAAAACATAATTAAGTCATTAAAAATGTACTATTACAATGTTATTATTATACAAATTTCCTTATGTGCAATTAGCACATTAATTAGTATGTAGCCTAAAATCAGTTAATTTTAACCTTGAGAGATCAGATGCTTGGGTTAACAAAATAGCAAAGCAGTTTGGAATAGAGGCATATTTTTTAATATATGAAACCTGACTGAGGCTCTTACCAGTAGTGAATCGTGCTTAATAATGAAGAGCTGGCGGGTCCACTGACCCAACCACTTCTTCCTCCAAAGGTATCCGCAAATGCGTGACTCTGGCACGGGTCTTAAGCAGGGTTGAGAGGAGCTCCACTGGATGTAGTGAGCTCTGTCCTTCACAAACTCGTCCTCCTCTTCACCGTACGACTCGTAGTGACTGCTGTCTGAGTCCACTTTATCTGAGGCAAAGAAGTGGATTTTAGCATTACAATGTTTTTAATCTCATACGTGTCAGTTGTTTTATTAAACTGTTGTCTCTTGTACCATGTAAGAAAGTAAGTCATGCAGGTTTGGAATGACATGAAGGTAAGTAAATGACAACTATCACTTTAAAAATGAACCGCTATAGCAGCTGCTTTAAATTTGTGATATTCATTGTAATATTCAGCTATTTGTCTTATAGTGGTCGGCTGCCACACTGACCTATAGTCTGACTGGCTGGGACAAACGGTTCTGCCTCCTCGTAACAGTCATCCTCCTCTAAACACGGGGGGTGTTGGGGGACAGCAGAACTCATAGACTGAAGAAACACACACAAAGAAAAGCACATAAGATATTTTCAATGTTCAACAACTCGTTAAATATCAGCCAGTCACATGGCAGCTCAATGCATTTAGGCATGTAGACATGGTCAGGACGATCTCCTGAAGTTCAAAATGAGCATCCGAATGGGGAATAAATGTAATTTAAGTGACTTTGATTGTAGCATGCATGGTTGTTGGTGCCAGATGGGCTGGTCTGAATATTTACCAGTAGACTGGTAGGGTTAGGGTTTGAATAAGTTGTCAAGTTTCAAATTTATTTATAGTCAGTTCAATGACTGTTCCCTAACAGTCCATTAAAATAAAGTGTTAGCAGATATTAAGCAAACAGTCTACTAATACTCTAATGAGAGTCAGTTGACATACTGTAGGTGCACCGTTACTTAAAGTCAACAGAATGTTCAAAAGGGACCATCAAAATAAAGTGTTACTAACTATACATTATATATATAAAGACTTCAGATGCAAAAGCCTCTAAGTGCCATCTGAAATTTTCTTCTAGAATGATAATTTTTATTAAGCTTGTATGTGTCAGGTTTGTGCAGGTTGCTGAAGACGAGGGAACAGAATTTCAATGCAGCTGGTTTATTCACAAACTCAGGTTACAGGAAAATACAGGAACTCAGGAAAATACAGGAACTCAGGAAAATACAGGAACTCAGGAAAATACAGGAACTCAGGAAAATACAGGAACTCAGGAAAATACAGGAACTCAGGAAAATACAGGAACTCAGGAAAATACAGGAACTCAGGAAAATACAGGAACACAACCATACAAAGACAAGAACCGACAAACACTGAGGGAAAACACATGGCTTAAATACACTGGGGCTAACAGGATAATTAACAAGCTGATTGACAGGACACAGGTGAAAGACATGACTAATTAGAACATAGGAGAAACTAATTAACAGGACTAAACCAAAAGCACAAAAGACAGGGGAAAACTGGATAACATAACTAAACCAAAACACAGAAACGTGACAGTATGTTTATGTTCAGTTATTTCACTTTAATGGCCTATTAATTGCCATTAAAGTGAAATTAATGAACTTAAACATACGAGCTTGAAAAAAATGCTCATTTTAGAAGAAAATTTACCACTTAGAGGTTTTTGCATCTGAAGTCTTCATATATATATATATATATATATATATATATATATATATATATATATATATATATAGCGGCAAAGCCACAGTGAAGACCACACAACCAAAATCTGGACCCTGATCAATCACAACTCACATGAGCTGCTCACGGCAACCACAAAGCTATAAATGACAACAACACAGCTGGCCAGAGTGATCACCTGAATGTGCACATGAGAGGCACTGTATCTGAGGTTTACAGAAAGGAAAACAAAATTGAGCTGAAACATATGGAGCTTAAATCCCAGAATTTAAGTACAGCTCTGCATTTAAAAGAAGAGAAAGAGAGAGACTACGCTTTTAGTTGTACTAAGGGTCAGTCAGTCCACAGTTTTTATGAGAGCATGGTGCAGACTGTTCAAGAGGAGCACAGCTGAAGGACAATGGCTGTGGTCTGCAGTGGGGTCAGTAATTTGTAGTCGGACATTGAGGGCAAATCAGTGGCACTGAAACAAAGCCTTCTGGGAGTTGAAAACAAAAAGGCAAAAGTAGACAGAATTTTTAAGGTCTTAAGTCCTCTACTTTTTAAGTTGACTTAATTCCCATGTGCCCCAACTTTATATTTTTCAAGATTCAATAAGAGTTTTCCTTAGGACAAGCATTGCTAAAACCTCCAAAACTAAAGAAAATAACAAAAAAGAAAAGTGAAGTGTACTTACAATATAAGCATTTTTAAAACACAATTTTAAAATTGCTTGTAACGCTTGTAACCTGCAGAAAATTAACATCAACAAAAGACTAAAACGGACTGACTTGAAGTAAGTGGGTTAATTTACTTTTTTATATCTCATCTTCATTTTTGTGTCTCTATGTTGGAATGTGGATGTGTGACTCAAGAATTTCAGAATGTTAATTACAAGCGTTTCTTCTGTTTTATCTCTTGCATATTTTCATTCTTTCTGTTTACCCCCTCACGCTCTTGGGGGAGGCGTGGTGGAGTTTGAGAGCACAGCGTGTACAGCTCTGGGGATCAGATACATATCTGTGAATGAAAGATGAAAGGGGTTTTTGTGTGTTCACGTGTATGTGAGAGAACAGGAGATAGAGGCCCAGAAAGAAATATAGATGTTAAATTGGAAAACAAGTAAGAACTTAAGTGCCAAAAGCTAATGGATCAAAAACGATAAGAACCAAGTATGTAGCTAATTTTGACTTTAAAGAGTGAGTAAACAACTATTCCCTGAAAATCCATCATTGTAGATTGTGTGCAAAATGTGTACAGTACGTTTGGAGTAGTAGAAAAAACAACAACAAAAAAACATTGTGGCACTTTTATGATGAGTAGCGGAAGCAGAAGGGGTCCTGAATGCTCACTAAGCCTGTAAACATTTACTGCACATTCCATGTTTACCTCCTTTAATTTGAACAACTCTAAAGAACTTAATTAAATGGAAAGAGCTTCTACTGTTATCACACAAGCAAACACACATTGAAACGTGCAGGTAATTTTAACCCTTTCAAATTGAGCTTATGTTACGTCATGAAGCACAAGAGAAACCAATCTAAGCCTGTAAAACACCTCACCTCTTACTAACCCACATAGGCACACATCAACTCATCTTACATAAGGATTACTGAAAGAATGACACACAACTAACACATGACCCGTACCTCGGAGGCCCTCTAAAGAGTGCTAAGAAAGACCTATTAACTTATGTTGTAGTCAATGTATGCTTTTCCCTGTGAGCTTTTTTGTTTTTCTATGCATTCCCCCCCCCCCCCAGTTGGATACGTAGTTGTACTTGTACATTTAGATTAATGATGAAGTTAATCTTTTATAACACTGTAATAATTTAATAACACTGTTAAATGTAATCTTTAGCATATTTCTAAATGCATATTCATTTTTCATACTGTACATTACACTATTGTCAAAATTATGTTCAGTTTGAGTTTGTTTTCTCTTTTCTTTCTCCCTGCCTGTCAGTTTTGTTATTAGTCACTATGGTTACATTTGATTTGCCATTCTGTTCAGCTGTGCGTGATTAATTACCTTTATTTGTCTCTTGTATTTAAGCTTCATGTTTCAATTCTTAGTTGTCCTGTCTCGTCCAGTACCTTCATCTTTGTTACTCTATGTGGATTATTAATTAAAGACTTTTGACTTTCATCATCTTCGTCATGTATTCTATACAACCAAGTGGAGGTGCCAATATTTATAAAAATCTGTGTTTTCAAGACAAACATTGTGTTACTACAGAAAACACTATTATGTTCCAAAACACTGTGTACAAGTAAAGATACACAATGTATCCTTTCATTTAAGCCCAAAATGAAAGGATTGTTGCTTTTGAAATCTAATCATTTTAGCTCATTTTTATAAATGGTGCCAATAATTTTGGTATTAAGAAAATAGGGTAAGGAAAAGTAAATATGATCACAGTAGATTTTATGCTAACTTCAAGAGCTACTCCGTAAACAATTAACAAATAAGGATAAATCAAGACTTTGATTTTTTTTCCCTGGTCATTATCAGTACATACTCTAAGCCCCCTCACACGCCCAGTGGCCGTAACATTGAAATCATCCATAGATGCCCAGTCTGTGGGCTCAATGTTCACATGCTAACAGGACTGAGACCATCTGGTTGGCATGGAAACCCAAAGGTTTTGGCGCACACTTGGCTGGTGACCTCATCACTCCCACACCTCCCAGGAGATCCTCCTTGCACCATCCGACTTCCTTCCCCTCTGAGCGGTTGTCCTATCAGTCCATCTCTCTATCACTCCATCATTGTCCTCTATCACGTAGACAGCAATAATTATCCTCCCAAAGTCCACTTCCTCCCTTCTTCTTCCCTTCTAGCCAATCACATTGCAGAGTTGGGTCACCGAGATGGGCCTCTCATTTAAACATGGCATTTCCTGTTAAAGATACGGCCCGTCCCCCTCACTTCCTCCCCCTCAATCTTTTTCAAACAAGCTTTTGATTTTGCTCAGGGTTCTGGAATTAGGTGAACTTCCTATTGCACTTAATTGCCGTGATCTAGAAATGTCCACTCTGGGTTGTTAGAAGAAAACAGTAGAGAGAATAAAGTGATGTCATTAGAGGAACATTTCACCTAAAAATGAAAAATGCCATTATTTGCTCTCCCTCAAGACATTTCAAACCTTCCTGCTGTTATTTTGTCAGTGAAATAAAAACTTTGAATAAAGACTTTGGGTCCCAACTTTTTTGGAGTGTGTTGCAGCCATCAAAATCAAAATGTGCTTCTATTTACAAAATACACTTTAGTTGGTCAGTGAAAACTTTGAAAACCTTTTCTTTGTACTTTTGTCATTTAAAGAATTAACAAATCACAGATTCTTGATTTTATTGCATTTTACTGCATTATTTGGGTTTGTATTATGCACTGTGCACGTTTGTGATGACGTAAGATGACAACAAATGCACCAGGGAACAATCGCACTCGGATTCAGACTGTAGCAAATGTGCCAATGTGAAAGCCCCCTTAATTAAAACTAAATCCATATAATGATCCCATGATGGGAATCCATAAAATGTTCTATATATGAAGCGCCTTACAGTACTCTTTAAGTGTCTAACCCTAACACTACCTTTTAGGGACAGGGCCATGGACAGGTAATGTCCAAATAAGGGAGCATCCATTTGTTATTTTAATAAATATACACTGAATATGTAATGACTGCATAGTGTTTTATAATGTACAAAAATACACTGAGGACCAAATAGTATCTGTATAAATCAGGGTTATTATCTAAACTAAATCTAACTAAAACCATAAAAATTAATTGAAGCAAAATATGTTAAATGGAAAACAAATCGAGCACAGCGTCAGTTCAGACAGGCCACGTAGGCATAGGCTGCGATCAGCTGACGCGGCACCTTTTGGCTGTTTTGTGCACCTTTTGGCTGTTGTCTTCTTTGTTTCAGATTATCAAGGCTTCCAAGTCCTAGAGTCACGGACATCATCGTGAGAGACACACCCTTCCTCATAGCAAGCTACAGCATAGACGTCCCGGACTTCACTGCTATATCTACATGTTAAACCACGGCTTAAAGACATTACTAAACTGTCTTAATCATCTGTATATTGCTCAAGCTGATGGTTCCACAGGGGGGTTAATGCTAAAGCTACGTATGTCATTAATTATGGAGCAAGAACCCCCATAAGGAACCATACCGCCAAAGATAAATTGTGTTCAATAAACTCAAGTAAACTTGCCAAAGTGGTCTCGTCTGAACTTATTTTTAATTCAGCTAGTTGTAAGGCAATATTTCTAAATAAATAAATAAATAAAATATAATTCATATTAACAACAACTATAATAGTATATCAATGATACACTGGTATAAATAACATCTAACACTACTTACATTTCTATAGGAATCTAAGCAATTGGGAATTTCAAGTGAGGGCAGAAGATTTCCGCACACAGATTTCACTGTTGGTCACACAAATGTTCTGCTTTGAACAAAAGAAAGCTGCTTGGGTTGAAAATTACTTGAGTGTGAGTTGTGCTTCATGCATCACTACACTATCAACAATAGACAACTGGACATTTGTTACTCTCACAAATGTCACAAAAATGTTGCTAATGTGGTACACCGTAAAGGTCCCATGGCATGAAAATGTCACTTTATGAGGTTTTTTAACATTAATATGAGTTCCCCTAGCCTGCCTATGGTCCCCCAGTGGCTAGAAATGGCGATAGGTGTAAATCAAGCCCTGGGTCTCCTGCTCCGCCTTTGAGAAAATGAAAGCTCAGATGGGCCAATCGGGAATCTTCTCTATTTGTCATCATACAGGGAAAGGTGACCTCCCCTTTCTCTGCTTTGCCCGCCCAGAGAATTTGGCCCGCCCATGAGAAAATGAGCTACAACAGTGCGAGCGCGATATTGTTTTTTCCTCGAGAGACATCATGGCTTGCAATGCAAACGACCAAAGCATAGCAGAAGCATGGCCAACAACGTAGGCTAGCGTTAGCTACATGATAATAACTGTAACAGCATACATAAACAAATCAACTAAAAGTACCGTATCCAGACACAATATTTGAAACCAACCATTCGGAGACGTCCTGGTGTAGCAGCTGAGATGCAACTTCTTCAGGTGCTTCTCCATCCGGATCAGATTCTTTGGGTCAAACTGGAAAGCTTGAACGACTGCGTGTCTATGAGCCATTGTGATACATCCACTGTAAACATTAGCGCATGGTGCCGTGGCTGCAAGCTGGTCAAGGCCACACCCCCACCCTCCACCTTGTCCCACCTCTCTCCTCCTCATTAGCATTTAAAGCTAAAGACACAGAAATGGCACATCCTAAGGAAAGCTCATTATGGGACTGGCTCGTAGTGGCTGTAATTCTGCATCAAGGCTGAATTTCGGGAAAGAGACTTCAGATACAGTATTAGGGGACCACTAAGGCCTATATAAAAGCTTCCAAAAAGCAGAATGTCATAGGACCTTTAACTGCTCTATCTTCTAAAGAGCCATGAGTGAGTTTTCATAGCGGTTCTTCTTCCAGCTCTGCTCTTCTCTTTTAGTACTTCCCGTCCCTGTTGTTTATATGTGATTGCCCACTTGAAAGACCTTGGTTACGAGGCAAGATTTGACCTCTGACCTCATGCCCTGCACAACCCTTGGGTGAGATGAAGGGGCAAGACCACAGTGAGGCTACGCTGAAGCTGGGAGATGCTCATCAGGTGGCCACAACACAAGCTTTGGTCCAACCCCGACGCTCTGGGCCTCGTAACCACTAGTGTGCAGCCTGCCCATCTGCCCTGTTATTATGGCCATAGAGCTAGTGTCTCTTAAAATACACATCACAGTGCAAGTACACACTGTAATGAGCCCTGGAGTATACATTACAACACCATCAAACACTAGTGTACTCTAAAATACACATCACGGCACATACACACACCATTATGTTTTTAGGGTATTCATTGCATTATACATCTATATCCCTTACATACTGTATGTCTATGTCAAACATATTGAGGCACACCACACATAACGGTTGGGAACATTACCCCGGGCCTTGTCACAGGAAGGGACCACTAAGGACCTCAAAAGTAGGGTACTTTTGGGCCAGGGGAAAAGCATTACAATTTAGTCCCAGGCCCCATTAATTTGACCATGCTCTAAAAATGCTTCAAAAGTGACAGTAAATACATTTATAATGTTACAAAAGATTTATATTTCAAATAAATTCTGTTCTTTTGAAAGTTCTATTCATCAAAAAATCCTGTAAAAAAAAAAAAAATCAACCATTTCCACAAAAATATCAATCAGCATATTTGTTTTCAACATCGATAATAATAAGAAATGTTTTTTGAGCAGCAAATCAATATATAAAAATTATTTCTGAAGTAATGGCTGATGAAAATTCAGCTTTGCCATCACAGGAATATATTTTAAATTGTAATTATTTAAAATTGTATTGTTTTTACTGTATCAAAAAATACAGCCTTGTTGAGTATAAGAGACTTCTCTTATACTATAAAAAATCTGATCCCAAACTTTTGAATTGTACATTTTCCCTTATTTATTTATATAGATATTATATATATATATATATATATATATATATATATATTGTCTATATATATATAGACAATACATATTGTCCCGTTTAAAAAAAGATTTAGTTGCTTTTTTCTAATTAAATATTATTTTATTATAATTTTAATCCAAATACATTTTTTCCTCATGAAAAGTTTTTTTAATGAAGAAATGACTGATACTTTTAAAATCAGTTTAAAATTATGCACATCATATCAGTAACCTAATAAAAGTTGATTTATTTTACATGTAGCGGGTCGCCTCGGGGGGGCTGATATGTTCAGATCACACGACCAGTCAAAGTCCAAGACCACTGTCATATTGGCTAAAGCAACAAACAAGAAATTACAGAGGGACCGTTAATTTCAAGTGGAAAAATTATCCATTGAGGTAAAAGCTGTAGATGCTGGTTGCGACAGTACTAATTAACTAAAGTCTGTTTTCTTAATTTTTTTAACTATGTATGAGGCTGCAATTTGTAATAAAGTTAAAATTAAATTAAATAAAGTTTGCACACAACACAATCCCCTACTCTTACAACAAATTAAAATTAATTTCACTCATAATTTGGAGGTGGATTCTGTCCTTGAAGCAAGTACTGCTATCGTTGTTTTTTTAACCATGAATCACTCAGGGGGAAGCACTGGAATGTTATTTTTGATTACATTTGTAACGGTCTCATTCTGTTTTGGTTTTGTTTTCATTCTGTTCCCTCTTACAGTTTGCCTGAGTTCTTTTTGCCTGTTAATTTCCCTAGTTACTTATTAGTTCCACATCTGTTTCTAATTCTGTTAATTACCTTTCCCTGTGTATTTAAACCCTTAGTTCTATCAGTTCCTTGTTCGGTATTGTTTGAGTTAACGTGGTTGTGTATTTCTGTGATATATCCTGAGTGTTAGTATTCTTTGGATCTCCTACGTTGTACGCTTACTACCAGTACATGACATCATCATAATGCATTTCTGGAAATCTCCACTGTGATTCAAATACCCCCACATACACATAAAACAGCTTTTAATGTCTGGCAGTGGGTGTCCATTTAGATAATGTTGGCATATGTCACAACGTTGATTTGCATGGTAAAACAACATATGAGAAAAAATATTTCTAAATTTGTAATAATATAAAGCTACCTCAGGCTGATAAAAGACAAGCATATGACTTGACACTAATAAAACTTTTGCTGTTGGACTATAACTCTTTCATTCACCAAGGCCAGTAGTTGGCTGCTTGTGAATGAGACTTCAAAGTTACGTTGAAACTACATTATCATAGATTCTATGAATCTATGATAGAATCTATGATAAATGAATAGTTCCAGTCCTGGATGCTGGTTGATCCATACAGTGTTTCATCAGTGTTATATTAAATGATAAAGTAATAGGTTAGACTCCTCCTCACCATCAAATGCTAGAATGAGATAGGCTAGTACAGCAAGTCTGTATGGCTACATCATAAATCTTTGTACCCTTATAGTGACGGTGGGAAAATACTATTAAAATGAATTTAGGAAATATGAAATATTAAAAATAGTTATATTAACTGACTTTTCCATCAATACAATACAGTGAATGACAACTGTCTGTGGTCTGCGGTTTACATTATGAACAATTTAGCATTATATGATTGATTTACAACAAAACATAATGCCACGATCCTCAATCACCAGACTGCACATTCTCCTCAATCATCCACAACTGCCATCAATCACCTTCATCAGCTCCGCACCATTTAAGCCTACTTCACACACTCATCAGCATCTGGCCTCATTACTCTACCCTGAACACGAACATGAACCCAACTACCAACCTGTGGATACTTACCTGTGTGATTCCAGTCTTCTGTCTTCCTCAGTCCTCAGTGATCATCTCATCTTCAATCCAGCCAGCCTTCAAGTCACCTGTCATCTCTGCCTGCAAACAAACATTACCCTGGCAGTATCTTCTCAACTATCTAATTTCCAGTTACTTACCTGTTTACATCCTGTGTGTGTCTCAATAAACTTAGTTTGAATCTTACCTTTGTCTGCATTCTTCTGTTCCATGACAGAAGACCAAACCTAAAATGGATTATGCAGCGCGATTTGGTGTTGTGGCTTGTGAAAGCCTGGACTTTGTTGTTTTTACGGAGTTGTTTTCTTGCCATCACCAGCCCCTTTGACCATGAGAACCTGAAGTCACTGTTCTGGATCGGGGTGAATTACCATCACCCTGTAGACCTCCTCTGGGACACCTCTGGGCTGAACCGGAGAGATTCTATTATCCACTGTCTGAAGAGTGTCTACCTCAGGTCAGAACACAACCGGACACAGAGCCCATTCCACCACCATCGACCCACGGAGGAAACGTGTGAGCCCCCCGCAGACGGAGAGCTACCACCCGCCACGACGCGTCAGTCAGTGCCCGAAGATAAGAGGTCAGCATGGACCCTGGTGGATTTTTCATCGCTGTTTCTAGACAGCACAGACACCTGCATGGACAATGTATTGTTACCTTCGACCCTGTCTAGCCTTCATCCGTCTCCTGCTCAGCCAGTCCTCCAGCCCCGCCTCTACTGGAGGTTGTCAGCCCTTTGCCATCTCCTGCAATGCCAAGCACTCTGGTTGAGCTTCGGGTCCTGAAACCACCATCAGCGCCTGAGCTGATAGATCCAGTGGCTCCACCTCCGGCCTCAGTCTCGGCCCGTCGACCTGTCGGCTCCACTTTGGCTCCTCCCACCTTCGGCTCCACCAGACACCCTAGGGCCTAGGCCTTTTGCCTCCCCCGGGTTCACCTCTGCCATAGACTTGCGGATCTTCCGCTATGCTCAGTTCCTCCACCCCTATGGCTGCAGCAGGCTTCTACTTCCCCTCAGGTACGCCTTGGTCCTTCATCACACTGGCATCGCCTCAGTCCTTGGGCAGTCTGGCTCCTCAGACGATTGTCGCCTAGGCCTCCTGTGCCAGTCTCCTTCTCCATCGGCTCTCCATCTGCGCCCTGGGATCCGCCTAGGGCTGTTGGCTCTGGGTCTGTGCCAGACAACTATCATCATTGCCGCCAGGGTCTCGTCGACAGACTGTCACCATTCCTCTGCCACCTGCGATCACCATCCCTTCGCCTACTCCTTTTAGCATCCATGCACCATATCCACAGCCTACTAAGCCTCCAGCTTTACCTCATCAAACTGTGAGGTCATGCCTTCTGGGAAAGGGGGAGTACTGTCACAATCCTCAGTAACAAGACAAGTCACTTCTGCACTAAATTTCCCATGATCCTTCCTGGCTCCCACCTGCACACTCTCCTTAATCATCCACACCTGCCATCAATCACCTTCATCAGCTCCACTCCATTTAAGCGTACTTCACACACTCATCGGCATATGGTCTCATCACTCTACCCTGAACACGAACCCAACTACCAACCTGTGGATACTTACCTGTGTGATTCCATCTAGAACTGTCCAGTCTTCTGTCCTCCTCAGTCTTCAGTGATCATCTCGTCTTCAATCCAGCCAGCATTCCAGTTACCTTACTGTGAGGTGTGTGTGTCTCAAAAACTCTGTTTGGATTTTACCATTGTCTGCATTCTTCTGTTCCATGACACAATGCTTTCATCTCTGATTTTAAATTATTATTAAATAATGAAATTGGACAAGTTCAGTACAGATTCATTTTCTGCAACAAAAAAAATTGGTGAATTTGAATGTGCTCAAAGGGTTGTGGGTGACTAGAGGGCGCATAGGATATGTGTGATGCATTCTTCAAAATAAGCCAAATGAAGGACGCGAAACGAAGGCTGCCTTCCAAGGATACTTCAAATTGAGATGTGCTTTGACGTCACTTGATGACTTGGCAGCCTTGAAATGCAGTCTGTCTAGGACATAGCCTTCCGAATGAGAAGCACCCATAGAGAATAACTAAACTGTTGAATAAAATGATGCTTTCATAATAACAAATTGTCCTTAATATTTAAGTGGTAACTGTTTAAAAAAAAAGAAAAAAAAAAGTTTTTATTTATTTTATTTAAGCTGAAAAAAAATTAAATGCAAATGTTAGATGAAACGCTTAAACTTAAAATAAATAAAATAAGAATAAATAAATTAAATATTAAAATTAAAATGTAGGGCTAGCTGTGGTTTCTATGTGACTGAGTAGGAGGAGCAGGCTGAAAAATAAATAAAGGCTAGTGCTGTGACTGGAGCAATTATTACATTGTGATGAAAGGTTAGAAAGACTTTTTTATTTGGAAAACTGACTATGAACAGATAAATGGTGCACGATAAGACTGAGGAAAGAGTAAGTAAACAGGGTCCATACCAACTCAAATAATATTTGCTCGTATGTAATATTGGCTTTCATACAAAACAAAAATCTTTCTTTGAGCAAGTACTTAAAGCTGTAACATTCTATTTAGAGCTCATACCATGTCAATAAATCTTTCAGTGTTATATCAAATCATGGAATCATGAGGGCTGGACTCACCCCTTGCTGCAGTCGCTCAGTAGAGGTGACTGAAATAGGTTCCTCTGTCAAATGAGCCTCAGCGGTGGTGCTTTCCCTGAGATCACTGGGGCCTCCAGAAGGACAGTTCATAATCATGTACTCTGCATCCTCTACTAAACATAAAACATATAAACACATACAATTGTAATTTATTATATTATATAAACATTCATAAAATTGTAAGAACCCAAAACCCAAAGTGGAGCTATAAACTGAAGTATGAAGAGGTTAGACATCCATAACAGAAGTCATTTACATATAAAAGTCTTAAGATATGGTGGTAAAGATGACGTTTTTATATAGGTTATATGAGAGTAACGGTCTTCGAATTGAACATCTGTCCCCCCCAATCTTACCATGACCTTCCACTGACTCTCTTTATCCTGCAAAATGGGTAAAGTTCAGTCAATCACTACAGCTGCAGGTGGATCTGCAGTGTTTCCAGACAGATATGGAAAAAAAACTGTATAAAACATGACAGCTTTGTTGGAGCCGTGCTGCAGTGATAGCGCACATATGGGACGTTTAAAAAAATCAAGCTTTTAATATTGTTTATATGTCAATGTGGTGTTTTTAATATGCTTAAAAGTTTAGGAAAAAAAGTTTAAATATGTCATTTTGGTGATCAAAGATGAGTTTTAAGGGATAAAATTATTGACTACAGGGGGACTTTAACAAAAGAGCACTCTTTGTACGGTGGAATTTAATCAGTCTGCTACTGTCAATGTTTTGCTACATGGACTACAGACATTGTTGCTTCCTGGATTCTTTTGTTTCTTTGTTTCTTTTGGTTTAGTTTATAGATGAGTTTTTATTTTGTAAATAAACCCAGCATTTGAGTTCATCTCCTGTCTATTCTGCGACATTACTGGTTTTAAATTCAAATTAATATAGCCTTGGTGAGCGTAAAGGTCCTTGCACACTGAGTCCGAAATTTTAGTAAGCGTTTTTTCGTATTCGTCATTCGGTGGCTCTGAACTGTCAAAACACCTCTCAAAATGCTTGCTACGGATGCGAAAAACGCAGAAAATCAAACCCAATCCGAATTTTTTTTATGACGGACTAGAGTTTTTGAGGCAGTGTGTAAACGTGATAGACACAACGTGAGGTCGTATTTATTTTTAAAGTGGGGAAATTTCGGATGAGAATTTCGGACTCAGTGTGCAAGGATTAAAAAAATCTTTCCTACTTCAAACATTGGAACGGCAGTGTATACTTACATATACAGTCACATTTACTTCATATAACCAAGTGTTTACCTGGTGTGTCCTTATTGTCCTGTAGTTTATATAGCAGCTCTGAGATGGATTTTTTCTGGGCCTGAGCAATATAACTGAGATTCTCACTGTCCAGAACCAGCAAGAACGCCTGCAGGTCCGAAACCAGCCGAGCCAGCACTACAAAATCAAAGAAAACGTATGTATCATCAATAAACACAATTAAATGATTTTTCACATTTAAAAAAAATAAAAAATAACAGCTTGATTGGAAATTACTCAGTATAAAAATCCTTGATTTCTCTTTGTCTTCATACATCAAAGTCTCATATCTCAAGCACTGAGACTGACACAGTTTATGATTATTTAATGTTTAACTATGCAATGTGATGATTTTTAAATTGTATTAATATTTGATGGATATATGATGGATTTTTCTTTGTTTTAGATTGAAAGTCTGTACCTGGGACCAAGATAAAACAATAAAATCTATACATAAAAGAATTTTAAAATTCAGTTAGCAAAAACAGATGATGAAGGCTTGAAGAAAAGTTAACTATCTGCCTGACTAACCTGTTATAACTACAGTTCAATCTTTTCAGGAGAGATCAGTGTTTGATTAATTAAACCACAACAGTAAACATGCTCTGTCATGATTCTGCCTTCATGTCCTAGATCTTTCTTGTTTTGAGGCAGGATCATGACAGACCCATGTTTTGTGTACTAGCACATGGCCATTTGTTTGGGCCATGTGCTTGTGTTGTCTCGTTCTCTGCCCCGCCCCCTTGTTATCCTCGTTTTGTCTTGATTGCTTTACCCATCATCACCTGTGTTCCTGATTAGTTTGCTCCCTATTTAATCCCCTCATGTTTTCTGTCCTGTGTCGGTACATTGTCTTACATTGCCTGTTATCCCCTGTGGTACATTGCTTGTTCTACACTGTGAGTACTTTGTCAGAGACCTGTTATATCAGTATTGTGAGTTTGTTTCCCGTCATTGTCAAGTCAGAGTTTAGTCTTTATTTGTTATCTAGTCTTAGTCAAAGTTACCTGTCTTCAGTCCTGTTTTGCCCCCTCGTGGGTATTGTTTTCTGTTTTTGTGTTTAAATAAACCTTGAGTGTCTGCACCTCGTCTGCTTTTGGGTTCATCTCCTCCACATCCCATGACAGAATGTACCGACCAAAAGAGAACCCAGCAGACAGTAGGTCCTCGCCTGTCGAGTCCCAAGCGGACCTTTTTGTTGAATGGTGGCAGAAGACAAGTTCAGACATCAGGATCGGCAAGCTGCCGATTCCGCCTCAGGGAGAGAGGTCCATAAAGCAGTACGCTCGGGTCGCTCATGAGAAGCGTTTTTTCCTCCCTGACATCCTTCTCAACCGCTACTTCATTGCGGGTCTCAACGCTCCTCCGCCTCTTGCTGAACGGGAGAGGTTGGTAGACCGCCCGTTTGCTGATATGGTGGACTGCCTGTCGCGAAGGGAGTTGCGGGGCTCCATCTTCTCTCCACCCGCCTCGCTGCCAGTGGTCCCGGAGGATCGCGTCCTGGCCGTTGTTGCCCATGGTGATCCGGCTGGTTCCACTTCTCCAGAGGTCTCTTCTCCACCTTTTGAGCTCCGTGGTAAACGAGGGAGACGGGTTTCTTGGGATTCCCCGTCTGAGTCTTCCTCCACCGAGTCAACGCTGCCTGAGACTTCCCTACCAGCACCAGTTACTGTCTCCGCAGAACATCTCCAACTGGTCGCTAGTCCAGCTACGGATTCGGCTTCGCGACCAAGGAGAAAGAAGAGGAGAAAGGGAGCCTCTCGCTCTTCATCTCAGGCTGTCCCAGGCGCAGTCTCAGAGCCCGCCACTGCAAGCGCTGTTCCAGAGCCCGCTACTGCAAGCGCTGTTCCAGAGCCCGCTACTGCAAGCGCTGTTCCTGAGCCCGCTACTGCAAGCGCTGTCCCAAGCGCTGTTCCAGAGCCCGCCACTGCTAGCGCTTTTCCAGAGCCCGCTACTGCAAGCGCTGTCCCAAGCGCTGTTCCAGAGCCCGCGGCGGCAAGCGCTGTTCCAGAGCCCGCGGCGGCAAGCGCTGTTCCTGAGCCCGCGGCGGCAAGCGCTGTTCCTGAGCCCGCGGCGGCAAGCGCTGTTCCTGAGCCCGCGGCGGCAAGCGCTGTTCCTGAGCCCGCCTCTGCAAGCGCTGTTCCAGAGCCCGCCTCTGCAAGCGCTGTTCCAGAGCCCGCCTCTGCAAGCGCTGTTCCAGAGCCCGCCTCTGCAAGCGCTGTTCCAGAGCCCGCCTCTGCAAGCGCTGTTCCAGAGCCCGCCTCTGCAAGCGCTGTTCCAGAGCCAGCCTCTGCAAGCGCTGTTCCAGAGCCAGCCTCTGCAAGCGCTGTTCCAGAGCCAGCCTCTGCAAGCGCTGTTCCAGAGCCAGCCTCTGCAAGCGCTGTTCCAGAGCCAGCCTCTGCAAGCGCTGTTCCAGAGCCAGCCTCTGCAAGCGCTGTTCCAGAGCCAGCCTCTGCCAGCGCTGTTCCAGAGCCAGCCTCTGCCAGCGCTGTTCCAGAGCCAGCCTCTGCCAGCGCTGTTCCAGAGCCAGCCTCTGCCAGCGCTGTTCCAGAGCCAGCCTCTGCCAGCGCTGTTCCAGAGCCAGCCTCTGCCAGCGCTGTTCCAGAGCCAGCCTCTGCCAGCGCTGTTCCAGAGCCAGCCTCTGCCAGCGCTGTTCCAGAGCCAGCCTCTGCCAGCGCTGTTCCAGAGCCAGCCTCTGCCAGCGCTGTTCCAGAGCCAGCCTCTGCCAGCGCTGTTCCAGAGCCAGCCTCTGCCAGCGCTGTTCCAGAGCCAGCCTCTGCCAGCGCTGTTCCAGAGCCAGCCTCTGCCAGCGCTGTTCCAGAGCCAGCCTCTGCCAGCGCTGTTCCAGAGCCAGCCTCTGCCAGCGCTGTTCCAGAGCCAGCCTCTGCCAGCGCTGTTCCAGAGCCAGCCTCTGCCAGCGCTGTTCCAGAGCCAGCCTCTGCCAGCGCTGTTCCAGAGCCAGCTTCTGCCAGCGCTGTTCCAGAGCCAGCTTCTGCCAGCGCTGTTCCAGAGCCAGCTTCTGCCAGCGCTGTTCCAGAGCCAGCTTCTGCCAGCGCTGTTCCAGAGCCAGCTTCTGCCAGCGCTGTTCCAGAGCCAGCTTCTGCCAGCGCTGTTCCAGAGCCAGCTTCTGCCAGCGCTGTTCCAGAGCCAGCTTCTGCCAGCGCTGTTCCAGAGCCAGCTTCTGCCAGCGCTGTTCCAGAGCCAGCTTCTGCCAGCGCTGTTCCAGAGCCAGCTTCTGCCAGCGCTGTTCCAGAGCCAGCTTCTGCCAGCGCTGTTCCAGAGCCAGCTTCTGCCAGCGCTGTTCCAGAGCCAGCTTCTGCCAGCGCTGTTCCAGAGCCAGCTTCTGCCAGCGCTGTTCCAGAGCCAGCTTCTGCCAGCGCTGTTCCAGAGCCAGCTTCTGCCAGCGCTGTTCCAGAGCCAGCTTCTGCCAGCGCTGTTCCAGAGCCAGCTTCTGCCAGCGCTGTTCCAGAGCCAGCTTCTGCCAGCGCTGTTCCAGAGCCAGCTTCTGCCAGCGCTGTTCCAGAGCCAGCTTCTGCCGATTCAGCTGCTAAGGCTGTTTTGCGGTCGGTTTCGGCGAGCCACGAGATGCCGATTGTCACCGTTGCAAGAGCCTTGTCCGAGTATCTGTCCAGTCTAGCCAAGATTCTGGAGATGCCTGTCCCAGCTGGTGTGTCCAGCCCTGTTCCAGAGCCAGCTTCTGCCGATTCAGCTGCTAAGGCTGTTTTGCGGTCGGTTTCGGCGAGCCACGAGATGCCGATTGTCACCGTTGCAAGAGCCTTGTCCGAGTATCTGTCCAGTCTAGCCAAGATTCTGGAGATGCCTGTCCCAGCTGGTGTGTCCAGCCCTGTTCCAGAGCCAGCTTCTGCCGATTCAGCTGCTAAGGCTGTTTTGCGGTCGGTTTCGGCGAGCCACGAGATGCCGATTGTCACCGTTGCAAGAGCCTTGTCCGAGTATCTGTCCAGTCTAGCCAAGATTCTGGAGATGCCTGTCCCAGCTGGTGTGTCCAGCCCTGTCCCAGCTGGTGTGTCCAGTCCTGTCCCAGCTGGTGTGTCCAGCCCTGTCCCAGCTGGTGTGTCCAGCCCTGTCCCAGCTGGTGTGTCCAGCCCTGTCCCAGCTGGTGTGTCCAGCCCTGTCCCAGCTGGTGTGTCCAGCCCTGTCCCAGCTGGTGTGTCCAGCCCTGTCCCAGCTGGTGTGTCCAGCCCTGTCCCAGCTGGTGTGTCCAGCCCTGTCCCAGCTGATGTGTCCAGCCCTGTCCCAGCTGATGTGTCCAGCCCTGTCCCAGCTGATGTGTCCAGCCCTGTCCCAGCTGATGTGTCCAGCCCTGTCCCAGCTGATGTGTCCAGCCCTGTCCCAGCTGATGTGTCCAGCCCTGTCCCAGCTGATGTGTCCAGCCCTGTCCCAGCTGATGTGTCCAGCCCTGTCCCAGCTGATGTGTCCAGCCCTGTCCCAGCTGATGTGTCCAGCCCTGTCCCAGCTGATGTGTCCAGCCCTGTCCCAGCTGATGTGTCCAGCCCTGTCCCAGCTGATGTGTCCAGCCCTGTCCCAGCTGATGTGTCCAGCCCTGTCCCAGCATCACAGTCTACAGCTTTCTCCACTCCCTTACCACCTGCCTCACCCATTGTCTTCGCTCCGCTGCCGGCTGTAGCTGTTCCCTCTGTCACCACTTCACCCCGGACTGTTTCCCCCAAGACTGTTCCTCGTGTGTCCCCATCCAAGTCTGCCCGGACCCCTCGCCCTCAGCCATCGTCCTGTCCACCCAAGACCACAGTCCCACCCACCCACCCTGGACATTCCCCCATGAACTCTGTGTTGTCTCCGCCTCTTCCTTGTTTTTTATTTTTATTATGTCACCCCAATCCTGTCATTGTGTATTCATGTCTGCCTTTATTAGTTTTTGTCATGTATTGTTGGTTTGTGTCTATGTCTCAGTCGGTCTTGTCCCGTGTTTCATGTTCCCTCTAGGGAGCGTCTGGAAGCCGCTCCTTGGGGGGAGGGTTCTGTCATGATTCTGCCTTCATGTCCTAGATCTTTCTTGTTTTGAGGCAGGATCATGACAGACCCATGTTTTGTGTACTAGCACATGGCCATTTGTTTGGGCCATGTGCTTGTGTTGTCTCGTTCTCTGCCCCGCCCCCTTGTTATCCTCGTTTTGTCTTGATTGCTTTACCCATCATCACCTGTGTTCCTGATTAGTTTGCTCCCTATTTAATCCCCTCATGTTTTCTGTCCTGTGTCGGTACATTGTCTTACATTGCCTGTTATCCCCTGTGGTACATTGCTTGTTCTACACTGTGAGTACTTTGTCAGAGACCTGTTATATCAGTATTGTGAGTTTGTTTCCCGTCATTGTCAAGTCAGAGTTTAGTCTTTATTTGTTATCTAGTCTTAGTCAAAGTTACCTGTCTTCAGTCCTGTTTTGCCCCCTCGTGGGTTTTGTTTTCTGTTTTTGTGTTTAAATAAACCTTGAGTGTCTGCACCTCGTCTGCTTTTGGGTTCATCTCCTCCACATCCCATGACATGCTCAAGTCATGCTGAATTATCTAACAGCTGATTTTATGACCGAAGCGGAGGGCTCCTAAACTGCTGGTTTATTTATACCCTAAGCTGAATAAGTGTGTTCTATATTGCTGAATTATTTACTAAAGTGACTTTATAAGAGTGTATTCCTGCAGCCGAACCCATTCATCACATTAAACTAATATCCACACAAACATCGGAAACATGTGCCCCTAACACACTGAAGGTCTACCTTTACTGTGGACCTAAATTATTTATTTTATTATTGAATTAAACAAATTTCTCCTATCCTGAAATCATGCTGTGATATTTGATGACTTGAGAAGGAAAAGAGGCCTTTACCTGTTTTATAATGGTTTAAAGTGAAGCCTGCCCCCTGTCTTATTCTTATTATGTTGGCTACAGACAAACAGGCCACTGTTCAAGCCCTCACCACAGTAAACATACAGAGACTCCACACACTGTGTATATTACACAGAGACACATCAGTGGGCCTGTGTGCTGCAATCAATCCTCTCTCACTCTTTCTCACACATATTTTAAAGCATTAAACTTCAGCACATAACATATTCTGAACTATGAAATAGGGACCATGAACCACCTAGGGACCATGAACCACCTAGGGACCTGACCCACCTAGCAACCACATAGCAACATGTTAAAAAAACACTCAGACCAACTACAACCTTGTTCACAGGTAAGTGTCACGCATATTTTCCTCAGAAAATATAAAAACCTAGTTGCATACCCCTGTTCAAATCTTTCTCTCTTGTGAAAAAGAAGTATGCTTAATAGTATTGAATGTGCACTTGTATTGTACTTCAAATCTTTTTTTTAACTATAATGGCAGATAATATAATATTAATGAAACAAAATGCCACTTAAGTGTACTTAGTTACACTTTCATGACTATGTTTCTTAACGCACTTAAGTACACTTTTAAAAAGTGCACTTTGTAATAATGTCAAACTAAAAGTTTGAATAATATTGTTTTAATAAGCTTAAGTCGTGTTATAGTACACTTATTAAGTATAGAAGTGTTTTGATGTGTTGATCTTATTTTGATTTGTTGACTAACATATTAAAGCATCTGTAAAGTACTTGATTTATAATTTGACGTTACTTTTAAAGTTAATATAAATTAATTGCAACCTCAACATAACAAATGTGTAAATAAAAATATATTTAAATACATGACGTTCAATTTTCAATAGAACTTACATTAAAGTATATTTTAGTTAACCATAAATGCTTGGCAGAACATACAGCACATTTTAACAATATTTCAAAGACAATATAAGTAATAATGACTAACATATGAAGATGTACTTAAGTCCTAATTAAGTGGGTCAGAAAAGCACTCTAAAGTATATTATTTCCATAATACTCCTTTGCTAAAGTACATTTCTTTTTAATTTTTATTTTATTTGATTAAAGTGTGTCAAAAGAGTGTTAAATCGTAAGGTCAGATATTCCTAGTCCGTCACAATGCGGCAATTTGATCTCTGGTGAAAAATCTCAACACAGGCCAGCTGTTGTGATAGAGCTGAATGGTCCTTTGACAAGCTCTCTGTAGGGAACCCCATAAAGACCTACGTAAAGCCTTTGAAACACATGGGTAGTGTTATTTCACTACTCGTTTTAAAATAGAAGTTTTCAGTCAATCAATCTAGTTTGAAACAGCAAACTTAACACATATACACATTAAAAATGTATTTTTTTTCTAGGAAAAAGTTTGATGACAATTTATTTTTTAAAATAATCACATTATTGTGATTATCCTGAGATAATCAGATAATCCTTTTGTAGCAAAGGCTGCTACGTTAGAATTATGATACCATAGCGGGCTAATTGTCAAGTATGTTTTTGTCTAAGCTAACAAACTAATCAGTTAATGTTATGCTAAGGTAGCAGGTTAATCAGCTGATATTAAAGCAAGTGGAAACCGTGCTCCGGAGTGTTTCCGCGGCGTGCCTGTTGGAGGTTAAGGCAAGCCGAACACACATTTACAGCCTTTCTCTAAATTAATTCTTCTTCCTCTCACTTCTTTATTCTCTAATCTTGATATTTGTTTTCCTCTAGTATAACAAGAAGTCTAATAACTCTTTCTTAATTGCGGCATTAAATATTACACTAGAAGAATTAGGTGAGCAAGTGTTCTCCAGAGAGAGAGAAGAAAAGTGTAAACATTGTTCCTTATCTAAGGCAGAGCTTTTATCATTTGCCAGAGAAAGGATCAACGGATCCAAGAGGTGCAGTTTCAAAGAATGTCCCTTTTTGAGTCTTTCTTCTTTACAATCAAATCTCACTGAAACCTGCAGTCAATGGAAAATCGGCAGCTTTGACAATCAATGACATACAAAAAAACACTAAGTTAATGTGAATAAAACAGTGTTCCTTTTTAGATCAAGGTTGGTCAGTTTAAACACAAATAAGACCAAAATGCACTGCAATAGTTTTACAAACTCCTGAGCTTGAACAGAAACTGAACTTACAGTCAATCTATGCAAACCACTGCTCTCAGTTAGCACTGTGTGTTTTCCCAAATAGGATACCAGAGTTGAGCATCTTGATTGTGTCTATTCAGAACTGAATCCCATGTCTGCAGGGTGCAGTGGTGGTTTAGCTCTCCAGCTGTGGCTACATCTCCAGGGAGTAAACATCTGAATTCCCATGGGTTTATACAGGGTCATGGTGAGTACTGGTAGACATCTAACAATGCCCCAGCAGCCTTATTAAAAACAAACATTTCAAGAACATTAAAAAAAAGCTATGAGAAAGCGGTAAATCCCACCACAACTCACTTCATTTTCTCAGATTGAGAAAAATAAAGGAAGAGAGCTCTATCTACAACCACTGATATGCAAGCTTAGATGGAATCTGTTGACTTGCTTTTATTGCACAGATTTGAGGGAAAACTGTACAGGATTGGCATTTTCATTGTGTGAATGGGTCAATAAAAAGTGTGTGCGAGTGTGCAAGATAAAATATATATATTTTTTAATCTCAACAAAATTTTACATTTAATTAATTGTCATGAAATGTTATGTGAGGTAAACATAAAGTAAAAGATAATGCATATTTTCTTTATACATCTTATTTTCATATATTTTAAATGTAAGGTTTTTTTTTTTGGGGGGGGGGGGTTACAAGTTACAAATAACTTTGATTTATTATAATTATAACATAATTATATCCAAGGTTTTGTATAGTCACACCATATTGTAAGAGACTAACTGACCTTGACACAGTCATCATGAGAGTCTGCAGGGGTCCTCCCTATGATATAATTTCCTTTTTTTTTTCTCCATATTTCTCTAGATAGATAGATAGATAGATAGATAGATAGAAACAAAAAGATTGGTCCCAAGCTGGAGCCTTATGGGGCAAGCAAGGTTAAATAGTGAGGAGTTAAATAGAATCTTTAAATAATTTAAATGTATTAAAACCTCTTAAATACTCTACAGCTTTTCTGCACTTGGGTTCTGTTCTTGACAGAACGAAGCAGACAGAATTGAATCTAGCAAACAGCACATTGAAGTGAATCTCCTCCGCTCAGCTCTACGAGGGACCACCTCATCAACCAAAACCCAGTCTACAAACTCTCTTGTTCCCGGTGCAGGGGGACCTTTCCATCAGAGCTTATGCTCAGGTGCTCCATGACAAAGCATCAAAGCTGTGCAATGGTGAAACTAGGAAGAAGAGTTTCTTCTACAGAGGCCTTAAAACCCAAATTCCCTCGTCGAAGCTGTGCAATTTCCACCACTGGAACTATGGGGAATTAGTGGAGCATATGTGCCACCTTGAGAAAATGACAACTCTACAGCAGTGGAGCCCTTCAGCTCCCCCAATCACAAAGCAGCACTCTCAGAAGCATCCAGGTATACTCCAGCTCACCACAAAGGTTTCAAGACCAGTGGTCTCAGTGGCCCTGACTCCAGGGGTCCCAGAGGTCCTATTTACAGTGGTTCTAGTGGTCCCATGTCTAGTGGTCTCAAGTTCAATGATCCCAAAAGTTCAGAGTCCGGTGGTCACCAGCTTTCCCTGTCTCTGCCACAGAATCCACCCAGAGCCACCAGCTCTCCCAATCTTGGTCACGGAGGCTGTCCCAGAGCCGCCCGCTTTTCACGTCACAAACACGGATGCTGTCGTCACTCCCGTCAGAAGGGGGAGATGAATTTTACATGGTCAAAAAAAAAGAGCAATTATCTCTTTTCCTGGGTCACACATACAAGATGTGGCCTTTAAAAATGCGCGTCTCAGAGAGAAGAATGGCGCGAGCACATCCAAAATTCTGCGGGATTCTGCAGAAGGGGGATTAGGTGTTGGACGCAGGAAATACTAAAACCTGTAGATGGCAGTCGTGTTTCATGTGGCCATACTGACGACAATACTGTATGTGTGCTCGACTTCATGCTGAGCATACTGTATGATATTGAAGTAACATGACAGGGATTCTCGGTGCTTTGGCAGTACTTTGATGTCATACACATGCACGCTTTTTGGCAAACGTTTGGTTGGCGAAGTTTTCTTTTGCCAGTTACATAAACAGTCACATATTCTTCATAAAAATCCGACTCTATTTTTTTTCTGTGTACTTACAGTAGAAGAGACGTGATGTATGATAACTGAGTCTTATAACACAATAATTCGCGAAGACCTTTGAAGAGACCGAGAGCATTTGCGCAATATCATTAACTAGTTTATCTAATTTTACATTTAGTTCCTTTTTGCATCTGAACGTTTTAAATAGCTTTAACATGGTTGTAATGCGCTTTTCTGCATTACTGTACAGTGCTTTTTATATTATCATGTTTCCCTTTACATGGTATGAAACACATAGGCGTCGATTTCGGTGGGGACAGTGGTTACCCACCAGATTTCGTCATGAGTCATTTTGTACCCACCACTTTTAACTTCCGTCCATATTAATTTGACTTTTGGTTCGATTTTTTTAATCGTTTTCAGTGGTTATGAGGAGCAATATGAGAGAGAAATTTGGTAATCATTGTCTGACCCAACAAAAAAACATTATAATATTAATTTTATTTTATTTTTCGTGTTCGCATTTATGAGGGAAAAAACAACGTGTCAGTTCTCGGTTACGGACGTGCATGAGCGCTCTGAAAGCGGCACTAAAAGACTGCTTTAAAACTTTCACAGAGACCTCAAACAGAACAGCTGCCTTTCTTTAAATTGAATTTCGTTTTGTATTAATTATATCTTAATTTTAATCAATGTTTCATGAACCAATTGCCTGTATTTAATAAATAAGAAGTAAATATAGCAGACAATCACGACATTGGAGGCGCCGGCAAGTGAACTGGAGTTCGTCTCATAAATGAACCGAAACTCAGCGTATAATGCACATTCAAATTCACAGCGTATTTAGACACATTTAGACGCATTCATAATCATTACTTTTACCGGTTCTTTGTGGCAAGCTTTATGTGTGCGGTCGTACCTACAGTATGTCCAACATCAAGATTGGTCCATGGCACAGACCTGAAGGACCCGTGCTTTTATAGTTTGATCCTTCCTCGGCACAGGCCTTTTCCGTGGTTTACTTTTGAAGGACGAGCATATCAGTACAAGGTCCTCCCTTTCAGGTTTTTCCTGCTCCTCGTGTCTTCACGAACGTTGCAGAGGCTGCCCTTGTCCGTTAAGGGAAGTGGGCATTCGCATACTCAACTACCTTGACAACTGGCTAATCCTAGCCCACTCGCGAGAGTTTTTGTGTGCGCACAGGGACTTGGTCCTTGAACACCTAGCCCAACAGGGACTTTGGGTAAAGTTTCCCCCAATGCAGAAAATCTCTTTTCTCAGAGTGGAGTTGGACTTGATCATCATGACAGCACATTTTTCACAAGACCGTGTCCAGTCAGTGCTGAACTGCTTGAAACTGTTCAAGCACAAGACAGTGGTACCACTGAAATATTTTCAGAGGCTCCTGGGGCATTTGGCATCCTCGGCCACGGTCACGCCGCTGGGGTTGATGCATATGAGACCGCTTCAATATTGGCTTCAGGCTTGAGTCCTGAGATGGGCATGGTGCCACGGCCATGTGGCCATCACGCCGATCTGTCGTCGCACTTTCAGCCCTTGGTCAGACCTTGCATTTCTTCAGGCAGGAGTTTCCCTAGAACGAGTGTCCAGATGTGTTGTTGTTACAACAGATGCTTCCAAGACAGGCTGGGGCGCTGCACATACACATACAACACATACAACCAGTTTTGTTTCGCATCTTGGGTAATAACAGGTAAAACTCTGACAACTCTGACTCATCTGTAGTGAGTTTGGTGGAGGAACTCACTAATAGGCCCATTATTTGTGGTACGCCCCTTTCAGGTATGCTCCATATGTAGTGATTCCCTAACAGTGATCCCATATGATGTATTCTTCCACAGTTCAGTTTCCCTATCATATAACCCTGTGTCTTCCACTGGGCAGAGCCCGCTCTGTCGTCAGTTCCTGTGGCCGGTAGTCTCTCCCTTGTCAGGTAGAGCCCACCACAGGGAGGTGAGTCCATAGGATGTACTTTCCACATGCTAACCTCCCCTTTGGGTAGGATGTGGTCTACGTAGTGTTCCATTCTCAATAGAGAAGGAGAATGCTTCCCAGAATTAACAACCAGGTGTACCCAGCCATTAAAAAAAATCCATTTTGGAAAAAAACAAACAGAAGAGGCTGGAGTAACCTCTTCCAAGAGGTACAGGGGTCCTCCTGATATGGGGAGACCTGAGGTAATTTACCCAAGCGGAGGCTTGCCTGCATCTGCACCGCCAAGTCTCATGACACAGTTCTGTTGTTTGGGAGTGTAGTATACAGTAGGGACACCTAGTGTCTGTATTTCGACACAATGTCGAAAGTGACCGACAGAAAGGGAACGACTAGGGTACTAGTGTAACACTCGTTCCCTGATGAAGGGGAACCCTCGTCCTTCCTGCCACAACTCTGAACTGCCACTGAAGTGGTCGAGATGCCGTCTCGGCTCCTCAGCACAAACCTGAATGTGTGGAGCACGCTGGCCTCCTTTTATGTCCGGGGTAGTGGCCACTGGCCAGACATGCAAATTCCACATTCCAACTTCATTGGCCTGTTCTGAATACGTCAGAGGTGTTTGGGGCTCCCAAGAGTGACACCTAGTGTCAGTATTTGACACAACGCCTCCATTCCGACCATCAGGGAACGGGGTTACACTAGTAACTGAGACGATTTAGCAGTCACAACTGAATGCAAACAACAAATAAATGCAAATAAAAGATATTGTGGATGAACAGCTCACAGTTAAACATTATATCGAAAATACCAGAAATCTGTTTTTCTTCAGACTTCTGTTTTCATTTATTGAACACACTGACCTTCAGATGTGACAGAGCTGGCGATGGAGTGCTAACAGTAAAGTCATTATGCAAACAGAGCTCCAGCCAGATGTCAATAGCTGCCTGTGGCGAAGGCCCTCTGTCCTTCAGATTGTCATTCTCAAGGTCTCAGTCTTCACACTAGCCTCTTTTCTTCTCCAAACTCCCCCATGTCTCACTGCCACACTATTGGCAACTTTAGAAAGCAATGTGTAGCCTTAATCTGACTATTATGTATGTGATATTTTCACATTTAAATGACATTTGATTCCTTTGATATTCCACTGTTTCTCGTAGACTTGAGCCAATAACAACTGTTCGCTAAGAAGTTGCCCCACCCATTCTCACTTTGTGCAGGAACTGTAAAATGTGTGGAGGATAAATACTGAGCATTGTCATAACAACGTTTCAAAGGTCAAAGAATCCAGCTACTGGCTTCCGTCGAAATCAAACACACACAAACCCGCATCCTTTATCTCTTTGAGATTCTACTAAACCTTTCTTTCTAAAGTCCTTTCTTCTAATTTTCCTTAAAGTACACTTCTGTACCTTGCTTTAACTGGGCCAACCTAAAGAGGAAAACCCTTGGATTGATGATGTGTCTAATTGTACCTTTACATTAGTCATTGCTGCCTTGGCATCTCAAACGCTAATATTGAGCAATAAATTACACTAATGATATGGAATGTTTTTTTATGGATCCATCTTATTAGTTACCAATCCTTGTTCAAAACATAACTTGTGCCATCTTTTAGTAATGGCATTAGAAGAATGTTCCAGGAAATGCAACTTTATCTGTGCTGTACATTGAATAATAATTTATAATGTATAGATAATTTAAAATACAATAATGTAGTGGATGCAAAATGGCTTATATTGCAACTTAGACTTTGTAAATGCTTAATTGTCAAAGAAAATTTCCAACAAGTTTTCACAAACCTTGGGACAAGGCCAAAATATTTTCTGTGGTATTCTACTGTCTGTGTACACTTAAAAGTCAAAGTGATACTTTACAATATAGAAAGTGATGCTGAACATTTTTATATCCATTTCATATAAACCTACATGAACTGTAGGAACATGAACTGACAAGGTAAATTACTATACACTTGAACTCAGTAATTTCATTATCTCTATATTTAACCTTCCCTCTCCATAACCTAACCCCAAAAGAAAAAATAGTTTCATTCTGCAAGTTAAACTTTGAGCATTTGCTTGTAAGTCTCTTTATATTGATATTACAGTATAAATTCATTTTCCACCAAATACATCTTTACATTACCAAAAAGTTTTGCATTCTACTGATTTTTTTGTTAATCAATATGAAATAAAAGTCCTTCATCATATGTTCTCACGCAACAGTAGCTGCATTCATATTAATGTAAATACACAACCACTTCTAAGTCACGTTCTATGAGGGGGTGAGACCACCCTCTGCATATGATTCATTAGCAAAACTAATGCCCGAGGCACATGGGCGTCATCAACATTTCGGAAATGCTTCAAACACCCACTTTGTGTGTTTGTGTTGCTGAGGACACAGATAGACATTTTGCATTCCTGGCCAAAATGCTTCAAAAGGGTTTATAACCTCTGGTCAACTGATTTGACCACTTGTTGACAGTTGACCCTTTTGTCTGACACAATAGAAAGTCTGTCTGAAAAGAAAAATGAATGAAATCTCAAGCAGATGTCTATGGTATGCTAGTTCTCAGTGGGATCAAAAGGTGTCACAACCAGAGGTCACGTTGACCGAATAATTTTTTAGCAATGATAGAAAAATCTAAAGCCAACAATCATTTTGACAGATTACACTGAGGGTGATCTATTGTAACTTGTAACTGTAATTCCCACCCCTGTCCAGTCCAAGTTATAATTATGTTTGTTGCCCCTCCCCAGAGTTATTTTTTCACATTTATGGTCACTGAATGGCTTTTCTGAGGTAAATAAAATAACAAGGTAGAAAAGGCAAGGCATCATTAAAGAAATCCATATGACTCCAGTGGTTTAACCTTAATTTTATGAAGCGACACGAGTGCTTTGTTTGTGCAAACAAAAACATTATTTACCACTTTATTTACAAAGTATTAATCTCCAACGAGCGTTCACGCAACAACGTCTGCTCTCGCGTCAACACAACATGCATGCGTCGTGGTACTCTTGTAAACGTGTATCGGAGATTAATATTTTGTAAATAAAGTAGTAAATTATGTTTTTTTTTTCTGCTCAAACAATGCACTCGCACTCGTACATAACCTTGTGTGTATTTGAGAGTTTAAGCACAATAGTTTAATACTCACGGGACGTGCTGTCTTACATCCAGCTTTGTGTGAGTGTGCTTTTTCCTTCCACTAAACAAATGAACATTTACAACATATTATAAATGATCTATGTGATATTTTGAGCTGAAACTTTACAGACACATTCTGGGGACACCTGAGACTTATATTACATCTTGTAAAAGTTGGCATAATAGGTCCCCTTTAAGGATATAGCAGGCGATTTCGGACACAGCCCCTGTGTATTTAAGCCCTTTGTTTCCTCAGTTCATTGTTCTGTGTTGTTTCAGTTTGTGTGGTGGTCCATATTTTTTGTGTCTCCTTAGATTTGTGATTAAAGACTTCTTTTGGATATCCCTATTCGTCGTGTAAACTACAACCACCACACGTGATAGAACACTGAACCAAAGATTTGTTTTAGCTGCGAACGAGCGCACAGAGGCAGAGTGTGGGGAGTAGGTGCTGGTGAATAACGGATCTCCGTTCACCAGCTGCTCCGCTGAGGAGGACATCACCAGCCCCACTCTGGACCCAGAGCTCATAGCTGCCTCCCACACCCTGCACAGAGCCTATGCCAGAGCCCACCGCAGACATGGAGCCGGAGCCTGCCGCGAGGTCAGCGCCAGAAAGAGTGACTGAGCCGACCAGCTCCCTGGAGCACGAGACCAACGCAGAGTCTGACCAGATGTCCTGACCAAGTCTCCTGTGTCTCTGCTGGTTCCACCCAGCTCCAAGTCTCCTCTGGTCCCACCAGCTCCAAGTCTCATGTGTCCCTAAAGATCCTGCCCAGCCTCCCTCTCCCACCCCCTCCACCTATAACAGCCAGTTCCTCGGCCCTGTCTCCGCTGGTTCCCTTCAGTACCTTGACTCTTCCTATGACACTCTCCAGCTCTGCCTTGGCAAGAGGATCCCCCGGTTACGCCTCCAGCCACCGAGCCCGTCACTCCACCTCGGCTCGTCGACCAGTCGGCTCCATCTTGGCTCCTCCCTCCCTTGGCTCCACCTCGGACCGTCGTCCTCACGGCTCCACCGGGCTCCCTCATCCCTCCAGGTCCACCTTGGTCAGTTGTTACTCTGCCTTAGAGATCTGCACGGGCTTTAAACTTAAGCCCGAACCCGGCCCGTACCCGAAATCATTTAACCCGACCCGACCCGAACATTACGGTTATATTTTAAGCCCGAGCTGAACCCGAGGTCCGTTTTTATGATTGCTTGCAACTATAATTAAAAAAGCTACATGTACAAACACCGTTTCACCAAGGCACAGTGGCCCCCTCATCAGTCAGCACACAAGAAAAAAAAAGAGAAAAAGCACAGACTTAATAATTACGAAACTTTGATGTAGTTGAACAGGTGAAACAGTAACTAATTCCCCTGGAACTCAAACATTCCCCTGGAACTCAAACATCCCCTGGAACTTTAAAACAAAGTTCACGCAGTTGCACAACTATTTACACAAATATATCCTTCTCCGTACGAGTTTACAGCTTTGTAAAATGATATATGATAAAATAAAAATGATTCATATATAATTTTACAAAACAGTTTTGCGCATGTGCTCCCGTGCGCACTATTTCAGTCACAACACTGCAATCAGAGGAGGACGGCTGAAACTGCGCACATACTTTCTCTCTCGCATGCTCATATAATTACGATCACAACTCAGCAAGCAGCCAAGCACATGGCAAACTACATATATGTATAACCGATATAGTTTTTCTAAGTTACAAACCTGAACCCGACCCGAACCCTTGAGTTTTTCGGGACCCGTCGGGCTCGGGTCGGGTCGGGTAGCAGACCTCTACTCTGCCTATGCCACATACTTCTGTGCCTTCACTTGTGCTTCGTTCCTCCACCCCTTCGGCTACGTCAGGCTCAATCACACCGGGTCCGCCTCAGTCCTCTTGCACCCAGGCTGAAAAATTTGGCTGCATGTGTGGAACGCGCACTATACTTTGGGCTTTAGGGTGTGGTTAGACCTTAGGTCCCGAGAGGGGGAGCTGGACATCAAGCTCCGCCCATTGTCTCTGCAGTGAGCAGCCTCTCTGTGCAGCAGTGGTTGTACAGTAGGCATATAGAGTCATTGCAGTTATTTGAACCAGCCGACCACTGAGCGAGTCCGGAAATGCATATGTTGACATCTTCTAAGTCAAGTACGCAGCAACATTATTCAAGTAAAAATATTTCTTTGCGCTCAGACTGTGATTTCTGCAATATAGAACTACATTTTTACAGCTGATCAATCCTTACCCTGTCATTAAACCTTTAAAATGTAGCATGTCATGGGAAAAGTATTAGAAAAGCACCGCATCCATTTATATATGTATATATATACCGTCATTTATTTTACCTAAACATAATTTTCATGTAATCTAATGATTTCATATAATTTGTGTGCTTATTTCTATTCAGGAGAGTGACATATTTGATCTAAATGTGTAAATGCAAAGCATTCTGTGTACTTCATCACTTTAATCAGATTGCTTATATGTACAGTCCAAAATGTGCAAACATACTTTTGATGTTTATTGTTTATAAATCCTGATATGTGTTAGATCAGGCCAGTCTTGTCGCCCCAAATGTATTTTGTGTTACATGTATTACATTGTGTAACGTCAGATTGGGATTTTCCTTTGCGTTGTAATCCTTGCACACTATTTTTTTCAGTGAAAAAAAAAAGGTTGACAAAATCGATTTTGGCAAAAAGTGGTGGTGAGTGGGAACATGTCCCAACGGCAAATTACGCCTGTGTGTGTGTGTGTGTGTGTGTGTGTGTGTGTGTGTGTGAGGTCACATTCTTGTTTTGACCGATAGTGACAGAACAGGGAAGAGGAAAAAAGCTTGTTGGGGAAAAAAACTGCATGACCAGGATAAATGAGATATATCATTATATATTTATGTATTTGTTCTAAAAACGTGTTTAACCAAAAAAGCTAAAATCTTTTTAAAATCAAAGCTTTTTCCTCACTAGCTTTCACTAGATAAGTCTAAAATGCATAATTAGCCTTTTATGTATATGCACCAAAATAACAATAAGCAGTAATATTTATATACACTACTATTCAAACTTTGGGGTCAGTAAGATTTGTTTTGGCTGTAATGGCTGCAGAAAATTCAGATTAAAATACAGTGCTATGCATAAGTTTAGACACCCATGCTAAAGTTGACTAAAAAGAGGAATAAAAAAATAATCTTTTGGAAATTGAACTTAATGCCTTAATTAAAAAAAATTAGGAAAAATCCAACCTTTAAGGACACCAATTTTCTTTGTGAATGAATAATGTATCGTAAATAAATAAATGTTCTTCCTTAAAATACAGGGTGCATAAGTTTGGACACCCCTATGCCTTTCAACCTATAGCCTTCACCATACCTAGAGATTGGCATGGTGTACTTTCCATAAGATCATCTCTCAATGCAAATCAAACCAGCTATTAGGCTAACTGAAATAAAACCATGCCAATCTCTAGGTATGGTGAAGGCTATGTGATGATGTGGGGCTATTTTAATTCCAAAGGCCAAGGGAACTTTATCAGGATGCATAGTATCCTGGATCCATGAAGTAACTGGCCTTTAAAAATAAAAATCTGCCTGCCTCTATGGGAATTTAACATGTCCAAACTTATGCACCCTGTATTTTAAGGAAGAACATTTATTTATTTACAGTACATTATTCATTCACAAAGAAAATTGGTGTCCTTAAAGGTTGGATTTTTCAATTTTATTTAAATTAAGGCATTAAGTTCAATTTCCAAAAGATGATTTTTTATTCCTCTTTTTAGTCAACTTTAGCATGGGTGTCTAAACTTATGCATAGCACTGTATATTAAACACAGTTATTTTAAATTGCAATAACAATTCACAATATTAATATTTTATAATATTTAAATAAATAAATAAATGCAGTCTTAATAAGAGATTTAAGAGCACAAGACTTCCTTCAAAAACATTTTAAAGAATCTTACCAACCACAAACCTTTGGTAAGGTAGTCATTTCCTAGTCAAAACTAAATAAAAAGGTTGTGACTTGTAATTGTAACTTTATTTCCTGCAATTTTAACTTTATACATTACAGTGTGACATATTCTTACATAAAATTAGAAAATTATTAACTGCAAGAATTTACTTGTGCTATCATATTTCAGACCCTTGTGACAGATCGACCTCCACTGTCTGTACTCCCATTGGTAGTCGCAGCTCATTTACATAAAATAGAACTTTTCTCAACTTTGTCAAGTTATCAGACATGGCTACAATCCAACAGTCAACAGTTGGGTTCAGGTTCGTCGTTGCAATTTACTGGCTGTGTGAATGCCCCTTCAACCATTAAAAAACAAAAAACAAATTAACTGAAAAAGACTGAACTAATTCACTGAAATTATTTAAAATGATCAAATCCAACACTGTTCTTGTAACTGACATTTAAATCTGTCTTAAGCTCTTATAGCCTACAACAAATATATTTACATTAAAATGATCAGAAAATTTACCAAGTTATTTACTTTTATATCAGCAACATCTATCATTTTTCAATATTTAGCACATTTTTTATATATCTTCCAACTCCAGCCTAAACAATTTCACTATAGAAAATGTCAGGAAAATATTGCATAGAAGCTTAACAGTAATATCATCTATGATGTCAGTTTTTTTCCCCAGCACATTTTTTTTTTTTTCAGAAGCAAGGAGCATAGAAAGGAGCACAGAAGGAGGTGGAGAAGCTCATTTGCTCCTGTCAGACTTCACACTACGCCGCCGCCAGTGAAATTAGCACAGCTCTCTGACCTTTACTTAAACAAACCAAGAAACTCGCTCCTCTCCTGAGATTTCATTCATGGCGGCGTGACTGATGGGGGAAGCTGTAGGACTATTACTGACATTCCAGAACAGTGATCAAATCTGCACAACTACAACAACACTAACTGCAATTACGAGAAATCAACAATTAAAAATTCAACACCTCTCTGAGATTTGAAAGAGCTGCTGAGATGTGTTCAGAAATGGATGATTGTTTGCACTGGTGGTGTAATTTTGCAGATGGTAGAGGAAAGGTTGTTGGTTTGAATCCCAGTGGGACGGATTCATTTGACCAAGACATTTAGGCACTTAAGATTAAGATTTAACTGCATTAAAAAAAAGTTAATGATACTGGACACAGACTTGTGACTTCTGCTGCTGACTTGTGTGACAAGCTGCTGTATAGATAAATTAACTAAATGAATAGCCTAACTAATGACTTTTACAACGGAAATAAATCAACACCGAACTTAGGCTACTTAAGTTGGACAATGACACTCTTTTCTTCTAGAGCTGCTGTACAGCCAAACAAACTTTGTTGCATTCTTTTCTGTATTGTAAAAAGAGCTATATAAATAAGGATGACTTAACCTGACTTGATAAGAGGTCTTAGATTAAAACTATTCAATATGATTACTAGCATAATTAGTGATTATTACTAACTAGTGGTATTATCCACGGACAGTAAGCAACTTAGGATCTTGCTCGATATCTCAAATGCAGTGCCAGTGCCAATGCCACTGCACGCCAACTGACTCCCCAGTTACAGTAACACCAAAAAAAAAGTTGTTTCATATGGAAAATACATGTCTGAATGATATGTGGATCTGATGTGGCCCATATGAAGCTTTCACAGTTACAGCACTCAGACTCTTATACACACCACAGACAGACTGACGTGACAACAGTGAAATACCTTTTTGCTTGTCCATCGCTGGAAATGATCAAAGCGTCCAAGTGAAATGTTCTCGGTCGCTTCCAGAGTTCATCGCTGAGTCTGTTCCTGGATGTGTAAACGAAGTCAAAGTGAATTTAAGTGCAATTTCGAAGTGAATCAAAGGAGAGTTGCGGGTGAGGCGGCAGTCAAACGAAGATAACAGCAAAACTGTCGGAACAAGCGACTACATTGTCAACATCCACTCCACATCTCTATCACTGAACTCTCCGCCTCCAGCTGTGCGTCTGAAATCCGCTAATGTACAGTAGCTCAACAGCGCCACCTACGCTCTCAATGCGGACAATAGTGGAAATTACAAAATAACCTGTATATGATTAGCTACCAGTGAACAGTAAATGATGTATCTATGCGAGGAAGTAAATGTTAATTTAATTTAAAGAGAAACATTAGGTTCGCTCCCAAAACTTTACGTTTCTTCACTTTAGCATGGATAAATCCACAGCTATGTTAAGATTACTGCCAAAAACCAGACACAAAACGTTGTTAAAATCATAAGTTTTATTGAACTGAATATTAATTCAAATGATCTGTTAAAATCATTAGTAAGCCACTTACAAATCAAAATAATAAAACAACAATACCACTGATAAAATCACAACAATGTACACTCACTTTACTAAATCCATTTTATTTTTTCATTCATCACACGTTCACATAAAAAAAAGGAAAAGAAGAAAAGCACTATTCATGAAGTAGAGAAAGATCAATGCTATGTTAATATTTGGGACATTTTTCACATGAAAATTGTCCGATGCATGTAGGCCTACAACATGTGGTTAAAAAGAGCTTATTTTCTCTTTGCACTGTGAAAACATTCAACCTTTTAAGTGTATATGAGTGAATCAAGTGCTTTAGGATGAAGTATGAGTGCCTTACAGCAAAATATTCCTAGCAAAAAGTATTTCATAAAGATGGCCTGACTTCTGAAGCCACAAATACTTTCAGACCAGAAAAACACAACTTTAAGCTGTCATTGAAAAAAAAAAAAGATTGATCAGTAGCACAATTTCATGATTATTGAGTATTGTGAAGCGTAAATCAGGTGTCAGATGGTGTTCACATAAAATACGTTATCATAATACCATTGGTTTGTTAATAGGCAAAAAGCTAAGAATAGCTCTCACATATTTCCTTTTGAGCAGTGCTTCTAAAAAACTGAATGTGGACTGTCTATTTTTGTACTTCTACATTCTCAAGTTGATATGTGTTGCTTTTTAGTGATTTTTTTGTTCTTATTACATTTCCATTCTGTAGGTACAAACTCTAGGCAAAAAGCATGCACTCTATCTAAGCACTTCATTTGGTCATTGGAGTAATAAAAGCATAGTAATTTCATGTGCTCAGAGATCAACACATAATATGTCATTAGAAGTGGGCAAGAAGAATATATGAACTACAGGAATCTGTGCCATTCAGATTTTTAGATTTGTTAACTTTTTTTCATATAATTAATATATAGTTAATTCATTCACATAATTATGTATACTTTGTTGCAAAATGTGGACTAATAAAAAACATCTCTGCTGTGTGAATGTGTTGATTTTTTCAAAATTGCACTTCAGTAAATTCATCTTCCTGTTTTTCCAATTTAGCATCCTGTGAGTCGTGACCAATTCAATTCAAATTCACACCCATGAACTGAAAGGGAGCCAGTTAAATACTGTAAATACACAGAAAGCAAAAACCAGGGTTACAAAATCAAACCATCGTTGCAAAATCAAACCATCTGGCAAGTAGCAACCATCAGGTGTTAACGTATGACGTGTATAACGTCTCTTTATTTCCTAACCTATCCTTATCCTATAAAACAGGAGCACTGTTTAAAAAAACAAAAAAACAAAACAAAAAAAGAGGATAGAACCAAAACAGTAAAAGTGCTTTACAAGGTAATAGCAGCAAAATGGGGAAGAGGGAGCGAAGAAAGATGTAAGAATAGAGGGAGCGAGTGAAACTGTTCGATCAATACATCTTGTGGAAGAGGAGAAGTATTGATCACACTCACAATTCACAATGCATCATCATTGAAGAAAAGCAGGATACATTTGCCATGCAGGATTCATACGTCTCATACCCAATATTAAGTAAACTCTCACTAATGTACAGTAGCTCTCTTTGGAACAGCAAAATCTCACTCTGTATCATCCGCTGTTGCCATGGGAATTGTTGCTATATTTGTATATCGTACTGCTGGTATTTGCACTGGTATTAAATTGTTTGTGTTAAGTTGTAAAAAATGAGGGTGTGCAATATGTGCATCTCTAGTCCCTAGTATAAATTGTACTAATTTCCGAACTATCAACAATAGCTGCTTTGCTTAATTCAAATATTCAGACACTTTAAAAAAATATGGGTCAATGACAAATAAGACTGTAAAGTATAATAAATGGTACGGTAAATGGTTTTATGGTTGATACATGGTTTTTATATGGCTTTCAAAAATGTTTAATGTAAATTTATTGACTAAAAATGTCATATTTCTTACAAATATTATGAATTAATTGTAGAAATATCATGATTTATTCATTCATAAATATAATGACGATTTTGGGAAGTCGCACCACATGACATTTTACAAATTTTAAGAATCTCATCAGAATCTCATTTTTTAAATATTGATAAACAGTAAAGCAGTTTTGTTAAAATATTGGATATCTTTCTAATAAATAATAATAAAAGATTATGCAAAACTACTTCAGATTTCCATGTTAAGTATTTCATTCTTTTAATTTTACTTCATTATATCGGTACAGTCGTATCACCCTGACATTTTTACTGTATGCTCCCCAAAAAACATGCTCATCATAGAAGAGGAGTATTGAAGTTACTGCATGTATGAATCACATTTTTTATGTATTTTAATAAACAAACACATTTGGGGGGCAAAATGAGCGTTATGTCACTGACCCATATTCTGAAGGTTTGGTAATTCATGCTTAGTACATAAAGGCTGAAAAGTGTGGCAGTGACTTTATAGTGAATGAAACTCACAGGTTCCTGCTGGTCCATCTGAACTTCTGAATTTGGTCTACTCAAATAACTAGTGCGACTCATATTGGCTTCATGTGTACTGCTAGCTTTCATGTCTGTGTGTATCATTTCAGCTTCATAAAGCACACAGAGAGGAACCTCAGTGAAGACCTGACATAGTAGCTGCAACTAGAAAAAGAGGCAACATCAATGACTCAGACATGATTGTTAGATGCAATCAGATATGGGGCTTATCAAACGATAAGGATAACTGATTTTTTTTGCTGGCTCCATAATCACATTCCTTATATCACATTCCTCATCTTTCCTTAACTTACATCGCTTGTACTGTTTTCACAAGTGGAAGTGCAGATGTGTGACAGTGTTTGTAAAGGAACGCATTTCTCTACTATTAGAAGAGAGAGACTTTCTTTTTCAGGTCGTTCCTCTTCCAAAGGGAGAGCCGGTCAAATTCCTCAATGGACATTCCAAAGACATTCTGGAATTCCTCAGTTGACAGGTGCCTCTGGAGAGAGAGGTTCAATGGTCAACCTTTGTTCCCAACAGAACAGTTAAATAATGAGGTTGAATAATGAGCAAAAACAATGTTTACCTCCAATCTTGTCCTGTCTACACCAGGTGGGAGTTTGTTTCTGCCTCTGTGGGTCACAATGAGCATCTCACGTGGGTAAATCTGCCAAACGAACACATAGATAGTGCAAACACATAATTAATGAACTTTGACCATGAGCAAGCAGTCACTTATACGCAACAATACATACAGGAGCTCTGATGAATACCAAACACTCTTGATTAGTTGGCATTTTTACCTTTTGTTCCAGCATACTAGGGAGTGAATTCCCTCTGTCTATCCTTCTGCTTTGGGTATCTCCATTCTATAAAAGAGAGAAGACCACTGTAAGCCTATCCACAACTGTGATTTGTGCAATTATTACAAAAAATCTGATTGTAAAATGTAAAAATAAAAATAGAATTCTGCTGAGACTGAAGGTTGCAAATAGATTGACTCACTAAAATCTTTCAAAATATCAGAAATGCTAACATGATGGACTAACATGTTAAAACCCAATGCCATACTGTATTGCAGTGGCTCTAAATAAAAATATTCAAAAAAATATATATATATCAGAAATGCTGATACTGCTATTGTCAATTTTCAATGAACAGCTTGTTTTGCAGTTTTCCTTATTTCAAGCTGGTTTAAATAAAAATGTCTGCTAAATGAACTAACTTAACTTGTAATTTGGTCTGTTTTAGCTGTTAAGAATGTACATTTATTTGGTGGCACTTTATTTTAATGCAAATTATTACATACCTGGAAATCTGTAAAGAGAGAGAGAGAGAGAGAAAGAGAGAGAAATGATAAGAGGTATAAAAACATGACAAAGATCTCTCCTATTCAATTCAGTTTTATTTCTATTTCTTTAAAAAAAGCTGAGAATAGATTACAACAAAGCAGAATAGAATACAATAGGATAGAATCGAATAATGACTCCATGCACTCTAATTAAAGTAAATAAACATGATAAAAATTACTCTACTATTTAAAACAGAATAAAATGATGACTCTTAATATAATATATTGTATAAATTATAATATTAAAATAATAATATATAATAAAATAAATAAATAATAATAAAATATATAGAAACCAGTGCTCGTAATACTGGGAAAAAATGCTCTGCTATTTAGAATAGAATAGAAATATAAGTCTCAATTCGGGCACTCTAAATTTCTCAACGATTTATAATATAATATAATATAATATAATATAATATAATATAATATAATATAATATAATATAATATAATATAATATAATATAATAGGTTAGAATAGAATTATGCCTCTTGATACTGGCACTCTGATTGAAGTGTAAATAAACATGACAAAAAAAAGACAAAAATTACTCTTACAAAAGAATAGAATAGAAATATCGTAATCCCAAAACTTACTTAGACTCCCTTTATCACTGTTTGAAGAGGAGAATTCAGCAGACTGCAGCTGTAACACATAAACACAAGACAATTATATCAGTGTAATTAAGGATGGCTCTTTAATGGTAATTAATTAAAGCTGACATATCAAATCAGATTTTAATTTCTCACCCTAGTAAGCCCAGTCTTAGTGTAGGAAGGAAATGAGGGAGATTTGAAGGCTGTGTAAAAGTAAAGAAGAAACATGTTAATGGACTGGGACTAATATCATCCAAATACTCATCATATAAAAAGTATTGTTGCTGAAGCCAACATTTTTTCCATTAGAGATGTGTATCATGTGGATGCAGTGCATTTCTTCAACCAGAAGGGGTCACTACAAGGTCAACCTTTTAACTGGAATCACAACCATTTTCAGTGACAGAATTCAGAGTGTAATGCAATAATTAAATTGTTTGAAAAGAGTTCTCTAGACTCTGACCTTTCCCATAGAGACCTATAAACTCTAATCTGATTCAGATCATTGGGTTGCAATGCATAAGCTCTGACTGGAGGTGGAAAGACTGACTAAGATTTCCACTAGATACAACAGCTGCTGTTAGTAATGCTGCTTATCTCTACGTATCATTGTTCTGTTCTTCCTTAAGTGACACACACACACACACACACACACACACACACACACACACACACACACACACACACACACACACACACACACACACACACAGGGTACCCTACACCTCCCCACTTACAGTTTTACATTTTCAAAAATATCACTTATGATTTATGTGATTTATAAGCTGTTTTCCTCGTGGGGAGTATAAATATCCCCGCAAGGACAAGGATTTCAGATATTGCCTATCTTTGTGGGGACATTTGGTCCCTATAAAGATAGGGAAATAAGGAACACACACATACACACACATTCAAATATACCCAGATGCATGGGTGTCCTGTCAGGCAGGGACCGCGTTTTCCTGTGGACAGGGGCTGATCTCTCGATCTCCTCCTTTAGTATCAATTTTCCTAGATTAGACTGAATCTGTGGCAAAGAGAGAGAGTGAGAGATGAAGAAGGAGTTTGGGGGGTGAGATGGACACTGAAACAATATACTCAGGCTGAGAGACTGAATTGATCAGCATGGCTCCCTGTTTCGACAGGAAATGCAAGAATCCCTAAAGATTTGTCCTTCATTTGAAACCAACTATGGCTTTTACTTGAAGGTCGACTGAGACAAAAGATCTTACAAATAAGAACCAAGCCAATAATCTTTTAGCCTCAGTTTCCAAAGAAAATAAGGTTTAAGAAGAACTGTTAATACAGGAAAGAAAGTTAAAATTTAAATGAGTGTATAAGGTGTGAGGTGGTGTGGCTGGTCACTATACCTTTCTGATGTGTTTGTAGTGTGAAATATTTTTTTAAATATACAAATAGGACATAAAGACTGCATGTATGATACTACCTTTCAAACGTTTGGGGTCGGTAAGACTTTTTAATATTTGTAATTCTCTTATGCTCAGTATAAACAGCAATATAATAAAATATTATTACAATTTAAATGAAATGTATTTTTACTTTAATGTAATTTAAAATGTAATTTATTCCTGTGATGGCAAAGCTGAATTAACAGCAGTCTTCAGTGTCACACGATCCTTCAGAAATTAATACGCTAACTTATTATTATTCTCAATGTTGAAAACTGTTTTTTTTTTTTTTTTTTTTTTTGATTCTTTGATAAAATGGAAAGTTAAAAAGAACAGCATTTATTTTAAATAGATTTTCTATGAAACCTTATAAATGTCTTTGTCACCTGTGTTGACTTTTTTGTTTCGCTGATTTAAATTGAATTGTTTTAATTGATTTAACGCAAACTTGCGCAACAAAAGTATATATTTATAAAAATAAAAAATATGAAAAGAATTAGAAAAGGCCATTTAAAATAGTTTAACTGTAAAACTGCAGGACTAAAAAGGTTAAAAAGAGAAAATTTTACAGATAATTTTGCACCTTGTTGAGCTCTTGCTTCTGCATTTTCCGAAGTCTCCACATGTCTTCAGACAGATCATTGTCATCATACTTATCATCCTCCTCACCCTCCTCTCCCTCAGCTGTCTTGGATGCCGCATTCTTTCTCCGCTCTGTCTCTGTTGCACAAACACAAGAATATGGGATGAAGAGTGTAAGAACGAGTAGATAAACGAATACTACCACATCATAAAACTGTCCCGATACCAAATACTACTTACATTTGCATGTACTGTTAGTGTTCTAAAATATCAATGTGTAGACAGAAGGCATGTAGAAGATTGCGTACAACATTTTGATCATGTTGATAATTTAGAGGCCGTAGAAATTTGCTTAACAATATATATCATATATAATATATATATATATATATATATATATATATATATGTAACCGGGGCAGGAATAGCCTGATATTTGATTAATTCCCTTGGTGATTTGCCCTTATGTTTTGCTTTGCGCTGTCCCCTTTAAGAGTGTGTGCATGCGCAGATGAGAGAGAGCGCGTCAGACTGAAAGAGAGCGCAGTTTGAGACAGAGTCACACAGAGGGAGAAATAGTCGATTAAACTGTTAAAGAGAGAACATTTCCAGTTTGATATTGACTTGTGAATCTGTGGTGATAACAGCCGTGTGATATTGTCGAGTGTATGGTTGATTTCGCTGCTCATACGAGTGTGGTGTTCCTGCACGTGAGAGATCTTCCGTGGGGAAAGGAAATACAGAGACGTTGGGGAAGATTGAGCGTGAGTTACTCTGTAATATGTTATAGAAAGTTGTTGAAAGGTTAAATAACACGGTTTATTTCATATATTAATGCAACTTTGAGTAATTATTGTTCTTTATGCCGTGTTAGAGGGGAGAACAGCCACACGTGATATTGCACGTGCACCAGCTGCCACGTGAGCTTTTTCTGTGCGCTTCAAAGTCTCAATAAGAGTGAGTTTTGATCATTTTATTCTCCTAAAGTGTTTATGTATAAGTTATAAAGAATATTTGTACCTTTGTTCGTGTATACTATTTTTCTTGTGTAGTTACTGTTTGATTTGAACAGAAGGGGTCAAACTGTGTATTGTAATGTATTAATGTGGTGAAATGTGCAGATTTCTCATGTATGCTGTTTTATTTCTTTCATTAGGCACATACAGGCCACTACCGTTGTTTTTGGCACTCATTTTATTTGTTTCTGAGATTATCAATGTGAAAACCACCTTTTTATTTGTTTTGTTTTGTAAGACTCTTATTACTTTGTTTTCTGCACTCATTGGAGTCAGTTTGATAGTTTATTTTGTTATGCCAATTTCACTTATTAATTGGAATGGTTTCTAAAATGCTTTTCTCTTGAACAAAAATATACATTAACGCTGTGTCTCATTTGAGGCTCAGTCAGGAATAAAAGAACCCGTTTTCTTTAGATGTTATGGCTGTGTCTTATTTCCTGACATAACGTTTGAACGGCCACATCTAATTTGGTGTCAGAAGTGGGATTTCCGTTTTTTTGTTTGGGGATTGGTTTATTTTTGTGATAAGAGTGCTAAAATAGTAGGGTGCAAACAACGGTAGTGGTTAAGAGCGGCTGAGTGCTATAAGGACCTGCAGAATATTGTGTGCCATCCTGAAAGGAGCTGCAGGAGGACCAAGGGCCAGCAAACCTGGACTGCTGCGTCGGAGGAGATTGTGAAGGACGGTGCTTATTGAACTGACTGTTTGAGAACTGAGACTTTCTGCAACTGTGAGTCATGGACGCTGAAGACATGGACGATGCATCCTCCCAGGGTGAGGACATTCAGGGTGCAGGTGCTGCAGCTCCGGAAATGGACATTGAGGGAGGTAACCCCATCTCGCAGCTACAGTCACAGATACTGGAGTTGGGACGTAGACATGATCAAGTAATGTCAACGCTTTCTAACATGACTAATGTACCTACTAGATCTTATGTGTATATCCCAAGAGAGAGACAAATTGTACCTTTCAGTGGGGATCCGGGTAAAGATTGCCAAAATGTGGATGAGTTCATTGAGGAACTTGAGAGAGTAATCAGAGTGAGGGGTTTAAATACAGAGGATCAGGTGGATTTTATCCTCTCCCACTTAAGGGGTTCCGCTCTAGATGAAGTCAGGTTGTGTATGGGAGGGGAGGATAAGTTACCTCAAGACATGTTCTCCTACTTGAGGGCAGCCTTCAGGGAAAAGCGAAGCACCCCCCAGTTGTTACATGCATTTTATGCACGGAAACAATTGGATGGTGAAGATTTCCGTGATTATTCACACGCCCTGTCCTTGCTGCTCAATGCTGCACTCCAGCAGTCACCCCATATTGTTCCGAACATGCAGCTGGCATTGCGAGATCAGTTTATAGAGGGGGTGAGGGATTCAATTCTCCGTAGGGAACTGCGTAAGGTGGTTAGAGAGCGACCTCACGCTACATTATTTGAAGTCCGTGAGGAGGCCCTTATGTGGTGTTTGGAAGAGAGACCCCGTGCAGCTAATCTTGCTAGAAACCGAAATCTAGTGGGTGTGGGGGAAAATGTAGAGCATGCGAGAATGTCTGCGACCGTACCAAGTGACTTGAGTGTAGCCCTGCAGGAAGTAATTAAGGTAATTACACAACAAGGGAAAGCAATCGGGGAACTTACCAATGCTGTCCGTGACCTCACGATCCAGAGGTCTGACCCAAGTGGGGAGAAACCTAGTAAGGCCAGGTTTAAGCCAAAATATACCCGTGATGGCCAACCCATTTGTTTGAGATGCGAGGGTGTTGGACACATAGCCCGACAATGCACGGTGCCACGCTTCCGTGAAAACCCTGTGCCAGCTACGCCAGAGTCTCAGAGTCTTCAGGGAAACTGTGCGCCTCCATTGCGAAGAGCCGAGCAATGAGAGGTGGCACTGATGGCTCAAACAGTGGCACCCTTACCAAAGAGCGATTCCTGGAGCGTGCAGTGGGCAAGTGCCCAGAAGTCGAAATTTACATTGGGGGGGTAGCTGTCAGGTGCCTATTGGACACTGGCAGCAATGTGAGTACTTTGACAGAGAGCTTCTTTAAAGAGCATCTTCATGGAGAAGATAAAGACATGCATTGTACGACCAAGTGGCTGAAGATCACCGCTGCCAATAGGTTGCCGCTTCCCTACCTTGGGTATGTCGAACTTGATATCCAGGTAATGGGTTTGACTATACCTGGGTGTGGGTTCCTGGTGATTCGTGACCAAGAGGAAGGGGCAACCGACTCAGCGCCCCCAGGCATACTTGGCATGAACATAGCGCAGCGCTGTAAACAGTTGATTCTGGCCGAGTTTGACAATGCTTTGGAAGGGACGTTGGATGCTGACTGGAGAGCCGCCTTTAACAAGGTGCAAGAGGCTATCCCAGTGGAGGCGACCTCTATGGTTCGGACAATAGGCACACATAAGCTGTATGTACCTGCAGGCTCAGTTGCTACACTTCAAGCTAAAACACACAAGGAACTGATTGGAAATGGGGGCTTAGGATTGTTTGAACCAGGTAATACATCATTGCCAGGTGGCCTGGTCCTGGTTCCTACCTTGGTGTCACCTGGTAGTCGAGTGTTCCCAGTGCAGGTAGTAAACTTGTCACCAGAGGATGTGTGGTTGCCGCCTAAGTTGAAACTCGGGATACTTACCCAGGGTCGTCGCTTTGAGGGTAGCTCCTGCGAGGTTACATTCCATCGTATCTCCGCAGATCATGAAGAAGTTACTGTCCACCAGAGATCAATGACAGGGGTTGGGAGTGACCTGCAGTGTCCATTGGAGAAGGTGCGGATAGGTGGTACCCCTACACAGCAGGCAGAGCTGAAGGCACTCCTGATGAAGTACTTGGATGTGTTCGCCACCTGTGACGAAGACCTTGGTTATGCTGACCTGGTAAAACATGAGATTCCCCTGAAAGATGACCTCCCTGTCTCACAGCCATACCGACGAATACCCCCAAACCAATTTGAGGAGGTAAAGGACCATATCTCCGGATTACTCAAGAAGGGTGTCATCCGAGAAAGCTCCAGTTCGTACGCTTCTCCGGTGGTGTTAGTTCGTAAGTCTGATGGGAGTCTCCGACTATGCGTGGATTACAGGAAGCTGAACTCTAAAACTAGACGTGACGCATTCCCATTGCCACGAATTGACGAGAGTCTGGATGCTTTGAGCAAGGCCAAGGTGTTCTCATCTATTGATCTTGCGAGTGGCTATCATCAGGTGGCAGTTCATGAGAAGGACCAGAACAAAACAGCCTTCATTACACCATTTGGGCTGTATGAGTACCAGCGGATGCCGTTTGGACTCTGTAATGCGCCTGCGACATTCCAGCGCCTCATGCAAAGCATAATGAGTGATCTGGTCTTTCAAATGGTACTTGTATACTTGGATGATTTGCTTATCTATTCAAGTACATTTGAGGGACACTTAGTGAGGCTCGAGACTGTGCTAAAAAGGTTGAGGGAGGCTGGTCTAAAGGTAAAGGTGGAAAAGTGCCATTTTCTGCAGTCCGAGGTAAAGTTCCTGGGGCATGTTGTATCAGCGCAGGGGGTGTCTACAGACCCAGACAAAGTGAGTGCAGTGAAGCAGTGGCCGATCCCTAACACTCTAAAGGAGCTGCGATCCTTTTTAGGGTTCTGCAGTTACTATCGAAGATTCATTGAGGGTTTCTCTAGAGTGGCAGGTCCGCTTCATGATGTGGTTAACACTTGTGTTCGCCAGGGGAGTGTGGTTCAGGCCAATAAGTTGTTCAAGGGCTCCTGGACAACAGAATGCCAACAGGCCTTTGAGCACCTCAAGGAGAAGCTTACCTGTGCGCCAACGTTGGGCTATGCGGACTTCACCCTACCGTTTGTGCTGGAGACTGACGCCAGTAACCTGGGATTAGGCGCTGTGCTATACCAGCAGCAAGGGGGAAGGAAAACCGTGATAGCATATGCAAGTCGGAGGTTGAGGGGTGCAGAGCGAAATGACAGGAACTACAGCAGTATGAAGCTGGAGCTCCTGGCACTCAAGTGGGCAGTGGGGGAGAAGTTCAGGAGTTACCTGCTGGGCTCGAAGTTTACTGTCTTAACAGATAACAACCCTCTGTGCCATCTCAACACGGCCAAGCTGGGTGCAATTGAACAGAGGTGGGTTGCACAGCTTGCAGTCTTCGATTTTGACGTGCAGTACCGTCCTGGTCGGTGTAACACTGCAGCCGATGCTCTCTCTAGAAGACCAGGGCTAGAGGGAATGGAGGTGGTAACTGAAGATTCAGAATACGACGGCTGTGTGGCTATTTGCAGCGGGCTCCGCACCGGGACGGCAGTGGAGGCTGATCTGTCAGGGCTAATGGAAGGGCCTAGAAATGGAGGGACAATACAGCTACAATCAGCCATGGTTGATCAAGGGAATGAAGAGGGACAAATCCTGGAGAATACCCCAACGCTACCTGGATACACGAAAGATGAGCTCCGTCAGTTCCAGGAGGAGGATCCGACCATCAGCACGCTGAAGTGTTTCTGGGATAGGAAGAGGAAACCCACAAATCATGAGAGAAAAGGCTTGTCTCGATCTGTGCTCTTGTTGCTTAAGCAGTGGGGGAGAATTCAAGAGAGAGAGGGGCTGTTGTTTAGAGTCATTGACGATGTGTTCAATGGGGAATGCCGACAGTTGCTGCTCCCTGCATGTCTGGTCAAGCTGGTGTTGCAAAGTGTCCATGACCAGATGGGGCATCAGGGCATTGAGAGGACGCTGAGCCTGCTCAAGCAGCGTTGTTATTGGGTTGGGATGAGTGATGCTGTGGATAAGTGGGTGAAGGAGTGCCAGCGATGCGTGTTAGCCAAAATGCCGCAGCCGAAGATACAAGCACCTTGGGCCCCGTTCTTGGCGTCACATCCATTAGAGGTGGTTGCGATGGATTTCACCACACTAGAGCCTGCATCGGATGGGCGGGAGAATGTCTTAGTTGTAACCGATGTATTTACTAAGTTCAGCCAGGCGTTCCCCACCCGCAATCAGAAGGCAGACACTACAGCTAAGGTCCTTCTGAAGGAATGGTTCCTTAAGTATGGTGTGCCACAGCGTCTTCACTCAGACCAGGGGAGGAACTTTGAGAGTGCCGTTATTGCAGAACTCTGTAAGCTGTACGGGGTAAAGAAATCCCGCACTACGCCACATCACCCCCAGGGAAATGCGCAGTGTGAGAGATTTAACCGCACTCTGCATGATCTCTTGCGTTCATTACCACCTGAGAAGAAACGGAGATGGCCAGAGTACTTACCTGAGCTGGTGTACGCCTACAATGTGACTCCCCATTCTTCCACCGGTTACTCTCCATACTACATGCTGTTTGGAATGCAGCCACACTTACCAGTAGATGCCTTGCTGGGTCAGGAGACAGGAGGGGAGATAGAGCCTACCTGGTTGTCTGTCCATAAGGAACGGCTTCAGGATGCACACTCTAGAGCACGAGAGTATGCTGAAAGAAAGGCAGCGGACCGTGTTGCCAAGCGTGAGAATGTGGTGTATTGTCCAGAGGTAGCAGTGGGTCAGCAGGTGTATTTACGATATCGTCCTCCAGGAAGGAACAAGATCCAGGATGCCTGGGCTCCCACGGTGTATATGGTAGTTGAGGTGCATGGAACAACCTACACCGTGGAACCGGTGGGAGGTGGTCCTGCAAAAAGAGTGCATAGGTCAGACATCAGGCCCTGTCCAAGACCAGTCCCAGTGCCGATGCCTAGGAAAAGAGTGACACCTGTAAAAGTTCCTACCTCGGAGTTGGTAGAAGGGATGCCTACACTGGATGCAGAATGTGTGCTGGTGGAGGAAACCAGATGGACTGAGGAGGATCCAGTGGACAAAGTGCTTGGGAGGTTGCAGCACCCAGTGGTGCAGCCAGAGGATGATGCTGAAATAAGAGAATTGGAGGGCAATGATGGAGTGCAAGTAGATGATGAGGCGAGTATAGTAAGACAGCTCCCTCAGCCCAAAACAGAAAGAAAGGATTCATCATTGGATGTGGTGGTGACTAGGCCAGTTCCTGTTCCCCGAAAGCCCAGGGCAGAGAGTGCCCAGGTGGATGTACCCTGTCCTTCACCACGCAGGACCCAACGGTCTACTGCTGGGGTTCATAGCAATCCAAACAGGCTGCCTAAATCGGCTTGCAATTCTGTGTCTTTCAGTCCCGATGTTCTTTCCCAAGTGTTAGCTGGAATAGTTTTGTATACATCTGGAAAACTACAAGGAGTAGTGGATGATTAAAGCATGTTTGAAGTCATCGAGGACGTTGACTGTAGGCAGGGGAGAGTGTAACCGGGGCAGGAATAGCCTGATATTTGATTAATTCCCTTGGTGATTTGCCCTTATGTTTTGCTTTGCGCTGTCCCCTTTAAGAGTGTGTGCATGCGCAGATGAGAGAGAGCGCGTCAGACTGAAAGAGAGCGCAGTTTGAGACAGAGTCACACAGAGGGAGAAATAGTCGATTAAACTGTTAAAGAGAGAACATTTCCAGTTTGATATTGACTTGTGAATCTGTGGTGATAACAGCCGTGTGATATTGTCGAGTGTATGGTTGATTTCGCTGCTCATACGAGTGTGGTGTTCCTGCACGTGAGAGATCTTCCGTGGGGAAAGGAAATACAGAGACGTTGGGGAAGATTGAGCGTGAGTTACTCTGTAATATGTTATAGAAAGTTGTTGAAAGGTTAAATAACACGGTTTATTTCATATATTAATGCAACTTTGAGTAATTATTGTTCTTTATGCCGTGTTAGAGGGGAGAACAGCCACACGTGATATTGCACGTGCACCAGCTGCCACGTGAGCTTTTTCTGTGCGCTTCAAAGTCTCAATAAGAGTGAGTTTTGATCATTTTATTCTCCTAAAGTGTTTATGTATAAGTTATAAAGAATATTTGTACCTTTGTTCGTGTATACTATTTTTCTTGTGTAGTTACTGTTTGATTTGAACAGAAGGGGTCAAACTGTGTATTGTAATGTATTAATGTGGTGAAATGTGCAGATTTCTCATGTATGCTGTTTTATTTCTTTCATTAGGCACATACAGGCCACTACCGTTGTTTTTGGCACTCATTTTATTTGTTTCTGAGATTATCAATGTGAAAACCACCTTTTTATTTGTTTTGTTTTGTAAGACTCTTATTACTTTGTTTTCTGCACTCATTGGAGTCAGTTTGATAGTTTATTTTGTTATGCCAATTTCACTTATTAATTGGAATGGTTTCTAAAATGCTTTTCTCTTGAACAAAAATATACATTAACGCTGTGTCTCATTTGAGGCTCAGTCAGGAATAAAAGAACCCGTTTTCTTTAGATGTTATGGCTGTGTCTTATTTCCTGACATAACGTTTGAACGGCCACATATATATATATATATATATATATATATATATATAAAATAAGTATTTGAACACCCTGCTATTTTGCAAGTTCTCCCACTTGGAAATCATGGAGGGGTCTGAAATTGTCATCGTAGGTGCATGTCCACTGTGAGAGACATAATCTAAAAAAAAAAATCCAGAAATCACAATATATGATTTTTTAACTATTTATTTGTATGATACAGCTGCAAATAAGTATTTGAACTAGGGATGTCCCGATCCGATCACGTGATCGGAAATCGGGCCCGATCACGTGGTTTCAGACTCGATCGGAATCGGACGTTACCTCCCGATCAGGACTCGGATATATTTGTATATATATTCTCATTATTTTTTAACACATCTATAGTTATGCGGTGGCACAGAGTTACGCCGGTTTCACACTGCACGCGTTAGCAGAGCGTAAAGCAGCGCAGGAGCAGTGCATATGGTGAGCAGGAGCAGGACACGCGCGTTTTGCTTTCACACTGGCAGCGTTTGTCACGCGCAGCTGAACCGCGGGTTGTGTACAGAGAGTACTGTATAATGGATAAGTTGGCATGGCTTTTTTTCGTTTTCAAATACATTTAAGAGAAAAGACTTGTCAAGAAGCTTATTTTATTAATAATTTCATTTATATAACTTTTGGTTCATCTTTGTTTTTATTGTTATGGCAACAAGTTTGTTTTTGGACATTTGTTTTCTTTTTAAATTGCTGTTGGTCATTTGATTGACTGTTTAAAACACAATAGATATCATCAATGCACTTTTTGGATAAAACTGCGGTGTATTTTGGCCATGATCAATGCATTGCCACTTTAATTCAGCAAAAGCGGCACAGCAAAAATAGACTCGGCGCCGAAACGATCGCGGCACTGCTGCTCTGCTCTGCTACGCACTGCCGCACCACCTCTGCGTGCGGTGTGAATGCTCTAATCTGTTAACATGGGCGGCGAAAAAAAATACCCTCTGCACGCTCTGCTAACAGTGCAGTGTGAAACCGGCATAAGAGTTAGGAGTGCAGTTCCTAAAAGCACATTACTGGCTTTGCAAACACTGTGGCACTTTTATTTTTTATTTGTTTACATGCCTGCCGGGTATTTTAAGTTGAGGTTCTATTTGTTTATATATTAGACTTTTTTTATATTTACTGTTGCACTAAAGTGCAAAAGTGAAGAATTTATGTTATTTATTACTTGATTGTTCAAGCTACCTCACAGAAGTGCTCTGTTTGTTGACAGAGTTGTTGAATGTTAAAATAAGGTGAATTAAATAAACAAGTAATAAAAACTCAGTGAGTGTTTTAGCGCAATTTTCTGACGTCATGGGATCACAACACTAAGAGATAGTAAATCTTTTTATGTTTTTTTTTTTTTTTTTTTTTTTTTTTTTGTGCGTTCCCGAGATTAGACATTCCTTAACATACTGCCGAAAACCCGAAGTCTCTAGGTGGTCTGGTTAAGGAGTAGATAGAAGTGCAAGATTGGTGCGCACAGACAGAACAGAAATCATGAGTTAACAATCGCAATTTTGTCCGTTGGAAAATTGCGCTAAAAATAAGGAACATCCTGGATCTGTTTTTTCGCTCTTCTTCTTTTTTTATGTATTATAGAAGTATCGGATCGGGACTCGGTATCGGCAGATACTCAAAATCAAATGACTCGGACTCGGACTCGAGGGCAAAAAAACCTGATCGGGACATCCCTAATTTGAACACCTGTCTATCAGCTAGAATGCTGACCCTCAAAGACCTGTTAGTCTGCCTTTAAAATGTCCACCTCCACTCCATTTATTATCCTAAATTAGATGCACCTGTTTGAGGTCGTTAGCTGCATAAAGACACCTGTCCACCCCATACAATCAGTAAGAATCCAACTACTAACATGGCCAAGACCAAAGAGCTGTCCAAAGACACTAGAGACAAAATTGTACACCTCCACAAGGCTGGAAAGGGCTACGGGGAAATTGCCAAGCAGCTTGGTGAAAAAAGGTCCACTGTTGGAGCAATCATTAGAAAATGGAAGAAGCTAAACATGACTGTCGAGCTCCCTCGGACTGGGGCTCCATGCAAGATCTCACCTCGTGGGGTCTCAATGATCCTAAGAAAGGTGAGAAATCAGTCCAGAACTACACGGGAGGAGCTGGTCAATGACCTGAAAAGAGCTGGGACCTCCGTTTCCAAGGTTACTGTTGGTAATACACTAAGACGTCATGGTTTGAAATCATGCATGGCACGGAAGGTTCCCCTGCTTAAACCAGCACATGTCAAGGCCCGTCTTAAGTTTGCCAATGACCATTTGGATGATCCAAAGGAGTCATGGGAGAAAGTCATGTGGTCAGATGAGACCAAAATAGAACTTTTTGGTCATAATTCCACTAAACGTGTTTGGAGGAAGAAGAATGATGAGTACCATCCCAAGAACACCATCCCTACTGTGAAGCATGGGGGTGGTAGCATCATGCTTTGGGGGTGTTTTTCTGCACATGGGACAGGACGACTGCACTGTATTAAGGAGAGGATGACCGGGGCCATGTATTGCGAGATTTTGGGGAACAACCTCCTTCCCTCAGTTAGAGCATTGAAGATGGGTCGAGGCTGGGTCTTCCAACATGACAATGACCCGAAGCACACAGCCAGGATAACCAAGGAGTGGCTCTGTAAGAAGCATATCAAGGTTCTGGCGTGGCCTAGCCAGTCTCCAGACCTAAACCCAATAGAGAATCTTTGGAGGGAGCTCAAACTCCGTGTTTCTCAGCGACAGCCCAGAAACCTGACTGATCTAGAGAAGATCTGTGTGGAGGAGTGGGTCAAAATCCCTCCTGCAGTGTGTGCAAACCTGGTGAAAAACTACAGGAAACGTTTGACCTCTGTAATTGCAAACAAAGGCTACTGTACCAAATATTAACATTGATTTTCTCAGGTGTTCAAATACTTATTTGCAGCTGTATCATACAAATAAATAGTTAAAAAATCATACATTGTGATTTCTGGATTTTTATTTTTTTTGATGATGTCTCTCACAGTGGACATGCACCTACGATGACAATTTCAGACCCCTCCATGATTTCTAAGTGGGAGAACTTGCAAAATAGCAGGGTGTTCAAATACTTATTTTCCTCACTGTATATATACTGTATATATTATAATATAATACAGCAAGCTTTATAGGGCTAACTGAACTGTAGTTGGTGTTTCTCCAACAATTCCTTAAAATAACCAAAAAAAATTAGATAGTGTGAGAGTGTATTACCTATAACAGCTAGTGAGGGTGGACAGGGCCAGTATTCTGTCTCTATCTTAGAGGGCAGGTTGGGGTCTGGAGGCTGGGCGGCCGGAAACTTCGATGACTCGATGATTAAATCCTCCATGTGTTTAGAGTGCGGGACAGCTGATGAGACATCTACATCCATTCAAATACACATACATATACTCAATATGCTCAAGAAAATCATTTACTTTGAATCTGACATAAGAGCAGAACTGATATTTCGTACCTTGTTTATATATAGGCGGCTTCTTGAAAATGTTGCTTCCGTTGTCTGGAAGGAAAAATTACGGTTGTTTAGTTTTAGTGTGTGATGTTCCCTGAGGTTTCATTGCTGTTTGTGAGGGGCTGTAGTACCGAACCTGGCCTGTGGAAGTGCTGTTGCTGATGTGGGACTTTTGTGCTGACGGTGATGCTTTTACTCAGCTGCGTTGAGGCAGGAGAAGAGCTGCCCGATGACTTCGGCTCTGACCAATCCCGCACGTCCTTTGATAGACTGTTCTACAATTATACGTAGAAGGGCTGTGTGATTAAGAATCATGCAGAGAGACTCTAAAGCAGATCATAATATAGTTTGATCTTTGAACATGGTCAAATATCTGCTGCAAGGCCACTGGTGGTTTATTGCTTCAGTATTGAAGTTTTTAAAAAGAACAAATCTGATGTTTTCAACTGTGTTTAAAAAAAACAAAAAAACAACTTTAATTCATTTCATATTTTGTTTGATTTATATGTGTGGTATAAGTATTTAGGAACACCTTGAGCATATTAAAATTCTGTCAAAAAAGTAATAAAAAAATTCAATTAAAATTGTAACTTCTATTGAATCTCATGCCAAGTGGTGGCACTGGTGTCTTGCGGGCTGAATTCCAACTAAAGCTATTTAAAATAGCATTTTTCTAATTCTTGAATAATTTATAATTATAATTAAAAAATAATTTATAATTAATTTGTCACAAAACTATTATAAGACTATTTAAATGAATCAATTAAGTTCTACATTTACACAATCGTTCAAATATTTGGGGCCTGTAAGATTTTTTAAATACTTTTTAATTTTTTAATATTCTTTAAAAGAAATTAATACTTTTATTCAGAAAGGACATTTAAATGTCAGTAAAGACATTTAAAATGTTAAAAGATTTCTTCAAATACAGTAAATGCTCTTTTTATTACTTTCTATTTATTAAATAATCCTGAAAAAAGTATAACCATTTCCACAAAAACATTAAACAGCAAAAATTGTTTTCATCATAGATAAAAATAAGAACTGTTTCTTACGCAGAATATTAGAATGATTTCATGTGACGCTGAAGACTGGATTAATGGCTGATGAAAATTCAGCTTTGTCAACACAGGAATAAATAACATTTTAAATATATTAAAAAAGGAAGTTTTTTTTAAATTGTAATACTATTTCATAATATTACTTTATTTCTGATTAACTAAATGCAACCTTGGTGAGCATAAGAGTCTTCTTTCAAAAACATTTAAAAATCTCAAACTCCAAACTTTTGAACAGTACATAATTTGTAAACTAAATGTCTGTTATTTGTGAACCACCCTGTTTTCATTACACAACAATTACTTCCGGTCCTCTAATATGATTGGACAAGCCTCATAGCAAGAGTGCTGATAAAATATAAACAGCATATAAACCTACCATTCAGCTGACAGATATTGCTGCATATGACTTATTTGTAATTTTAACCTCACAGACAGACATGTACTACACAACTTACCTCTGGAGATGATGGAGGAGGGGAGATAGAGCGAGGAGATAATGACCTCTAAAGAGAGAAAAAGAGAGTGAGGTCAGTTGTTGGCAGTAAGTGAGATATCTAGGCATTTCCACAGACAGGTTTACAGTTAATGAAGCGTAAAGCTTCCATCACAGCAAAACAAAAAGGAAATTACATTGGGAGAGCCGAACTAACATGACGTGTGTGTGTGTGTGTGTGTGTCTGTGTACTGATCTCTATCCAGGCGCTCTGATGGCTAGACATCACATCCATCAGGAAACTTACCAGTGAACACATCACACATGCTGACAGACAGACATGTAAGGGGCCCAAAGTAAGACCCCCCCCACACACACACCATTATACCACCACCAGCCTGAATCATTCATACAAGGCAAGATGTATCTATGCTTCATGTTGTTTACACCAAATTCACACTCTACCATCTGAATGTCACAGCAGAAATCGAGCCTCATCAGACCAGGCAACGTTTTTCCAATCTTCTATTGTACAATTTTGGTGAGCCTGTGTGAACTGAAGCCTCAGTTTCCTGCTCTTAGCTGACAGGAGTGGCACCCAGTGTGGTCTTCTGCTGCTGTAGCCAATCTGCTCGACATGTTGTGCGTTTATATAGATGCTCTTCTGCAGACCTCGGTTGAAGTGAGAGTTTATTTGAGTTACTGTTGCCTTTCTGTCAGCTCGAACCAGTCTGGCCATTCTCCTCTGACCTCTGGCATCAACAAGGCCACAGAACTGCCACCCACAGAACTGCCAGCCACTGGATATTTGATCTTTTTCAGACTATTCTCTATAAACAGTAGAGATGGTTGTGCGTGAAAATCCCAGTATATTAGCAGTTTCTGAAATACTCAGACCAGCCTGTCTGGCACCAACAACCACACCACATTCACAGTCACTTAAATCACCTTTCTTCCCCATTCTGATACTCTGATGCTTTGGCATATCATCTTGACCATGTCTACATGCCTAAATGCATTGAGTTGCTACCATGTAATTGGCTAATTAGATATTTTAACGAGCAATTGAACAGGTGTATATACTGTATATATATACATACCTCTGAGCGATCCATTGGTGAATAGCTGAAGTGGGGCTCATACATCATCAGGTCAGGCCTCTCGATGTCTAGAATGGCCTTGTCTTTAGGTATAGCTGCTAGATCCTTATACCCAATCACTTGATTGTCCATTTTGGCCTGTAGAAATCCAAAATATGAAAGGAATCGGGGAAATTATTGGCAACCTCAGAGACATACGGTACATCTCAATCAGCTCCCTAGCTCCCTAGGTCGTGAATCACATTGTGTACATGAATTAGGCACTGGTAAGGACAGTAAGAACCTTGTCTCACTACACATTGGGTCACTGATGATGACGACATGACAACATCCTTACTGTATAACGTCACTACTGGAATTTATGAATAACAGCAGAACTGATTTATTTTCTTATGATTTTTGTTTCGTGCTTCAGAACTTCCAGTAAGGGAACATAGTGAGCATCGATTCTCCCTGGTTTTCACTGTGCATTGTGGGACTTTTTAGTGAGTGAACGTTTCAGTACACTGGAAGGATATTTTGACTGAGACAGCCCTTAACTCTGGTGCTCCTTGCATGGTGGTCAAAAAAGACAGAATTTTTCTTTTTTTCATTTCAGTGAAATGAATGTACTATATTTTAGTTTGATGTTTTTTTATATTTTGTATTTTTAAGGGATTTTATGGTACTAAATAATTAAATATTTATGCTGTATTTTCTATCCATATATCCATTCCATCTATGAAATGAAACTTAAACTGTCATAAATATTGATACTTAAGTTTGGTCTCTTTTTAAGACACATGGCAGATTATTGCTGATGTCAGAGTTATGTTTAGTTTTATTGCATTTTGGTTTCGTTTTCCCTGTACCCGTTTTGCCTGTGTTCCCAGTCATTGTTAGTTTCGTGGTTGTTAATTAGGATACACACCTGTTCCCTGTTCTATTGATTATCCTCCCTTATGTATTTAAGCCCTCAGTTCTCCCAATTCTTTATTCGCTTTTGTTGTTAGCTTACGTGGTTGTTCAAATATTTCTTCTGTGTTTTTGAGTATTGCAGTTAAAGTCTGTTTCTGCTTAATTCTCTGTCGTCATGAGTTTACCACAACCACACCATGACAACTGAAGTAAAGTTATAAAAAGTGAACTTAAATAAAGTTATAGAAGTTTAAGGTTATGAAATTGTTATGAAAAATACACAAAAATACTATTAATTGTTTTAATATGAAATCTACATTTTCCAAAACATGTTTTACTCTAAAACTGTGAGAAAATAAAAGCCATAAATCGAAACAAGTTTGTTCCAAATTTGAGGGTGATATCGCAAAAAAATTAGCTTCAGTAAGATTTTGTTTGGCACCGTACCAAACTAGATGAAATTTGCTTCCCATTAATTTTCAGTGTGATCATTTTTGACTGTGAGGACTACAAGTGAGACATTTTTTTTTTGTAGGACCATTTAATTATTTTTATTTTTTAATGTACATCATGTTCATAATTTCTTTTCTGTTCACACAGCAGTGCCAAAACCTTTTCCAAGTTTTGTACCATTCCAATGAAGTACAAAAACAAAATGTAAAATTTTCAGTCAAAAATGACTGAAGAGCACCAGAGAGTTAAAATGGCTGATTCCCTGATCAGTGCCCTGACTACTGAACTAGGGAGCTGATTGAGAGGCACCCATAAACATACTATGGAAATCTATCTTTTAGCTTGAAAGAACTTCATTTGTTGTTGCGCCTAGTTATGTGTGGGCCTAGTTATGTTTATTCTTAAAGTAGGTCTATTCAGTAACAACTGGAAAGCGTGCAGAGAATTATATCTCAGCATGCACTGCTATACATACCACTATAGTGACTGCTGGGGTTCCAGGACCACCTCCTGCACGTAGAGAACAAACAGTGCCCGGGGAGGTACTGGCCGATTGCTGTTCACATACACACAGGTCAAAGGTCAAACATTACATTAATCTTTTTATTTGTTTTATGATGATCTATTATCTTATTTTATTATGAACAAATAAGAAATCTACTTAAAAACAAATTTGATATAAAAACGTTGGCTTTTAATTACCTTATGCAGCATCATTTTGAAAGAGAAAGCACTCCCTTTATGAGGTAACTGTGGAAAGAGAAGAAATTGTGGATGAGAACAAGGCTTTAGATGGATGTCAATGGCCTCTAAAAGACTCAAAGCAGATGTACGCAAAGTTAGATTATGTGTATAATGCTTTTCACAATACACATTGTTTCAAAGCAGCTTTACAGAAAATCATTCTGTTAATATTTATAATATCTTAATATCTTTACATTTTAAAATGGTTTACATTTTGTGATGATGCAAGAAATCAAACAGTTCTGAAAGTATACTGTATGTATGCAGATATATAATGTACATATATCTGACTTTATATATAGAGATAATAGTCTATAATTTTGTGATTATATCACTTAGCCGAGATTTGTGTGACCAGGATTGATTTACAGATGATTTCTAACATCACCTTCACCAACTTTAAGTCAAAAGAACCTAGTAGGTTGCAGAAAGTTGTTAATACACACAAAGTACAGAAAAGTCCTTCTGCAGTCAATAGACTATGAGCACAATGACAGTGTTTCTCTGGGCTTTTCTGATGGATCGCAATACAAAAGCTTTATTCTAGCATCCAGTGAATCTTTTGTATTCTACTGAAAAGAACACATTTCTCACAACCCTGCAGCATGCCTGTACGATAAAACACGGCTAAAAATAAAGGAAGCAACTGGATGGTTCATATCAGAAATACAGAGAAATATGCCAAGTCATGTCAAGACATCTTAATGGTTCCCATAATGGAGCCAGCCAGACCCTGTCAGTGTGATGTTTTTTAAGATGGACAGAGGTCTGAATGGATTTCTGTGACTAATGTATTCAATTAAAGCAGCACTATGCAGCTTTGCTGATTTCTTCGCTGTTTTCTCGCTTTTTGCTCGCGGGTTTCTCTATAGAGCTCCCCCTACAGCTTCGGAATAGATATTTGACAACACTGTCGTCAAGACTCATTGGCGACTCTCCCCCCTCCCATCTTCTCCCGCTGGTCATGTGCATTTGTTTTCAAAGAACCCAGTGAACGCACAGAGCCATGTCCACTGAGGTATGTATGATACACAGAAGGCTAGCAAGTAAATGTTTAGATAGTGTATGTGTGCAGTGCCGTAAAGCAATTCGTTACATCGCGAGACCTGGGCTGGGTTTCCCGATAACGTTGTCTCTTAGCGCGCTACGGAGACTCTTAAGGTATAACTTAACTAAAGGTATACCATTTCTAGGCGTGTTCCCCGAACCACACCTTAGGAAGCTGCTTAAGATATACCTTCTTACGTGCGACATTACCCGGTGCTGTCCGTGGTGATGGTTCTGAATTGGTTGATATTGATGGCTCGAGAATCAATTATTCTCTCGTGCAGGGGCTGTTTCACTGCATTATGTGAGAAAGCGGTGTTCTTTATTAAAGAAGCACTTCAGAAATAGTTGAAATTGCATTTATTAGGCCTCATGGGATATTATAAAAAATAATCCAAACTATAATAGCCTATAATAGCCTAGCCTACATATTTTTAAATTGTATCATATATTGCTGCCATAATAACCATTTAAAATTTTTACGTGCTTTCTTCTCTTTCCCATTTTTGTTCGCTGAGGTGGAGCTGCGATGAAATATTGTTCTTGTAAATAATTTCCAGCATTTCCGTAATAAAAGTGTACATCTTACGTACGGTGCTCGGCAGTGATCAAAAAGGATTTAAACAGTGGATTTTTAATCTCTTTTTGTAAACTCGGAGATGTGGATTCAGACGGCAATTAAATTACCACACGACCTGTTTGTCAAAAAACAGTAGGTACTAATTTAGCCAGGGATTTTTACGTGGGTTGGGTGAGAAAAAACACTGATATTATGGATTCAGATGGCACTAAAATCACCGACTTACCCCTGTAAATGTTTAAAATACCGTATGAACCCATGAGAAACAATTAGTGTCCGAATAGGACTTAACTGACAGTAGCCTATGCTTTCACTGGCCTTTAAAAGCGCTCTTTAATTAAATTAATAATATTGTATAATAATATAATTAAAAATCTAACAACAATCAGTGTAATGACAATTTTATTCTTTGCATGAAAACACTTGAATTAGCCTAATTGAACACTGTCTGGGTGCATTAAAACTTCAGAATTATATTCGTATAGACCTGCAACAGTGATAAGGTAAAGCTTAGAGCGAACGTATGACTTACAGAAGGTATACTTAACTAAGAACGTTTCGGGAAACACATATTAACGATAAGGTACAGCTTAAGGTGTAAATTAAGAACGACGCAGCGTTAAGGAGGTTTTGGGAAACCCAGCCCTGATATCACGCGATACTTCCTCGCCGGCCCAAAGTTGCAAGTGTGCAAGTGTCGAGACGACCACCATAGAGCCCTGCATTTCAGCCCGAGCCCGACGGGCCCCGACTTTTTTACGCCCCTAGGGCCGGGCTTCGGGCCAATTTTCACGTCATAGTTCACATGCGGGCCGGGCCTCGGGCCTTTTTTGAGTTATCCTTCTTTTTATATTTTTAGACATTAATAAAAAAAAATATGAGAAGTTGACGTCGACGATAGAAAAACAAACATAGAAAGACATTTAATAACCTCATAACTTTCATAATCTTATAATTACACTGACATATGATTGACATGACAGTCGCACGCACGCACGCACACACACACACACACACACAGGTTTCCCGTCAGCGGAACCAACGATTCACCTCATGTGCAAATAATGGAGAATATTAAGAGAAAAATCGCAAGTGATAGAAGAGAGGACTGGGTTAAAATCTTCCACTGTGGATGCTATTCTTTTTCTCCACGATGCTCTGTAAAAGACTGTTCTAACTTTTCGTTTGATTGGACTTTATTTTCGTTTAACTGTTGGAAACTACTGATGTTTTTCGTTTTTCGTTCGATTGGACTTTATTTTCGTTTAACTGTTGGAAACTACTGGAAAAAAGAATGGCCATGTTCTGTGGTGCATTTTTGAGGTAAGATAACCTGCAAGTTTGTTTTTGATTTATTTAATTTAATTTGTTTAGATTGACTATTGCTCATTTCGTTTGCGAGCGCTGTTGCGAGCAGCCTGAGCCTGCCTCAGTATTTCAAAAAAAAAAAATACTCACTGTGGTTTAATAAATAAACATTAAACTAACTGTCTGTGTGATATGCTTGAAGTGTTTTATATCTATGGATTTTATTGTAGCTAAGTAAAGTATTAGCGTTGATTTGAGAGGCTAAATTGATCAAACATGTTTTACTCGCTGTTGGCTCGGCTTGCTTGGCCGTCATTTTTTTTTTTTTAATGCTTCAAACATTTGTCTAAATTAGCTTAATAAAGAAATGAAATGAAAAGAAAAGAAACATAACTAACAAAACAGACATATTTTAATGGCAGTCTGCCGCTGTAAAAAAAAAAAAAAAAAAAAAAAAAAAAAAACGGGCTCGGGCCGGACTCGGGCTGATAATTCTGATGAGCTGTCGGACACGGGTCGGGCTAGGGCCTGAGCGTCTCGGGCCTAGATTTGAGGCCCGTGCAGGGCTCTAGACCACCATTCAACCCGAAAAATGTCATATAACCATTCCAATGACTCCGAAGCTGTTCAAATTAAGCTAAAAAAACTGCATAGTGCTTTAAGAGCTTTAGGTTGGTTTTTAGGTTAGGTCTGTTCTGGATTTGACAAAGAAAAACAAAACAATCAATGCATAGTCAAGGAAACCAATAGGAAAGTCATATCACAAATGATATCTCTTTTGTATGATTCTCCATATATTCAACAATGTCACGGACTGATATGTCATTTTCTTGTTACTTGTAACTATGCCATTTCTGAATATCTTTAAGCTGTTTTCCTCAGCAAGGCAAATAAGGGTCTATGTCAAACTAATTAATGTCATAAACAAGCCAATTAACAGGAAATTCGTTCTTAATGCATACAGTCAATTTATTTTTTGGGGTAAAAAACAAACAAACAAACAAAATGCTTTAAATAGCTCTAAATATTTACATATTACAGCACTGCTAAAAAGTCTAAATATCTTATATAACTTTCCTTCTCATGTAAATGTATGTAGTTCTACAGATTTGAGATATTTTCACTTGAAAACACCCTAAAAATACTTTGTTGTTGCACATTTTTCCTTACTAGTTCAACACTATCTAAATTAATTTTAGGACAAGGAAACCTGAGACAAAATAATACTTGAATAAAACAACTGCGAACTTCAATGGTCAGTTCATACTTAGAAGGGAGGGGTTACTATGTGAACATAGGTGGACATCAATGACATGTGGAGTCCCACAAGGCTCAATTCTTGCACCACTCATGTTCAGCTTATTTGGTCGCACTGACCCAAATAATGAGAAAGAGCCAAATTGCTTACCACAGCTATGCAGATCAGACACCCAGATCTACTTAGCCCTATCGCCTAATGACTAATGAAATGAACAGCTGGATGTGCCAATATTAATGGACTCCTCATTGGCCTTCCCAAAAAAACCATAAGACAGCTGCAGCTCATAGGGAACGCTGCTACCAGGATTCTGAGCAGAACCAGAAAATCTGAATATATTACACCAGTCCTTGGGTCTTTACACCGGCTCCCAGTTACATTTAAGATTGTTTTTAAAGTACTGTTAATGAATCACTCAATGGCCTAGGACCTCAATACATTGCAGATATGCTCACTGAATATAAACCTAACAGAGCACTCAGATCATAAGGATCCAATCAGTTAGAAATACCAAGGGTTCACTCAAAGGACGGCGAGTCCGCTTTATAGTTAATATGCCCCCCATAGCTGGAATCGGCTTCCAGAAGAGATCAGATGTGCTCCAACAGTAGTCACATTCAATTCAGACTCAGACTTATTGCACTTTATTTTATCTATGTATCCTTTTTTTATTATTTTGATTCTAATTGGTTTAATACATTTTAAATTAAGGTTTAATCAATGTCTTCTTCCTTTGTAATTGTTGTGATTATTTTATGATTCTTTAAAAAAAAAGAGAGATGGAAGGTTGGGGGAGGGATGTGATGGAGATAGAGAGAGATGATAAAACACATACACATCCCTGCAGTCAGCACAGACGGATAGCGTGACAGACGACTGTGCCTCCCTTCCCCCATTTAACCAGGAACTATGTCAAGTGTAAGCTACAAATCCTGTCAGCTGTCTTAAAATGAGTAAAGTCAGGGTTAACACTGAGACTGAGGATTAGCGTGAGGAAATAAAAGTCCAGAACATTACCGGAAAAACATATTTACAGCCTTTATTCCATTATCCCATCACTCAAAATGTATTTTTTGCTTCATTAAAAATAGCTAATATGACACAAAGATTATTGTGTGCAATCAGTTTATATTTGTTAATTTTAATACACTGTAAAAAAATTCTAACCCTCCCAAATCAAAAATTTCAAGTGACCGATAACATCTAAATTTTTCAATTGGCCCAAGTGAAATTCTTGTTGTAATAGTCTGTTAACATTGGCTCAATGAGAAATAATACGTCAGACTAATTGAAAAATTTAGATGTTATCGGTCACTTTAAATTTTTGACTTGGGGATGTAATTTTTTTTTACAGTGTATAATTAAATATATAAATATACAACTTATAATATATAAGTTAATTTTATGGGACTGAAAATTAAAATTCTGTCACCATTTATTCACCCTCATGGCCTTCTTTTCTCTCTGGAACACAAAAGATGATAAAAAAAAAAAAAGGCTTGTAGACCATTAGAAAGATTTTTAGATGTGATGAAATGAACAGTGAAATCTTACCTCAGGGGGTGAAAAGGTTCATGACACACATTTACAGGGTCTCCTCGCCGCTAGACCGTTCCTGAAACACCCAAATACAGGATTTCATTACTCATCATGACATGACAGTTGAACATCAAGTAAAAACTGTTCAGTGCAAAGAATTCAGAGTACTTTACAAATGCATTTGAAATATATTATTCAGCCTGATAAAGCTGCTTATTTTAGTAGTCCATAAAAAAAAGCAAAGTAAACATTCTGTGACAGCCAATAAATATGACGGAGAATGACAGTGCTCTCTAAAGTGCTTCCTCTTCAGGCAGTGTCTCTGAGTTATTGATCTACAGGCTGAGCTTCTGAATTCACAAAAGTCAAAATCACTCAATTATTCATGCCTCAATGAACTCTGGCCTTGAACTGGAATGTGGATCTCTCAAAAAGAAAAATACGTAGCTCATATTCAATCCAGACCACTAAATAATAATAATAATAATAATACATTTTATTTAGAATGCGGTTTTCTTATACCCAAAGCGCTACAACAAGTACAGTACAAAAGTACATCCGTAAAAGAAAATTTAAAAAAACAAAATGCAACAACAGGTAGAGTACAATATACATCCAGTGTCTCCAGTTAAGACACAAATACTATCTTAAAAAGAATGTTGGGGCATTCCTAACAGTTAAAGTTAGAGTCAGTTAAAGTCAGTTCCCTCCCCTTTTGTTATTGGTTGCTGTGTTTCTCCCTGGCCCTCTGCTGTGCAGCTGAGTTCTGAATGTGTTCCAAGTGCTTAATAGACTTTGCAGGTAGGCCAAGATAAAGGGCATTACAATAATCAACCCTAGAGGTAACGAGTGCATGGACAAGCCTTTCTGCATCAGGCAATATTCCTGAGATGGAAAAAATGCAGATTTTGACACGCATCAAGTGTCAAATGAGAGTCAAAAATAACACCAAAATTACTAACTTGAGAGGATGGAAATACTACATTATTTTCAAGGTGCAAACTGAAATTTTCTACCATTACAGGCAGCTGCAGGGGTACCAACAAAAAAGGACCTCTGACTTTATACCATTCAATTTAAGAAAATTGTGGTACATTCATAATTTAATTTCCTGCAAACAGTCAGAAAGTGTTGCCGAGATACCTGTGATATTATTTTCCGTGTTAATATAGATTTTGGTATCATCAGCATAAAAGTGGAACCCCAAAACATGCTTTCTAATAAATACAAGGAATGCAAAAAGTACTGCACGGGGTGTAACTTCAGTATCTCTGTGCTCTTTGGGTGTAACTATGGTTCCGCTCATAAGAAAAAAACAATCCAATGCACTCAAGTGATTTGTTTTTAGAAAAATATAAAAAGCCTTTATTCTTTCATGGCTTCGATTTTAAAAACAGGTGACAAGCAACGGCAGACCTACGCGTTGCGGCCAATGAGCCTTCATCAGGGTGTGAGTGACAAACACAATCAGTTCTTTTAAACAGCAATCAATTAGTCACACAATGGTCACCTAGATAGGTGTGCCGTTGCTTGTCACCTGTTTTTAAAATCTAAGCCATGAAAGAATAAAGGTGTTTTATATTTTTCTAAACAAATCACTCGAGTGCCTTGGATTGTTTTTTTCTTACATGCTTTCTAATAATCTGCCCTAGAGGAAGCATGTAAATGTTAAAAATTATTGGGCCAAGGACAGACCCTTGAGGAACACCATGACATACCTGTCCGATGTTAGATTTATTGTTTTCTAAAACAACAAACTGGGTACGATCAGTAAGGTACGATTTAAACCACTTCGACACTATACCAGAAATACCAAGCCAAGTCTTGAGTCTCTCAATCAATATAGAGTGACACAGTGTCAAAGGTTGCACTCAAATCTAACAGCACCAAGATAGTAAGGGCACCAGAGTCAGCAGAGACAAGGAGATTGTTCATAACTCGAACCAAGGCAGTCTCAGTACTATGTCCTGATCAAAATCCAGATTGAAAAGGTTCTAAAAGCTCGTTCAAAGACAAGTGAAAATTAAGTTGTGACACAACAACACGTTCCAGAACCTTCGCCAAAAAAGGACACATCAAACCCAGGCTTTTTGAGAAATGGTGTGATGGCAGCAACCTTAAGGGCTTGGGGAACAAGGCCAGTAATAACGGAAGCGTAAACAATGTTCAAAATGAGAGGACTGATAGATGATAGACACTCTTTGAGAACATGAGTTGGAATAGGGTAAAGAGTACATGTAGTGGAATTAATTTAGCCGGCTACGAATGTTGTAGTCAAACAACACAAATTCAGACAACACGCTCAACGGCAGGATGAATCAGTAAAGGATTTTGTAGCTGCTTTACGTGAACTTAGTGTACACTGTGACAGATGAGATGATCTGGGATCAATTAGTGAAAAAAGCGTCCTCTGCATGTATTCGGGAGCGTCTCTTGCTACAGACACAGTTAACACTGAAGGACGCGCTGCTGTTGGCTGGCCAAACGGAGACTGCCATGGGGCACACGCAAATGCTCGATGCGGCATCAGTGCACGAGATTAAATCTGCTCAGTGTGGTGTGCCACAACGAAAACAGAAATACCACGGAAAATCTATGAGTAAAACATGATCACAGTCTACTGCACAGACAAATCATAGTTACTTTCGTTGTGGGTCTGGCTCTCACTTGGCTAATGCTCCAAATTGCCCTGCTGCCAAAGTTAAATGTAAGAATTGTGGAAAAGTGGGACATTTTGCAAGGGTTTGCCGCTCAGAAAAAAAAGTGCCCTAGGCAAGTACTTGATGCCCCTGAAATTGAGGTTCCCGAAATTGTGCATGTGCTTGAAGTGGAAGGGAAACCGCTGTGTGAGAAAATAAAATGCACTGTGACCATTGGAACTGAGGGAGTGAGCCCTGTGCCGTTTGAGCTCACAGTCGACACGGGTTCTGCCGTTTCCATCCTCCCTCATCACCTTTATAAGCGTCATTTCAGTACATCTTCTTTACGACCCCCAAGCGGCACTGCCTGTGCTCGGATGCTTATGTGCACATGTATATTACGGAGATGTGGTGGCCAGTACTAGCATCTATGTTGTTGAGAAAGGCACCCCTATACTGGGCATGGACTTAATGTCTGGCCTAAACATTCATATTGCTGGAAATGAAGTGGTCTCACCCCCCTCTCCTGCCGTTGTGAGACAAGTGCCTGCTGCAACAGAGGCCATCGGATGCGCTAAAGGCTTTGTACATTTGTACAGCAAAAGCTGCACAGATCTCCTTTATTGGTTAGGAATGCAGTTTCCAAAGAACTTTGTCGTTTACAAGCTGAAAACATCATTGAGAGGGTGGATGCCTCCCCATGGGTGTCACCTATTGTGGTGACAACAAAGAAAAACTGAGAAATTTGTTTATGTGTGGATTTGCGGGAGCCAAACAAGGCAGTAATAATCGATAGCCATCTACTTCCACACATGGAGGACTTATTCACTGAACTAAAGGGGGCCACAATGTTTTCAAGCATCGATCTGAACAACGCATACCTCCAAGTGATGCTTCACGAGGACAGCCAAGATCTGACGGCTTTCATCACTCATAAAGGGTTGTTTCGATTTTGTCGGGTACCGTATGGCTTGGCCTCGGTGCCAGCAGCTTTTCGAAAAATTATGGTTACAATACTGAAAGGCCTTCATGGAGTCCATAACTATCTAGATGATGTGATTGTGTATGGACACACTGCAGGCGAACATGATCGCAACCTACAGGCTGTTTTAACAACACTACAGCACGCAGGTCTCACACTGAATCGGGCAAAATGCAAGTTCAGCTGCACAAGCCTTCCTTACTTAGGACACACTGTCACTGCGCAAGGCCTGCTACCCAATGACTGCCATATTCAGGCAATATTGCAGGCACCAGCTCCCACTGACGCAGCCAAATTACATTCATTCTTAGGACTGACGTCCTGGTATTCACAGTTTGTGCCAAACTACTATTCGGAGGTGGAACCTATGAGGGCATGCTTAAACAATGTGGGTGTTTTCAGTTGGACTGAGGATGCACAGAAAAGCTTTGAGAAAATGAAGGAGCTCATTATGAACACCCTAGTTTGGACAATCTTTGATCCAGCACTGCATTCACTGGTAACTTGTGATGCTTCGGATTATGGAATAGGGGCTGTGTTAACTCAGATTCATGCCGACGGTTCTGAGCGTACCGTCGCCTTTGCCTCTCGCTCACTCTCGGCAGCAGAGCAAAAATATTCCATTGTGGAGAAAGAGGCCCTAGCTTGCGTGTGGGCTGTGGAACGGTGGCGAACATTTTTGTGGGGCCGACGGTTCACGCTTCAGACGGACCATCAGGCGCTAACTACCCTGCTGGCGACTAAAGGTATGGAGCGTGCTGGAATGCGTGTCATACAAGCCAGGAGCCGAAATTGTCACAGCAGACTGCCTCTCACGCCTACCCCTTCCCACCTGTGAGGATGCTGATTCTACCATTGAAACAGATATGGTGGTATTCCTCTCTGCTGAACTCCGTGCTCTTTCATTGGAGGAGTTCTCCAAAGAATGCACTGCTTGTCCTGAACTGACAGCATTGCAACAGCAAATACTTATAGGCTGGCCTAAAAACAAGAAAAACCTTCCACCTGAGCAGGCATCATACTTTCATGTCAGGGATGAACTTGCAGCACAAGACAGCCTGGTCTTCAGAGGTTCATACCGCCTGGTGGTGCCCATATCTCTGCGAGGTGCCCTAATTAATTAACCAGGGTATTGTCAGGACCAAACAGTGTCTTCATGACTTGTATTGGTGGCCTGGCATGGACCACTCAGCCCAGTCCGCAATTTCTTTGTGCCAGCTATGCCAAACCCACGACAAAAGTGCAAAAACACATACACCTCCACTTCAGCCCGTGCCACTTCCTTCTGCGCCATGGGAAAAGGTAGGACTGGACATTGTCGGACTATTCGAGTTAGGGACCTGGGATTGCAGGTACGCACTCACTTTAGTTGACTACTACAGTAAGTGGCCAGAAATGTAAGCTTAGCGTTAAGTTCTGCCAGGAAGACTCAATCAGCACATCATGAATTAACTCACTTCTAACCAATCATATGTTAACACTCTCAGTATAAAGAATGGTACTTACATTCGTCTGAGTTTGCAGATACTGACGGCGCCAATTACCTCCATCCTCCCCAACCACCTCCAAGATGGTCCTTTCCCTCCATCATCCCCACCACCACCAGGATGGTCCCTTCCTTTACCTCCAGGGGGTCGGCTGCGCCCCTGCCTTCATCTTCAGTAGGGCTGGGTACCGAGTTCGATACTTTTTAGGTACCGACCGAATTGCCTCGATACTATCGAGTATCGAAAAATGACTTGTTTTTCGGTACCAGATTTCGATACCTAAGGGGTTAACTCGTCAACGTCAGTGCTCAAACAAATTACATATGAAATGCACAACGACACGCCTAAAGTCGCTCACGCACATGATACACGCAAACTCTACACACACGAGACGCGCAGAACTCTCTGCGCACATTCTCATATGAGACGCGAGCACACACACACAAACTCGCGCACATACTCAATGAGACGCGAGTACACACACTCACAATACCCTAAAGATGTGGAAAAGACGATCAAAAGTGTGGCTACATTTCTCCAGGCTCGATGCCAACAGCGCGTGATGCAGTATTTGCGGTAAAATAGTTGCTGCAAAGATCGGTACCACGACAAATATGATGAAGCCCTTGACAGTGCACGGAGTAAACATAAGAGCAGAAAGTTCCTCCGTCTTTGACTGGTAAATGAAGAGATACCTTGTTGATCACTCTGACAGTGTTTATATTGCAATAATGACCTACTGAATGTACACTGTCGTTCAAAAATGTGTTGGTCAGAATTTTTTTTCAGTAAGGATGCATTAAAGTGATGCACAAAAATGACCTTAAAACATGTGTAATGTTTCAAATAAATGCTGTTCTTTTGAATTTTTTATTCATCAAAGAATCATGAAAAAATGTATCATAGTTTCCAAAAACTGTTTTCATATTTCTGAAGGATCATGTGACACTGAAGTAATGATTTTGAAAATTCAGCTTTGACAACACAGGAATAAATTACATTTTGAAATATATTCAAATAAGATTTTAAATTGTAATACTATTCCACAATATTACAAGTTTTACTGTATTTTTGATCAAACAAATTCAGCTTTGGTGAGCATGAGCTCTTTATAAAAAAATATTTTGTACCTTATGTATATGTATAAGGAATATTTTGTTCCTTTGTGCTTTTTTTGTTCCTTTGTGCACTGGCTAAGGAGCATGAGTCAAACTGAAAAAATAAAACCAAAGTTTTTCTGAGGTAATGTGTTATGTAATCTTGTTAAAATGGATTTCATAAAATTGGTATCGAAAAAAGTATCGTTCAGGAACCGGTATCGAAATCAAGGTATCGGTATCGGTATTGGCATCTTTCTGGTAGAAATAGCATTCACCAGTAATGTCTTTACTGATACTGTCACAGACTTTCTTGCCACAACATTCAGCCGGTTTGGCAACCCTGTGGAAATTGTGACTGACAATGGTGTGCAATTTACATCTCTTACTTTTGCTGATTTCCTTGCAATTAGGAATATCAAACATGTTCGTACCTCCCTGTACCTTCCACAAGCAAATGGGGCTGTGGAGCGCATGAACTGTGTCGTGAAGGATTGCGTTCAAATTTGGATTTGGAAGGAAAGCCCTGGAATTTGGAAGGAAAGCCCTGGAAAACTTCTGTGAGGGACTTCTTGCTGCATTATTGTGCCACACCTCATGCCACCACTGGTGTTGCTCGCAACTCTTGCTTGGATGCAAACTGAGAACAACCTTACACATTCTACCCAGCCGGCCTTCTGCTTGTACTGATGCTACAGTGCAAGCTCACGTTCATGCTCGCCAGTCTCAAGTCAAGACCTACACTGACATCAAACATGCAGCGAAACCATCTGCTTTACGACCAGGTGATAGAGTGCAGGTGAGGATACCTACACATGTGAAAAAGGGCAGGCCGAAATTCAGTCCGCCTTGTACAGTGCTGGGACAAAAAGTTCAGGACACATATATCCTCAAAACCATAATGGTCAAAACCATTCGGATAATGAACCTACAGAGGTTTCAACGCCGGTTGTCACACCGGTAGCTCAAAAACAGTCCAGAATCATACGCCCACCAATCTGGCACAAAGACTTTGTTATATGAACTGTACACACATGCACACTCATCACGATAGTACATCACTAAAGTAAAGTTGTTAATTTTTCAGATGTTACATGTTGATGTTGAATAGTGTATCTGCACATTTCTGCTGCTTCTGTGATTGTATGTGTTGAGATATGCTGGAGTACGTAATTGTTGAGGGATATGAGGAAATATGCATTTCTTGTGTTATGGAATAAGAGACCTTAATGTACTTTCCACGTGATAACATTGGCAAATTATGTGTAACGATCACCAGCTGGAGTGCCTCTGAGAGTCACCAGAGGGCACTCTACACCAGACTGATCACTTCACAAAACTACAATTCCCATAATGCTTCATACCTGGGACTGATTGCGCACTCACCTGCATCTCATTCAGACACTCCATATAAACCACACTCAAACAGAAGATCACTGCGAAGTATTGCATTGCCACGGACTGTAATCACTGAGCGTTTTCCCCTATTCTACTGATCTGTTTATTGACCTCGGATTGTTATCTCGTTTCTGTCTGTTTGCTGCCTGTCTCGACTTGGATTAATCTTGGATTATTGTCTCTTGCTGCCTGCCCTGAACTTCTGCCTGTGACCTGACTACTCTCTGTGTCTGTTCTCTGATCACCCTGTTTTGCTGTTGCCTGACCCTTGCCTGTTTTGACGTTCCTTCATTAAAAACTGCAAATGGATCCTACTGAGTCTTCCAATTCATAACATTATGTATGTTTAAAACAGTTGTTCTTTGGTTATTGTCTTGTTCAGGATATAAGTAAGCTATGTTAAATATACCTTTCTTTGGGTAATATTCTTTAAAAAGTGGGGAAAATGTTATGCTGGGTCTATATGCTCTGCCCACTAGGGGTCACTATTAACCTGGAGTGTTGAGGTAAAAAAGAAGCAGAATAAAAGGATGGAGTGTTGAGTTACTGAACGCTTGTTTCAGCTGCGTTTTCTTTTATTAGTACTAGTATAAAATACAACATGGTGGTACCGAAGTTAGCCTTGATGCGCTGTCCGAAAGGTGCACAGTTACGTTCTCTTCAAAAAAACACTGAGACATGGCGACCGGCGGCGCTGCTAATGCGGTGAGACTCTGAATCCACTTGTTGACAAGAAAGGAGGAAAGAGCCACATATGGAAATATTTTGGATTAGGTTAATGTCACGTTGTCATAAGGGGCCGTTCACATAGCGCTTTTTTAGCTCACGCTCATAATAGAAGCGACGCGGCACGCTCGTTTTTTCCAGGTGCGCCTCTGTTCATGGTTGCATAGCAACGACAGACGCCACAGGAAAGCAAGCACTTGTGGAAAGAAGGAGAAAGCGGTGCGAACTGCGCTCTCCATGCTGACGAGGATGCAGTTTGGATTAAATAAAAGTACAGTCAAGTCAAATAAAACACATTTTATCTTCTGTATAGTTTGGTAACGTTTGGTAGTTTGATAATGAATGACTTGATGGCTCACTCATTAAGACAGTGACTTACCGCCACCTATTTTTAAAGTATCACTTCATTTTATCAACATTGCATATTTCTCTATTGAACATATATTTTTTAATCATTATTTATAGGTATACCTTTATAAGATAGTAAGTTTAGTCAAATTGAAATGTGAAGTTGTACTAAGTGACAACTTGGATATTTGAGTTGACTAAACTTGAAATTTTAAGGCAGCACAAACATTTATTTGAAAGTTGAAAACAAATGTTTTTCACAGTGTACTTATAAAGGTAAACATGTACAGTAAAACAAGCAGCAGTGCAAAATATGATACACTGGTGTTTTACCAGATGAGAAGTTTATCTATGTATAATCTTTTTACTCTTTTAATTCTTTTATAACTAGAGCCCGACCGATATGGATTTTGGGGGCCGATGCCAATATTAGGGAGTAAAAAAGCCTGATATCGATATATCGGCCGATATTATTTATGTGTATATTATAATACAGTAGCAATATTATTTATGTGTATATTATAGTGTATAACCAGTCAAAAGTTTGGACACACTTACCCATTCGTGTGTACAAACTTTTGACTGGTATTGTATATAGAATACAGTACACATAAACAGAACATATAAACACATTTTTTGCAATGATCACTCAAATGTGGTGATCAAACACTTGTGTGACAGAGGTATGTAATGGAGGTAGGGTGAATGATAGAATGAGAATGTAGAATGAGAACATTTGAGCTGTAACCAAACAAGTTTGCATTGCATGTTCTATTCTTGATTATATTATAAATACTGTTGCATAATCTTCACTAATGTGTTTTTATTTATTCAGGTTATATAAAAAATAACTTTGTTATTGTTAAGATAGCAGCGGATGGAGGCCCAAAGTGACAGAGGAAGCCGTTGGTCAGGTTCAAGGATACATTTTATTTGCCACACGACGAGTCACTCAATATTTGGGAAACAAAACACAAAAACAAAAAAAAACTTAAATACAAACTGCACCAGACACATAATCAAAATAAATTATATTAACAAGACAAACTCTGACCTGTACGTGCAGCCGCACGACACAAACAGCACTTCCCCCCCCATACTAAATTTCTGGAGCCTTTTTATAGGCCTAACTCCTCCCATGGTCCGGGACATACCATTTGAAAAGGTAATTATGTTTCACATAAATCACATATACATATAATAATAACAATAATACATACAACAACTCATATCTGCAGATACACACATAACACACACATTATGTACACACAAATAAATAAAACAAATAACGCATAAAACATTTCTTTTGTACAGCTATGACGGATGGAACCCCCGGTGACGTCACACACACGGACGCGCTACCCAGATGGCGCGAACACCAAGTATAAATAAACCGGATTTTTAACTGAACAGGTTTGGCAAATGACTCGTCAAATGTGGTAAGTATATTTGTATGACTCTTAACACTGTACTTAATAAATCATATAAACCAAATAATAATGGTGAGGTGTTTTATTTCTGTACATCAGACAACAATCCTATCATGTTATATACACTGATGTTACAGCCACTGATTCCCCATATAACTCACGTAAACCAGGTAATACTAACATACAGGACATAATACACCACAACACACCTTTAAACATACAATAACATCAAATTTTACACAAGTCCGTGTATACATGATTGTCAGTGCCGGCAAACAGACCGTGTTAACATGACGCCGATGTATGTATGAAATGTGCGTGTGTGTGTGCGTGTTCAGTCCGTGCATAGTCACAGGCTTACCCTGTGACATTTCCTCCCCCTTCCCTAGACACCACTCGTGGTGTCCTGGAGAGGAAATCTGCCGTGCAGTTCTCAGAGCCAGTCCGATACAAAACTTCAAAATCGAATGGCTGCACAGCCAGGAACCACCGTGTTATACGGGCATTCGTGTCCTTCATTCGGCCAAGCCAAACCAGTGCACGATGATCAGTCTCCAACTTAAACTTCCTACCCATGAGGTAATACCTGAAAGAGTCTAAGGCCCATTTGACAGCTAGGCACTCCTTCTCTACGGTTGAATACCGTGTTTCTCGTGGAAGGAGTTTTCTGCTGATAAAAGCAATGGGTCTCAAGTGCCCCTGCTCTCCCTGTAAAAGTACAGCCCCAAGGCCAAATTGTGAAGCGTCGGTCTGAACTGTAAAGGGTTGTTCAAAATCTGGACTTTGCAACAGTGACTCTTTGCACAAAGCATCCTTCAAATCCACGAAAGCTCGGTCACAATCTGTCGTCCAATTAAGCTTGTTAGGTTTGTTCTTTTTTGTCAGCTCAGTAAGGGCTACAGCCCTCGCAGAGAAGTTTGGGATGAAACGTCTATACCACCCCACCAGGCCAAGGAAGGATCGCACCTGTTTCTTTGTTACAGGCCGCTCAGCCTGTTTAATGGCCTCAACCTTCCCAACCTGAGGGCGTATGATTCCATGCCCCAGCACATGACCAAGGTAGCAGGTCTCCGTCTTAGCTATAGTGCACTTGTCTGAGCGAATGGTAAGTCCAGCATTCTTTATTCGGGTTAACACTTCCTTGAGATGTTCCAGATGACCCTGCCATGTCCTGCTATAAATAATGATGTCATCCAAATATGCTGCTGCGAAATTCTCAGTTCCCTGAAGGATCTGATCAATCATCCTCTGAAAGGTCGCAGGTGCCCCATGCAGCCCGAAAGGAAGGACCCGGAATTGATAGTGCCCAAACGGTGTCTTGAATGCTGTAAGTTCTTTGCTATCTGGACTTAAGGGCACTTGCCAATAGCCTTTGCACAGATCAAGAGTTGTAAGATACTTTGCACTACCAAGTTTCTCAATCAAATCGTCCACTCTGGGCATAGGGTAAGGATCAAATTTGCTCACCGAGTTGAGTTTCCTGAAGTCCAAACAGAATCTGAGGGACCCATCTTTCTTAGGTACTAACACAATGGGGTTATTCCACTCACTGAATGATGGTTCTATAACCTCCAGTTTCTGCATCATCTCCAATTCTTGCTTCATGATGGGCAACAGCCTTTCTGGAACTCGGTAAACTGGTTGTCGGATCGGTTTCAAATCCTTCAAGTAGATGTAATGTTGTACTAGGTCTGTTTTCCCAGGTGTGTCCAGGAACAGTTGGTCAGGTATGCATTCTTGCAGTTGATTTCTCTGTTCAGTTGTCAAATGCTGCAGATTTAAAGGGCACTCACTTTGATGAACAGGTAAATACTGCTCCTCTACTTCGTCCTCCTCCAGCACTGCCCTCACCAAGAGCTCTTTCATGGCTGCACCTGCTGGTTCTGGCAGTGAAGACGGACTGTGCCACTTCTTCAACATATTGACGTGGAAAGTTTGCAAAGGTTTATTTCTAGATGGCATTTCGATTTCATACGTTACAGGACCAACTTTCTTCCTCACCTGGTAAGGACCTTGCCACTTGGCCAATAGTTTGTTCTCTGATGTCGGTAGCAGCAATAAAACTTGCTCTCCTGATTGAAAGGTTCGGGACCTGGCCTTCTGGTCGTACCATGCCTTCTGCTTCACTTGTGCCTGTTGCAAGTTCTCTCGTGCTCGGGTAGATGCCAGATGTAACTGCTCTCTCATTTTGAGGATGTAAGAAAGGGTGTTTTGCTTGGGTAGCTTGCCACTAGCTTCCCAACTGTCTCTCAAGACATCCAATGGACCTCGGACCTGGTGAGCAAAAAGTAATTCGAAAGGAGAAAACCCAGTGGATGCTTGGGGAACTTCACGGTAAGCAAACAACAGGTAAGGCAGCCACTTGTCCCAGTCTTTTCCGGTTTCAGACACAAACTTCTTCAACATGCCTTTTAAGGTCTGATTAAATCTTTCTACCAGACCATCAGTCTGGGGGTGATATGGAGTAGTTCGAACTCTCTTGATGCCCAGTAACTGATAGACCTGCTGCAGAGTGCGACTCATGAAATTGGGACCTTGGTCAGTTAACACCTCTTTAGGGATGCCTACATGCGAGAAGAAGTTTAAAAGTGCAGATGCAATCTGCTTTGAAGTGACCTCTCTCAAGGGGTAGGCCTCTGGGTATCTGGTTGCATAATCACAAATTACCAGAATAAACCGGTTCCCTTTTTGACTTCTCTCCACAGGTCCAACAATGTCAACCCCTATCCTCTCAAAAGGTGTATCAACTGCAGGTATCGGAATAAGAGGTGCCTTTGCAGGTGTTCTGCCAACTGTCAACTGACACTCAGGACAAGTCTTGCAATATTCCTTCACTTCGCTATACATACCGGGCCAATAAAATCGTTTAGAAATTCTCATTAACGTTTTCATGAAGCCCATATGACCTGCCCAGGGAATAGAATGGCTGAGTTCTAACACCTTCCTGCGCTGTGCTTTGGGTACCACTAACTGTGTGCCTTCTTCACTTTGTCTGTAAAGAAGACCCTGTTTCACCAGGAACCTCTCACCATAAAATGAACTCACAGTCTCATCTTTCCTAACTTTCTCAAAGCATGCAGACAAGGTGACATCCTCTTTCTGAAGCTGCCCTAGTTCACTGGGTATAACCAAATCTGACTCCCCAATCTCAGGTTCTTCCCACTCATACTCTGCCTGTTCTGCGCTATCCATCAAGTCTGCAACCCTTTTTCTGCGTCTGTCCAATCTATCTTCCTCGGACAACCCTTCTTCACCTAAACTTTCCTCTATAAAAAATGGCATCTCCTGAAGGGTGCTATCTACAGAATCTTGGGGTTGGGACACCTGGGTAAACTTTTGAGCCTGCGCTCGAGTAACTACTCCACACCAAGCTGTCTCCTGCACCAAGTCTGCTAATATGGGCATATCAGTCCCTAGCAACACTGGATATGGCAGATTTGTAGCAACACCTACGTTCATCAAAAATGGCTGATTGTTAACCTCCAAATACACCTCAGCGGTAGGCAATTCTGACTTGTCTCCATGTACACAACAAACCGTTACCGTCTCCTCAGTCCATGACTCTCTGGCTATATACTGTGACTGTACTAGAGTACGTACACAACCTGTGTCTACCAACGCTGTTAGTGGCTTACCATTCAACAACACTGAAATGATGGGTTCCTTATCTAGGTTAACTACTACCTTAGGGCTGGATTGGGGCACATAACACAATCTGGCAGATTTAGGTTTTCTCAAAGGGCAATGTGGACTAGTATGCCCTACCTCTGCACAATTGTAACATACTATATCGTCTTTAGACAAAGTCTGGCGTGTAGCTACCGATAGTGTGGGCTTCAGGTGAGTGGTTTTCAAAATTTGGGCTTGACTTTGAGAGAACGAACTACCCCCTGACCCCACAGACTTACCTCTTGCTGCCGGAAAGATACCAGAATACCGAAAGGTCCCAGAAGATCCTTTCCGCGCTGCTATATAGGATTCTACCAGGTCGGCTGCTTCTCCTCCAGTGCTGGGGTTTCTCTCCTTCACCCAAGTCCTCACCTCTGGATACAGCACCTTCATATACTGCTCCAAAACCAAGGTCTCCATCACTTCTGTCTTGCTGCTCACCTCCAGCTGGACCCACTTTGAGAACAAGTCCTTTAAGCGGATGTACAACTCCGTCGGGGACTCATCAAAGGCTGTGTTTAATGAACGAAATCTCAGTCTATAAGTCTCTGGACTAATCTCATACTTCTTGAGAATTACCTCTTTAACTCTACCATAGTCAGAGGTAAAGGCAGGCGCCATGGCGACAAAAGCACTTCTCGCTTTTCCAGTGAGCAAAGGAATCAGATGAACAGCCCAGTCCTCCCTTGGCCACCTGTACACCTCTGCCAGTCTCTCGAACGTAGTCAGAAAATGTTCAACATCATCACTGTCTTGTAGCTTTGGCAACGGAGGCACATGATCCAGCACTCGTGTAACTGGCTGATCCGAATAGGTAGCTCTATGCCTGGTACGCTCCACATCCATCTGCATCTGCGTGACCTGATGATTAAGGACCTTATATTGCTGCTCCCGTCGAGCTGACTCCCTCTCTTGCCTCTCGTCCCTCTCCTTCTGGTACTGCAGGAAGGCTTGAAACATCCCTGCCAGGGCTGTCACAGCTGCATCACCTGTGGTGGTTGGAACCTCAGCAGGTTGGAAACTTCCCTCTGGAACACCACCCACTGCACCTTGATCTTCTTCCGTTTCCACATCTGTAGTCACCTGACCCCTGGTCTTCGGTGGCATTTTGATTCACTGTCACTTTTACCGCTATTTGTTTCCTTCACTTCTGACACCAACTGTTAAGATAGCAGCGGATGGAGGCCCAAAGTGACAGAGGAAGCCGTTGGTCAGGTTCAAGGATACATTTTATTTGCCACACGACGAGTCACTCAATATTTGGGAAACAAAACACAAAAACAAAAAAAAACTTAAATACAAACTGCACCAGACACATAATCAAAATAAATTATATTAACAAGACAAACTCTGACCTGTACGTGCAGCCGCACGACACAAACAGCACTTCCCCCCCCATACTAAATTTCTGGAGCCTTTTTATAGGCCTAACTCCTCCCATGGTCCGGGACATACCATTTGAAAAGGTAATTATGTTTCACATAAATCACATATACATATAATAATAACAATAATACATACAACAACTCATATCTGCAGATACACACATAACACACACATTATGTACACACAAATAAATAAAACAAATAACGCATAAAACATTTCTTTTGTACAGCTATGACGGATGGAACCCCCGGTGACGTCACACACACGGACGCGCTACCCAGATGGCGCGAACACCAAGTATAAATAAACCGGATTTTTAACTGAACAGGTTTGGCAAATGACTCGTCAAATGTGGTAAGTATATTTGTATGACTCTTAACACTGTACTTAATAAATCATATAAACCAAATAATAATGGTGAGGTGTTTTATTTCTGTACATCAGACAACAATCCTATCATGTTATATACACTGATGTTACAGCCACTGATTCCCCATATAACTCACGTAAACCAGGTAATACTAACATACAGGACATAATACACCACAACACACCTTTAAACATACAATAACATCAAATTTTACACAAGTCCGTGTATACATGATTGTCAGTGCCGGCAAACAGACCGTGTTAACATGACGCCGATGTATGTATGAAATGTGCGTGTGTGTGTGCGTGTTCAGTCCGTGCATAGTCACAGGCTTACCCTGTGACAGTTATCTTCTGTTATTAGTCTTAATTCCTCTAGTCTCTACCAGTGGAGGAAGTACTCAGATATTTTACTAAAGTAAAAGTAATAATACCATAATGAAAACATGTTTAATTACATATGTACAGTAGTTTTACTTAAATACTATTTTAAATTAGTCAGCAAAATGTAATAAACGTGAAACTACTCATTGTGCAAAATGGCCCTAAAGTGTTATTATTATATAAATTATTGGAATATTGCTTGATGTTGTAACGTAGCGTTATAGGCAGAATGGGCTGACACCATTGTTATGTCTGAAAACGTTCAGTATTGTCCTGTTGGACTCTGTTATGTTATGCACTGCGAGTGACAGGTTACTGTGCCTTTAAGGCTTACAGCAGTGATTTACGGCAAAAAGTTGTAAATGTGAGTTTTGCGGCAGTTCAGTAAATGCAACATGAACGGAGCTACACGGTGTGGTTATTGAGTGCATAGAATAAAGCCTATGACGTCATCAACACCGTCAGTTCAGCACACAGAGACTGCAGAGGCGGCTGACAGGGTGAGTGACAGTTTGGATGTGCAGAGAGTGGACAGGGGGCCCAGGGAGAGTGGGCGCAAGAGCTGTAACAACTGTGGCTCCCCTAAACATGCAGCCAGAGATCAGTCATGCCCTGCCCAGGGTAAAAGTTGTCGTAATTGCAACAAGTGTAACCATTTTTCCTCTTCTGCTTGTCATGATACTGTTGCTGTCCCCATAAACATTGTACAGACCTCACAGCCTTCGTTCAAGCTCTGCCGTGTCGGCACAGCGCTCAGTCCACTCCTCGTGGACACAGGGGCTTAAGTGTCAATCCTGAACAAATGCACATAAGACTCGCCATGGGTGTCTAACCTGGTGATAGCCAAAGAGAAGGGAGGCCGGACTGTGACTCTGTGTCGACCTCACAGATGTAAACAAAGCCATAATCCCTGATAAGTACCCCCTACCTACGGCTGAGGAGCTCACTAGCCATTTCCTAGCCGGCTCCACTGTTTTCAGTAAGATGGACTTACATAACGGCTACCTGCAGGTCCCTCTGGCACCGGCCAGCATGGACCTTACAGCGTTTGTCACACACGTGGGGGTTTTCAGATTTAAACGCATAGCATTTGGACTTTCATCAGCCCTGAGCTGTTTTCAGAAGATAATGTCACTCATATTGGCTGGTATCCAGGCTGTCTCCATCTACCTGGATGACATGGTGGTGCGTGTGCCCTCCACCGCACTGCATGACGATCGCCCGGAGCAGGTCTTTCAGCGTTTCGAACAGCATGGGGTCACACTGAACTCTGAGAAATGCATGTTCGGGGTTGAGAAGGTCGAGTTCCTGGGCTTCAGGCGGTATTTCAGCTGAGCTCCATCACTGCACACTCCATCATCGACCACCTGGAAAACCTGTTTAGGCGCTGGGGCCTCCCCAGTGTCGTCACAATAGATAACGGGCCCCAATTTGCGTCTGCGGAGTTCACAGAGTTTCTCACGATACGGTCCATCAAGCACATCAGGACGGCAGTGTATCACCCAGCGAGTAATGGGGGGGTGGAAAGACTGAATAAAACTCTCAAAAATGGAATCCAAGCCTGTCTGGAGGAAGGGAAAACCTTCAGCGACGCACTCAACCAAACTCTCCTGACAATCCTGGCATCTAAGCATTCCAGCACAGGAGTGTCACCTGCATTGCTCATGACTGGGCGCAAACTAAAGCAACCACTGGACTGCTTGAGAGCTGAGCCAGCTCCAGAAAGCCAGAGCTCAGGTGAAAGGTTCGCAGGCTCAGATGAAAGAGTGCAGACCCCCTCACTTTCTCCAGGGGTTTGGGTCAGGATCAAACACCTCCACCGCCAAAATAAGCTGCAGTCATACCGGTCAGAGCCCCTGCGGGTGACTAAGCAGTTGGGGTCGGCCACTTGCAGACTGGAGAATGGGACTCGTTGGCACTCAAACTGCCTGAACATCACCTCTGTCCCCAGCAGCAGCTCTAGGTTGGCAGCCCAGGCCAAGAGCTAACAGGGGGGGGTAATCCACCAGCAACGCCAAACGCAGCTTCACGGCCAGCATGCCCTCAGAGAATGAGGGTCCCGCCCGTCTGGCATGGGTACTATGTAACAGGGTGATAGTGACACTGGGGAATGTGGGCTGAATGTTTTGTTTCAGTTTCCAGGGGGGTGGGGGGGGGGATTTTATGGCTGAAAACGTTCAGTATTGTGTCCTGTTGGACTGTTATGTTATGCACTGCAAGTGACGGGTTACTGTGCCTTTAAGGCTCACAGCAGTGATTTATGGCAAAAAGTTGTAAATGTGAGTTTTGAGGCAGTTCAGTAAATGCAACATGAACTGAGCTACACTGTGTGGTTATTGAGTCCTACACAAACATAATAACCGTGTCTATACCGGACGTGGCCGAAGTTGCTCGCGTCGCAACAGCGGTTTATCCTGGATGCGGCAAAACGCCCGTTACAAGGCATTTATCCTTTGCATCAGTATGTCATAAATAGAATGAGGCATCAGTTTACTGTCGGAGATTTGTCGCTCGCGTCGCGCCGCATCCAGTGTAGACAACATCACTGATTATAATGGGTTCAACTGTCTTGTCTTGTTCAGGAAGCAGCAGACAAGCTTGCTAACTAGTTACCAGTGCGGTGGTGGCATGAGTCTGTTGAATGGTGATTTAACGCTACGTTGTCACCTGGTGAGACACAATGCTATAAAGTAAATAAACAATGTCCCCGTCTTTTACTCTCACAACGAGCTTATCATACTCGTTTGCTACATTAGCTAGCCAGCCATGTTTTATATCTTGTCAGTGGAGTTGAAGTGAAAGGGTTGGCTGGTGTCAGTTTTTGAATCCTTCTAAACTGAACTGAGAGATGAAACCATGCTGATGACCTGGGTCTGTGGTGGAGTAGTGAGTTTGACGTGTAATTAAACTCAAGGTTCTGTGGGGTGCGGACTGAATCGATTCCATTCCTAGAGCTTCCGAACAAATCTTTGGGGTGCGGAATGATGGGGCAGTGAACCCGAGGTTACCCCATGAGTCAGTCCTAGAGCTCCTCCTGTCCGATTTTAGGGAAAAATCGGGTCCATCGGAGACGTCCAATATATTTCTTAGGTGCGCCGAAAGAACACCACAGACACAAACTTCAGCAGTGTGTTCGTTGTAAGAGGCCGATCACGTGGATGTGACTATTGTGAGTCAAAGTTATCGCGCCACCAACTGGCTGCAGGAAGTTTGTCACTTTCAAAATGCTTTGAAATCACTCTCTTATTTTTACCCGATTTGCTTCAAACTTTATGTGTATAATGTAGACCCACAGCAGATGTAGACCTGTGAAAGGATTATTGATATCTTAGATACTGTTGCCATGGCAACGCACCGAACTTTAATATTATTTTTTGATGCTTTTGAGACTCTTAGCATGCTTGAAATTGCATGAAACTCGACAGACACATCACATTTATTAGCCAGTAGACATGTGCAAAGTTTCAGAAATGGGCGTGGTGGAATGGCTCAGTAGCGCCACCTTTTGACCAAAGTGGGGGGTTAGATTCATCTACAGCAACAAAACTTGGTATGTATATTGTTCTCATCAAGCCGGACAACTTTCCAATTTACAGTCATTAGCACCGACCAACAGGAAGTCAGATATTTTGGTTTGAATGTGGATTTTTCTGGAGAATTTTCTCTCCCTCTCTCTCTCTGACTCTGTGTGTGTGTGGGGGGGGGGGGGGGGGGATTATTTGAAATAATCCTCCTAGGCAATTCTTTCAATTGCCACCAACTCAACTCGGTCAGCATAAAGACATTGAGGATGATAAATTGCGGACGGATTTTTGATATCTCGAACGGTTTGGCTGTGGCGAGGAAACGAATTTATGGCGAGAAAAGATAAAAACGAAGTGTTATAACTTCTGCATACATTAACTGATCTTGATGAAACTTCAGCAGTGTGTTCGTGGTAAGAGGCCTATCACATGTATGTAACTATTGTGAGTCAAAGTTATAGCGCCACCAACTGGCAGCAGGAAGTGTGTCACTTTCTAAATGCTTTTGACAAAAGTGAGGGGGTTAATTTTATGTACAGTCACAAAAATCAGTACACATATTGGTCTCATCGAGCCGGACAATTTTCTAATTTACAGTAATTAGCTCCGAGCAAGAGGAAATCAGATATTTTGGTTTGAATGTGGATTTCTTTGCAAAATCAGCCTCTGAATTTTTACCCACTCCTCTTAAGTGGTTTATTTTATTCCCACCAAACTTTTTCAACATGATGAAAATACATTAAAGATGCTAAATTGTAAACAGATAATAAATATCTCAAACGGTTTTGCTATGGCGAGGGATTAAAGTAATGTCAAAAAAGGAAACACTAAAAACCTCCTATCTTCTAAAAATGTAATTATACACCATTTATTTCTATATAAAATTATACAAATATCAGAGCTAAACCCATTTTATTCTTTTTTTCAATTTAATATTTGTTTAAGTTTAAAAACATCCAGAATGTTTTTTTAGTCCAAAAAATAAATAAATTATGTCATTCATAGTGCTATACTGCCCTCTTGTGTTCAAAGTCAGGTAGGCCTATTGTATCTATATAAAAATATACTAGGTATGTGACGGTGAGGAATATTTTACCACCGGTTAATCAACGTGTGACACCGCTGGGGGCTTTTGAATTGCTAACTTAAAAACGAAAGTAAAATATGTTCGTCCGCACTGACATGGATAATGGTGCAGAGCGAGCGTTTTCAATGAATTCCTATGGAAGTAGGAATGAACTAAAAAATGTTCGCTCTTCTCTGCCCGTTCCTCGCCGTGGACGCACACTATATATATATATATATATATATATATATATATATATATATATATATATATATATTTATTTATTTATTTATTTATTTATTTATTTTTTGTTACATATATATATAATGTATATATATATATATTTTTTTTTGTTACATTTATTTATATAAATGGAGGGCCCAAGCCGGTGACACCGCCACCCCGGTGGCTTTAGTGTAACTAAAGGCACCAGGGTGGCGGTGCCACAGGCTTGGGCCCACAATCACTGCTCGCAGCTATATTTTAGAGTATTTTTAAATTTATTGCGTGAACGTGGAAACTGTATCAATAAAAGTACATACATTAGCCGAGCTCTAGCGTGAATGACTGATGAAACATAAACGTTGGTAAAACAATTCTTGCACCATGCTTAATCTTTCCTCAAAGTAGTGAGAAAGACAGACAATATGCATTAATACCAGTAGACACAGTTTTAGGTAATAGTGGCCCACAACTGATTAGCAGAAGTATTTCAGTTAAGACAGTAATAATGTGAGTTAACCAGTTAGCAGGAGAGCAACACAGTATAAACTAAGTATTTTGAACACCATCTTTCAAGAGCAAGCGGTTTGCGAATCCAACATTGTACAGTCGTCAGTAAAATAAAGGGAACACAGTAAAAGTTTAGGATTATACTGCTGTGGTATCGTGGTAAAGATGAATTTTAACCACTGATTCTTCACATGCTCATCCTTGGGCAATGAAAAAGAAACTGGCTTTACCGTCACATTGTGGAGCACAGCGTCTTCTTGAAATGATGCTGTCCAGTATCCATAGGAATCAGCTGCAGTGTTTGAGGTTCAAGTTTTCCCTGGTGTCTGCGTGCGCAATAAGTGGGCGGGCAACACACTAATGTTTCGTAATGTTTCACAACGAAACAGCTTATGACTCATTTGAAAAACGATTCATTTCATTGACTCAGAGTCGACTCTTACTTTTGAAAGACAATAACTTTATATACGGTGCACTTTCAGATTTAAAACTTTGCATGATGTTTTCATTCACTGAGCTATGTTACACACTACATGAAAGGTCATTTTCAAAAATCCATAATAGGGGCACTTTAAAAGAAAAAAGGTAAACAACAAACAAAGCACATCGCCATGTGCGCATGCGCCTCTGCCTAGTCGCTACCTAGTCTGTGGTGTGCAGGAACCGCTCAGCAAAAGTGCATAGTCAATATACTCCATCAAAGTTCAGCTGATACAATCTCTCGGCATTTCATTTGAAATTCGGTTAATTTAGACCAGCATGAAAAATGTCTTTGAGGGAAATGTCATTGAAGCCCACCTGGTCTGAAAGTCCTCGAACTCCTCAACATAGTCCTCAATGAAACTATTGCCTTGACAGAGGTGCAGAAGACGAATGGCTGGGTTCATTGTTTGGGTCTAGCTTTCTGTAATCAAAGTTCACTGAAGGCAAGTTGCACTGAACCAAAGTGCAGTTTATTGAAACCAAAATATAATCCAAATTAGTGATGGGACGTTTGGCACAGAGGCTTCGAAGCTGGTATATATGAAAAAAATAACGAAACAACTCACAGTGAAGCACTGTATTGGAGCTTGATTCGGTTTGCCATAACAGCGTGATCTGGGACGTCCGAAGCTTCGTTTTTGCAGCCAACCACGTGACTGCATCGTATTCTGATTCAAAAATAGTAGAAACCCTTTGTGCAGCTCGGGTGTCATTTGCTTCTTTGATAAGTAAATCATAATACGAATATTTACATTTGTGCATGTTCAATTTCAGTATTACTCCCAGTTCACAAGCACTTTTAACTGACCATTCCACAATAATCATAATTTATTTTTATATATTCCTACATGAGCCTTGTCTATGAACTCATAGATTTAGGGCTTAAGGCAAAAGTTTATGTGAATAAGGCTACACGTGTTGATCGAAGCAGATCCCTAAAAAACTGCTTCTGTACAACACTACAGTACACAATTCATTTTATGAATTTGTATTTTTATTATTTTTTTATACATTTATTCACCGACTCATGTATTTATTCAAATTTATTAATACATTATGTAAGTAATGACATGTGAAAGACTGTTATTTTTATAGATTAAATATTTGTATTGCCTATGGTTTTCATAAAACAAACTAAATTATTTTTTGAAACAATCAAAAATGGCTGGGTCGTCTGGGACGCAATATGCAGATTTTCCACCTTTTGACCACAAGATGTCATTAGTGTGCACAGTGTTGAAAAGCTTCGAGTAATGAACCATTTTTTGATACAGTTGAGGGGAAAGCCTCAATGCTTCACAAAGTTTCCTTTCACCATCACTAATCCAAATACAAAAGAACCAAAGACTTGACTTGAACTTGACTATGACCAGAACTTAGCCTAAAACTTGACTAGACATGGACTCACCAAACAATGGTTACACAAACAAAGCTAGACAAGAGACAAGGGAATATGAGGGCTGTATATACACAAGGACTAATGACAAACAAAAAACACCTGTGAGCAATCAAACAATGAACCAATGAGAACAAGACACATGAACAGGGGAAGCACATGACATGATCACATGAGGGCAAGGAAGTCACATGACAAGAAACCAAGGCTGCGTTCAGCCCCGACAAAACGTTGCACAACGGTTTTTAAACAGAAACGGTGATGCGTTGAACACACTGTTCTGATGACGCAAGAGTTGCAACTATGGCAGCTGAGAAGGCCATTCTTTGTGTTCTTTGTGAAGAATTTTCAGAGCCTGATGAAGTCGGTATAAATATGTGTTTAATACTACAAAATATGCCCGATGTTACAGTTACTGCACTTGCCGCCCAGAACAAAAGAGAACATCCCAATCGAGTGAAGGGATTGCTGAAACTGAAGCACACATCTTACCTAATTCAGACTAAAACACATCTATTTAGCCTCACATACTGACTTTATTTGTAGTTCATACTGTTTTAATACCCTGTATTTTCTTTCTCATTTTTAGGAAAAGCTCTTAATTACCATTGTTTATTTCTATACCAAATGTCATACACTTGCAATGAAGCTAAAGATATAAACAACTAGCCTACATCATTATGTTGATAACCTATATTTTTACAATAAAACAAACATGTCGTCTAATATCCTCAGTTGTTGTGTATACCGAGCTGCATCAAACACATTTGTAAATGACTTTCCTTGAACCCATTGTGCGAGTTCACTTTAATACCGTGTGCTTTATATACATGTTGCTGCTGATTGGACTTTAGTTCTGACACACCCACCAAACAAGAGAAAACGCATCTCAAACCCCGTTGCACACCGGTGCACGCCGTTTCCAGGAAACATGACGTTCAAGCCGGAAACCGTAGCAAAACGTTGCGCACCGTTTTGAACTTGAACATGCCCCAAGAAACATGACTATGAAAATTTCTAAATAAAAAAGACATGAACACAAACAAAACAGAAACCAATGTGACAATCATGCACAATTAAAAATCAAATGTTGGCTGCTATATATCCTGAATATGGAGATTTCAGGGTAGGATCTTTAGTCAGTTTACATTCAACCAGAAAACCCTAGTAGCAGCATGGTAATGTACTAAAACCCACTTAGAATACATTGGCAACTGCCCTGGCAACCACCAACAGCTCTGTTGCAAGTTTGCACATTCATGTGCACATATGTTTCTGATTTCTCTTGAGGATCCTGACATGTTTGGACCCCTCTTCCCAATAGACTTGTGTTTCTTCTCACATAACAAGAATCAGGCCCACTACCTCATAAATGTGTTACATGTTATGTTACATAATGCATTAGGAATAGGAAGAGGGCGAGAGGTCTGGCTAGCTTAATGTGGGAGATGCTACAGGATATTTTTAGGCTTCTTGTGTTCTTCCTCCTCTCTTGAACTGCAAGTGATTCGAGAAGGATGCAGAAGAGGAAGGTACAGGATACACACCAAACTGCATGTTTTTGCTGTGTGCATACAGTATTAATCTGCTTTTGGGTGACTATTGACAACTCTATGCTTGTGTGTTGCTATCATAAATATATCACCACATGAATGTAAAGATGTAAAGCACGTCTTTCCCATGATTCACATCTATCCAATGGCCTGCATGGATAGATGTAGATAGATTCAATGACTCTACATAGTTGTTTTCACTGTTGCACAGCGGTTTCCTGTCTGCCTGAGTGGATTGCATTTGTTGCTTCGTATAGCTTTTTAACCTAAACGTTATCGCTAGTACAACGCGCTAGCATTTCGCTAGCCTTTTAACCTGCCATCCGTGCTTACCGTTTTTTTCTTTTCTTGAGTGCGCTCACGCCTTTTACGAGTTCATCAAACAACTGTGATACGGATCAGTCAACAAACACGGTGAGTCTTGTCATCTTCTCCTGTTATTGTCAGTTGCACTGCCTGCCACATGTATAGCATAGCCTTCTCTGTCAGCGACAAGGGTTTCAAATGTCATAAATGCAGGGAGATAATCAGGCTGATGGATACGATTTTAGAACTAGAGACACCCATCCAAACTTCAATCAAGGATAGTAAGAACGCAGGGGCTTTAGATACTGCTTTGGATCCGACTAGCTTAGCGAACCCTGTACATTGTTTGGTTCTGGTTGTAGAGCCTGTGTAGCAGGGCAACTGGGTGACTGTGAGACGGGATAGTCGCAGGACAAAACACCGCTCTTCCATTCCGATTACAACATCAAACAGGTTCTCTCCACTCAGTGAAACACCCACTGAGAATCCTGTTGAAGGTGCCCTAGTTATTGGCGATCTATTACACAGAATGTGAAAATAGAGACAACAGCCAATAGGGTTGGATATCGTTTGGGTTTTTTTCGATACTGGTGCCAAATCGATACTTTTAAAACGGTACCGGTGCCTAAACGGTGCCTGAACCGATACTTAAAAAAAAAAGAGCCTCAAAACGATGGTGAATAACATTAAAGAACGGCTTTTTTATTGAAAAAAATTCTTCAAATTGAATATATTACAATTTTTAAGTAAATATATAAATACAAGTAGTCTTAATACAAAACACAACAAATTTACATTACAAATTCACAATAAAACCTAAGCCACCTAACCCAAATATAATAATTTAACACTAAATAACACTACAGTACTAATAATAGCAAAGTAGTCTGTATTCTTGGTATGCTATAAACCAGCTTTAAATTTCAGCAATTCTTTTCACATTTTTTGCCTTCTCTGGCAAAATGCAGCACCTCTTATTGCATGTCCTGCACAAGGTGAGCGTTATTTTAGAACGCATCACCTTGAATGCCGTGACGCAAAACCCTTATTCTTGGAGTAAACTTGCACAACATTCTTGAATAATTAATTTATTAGATGTACACCGGTCTGTTTAGGGACATCGACTTTACATTTTCACACTAAACATGACACGGAACAAAACAAACTGTGATTGGTTGCGTGACATGTCAGTCAGTACTTGGCTGATATTCTTACTCTTAAATACATTTAAGTGAATGTTTTTTTGTCATTTAAGAAACCTTTATAATGATCATGATTCATGTTAGTTGATCTATAACGCACAATGGGCGCCATGCCATGTTAGTAGGCCTATGCACCGCAGTTCAGAGAATTATATCTGACAGATTTAGGCCTACAACACGTCAATTCATCCACTTCTCCCGAAATACATTAAAGTAAGTGGCTGGTGAAGTGTTTGAAGAATAGAGTAAATTTTATAGTTACCTACACAATGTTTATCTAAATCAATTTCGGTACCCAACCCTACCAGCCACCATAGGCAAGGCAAGGCAATGCCTTGTTTTGCCACATGTTTGCCGGGAGCCAGAGCACCTGACGTCAAAGCAAATTTAAAAGTGCTGGCTAATTCTAATCATAAATCCTCTAAGATTATTATTCACGTCGGCACTAATGATGTCTGACTTCGCCAGTCGGAGACCACTAAAATTAACATTAAAGAGGTGTGTGAACTGGCAAGTACGATGTCAGCAGTAACGTGCAGTGAAATCTTGTCATGGGTAGGCTGTGACCTATCAATGTGGCATATATTCATTCAGTTAATGTAGCAACCCAAGTTCATATCAGGCATCATCACATCCCTGCCTGCATACAGCAAAGTCAGTCATATGTGAGGCTAATGCACAATCAAATCTAATAATCAAATTAATGGACACATCTATCTTATGACTTATACAACAAAACAAATGTTTTGTGCGGGACACAGTAAGAGGGAGGCGGCGCGGTGTCAGCGAACCGACAAGCAGCCTAGTCACTATTGTGTAGGCTAGTTTGTATTAATGCCATGGTTCAACAAATAATGTAAAGGTTAAATAATAATTCACTTAGACTTTATAAGAAGCAATTGCAACTTTATTTCACACAATTCTGACTTTATATCTTGCAATTCTGACTTTATAACATGCAATTGCGACTTTATTTCACGCAATTCTGACTTTATATCTCGCAATTCTGACTTTATAACACGCAATTGCGACTTTATTTCACGCAATTCTGAGAAATAATGACAGAATTGCGAGATGTAAACTCGCAATTGTGAGATAAAAAGTCGCAATTATCTTTTAAAATGTTTTATTCTGTGGCGGAAACAAGCTTCCATACCTCCTGGCCTCTTCCTCCCATCCATCCTCCCTGACGCATAGCTACCGGGCCGGCCCAGCTATCGGTAGGCGCCGGCGGTGCCGCGGTAGTTACCTGAGAAAACGTTTTGGAAAAGACGGGCTATGGACCCAACCAACTCTATAGGAGGGGAGGGGAGAACTCCCTCACATGGTACAACCTATGCAGAGGCTGCGCGCTGCGGTGTCAGAATGCGGAACGTGTGTAGCCTAATGTAACTAACGTGACAAATGTGAAAAAACAAAAATCCTCGACCGGCCCAAAAGTGAAGCGGCCCACCGGGAATTCTCCCGATTACCCACCCCGGGCCTGTTGACAGCCAACGCTAGGCGCCGCTAGATCGGGAAGCGCGGATTGAGTGAGAGTGAGTGGATCACGTGACATGAAGCAAGCTCGGTCTCTGCCTCAATGTTGATAATTCAAGACAGCATGAGAACTGACTGCGCATGCGCAAACCTACGTAAACTACGTTCTATGGACCAAAGAGGCACTGCTAACCTCTGCCTCAATGGCCATGGCCTTGAATTTCCTGCATGAAACAATGGTTTTAGGAGCAAACAATGGCAAAATGAGTATATTATATGTGTATTCCTGAGAATTTTTGTTACAAAAATTAATATTTGGAATAAAATAAATCATATTGTGGTGAATTAATAAAGTTCTTGGAATTAATAAATGTAATGTCAACATTTCCTTTGGTGAGGCACTGCCTACCCTGCCTACCCTGACCGCACGTCCCTGGATGTCAGACACTGTAATATGCTCTGGCCCCCTTCCTGTTCGCCGGAGTGATGAGATACTTAGCAGACTGTCCTCACTCAATGGCTGTCTGTCTAAGTGGTGTCCGCAGAATAACATAGGGTTCATAGACAATTGGAATAGTTTTTGGGGCAGACCTGATCTGTTGAAAAGAGATGGTATTCATCCCCCATGGGGTGGTGTTGCTTTTCTCTCTAGTAATATGGCACATAGTCTTAGAGTTGAACCTTGACTAACTGGAGCCCAGGTCAGGAAGCAGACAGACTGGCTAAACTGACCGTCTGCTAGCTGTATCACGTCACAGAAGTCAGATAAATCCCAACACATAGAGACACTTTCATCAAGATATCATCACATAGAGACTGTGTCTTTTCCCCAAATTATTAATTACAAAAAACTCTCAAACCCATTTAAGGGTAAAAATTTTATTGACGTTCAACAAATAAAAAACAGATATAATACGGATGAACAAATGATAAAGCTCGGGTTGCTGAATATACGATCCCTTTCTTCAAAAGCACTTGATATGATTACAGATCATAACCTAGATCTGCTGTGTTTGGCAGAAACCTGGCTAAAACTAGACAATTACATTACTTTAAATGAGTCCACCCCCCAAGATTATTGTTATAAACACGAGCCTCGTCTGAAAGGCAAAGGGGGAGGTGATGTATATCTTCGGTAGAGCTCGACCGATTGATCGGACGGCTGATTAATCGAGCAGATTTTTGGCATTTTTTAATTAATCGGCATTGGCCGATTGTGCTGCAAATTAGGCCGATTAATAGGCAGGTGCATCTGCGAGCAGCTAAGCATTGTTGTGGAACACGTGATGCTGCCGCGGGTACCAAAACCTAGTAAAGAGTCCAGCGGCTAAATTATTATAGTAGCCTGCGTTTTATAGATATAGTACAATATAGATATTCTCTGTATAGCTCTGACGTAATCAATTCCGTTTCTGTACCGGAGAATTTCTCTCCCTGTGAGGCTGCATGTGAGACAGAGCAACTCACCGCTCAAAACGCCAGAGTTTTTATTCAGTGCTGCTGAGTTATGCAGGCTCGCGAATCCTCTCATTAACAAACAAAGCGTAGACACGATTTAAGTAAGAGATTTATTGTGCATAGACTTTTGATTTGCCGTTTTGTATATTTAATATAACGTATACATCATTTTTTATTTAAATTATACAAGTCCACTGATTGGAGAGGCTTAAGTTGCTAAATAGGCCTACATGTTTCATTTAAACAGTTTTCTGTATCACTTCTTATTACTTAACTGTTAGATTTTATGAGATTAAGGGGAAAAAAAGCGAAAATTGGACAAACATATCGGCCAAAAAAATCAGCATCATATAGGCCTATCAGCCATCGGCTGCCCTGATTTCTAAATATCGGCATCGGCCAGAGAGAAACCCATAACGGTTGACCTTTAATCTTCAGTATTACTCAGAGGTCTAGTTTCAAATATAATTCTTTTGAAGTGTTGGTGCTATATGTAACGTTATCTAGTGTAAGTGATAAATCCCGTTTGACATTTGTGCTGGCTACTGTATAAAGGCCACCAGGGCACCATACAGAATTGGCTGATTTTCAGAGTAAAATTTTCAGATTTTACTAATCAGAGTTAGTACTGGCTGCAGATAAAGTCCTAATTGTTGGTGATTTTAATATCCATGTAGATAATGAAAAAGACGCATTGGGATTGGTATTTAGAGACATTCTAAACTCTACTGGAGTTAGGCAACACGTGTCAGGACCCACTTATTGTCATAATCATACTTTATGTCTAATATTGTCACATGGAATCAATGTTGATTTTGTTGAAATTCTGCAGCAGAGCGATGACATCTCAGATCATTATCTAGTCTTGTGTATACTACATTTAGCCAAGGCTGCAAAACCGACTCCTTGTTACAAATATGGTAGAACTATCACTTCTACCACTAAATATTGTTTTGTAAATAATCTTCCTGATCAGTTTAATCTCCTCAGCATCCCAGATAGCTTAGAAGAACTCAATATTGCGACAGAAACTATTGACTCTCTCTTTTCCAGTACCTTAGACATAGTTGCACCTTTGCACTTAAAGAAGATTAAAGAAAATAGTCCAACGCCGTGGTACAATGAGCACACTCAGGCCCTCAAGAGAGTAGCCAGAAAAATGGAGCGCAGTTGGAAGAAAACAAAACCAGAGGTTTTTCGCATTTCATGGAAAGACAGCTCTATCGCATACAGAGGGCTTAAAAACCGTCTAGATCTGCTTATTTTTCGACACTCTTTTAAGAAAATAAATACAACCCTGGGTATTTATTTGATACAGTGACTAAATTAGCGAGAAATAAAACTTCAACCCTAGACGTTTCCAAACAGCACAGCAGTAATGACTTTATGAACTTCTTTATTTGCAAGATTGATAATATTAAGGAGAAAATTATAACCATGCAACCATCTACTACAGTATCGCATCAGACAGTGCATTGTAGTGTCCCTGAGAAAAAAATCCATTCATTCAGTGCTACAGGAGAGGAAGAATCATCTAAACTCTTTAAATCATCTAAATCGACAACATGTATGTTAGACCATATACCGACTAAGCTACTAAAAGTGATACTATGACCAGAGGTCATAGATCCTCTTCTTAATATCATTAATTCATCTTTGTCATTAGGATATATACTCAAAACTTTTAAGCTGGCTATTATTAAACCACTTATTAAAAAACACAACTTGAATTAACTCCCACAGAATTAGTCCATTACAGGCCGATCTCGAATCTACCTTTTCTGCCAAAGATACTAGAGAAGGCAGTATGCAGCTAACCGCTGTTCCTTTTTAGAAAGAAATGGTCTCTGCGAGGATTTCCAGTCAGGATTTAGATCGAATCATAGTACTGACTACTGAGACTGCTCTCATTAGAGTTACAAATGATTTGCTCAAATGATTTGCCCTAGTGTTACTGGATCTTAGTGCTGCATTTGATACTATCGACCACAACATTCTTTTGAATAGACTCAAATATTATGTTGACAATAGTGGAATTGCATTGGCATGGTTTAAATCATACTTATCTGACCATTTGATCAGTTTGTAGCTGTAAATGAAGAGATGTCTTACATCACAAGTTCAGTAGGCAGTACCGTAAAGTTAGGGTTAGGGTATTCTTCCATCTTAAAATATATACTTACGACAAAATAAAATATAAAGTTACGACATATGCTCTCAATGACAAATCCGGAAAAGTTAGTTCATGCGTTCATGACCTCAATGCTAGAGTATTGTATTATTGTAATGCTCTACTGGGTGATTGCTCTGCACGCTTATTAAACAAACTCCAGCTGGTCCAAAACGCAGCAGCTCGAGTTCTTACTAAAAACCAGGAAATATGACCGGTTTTATTAGCCCGGTTCTGTCAACATTGCATTGGCTCCCTTTTAAACATCGTATACATTTTGAAATCTTGCTAATTACTTACAAAGCATTAAATGGTTTAGCTCCCCTGTACTTGAGTGAGCACTTAACGCATTATAGTCTTTCACATCTGCTGCAATCTCAAAATTCTGGCCAGTTGATAAGTTCAGAATATAAAAATCGACTGCGGGCGGTAGATCCTCTTCCTATTTAGCACATAAACTCTTTCTTTTTTTCAGGACAAAACTTGTTTATCTCTGTACAGATGAAGACGTTATCAAAATGATTCCCATTAGCCGCTTTCCGACCAAGTAGTTACAGGAACTTAGTTCTAGGAACTGTCCACTTCTAAACAGTTCTAAGAACTACTCTCCCCCAAACTCGGTTTTGCTGTTTGCGTTCGCACTGGCCAAGTGGCCATAGGAACTGGTAGGAGGGGTAAGGGAGTGACGCAAGCACGGTGACTTTTATTTTGACGGCGCAAGCAACGGACCTTTATTTTGGCGGCGCTGAGAATGCCAGAGCAAACAATGCTCGCATTCTCTGTGTTTATTAGTTAGCGATCTGTCAGTACTGTTAAACAGTACTGTTTAATATGTTATTAGATAGGACTGTTATAGAAAGTAGACAGTATATGAAAAAAAGGTTATTAGCCTATGCCGTGTGGTTGATGTCCAGTGTTGCTAGCTGGGCAGATAAACATAATCATGTTTGGCTTGGTCCCCTCAAAGTTGCGTTGGATTTTCTCTTCAGCATAAAGGTTTAGAGACCCATCTATCACTGTTTTCCATGTTTGTATAGTTAGTTTATGGAGTAAATATATAGGCTATAATCTGTGTGTTTACATTCTAGCTGTTTTTAAAATGGCGGGTGCTGGTGTTCCGCGTGCGTTTGGTCAATCAGCGTACACTAACGTCACGGGTAGTTCCTGTAGTGCTGGTTTAGACCCTACTCTGAAGTAGGACCTAAATTAGTTCCTCCAAATGGAGTTCCTAGAACTAAAATCGTTCCTAGTTCCTGCGGTGCGAACACGCCGACATCCGGGTACTTTAGCCAATAGTTCTAGGAACTGTGAAAAGGTTCCTCCGGTCGGAAAGCGGCTATTCACACGGATCCGCGGAAATGACTAAAAATGCTGTATTATGCATGCCAGTCAAGTTATTGGCAATGTCACTTTGTAAAGAAAGACTACGTGCTTGTGCACATGCGCATTCATGCTTATAGACTAAACACGTAATACACATGTGCAAGGCATCACTGTTTTCACAGACTCAGTCTTAAGCATATCGTTGTCGAACAAAAATCACTTTGACTGTCTTGCGCGATGGGCTGGGGCTCAACGTAATTCATCAAACATTTAAACCCTTCACCTTCGATGAAACGAATGGGCAGCAAATCTTTTGCTATCATTTCGGTGATTAGTTGTGTCATCTTTTCACCTCTGGCTGCGTTGCATTTCTGTCTGACGGTAAAAGATGCAATGCTCGTCTGAGTTGCGTCTTTGGTGGTAACAGAAGACATTTTATGTACAAATACTAGATGATAACGCATTGTACTTGTGGTAGATTTGTGACAGCTTGGTGCTGCATATTTTGCACTGAACTGTTTTTTCATCTATTTTGTCGAAGTGAAGCCAGACATCACTACGTGACTTTGAAGCCATTTTCTCTGTTTTTCGGTTTGGACTTTGGACCGCGCTCTGGCAACGCTAACCAAACCCAAAATGCTGCTATAGCCAATCAGAAAAAAAGGAAAAAAATATGTTTTTTTTAAACTCAGATCATCGTTTTTATGATCGATCGTCGCTGTCACGTTCGAGTACTCGAGTCATCGAGTACTGTGCCCATCCCTAATTCACTGTTGGGTCTCGTATGTTCTAAGGTTGTGTTGCTTGCTTGCTCGTAGTTGGATTTACCCTGTTCTGATTATTAAAGACTGCCATTTTATCTTCATCCTTGTCATTGTGTGTTTTTCACAACTCTATAGTTACAAACACACATTGGCCATCAATGGCACCCTTTTATTCTATACTTTTTGCAACCTCCTCTTGCCAAGATAACAGCTCTGAGTCTTCTCCTATAATGCCTGATGAGTTTGGATTGGAAAACAACTGACAACATAATGAAATTAAGTTGTGGCAAATATTCAAAAATTGTGTTGCATTAGAATGAATTAAACAGAACAAGAGGCTAAAATATTTTTTTGTTTATTAAATCCATTTCTTTTTATACTGAACATCCATTTTTCACACATATTGTGCCACTTAAATTCATTTGAAAACAACTGCATTAGTGTTTTATTATTCATTTATTTAGACAAAATACAGTGTAGAATTTTAATATCAACCATTTACCCGTTATTGGCCATAAAATAATTAAAAATAATTATTGGTATTAGACATTTTAAATCTTTGCATCCCTTCACAAGCACACTAATTATTAATATTTATTTTTTAAATGTATAGAGACTTATTTAGCACACATTTAATCTGATCGAGGCCAAAAATTAGAAGCAATGCTCTTAATGCCAGTAGGTAGAGGATCAGGCTTTGAATGCATTTTTAACAATTAATGTTATTGCAGACAGAAGGCCATGTGTGGGCCTGGTTTTGTAAAGGGCAGTTCTCTCTCGTTCTCTCTCTCTCTCTTTTTCTCTCTTTCTCTCTCGCGCACACACACACACACACACACACACACACACACACACACACACACACACATAATGTGAGGGATTAAGTGTTTTGAGCCCAGCCATTGTGCTGTTGCCCATGGGCGGCACACTGCACAGATTTATTGGATGATGCCTGGGTGTTTAAATCTGTGTGTTCATGAGCATGTTGTTATTGTGTGTGTATATGTTTGAAAACCCAATATAGATATTATTTTCAATTCAAGTACAGCTGCTTTAAGTATGTTGTCAGTAATGTTGGTATGTGGGCATTTTTCTTTAAAAACCAAAACTGAAACATGAGTGCAGATTTGAAAGCTAATGGCCCCACTGATGGATGTTTATGGAAGCATCCATTTTGGCTTTATTGTGTGAGGATGCTGTACTGGCAGCATGACAGGGCATAAAACACTGAAACACATTACAGATCTCCAGCCAACAGCACCATGGGATCCTGGTACCACTATAACCACCAGAAAAGAATTAACTTATGGAAAGAAAGAGCCTTATTTAAAGAAACAGCTGCAGATAAGAATGTTAATATACACTGTAGATAGGCTATTTCTACTCCTGTGTGTGGAACTACTGGTACTTTTTGTAGATCATTGTGATAAATGATTTGTCAAGTCAAGTCATCTTCATTTATATAGCGCATTTAACAATGTAGATTGTTTCAAAGCAGCTTTACAGAGATAAACGTATAATTTAAGGTAAGATTGTTTTGGCTTTATAGCGGTTCTTAAAGTTATTTTCCAGCTAAAGTTAGTTTTGATTGATTCGCTTCCGTCGCAACGATCATTTGTTATTAAATTATATATAATTTTTTATATATAATTATTATAATTTTTGATACAGAATTTTATTTTATCAATTCGGGGTAGGTACGCGAATTGAGTTTTCCCGATGACGCTTACAGAAGTACAATATGATTTGTGTATTCTAATATGCTGCACTCTAAAAAAGTTGGGCTCTTTAAGAACGTCCTTGGCCCCTCTGTGTGTGTACTTAACACATGTGAACTATGTTAACATGTAATGTGTCATGTTTGTGACTCTGTTAATAAAATATCATCACATTCACATGTGGCGGTCACTGTGCTAATTTATGGGACAAACAACATGGTGTCAGAAGACGGCACAGATTTTTCTCCTGTGAATGAACCAACTTTGTAGAAAACAGAGACTGCTCATGAAAGTTTTCACAAGACCACACAGTGAGTGATAACAGCGGACTGTTTTAGAAGACCAGACCCGCTCACTTTTGATGGAAATATCGGTGACAATTGCCGAATCTTAGAGAAAGAGTATGACATTTTGACATAGCCTAAACAAAGAACAAAACAACATGATTCACCAACCATAACCAATTGCAGAAATTGTAGAAATAATAATGCAGCACAGAAATGCCCAGCTTTCGGACAACAGTGTAATAACTGCAAGAAAATGAATCATTACAAGAAATGTTGTAAAGCACGTAGTCAGTTTGGTCAGAAGAAATTTAACCACAGGAAAGCGGTACATGAACTCAAAATAGAAAATTGACCATGACCCCTGACCATGATGACACCTTTTATGTTGATGGCATGGAATTTGACAAGTGCGTCAATACTGTTAACCCTCACATGCCAGAGTTGGAAGAGGGATTTGTGACTTTACACATAAACAAAACTCCAATTGAGGTGATGTCACGAAACTGCTCCGAGACTCGAAGGTGAGATCCAATTGCAGCTTTATTAAGGGACAATCCAGACACGTAATCCAATAAACAGGCAATGGGTCAAAACACAGGTAGACAGTCCAAACAAACAAAACAAAACAAGACAGGCAGGGGGCAGAGGCAAGAGAGTAATCCAAGGAACAGGCAAGAAATCCAAAAGAAACAAGAAAACCAGGAAAACGCTCAGAGTTGCAGTGTGACACTAAACAAAACTTCACAATGATTGAATGAATGAACAAGGAATAAATAGGCTGAAACTAACAAGGATGATGAGACAGGTGAATGCAATTAGTGATGATGAGTCCGGGCAGTGAGTTATGGGAAATGTAGTTTGTGAGAGAGTGATAATAGTCGGGTGTGGAGTGCCCTCTGGTGGTTCTCAAGGGCACTCCAGCTGGTGACCGTTACAGGTGAAAGTTGACACCGGGGCAAAATGCAATGACAAATAATGTCACAAAACCTTTTGAACAAATTGCCAACAATGAACGACCAGAGACCCAATCAGAGACACCTAAACTTGTAGCTTATAGTGGAAGTAAAATCAAAACAAAACGCTTTGTCACATAATTGCAGTGTGGCCTAAATGGGCAAAATTATCATTCTTCTTGGTGGATCAAGATGTCCAACCACTGTTAGGATTTGGTGCATGGCTTGACATGGGGATCGTTACAATCAGCACGGGTGTGCATCATGTCAGTATGGACGGCAGTACTGAAGACATTCTTACCAAGTACAAAGACTTACTTACCACAAGCTCGGAGAACTTCCAATTACGTTTTCCATGACAGTGGACCCCAGTGTGTCAAAGTGGCGCAGGACCGCATGCAGAGCCTTAGCGTCATAACGACAGTCTTAGAGCTGACAGAATGGGTCTAGTCTATGGTGGTTATACACAAAAAGGTCAGACAAGAAATCAGGCTGTGTATCAACCCAAAAGATCTTAACACGCCTTAAAAAGACCCCATCACCCTATGCGCAGAGTACAGGAAGTAGCGTCCCACAACTCTTTCTGGCATATTCGCCCACAAGTCTTCCATGATGACCACATTCAGCACTCCATTTGGGCACTGTAGATTTCTTTGTATGCCTTTCGGCATAAACTCCGCAAACGAGGTGTTCCAGTGCTCAATGGAGCAGTTGTTTTCAGGATACCCCTGTGGAATTATTGTTGCATAGCAATCGGAGCGTCGCAACACTACTGAACATGGCATTATTCTAAAAAAGGGTGTTAAACAGAGCGTCATGTGTGAGGTCAAACTCAAGCTAAACCCAGTTAAATGCAAATTTTGGCAAGTAAAGGCCTAAAAGCCGATCCTTCCATAACAAAAGCAATCTCTGAGATGCCAGCCCTCAAGGATGTCCCTGCATTAAAGTGTTTCCTTGGAATGGCAAATTATCTGGGGTAATTTATCCCAAACTTCACCGACATTGCCACGCCCCCCAGAAAGCTGACACACAAAGATGAAACGGATGGTGTTGTTGGTACCAGCGGCACCAACAAGCGTTTGACACCCTCAAGTCATACTTGTCTACCCCACCTGTCTTATCATACTATGATGTAAAGAAGCAAGTTACACTATGCCTCATGCTTCGGGCTTGGTGCTGCATGCATGCAGGAGGGCAAACCAGTTGCGTATGCGTCTCGCGCACTCACAGACATAGAGACACGGTACGCTCAGATAGAAAAAGATTTGCTAGCCCTCGTATTTGCCTGTACTAAGTTCAGAGAGGGAAACCTACACTCACTGAGATGAACCACCAGCCCCCGGTGACCATTCTGAAGAAACCAATCCACACAGCTCCTGCACGAAGGAGGATGATGCTCAGGTTACAGTGCTACGACATCACTCTGGTGTACAAGAAGGGTAAGCACATGTATCTTGCAGGCATCTCGAGCTCCAAACATAGAAGTCCCTCCAGACACTGAAAGGTCACATTTGTGGACATGTCCGTCAATTACATCGCCATTCTCCACTACTCGACTGGAGGAACTTAGAAAGCATATGGCGGAGGATGAAGTGTCACAGGCTCTCACCACTGTGATCCAATGAGGTTAGCCAATTAAAGAACATAGAGTGTGGCCCACTGGGTCCATACCTTCCCTACGCAGATGAGCTAGCTGTGGAAAATGGAATATTGATGAAAGGCCACAAAACAGTCATTCCTCACTCATCCCAAAGAAAATACATCAGCATAGTCCACAGAGTACACCCTGGTCTGGACGCTACCAAGCACAGAGCAAGAGGTATTATTTTTTGCCCAATGATGACAGCTGATATCACAGAGGAACTCCTCTCATGCTCAGTCTGCAACAGCACAAAGCCACATCAACAGAAAGAACCACTAAAACCATACCCAGTTCCAGACCTGCCTTGGTCTACAGATATGGTTGGCCAAAATGATCTAGTGCAGGGGTCACCAACTGGCGGACTCCGGTCCGAATCCAGACCGCAAAATGCGTCCATATGGACCGCAAAGCCTTTTGACATAATGAAATAAATAAATGCCGCTATTTTCTAATAAAAACACATTTATATCAGGCACATCAAAGTCAGCTCAGTAGAGCCGTTTGGGTCCAACAGCGCAATGGGTTGCTATGGTTGCTACTACAGTTACTATGCTCACTGTTGCTACGTTCAGACGCGCAGTCATGCGTGCAATGAAGAGAGCAGAGAGCGCGCAGACAGATGAAACTTTCAGCGAGTGAAAAATGCAGAGAGATAAAACTTTCAGTGAGTAAAAAACAATGGCATTTTCAAAAATTAGTAAAGTTGACGCTGAAAACCGAGTTTTCCGAGATAATTGGTGGAAAAATACGCATTTATTCTTCCTGCATCGAGCTGTAACTGTTACAAGGCCTGTGTGTCTCATTTGCTCCGAGTCTGTCGCGGTTGTCCAAAGTGGAAACATTAAATGTCATTACGAAGCTAAACATAGACACTTAGAAGAAACTTATCCTCAGCAGTCCGAGGTAAGGGCGCAGAAAATAAATGAGCTCAAAGCCCAGTATGAGCGATCTACACGGGTCGTCCTCTCTCACTCATTCGCCGCCCAACATCGAGCATATGAGTGTTCACTGAGAATACAGTGAATTTTAGACAATTTTATTTAAATTTCATAAGAGGTTATTTACATTTTCATGGACTGTACAAAATAAGTGATAAAGGGTTTCTTGCACTTTTTCATTTTTCCAACACTGGTGGCACTATTTTTTGCATGTGTTTCTGAATGATATTGCTGATTATCTTTACCAATGCAACTTGAAGCACAGAAGAGAGCAGTGTTCAACATTAGATACATGTAGTTAAGTAGAGACAATACAAGGAGGTTTGCGTTGATTGTGATTGTTAACCTCAGTTCAGCCGACAAAAGCACTTTAGTTTTCCTTTTAAGTTGTTAATGTTGAAATTAATGTATGTTTAGTGCAAATTTAGAGATGAAGGCATTTTGCACAGTTTCCTTTATCATATTTTTGTCAGACATTGTTACTGGTTGAATTCAGATATTTTGTACCAAATCAACTTAAAGGACATAACAGAACAGCATTAAAATTAGATCAGTTTTGTGAAGGATTACTTATGGCTGCTTATACATATGAAAAGACATGTTTATCCATAACATTATATATTGTTCAATAAAAAAAAAAAAAGTTATCTATACTCATTTCTTTAGTCTGGTAAAACCCATCAATTCATATTTTTAGGTATATAATTGTCCGGACCTCGGCTGATGAGGAGGGTTCATTTACTGGACCTCAAGCAATTTTAGTTGAAGACCCCTGATCTAGTGCTTATGGACTCATACTCGGGTTGATATGAGATTGACTTTCTCCATGACATCCATGTCACCAGCAGAGGTGTAAAGTCCAGGGTTCAGAAAGTAAAAGTCCTGCCATATGTTATTCCGCCCATGAACTCAGCCAGCTGATTTCACTAATTAGTTCTATCTCCTGGCTGAAAAACTGTGCTAATTGGCAAATCCAGGTGATTGGAACAAAATACTGAGGAGGACTTTTACTTTCTGAACCTGGACTTTACACCTCTGGTCACCAGTAGTCCAGAGTTCACACAGTTGAATGGCCTGGCAGAAAGAGCGGTTTGCAGCTGATGGAGAAATCTCACAGAGATGGCACGGATGCATTCCTTAACCTCCTAAACCTGAGAAACATTCCCCGTGACCTGACATTGGGTTTCCCTGCGCAACACCTGTTGTCACGACAGACATGGTCAGCCATTCATGTGAATTCTACACTGTTATAAGAATGCAAACCCTGAAAGGATGCAAGCACCTTTGTACGGTAAAAGAGGTGAATAAGGAGCCTAGGTAATACACTTTCCAATGCAATGGGAGAACATACAGGAGGAACCGACACTTCCTGTTGCATAGCCCCCTCCATCACAGCACACCCCTGAAAACACTGACTCTCAAAACAGCACTACACAGAAGACTCCCACTTCACCACACTCAACACTAATAAACCTTCCACTACCAGAATCCACACCAACTGACCTGCCAAAACACACAGTACAGTCTCCCACTAAGGTCAGTAATGCACCTTACAGAACACGTTCAGGTCGCATTTGCAAGCCGAAACCAAGGTTCAAACAGTGAGTTCTAGTAATGGGAGAGTCAGTGATAGAGAAAGTTCTTATATTGAATGCCTGCTAATAGGGATGTAACGATTCACTCCGAGCCGGTTGAAAATCGATACAAATATGTGACGATTCAAGTCGGTTGAGATGTTAAACTAATTGCGATACAAGTTTTAAACAGCAGGGGCGTTTACTGTATACTCGCTTTACAGGAACGATAGCAGCGAGTGTTTTCAGTTCATTCCCAGGGAATGGATTGAAACGCTCGCTCTGCTCGGTGCCAGTGTGCATGCACTTTCAAACAGAAGCAAACATGGCGACGGCAAGCACGTAGATGTTGACATTGACTCATTCAAAACGGAGGTGTGGCAGCATTTTGACTTTCCGAAGACTAATTATCACCACAGTGAAGCTCCAGTCACCTCCGTCTCCATAAAAAAAATGAATAGGCCAAACCACACTGACAGGCGGATTTACAGCCCCACCCTCAGCAACAAGTGCGAGAGCCACGGAGATCTCAAGGTGCATCTGTGTTTTCATGGTAAAAGATACAAGGATGTTTTTTGTCGTCATAAATGCATTCCAGGCTCACCAAGAGAAAGACCAGCACGAGGATGTATTCCACAGACTGAAGGAGAAAGCTGTGCTGTTGCAGAACCCGGTGTCTTTCTCTAAATGTCTACATGGATTTTTTTTTAAATAATTTGTAGCTCTGGGCTCGGTATTTGGCCCGAACCCAGAGTACTCCCCCCGTATTCCTGGCTGTGGTAGGAACAAGCCAAGAGTGAGGAGTCGGGGTGGTGGAGGGATGCTGAAAAACTATTGAGGAATGTAGGTGAGTCGACTGAGTGAATATGCTTCCTCTCATGCTGATAGGATAGACGTGGTAATTGTTGATGGCGAGTTGACTGGATTGATTATTTGAACGTGCTCCTCCCGAACTTTGTTTAATTTAAACATAATTTATTCATTGCAATGGATACATTGCTATAATGAAAGTCATTCATATTCTTGGTTATTTATCAAGTTAATGTCATACCCCAATATTGATCATTGTTAAATATGTTGACTTTCTTTCTTTGATAGGAAGTTTCAGCTAAAGGAAGGGGATGTAGATCATTGTGATAAATTATCTGTACAGAAGTACAATATGATTTGTGTATTCTAATATGCCCCACTCTGTGTTGGTGTGTTGGGTGTGTGAGGCTCTTTAAGAACGTCCTTGCCCCCTCTGTGCGCATGTACTTAACGCGTAAAATATGTTAACATGTAATATGTTGTGTTTGTGACACGAGCTCTGTTAATAAAATATCATTGCATTCACATTTGGCGGTCGCTGTGTTAATTTATGGGACAAACAACACTTTCTTAGTAGTTTTTGCATTGAAATACACAAGGTCTTGAGATGCATTTTTAAAAAGTTGATCTGCTTTTAACTTGATCGCCACATTTTTAGAATGAAGTGTCATGCACGAAATCCTGCCAAAGTTACTCTGTCTGTTTTTGCTCCACTAATGAAAATAATTCCAAACAAAGCCACAGCAAAACCACTGCAACACTCAAGGTATTTTGATCCTGAATGAATCAGGGTTTTGAGCCAGTTGGTTGAATGAATGATTTAATGACGCACTGATATAGACAGTCACTTGTCGCCACCTAATGGTATAGCAATGCAACTTGCAGAAAGAGTCACTGAAAAATCCCCACTTTTGATACCAGTCATATTGTGTGATGGTAGCAGTGCACGATGAAAACAAGGAAGATCTCGATAATAGTATTTATTAAGCTAAACAAAACTCAGAAACACTGTAAAAATCACAGAAGCAAAATAAAACAATGCATCAACAAGAATCGACCAGGAAGGCTTAAATACAATGGGCTTAAATACACTGAGCAAACAAAGAGAGCCATCTAACTGATGATGGTATTGACATCAGCATCAGTTATTTAAAAATCAATTAGTTGACCAATAAATTCTACATAACAACCAGCCACAGAAATGAACATGAATCAATTGCTTATTTGCATTTGAATTACTTAAAATGATCTCTTAGTAAACCCATTTCTAAAAGCCTGTAAAATAAAATTTACATGGAAATGCTGTTTAAAATTAATCTTTTACTGAAGTCCCAAATCAAGCTAGCTACACCAGCTTAGATAGCTATATCCGATAACTTTCTGGAAGTTATAACATAAATCATGTTGTCACATGAGGCTTCATTACGTGTTTGTCTCTATTTGCTGCCTGTCATTTTCAGGCTATCCTCCAAAACAGATCCTTGCATTTCATCTCAGAGAGAAACACTTATCTCAGTTCAGCAAAAACACATGACCAGCAAGCTGCTGTGAAAGATAAGAGAGGATATAGTGTGACCTGCTCACACACAGTCAGGAGACATGCTGTATGCCTAAAGTCAGTTTCATAGAAATAAATGCACAAATGTATCTTACTTTTATATAAAACTCGTGACCCTTTGCTTGATTATTTTAACATGACCTTGTTGTTGGACCACTGGTCAACAAATTCTATGTAGCAGGTGATGGCCACAGGCACAGAGGTGTAGCTTTAATTTAACTGAGGCAAAAGCTATCTAATGAACTTACACATGTGTAACACTGAGACAATTTTTTTTTATTTCTAATAACAAAACCATCACTTTCCTAAATACCTGTTTACGCTGTACAATTTTTCCTGATTTATCATAATATTTGCTGTCTTGAGGTTTGGCAAAGTGAGTTCACAATGGCCGCTCCATGAAAGTTTCCCCAAGGGCCTTTTGGTGCCTTTTAACCCCACACTAGGCAGTTAATCATAACCAAACCAACAGGATTGTGGGATATCAAAGGCAGAGAAAAAATCTTCAAAAATCGATCAGATGAAAGTATCTCAGAAGACAGGAAGTGAAGCTAACACTGGATTTGGATGTGCCTTGATGACTTCCTACCTTGAAATGCATCCTCCGAAGGCAGCATTTTTCAGCTTTTGGACACAGCCAATGTGCACCTTCTATATATTACGGTAAAGTTCTGAAGTTCTGACAACCACAGCTGCCTGTTCAAACCGTTTTTTGTTTTTTTACAGTGTATTTAATTTTATACTAACTGTTGCTCTATCAATATTAAAGTATATTTATTTTGATTTCCATTTTTTTTTTTTTGCACCAGGAAATAAATCATATTTTCAGTATGGACCTGTAAAGGGATAGTTGACACCAAAACGAAAATTCATTTAATCACCCGTATGACTTTCTTTCTTCTATGAAACTGATTTGAAGAAATGTTTTTAAGTCAATGAGGTCCAATATTGTTTAGACCCCACTGACTTTTAAAATATACTGTATAAATTATGTGCCACAGAAGAAAGTCACACGGGTTGTGGTGTGACATGAGAGTGAGTAAATTATGACAGAATTGTAATTTTGGTGTGCAAAAAAACACAGGAACATTCTTCAAAGTATCTAATTTTATTGTTTTGCAGAAGAAAGAAAGCCATACAGGCTTACTTTAAATCTGTGGATCAGCTACTGAAGGAATAACCTAGCTCAACAAAATAAAAGCTCTCTTTTGCTTTAGTCTGTTTTTTTGTGTGTTTTTTTACCTTTTGAAGGGCTTAATCTGGAAATCGCTTTGGGGGCTAAAGAATTTTCTCTCTTTAGCCCCCATTCCCATCCTTTCTGCCATCCCTAAACTCAAGTGTTTGCCACCAATCCTCTACTTTCTACAAGCAGGAATCATCGTCCACCTCTTCAAGGAATCAATCTCTCTCTCGCATTACACCAGGCTAAAGTTTGACACTCCTTATAAATGGTCAATCAAATCTGAATCAGGACGCCAATAATCCAGTCAAAAAATGCTCAAATCAATTATTGAAATGCTCATCATTACTGAATATTGTAATTAAACACTTAAAAAAACAACTAATGGAATTATCAACTATACAACCGTTTGCCTTCACTTATCCATCAACATACCCACATTCCCTTTGTCCACCTCTCTTATTCCTATACATTCATCCCTGCACAGATCAGATTGCAATGGGGTTGGTCACATTTTAATTAAAATCCTCTAGAAGGGTCCTATGTAATCCCTCCCTGGTTAAGAAGCTTGAAGAGCGAGTACAAAAGACTACACATAAATCTTTGCTTTATTCTAATCTGTCCTAAGGCTGTAATCAAATACATCCGGTGAACTTGTCAAGAAGGCTCATGTCTCTTCAAACAAATCTTAGACTTCATCTAACACCAAACACTGTTTACACTAAACAAACACACTATTTATGCAATATCCCAGCACCAGATCATGCTTGTTAAAAAATATAAAGTTTGTCGTCATGACAACCTGTTGCCATGGTCCACAATGGTCCCTGTTTTAATGAGAGTGACAATGTAATACACCTTTATGTGTCCCTCGATTAAAATTGCTTATGCATTCCGATCCATGACTCATGAATATGTATTTCACATAAAAACAGCCTGTTTTTCAACACCTACTGATTCAGCCTCATAGTACGTAAAGGGCTTATTGTCTGTGATTGATAGTGGGTTTCAGAGACGTCTTTAATAGGTGGTAAGAAGCTGGTTGATGAATCATCACACAGCAGATGGATCCTTTTGAGCAAACAGATGGCCTGCTACATGTGGTCAATTAATCCACAGATCTCCATTATATTGGCCACATACCTTCATCATCTCAAAGGTATGGATGCCAGGTGCATTACATAATCTGAAATATGGGTGTTTGATAAAGTGATATATAAATAGATATGATCAAGCAGATGTCTGCTTAGAAGAGCTTAGGTAGACTTTGAGGAGTAGTTGGTATTAAGGGCCATCGGTTAATTGGATTCAGAAACCTCTTACAAAGAGAGTTTACTGTATATATATTATTACACATCAACTACTGATAATTAAGATCTCTCGTAATCAGGGGTTTGACGGTCTCTCAGTAATTAACATCCGCACATTCCTCTGAGATTTCAGACAAAATATAAAACAACTCTGCAACTAGGATCTGGCTCAAAATTGTTGATGAGCCATACAGTATGAATTTGACTGGACACAACTAAAAACAAACAAACTGTATACAAACATATTACTATTTACAAAAAGCAGGATGTAAAATGGTTGAGAATATTTTTCTGAGCTCCTAACGACAATTATTTTGAGCACTATTTTTTGAACGCCAAGTGAATTTCAAGTAATCTAATAGTGACTAGTAGCTATATACGCATATATTTTTAATTTAAGTAGCTATTTATTACATACTTGTACTTATTTTAATAGTTACTAATATCTATTGAAATGATTCACTAATACTTATCCCAAAGGTGACATGTACCTATTCCATAGGAATCAGTGGGTCAGACACCAACATTCACTTTTGAGTATTAAATAATCCTAAAAGAACTAGAATCTTTTTCAGTTTCACTAGTATCTGTTCAATAGAGACGTTTGCTGCGATTCATTATCCTTGTAACCAGTAACAAAATACGTATTCACAATTTGGCTAATATTTTAACTTATATTTAACAAATATAAGTATTTGTTTATCATTAGTTGTTAACTATTCACATAGTTACTAATATCTGTTCCATTTTATTTTAGAAGTAACTGAATTGACATTAGCACAGTTATTACAGACTAGTGTAGATTCCTATTGTTACAATAACATTTTAGTAGGTACACCGTAATATGTAATAATAGGAACAGATTGTTCTATCTCATAAACAATCACTAGTATTTAATAAATATGATGTGTAAGTACACGTACTAGTAAAAGTAAAGCTTGAATATAGGCTATACTAGTAACTATTGAGTTACTAGCATCTAATGAATAAAACTGGAATAGACACCAGCAAAAAAATAAAAATACAAATAAATAAATAAATGCATACTAGTCAGAACCAAGTTAAATATTAGCCAAATTGTGAATACGTATTTTGTTACTGGTTACAAGGATAGTGAATCGCAGCAAAAGTCTCTAGTGAACAGATAGGCTACTAGTGAAACTTAAAAAGATCCTAGTTATTTTAGGATTATTTAATAATAACATACACTTTACAAGCGCTAATAACATAAAACCAGATACTATTAAGTGTTCAAACGGCTTGCCATAGGCACCTGTTCTCCGTCTCTATCGCATGTTATGTAAAAGCATCGCATCATCCACTGCCATAATCTCGCCGACTGCATCAATCCTGTAGCGATTTGTGATTTTAGGTTGACGAATAACCAGACACATCACCTTATATCATAACGTACACTTGCTCTGTTTTCCTTTAATATCACTGTTCGACTTATATAAGTAACATATAAGATACATTTATAGATATGCTTGAGTAACAGACCAGTGGCACTCGTGGCGGAATCGCTGTTCAATCCCGGATAATTTCTTACGCTGGCCAAAATAATTTTACTAGAATTTATTCAATAAGACACTATATGCGAAGTATAAACTTACCTATCCAGCAAATGTGATCCAAAAATGTACAGCCTGCACCCCGCACTTTTCCCTGCGATATAATCCTCCCGTTTAATTCTACAAAAATAAATATGACTTTCTAGAACGGAGCAGGCGCGTACCCTGTATTGGCTCGGACTGGTTGGTTGCCAACAACCAGCCACAAATATTTATCTGTCGTGACTCCGCATGTCGTGTGACAGATAGCGAGAATGTGCTCGCTGCCGTTGACCGCTGGTTCAATCCATTCGCCGCACCGAGGGGTATTCCAAAAACATGACACTGCACATTTACACTACATTGGGATTAAACCACACCAAAACAATATTACATAGTTGGCCTTCCTTAATATGTTTATCTTGTTTACACTTTATCAATTCATATTTATAAAGCATTTCAGTTAAACACGCAAGGTAAAATAGTTGCTGTGCAGCTTATCTATATACAAGATTTTGCATTTTGAACAAACATAAACGTCACATCCTTCAGAATTCTTAATTATTATTTTTATTCTGTTCTTTTAACTTAATATTCATGACATTTTCTTAAATTAGTGTGTTTTAAGTGGTTAATTATTTAATTTTATTAAATATATTACATCAGGTCAGGCTTATATCAGGAGAAGTCTTGTTTTCCTCATGGCTTCCAGGAGATGACTTCAATTGCAGTGGAGGCAGCTCTCTGGATGATGGAGTTAGGGTGTGCGAGTCTAGACTTCAGCAGAGGCACATGCTCCAGCAGCTGTGCTCGGGCCCTAGGAACCTCTGCCAGGACTGTAAGGGCACGGAGGGCATTGGCACACACAGCTATATTCTCACTCACCACCAGCCGCATCAGAGGGGCGATGGCACCTGCGTCCAGTGCCTCGGACTTACCTAGAAACAAGCAGAAAATAATAATCTAATACAGGGGTTTTCAAGGGAGTGCTAAGGGGTCAGCAGGACAGTTCAGAGAAAAAATTGTGTAAAAATATATATAGAATGTATTGTGTTATCATTTTCTCACCCTCATGTTGTTCCAAACCTGTATGACTTTTACTCTTCTTCAGAAGAAAACATTTTGAAGAATGCTGGTAACCAAAAAAATTTGGTGGCCATTGACTTCCATTATATGGACAAGAAAAAAAAGGAAAAAAAAAACATTTCTCGAAATATCTACATTAACATTCCACAGAATAAAGAACAAAATCATAGAGGTTTGGGGCAACACGATGGTGAATAGATTATGACAGAATTTTCATTTTTGGGTTAACTATCCCGGTTTAAGTGTTTTTGAGACGACACTATAACAGATGTTGAAGTGTTTCTAACTTCATTCACTGATTGACTAAAAAATTACAAACATGCACAAAGTTGATTTTGTGCTGACCCTTAGTGATAACAGCTGTGTTCATAATGGTCCCTGCAGCATTAGCGACAACCCCTTGGTCCTCATCTGACAGCAGCTTTACCAACATGGGCAGAAGATCCTCTTCACACACCTTCATCTTCCCATCTGCAGGCACACTAAGAACAGGAGAGATGTTCCAGGGTTTCTTTTTTTACCTGGTCTCTGTACTCTAATTATTACCATAGTCAACTTAACCCAAACTAGATTGTTGGGTGCCATGTTGCCTACCTGATTCCCACTAAGACAGATGTGGCTGCCTGGCGGATGGTGGGGGACGGGTGAGACAGCTGATCTTTCAGGACCGGGATCACATCACTCTCCAGTGCAGGCAGGGCGTTCACACTCACACAGCAGCTTAATGTGGAGAGAATTAAAGCACGGATGTTCTCTTCTTCATCAGAGACCTTCAGCACCAATCTGGGCACCAGCCCCATACACACCATAAATACTGCTCCTGTAGAGGATATAACAGAGGACTCTTCAAATGAAAAGCTTCGGCAATAAATTTACTGTGAAACAGAAGTATAAAAAACAATAGTCACCTGAAGGAAATTCAGCGATCCTATTGAGTGCCTGGTGCACATTTTTACGGCAGGCATTCTCAGGGTCCTCTAACAGGTTTGCAAGGGGACCCACAATGTCAAATTTCAAAAAGGCATCTCTGTGTGGACACAATTACATTTAGTCAAACTTGCCAAAATGACTTGTGTTGCAAGTATTTCAGTCGTGTTTCAAAAATGTCACATCCATTCTTGTGATATTAAATATTCAATTTTCAAAGCATTGGAAAGAAATAACGAAATAATAAAGAAATCAGAAATAACTGTAACTGGAAATAACAATCCTTTCTTGATATTTTATTATTAAAGCATGAAGAGCATAGTCATATTTTGTTTTTGTTTTTTTGGCTGCAAAAGTGTGCTTATGAATTTACACTTCCATTCAACAGTTTGGGGTTGGTCAGATGTTTTTGAACGATGTCTCTTCTGCTCACCAACACTGCATTTATTTGATAAAAAAATACAGTAAATGCAGTAATATTGTGAAATATTTTTTTTACAATTTAAAACAATTGTTTCATAATTTAATGTGTTTTCAATTGTAATATATTGTTGTGATGCAAAGCTGAATTTTCAGTATCATTACTCATTACTCACTACATCATTCTAATATGCTTATTTAATACTCAAGAAAATTGAGAAAAGATTATTGTTATCAATGCTGAAAACAGTTGTGCTGATTAATATTTTTGTGGAAACCATGATAATAATTAATATTAATATGAAATAATAAGTTTCAGGATTGATGAATAGAAAGCTCAAAAGAGCAGCACTTATTTCAAATATATTTATTTTGTAACATTATGTTTTTAGTGTCAATTTAATTTAAATTTACAGTCAATTTATCAATTTAATGTTTTCTTGTTGAAAAAAAAGTATTAAAAGTATCTTTAAAAAAAAAAACCTTTGTGACCCAAACTTTTGAACGTTAGTTAAATACATTTTAGCTCTAAAATTGTTATACTTTTACATATTTTATTTTTTGTAAAAATTATGTAAATACCTAACATTGAATTAAATTATAAATATTCTACATATAATATAAATATACCTAAATAAATATTATAGTCCTTGTCGTTGAATCATGTTAAGGATCCACTTACTCTGTAACAATTTAACATAGAAAATATATATATAACTTGTATAAAAAACACATAGGCTACTATACAGGGCCAAGCACATTCACATGTCAAAATCTTACTAGAACACAAGAAAAAATAACATTAGGCCCACGGACTCTTGTATGACTCACCTTCCCAAGCTGTGTGAAGCAAGCACATAAAGCACTTCAGTAGTTTTGACCCTGACTAAGTTATCCTCATCTTGCAGCAAAACCTTGAGTCTTTCCATACATCCTATGATGAGGTCAAGAAATGTTATGGTTGATATACACCGGGGCATAAAACAAAGTGTGTGGTATCTTCAAAAAGTTTGAATTAATGCACAAATTTCTGATTATAACGTTTGCTTCTATATAATGATATATTTTTGGACAAAAAGATCATTAAAGATATGTTTACCACTGAGAATGGCTTCATATGCGCGCTCGTGGTCATGGACAAGTTCGCAGAGTGCAGCGAGCGCCCTCTGCCGGGTAAACAGCTCGACGTCCTGCAGCTCCATGATCAGCTTTGGAAGCGCCCAGTTCCCGAAAGCGACCGGCGCTTGTGTCGGGTCAATATGCGGCGGGGGCTGTTCGGTTGTTTGCGGACTTGCCATCTTCGTCGACAGGGTGATTCAAATGTGATTTCGTTAAATGTGTTTACATATCAAAAAGTTATTTATTTTAATGGCCGACTCAAGTTTGCAGGATTTTTGTGGGTTCATCATGTCATTATATAACGTTATTCAAAATGTAAAACAAGTATTCCTAATTTATTTGCATGTTCAAAATCAGAATTTGCAGGCCAACGAATTGTTAAAGATAATATTACCTTATTCGCTGGTTATAATAACGTCCTCTGCTTTTTCCCTCCTTGTATAGTTACGTTGCTATGGTAACTACGGAATTAACGCATCGCTGTTTTCAAGCAGTAACGTAAACTCCGTAATTCCTTCCACAAGAGAGATAAAATTGTGTATCACTGAAAATATTCGGTGTTCAAGACCTCTATCACTTTTATGGCATAGTGTTCGTTTTGGCTTCACTGCATATTTAATTAATTTACTTATATTTTTGAACAAATTTCATATTTATAAATGTTCACTAATAAAAAAACAACTTTGTGGTTTTGTTGACTGAAAAAAGGCTGTACATAGACAGTAAAAGAGACTCTTTGAAGAAAAAAACTATAAAAACGTTTGCGAGCTCTACAATGTATTTATTTGATTTTTATATATTTATTTATTTGGTAACACTTTACAATAAGGTTGCATTATTTAACTACTTAACATGAACTACGAATTAACAATACTTCTAGCATTTAATAATCTTATTTAATGTTAACTTCAACATTTACTAATATTGTACTTTATACTGAATTGAATATTTGGTTTTTGTTCAAAATAGTTGCATTTGAACTTCAGTGTATGTGTGCATGTACATCTATTCAGTAAAAAAAAAGTAAAGCTAGAGAGATACAAAGTTGTCAGGTATGTTCATTTTAATACATTCATTTAAACTTTATTTTAATGGAAAAGACCCGTAAAAAGCAGGAAAATTGACCGAATGCATTTCAAATGAACAAGCTGCACAAAGTTACTGCCCTACAAATATTAAAACCCAGATTGATCAATATTTCTTCTCCCCCCTCAATTTTCATTTTAACTAATGGTGATAGTGCGTCTTAGCCATATAATTGAATGTGAAGGTTGATCAGATGTCTGAGGAAGCCTGGGTTGGGGTAGATGCCTCTTTTTTCTTTTACCTTCTTGATTGCCTCTGCCAGCGTCATTTTTTTTTTTTAGCATGAGATATGCCAAAACTATAGTTGCAGATCGACTCACACAAATAGTGTGATGTGATTTAAATGATTATTGCAGTAAGCTCCACTAGGAGGCGCTACTGGCTTTTGTATTCTTTAGCTCTGCTTGTTTTACGGCAGATGACCTGCTCTTCGGCAGTTGTAATATTGTTGATAAATACTTGATCGCCACTGTTCTCTGCTCTTGGCAAATCCTGTTAATAAAAAGTTGAAGACTACTTTCAGGAATCCGTGAATTCATGACAAATAGCTTCAGCGTATTTGGGGTTGGGATGCAGATTCTAGAGAGCATTTGATTGGGCAGAAAATCTGACGAGAAGCTGAAGTGCAGAGTGATGTCATCAAAATCATTGATCTAAATTAAAAAAATTTTTTTATTGTTTTGGAGCACACTAGCTTATAGATAACAGTAAGACTAACAAATTCATACTAAAAGCCAAAAAAATTCATGGGGACTTCTTTTTGGAAATAATCTAATCAAAGCAAGTTTTTGTATAAATCTTATTTTATTTATTGGAAAGTTGTATATTCATAAATGTAAATATACAAAAAAGAAAACCCTGGTTGAACATCTTCAAAGAAGAACTGAATTTGTATTTAAATATAGGCTAATCTCAATGTCTGTTAATAAGAAAGCTATAAACATATCTAGAATTTGTGCCATGTTTAATATTCTTTCGTTTTCAATATGCTAATTTGGCTTCTTTATATCATTTCTCTTGTTGAATATTGATAACTTGTTTATTGTCTAAAAGTGTGTTTCTGTGTTATTTTATTGTTAAAATGTTAATAAAAAACTACATAACTTGACTAAAAAAAACTTTTCAACTAGCCAGTAGAAACTACAGAAGTGTATTTAATTTTATACAGTTATATAAAGCTATATGAGTCAATTAGAGAAACGGGAAAAATTGCAGTCTGCTTACATGTCCCTGATGTAAAGATGGGGAGAGACTTAATCTGCGTCGTTAGTGATGATGGCTTTTCCTGGATATAGAAGATTGTCAACTCCCTTCATCGCTGAAGCGGGAGAGGTGAAATCAATTGAACCACTTGAACCAATTGAACTTGAGGTACCTTCTGAATATTTCGACCTGCAACATACAGAGCCCCTAAAAGGTCATGGTGAAGGGAAAAAATAGGCCTACAGACCTTATGTTGCCCTGCCCCTTTGTCTTTTGACTTCCGGTCTGTATTTTCACAGCGATTTTGCGTGTTTATTAATGAACGGCTCGTTTTAAAATCTTCCCGGTCGACTGACATTTGTTAAGTCATCTGCTTTAAACATTACAGTCCTCATGATAACTTTCGTTAACTTTACATTAAGTAAATCCACTTAAAAAGCTAATTACTCCTGGACAGCAGCGCCATAGAAATATACAGAGCGACCGCAAAAACGGAAGTTAAAAGACAATATTCTAAAGATGGCGGCGCCCTCGTTTCTCTGGTGCATAAGGTCTATAAGATGGAGGAAAAATTATTTCTCAAATTTGATCCGTGACCACAACAATTTCAGCGAAAATTTAATCCCATAATAAACGCCTTCTCAAGTCAAAATTTTAATGCGATGAGCTCGTAATCACGACATCTGAAGTGGGAAGTAGGAAATTAAACATTTCTTCCATATTATTATAGACATTATTTTTTTAATATGCCAATAAAAATACTGCCGGCTTTCTTGAGGTCTTTATCACTTTGTTAAAATTAAGCAAAAGAAACGGACACGTTTACTTTCTCGAGCTTGAGCTTTCACGTATTTCGCCTAAAAATACTGACGAGCCTATAGGGCAGAATAAAATGCAGAGGACAGACAATTGTGTCAGCATCAGACTGAACGCTGCACAGCTGATCGAGGGGCGAACACGGCAGCCTACGCAAAGTAACGGAGATGTTCCCTTTTGAGAGTGGTCACTTCAACATTGAGTAGCAATTTTGTGGGAACAGTATACAATCCCGCCGTCAGAGTGGCGAAGATCAGCCCGAAGAAACAGGGCTAAAGTTACACCAAACAAGGAGTAGAACAGTACACAATTCAACCAATACTGGGAATGCTCACAGCTGATAGGTGGAGCTAGACCAATGAACAGCCAGCTCAGGTACACCTAAATTAGCATGTCGGATCTGCTCAAGCGAGCGGACTGCACTGAATACAGGGCAGAACAACAACAGTAAGCACATATGAATGTACATGGGCATACACAGTGTCATCAGCCAAAGCGGGTAACAAACTGTGTCCAGAAGCAGTCTTAGTAAGAAAACCCAAGCAATAAGTGAGGTTATTCATTCACCGAAAGCACTTGAGACACCAAGGACAGCTTGTAAAGCCTGGCGAAAGTGTTCTGTGAAGACCAGCCAGCCACACACCATATATCCCGAACAGACGTGCCTTTAGACCAGGCCCATGAAGAGGCGATAGCCCTCGTTGAGTGAGCTCTGATGCTGAGGGGGCATTCATGTCCTTTCAACATGGCATTCAACTACATGTCCTTTAGTACAGCCACTTTAGCAAACCAAGAGCTGGTCTGACAGTCTAAAAGTGGCCGAGCAGTCTACGTAACTCTGCAAAGCCCTGACAGGGCAAAAGGCGCTCTGAGCGTCAACGTCCTGCGAGGTTGATGGCTCAGAAAACAAGGCAAATAGAGAAACGACCTGCGCTTTAAAGGAAGTAGAAAGAGACTTAGGCACGTAATCCGGTCTCGGCCAGAGACTGACACTGTAGTAACCAGGTCCGAAGCGAATACAATCGCTGTCCACCGAGAACGAATTTCCTATGCGCTTAGCCAAAGCAAGAGTGAGAAGCAAAGCAGTTTTAAGAGAAAGCTCCAAATTAGGCAATAGCGGCCATATAAACCTTAGCGTGGACGGTAGGCTTCCGTTATCCAACCTGTGCTGTGAGAAACGTAAAACATCCAACAAGGGACAGATCGCTGGGTCGATATTGTAATCACTGCACCATTTCACAAACACTCCCCATTTTAGAGCATAAAGGCGCCTGGGGGAAGGTGCACGAGACTGATTGAGCGTGTTGTGATGGATTTTTAATGAATAAGATAGTAAACTGTTTTTTTAACTAACCATGATTCTAACAATAATAACACATAAACTTTACTTCCCCTTTTAGGGCTAACATCCTAACACTTTGAAACACATTCTACTAAAACGTTCTGTTTTTTTTGTCTATTTGCATTATGGAAAATTGTCTAGTGTTGACCATAACAATAACATGAGACTCTCTTGTCTCATGACATATTGAGTAATCAACAGAACTCTTAACCCTTTACATGTGTTTTTGTTATGTTCCAAGATATTTTTACTTAGGCCACTAACAGAGGGTGAAAATGGGGGGGACTTGCTTCATATTACAGTTTTTTATGATTGCTTACACACTAAAATTAAACTTTTCCCACAATTAGCAAAACCTTACACTCAAGGAGCAAAACACAAGGCTAGATTTGCACAACTGTAAGCACATTGTCAGCTTCACACTATTTGCAAAACATTACACACAGTGATTTGCAAAACACTAAACACACTTGTATACATCAGACACAGAAGTATATCATGATGTCACTTCCTTGCAATTCCAAAGCACTGACTGTCAAATTACCACACCTATGAGCCAATCTGTTAAACACAGCCATCAGGTGCACAAACACATGATTGCTAAATTGTAGACACACCAATCAGGTTTAAGCACTATAAAAATGCAGCAGGTAGGTTCACCTGCCTTCAACCAAAATGGAAGGAGTCAGAAGAAGTGTGAGGGTGAGAGGAGCAGTACGAGGAGGAGGAGGAGGAGGAGGAGGAGGAGGAGGAGGAGGAGGAGGAGGAGGAGGAGGCGGAGGAGGAGGCGGAGGAGGAGGCGGAGGAGGAGGAGGAGGAGGAGGAGGAGGAGGAGGAGGAGGAGGAGGAGGCGGAGGAGGCGGAGGAGGCGGAGGCGGAGGCAGAGGCCGAGGTCGAAGGAAGACCTGAAGCAGGAGGAGAATGTGCACAAAGAAGAAGACGACCAAACTTATCAAATGACATTCGTGCAACACTAGTGGACCATGTTGTGAACCACGGATTGACGCTGAGGGAGGCTGGACTGAGAGTTCAGCCAAATCTTAGCAGATATACAGTGGCATCTTTCATAAGGACTTTTCGACAGGAAAACGGATAAAAGAAGATCTGTCTACAGTTACAGTAATCAGCCACTTATTGTATGCACCATATCAGCACTTGTGATACCCCTTCCTGTGACATTGTACAGTAAGTTACATGTATTATTCTCTACATAGGATTGAGGGTCGGGAACGACAAGGAGGAAGGGGGCCCATATTCACGCAAGAACAAGAGAGAGAGATAATAAACATGGTTTTGGCCAATAATGCAGGCTCAGAGAACTACAAGCAAACATTATCGGTGACCATGCCATTTTCAATAATGTCCATCAGGTCTCTCAGTCAACACTGGCACGTATCCTGACAAGACATCAGGTTCAAATGAAACAACTTTATCAAGTGCCTTTTGAGCGGAATTCAGAGAGGGTCAAACGGCTGCGGCATGAGTATGTGGAGGTTTGTATTGTTCACTTTAGCACTGTGATGTTGCATACTGCACACATGACTTTTTTTACATTGACTGTATACTAGACCTATCCTGAACTACACAATCTTGTCTTTCACTGTATTTCAGAGAGTTTTGCAGATGGATGCTGAGAAAATCCTGCATGAATTCATATATATTGATGAGGCAGGGTTCAACCTCACAAAAGCAAGAAGGAGAGGCAGAAATATCATTGGCCACAGGGCTATAATCAATGTCCCAGGGCAACGTGGGGGTAATATCACCCTTTGCGCTGCCATTTCACAGCATGGGGTTCTCCTCCGTCATGCCAAAATGGGCCCTTACAACACACCTCACATTCTCGCATTTTTGGACCGATTGCACCACATCATCACGGCAGGTAATGAAATGAACCAGATGCAATACACTGTCATCTGGGACAATGTGTCATTCCACCACTCTGCTTTGGTCCAGAACTGGTTTCAACACCATCCACAGTTGACAGTACTATACCTTCCACCATACTCTCCGTTTCTAAACCCTATCGAAGAGTTTTTCTCTACATGGTGGTGGAAGGTTTACGATCTCCAGCCCCAGGCTCAGGTACCCCTCATTCAGGCCATGGAGGACGCCTGTGACCAAGTCGGCGCCGCAGCTGTGCAAGGATGGATTCGACATTCAAGACGGTTCTTCCGTCAATGCAGTCTTGCTAATGAGGATATTGCTTGTGATGTTGATGAAATTCTCTGGCCAGATCGAGCAAGGCAAAGAGATAATGTATAGTATGTTTACTGTAGTATTTTCTGTACAATATTGTCATTTTTTTCAGATTATTTTTTATGTTTGTTGTTGTTATTTACTGTAATTGTAACCAGTACTGGATACAGTATTTTACGTTTGTCTGTTGTTTGCTGAGCTAACAGTGTTATGCACAATACTGTAGTAGTATGAAAACTGGGACACGTTTTGTTGTGATTCTCCATGTTGACATGCTGACTGATTTGGGTATATGGAGAGAAATAAATGATATTTTCCTCAGTCTGCAGCATTGGTGTTGTGTAGTGTTTGGTGAACTATTGTATAGTTGCACTTTCTCTGTGTACTTCATTTACAGTACTCTAATCACTGAGAATTAGTCTTGCTAAAAGTGTTTTAGGTTAGCAACAGCAGTGTGTAACTGGTTCAAAAAGATTCAAGTCATATGAAATGTGTGTTTCGTATGGTAACAAAATATTGTTTTTATGAAGTCGTGTATAGTTTTGACAAAAGTGTTCCATTTTGCAAATGATCTGAAGTGTTGTGCTACTTTGGTGTAGGGTTGTGCTAATTGTGTGTAGTGTTTTGACAAACCGGGCCCTGTTTTCAAAATTGTGCTTAAACAATTGAAAAAAACTGTAATAGAAAGTGACAGTGTTAAAGTCATGAGTTAGGCACGATGATTGTGTTTTTATGTGTCATGTCTTTATCCTATAAGACCTGATGTATTATTCTATGTGGCTGAGATTCTCTGAGAATTGCTCAAGGACTCTCCCGGCTGTGATTAAAGCATTTAAAGGACATTTGCTGAAGTTTGTCTGTCATTTATGCTGCACAGCAGAGAAGTTAGGGAAGCAAGTCAGTTAGGAGACCCAGGTAGTTATACTAAACATCGTAGACGTTAGGGGACGTCGATTGTAGACGAGACCCAGGGGACGTCGATTTGTGGACGAGACCCAGATAGACTAAACGTCGACAGTAGACGTTCGGGGATGCCGATTTGTAGACGAGACCAAGGTAGTTAGGTTTTAGGGAGAAAATCTACCACAAAGAACTTTGAGGGTAAGGTAGGACACACAGACTTACATTTTTTTTCCCCTTTGATGTGTAAAAATGTAAATTTTTCTGTTTATCTGAAATTTAAAAGAGGGATTTTAAAAGTGTGAAATTTTATTAGATAATAATTCAGAGCATTTGGGAAAAAAAAAGAAAGAAAAAAGACACTGGCTACACCCAGATTTAAACGGTGTATCCCATTATCCTATGGAGAAGAGGAAAGTTGACTAAATACACCACAACAATATAATTTTTATTTAACAAGATATACGTATGTACGGTGACATATAGGATTGGGATTAAGTGGTCAGATAGAACAAATATTTGAGGAAGATTCTGCAGTTTTAGGAATTGGATGCACCAGGGCGTGGCATCAACCTCACGCAGAATCAGTTACCAGTAGGACAAACATCTCTATATTTAATTACCAAGCCAAATTTAAGACCTTATATAGATAAGGCCACAGGAGAATTGGGATTAATTCTTATTGCTACCATTCCAAGATATCCACAAATTTGGGCTTGGAGGTATACATCTGATATATACCCAGTAAACTGAATTCATAAGATAGTTTTCTTTTGCGCAACAAAGTACTTGCTTTTTCTTTGTTTGTTTATTGTTGCTCTCTATTAAATTGCTTTTGCCAATTTTTCTGCAATTGAAGAACTGCTTTTAACTAAAAATGGGAAACTGCTGTGGTAAAGAAGGAACTAAAGAAACTAGTATTCAGGGCCCGTTGAAAGAGTTGAGCAGGAATTGGAATTTGAGAGAGGAACAAATTGCTCAAATTCAACTGTGGTCAAAATTCACAACGAGACAGTTTGCTGATTGTGGGACTTTGAGCATGTAAATTTTAGGAGAGACATGGCGCCTCCTTGAAAATTTGCCCCTAAGAAACAGAGAACGACTGACTGGACACTCTTCCGAAGATGGGAGCGGGAGGCCGAAAATCGCCATCTGCGGACATATGCAGAAACTGTGGAAAAAGGGGTCACTGGGCTAAAGATTGTCCAGACAACTTTCAACAGCAGAAACAGCCGTACTCAAACCACTACCAACAACAACAGCAGAGCTATCCGCCAAGAAAGCAGAACTACAGGGAACAAAGTACTTCCTCATTCCACCCGCCCCATCAACACCGTCAAGGACTGCATAGGATGAGGGGAGAGACACTCAAACAGCAACTCAACTGATACAACTGACTAAAGACCCAAATTCAAACCCACTGATGACAATATCTTTACAAGGACTTTCAGTTTCGTTTCTGATAGATACCGGAGCCATCTTTTCAACTCTCACAATCAAGACCGCATCCAGGTTTGACAAATTACCACTTTCTGATCAGACTCATACAAAGTATGGTATATCAGGTTTAGCACAAATTGATAAATTGTCAATGCCATTAACAGTGATAGATGGGGATAAAACATGTACACAGCCATTTCTGATTTCTGAAACATGCCCTATTAGGCAGAGATTTAATGTCTAAATTAGAAATGACAATTGATGTTTCATTGGAAGGCATAACAGTGACACCAAAGAATGGAAATTTTGCTCAAATGTTACCAAATTGGTATTATAACTGGGCTATAACTCCTACGTTTGACCCATATTCAGAGTATGAGTTTTTACCAGCAGACCATGAAAAGCCATCTCATTTCCATTGTACCTCGTGGTTTGTGGGCCCCGAGAGAAATAGTGAGTATGAGGAAAAATGGTTTAGTGAGCAGCTGGGTGAGAAATTAACTCTTGAATATATTCTAATAGCACAGCATTTCTCTGCATTTAATGTAAGGCTAACGCATTCTCAATCTGCTTTCTTTAAACAGTTGCAAGTCCAGCCTCATGTCTCAGTGGGAAAAAAGGGAGGAAGCTCTTGGGCAGAAGTAGGAGTGTGGCTAACAGAGCAGGTGGAGAAAGGGGGTTGGACTTGGCATGATGATGGGTATTATCAAATTGATGCAGGGGTAAGAGCATATCCAACAATGCAGACAGTAACAGTTCACAGGTTATGCAGTGAGGAGAGAAAAATGATTCCTGATACAATTGAAAACAATTTTGATTTATTATCAGGAATTCCAGAAACTCTTTGGGCTGAAGATAAATTTGATATTGGTCAGATAAAGAATGCAGTGCCTCTCGTTATCACACCAATGACTCAACATAGGCCATTTAGGCCTCAATATCCTCTCAGCAAAGAAGCTGTAGAAGGAATTTCATAAGTACACGCTGCGCTGGTTGAGAAAGGTGCTATTGTGCCTTGTCAAAGTTCACCCATAAATTCACCAATAAATGTATCTGAAATACCAAACAACGCTACCCATTTTACCATGATCGATTTGGCAAATGCATTCTTTTCAATCCCAGTACAATCAGATAGTCAATATTGGCTGGCGTTTACTTTCAGGGGCTACACAGAGTCTCCGACTGTATTTACAGAAGAACTTTCTAGAAATTTGGAAAGTTTTGTCCCACCAAAGGGGAGTACATTAATTCAGTACGTTGATGATTTATTAATCTGTTCTCCAGACAAAGCCTCCTGTGAATGTGACACACGTGCATTGTTGAATTTCTTGTCAGAAAATGGACATAAAGTGTCTAAAAATAAGTTGCAGTTAGTAAAAGAGGAAGTGAGATATCTTGGCCACCTTATCTCAGCAAATGGCCGAGCTTTAGGCCTAGATCGAATTGAGGCGATCCGAAAGATTCCTAAACAAATTACAAAATCACAAATTATGTCATTTCTAGGGGTAACGGGATACTGTAGGCCATGGATCCAAGATTATGCTGAGATTTCAAACCCTCTCCTCATGGCAGCTCATGAGGTTCAAAAAATGACTGATCCTAGACAGACGAATGTCAAATTGCATTTGAAAAACTAAAGTTATCACTTACCACCACGCCTAGTCTAGGGTTGGCTGACTATACGAAAGTGTTCGAATTATTCGTATCTGAGAAAAAGGGGTTCGTGTCTGCCATCCTAACACAACCTCACGGGGACCGCCGCCGTCCGGTTGCATACTATACAAAACGATTAGACACTGTCGCACAGGGAATGCCACAGTACCTACGTTCCATAGCCTCTGCAGTTGAAGCAGTATTGGCATGTTCAGATTTGGTGGCTTTTCATCAGTTAACAGTGTATGTTCCCCATGCAGTACATGCTTTGTTAATGCAGTCAAGGACAGCTCATCTCACTGCTGCAAGTTCACTGCATTGGCAAAATGTCCTGCTCACAATGTCAAATGTCACATTGAAAAGGTGCACCGTGTTAAATCCTTCTACGCTGCTACCAACTGAGGAAGATGGGAAACCCCATGACTGTATGCAGGTAGTAGAAATAATGACAAGATTTATTTTGATTTAGCTTGATTTATTAGACACACCATTACCAAATCCTGAATTGGTTTATTATGTGGATGGATCGTGTCTCCGAAATCCACATACAGGATTGCTTTCAACTGCATATGCTATTTGCACAAGATTTGAGATAGTTGAGACCGAATGTTTGCCACAGAATCATTCGGCTCAAGCAGCAGAACTTGCATCACTCGCACGTGCATGTGAATTGGCCAGAGGTCACTCAGTCACTATATATACCGACTCCCGATATGCATTCTGTGTATGTCATGACCATGGACCATGAGGTTTCCTCACTGCTAACGGAAAACCGGTGGCACATTCAAAATTGATTGATAAATTACTTGAGAATTTGTTAATGGCAAAATAAATTGCTATTTGCAAATGTACTGCACATATGAGAGCCGGTGACGAAGTATCAAAAGGTAATAATTTTGCTGACTCTGTAGCAAAAAACACAGCGCTGACAGGATGCAGACTGACTGACTTTATAGGTTTTACATTAATTTCTACTGATAGCATCCAATTACCACCGTCATTGAGTGAAATTCAGAGACTGGGTACTGACCGAGAATTGAAAATTTGGTCAGAGAGGGGTGTAAAAGATGACTAAGGTGTCTGGAAAGATACCAAAACAAACAAACCATTTCTACCTAAGCAACTGTATCCAAATTTTGCAAATTGGGCTCACGGATTAGACCATGCCTCAAAAGTGGCTATGAATAATCTGATAAGTACATCCTGGGTGGCTCCAGGATTTACATCAGTGGCAGGAAGATTCTGCTGAAATTGCTATATCTTTGCAGCAAATAATGTGGGAAGACAGAGTAAAAAAGCTATTTACTCTGCCCACCCCACACCTGATCTTCCTTTTCAGCATCTACAGATGGATTTCATTGAACTAACACCATGCCAAGGATATAAATATTGTCTTGTGATTGTTGACATGTTTTCAAAGTGGGTTGAGTGTTTCCCAAGCAGAAAAGCTGATGCTGCGGCTGTAGCAAAAGCTCTGACTGGTAGTTCCCAGATGGGGAGTACCTGAGAAATTGTCTAGTGACAATGGAACTCATTTTGTAAATAAGGTAATAACTGAATTGGCAAGAGGGCTACAAATAAATTTGAGACAACACTGCTCCTACAGGCCTCAGAGTGCAGATCCAATCAGACAATAAAGAGCAAATTGTGTAAAGTTATGGCTGAGACTGAAATGACGTGGGTTCAAGCCCTGCCCATTGTTTTAATGGCCATGAAAGCCAGAAAAGGGGCAAGAACAACCCTCAGCCCACATGAAATTCTTACAGGTCGGCCCATGCGAGTAGGAATCGAACCTCCTCCCCAGGAGGGTTTGGTGGGGGTAGACGGACAAATGAGAAAGTATATGCTGTCACTAACCAGAACTATTAAAACAATTCATTCGCAGGTCAAAGCGGCCTTGCCAGTTCCAGGTACAGAACTGCAGCACTCTTACGAGCCAGGACAGTGGGTCTGGATCAAGGACCACAGACGCAAGGCGTGGAACAACCCTAGGTGGCTGGGTCCATACGAGATCATTCTAACAACAAATACAGCAATCAAGGTTGCCGAGTGTGACACCTGGGTTCACGTAAATGGTAAATGGACTGGTCACATTGTAAGCCCCACCAACCCCCATCAAGTGGAAAGTAGGGGAAAAAAGGGCGTACTGGTGACGTACCTCCTCTACCAACAAGGGAAAGACCTTGCTACGGCTCGCAAAGAGTCATCAGGGTGAAAATGGAGCGTTTCGGACGTTTGTGGGGCCGACGGGACGACCAGCGCACCTGGGAGCGAATGTGGTCTGACAGAATGTTTAAGAATAGCATATGTGTTGTTGTATTCATAAGTGTGTTGCTTTTGATCATGTTACTGTTTCTGTTTGGATTTTTTCCAAGAAGTGCTCAGGATGGAGAGAAAAGGGAAGTGCCTGTTCATCATGACTACTCATCTGACACCGACCAAAACCAATATGGGTTAAATTTGTTCTGGAAATATGCTGATTACACAGCTAAAATACTTGCACCTAACAAAGATTGTTATGTCTGTGCTCATGCCTCCTTTTCTGCCACATATCCGTATCCTCTGTTGCCAGAGCCAGTAGAGGGTCACAAATTGAAGTGTATTTTATCCTACATAGCCGGATCGGGGTCAGACTGTTCCCAGAAAATCTTCCGTAAGAGACTTCCCCCTGAATGTGATAATGTTACTATTCCGTCACCAATACTCTCTCTCTCCATAGAGGGGAAAAAGAAGGTCTGGCCTTTGCCAGAGCAGAAATTTAAGGAGTGTTATAGGTCACGAGAGGGAAATCAACTCTTGGGGATGCTTGAGGGATGTGAAACCATCCACGAAGTTAGCTGTTATGATCCCACATGTAAGAGTGACCACCTTGCAGGAGGGGCTTACGTCCTATTTGACTATTACTGGTTGTGTGGTCATACTGCATATCCAGTCTGCCTGTTTCATGGCATGGTCTCTGTGCTTTAGTTCAGCTCAGAGCAAGAATTAGGAATGGCTATGTGGGGAAGCAAAAAAGAGGAAAAAGGGCCTTGAAGAGGAGGGATGATGACACATGGTGGAGGCATGACATTTCTGACATCCTTGTAATTGCCAAAACTTCTCAGTTTTGGAAGGCTTTTCTGGTCCATAATGCTGTAACTGACTCAATGAACTGGATTAATAGAATCCATTATGAATCATTCAGATTTGCAAATGACACCAAATTGGCTTTAGCACTCTTGAAAAGCGAGGTGGGGGCTATCAGACAAGTGACTCTGGAAAACAGAATGGCACTAGATGCAATTCTTGCGGAGGAAGGGGGAGTTTGTGTTAAAATTGGCAAAGAATGCTGTACTTACATTCCAGCTTATGATGCGGATGGTGGTACCATTTCAAAGGTGCTAGATGATATAACGAAGGTGCAGAATGATCTGTGGCAGGATGAACAGGCAAAGAACAAAGCAATAGGATGGGGGTTAGATTGGATTGCTGATGCCTTCCACAGTGCTTTCAGTAATATCTTCGGACCTATACTTAAGCTCTTGTTACAAGTAATTGCTGCCTTGCTCATTGCAGTAATTATGATTGGATGTTTGATCAAATGTATTTTGAGCTAGTCTGGGGAGATTGGTCAGAGGCATAGTGGAAGAAGAAGAAGACCACCAATATGAGCAGTTGCAACCGGTCAACCAAATACAGTTGCGCCCGATCGACCGACTGGAGAGTCATTACCGTAATGTTCCAAATTAAAAAATCCAGGTATAGTGGTCGTGGTGATTATGACCAGAGAGGGGAAATGTGATGGATTTTTAATGAATAAGATAGTAAACTGTTTTTTAAACTAACCATTATTCTAACAATAATAACACATAAACTTTACTTCCCCTTTTAGGGCTAACATCCTAACACTTTGAAACACATTGTACTAAAACGTTCTGTTTTTGTCTATTTGTGTTATGGAAAATTGTCTGGTGCTGACCATAACAATATCAAAAATATACTGTCTCTCTTGTCTCATGACATATTGAGTAATCAACAGAACTCTTAACCCTTTACTTGTGTTTTTGTTATGTTCCGAGATATTTTTACTTAGGCCACTAACAGAGGGTGAAGGGGGCGGGGGGGCGGGGGGGGGGGGGGGGGATGCTTGCTTCATATTAATAGAAGGTGACAATGTTAAAGTCATGAGTTAGGCACGATGATTGTGTTTTTATGTGTCATGTCTTTATCCTATAAAACCTGATGTATTATTCTATGTGGCTGAGATTCTCTGAGAATTGCTCAAGGACTCTCCCGGCCGTGATTAAAGCATTTAAAGGACATTTGCTGAAGTTTGTCTGTCATTTATGCTGTGCAGCAGAGAAGTTAGGGAAGCAAGTCAGTTAGGAGAACCAGGTAGTTATACTAAACATCGTAGACGTTAGGGGACGTCGATTGTAGACGAGACCCAGATAGACTAAACATTGACAGTAGACGTTCGGAGACGTCGATTTGTAGACGAGACCCAGGTAGTTAGGTTTTAGGGAGAAAATCTACCACAATGTCAAGCACACCAGAAGGCAGGGTACCTAGATCTTCTAAGACCTCTGAAGCAGCATGAAGGCTCTACAACTCCAGGCTGGGGTGCCATATCGCGCCTATTTGCTTGAGATAGCAGGTCTCTCCTGAGGGGCATCCGCAAGGGGATCTCCCAGCATCTCTCTCAGGTCCGGGAACCAAGGCTGATTCGGCCAGCTCGGGGTGACGAGGATCACTGACACTCTCTCCTCCCTGATTTTGCATAACACCAGAGGCAAAATCTTCACAGGAGGGAACATTTAAAGTCTGGCTCTAGGCCGGCGCGGGCGTTGCAAATAGATGTTGATCCGCCCACAATAGGATTTATGTACGAAACCACAGACATATTGTCGGTGCGAATCAACACGCCGCTGTTCCAGCTGCGGCAGAAAAGCCTCCAGGGCTAAGAACACCACTTTCAGTTCCAAGCGGTTTATGTGCCACTTGCTTTGTGACTCTGACCTTGCTTTCTGAATCTAGTCCGAAGGGATCCCCTCGACTGAACATGTCTATGTCGCGCCATGGTCTCAGAGCGTTGGTGCTGCTGTGTGTGACCAAGATGTGCATACGACCTGAGGTCCAAACTTTCCACAGGACTTGAGTTTTCAGCCATAACTGCAGCAGTTGCTGCAGAAGACCCAGGTGGCAAACTGATGAGGCCGACGCCATAAGTCCCAGTGCCTGGTTGCATAAAGCACCTTAAATGTAATTTTCCCTGAAGAACACCCTTAGGTTTCCCTTAAACTTAAAGGTGTTGCAAAAAATAAAGTGTTACTCAAGATTTTCTTTAGGTGAAACATCATACACCCTAAGAATTTCCCTTAAGTATAAATTTTTCCCTTAAGTAATCTCTTAAAAAATAAGTGTTGCATAAAGCCCCTTAACTGTCATCTTCCTAAGTATAACATAAGGTTTAGGAAACTTCACCTTAAGTGTTACACGGAGCGAGCAGGTTCAATCCAAGTCTTCTAACGAGACACGATTGGCCACTTTATATGATAAACAAATTTTAATTTTGCCATTTTTTACATATAAACACATAAAACACATTTTATATGGGTAACGGAAGCTCAAATGTGCGTGCCTCAAGCGCAAGAACAAACCACTTTGGCAAAAACAAATCTCATGAATGCCCCCTTGGCTGATGACACTTTGAAATTCCCTCAGAATTAACAGACCGTTCCACTTTATGGAGAAAAATCCTGGAATGTTTTCCTCAAAAACCTTAATTTCTTTTCAACTGAAGAAAGAAAGACATGAGCATCTTGGATGACATGGGGGTGAGTAAATTATCAGGATTTTTTAATTCTGAAGTGAACTAATCCTTTAAGGAGCTGGTCAGCTAGGGCCGGTGAAGGACCACCATGAATCCCATGGATCGACCAATGGCTTGAACTGAGTGCTTTGTTGTCATCAGCGCGAAGTCCGTCACCACGGGCAGGTCTTTCACGGCATCCGCGTCTACACAGCCGCTGTCCAGGGACTGCAGGATCTTAGCTTGAAAGACCTGCAGCACTGTCATCTTGTGCACCGTGGATCTCGCTTCACCTGCGGAGGTGTAGGCCTTGTGAACAAGGTGGGGTCAGTCTGCACTGCAAGGAAGTGTTCAGTAAGTACCGGGCTGCTTCTCTTCCTCTGCATCGTCCCTATGACTGTGCCATAGATCTACTGCCAGGTACGTCTCCACCTAAGGGCAAGTTATACTCACTTTCTGCTCCAGAAAGGGATGCCGTGGAGAAATACATTTCTGATTCTCTAACAGCCAGGTTCATCTGTCCTTCCTCTTCTTCAGCGGGGGCAGGGTTCTTTTCTGTGGGGAAGAAGGATGGTTCTCTGCGACCATGTATTGACTACCGAGGGCTGAACAACATCACGGTAAAGAATACCTATCCTTTGCCGTTGATGTCTTCAGCCTTCGAGCAGTTGCAGGGAGCATCCATCTTCACAAAATTGGATTTACGTAATGCATATCATTTGGTTCGCATAAGGGAGGGGATGAGTGGAAAACCACCTTTAATACCCCCAAGGGGCATTTTGAATATTTAGTCATGCCTTGGCTGTCTAACTCCCCTGCGGTATTCCAGGCACTCGTGAATGACGTGCTGAGAGATATGGTAGATCAGTTCATATATGTCTACCTGGATGACATTGATATTTTCCTCTTCTCTCTAGGAACACATTCAGCACGTCAGACGAGTGCTGCAGAGGCTGCTAGAGAATGGGCTTTTTGTCAATGCGGAGAAATGCTCGTTCAATGCACAGTCAGTTCCATTTCTGGGTTATATCAACTCCTCCGAGGGAGTGCGCATGGATCACGACAAGATTAAGGTTGTGGTGGATTGGCCAGAGAGTTGCTGGCAGTCAAATTAGCGTTGGAGGAATGGCGTCATTGGTTAGAGGGTTCGGGGGTGGGTGAATTAGGATTTAAAATGTGGAAGAAAAAAAACCTGGCAAAAAATTAAAATTTTAGAACTTTCTATACTTATTAGGGTGTTGTGTATGTAATGCAATGACATGTATACATTTCAAGAATGTAATTAACCATTTTTTCCCCATGAAAATGTCATTCCTGGGTAACGTAATGAATTTTTTAATTAATTACATTTCTACTATTGTTGGCTTACAAATGTACTGATATCCGTAATTGGAGCTCAACAAACAATTAGTGCTCGGAAAACTACATTTTAATCACAATTAATATAATCAATTTGGGATTTCATAAAGACATGGGCTCATTTTTGGCTGCTGATAACTCAAAATTCAGAACCAAATAAAAAAAAAGCTGGGAAATGTTTAAAAACTTTTTCCAATAAAATAAATAAGACTTGATTTATCATTAACTCAACAAAAAAACGAATTGTGTAATCTAACACACAAATATGGGTTAAATGAATTGCCTGTGTCATTGTTAGCCGCAATGACATACTGTTAGACGGAAGGACATTCTGCAGTATTTTTCAGGATTACCATTAAAAACCATCCTCAGTATCATTTTCTTTCCAACACTCAAACTTGAAACAAAGTAAGAGACACTGACAAGTTTTAATGGTTTAAAAATCTGTAATATTTACAGTAAATCTGTAAAATTATATTGTTTCATAAACAATGGCCAAGGGTATAGTCCAACACATTATACAGCTAAAACATTTAGGCTTATTGCAAATAACTGTGAACCTATTTCGATTAATATTTCAAATTTGCTTGTTACTGACACAATATCATTCCACTGAGTCATCACTATAATACCTTGCTCTCTTTTTTTACATACTCAGCCCTAGTAGCTTCTGCATCTGCGTTTATCCTGGCTCTGAACCATCTCTGCCTCTCTTTATTAGACAAAGGTATCTGGAAGGACAGAATTGACCTTAAAACACCAGAAGCTATACTAAAGCTTTAATAAAATGTTGATATATTAATAAATATGATTACATTATTCATGATTTGACCATTAACATTACAAAATTCAATTCAATGATAATGACCCATGTGACTCATTGAATCATGTGAAATCAAGATGAATGACAACAAAAATATGGCAAAAAACATACAATTATGTAAATAATGTTAATGTTAATAATATAACTATAATAACTATGCCTAAAAGTTTACAAATGTTAATTAAAAACTAGATTATTATGCATATGTCATTCTGGATAACGGATGACATGTCCTGGCTAACAGAGGTTTTTTGTTATCCAAGAATGACATGCTGTTATCCAGGAATGACAAAACAAATATTTTTTCTTTATAATCAGGCACTAACTTAACCACCTATGAAAAATTACAACTTAGCTATCATCACTTAAGGTAATCTTTTAATGTAAAAACATTATAAATGTTTTATTAGTGTTATCCATAAGGACACATGATATTGCTACAAAGTGCACCAGTGACCGAAAAGGTCAAAATATCAACATTTTAAGAGACACTTACTGACCTTTGCACATGGTCTGGTGCTCCTTCAGGGTCTTATTTTTGATTAAATATTATGTCACATGACATACCAAAATGCATTATGGTCCAAAATGGTCATTGATGTCTGTTATCCAGGAATGACATTAGAGAAATCACAATTTGGAGACAAAAGTGTTTCTGTCATAAAAATGTAAATAAGCTTAGTATTATCACTATATTTGTAGGTATAATTGAAAACATCAATACAATTATGCCCAAGTAGATTTTAAATTCCTTTATTTATATTTTTTACATTTTTGTCATATTTTTGTATTCAGATTTTAAGCCGGGACAGTTATCCGGAATGACATTTTTGAGCTCAAAAGTTCCTTAAAGATTAATTATTTATAATGAATTCTCACATGAGTAATTAAAGAGGGGGAAGTTGAGTCACTTAATGAGGTGCATTTAAAAATGTATACATTTTTAATATTATGAATATGCTTTGGACACCAGAATTTACATGCCATGTCATTGACTCGGGTACTTTTTAAGTCAAGTCAAGTCATCTTCATTTATATAGCGCTTTTAACAATGTAGATTGTTTCAAAGCAGCTTTACAGAGATAAACGTATAATTTAAGGTAACAGAGATTGTTTTGGCTTTATAGTGGTTCTTTAATAAAGTTATTTTCCAGCTAAAGCTAGTTTTGATTGATTCGCTTCCGTCTCAACGATCATTTGTTATTAAATTAGGGGCCGCTAAGACGACACAATTCTCTCTACACAGACTTTAAACGCGAACCTGTGATAAATGCTGATGGCGTTCACATGCGCATTAAGAATTGGTTCTATAGTTATGTGCGTTTGAATATATGTGCGCAGGTTTGTAATTCCCTACAAACCAAGCCTAAACAAAGTACTGGTTTTTCCTTATAAATTCTGATAAAGAATTTTATTTTGTTTTGTCACTTCGGGGTAGGTACGCGAAACGAATTTTCACCTTCCAGGCCTTTCACCTTTCACCTTTCACGTTCTTCATCAGATCTGGATACGGCCTGGATCCGGCAGGCTGCGGGAAAACCTCGGGATAAACAAAGACACTAAAATTAGCGTAGATGCCATTCTTCTTAATGAGTACATCAGGATTTATGGGAAGTGTTCCCGGTTCCGGCTGACCTAATCTATGCAGCCTAACATTGAATTATAGAAGTCTATAATGTATTATGTGAATGCTAGGTCAAAGAGATGTGTCTTTAATCTAGCTTTGAACTGACAGAGTGTGTCTGCTTGCCGGACAATGGTAGGAAGACTGTTCCAAAGTTTTGGTGCTAAATAGGAGAAGGATCTACTGCCAGCAGTCGATTTTGATATTCTAGGTATTATTAACTGGCTGGAATTTTGAGATCTCTATAGACGTGAAGGACTATAATGCGTTAAGAGCTCGCTCAAGTACTGCGGAGCTAAACCATTTAGTGCTTTGTAAGTAATCAGCAATATTTTGAAATTTATGCGATGTTTAATAGGCAGCCAATGCAGTGTTGATAGAACTGGGCTAATATGGTCATACTTCCTGGTTCTGGTAAGAACTCGAGCTGCTGCGTTTGGAACTAGCTGTAGTTTGTTTATTAAGCGTGCAGGGCAACCACCCAGTAGAGCATTACAATAATCTAGGCTTGATGTCATGAACGCATGAACTAATTGTTCCGCATTTGTCAATGAGAGCATATGGCGTAATTTAGATATATTTTTAAGATGGAAAAATGCGGTTTTACAGATACTAGACACGTGACTTTCAAATGAAAGATATAGAAGAGCACACCCAGGTTCCTAACCGACGAAGATTTAACAGAGCAGCCATCAAGTGTTAGACAGTATTCTAAGTTATTACGTGAGGAAGTTTTTTGTCCAATAATTAGAATCTCTGTTTTTTTAGAATTTAGAAGTAGGAAATTACTAGTCATCCAATTTTTTATATCAGCTATGCATTCCGTTAATTTTGTGAATTGGTAAGTTTCGTTAGGTTTTGAAGAAATATAGAGCTGAGTATTGTCAGCATAACAGTGAAAGCTAATTCCATTTTCCCTAATGATATCTCCCAAGGGTAGCATGTACAGAGTGAACAGCAGCAGTCCTAGTACTGAGCCTTGTGGTACACCATACTGAACTTGTGTTCGATAAGACATCTCTTCATTTACTGTTACAAACTGATAACGGTCAGATAAGTATGATTTAAACCATGCTAGTGCAATTCCACTAATGCCATCATAGTTTTCTAGTCTATTTAAAAGAATGTTGTGGTCACGTCAGTGGTGTCAAATGCAGCACTAAGATCAAGTAACACTAATAGATAGATACAACCACGATCGGATGATAAGAGCAAATCATTTGTGACTCTAACGAGAGCTGTCTCGGTACTATGGTACGGTCTAAATCCGGACTGAAAATCCTCGCACATATAATTTCTTTCAAGAAAGGAACACAGTTGTGAGGATACTGGACCGATCATAAGAACCTCAAATATATCAGATCAGCTAAACGACTCAACTCCAGGCAGGCTCGGTGGGCACTTTTTTTCGAGTTTTCCCTTTTGTATCGTCTGGGTTCTAAAAACATCAAGCCCGATGCTTTATCTCGTATTTTTGATCGTTCCGAGCGCCGTTCACTCCTGAGTGCATTTTTCCTGAGAGACTCATTGTCTCCACACTCATACGGGAGATCGAATCAAAGGTCCATTCAGCCTTAGAAGGGGTAACACCTCCGCCCAAGTGTCCACCGAGTCGTTTATTTGTGCCGGAGGGATTCCGGTCCGATGTTATTCGGTGGGGTCATTGCTCCAACGTGGCGTGTCATCCAGGAGTAAATCGCACCAGTTTTTTGGTCAAACAACGATTCTGGTGGCCTTCCATGGCTCGCAACGTTCAAAGTTTTGTTTTGGCATGTTCTGTCTGTGCTCGTGGTAAGACTTCCAATCGTCCTCCAGATGGGCTACTCCAACCGCTGTCTGTCCCTTCGAGACCCTGGTCCCACATCGCTCTAGATTTTGTTACTTACTGGGGGCGAGTGTCAGTCTATCTTCAGGGTTTCATCCCCAGAGCAACGGCCAGACCGAGCGTGCCAAGGAGTTCCACTGTGGATTGTTGCCCATTGGTCCCTGCGCCACTCTGTAATAAACTCTTCAATAAACTTGTTTCACTCGCATTTGAATCCGACTCTACTTTGCTTTTTTGGCAACGAGGATTCCTTCTCCTGTGGCTTGGCATAAGAACGATCCTGCATTAGTTTAGTTCAATTAGTTTTTAAAAATGGCGGAACGACATGGAAGCCTCCTTGGACTTACCCGTCCAATGTAAATAAAGATAAGAAATTCTTCGCTTACGAGGATAAGTCAGATCATTGGAGGTAATTTTACACCAATGATGACATATTTATGAATAAAGACATTGATTTTAGCTAATAAAATACTTAAAAAACTACACAGTGTACCTTAAAGTTTTGGTTCATGCTTGTTATTTTTTTAAATGCGCTTTTATTTATTTTTTATTCACGCTTTTAATTTTTTTATCCTGACCATGTTGTTTACTATTCTGATCATTTTGCATTATTTTTTTTTTTTCAGTTTGTGCAATATTATATTATGTATATATATATGACCGCAATACTTTCGGCGGGAATTTAATCCCATAGGTTCATGTCCAATTTTTTAACTAGGAAACTAGTAGGCTATTTACGATAATTCCGATAGCATGTAAAGTGTTATTAGTTGTCCACTGCTTTTGGTAATATTAGCCTCACGACATTGTTCCTATTGATCCAAGTTAAGTGCACGACAATTACGCCTATTAAAGTTATTCAAACTGTCAATTCATTTTCTGCATGAATAAAAGCCGTCTTTTGAATTTCAGTGCAGGTGGTTATTTTAGGACTAGGGAGCATATCTTTAAATTGGGCCTGCACATTCACACCAGAACATAGGCTACTCATGCAATATAACAATATACTGTATCTTCTCTATGATTTACAGACAGATTTCAATTGCTTTAATCAACAGTACAATTCTATTTCAGTATGCACAAAACCTTAAAGGGATAGTTCACTTTAAAATGAAAATTCTGTCATCATATACTCACCCTCATGTTGTTTCAAACCTTTATGAATTTCTTTCTTCTGCTGAACAGAAAGGAAGATATTTAGAAGAATGTCAGTAACCAGGCAGTTTCTGGGTCCCATTGACTTCCATAGTAGGAAAAAAATATACTATGGAAGTCAATGGGACCCAGAAACTGTCTGGTTACTGACATTCTTCTAAATATCTTCCTTTGTGTTCAGCAGAAGAAAGAAATTCATAAAGGTTTGAAACAACATGAGGGTGAGTATATGATGACAGAATTTGTATTTTAAAGTGAACTATCCCTTTAAGGCGATTCAGGAAAATATAACTGTAATTTCAACATTGACATGAATTAATAAATTGTACACATCACATAAGTTGGTAATTAAAATGGGACACTGCAAGAAATATAAAGATTATAGAGTACTTTTTCAATTAAGAAATATAAAGTAAACTGACTTACATTGTTAAAATGTTCACCATTCAAAATGTCATTATTGTAATATTTGAATGTATACCACTGAGTGATCAGAGATATATTGAATATTTTGTTCAACTGAGCTACTATAGTGAAGCTTTTTATAAATGTTAATAAATTCATATTGTTTACTGTAAAGTAGTCATGAGCCAATGAAACAATAATACACAATAATATGAATGTCCTGATTTTTAATATGAGAGACCCTACTGTCAGTTGACCTTTATTCAGTCCTACAACATTATGGAGTAACAGCCCCTGCTTGTGTTCAAAAACATGCATTACATTGGGGACTTCAGCAGGCAGGTTTTTGGTCCTTATTTGGGAACTGAGTTTTCAATATATTCATTATACAAATATACTTTTTTTTTTTTTTTTTCTGTAAAGATGAATCTAATAACCAATTTCAGGTATATATGAGGTCATTTACAGAGAGAGAGAACAGAAAACACATACAATAGAGATAAACATGGAATCCGAGACTTCATGCAGAGCTCAGTTGATTTGCTTTTTTTTGTGTGTATTTGAGATACTTCTCTGCTGTGGTATGAAAAAGCACCTGCTGATATTATGGCACTGTTTTTCCTGGTTACAAAACAGACATAAGATCCTTGTGGTAGGAGGAAGACCTGTTGGACGGTCCGTGATGTCAGTGACTTTGGTGCAAAGTATTAAATGTAGTGAATTTAAAGGGAACTTTTATTCCATAGAGAAGTGCTGATGGTCTGTCCATAGTCCGCATCCCCACTCCAGTCTTTCAAATAGAAACTGTATATTATTCCTTTGTCTTTTTAAAAAAGGTCTTCTGTTTGACTGTAAACAGGCCTGTAGATCAGCCATGTCAACGGCTGCTGCCACCTGAACACTGACACAGATGTATCCATTGAATCAAATCAATAGTCTCACAAAAAAAAGAAACAAACAATACCCAAAAGTCCTCCGAACTGCAGGATGTAAGCAATAATGTTAACACAGCCAGTACTAAAAGGTGAACTGAGATGCAGGCGCGTCGAACAGGTGCATTGAGATGAAGGTCCATTGAACATTTTAGAAACCCCATGAAATGGTTTGATGAATGCATTTTTTATCGTACTAAAACAAGTTCAAAGGGCTCGTCTTTTTATAAAATGGCCTAGTTTACATCACAGCCTTGGAACATCATGATTTGCTACTCGATATTGCTTGTTAGAGGCAGGTGGTACTGAAGGGTTGTCAAATTTTAGCAGTACATTAGCATGTAGATGGTTTCAAAGCTAACTGACATTGGTGTAAAACCCACAAAATAGCCAATTTAATTTAAAAGTCTCTTTAAACTTCAGACGTAGGCCTGGAAAAATAGTAGCGGGGAACTATGCTGTGATGGCAGTGAAAGCTGGTCTAAAATCTATCCAGGTTGTGGGTTTGTAACACTCAGTTTGGACAAGATAGACCAATGATTGTATTCGAAAAACTAGCGTGTGTAATCAGATAAGGTCACATTTACAGTTGCTCTGCAAAAATTTGCCAGTGACATCAAACCATTTCAATTGGAATCCGCACAATCAGGAGTTTTGCATAACATTTCCCCCCGCAACATTTTTCACACAAATTTACCAGGTTGACTTTTGTGCGAGTGGTGTTTCGTGCATCGCTACACATTTAACAATTGAAAATGGACCTTTTTTTGCTGAAGAACACATTTTCACGAAGAAGGTGACAATGAAACGAAGAAACTAATACAAAAGAAAAAGAAAATGGGTGAAATTACATGGATTAAGAGCGAGTTACCAAAAACTGACCTTCCTTTATTTATTAATCAATTATATTACAATAAAATCATGAATGTATTGGTATAATAGCAGTGCTAAACAATATTTCAAGTACAAAATGAGCAAATGGAGGCTTCTTTTTTTTTAATGAAAAGTTGTGCTACCAAAAAGCCCAGAAAAAAAGTGGTTGAATTGGCTGTTTTATCCTTTCTATCTAAATAGACAAAAAAAAAAAAAAAAACTTAAGTCCGTGTTATGCAATGAGACTTGTGTTTAATTGAGCTTAACCTGACATGAGCAGATGTTAGACTGCTGGATGGCAGAAGGCTGGTTCGAGTATGGCACTGCAATGATTAGGACATTTTGCGCCTGTATTTCGACTAATACATTACCGTCATTAGTATTCATGACCCAAAAACACCACAAATTTAATGCAACTAACTGGCAAACTGTGACAATCATATTCTCTGATCATGAGAAAAGATCATTAAAAAGAAAAAGCAACAAAAGAACATCCAGAACCATCATCAATCCACCATGTTATTAAAAAGCCTTTCTCTCAAGGCGGTCTAAGATGGCCTGGATCCTCTTAACGGCCTCTTTGCGAGCCTGTCGAACGACTTCCTGCCCGTTGGTCTCTACTGAGTCCAATTCCAGCAGCTCTTTTGTCAAAAGTTCCTCCAGGAACCGGTAGCTCTTTTCCGTCTTTTTCCCCACAAACTCGTCCACGTCCTCTTGGAGGAGCTGAACTCTGGCCATAACCATTTGAACTCGAGCCAGGCCGGGATTATCACTGAACGGGGCTGGGGTGGGGCGGGAAGACGTTGGAGGTTGTTCATTCTGGGCTGGTTTGGTCTCAGGTCCTCCACCTCCAGAGGGACCCTTGTTGTAGATTTGAGGTGGAGCGCTGAACTGGGCTGGTTTGGGCGGCGGTGGAGTTGGGTTTGGAGTGCTGGCACGTGGTTTGGAGCCTGGAGGCTGGTTTCGAGGGTGCATATGAGGCTGGCTGTGATATGGTGGATCCTAAGAGACAGATATTCATTTAGATACAAATAAATTCTCAATATTACACAATATACCAATTCCAAAACCACGTTTTGTACGTGTTAAGTCTGAAAATCACAACCCGTTTTTTTCTAACTGTGCGTACTCTGAATGCTCAACTCAAACATGCACATCGATTATTCTTTTTTTTTTTTACTCAGTTGGTCCACAAAGTGGCAACACTGGCCTGGGCCGTTGTTTTACTGTCGAAAAAGGGATGGAACAACAACAAACAACTTAATGGACAACAACAATAAACTCCTGAGTTGGCAAGCATTTGTGTGAGGGGGTTAAGAGAAACCTGCAAATTCAGTTTAAATAAGTAGAAAGACATTTTTATTACTTATAACTTCTGGAGAGAAATAGCACAGACCCTGGACAAGGATAAAACCTTCTAGACATGTGTCTAAGACTTTCGCGGTCCACATAAGTTAAGCATTCGCTTCAAAACTGAAGTATACTTTGGGTTTTTGGTCAGGAAATTCAAGAGGTAGTCTTTTTTGAACAACTAAAAGTCTGAAATTAAAGGGATACTCCACCGTTTTTTCATATTAAACTATGTTATTCCCTTAACTAAGACGAGTTGATACATACCTCTCTCATCTCAGTGCGTGCACTTAATCGCTCTAGCGCGCGGTATACCAAGTATGGTGACACAAAAAAAGTTACTTTTTTTACTTTTTTACTTTTCTTCAAAACTATTGACAGAAGTGAGAGGAAGAGGATCAGGCGTGACTTTTTACTGCGCCGAGTCGAAGTACTTGCAAAAGTGCTATTCCGCCATACATTATAGTTATCCTTTTTAACCCGCTTAGAAAAGCGCCACGTTTTATTTTGTGTCACCATATTTGGTCGTATAACTACTCGTGTAACTGTTTTTAAATAGGGAAAACGTTGATGTGTTTGGTCACTTCTAAATTTATTGCTGCTAGATACCATTGAATATACTGGGGTAAGCTAAGTGGTTTCAAAGTGTCACCGCGCGCTAGAGCGATTAAGTGCACGCACTGAGATGAGAGAGGTATGTATCAACTCGTCTTAGTTAAGGGAATAACATAGTTTAATATGAAAAAACGGTGGAGTATCCCTTTAAGGTTCCCATGATTTGTACACTTTCATTCCTTGCAGGAAAAAGGCAATTGGTTTTAAAATAAGACTACAACAAATATAGTCCCCCGCAACGAGTATTAAATATGTTACCGTCAATGTTTGTGAGTTGAAAACAGAAAATCAAAGTGTTGTGATGTACAGAAACACATTCTGAAAGTGGGAGAGTTGAGCTGTCTTATGTAATCAGCTTTGGGAGAGAAGGAGGGGTTACATGAGGTCAACCCAGCAGTCTCTTAACTGTTAAATAAGCCTTCCCACTTCTGGTTTGCCAAAGTGCCAGTCAGTACATTTACCTGCACTTTAAAAGTATATCTGGCAGGCTGAAGCAATAATTTGTCTTTATAAAATATCATGTAAGCGTTTTTGTCCAACTAAAATCTGAGTAACAAATTTAGATGCGATTTTGGCCTCGCCATGGCCTTGGTGTTGCGCTTGCTCTGAAAGACAGAATTGACACGCAATGTGTATTAATCATTCAATATTCAAATACACACTATCATGTACACTAGGACATACAGATGAACACTGCAGCTCAACAACGCAAAAACTTTCTTTGGCTCGATTATAACCTTGCATGTAATAGAACTTAATGTCTTTAAATTCAGCACGATTAAGAAGACAAACATTAAGATGCCAACCTGACATATTGTCATTTCTATGACCTACCATAGTTTTTAATAGTTCACCAAAAATTATTACTATAAATTATTATACATTATTAAATTAGTCATTACTAACCCTCATGTTGTTCCCAGCCTGCATGCCCTTTTATTTTTCCAGTGAAACACAATTTCCATTTTTGGGTGAACTATTCCTAAATAAAGAATAATCCTATGATTTAAAGATGTTATGGAGCGGAAATAGCAAGATATCTTTTGTCCTGCTCTGTGACGTACATCTGAGTTTAACGGATAACTGCAAAAAGAAAAAGATCTGAATGAGACCTTGCAGTCAATTGTAAAACAACAACAACAACAATAAAAACGGGCAGGAGTAAGCAGACTAAATGACTGGAGAAGTCTTTGTCACTGGAAATTCGAGTTATGACATTATCATAAAAAATTATGAGGTAAAATTATTTAAAAAATTAAACGTATAGATTGGATGAATTTCCATTTTATGACGATTTAAAAAAATTACAGTGATGTAGTTCCCAGGACTCAATTTACCATTATTTATACCACCATAGTAATTTTTCTATAATACTGATTCCATGATGATTTATGTAAAGCACATCTCAGACATTTTTCAATCATTTTTCTTCAACACCTCCACGTCAAGTTTAATTTCTTTTGACTTATGACCTTTAACACCAGTGCTAGTTGCCTAGAAACAACAAAGGGTAGAGCAGGGGGTGCTGCTTTATTTCATTTTACTTAAAAGAGTCACAATCATCTTAACCCTTAAACAGGCAAGAGTAGAAAATGATAAGCAACAAATAATTTCATGTCATTTTTATATCATCTGGACTTAAGTAAATCATATCCAAAAGAATTTTTGAAAAATGTTATGCATTTTGGATTTTATGAGTTGTGACTACCAGATCACATTGCCTGTTTAGGGTATAAAAAAAGGACCAAATCTATAACTGTAACTGCCATTGCATGTTTAAAACAATTATATCCTATACTTCAACTCATATAATGTTGACATATTATATATCATTGGAAAGCTTTCAAACTCAAGATTCAGCCTGTGAAAACCGTTTTGAAATCAGACCTTGCGTTACCATAAAAATGGTTAAAAAAAAAAATTGGTAAAATGGTAAAAAAATGTTGGATTTAGGTAAGGCTGACTAATTGATCACAGATAACTTGAAGCAAATCATGTGACCAGCATACTCAAGACAGACAGGCTGTATCAGTTTAACCTGTACATTTTATAATTTGTAAAAAAAAAAAATACCTCAGAATACAAAGTTTGTTACAAAAATGAATACAAAGTTAATCCCTTTTTTATACCCAAAAGTGGCAATGCGACTCAGGTGTAACATATATTTCAAAACGTGCTAAATAACAACATGAACAACATTTTTATAAATTTTCTTTTTCAGCACCTTAAGACAATCTTCATAATTAATGTTAGCAGTGTTAGTATTATTTTTTCAAAAGAAAAGTAAGTTTAATATATATTTACTTATCTCAAAATCTGAATGTCCTGCACGTGATATTTTTTTCCCCAGGATGGTAGGGGAAGACTCATGAATATTCATTAGGGAAGTCATCCCTGATTGGTCTTAACCCCAGTGACGGGTAGGTTTAGGGGCGGGGTTAGGGAGGTCATAAGACCCCCAGTGACAGGTAGGTTTAGGGGTGGGGTTAGGGGTAGATCATCAGACCAATCAGGGATGACTTCCCTAATGAATATTCATGAGTCTTCCCTTACCATCCTGGGAAAAAAAATATTGCGTCCTGCACCACTGGCAGCCATGTTGGATTTAGGTCAGGCTGACTAATTAATCACAATTTTTTTTAAACAAATCATGTGACCAGCATACTCAAGACAGACCAGGCTGTGATAAATGATAAAAGGATTTTATGAAAATATTATTACATTTGCTTTGGCTGTCCCTTATTCAGCATCAGAAAATTTGTGATATAACTTTTATACTTCTACTAAAGTGTACATGAATACATGTTTGTAAAACATCACAAATACCTTGTGCTCATATGGAGGCGGTGCGGGTCCTTGCCACGGCGGGGGGTGAGGTGGTCGTACATGGTTGCCATAGGGGCCATGGGGTGTTTGGGTATTGGTCGGCCACTGCTGTTGGGGCGGTGTAGGCCCATACCCTCCAGAGTGGGACCAGGCCTCATGCTGGGCTCTTGAGAGCATGGGCTGCTGGTTGGGGTAGGGGGCATTCGGAGGGCATCCTTCTCCATAGTGTGGGTAAGATCCTGCTGGGTAGCCAGGAGCCTAAGAGGAAAAAGGAGACCAGAAAGAACTATGAGAATGAGAGATCATTTTTCAGGTGGTGCAATCCAAACCGTGAGATTTTCTGCAGAGGTCAATAAGTCTCTTAAAATATTAGATAATATGAGATGGTTATTTCATTTTGTAAAATTGGTGTGACTCCCAAAAACTTAATGACATTTATTAATTAATTCACGATATTTGTTAAAAATACTTAACTAAAAATACTTAACAAATTTTTTTATTTAAAAACAATTTGAAAATGATGATCAAAATGTGTACACCTGTGTTATTTTAGTATTATTTACTGTATTTACTATTATAGTATTTATCAATATTTTGAATTTAGCTTTTTTCATTTTAATTTTAGTTTAAGTTTAAGTTTTAGTAATGTGTTTTTTATTATTTGTATTTATCTTTCATTTATTTTTTATTTCAGATTTTCAGTTATTTACCAAGGCAACATTTCTCATTTTTGTTTACATTAAGTTTTTAATTTAATATAATAATAATAATAATAATAATACCAAAAATGCATTTTTAATAGTTTTAGTCAACCTTACAAAAATACTGCGATATCCGATTATTTCGTATACCCAAGCGGAGACAACACTGCCAATATACACCATAAACACACACCATGTTCAGTTTGACTGAACTTTATCTAATGATAGCTTGTGATTCTCTTATTTCATTTTAATTATTGAAACGTTAAAGGTTTGTTTTTCTTTTATTAGTTTGTGCTTAAACTAACAGAAAACATTAGCTTTGCTGTTGCTAATAATTTCCACTGTTCTAATTGAGTTTGTGTTTGAAATTAATTTTGTTTCGTGAGGAGAACTGTTGAAGAAAATGTCTTGAATAAAATTTTGTACTTATTTTGTTCACAAGGTCTGAATGTTTCGCGTTCTTTTTGGCATTATCGCCTGAGTAGACATTTCGTTCTGAGAAGTTTAATTTCCTTAATTTATAAAGATGTCTTTAAGCTTTATGCTATTATGCATTTGGTATTTGTCATGCATGTCTAAAATCAGGGATTAAAAACAAATTGAGCAAGAAATTATTTTTCTTTTTGTCTTCAAGTTCCGAGTTCTCCTTAGGCCAGTTATAACTACATCTGTTTCTAAATAAAGTAATTTTTATTTAATTTAAAAATGTTATTTGTGTATTTTAAATGCTAAGAACATTGCACACATGTTCCCTTTACTAGATTTTTCTTTATCATGGAAACTATTATTTGCAATCGATTCAGAAATGCGCTTGGTGCAAAACCAAACTTACGTTCATATATTATGTTTATATTTAACTGAATTTACCCCTTGGCAGTGAGGTACAGGGTAAGGGGGAGGAGCCGAGCCCCTCGCATTTTGTTCAGGGCAGGTCTGGCTGTGATACTGAGGTGGTCTTGAAGGAACCTGGTCACTGCAGTAGAATGGATTGGAAGGATGTAGCATACTCGTGGAGTATTGCCCTGGATTGTACACCCCATTGGGATAGGCTGACATTGCCTGAAAAGGGCACAGCAGAGTGAAGTGCGATAAGTCTGCTGTGTATTCGACTGACAGAGGGTGTTGCATAAGAAAGAAGTGGCAGTACCTGGTGATTATATGATGCCTGTCCGTTGACCTCTGTTCCAGGGGGGTACGAGTTGCTGTAAGGTCCGGCTGTGTGTGACTGGGGGTACCAATAATTTGAGTAGCCAGGATACTGAGATTCCTAAAATAAAAATGAGTACATGCAGATACAGTTATAGATGTGGTCAGACAAAATATTAGTGTGCCCCTATTATGCTATTTTAAAATTTTTGTTTTAAAAAACGGGTTGTTCGGTTCTGATTAATTCGGTTCGAGAGTAGAGATAAAATCCCGAGGCACACACGCACACTAGCACACACATGCAAGGTCTCTCGCTCCCTCTCTCTTGCTTCCGGGAGATTTTAACTGATTTGCGGGAATCAGGGAGCCGCTATCAATATGTGGGACTTGAGACTTGGGATGTCTGAGATAGCTGTGTCTCATGTGACCTTGTTATTTGTACACACTGCGACTATACAAATCACAACATGTAAATAGTAAAATGTTGGCTTTATTTTGTCACTTATTGGGAGCAGTATGCTAGATGGAGCCATTTACCTCCAGTATTTGTGCTAAGCTAGGCTAGCGGTGGGTGCGTCAGACAGAGTTACAGCACGCACAGAGATGAGAAGGGTATGTATGGACTTATCTAACTCTGGGGGATACGGTGAATAAGCTAAAGTCCCAAAAAGTCGGCGTGTTCCTTTAAAACTTTATTTATAGCACACTTTTTCATGCATAGAGGTCACTACAGTGGACAGCTGTTCAAAAAGCATTTTCTTGCATTTGCATGGGTTTTGATGGTATAGTTGAACATCAACCTCTACAGTGGACCCTGGTGCATCATCCTATACCTTGCCACCAAGTGGCAAGCCGTTGTGTGTTGATATTTTTTCCCTCCAAACCAAGATGGCCAATGGCCAGTAAGAAATGCCAAGTTGCTCCGGAATATCCACACATTCCTTCTATCCTAGGAGACTCTTGCAGGCAAAACATTTTTTGTAGCATCAAGCAAATCTAATGAGTCATCACAGTTACATTTTCCAAGTATTGATTTTAGATTGGGAGAAAATTCTGATTAATCATCTGTCCACTACAGTGGACCTCATGCATCATGGCTATATTTCAGCTACAATTCATACTATTACTGTGACTGTTCAGGGTTCTCAAGTCTCACGCATTGGCCGTGAGACACACGCAATTCAACCAGTTCACACGCTCACACGCCACACTGTGTATTTGCCAACCAAGTTGTCCTGCAAGCTTTATATATAACGTTGTATACGAGGCGCAGGCACACAAAGTGAAGTTTCCTGCCGCCAGCACGTATCTCGGCCAGATTGCGTTAGATGCGCGAACACACAGAAGTTGACGGAACATTCTCGGCCACCGTACGTTCGTTACTAGGTAACCAACAACATTGCGCGAACAAGGTAAGTTGGAAGAAAGCTCGTCTAACATTTTTAGGCTAGAACATTTAATATATAGCCCATCGTATACATTATTATTGATGCAGTCAAAAACTCTACAACTACTTTGCAACCAGGCCAGAAGCTTTGGCTCAGTTTGGCTAGCTTACGTTATCTGAAACTAAGGGAAATGTTAGTGGGTATGGGAAGGAATGAAGATGTATTTCTTAATTTTATTTTAAATTATATATTATACTGTATTAATAGTCTTTCTAGTTACATTATGGCTACATGTATTAAAGCAGAGTGCTCTGGGTAATATTTTATATCCTGTCAAAACATACATTAATCATTGCCATTGCATTTGTATTTTTCAAAGATGTCAGGGAAAAAGCAAAAATATATTTTACCATTTGAGATAATAATTAGCATTGTACCAGAGTTTTTATAAGTTCAAGAAAATGATAATATTATTCATGACTCAAAAATATATATTAGAAAAAGAAAAAAAACACTATAATAAAATATATACTACAACAAACATTTTTTAAAAAAAAGTATGTTTAAACTAGTGCTGTCAAATCGATTAATCACATCTAACATAAAAGTTTGTGTTTATATAATATGTTTTAATACATTTGTTTTTCCAAACTGTTTGGAGCAATTTGTTATATTTTTGTAATTTTTGTATATTTGTAATTTTGAAATATAGCCTAACATTAAAGAGTATATTTGATGTGATGAATTGCTCTGTCATTTATCAGATTTACCAATTGTTATAATTTCAATTTGTGCTGGTTAATTATGAACAATGGGTAAAATTGGGGGGCGGGGACTGGTGGGGCCGGGGCTCCATTAGGGCTCCTCCCCTAATCGCATGTGATCTCACTCCAAGCTTTTTGTAAAACTTGAGAACCCTGCTGTTGTTTTTGAAAATACTTAATCTGCAGTAACTTTTTTGACTGTAAATAAATGTATTTGTGTTATTAGAATGTAATTTGCATTAACATAAAAAAAATAATGTGATTTCATAATGTATGTGACTTGTAATGTATTACTTTACCCATTACATCAAAAAAGTAATCTGATTACGTAATGCACATTACTTTTAATGCATTACTTTATGTAATCAGATTACTTTTTGATGTTACAAGTAATGCACATTACTTTTAATGCATTACTTTACTAGTAACATAAAAAGTAATTGATTACGTAATGCACTTTACTTGTAATGCGTTACTCCCAACACTGCTCATTTTAGATGAGATTGAAAACACCTGATCGCTAGGTTTTCTTAGAGGAGAGCTATGCTAAAAATGTGTCCATCTTGAACATAATCAGAATTATCAGCTAATAAGGGTAAACTGATATACTCTGGTACACTGGAGGGAGCATCTGAGTGGTTTCCACAGTTGTACCTTGACAGACTGTAGAAATTTCTGATGGAATCATGTCCTCATGTTATGATATCCAAGAGTTCAACTTGTATGAAGTTCAATTGCCTTTGCAATATTTCGCATTTATATTTTTTGTATACATTTTATAGTTTTGACATGATTTTAGATAATTGTATTGACTGGTTTGTTAAATACACACAATATTGCTGTGTTATTACTGTATTATGTTTAATACAGTATCTCTTCAGTTTAAACCATAAATGCATGCTGTCCACTCAAGTGGACATCTGAAAATGTCTTTGAAAAATATGTATAAAATAATAATAATAATAATTTATCTTGTTTTTCATGCCCTAAGAGCAATAAAAACACATAGGAAAAAAAAATCCTGACTGAGGTTATCATAATTCATGCATGAAAGGGTTAAAACTTTGCAGAGCTTTTGTGGTTGTCACATGCTTGTTTTAATTATTTTTTTATCCATCAACGTAATTGGTTAGGGACAGAGTAATCGGTCTTGTGACTCCTGTCAAATTAAATTGCGCATAGAAAAATATTTACAACACAGTAGTTGGTGCTAACTGCTATTAATCATGGCTGCTGTGGAAGCACATCCTTCAAGCATCAATTCAATACAGATATCAGCAATTATCATAAATCATATTAAAAGTTTGTGATGTATCTTAAAGAGATTCATATGAAAGAATTATTTTGTTTATTAATTATACAGGCCAATTAATAGATATTTAGATACCAAAGGGATGTTCTAATGACAATACTATTCATAAAAACAATAAATCAAAAATACTTGTGTATTCTAAGCATTATTTTTGTGGATTTTAGTGTTTCCCTGACTCCAAACTCCCAGCTAACCCCTGGTTATCATCATTGATATTATTGGGCTGCTGCTTAAGCAATGTTAGTATTTGTATACTATATGGAATTACAATAGAATTAGTGTTATCTCACTATCTTTGCCTATTTTAGTGCATTAGGTGAGGCTAACTTTTTTATAATATTAGTGATTCTCATTTCTTTTTCACAAAATGCTAAAACTGACACTGTTCTGGAGAGAAATTGCCTATCTCTCTCTTTTTTAACCCATCTCTGGTGTGTGATGCTGAACTCACATGAGGGTTTTTGTATTATTTGCACTGTTCTGAACATTGGTATTTTATGAGGAACAATAGCTTGCTCTGTGTTCATCAAGGCTTTTCAACTGATTTTAAATCTAATCTTTTCATGCATTACGATTCAAAATGGTGATGAGTGTACTGAAAATAACTTTTTAATCTTTTCATCTCTGTAATGGTATTTCCGTATTGTTTGGGAAAAAGATCAATTTTGTGATGTATTTGTAAAGCAGTTCGAGGATATAGATATTCTTCATTCTTTCTGACAAACAGCAAAAGATAATGGTAATTACAATATCAGTGTTTTCTACATTTTTAAATTGCAGTGAACAGTGTTTATTATAAGGGGTAGAATCCGCAGCTTAGTATTCACTACTCATGAGTACTTTTACATAAGCTACTCTTTTACGCTTATTCAAGTACTTTTAACGTTACTCAGACTACATTTTTGTAAAGTAATGTTACTTTTACTTGAACATATTTTTTTAGTACTCTTTCCACCCCTGAGTAACTATAGCAACACCATAAAAAAACAGAGACAACAAATAGCTACATTTAACACGTGTGATGTGCAGAATCATGCAGTATGATGGAAAATACATTTTAAATCATTTTGAAACCACCCTGTAGTCTAAATTCATTCATTCGAAGTACATGCCGGGGTCAATATTTTTGACACGTAATTTTATTACCCTCTGATGAGAACGATCCACATTTTGTCCGAACCAGTGAGTGGTAACTGTTTATGCTCTGGCCCAAGAAGAAGTTATCAAGGGAATAAACAAGAGTTACCGAGAACACAGTCCAGCTTTATGAACACTGTCTTTTTAAGGTATTTAAACCCCGGTTACTTAAAGAGGGATTACACAAGCTGTGAATGAAATCCACGTTGCAACAGTTTCACGTTAAATGAGCGTTTCTATAGCAGTCATACTTATTTGCGCTGGTAAACAATAATAACCAGTGTCCATTCAAACCAGAGCATGCAAGACAGAAAGCGTGTGGTTTTGCCTGCTGATTTAACGTTACTAACAAACCCCGCGGGCCGTACTGTTGATCAGCGGCGTGCAGCTCGTTGCTTTGCAGCGTGAGCGATAGAAATCGTCAGAACGGCTTCAATGTTATTTCTCCTAGCGACCTCTACCAGAGTATCAGATGACAAAAGACTCACCATTCCGTTGTTCCAGTTATTGTTCTCCGAGTTGTAGCTGGAAGGCCAAGATGACTTGGGATCAGACTGCATCTGCTGATGCATGATCCACGCAGCCTCACCTCCGACTCTGTCGCTGCCAACTGAATCGAAAGCCATTCGTGACTAAACCACTAACTCTTTTTGTCTTAAGTTCACTTCTGTCTATCACAGCTTGGTTTAGAATGAAACAGGTCTTCTCAAAACTGGCCTTCAATTATCTGCCACCACGTTTCACAAAATGCTGTAGCTAGAGAGAGCGTCAATTGGATATATTTCCCATTTTGTTTGGTACATTCACTGCTGAGGCACGGCGCTGTCATTCAGTTCAACTCGCCAGCAGACGCGCCTTGAGTGACAACTCAACTGGCCAATAGGAGACGAGTACAATGGTGACGACACACCCATGTGACAAAGTTAAAAGTTTCTATGGGAAGTCCATTGCTAATCGGTTCTTTCTAAAATGTTAAACGAGCGTTTCAGTGATTATTTTACTAAACAACGTAATAACGTCAACATGTACTTGATTCGTTCATTTTAAAAAGTGTTTTTATTGTAATTTCACATGTCACAGGTTCAATTGGTTGAACTCATGAAAACAAAAATAATTTAGAACCTAAATATACGTTTCAGTTACATTAAATAATACTTAAATCCATTTACATCTCTTGACTGAAAATGTATTAGGTTTCAGTCCAATTCATTCATTAACAAGATACGACTCTAACGAAAGCTTTTTTCCCCCCATAAATCGGATATCGCAACTGTTAGATTTTGTAATTTAACCTCTGATCATCAGTGAATCTAACTAAAAACACAGAGAAATAACTTTAGCGCTATTTGGGATAAAGAAATAATTTAAAGCAACGCTTGGGACCTTTGGAACGAGCAGTAAGGAGTGGGGTTTAAAGGGTTAAATTGAACCGGAAGCACTTGTTTCTGTGTTACATCCTGTGGAATAAGGAGACACTTTTGAAATGGTCCATGGCTTGATACTTTACGTTTAAAAACTCCCAAATGTTAGCAAAATGAATTACATGCCAGGGACTGCGAGCCTCATCGAGGACATTGATAGTAAGTCAATTGCGAAATGATTCAATATATTGGATTCACCCCGGCGAGAGACACACTCGACGTTGTGTAATGATGTTCGCTTAGACGCTTTTATAAAAAGCATTTATAAGAGTCACGTTGGTGTTACATGTTTTAGCTAAACATGTAAATCTAGTGCTGCTCTTTGCTATTGTTCCGCAAACCGAGCTAGTCTGAATAATAGTTCACGTGAATAATAATTGCCTCCATACAGGTGTTCGTGTGATAACATGAATTAATGACAGAAATCTCAAAGTTCAACAGTATACATGTGACTCACGATGCTTTAATTTCCTCTTTTTTTTCTTTTTCTTTTTTTATAGAAAAACACCTTGTTCTCCTTCGCGATGGAAGAACATTGATTGGGATCCTTAGAAGCATAGATCAGTTTGGTATGTATAGTGGCCTGACATTATTTTGCAAGCATCTATTTTTTATTTTTATTTCAATGTATTTTTCATCATTTACGCTCTCTCATGAAGGTCCATACTTGTATGCAATTCAATGAACACACTAAAAATGTAGAAAAATGTCTCTTTATTTTGTCCACACCGTAAAGTCAATGTTATTTGGACCCCCACATATTTTAATGAGAGTGACAGAATATACATTATTGGTTGAATTATGTCTTTAAGACTAGTAGTAATGTGAAAAGAAAAACTGACATTGCTCAGTATGAATGTTTATTTTCATTGTAAAATGTGCCATTATATTTGAACCTGCATGATTTCTTTTTTCTTCCACAGCCAATTTAGTTTTGCATCAAACAGTTGAACGAATCCACGTAGGTAAAAAATTTGGTGACATACCTCGTGGAATATTTGTCGTGAGAGGAGAAAATGTCGTCTTGCTTGGGGAAGTAGTAAGTACATGTTTTCATCGTCCTGCTACCCTTGGGATGATTTTATGACTTATAATATTTGCAAGCCATGTGGCGTATGATGAGACAACATTTCATGAGGTTAACAAATCAGAAATTTAGCTTATTTTATCATTTTTGGGGGATTTTCCATAATAATAGAATAATACGCTATTTTCCCCTTCCAGGATCTGGATAAAGAATGTGATCAAATCCTCCAGCGAGTTTCCATTGAGGAAATTCTGGAGGAACAGCGGACAGAACAGCAAGCCAAGCAGGAGTCCGAGAGATTGAAGCTACAGGCAGTGAAAGAGCGAGGTTTATCGATTCCTAAAGCTGACACGTTAGATGATTTCTGAAACAAAATTTAGTTCTTTTTTGGATGATTTTATTTCTGTTTTATTGGATGATTTTGTTTGGTATGAGACGACAGTCTGTCTTGACTTTGAAATCATTCTGTCCATTGATAGAGTGAGTCTGACAAGATTATGACTTCAAGATTTTGTTTCACTAGTTGCTTGTAAAGGCACGTTTTGAGAATTGCCTACCATCTTTGTTTTTTAATGGCTGATGCCATAGTGAAATGAAGGATGGACCAAACTGAAGCACTTGTTGACGTTTAGTTTAAAATTAAACAACTGTAAATGTACACAAGAAAAGTTTATTTCAGTGTTTACTATGTTATGGAAATGACGCTATGGTTAAGTTGGTGTACTGTATAATGTAAAACGCAACAACACTGAAAATATTTTTGTTCTATTAAACCTGTTTTATACTGATGACAGGCTTTTAATTAATTGTCGCTCTGTTTGATTCTGAGAAACCAAATATAAATTTGATGTATTGTTTTTGGATTAATCTCCAGAAATGTTCTTAGTAGCCAATCAACACAAGGGATGGTGTTTTAAAACATTAGGGTGTAACTATTTACACTACTGTAGATTAGAACACAGAGTAGAATTATTATATAAAAAATATATTTTTATATATGAATAATATAACTATTTAAATGTATTTTAGAATTAATTTTAAAATCTCCACAATTACAGAAGTTTATTATATGCTTCAATTGTGCCCTCAATAGGGATATAAGGTTTTTTATGTGAAACATGTCCTTGCATCAATCGGTAGCTAGGGGGTGGTTTTGCATTTGTTCTGTTTTGAGACAATAGTTCATGGAGAGAAGGACAGTTTAAAGCTTGTGTTAGACAGCAATACTTTTTCACATAGTGAGAAGAGAACATGTCATGGCTACAGTGACTATATTAGACTAAATTTATTACAGTGAGTATAATAATTTTATTTTGATCCCGAATCTTGATGTTGAAGTGTATACGCTCTTAATGATTGTTTCATATTAATAAGCTCAGAGTAGGCTATTTGAGAATACCTCAAATGTACAAAAGAAATGCCCTAAATTTCACTATATTGGGTTTAAATGTGTTTATTATTAATATATTACTTAAAATAATAACTATAACAAAGCACAATGATACAGGGGACTGTACAACAGCTAATGTTTGTCGAGTTTCACTCTCCCAGAAAGTTTCACTACAATAAGTGCAAATGAGAAACAGAAAACCCGGAGTGGAACAGAGTGATTGAAAATCCTTTGGGAGGTAAAATCTGGATTTCAGTAGCCTATGTGCGTTGTTTGGTGACACCAAACTTGATGCTTTGCTTGTTGCTTTGACAAAAAGAAGCAAAAATATACATAATAGCTTGTCAAATTTTGTCTGAAACATAATTTATTGAGTAGGCTATTAAAGGGATAGTTCACCCAAAAATGAAAATTAGCCCATTATTTACTCACTCTCAAGTCATCCTAGGTAGATATAACATTCTTCTTACAGACAAATACATTAAAAAATGTCCTGCTCTTCCAAGATTTAGAATGGCTGTTTCTGTTTTGAAGTCCATAAAAGTGCATCTATCCATCATAAAAGTGCTCCACACTGCTCTGGGGGGTTAATAAAGGTCTTCTGAAGTGAAGCGATGAGTTTGTGTAAGAAAAATATCCATATTTTAAACTTTATAAAGTAAAATAACTAGCTTACGGCCAAACACACATACGGATTCCACTTAAGTCTAAAGCGCAACTTATGCGAGCAATACGACATACTGCTGATATTTACGCTATACGCCATGACCCGCACTACGCTACTTCTGACATCATAAGTTGTGTAAGTTGCACAAGTATACTGTGTTTGGCCGGAAACTAGAATTTTACTTTGTAACGTATTAAATATAAATATTTTTCTTACACAAACTCAACGCTTCCCTTCAGAAGGCCTTTATTAACCCCCCGGAGCCGTGTGGAGCACTTTCATGATGGATAGATGCACTTTTATGGACTTCAAAACAGAAACAGCCATTCACTGCCATTATAAAGCTTGGAAGAGCCAGGACATTTTTTAATATAACTCCGATTGTACTCGTCTGAAAGAAGAATGTCATAGGATAACTTGAGGGTGAGTAAAATGTAAATCATGGGCTAATTTTCATTTTTGGGTGAACTATCCCTTTAATATCTTAAATGGTTTAAAAAAAAAGCAATACCACAATGCGCATTTGTGTTGGTTGGTCTAATTATCAGCATGGCTGTGAATAACGTGTTCAAAATAATTCTTGTTCATGCCTGATCAAATTGATATCTCTGATAGTGATAAGTCAAAATGGTCCATTAGCCTGAACACAAAACTCATGTTCTTAGGAAATGGACTTGAAATGGCCCCACTTAAATGAAAAAAAAGAAGAAGTGTAATTCGTCTTCGCTATTTATTGGCCTTGACTTTCAATCCCGGGCTATCCCACTTTCTATTATTGCGCTCAGTGCCGACTGAAAGAGCGGGAGCGGCTTGAATGTGCTGCTATCAAATATCCTTTGACAGCCATGCATGCTTGTTCTTCAAGGCTCGTGCGTCACAGCTGCATTTGAACACGCCCCTTTCAAACGCTTGTTGAATAGGAATGACAAGGAAACATGACAAGCGCTAAAGATGAATCTCGTACACCGTTATAACTGCGTGCGTCCTCAACCTTTCGCATCGCTTCGCCATTTGAACACCGCTCTACCGCTGTAAATCTGAACGGAGCCACGGGGAAAGCCGCTTGGGACCCAGCCAAAAATTACAACTGAAAGCAGAAACCCAACCCTGCTTCGATTACGCACCGAGAGAGGGAGCACGCTGATAGTGACAGCGGCACTTCAACAACTCCTGTATGATCGACCGTACTCTACTTGATCCGTTTTCTGCCGTGCACCCTCAAAGGATGTAGACCTCGGCCTGCTGTCTTTGGCATGTACGTTTTAACGTGACTTGTCGCCAGTGGCTCGACAACGCTGTGTTTCAACAGGCAATGCCTTCCTTACGCCTTTTGTGGCGCAAACTACAACAACCACACGCGTGTGTCCGCGATTCGTTGTTTTACGTGTGTATACGTGTGTTGGTAATTTAAAATGCCTAGGTTTTGATTTAAATACTTTTATAAGGACGGAAAATAGCGTATTCTGCTGGGAGGAGCAATAAGGAGCTCTATCTACTCTTCGGCTTCCACGGCAATATCACGGCGTTTGATGGAGCTGGAGAATATTGTTGCAAACACGGTACTCTTAAAGGCAAGAGAGGGTGAGTACGGAAAATGAAAATGTTATGTATTATAATTAATTTAATCGTATGTAGTTTGCTAGTTTTTACAGCCAGGAAAAGCCCTGAAACCGCTGCTCGTGCAGCTTTTGTGATGATGTAATCTCAAACAGATGCTGTGTGAATTTATCCAGTACGACATGCAACAACATTGTTTCGAACACCTCCAGCAGTTCTTTCATCTGTTATCGACGTCATGACGCCAGCGTCAAAATGCTATAACATTGTATCTTTTGACAGTTGGTAGTACGTGTTTACGGGTTGAACGCCCGAAAACATCAGCTTCCCACATCCGTTTAACGAGCTGAAAAGCGAGTCGTGATTTTTAAAAATGCAAGTGTGGAGATACTACAAACTTCTCGCGTTGAATAGCCCGTTTTGGTGGTATTTTCTATAGGCTACCTACAATTCATTTCCAGTGAGGTAACGTTAGGCTATAACGTGAGCTGTGTCACTGTGTAAGGAAATGGTAACGTTATGCTACAGCTGCCACCTTTTTAATGTTTTAACACAAAAACACGCACTACTGATGTTATCTCGGTAGGTCCGCCAAACCAGGTCAGCAGTCGATAAGGCGACGCGAACTACGCTTGTCTTCGTTACCGCGAATACCACAATAACCGCTACTTCCTTTGCTCGTGTTTTGATATACGTCCTCGCCAGCCAGACGACCGTTATTACACTGAAGCTTGAATTGATTTAGATTCAAAGTGAATCAAATGTAAACCTGGTCCACAATCCTAGGGTAGAAAGAGTTTTAGTATGTGTTGTGTTTTTGTCAGGCCTCGAATTGAATTACCATAGGACAGATGATAAAGGCTAGCATAAAATAAAGCAACGTTTTTAGGTTTACATATTCCCCATTTTGACAATCAGTGTTAGAAATTATTTTAGCTAAGCTGCTCTCTTGAACCTGTGTGCATCATGGAAAACTATAACGGGGTCTTGGGAACCTGTGTTAGATATGGAACCGGCTGTCTGTTTCAAAAGGAACATAATTAAAATGTAAATTCCATTTACATTTCACACTTCTCTTTTTTGCTTAGAAAGTGAATCTGAGGTGAATTGCTAACTCTTGAATCCCAGTCTATAGTTACAATTCAAACATTCATTCAGATTTTGCTGCTTGCAGTTTGTTGTGATCTCCAGTTACATCTCAGTGCTGTCATTCATCTTGTGCTTCTTGCCATCTGTCGTGATACTTCAGAGCTCAGTTATGACATTGTTCAGCAAAAATGGCAAAATATGGAGCTGGTGAACCTTGTTAACCATAGCTTCCACAAACGTCTTGCACCATTGGCTCCATTAATTACCCAAATTCTCTTGTGGACTGAAGGCACAAGCCCAAACATTCAATTCCTGTGCTCATTGTTGCCCTTAGCCGAGAGTTTACCATAAATGACCAGGTTTTGACAAGTGTTAGATTTACAGTGTACCCTCACTATGTTGTTGAACAGAGAGCACTAGCCTTGGCCAGTAATGTTAGCTGATCTATAGACAAATAATGTAGAGAATTTTTTTTTAAATGATGAAGCTTGGTTTATTTTGCTTTTCCACACTTCAGATAAGTAGACAAAATAGTTTCTCTCAATGGACAGCAGGGTTTGCAGAGTGTTTGTGTGGATGGTAATGTGGGTGAGTGTACATAGTTTAATAGTTAAAGGAACATTTCACAACACTTTGTACAAATATTGAAAAAAGCCTTTTTACAAACATGTTTCTCGTCATGCTACTGCTCTTATTCATGTTGAAACCCTTCTGAACATACAGTAAACATCAGGAAATCAGTCTTTTTAAAGTGGTCTTGTGTTTATTGATGTGTGCAGTTGTCTGTGTGTGTGCATGTGTGTGAGAGGGCACTTGTTCAGTGAGGGTCTGCTTTGTTTGTTCTATATCCATATGTGTGACCCCCCCCCCCCCCCCCCCCCCCCAATTTGTTTATCACGCTGTGTTTGGAGCAGAAAATGAAGCGCAAGGCACGCAGTCTCTCGTCCAAATGTTCGACTAGCAGCAGATAACAGGAAAAGCAGAGTTTACAGGCCGCACAGTCTGTTTACATGGCTGAAGCCACGCTTCCGAAATCATTAGAGAGTCCGGCCAGAGCCAGGCAGCCCCAAACTAAACAGAAATCCCATCTTACGTCTGCTATGATATTCTACTTGGAGATATTCAGGAGCAGACATTGGAAAAAGGTAGGCCCCTTGTGTGTAGTCTTAATTTGTACTGAATTCTTAATTATTCATGTAGCCTGCCATAAGTCTATGACAGTTTGACTAACTTTCTCTTTGATCTGTCAGTCCACTTTGACGTAGTCAGAGCTCAGAAAACATGTTGCACTAATGCACATTATAATATTGAAGCCCAGTGAAAGATAAAAAGAGTTTACAAAAATAAATTTCTCACTCCACTCAACTGTGAGATGTAAAGGCATGGGGTTCTATATTGTAGGGACTTATTGTGTCACAATTACGCTCTAACATTTTGGAATGCAGACACATTAAATTGAGCTAGCATTGCAGTATGTGCATGCGTATTTGCGTAGAGTATGTTTTGGGCATGATCACCCTTTCCTGCCACCACTAGTGACATAATTTCCTACGGTAACACCATGTCTACACCGGACGTAAGCGGCGTGACTTGACAAAATACAATAGAACCCATTATAATCAGTGATGCTGTCCACACTGGATGCGACGCGACACGTCAAATTCCAGTAAACTGATGCCTGGTTCTATTTCTGACATATTGCATATTCCAAACAAATAGATTTGCAATGGTCGCATTGCATTGTCCAGTGTAGACACAGAAAGCCTCTAGCTGTTGCGGCACAACTTGCTGCATCAAGTGAAGCGATCCAATGTTATAGCAAGTCCCAATGCACATATGCCTACATTATGCAGTTCTTTAAGCCTAGTAAATTTCCACAAACGTGAGCTGAAAGAATTGATTAGATTTATGAGGGAAGTTAATTCGCAAATGGAGAAATATCAAGATGACAAGGGAAACTTATCAGTCAAGTTCATGACCTCAGATATCGGGTGTGATTATTATAGACAGACAATACTGGCAGATAGGTCATAAAAAATAGCCTCATTGTCTTCAGTCCAGGGTCAGCTCAGAGTAGGATGTAAAGTCAACATGAAATCAAATCTGACCCCGTTTAGTTTTTTTTATGCAACGTGAATGATTCATTGGTGGATGTTATTCCAAAGAAATATGTTTTTCTTCATAATCCTTAAATGTATTAAGGTTCTCTTCCTCTGAAACTACTTTCATTTTCAGCTGATGTCACTGATGACATTTATTATTTAGGCATTATTTTAGCAATTTTTCATTTGATTTGGTTTTATTCTATTATGGATCATCACCCACTTTTTACCATCCAACCCCTACTTTTCCCTCGTGAACAGTTTGATTAATTATGGTTTGGAGGTGGAATAAACAGTAAATCAAATAACAGTAAAAGATCTATGAGGAAAATAATTACTATCATTTGTACTATCAAATCTCAGTATAGGTGTGAATCTTATCCTGCCTCACCATTCTATTTGATCACAATTCAGAGGGTAATGATTTGATTATAAAATGATGCTCAATATATCACAATGGAGCTTCATCCAATTCTTTTTTTAAATAATAATTTCTACATTAATAATCACAATATAGTTTTTTTTTGTAATCTTTGCTATTAAAAATAAGAACAAAGCTGCAAATAACAACCAGTAGAACAAATACAAGAAAGAAACGTGTGCTTTAATGTGTGAAACGTGTGTAAGTGCTTTGCATTTTTTTTATTTTTATATCTATTTAACTGAAGCTTTCAAGTATGAAATTGTAGAAATAATTACAATTACATTAATTACAAATAAACAAATTATTATATAAAGCTGCAAAAGTTATTCAGTTAAGAGCAGTGAGTGATTCCCTCTTTTCTTTTGTTGTTTGATTAACATTAATGATGCAGATAGTAGCAGGTTTATTATATTAAGACCTAATGCACGGATTTATTTTCTCTTTTAATGCATGTTCTTTTCTTTAAAACTGAAATGTGCCCAAATATCTGCTTTCAAGAAGTTAGTTATTATCTGCGAACATCAGATGCAAGTGCATAGTGCATAGGCGAAGGACATATGCATTTTTTTATTAATGTATGGTAAGAGTACTTTATTTCACAACAAAACATTACATTAATATGTATGATTGGCCTATTTCATTTTTAAAATAATCGATTATTTCGTTTTTATGCAGAATTGTTCACATCCGCATTGTGATGCAGTGTAAAAACTATTATATTCCCATGTTTTCATAACTTTGACAATTGATTGTTGTCAGTGCAATTTCTGGACAACTGGTCAGTCTTAAAGGTGCAGTAAACGATTTCTGAGAAACTCTGTTGAAAGTGAATCGGACCAAGCACAACACACTTGTAGCCAATCAGCAGTAGGAGGCATTTATGCTGTTCCATCAGCTCCATCTGATGTCAGTGAACGTGCATTTTCATTCAGCCACCGTTTCGTCATGCTGCACATGCGTGTTTGGCTTGTTTACACAAGTGTGTGTGCATGCTTCTTTGACACAGCATACAGCAGTGTTGAAAAAGTATTCTTAAAATGCAATCTAAAAAATCTGAATAATTCAAAATAAATAATTATTCACGGTATTTTGAAGGGCCCACAATAACAATATTGTGCATATTCATTACTGTGATACATCGTTGGCACATGTCTAGGGAGGAAACAGAGTGAACGAGGGAGATTTGAAGAAAGACTACAGAAAGAGAGATGGCTGAGAGACATTACAAACGAGAAATGGTCAGAGAAATATCACTGGAAAAAGAAGGCTTATGAGCTTTAAGACCCAAGTTAATATTAGGAAGGATTTTATTTTTCCTTGTAGTTCGTTCGTCATCTTTTCTTTATTTTTTGTGAAGCCTTATTTTGCTTCGCTTCAGCTATAATAAAGAGACATCCACTCTTGCATTGCATGTTTGTGCATTTTGGGGGCTGAGCAATGAATCGAGGGGTGTGTTTGTTTGGGTTGATTTCACGATTTCGATTTTATTTTTAAATGTTTAACTAGTCAACATAACTATGATTCAAGTAACATTCTCTATTAACCATCTTTTCAAAAAAAGTTATATTCCAGGTGCACCACACCTGAAGTGATCAACATGGTGTAAATGTAAAACAAATGACGTATTTGTTAAATATCTTTGCAGAAAATATGCATGAACTATGAAGGCAAAAATTGTACAAACGTATCTTAAACATATCCTATATACTATAGCGTTTGAAAGCAGGCGTCTATCAGTGAATCCCTAATAAATCCACTGATAAACTTTCAAGAAGCTTTCAAATGCTCCTGTGTGTAACTGTTTAAGCGCTTGGTGAAGACAACATGTTTTTGAAGCGTTGATCATTGTAGCCAATCACAGACATATTTATGTTGAGCACGTGAACAGAACGACCAATCAGTGACATATATGTTGAGTGTGTAAACACAATGGCCATTCAGAGACATATATTTTGAGTGTGTGAACACAATAGCCAATCAGAGACATATATGTTGAGCACGTGAATGCAATGGCCAACCAGAGGTGTTCAGCATCACTCAAAATGCTAGAGGAAAATGCTGGTATCGTCATATTTTTAAAATTTCAGTACCAAAGTCGGTACTTTTGGCAACACTAATCCTGACCCATCCCAATTTGTAGATTGTTCCATTATTAAGCTGACAGAATTACAGTAAATGTACCATGGAACAATAACTAAGAGCAGCCCTTTTAACCAGGACTTTAGGTAAAAAAAAAAATTCCTTTGGCATTCTCTCATGGAAGTACCATTGTATTGGTTTCTTTTCAAAGAATGAGTGAGTGAGTGACTGTGTCTGAGAGATGGTGGGGGGTGAATTCCTAAGCAAGGCTGTAATCTGACCCTGGCCTCCAAAGACAGCATAGGCGATGTGGAGTGCACGTCGTAACCCATGACGACGGCGGACGAGGGGGCTCTCCTTCCCATTCAAGAACTCTGGATCTGGCAGACTGCTCCTCTTTGCTGGAAACTGCCGTGTGAAATCCTGAAGAATAAACACCATCCAGACCCATGTAAAGAGGTAGTCAGAGGCAAATGAGGAGACTGAAGTACAGAGAGCAAAAAAAAGAGTGATAGAGAATGCAAGGCAATGAACGAAAGGAGAAAGAACTAAGAAGAAATATTGTGTCACAGACATAACAAGCGGGAAATCTGCTGCTGCTGCTTTGGCCAGATGCTAAAAAGTTGCGCCACTGCGTTGAGAAATTACATTCTTGTGTTGTTAATACACAGCTTGCAGTGTTAAAATGCACTCTGTCGTAGAAGCATTGTCTAATGTAGTTTTACACTATCATAGGTGACTCTTGCTAAAGGAAGGATCTACTAGGCATGGGCAATGATTTTGCTGGCTGTATACAGTTAAGCTGCTGAATGTTGCTGTTATTATCTTTACGATAAAACAGATAATTTAATAGTAATAGTATTTTATATATATATATATATATACACACACACACACACACACACACACACACACACACACAGGCATTGGTCTGATTCTCAAAGAATGCATAAAAATGTGTACGTTGAATACTGTGTTAGTTGCTTTGGATCAAAATGTCTGTCAAATGCGTAAATGTTATTTGATCTTCATTTGCTAGTTTTGGTGTGAATCCATTATTCTTTTGAATAATTCAAAGTAATTCACAGAAATGAATCATAGAAGTGTCAGTGTGCCATTTATTTGTAGTTAATGAAAATATTTCATTACTTTTAGTTAGTACTACCAAGTATTATGTAGGCCCTATTTATATATTGGTGCATATAGCATAACTGAAATTATTAAACATAATTCTTGGCAGTGTTCATTCAGTGAAAAAATGTAAATATACCATGATTAAATTAGATTTTTGATAAAAAATAGATAATGTATTTACTGCACTGCTTGATCAAACGAATCTTTAATTTCTCTAAATAAAAAAACAATCGTTTTATGTTGGTTCATAGCAATGTTATATGAATATAACAATGGGGTATATTTTATTAACTGTCTTCTAAAGGCTAAATTTTTATTTTATTTTATTATTGCTACTTTGAGTAGGCCAGGCATACATAATTCTCACATAACATTTTGCTGAACCATTGTTTATCCACACCCAGTCTAGCAGTGACTGCCGCATTAGATGGATGTGTTGTGGTACAAGCAGCACAAATATGTAGCAGAAGTGCTGAAGCTTGTGTTGGGCCGAGACTGATTGGCGTGAAAATTGAATTTGACTTGCTGTAAATGGCCAGTTGGTTTGCGAGCGGACGTCTGTTGCCTTAGCTGATGTAATTTCTGTCTGATCTAATTCCACACGGTCAATATCCATACTAACTTGTTGACTGACTTGTGGCGTTGGTCACATTTAGAAGTGGTCGAGGGAAAGTTGCGTGTGCTACTGAAATGGCTGGGTTATGTTTGAAGTCAGACTTCAATGATTTTTATTCAAATGTGGATGTATCAAGAGAAGAGAGCTGGGTGTTTGGGAAATGTATGCACATGTGAAAAAGTATGACCTCCACTGTCAAGGACGTGTCCCTTTCCTAGTTATTAGATATGGGCCAAATTGTCCCTCCACAATATTTGATATTCTTGATGCTGCTCTTGTGCACTCTATTATGCACCACTCTGTATATTGTTAGAATGACAGAAAGTTTTAAAAGTTCATTTTTAGGATGGTCTACTTCAGTGGTCTAACGGCGTTCGTCAATGAGCGTTTACATACACTTAACCTGATTATGCTTAATAATCTGACTAATCTAATAATGCATGTGGTTATATAAAAACATCAACCCTCAAGGTCAAAAATGGCTTAAGCATAAACCAATCGGCATTTTTGCCTCTTACCCCGATTTTGCCCGGCTTGTAAACACATTAACCTGCCATCTATCGGCTTATTGAAGTGCGCATGTGTGATATGTAACCTCCACACAGTTCGAGTGGGTCAATGTAGGGGAGGAGGAAATAAATGGCAAGCTCCGATATTATAAAAATGTGTTGGAAACACAGTTTACTTGTGTTGATGGATTATCTGTTTGCTTGTGAACCGGGACAACTTATTGGTTAATTCAATAAGATGATTTTCAGGAGTTTTTCATCAAATCGGTGTGCATGTAAAAATGCTCAATGTTAAAATGTTTGAAGGCGGGCTTTATTGTTCACAGAAGGCAAACATGAATTCCAGTGTGACGCATCAGTTTTAGCGGTGAAAGAATGTGAAGATCAGCTACTGTAGACATTTAGCTAAACATTTAATATTTGACAACTGTTTTATGATAGAAATGTTAAATGACCAACAACAGTAATATCCAGTCAGGCAAACTACTTGACTTTTTTGTGTAATTTAAGTGATTCATGTTATTCATAATTTAATGTTCTAATAATTTAATGTTCTAATAATGTAATTTAACAGCTGTTTTCAACATATAAGGGATAGTTCATCCAAAAAGTTGAAGGGCCCCATTGTCTTCCATACGTATATAGTAAAATATATATTTTTCTTTCTTTTTCTTCCCTTAAATCACTTTAATCCTTTAATTGTTTAATTCCTGTAAATGTCATAATTACACCCCTCCCCTAAACCAGTATTTAAGACATAGTTCTGGCTTCTGGCCTTTCATGAAGCTATATGGCTTCAAAGTAGTCGGAATATAGTGCTTTGTGGTCTTTTTTGGATCTTGATTGACACGGTTACTACAAACAGTGATTGTATAGAAATAAGCCATGTCAATGTAAGTAAATAAGAACTTTATGAACTGCTCACTGAAGTGGTGAAGAGGTGCTAGAACAGAGTTCTAACATAAGAAAGGTCAAGATAGTGTGACCTTGAGCTGTCTTGGTACTCATAGAATACATTGCTGAATGATTCGATAATTGTTGGCATGAACTGGGTTTTGACAGCCCTAGAAGTACTTGGCCAAGGTGCAATATTAATGAATGTACACTCTTAAAAATAATGTCTATTTATTGGCATCTATTGTTTTATGAAGAACCTTTAACGTCCATTGAACCTTTCCATTGCACAAAAGGTTATTATAGTGAAAAAAGATTTGTTACATTTAAGATTGTTCTTCACACTAAGAAAAAAGGTTCTCTTATAAACCATTCACTGAATGGTTCTTTGAAATTATTTAAATAAATAAGACAAATAATGGTGAAATTTAGACATTGATTTGCTCAATCATTTTCTCATTTATTTTTTAATTCTAAGAAATTAATATAGTTTATATTTGAGTATCACCTGCTGTTTACTTGCCTGTCATTGTAGAGAAAAGCTAAATAATGTCTTCTGTAAAGATTAGTGCTACAGTGGAGAGAATTTGGACTTGAGACTTTAGACTGTTAGATGGTGGCTTGTAAAGGTGTAAAATAGAGTTCCATTGCATTTTCACATCAAAATACAGAATGAACAACTTTTGATAAAACTAAAGCATGTCGCAACAGGTTTTGGGTGCTTGTAGTTGATGTTCCACCATGAAGAACAGCTCAGCGGTTGCATAATCAGTGAGGGCATTGACATGAAGCTAAGAATGCTGGAGTCAGAACAGCTAAACTTTCAACCACATTCTGTCCCGCTGAAGTGCAGTGGAGTTTTCTTTCATTTTCATCTGCCACATTTTCCTCTAAAGGTTTTCTACTGGCTTTATTACCTGTCCTTAAATGCAGTCTCTTGCTCTCATTTTTGTGTGTGACGTAATGCAGTAAAGTTTTAAAAGCTCTTCTGAGTTTAGAGACTCTAATGGAAGGGTCCATCATCATGAAGTCTTAACCTCGCCTTCAGCCCACTCGCTCTCCATGAGAGCCTGCTTGTGTTTATGTGAGAGTGAGAACAGAGCCAACTGTGAAATATTTAGTCTTAATTTGGACTGGCTGTAAAAAATACCATGCATCACCTGTTCATCAGCAGCTTTTTAAAAATGATTTCTTTTAGAGCTTTTTTGCCTTTTACTTTTGGAGATAAAAGTGGGAACGATATGATTTACCCCTGTACCAACCTTGAATGTTATTTAGGACAGATGACTGGTAGAATATCTCATTACATGTCTGCTTTGCATATTACAAACCATGAGAACATGCAGCCATTCTTTGCATATCGCTTTGTCCGGACGAATACAGTGTGTCCTATTGATGCAAAATTTGAATAACCTCTAATATTACAGTATAGAGAAAAGTAGGATAAGATGTGGCATCCTTAATCTTGCACACTGTTTATTTCCTGCTGTATTTCATCATACTGAGCAGTATGTGACTGAAAGATGCACATGAGAAAAATGAAAAGTATTAAGGCAAAAAAAAAAATTTCTCCTTTCAAAGTAAAGTTTTTACATGGCAGGTAAAATATTTTTTTTTTAATTGACTGTATAAATCCATTGCTAAAAATATGTTATAAATTAATCAATTAAGCAGTGGGGGGTAAAGTGTGCCAGATACCTTGGGGTAAGATGTGCCAGTGGCTCTACCAATAGTAATTGTGAGCTTTGACTTTAAATGTATGACATAATTTACCAAAATGTTGATTTTTTTTACTACACTAAAATATGTCGGACAATTAATCTTTTCTTGGCTGGTTGATGCAGATAATAAGCCTATAAGCCCGCTGTATCATATATGATATGCACATTTCTAAGGCCTCTAAATGATCAACATGACCAGCTTCGCTGAAAAACCTGTTGTACATAATCGTCTACATGCCTTCTGTCGTTGGATTGATAGTTTAGTATACCCTTTAGTATAATTGTGAAAATGGTTCAATAAACTTGCATTTCAAGAAATTTATTTCATATGTCAGGTTTTACAGACTTAATAATGTGCCGCAAAATAAGACATTGGAATATTTTTAATGTCCTTTAACATCCGTGGAATCATTCCATTGCACAAAAGGTTCTTGAAATGGTTCTTCTATGGCATCACCCAAAGTATGACGACACAGCTCACCCCTAATGTGGGGGACTTTTTTGGAGGAGAAATTTTATTTCTATATGGCTGTATACTGTAGATGTTTTCTTTTAATTTTAACTGCTAACAGTCCTCATATGAAGAGTATTAATATTACCTCATTATCTCATTTTCTCAAATCTCATTTTTGCTAGCATAGAGGACAACATAGATGGAGCAGAGGGACCACACTCCTTTTAGTAGTTGAAAGCACAAGCAAATTCTCCTAAATATTTAATAGCTGATCATATTAGGGGTGGGGTATGGTTAGAGCTGAATAACAGCTGTTCCAATTCAGAAGAACACTTTTTCTTTTTTTCTTTTTTGGTTTCAGTTAGGAAAAAGATCAATTGCACGAAACTAATTGGATTTATGCTCTGATCATAATGAATGCAGCACTAAACTTGGCTATTTTTTTGCTCAGGATGTTCTTATTGGACAGTGATGATGTGCCAAGAAACCCCTGAACTCGTAAGAACAGTCAGGTGGAGTCCATTGGTGGAATATGAGGAGCTTGAGGGGGAAGAGAGGGAGCGGCAGTGGTGTAGAGGAAATCAAGAACAGCTGGCGAGGAAGCTAGGGGCTCTACGAGGAATAGCGAAACCACTTTGACCCCTTGTCCAAAACAACTACTGCGAATGTATTTCCGCTTCACCGCTTTGAAGTTCTATAACGAAAGCATTGTCAGATTTCTTGATGGCATTCCATGCAACCATTTAAGGCAACATCCCTGATTACAACAGGCCTTTTATGTTTCTCTAAATGACCTGTGTATAAAAGAAAGAATAAGAGATAATCAAATGCCATATGCCTCTCCCTGATCTTTCATGTTGGGGCAAGTACTGTAACTGGCCTCTCCTACTTTTTTCTTTTCTTTTTTTTTTCTCCATTGCTATCTATTCTTTTCCTGTGGACTTTGAGATGCCTCGGTGAAAGCATTGTGCGGCACACTTTGAGTCCAAATGCTTTGTGATGCTTGTGTGTTATGTAATTGTAGCACAAAGCATCCATGATGGCAGTCAGACCGGCATGCTTTCTCACATTCCACACTGTCGCTATATATAGTGCCAAGGAGAGATACGACACCTGACTTAAGTCTCAGGAAGAGTTTAATGATTCCTTTGTGTTACAGGTCCTGTTAAACATAGACAGAGTTACATGCTCACACACCCACACACGCTAATTTGAAATGCATATCTTTCATACACACAGATATAGTACAAAAAAACTGTTAGGGGCCTCTACCCTGCATTTTTAAACACAGAAACACATTCTGTGTAAATGCCCCCCTTTGGTTCACCATTTGGTTATCTTGCAAATGTGTTTTAATTAGGAATGTGCAAAATTACGTTATCAAAATTGACTTTTTGGTGGGTTGCCTGAATAACTAGTTGATTAAACTGCCCCTATTATGCGTTGTCAGATATATTCATTTCATGTAGCATGTAATATAGCTGTTTGTGATTGTAAAAGGTCAAATTGCATGATAAATGTTGTTATTGTCCCCCAAAAGAAAGAACTAATTCTGAACTGCCTGAAACGAGTCGTCTGTAATTCCAGTCTTTCCTACGATGGTTTATAACAAATCTCTTCTTCATTGACTGCCTGTGAACGGCATCTACTTTGAAACATGCAGTTGTTGCTGAGGCCTGGAAGAGTTTGGTTCGTGTTGTCGACATGTTGAGAAGATGTTTTTTTTTTGGTTTTTTTCGTGCACTTCCAAAAGATGAGGACTCAGGCTCGAATTTATATGGTAAAACCAACCTATCACTAGTTAAGTTTCCATCCACTTGTCAATCGAATTATCTGTTCGGTAAACAGTTCGGTAAAAAAACTCATGCGAATAAAGCTGGTGAAAGTGTGTTTACATCCAACGGCTTTAAAGCGAATCAAAACCTGTGCGTAATGACGTCACATGCTGTTTTGCGATCAAATTGGTATATCGAATTGATTTGAGACATTTTAAGGTGTTTCCATTCATTTTCGCACTGAATCGCACAACATTCAAGCAAACATTTGCGAACAAAGTTTTGCTAGACAAAATGGATCGCGCCATCTACCAACAAATGATCAATATTGCACAAGTTGTAATAGTGCTTATGTGCCAGCTGATAGCGACATATCAAGCTATAATAAGAAAACAACGACGCTATCAACACATTGCCTATGATGATGCAGATGCACGTAAATGCCCGACGATATTCGGCAAATAACGTTTCCATCAGCGTTTATCGCATAAGCCGTATATCGATCAAGATAAAATTCGATGAGACCGAACGTATTTCATTTGAGTCGATATTCATGAAATTCAATCGAATTTTTACTGTTTCCATAAGGCGTTTTTCATTCGATATCACTTAATTCGGATAAAAACGTGTGGATGGAAACATAGCTACTATGTATAGAAAAGCTGAGAAATCCTACAGAGCTGAAATTCAGAGATGGTAATGGCCGTTTAGTTTTTTGATACACGCTGTAAGCGGTAGACCAATCACAACAGACTTGAACATGTGAACAACTCAGAGCAGAGTTGGCTTTCGGAAGGAGGGGTTTAGAGAGACTGAATTCTTTATTGAACCAATTCAATCTCCGTTATTATTATATATTTTGATACAATGGATTTTTGACCTTTGATGCGAATTCAAGAATTCCTAAAACAATGATGCTGGTTTTATGTTCATCTGATCTGACCAATCAGATGTGTTTGTAGTGGTGTTCAGCTACGCAAGCTCTACAAAATAGAGTTGAATGCACCACTAGGGCTGTGTTCGATACATTGATACGACGTTGTATCGTCACATCCTACTTGTCGATTTGAGTATTCTCTTTCATGAGATTACTGCATTTTCTTGGCCGGGTTACGTTTCTTCAAGCCGTAAACTCTAGGGACAAGGCTTCTAAACCGTGAATTTTTTTAGGGGAGTGATATTCAAATGACGATTGTTTTCAGTCGCCACATTTATCAACGTACGATGGGATTGGCAGCATACGAATGTTTCATAAATCGCACGCGAACCCTGTCGTAAGATGATTTCTGCGCTCTGATCTGCACTCCTTTCTATGTTAAATTGATAAATGAGGCACATTATTTGTACCATATGACATAATTTTCCAGCAAAAAAATATTTTAATTATTTATTGTACATTTAAATACTATATATATATTTAAAATATTTTGCATATGTAACGTATATACATAATAGATTTAAAAAATAAAATAATGTCAGACAACTCAAAAAGCGATTATAGTACGCGTTTCCTTCTATATATTCGATATATACAATATTTTATTTAAATAATTTTACAATATTTTATGTAGATTAGAGTTTTTATTAAGAAAATTAAAATTTAATGAAAAATATTAGTGTACACAACTGGTAAACAAGTTTGGAAGATTTTTAAAAATGTTTTTGAAAGAAGTCTCTTATGCTCACCAAGGCTGCATTTATTTGAATAAAAATATAGTAAAAATAGTAATATTGTGAAATATTATTACAACAAAAAAAACCTTTTCTATATTTAAAAAAATTAAAGTGTAATTTATTCCTGTGATGCAATGCTGAATTTTCAGCATTATTACTCCAGTCTTCAGTGTCACATGATCCTTCAGAAATCATTGTAATATGCTGATTTGGAATAATTTAAGATTTTTAAATTTATGTTTATGAATATTAGTATTTATTATATTTATTTGTGATGGGGGAAGTACTGTCTGAACCACTGGTCTCATTGGGCCAGCAGAACGTTTTGTTTGACATTTGTACAATAGGACTGAACCTGATTCACAATCACTGCTAAGTTGCTCTAAGGTCACTCACTAGACCGACTGTGTTCCCACTCGACGTACTTGCAACAGACCCCATCTGACGTGTGTGTGTGTGTGTGTGTGTGTGTGTGTGTGTGTGTGTGTGCACGCCAACAGATTTTGCCCCCGAGCTCAAAAGCTATTTTTAATTCTGGTAATTATCAAATGTCACATTAAGTATGCATGGCTTCAAACACTAATGTAGTGTCATCTATGTTAGTTGTGTAATAAATTAATGCCCAATCAAGAGAATTATTCTGACACCAGTTTTAACTTGTATATTGGACCTAGAATTTAGAAATTAGCTCATGCTGGATAAATCTGCCTTTTAAACAAATGTGTGTCATGAGAATGCAAGAAAGATCATTTGTTAAAGTCATGCATTATATAAACAAAGAAAATTCTAAATTTGCATTATGTTTGCATTCATGAAGTTTGCATTCAGATTTTGCAGCAACAAAACAGCAGCTCGGTTTTTCAGAAGGAATTTTCTAAGGCCAGAATGATGCTAGATTGTTATGGGTGGTTGGCAGGGCATTGCTATGCAGTTGCTAAGATAGTCTGGGTGTTGTTTATTTAATGCCATTGCTAAGGCGTTAACATAATGGCTTACATGTGTGCTGCTTTTACTCATAGGATAGTGAAACTGTCTATTAGATGCACATATTAGATTCTGGGATGGATTTTTTTCTTTTTTTTTTTACCAGCTGTTTAATGAATTCTGCCCATTTGAAATACTATTCATTTGACTTACTGCTTTTGACATACTAAACAGAAGGGAAGTAGGCATATTCAGAAGCAGCGATGGTCTCTATAATATTCTGGTCCCTAGATATGGCTTGGTTTTTAATGCAAAAACTTGATCCCTTAGAAAAGTTTTAGCCTACCTATCCTCAACAACTTGTTCTAAACCTCTTACCCTTAATACAAGTAATCGTAATAGTGATGCTTAACTTGGTTGTAGTTAAAGTCTTGAGCATGTGTTGAGATACTGGCAGACAACAAAAGAATAGTGACTTCATAACCCTCATTTCAATGACCGAGCTAGTCATTTATGTTGAACATTTTTGAACTTTCAATAAAAAACGTTTTTGATGACGAACACCCTGTAATATAGATAACTGCCTGTCTGTTGTTCTGTGTATGTTCTGATATAAACACATTGAGGATGCTCTAGATATCAAAAATCAATATTACAAATATTTGAAATCTTTGTACAGCTGTGGAAACCGGAAGACACCATTTGTATTTATCAGAGTACAGCAAGAATCCTGTTTCATATTTGACTGTCATTGGCTCAAAAAGGAAAATTCTGTCATTTATTTACTTGTCTTCACATTGTTTCAAACCCATATGATTTTATTTAATCAGTGTGGAACACAAAATATAATTTTTAAAGAATATCCTGGCCACTTTTGAAGACTGACCTTCAAAATACTCAACAGTACCATCAAATCTCTATATTTCTGTAACTTTTGAAGCCATAGAAATGTTTTGTTTGATAAACAGACTAAAATTTTGTTAATCACAGATAATCTGGATTACTGAGTCTCGAGAAGTGGGTCAGCCTGATTCATAAATGCGTCCTACAACAGGTTTTGCTGATTGGATCAAAATATTTGTTAAAGCAGATATGACTCAAAAGAAAGAATTGTTTATCATGAATGTGCCAAAAAGAGCTTGGACCTATGTCAAGATTCTTTGTGAAAACGTTTCAAATTTGTAACTGTTCCTTATCATAGGACTTCAGAAGTCATGGAAGCAAAGACATTGTATAGACTGCTTTTATAATACTTTTATGGTGATTTTTGCCATGTTTGGAGCTTGACTGTCCTCATCCTACATTCTTCCAAAAATGACCTTTCGTGAAGAAATTCCTACAGATTTGGGTGAGTAAATGATGACAACATTTCTATTTTTGGGTGAACTGTCCCTTTAAATGGCGCAGACTTTATGTTGAATCTTTTACAAAGCAAGCACTGTTAAGTTGAGCCAAAGTGAGCATGGCCTGATTGCTAAGTTTCTCTTGGTCATGACTCCTTGAGTTCTTTTAAAAGCTGTTTGAAGCCAGTGCCTTTTAAAGCGATAATAAAAAGACAAATGACCGCATCGCACTGGAACATTTCAACAAAAGGCCTCTTCCTCCAATAGTCCTGGCCTTCACCTTTGGAAAAGGCGGCACTTTTTTACATCCTGTGGCACAAAGGCTTCTGTTGTAGTTTGAGGGGCCACACCTTGGAGAAGTCCTTAAACACATAAGCACATGGACTTGAACATCAACTATGTATAGAGCAGGTTTGTTTTCACTTAACACAGGTAGTCGTGTCACTTTTATTTTCTGTACCCAGACTGTGTTGGCTACCGTTAGTAGCCCGCGCCGTGGCAAAGCAGAGTTAAATAAACACCAGCTATGCTGAGGTTTTGTTTGATAGTTTCTAACACGTTGGGTGTCTTTTGGAAACCAGTTGTGTGTTCTCACTTATGTTGACATGGACTGACATAAATCCCGATAAAGACATGACTTTAACATAATTTCACGCTGTTTATTATTACACATTTTAAAATTTGGTGCCTTAATATCACTCTATATATGGTAACAACAAGGTTCAAATATGTTTTTTTTTTTTTATTGATGCACAATATTTGCCCCGAAATTGATTTTCAAGGGCATTTTTTCCTAGACATGTAAAAACACACAGCTTGAGTCAATTTAGACTACTGTTCGAAAGGGAAGATTTGTTTAATGTTTTCGAAAGAAATCTCTTATGCACACCAAGGTTGCATTTATTGGATCAAAAATACAGTAAAAAATTTGAAATATTATAAGAATTTAAAATAACTATTTTCTATTTTAATATATTTTAAATAGTAATTTATTCCTGTGATGAAGGAATGTGATAGAAATTTCAAAATAACAGCATTTATTTTTCTGTAACAATCTTTACTGTTTCTTTTGATCCACTTAATGTGTCTTTGCTGAATAAAAGTGTAAATTTCTTTCTTTTTTTTTTTTTTAATCGTACTGACCCTAAACTCTTGAAAGGTATATGCCAATTACTTTATTTTAAAATGTACAAATGTACAAATGATTGTTCATCTAAAATTTTTAATTCTGACAGATTTTACATATTTGGGTGAATTATCGCTTTAAATAAATGCTCAGCTTTAAACAACTATGACTTTTAACTATCAAATCAATGAAAAAGAAATCATTACAAGTCAAGTCACCTTTATTTAAATAGCGCTTTATACAATATAGATTGTTTCAAAGCAGCTTTACAGTGATAAACAGCAAATAACAGGAAAACTATGCATTTCGGCTGTTGTTCAGCTGAAGTCAGTTCAGTGTTGATTCAGTTCCTGTTGTAAAGATGATCAATTATTAAATAAGTTCATTTTATCTATAAAGCAGTTATGCAAAAAATGATGTTGTCGTCGTCCAGCTCAGTTCAGTTCTCATACAACAGTACATCAACACACTAAATGCCCTTGCTGGTTAATTAATTACTTTGGATATTCAAATGTTTATGAAAAAAAAAAGACTAAAGCAGTATTTGTATTTATGGGAAGTCACGTTTTTGATAGTGGTTCGCAGATTCCCCCAAATGGCTCCGGCATGAGCACCAGCAGCAGTTAGGCAGATACACCTGGTATACATTATTAGGAAACATTGATAACGGATGAAAAACAGAGAAGTTCACTGAGAGGGTATTTTCATCCCCACATTTTATATATCTTGGGCATTTTTGCCCCAAGGCCTGGTTAATTTCTTACACGGGTCACAGCCCGCCATTTCTTACCCAAAAAGGGTCTGCAAACTAGATTTTTGTTTTGTTTTTTCTAAAATACCAATTGAGAGAACATTGGTGTATATATAGTGATGCTATGTTTTACCTCTGTTTTACCTATAATGGCTATTTGAGTTGTTTGACATTATTGTAAAAGTGCGGTTAAACACACACGGCGTTGTAAAAAAACAATCTCTTTTTAATGGGCATGCTATAATTATAAGTATAAACAGCGTTCACTCTTGTCTTCCAGGAAGATCCTCTTTACTTGATATAAGGCAGGTTTGGCCTTTTTTTCCCCTTTCTTTCCTTTCTTGTTCAAGTCTGTGAAAGCTTTGCAAACATTCTGCTAACTCTGTGAATTGTAGTTTCATTCTTAAAACATGAAAGTGAATGAATACAAATGGCAAAAAAATAGCATCAGAACAGAGTGTTGGTATTTTGACACATTTATGGTTTTGTCTTCAACCATTAGCACATTTTTATGTCATTCTATTAGATTTTTTTTTCATGCCTTAATTTTATGCTGCTTTTTCAATATACTTTTTATGTATAGATTTTATTTTCCCTTATCCCAGACCAAGGGAGTCCATTTCCACTGAACAATTTAAAACAAATAGATGTATTATAATATTTATAATTTTAATGAACAAATAATTAAATATTATGTTATCTAAAAACCCATGGGCCAAAAGTGCTTACAATTGAAGAAACTGTTACTGTATAACAGAAAACCAGTCCAAAACAGAAGTCTTACACATTATGTCACGTCCAATCACCATGTGAACATGAATTAGTTTTGAAAATGTAGTTGCTTAGTCTGTTGTGCTACATTATCAGATTTTGTCTGCGTTTGGGTGCTTTCAATGAGTTTTTAAGAAGCTGGGTTGACATTGAGGTAAATAAAAGAATGCCAAGCACTACAAATTAAAACCCTAGGCTTTTGCATGATTACTTGTCACTGAGGTTTGCATTTTGCACTATTTGACTGTGTGGTGTAAATGCAAATCGCTTTCCAGAAACTGACATGGTGCCATCACAAGAGAAGTCTGTTTTCTCTTCATTCACCTCTGCGTTTGCATGCAGCTTAATGATGATCAACGTCATCTTTCAATTCATTGATTATGTGGTAGTCTTTCTGTCATTGTGTGCATGCAAACCAAACGGGCACCATTTTGCTTATGCGTGCTTTTGATGTTGATCTCTGACATGGAGTTTATTATTGTGGTATAGTGTGTTTGAATGTTGCCAGTGTTTCCTGTTCGACATCTGCTGTCAGCCATCAGAGCACAAGAGATGCTAGATAAGAATGTGATGTTTGATACACTGTCAACAAGCAACCGATACTGTAATATTTAGTAATGGTTTATAAAGATAGTAAAAGCCTTTTATACGTTTAAATTGCTTCAAAATAAAAAGCGTATTTTGTGTAGCTATTTAGTTAGCCTATTATTAACTGTTCTTTAGCTTTTATTAATAAATAAATATAAATAATAATTTGATGACAGTCTTCAGATGCTCTGTAAACACTTGCAGGTGTCATGAAAATCGGTTTTAATTTTACAGAGCTGAATGTTCCCCAAACTACCCCACTCACTGATCATTTAATTTTTAAAATCATTTCAAGGTCATTTTGACATGTATTTTCATCCACCAGGATAAGAGCATTATGGGTTTTTTTGTTTTTTGTTTTTTTTAACCATTTCATTGAAATTAAACTGTCCTAAAGAACCAGTTAGCAGAAAATAATCAGACTTTCTATCACCATAGCACGAGTGTGACCCTTTCGGGACGATTTGTAGACCATATGCAACCATGATTGATATGCAATATCGTATTGTTGAAGAAATTTGCCAATCACAGTGCCATGGAAACACTGCCTTCTCATATGAGACTTTTCACCTGTATTTCTCCCCTTACATTCTCAGTTCAAAGTGAGGCAAAAGAGTTGCTGGTTACCCAGGAAAAAAATGGGTAATACTTTATTTTTCCATTGTCCATCTTTATTTCAAGTGTCACAGACGTCACCCGAACAAAATATCCCGTTACAGTTTAGTAGTAATGATTTCATTAACTTCTTCACTGAAAAAATAGAAAACATCAGAACCACAATTGTAAACGTTCAATTCTCAATCGCGCCTTATAATTCAGCCTCAATTATCACCCCGCAAGAACAATTACAGTGCTTTACAACTATAGAACAAAAAGAGTTAAATAAACTTATCACTTCATCTAAAACAACAACATGTTTATTAGATCCTATACCAACTAAACTACTGAAAGAAGTGTTACCTGTAGTGGAAGAGCCTCTCCTCAATATTATTAACTCATCTTTATCTTTAGGTCATGTTCCAAGAACATTTAAACTGGCAGTTATAAAACCTCTCATTAAGAAACCACAATTAGATCATAATAATCTAGCAAATTATAGACCCATTTCAAATCTTCCATTTATGTCTAAAATACTAGAAAAAGTTGTGTCCACTCAACTGGGCTCTTTCTTGCAAGAAAATGATATCTATGAAAAGTTTCAGTCAGGATTCAGGCCGCATCATATCACTGAAACTGCGCTCGTTAAAATCACAAATGATTTACTTTTAGCTTCTGACCAAGGCTGTATCTCAATACTAGTTTTACTTGATCTAAGTGCTGCGTTCGATACTATAGATCACACAATACTCTTAGATCGACTACAAAATTATACTGGTGTTCATGGACAGGCATTAAGCTGGTTTAGATCATACTTATCTGACCGCTACCATTTTGTCTATTTGAATGGAGAAAAATCGATCATAACTCCAGTAAATGGAGTGCCGCAGGGATCTGTGTTGGGCCCTCTATTATTCTCAATATATATGATGCCACTTGGAAATATTATAAGGAAACATGGAATTAGTTTCCATTGTTATGCTGATGACACTCAAATATATATTTCATCACGGCCGGATGAAAACGCTAAATTATCCAAATTGACAGAGTGTGTTAAAGATATAAAAGATTGGATGACGCGTAATTTTCTTTTATTAAATCCAGACAAGACAGAGGTAATACTTATCGGTTCAAAAAACCGCCCACAGAACCTCTCACAATACAACTTTGACATTGTAGGATGTCCTGTTACTTTATCCTCTACAGTAAAAGACCTGGGTGTTATACTAGACTGCAACCTGTCTTTTGAAAATCATATTTCGTATGTTACAAAAACAGCCTTTTTCCACCTTAGAAACATTGCTAAGCTACGTAATATGCTATCAGTTTCTGATGCAGAAAAGTTAGTTCATGCATTCATGACCTCGAGACTAGATTACTGTAATGCTTTATTAGCTGGTTGTCCTGCATCCTCAATAAACAAGCTACAGTTAGTTCAAAATGCAGCTGCTAGAGTTCTTACTAGATCAAGAAAATATGATCATATAACACCGATTTTATCATCACTACATTGGCTACCTATAAAGTTCCGTATTAATTATAAGGTATTGCTACTGACTTATAAAGCCCTAAACGGCTTAGCTCCAGTCTATTTAACGGATCTTCTATCGCCCTATAATCCATCGCGCGCTTTAAGATCAATAAATTCGAGGCTTTTGGTCATACCTAGGATATCCAGATCAACCAAAGGAGGGAGAGCATTTTCACATTTGGCTCCGAAACTCTGGAATAGTCTTCCTGATACTGTTCGTTGCTCGGACTCGCTCTCCCAGTTTAAAACTAGATTAAAGACGCATCTTTTCGGCCAGGCATTCATATAATATTGTTAATCTTACAGTTCACACTACAATCCGGCCTCTAGTTCATAAATGCCAGAGGAGAACTGGCCCCCGACTGAGCCTGGGTTCTCCCAAGGTTTTTTTTTTTTTTTCTCCATTAGGTCACCTGATGGAGTTTTAGGACACCATTAGGTCACTTGATGGAGTTTTTTCGGTTCCTTGCCACTGTTGCCTTTGGCTTGCTCAGTTGGGGATATTTTGGGGATATTTAATTTTATTCTATCAATCAATAAATTCCACTAGAAACGAACCTTGTTGTATTATTTTATTTTAATACTGTGAAGCTGCTTTGATACAATCTGTATTGTGAAAAGCGCTATACAAATATACTTGATTTGATTTGATTTGTTCATCTGAAATCAATTCAGTGTTTATTCAGTTCCTTTGTAAAAATAATCAATTATTAAATTAGTTCAGTTTGGCTATAAAGCAGCTCTGCAGAAAACAGTGATGTCATCGTCCAGCTCAAGTCAGTTCTCATACAATAGTGTCAGTGCAGTTAGATCAATAATATTGTTAAATATTAAGTGTCCCCAACTAAGCAAGCCAGAGGCGACAGTGACAGGGAACCAAAACTCCATCGGGTGACAGAATGGAGAGAAAAACCTTGGGAGAAACGAGGCTCAGTCGGGGGGCCAGTTCCCCTCTGGCCAAATGAAGCAACTTGGTGTGGTTGTCAACTAACTTTCATTAGAGTATTAGTAGACGGTCTGCTTAATATCTGTTAACACTTTATTTAATGATCCCTCAACAGACATTCTACTGCTTTACAACTGCATGTCAACTTATTCTACTCACCTGAACCCCAATAACACCTAACCTTAAGGTACCTTGATTTTGAAGCCAAAAAAGCACATTCATCCATCATAAAAGTAATCCACACGGCTCCAGTGGGTTTATAAATGCCTTCTGAAGCGAGTGATGCATTTTTGTAAGAAAAATACATATCCATATTTATATCTATAGACTATAATAAAATCACTGGCTATAATCATAAACGCCTAGGATGGCTTGAGGGGGAGTAAATTATGGGATTATTTAAATTTTTGGGTGAACTAACCCTTTAACCTAACAATCTACTGAAGTCTACTAATACTCTGATGAGAGTTAGTTGACATGGAGTTGCAAAGTTTAAAGTCTAAAGTGGACCATAAAAAAAAAAAAAGTGTAACAATTTTTTTTACGCCCATTTAATCTCTTATTACTTATAAATATTTTAGTTTTTGTATATTGTCTATTATTTCCTCATCTACATTTTTTTTTTTTTTTTTGCATTCACATTTTTTTTTTTTTCATGTAGGCTATGTCTCTTGCCTCCTCAGAGAAAACGCCCTTGCTGTAAAAATATACCTGCTACCTCATGTCTGCAACAATACAGTGCACGTACAGTTGGTTTTTTTTCTGTCTGGTTGATATGGGCCTGCTATTTTTCATCTGATTTGTTCCCTTCCTCAGGATGTGGTTTACTGGTGAACAGTCTGTGTGGATGAACAATTAAGCAAGAGAATGCAGTCAGCAAAAGCATGCACTTGTGTATCTAAGCTCTGCAGCTTGTATGAAAAAAAAAAAAAAGCACAAAATGAGTGTTCTGTCACTGATAAAGATCTATAGTATTCCTGTACGTATAAAGTCGGCATGAAACGGAAGTTATGTAGTCTTTTCTTTACTTGAGACATATATCCAAGTGAAACGACTTCTTGAACAAGAAAAAATGTAGGGCGGGACTTGGTTTTGTCCATCGGAAATGGTTGATTTGTTGGATCATTGTCGTTTGCTATTACTTTTATCTAATGTGTGTGAGATCACCTCGCGCCACTAAACAGAATTGTATTAGCAATATTATGCATCTATTTTAGTTCAATTAAATACTATATAAATTATGTGCTATAATAGTAGGGAATTAAAATATAACATTTTTAAATGTTATTTTATATAAATTATTTTATAAATATACAAACCAATTATTGATTATTATTAATGAAAAAGAAAGTACTTGCCCTCTTTTCATTCCAAACTTGTATGCTATTTTTTTTCTTATGGAACAAACAAAAAGTCTTTAAAAATATTATTCAGAATGACATTTGGATGAGTAAATGACATATAACGAATAACAAAATAGCTACATTTTAATTTTTTGGGTCAACTGTCATTTTAGGTCAATAGGCCTTCTTCATTTATCTGTCATGCTTTGTAACCTCCGCCATATCCGATGTAGCGGTAGATGTGAGCTGGCCTACAAGACATCATTGAAAAACCTCTCCCCAAAAGATCGACTCTATAACCATACAAGGAAACAGCAGTGCTGCTCCGTTGCAGATTTCTCGTCAATCAAAATGCGGTCAGGTTCCTCTTCGGTTCACACAGTCACATGTATATTTAGCCAGAGGTATAGCACACACATAGAGTAAGTAAAAAAGCGCCGTTTTTTTTCTCAGAAAGTGAAACCAGGTTGTGGCTGGTCGGCTGTTTCTTTTCCTCTTGTGTTATCACACCTTAATATTTTTTAAGCAGCTCTTCTAACCGAGTCTGTCATGATACAAGTGTGGTTAATCAAACCTTTTAAATGCTTTATGGGGTTTTGAAAAAACTGTGATGGCTGATGGCAGGCGTTTAATTCACTGTGTGAATTTTTCAAGCAGTCACGAGTCTTTTAGTTTAGTTTTGCACAGGTGTTGCCAAATGTTTGTGATGGACATGTGCTCTGCCTTGTTCACTTTTGCTTCACTTTTTTTTTTTGTTGTTGTAAATTTTACTAAAATGGCAGTGGCACACAATTTTATTTAACAAAAAGAAAATTGTATTATACAGTAATATTCAAATAAACCAATCCAAACATTTTGCATAAGTTCTTAAAACGTTCTAAAACGTTGTTAGTGCATTTTTTTAATATCTTGAACTGTTTTTATGTTGTTCATATTTTTATGTTGTTCATATTTTTCTGAACTGTGCATTTTAATTGCAATGTTCATTAAAACCATAGTATTTTAATATTTCATATTTTATTATTATCTATAATTGTATTTTAGTTTTTTGTTTTATCATTTTTGACTAAATTAAATCATTTAAAACAAAGTATTAATGAGCATCATAAGTAACTTTGACAAGATTCTGCAGATTTTGCAAAATGTCAGTTATGCAAAATAATAGGCTACTAAAAAATACTAGATTCTCATCATGTGTTCATTAATGTAATACTTAGACTAACATTAACTCTTCTTTTAGCCACATAAAGAGCATAAAGTTTTCTGTTTAACAATTTGCCGTGTTTGAATTTTCCTTGGGTTTGGAACAACATGATAGTGAGTAAATGATGGAATAGTTCAGTGACAGTCTAAAAGGAAAAATATCTTTTTCATTAGAAACGGGGCTAGCAGAATGGATTTTGGCATGATTTTAAGCTATGAAGACTAAAGGTTAATAATTGATCATAATCCATTATAAACAACTGAAGTTGAACATGGATTGTTTATCAAGTGGTGGTGCATGCAATCGCTTAGGCTACTCGTTTTTCCATGACACCCCGTCTGTCGAGTCAATACCTGTTATAGTCTCACCACACCACCATCTAAAACACCAGCACTCTGGTTGCAGAAAAAGAAAATAGACACTGAATCCACAGGATCAGGAGAATGGATGTCGTAATGTGAAGTTGAAGTGCACCAAGCACCGAATCCCCATAGAATTAATTTGAGAATCAATGAGAATGTAATTTGAGGCGTTATATGAAATATAGAGAGCATTGTAGATTCTGTATTATACATGGTAAATATATTTAAGTTGAAACTACACTGGCATTTCAGCAGCCTGGATTTTATATACTGAGGTGGTGTAAAATTGTTGTAAATGGGTTGTACTTCAGTTTGTGGATTGCGGTTAATAAACAAATCCTTAATGTGACGCTCACAGACGAGTGAACATAATTGCTTGAACAGGTTCTACAATTTATTGTAGTGTTTTATTTTACAGTTGTCGTTCCTATAACAACTCTGTTTCCCATTATTTTAATTGTTATATAACTGTAGTTAATGTGCTCTCTAAAGACTTACACCTCTGAATCACCAAGTAAAACAATCAACTGTAAAACGGCCTAAAGTTGCAGTGCAGGAAATGACGACTTGTTACCGTCATGCGTGTGTCTGCCGTTGCTCTCCATGTTTCTGACAGATGCATGGCGTACCCTTGTGAAGCATATTTTTATATTGTGCACATTAGGTCATATCTATAAAAACGAACATGAAACAAAAGGGTGTAGTCTGAGTCTTGTGGAACAAATTAAAACAGGCTCACTAATTCTTCAACATAATATGGCCTCCTTTTCTTTTTTTTAAAAGCTGGTCTCTGACATGAAATACATGAATGTGTGTGTGTAAGGACACGGAGAGAAAAACAATTGATTTCCTGTCATTCTCTCTATGGTGTGTTTGTTTTAGTGGATTGATCACTCTATGTACATCGAGGGTACTTTATAAATGCTGCCCAAATTGTGATATCTATTGTCAAAACAGGTTACCAATTATCGTCAAAAAATAATACTAATTAAGTCTCAAAAACCATGAAATAAGGCGACCCAAGTAAATTTATTGTATGGTAGTGTATACAATTTTTTTTTTCAGTATTTGAGCATGCTTTTTTTAAGATAATGAGACTCTTTTTAGACTAACTCTTTTAGTCAAATGTGTGTCCAAATTTTTGACTGATCCAGACAGATTGAAATAATGTTTTGAAATCTCTCAATGTCCAGACCTTCTATGTTAATACTGTCTCTTTGATTTTAGATTTTATTTAAATTGTGAATGTGTATGACATCAAGCACATCCTAGTGCAATTTTTGGACATTTGCAGGACCTTCTCAAAACACCAAAACCCTGCTGGTCAGCCATCATGGGACACATTTTAAAATATAAATTCTGTTGTATATAATAGGGTCATGTTTGGAGCCCTACGGGACTTTTTGTAAAGACTTTTTTGTACAGGAAATATTGTAAAGTATTACTGAAGCTGTTTTTTTGAGAAACTAAAAAATGCACAATACGGTGCTTATACCATTCCTAAATAAAGATACACACAAGCACCTGACCGTGCTGTGGCCCACACACAGTGCCATGACTGGAATTCCTGGACTGAATCCTCACTCATTTTGAATATGAAAACAACACAGTGAGTTTGCCAAGAACTCATAATTGCTAAACGCTGGGATCTGCGTTCCTTCATAATATTTTCAGCTCAGCCGTGTGTGTATGTGACCTGTTGTTGACTTTTGAGGGGTAATTTTGTAGTCATCACTAATGAATGATAAAGATGAAAGATTTGACTAACTGTCTGATTTGTTAAGACTGAATGCACTGTCATTTCGTAAAATAATTAAATTTGTTTGTTCAGACAGTCTTTTTAATAGTTTTGCCATAGGGAGACATATGAGAGTAGTTGTTGCTGTGGAATGCAAGTGGATGAAGCACTGCAGATTTCACCAATGCTCTCTTTCATCACCAATGCTCTATTTCATCATCTCATGTCAAGCACACCAGAGACCCAATAATTTAAAAATAAAGACAAAGTAAATGGTTACTGCAGTTCCTCTGATCTGATGCATGTCGAGCTGATCTGAGCACATATGTACAATACATTTACATAAAGCCGTGTACGCCTTGCGTCCACCTAAACCTCTCCAAATATTGAGACCGGATCCCTATCCCGCTTCAGTCATTAGGGTGGTGCTTTGACTTCGCTTTTCCAGCTGTAATAATCTGCAAGCACTCCATCAAGCTCTCTAAATATCATTCTCAGCAAATTCGATTCTTGTTTATATTACTCGGATGAGTGAGCATCAAGCCTTCTGACCTTCGCTGTCAATCTGACTCTTCTAGTTGGCTCTGAGATGGACTGAAAGGAAGGAGGTTAATTACATCTCTGTTTTTTTTGACCCACTTTCTTCCAGGTGTTTTACGTTGTTTGATGCATTGACTTCAGCTGGCCCGTGATGCGTGCTCTGACTTGAACAGACCTCTGGCAGGAAGATAAAGCAAACATTCTTCTCTGGTGTGATTTGGCATCTGTTTTTTTTTCTGTGGCCGTCACTTTCCCTTAATCTGTTACAAACACACATGCATTAAGGATTATGTAAGCTAAAAGTTTTGGGCAAATTCTCATGATCAGATCATTGTTTGTTGCGGATGGTCTACAGTATTCGTCTTTTTCTATTTTCGACCTCAGCAGTGTTTTGGGGTTCATTTATAATCTAAAGGTTTGTAAAATGAAAAACATTACTTAAACTTGTATGACCCATGGGTTGGTTTCTATTAAAACTAACAAATTTAAACGTTTGTGTGTGTGTGCGTGCACGTGTGTGTGTTAAGCAGTGTTGAGGGTAACGCATTAAAGGCACACTATGCAAGATTTGTACCTTAATATAACAGCTTCGAAATCATTTTGATGGTAAACAAACTCGTAGGGCGAATCAACGCCCGTAGGGCGCCCCGACAAATCTCGCGAGAATCACGACTTGCTTTACAGCATGACGTCACATACATCAACAACATATGAAGCAGCCTCTATGGAAGACACTAGCACGCATTTCAGACGTGAATCATGGCAGAGTCGACGAAGAAAGCGTGGAAAGTGCAGAGACGGCTCTGCGTGAGTGGTATTTACGACAGTAACGTTAAATACAAGTACTCCACAGCGACTCTAGGGGTCGCTGTTTGAGAAAAACGGAAACTGCATAGTGTGCCTAACGCGAGTTACATAATCGGATTACTTTTTTCAAGTAACTAGTAAAGTAACGCATTACTTTTAAATTTATAACAAAAGTTTTTGAATTTGCATTTTCTTCAGGCTGAGGCTTATTCATTTCACTTTAGTTGTGAAAAGTCTTTTACATTTGCCATCATATAATTTTTTTTTTATTATTAAAAAACAATCAAGCAAGCCCAGTCCACATGAGAAATAGTATTGCAAAAGTAACGCAACTCTTTACTTCCATAAAAATTAACTAATTATGCAATTAGTTACTTTTTTAGGGAGTAATGCAATATTGTAACGTATTAAAGGCCCTTGCACACTGAGTCCGAAATTTTCGCACGTTAAAAAATAAATATGACCTCACGTTATGTCAGTCACGCTTGCACACTGCCTCCGAAACTTTCGTCCGTCAAAAAAAAATTCGAATCAGGTTTGATTTTCTGCGTTTTTCGCATCCGTAGCAAGCATTTTGAATGGTGTACGACTAATCGAGTCACGAACGCCGCGCTACGTTATATTTCACAAACGTAATTCCTATCGACCAGCTCACTTAGCACAGCGTTCGTGACTCGATTAGTCGAGACTGTTTTCCAAGATGCCTGCTGCCTGTAAACACGTAATGTTCTGTCTTTATAAAGTATCTTCTTATTAAACTGTCTGTACACTTACAAAGTTCTCAATGCTTCGGTTTGCATGTAAGGACCCTCATTATGCTACCGTGTTAGTGTGAGGCTATTTTGATCCTTGTTAGTGGTATTAACTAGCGATTTACTTTTACTTACTCTGTGCCCCATATACTAGCGTTATAAGCTAATCTGTTTTTAGAGATAAAACTCTTTACATTCGATTTTCATGAAAACGCATCCCAGGGAACGATCGACTCGGTAACCATGTGTTAATTACCCCAGGTTCATTTTTCACCGGAATTGTCCTTTAAAAGAATTGTTAATACACACACACCGAAATCACCCTGCCAAGTATGAACAACTTACTGTAACATTCCTCTCATGTTTATTTAAGGTGGCTGAATCTGGCTATTACTAACATCCCTTCAAAATTCTGCCGTTTGGTGGGAAAGGATTTGATTTGTGGCTAATTAGCAAGGCCTGTCATATACGTGAGATGAATGTCTTTAAGGACCAGTCTTGGGCTTTACCTTCCCTGGTTGTTTGTGTTTGGAAACATTCAGCACTATTCACAATGCTGGAATTGTCAAATGCTTCATGTTTCAGTTCCAGAGCACCATACAGCAAATTCTCCTTAAATCCTGAGTGAACGAAGTGATAAAGAGCACTTTTGTAACTAACAGTATCTAACTGTAGCAGAAGCTGCTCTGTTTTATTGGCCTCTATGAGTTTGAATGTTTCAAAAGGAAACGGTTATTGCAGAGCGTGACATAGTTTGTTGTAAAAGCTTCTCTTTTCTCTTGGGAGGGAATGCATATTTTTGACCTGTGTTGACGTCAGAAATGACATACTCGTTTTAACTAGAGCTTACTTACTCTCAGGCTGAGAGACCAGATGCTGACATGTTTTATTACACTGCACATGTTCAAAGTCACAAGGAGATTTCATGAGGTTCAAAGCTAATTAGCGGTCACATTAAGTATCCTGGCATTTAAAGTCAGCATGAAACGGCATTTGCAACGCATTGTCCTGTAAAACTGTATCTTATTCATTGGGATTTGATTGGAATTTGTGATTATTTTATTATTGGTTCATATGATTTTTCTTTTCTCATGCACAGTTATTAACCCTGTAAAGCCTGACAAATGAAATAATAGTCTGATTTTTTTTTTATTTTTTAAATGGAACAGTTTATTAAACCTGTGTTTTATGTTGAGTATTATATTTGACACATCAGGCTTTTATGGCTCATGACGTATAGTATAAAATAGGCGATATGCAATTTGGTCCAGATGTTATTTATATATGGCCAAACATTATTATAAACTTATGAAAGCTTGTAATAGCTGTCTGATAGCTGTTTATAGTAGACTATTATATATTAAAATATATCATATATTTATACGTATAATTAGGAGATAGTGACTGATATTTATGTCTTATTAAAATATTTAAATGTTTAGTTTTGCAATCAAAGCTCAATAGTTTTAATAGTGGGTGCAAAACATATAATACAGTGCAATACAATGATGACTGAGAGATGTTCAAATAAACCTTCCTCAAAATCCTGATCATATTTGATTGAAACATTTTTTACATTTTTTTGAAAAGTCATGTTAAAATGTATATATGAATAATCCGAGTAAACCTACAGTAAGTTGCGTCTGTCTAGTAAATGTTCATCCTAAAATGTAAAAAATATATATATTTTATATTTAATTATAATTATATTATTTATTTAACATTTTATACAAACATTATTTTTTTTGGGACATTTTTACAATTATACAAAAAGGACATTTTTACAATTATACAAAAAGGCCTTTTACCTGCTAAAAAAGTATGAACTATCAATCAGAGGGCAGAAGGCATGAAGATGATTATGTACAACAGGTTTTTCAGCAAAGTTTTGATCATGTTGATAATTTAAAGGCCTTAGAAACAACTTGCATATCAAATATGCTACAGCAGGCTTTATAGGGCTAATAATTTAAAGGTTGTTTTTCTTTGTTTACATTGATGTTGATTATAATTTTTTAATGACTGATTTTGTCTTTTTTTCCCCTATCTAGGTGGAGGAGGAAAACGGAAAGGAAGAAGTAAAAAATGGAGGGAGATTCTTCGTTTTCCTCATATCAGTCAGTGCAGAGAATTGAGCAAAACCATCGGTAAAGTATCGACACTCAACTTGTCTTATTCATGAACTTCCTGTTATTGTCATGCTCCTTGTCAGCTGTGGTGTTCTCCTGGCCAAATTTCCCTAACGGTGATGTCATTTTGCAGTTCAGCATTGTTTAGTCATCTCTGAGTTTACATTGTCATTGTCTGAATCCCAGTTTGCTTACTATCTGAGAAATAGTATGTGAGATAAGCATTGGTGCGTCTCAAATTCCAGTAGTATGTCAAAGGTGCCTGGATGTCATACTTGTCCCAGTAGATTTGCAAAATATCCAACCTTGCATGTTTTTGATCTATTATTGTGCACAATTTCTTGAGCTACAGATGAGGAGGAGTGACTGTCATCCATCAACGTTTTCAATTGTTTAACAATAACAACCAATTCAAGACTTAGTTTTCACATTTTTAAAAACTGTTAAATATTATTACAATTTAAAAGAACGGTTTTCTCTTTGAAAATATGTTTAATTGTGATTTATTCATGTGATGCCAAAGCTGAATTTTCAGCATTATTACTCCAGTCTTCAGTCTCACATGATCCTTCAGAAATCATTCTAACATGCTGATTTGCTGTTCAGAAAACAAATTCTGATTATAATCAATGTTGAAAACAGTTGTGCTGCATAATATTTTTGTGTAAACCATGATCATTTTTTTCAGGATTCTTTGATAAATAGAAAGTTCAAAAGAACAGCATTTATTTGAAATGGAAATCTTTTGTAACTTTATAAATGCCTTTACTGTCACTTTTGATCTATTTAATGCACCCTTGCTGAATAAAGGTATTAATTTCTTATCAAAAACAAAAATATAACTGACCCCAAACTTTTAAACTGTTGTGTAAATTATAAATCAGAATTATAAATATATAAAGTTAAGTATTGAGAAATTTTAATTAGTAAGTAATTAATTTAGCTAGACGCTAACACTAACATGAAAATGCTGGCAGAAAAAGTGATCTGCTGTGTCCATGTGTGATTTTTCCAATACTTACTGTCTTAACAATTCACCCAATAATGAAAATAAAATGATGTAATTTACTCACCCTCAGATTGTTCCAAACCTGACTTTTTTTTCTTTTGCATGTAGTATTAACTGTTTTGTCCATGCAATTAAAGTCAATGGTGTTCAAAACAACACTGGAACCTGCTAGCTTTCATTGTATGGACAAAATGTCATATTTTATGAGAGTCACCATCAATGACTGTACCATGATGCCACCAAAGCACATTTTTGTAAAGTTTCCCTTTTCTTTGTTGTCTTAGAGCGGGACTACTTCAGCCTGTGTGAGAAGCAGCCCATCGGGAGACTTCTGTTCCGCCTTTACTGTGAGACCCGACCGGAGATGCAGCGATGCATCCAACTTCTGGATGCCATGGTATGTCAGGGCACACATACACGTCTCCAACGCTCAATGCACCTGCTTTATGTTCTAATGAAAACAGTTAAAGATCATCAAAACAGCTTTTAGTCACTAATTGCTGGTTCTTTTAAGCAGTTAATCTTCTCTCAAAATCTCTTGCCTGCTTAAACTCTCTCAGGATTCTTGTTAACCCCTCCACCAATGTTCCACTGGCCTGGACAACAGGCCTCCCACAAGACTAGCTTGCCTAGCATGGAATAAAGCCCAAAATATCAGTACCGGCATCTGGTCACTGAATGAGGCCATTGTCTGGTCTCTAACACCACTATAGACCCCAAACAGTCTGAACCCCAGGAACCTGAACCCATGACAGGAAGTCACCATCATAAAACATGGGGCAGCATATTTGTGTTTTTCAGGACATGGAAAAGGTGTTCATCTTGGAACTTTCGCCTCCTCTTTTTTAACAAAAACCCTTTGTGCCGTGTCGCCATATAGCTGAATAGCGGAAGCTTTACTGATGTGTTATAGAGACTCGTGCGAATGTCTGAAAGTCAAATGAAAAAACAAAAATGTCCTAAACATAAAAGCATCATACAATCTGGGTTACCAGAGATGTGCTGCATCTGAAATCGCGTACTTCCCTACTATATAGTATGCGAAAAACAGTATGTGACAAAAAAAAAAGTATGTCCAAATTCCCCGTACTCGTAAAAGAGTATGCAAAAAGCACCCGGATGACCTACTACTTCCAGGCGAGATTCTGAAGTGTGCATACGATGGACACTTTGCCATTCATAAATCCTGTCCTGTGGCCTCATGGTGATAGTAAAGTGATAGTAGGTCACATGACAATGACAACACGGCAAATGTAGTCCGGATTACATTCATACTACATAGAACTTACTTTTTTTAGGGGTCGTGAAGTAATTATTTGTTCAAAATAAGTATAAGTACTTAAATAAGTGGCTCTACCACTGGAGAAAGTGTAATGGCCGACTAGGATCACGTGTACTTTGATAACCAATCACATTACAGCCTTGACGTCATTGAATATCTTTCAAGTTGTGCGACAGTCAATCACTGTTTGCGGATACCATAGAAATGAATTAGATGTGTCGTAAACTGAATCCTACATGTTGCAAAATTGTCTGTGACTTCTTTTATAAAACAGCATTTTTCCTATGTAAACTCTAAAAATAGATCAATCCAAAACAAATGTTTAATAGCAAACTTGTTAAACATTAGCCAATAGGTTATTGATTCATTAAATGATAAGCTGTTTTCCCACAAAAGTATCCATTACAAAAATGGCTCTGCTCTCCTTCTCTGCATTTCATTTAATTTTCATTCCACTTTTATTTGTATAGCACTTTTTTAAAATACATCGTTTCAAAACTGCTTTGCAGGAAATGCAAGTTTCTACATTACATGTTAGAGTAATCTGTTATCAGAAGTGTATCAAAGTAATGTCCATATGTCAGAAATGCACAGTTCTGAGATAATACAATCATGCATTTAGCTAACATCATGTATTCATTTATAGACAGAAGCAATGAGCTTGTTAAAGACATCAGTATTAATATCAGTGATACTGCCCTTCATTCATAGTACTAGTAAAAGATGCCATTTAACTCATTTTAAACCATCTTAATGTGGAAGTAAATAAAACTTATTAGAAATAAAATAGAACCCCACAATCCTTATTACTGTAATATAAAATAAACACTATCATTCAAAAGTTTGGTGTCTGTAAATTATTATTATTATTATTTTTTTTTTTTTTTTGAAAGAAGTCTCTTATGCTCTTATGTTGAAAATGGTTGTGCTGCTTAATGTTTTTCAGGAGTCTTTGATTAATTGTAAGTTTAAATAACAGCATATGTTTGTAATATAACTATTTTTTAACGTAATAAATGTCTTTACTCTCACAAAAATTTTACTGACCCCAAATTTTTTAACAGTAATGCATATCATCTACATTTTTTCGTGATAGCACATGTATGTATTGTACGTAGTATGCTGATTTTAATTTAAAAAATCATTGTATGAGAACAGAATAACTTGCATTACTGCATTACACTGAGATCATGGGAAGTAATGAAAAGAACTATAAGCAAACTCAAAAATAAAGCACCCAGACACATTATGGTAAGGAGAATCAGGGTCAAATTCAACTAATTCTCATGAAAATAATGCAGATAAAAATAAATCCTAATGCTCCTAAAAAGTTTATTGTCATTGTATTTTTAGTATGTGTTTTGATTTATAGGGTGAAATACTCTGCATACTCTTGGCTTTGTGAGATTCACCCAATTAAACTGTATTCTAAAGTCAAGAAGAAGAAGAAAAAGTGCCCTTTATGAGCTGGCATGCATCAAAATGAGTTCTGGATTCAGCTTTGAATAACGAATTGAATGTAAACACAGATATGCATTGAACTGAAAATACTTGAATGTGTTTGATGTATGTCCGCATATGTTCTGCCGGCAGCAAATGTGCATGTGCGTATTTGTGTGAGCCACCATAAGGAAAGAGCCCGGGGGGGGTTTTGAGGCCTGCTCTGACGTCAGAAAGTAGCGGGATCTCAATTGTTGTGGCGAGTTAGACGGCACTGTCTGTGTGAGATCTCTGTGTGTGTGACAGAAGGAAAGAAGCGCAAGAACTTTATTGTGAGAAACCTCCTCACACATTATTTAGGTCTGAGTGTACACAAAGACAAATGAAATGTGTATGCAGCTGACCTTCTTGGTCCGGGTTTTGTTTTTCCATCTCGGTGGAGGCGGAATAGTCAGATGTTATCTCACACATCAGATTGGCCCAGCCCGCCATTTGTTTTAGCCTGGTAGCTCTACTGTACCATTCAGAGCCGCTGACGTAGGTCTGTTCTCAAACCACTATTATGATTGGATCTCTCTCTCTCTCTCTCTCTCTCTCTCTCTCTCTCTCTCTCTCTCTCTCTCTCTCTCTCTCTCTCTCTCTCTCTCTCTCTCTCTCTCTCTCTGTTAGGGGATAGAATATACAGTTTGTACAGTATAAAAATCATTGTCCATGGAAAGTCCCCATAAAACATGGAAACCCAACATGTGTGTGTGTGAGATCTCGAGTGTTTGTATTTGCTGCTTTTTTCCATGCGGTGACCTTTAACATGCAGGCATAGCAAATTCCCCTTCAAATTCCATCATTTCCCATTTAAAAGATGGCAGAGAAAGTTGAAATAAAGCAGTGTCCCCTTCCCTAATGTCACTGTCATCTACAGCAGTATAAAATATAAAAACATGTCAGTATAAAAATATGTTTTCTGGGTTCGGTACAGATTAACTTCAATCAACAGCATCTGTGGTAGGATAACTGGAAAAAATAACATTGGCACGTACCCAGCAAAAATTACTGTTCCAGTAAACTGCTTACAATGGAAGTACATGGAGCCAGGGAATAAACATGACAATAAACATTGTTTTACAAGTATAGCCACTAGCAGGGCTTGACATTAACTTTTTTGCTCCCCAGCCGCTGTGGCTAGTGGTTTTCCAAAGTTACTTGCCACTCAGCATTTTCACTGGCCACTTTCACTTTGTCATCGATACCATGGGGGAAAACTGCCATATAGATATTTTTAATATTATCTCATCATTTCGCAGCAGGTATATTAGGCTGCTGTCACTTTAAGACCTGACGCACGGATCCATTATACTGTTACACTTACATTTTCTTTCTCAACTGTTTACGTTCTCAACTTACTGTGTTTACGTGAATACTTACCAAGACTTGCATTTTGACATTATTTTGTGTGTATTTGACTGTTTAAGTGCAATAAGCAGCGAAAAATAACTCAATTTTGTACTGAGAGGTGGCGACCACTTTGGGTGTGAGCACAAATTCTGCAGGAATGAGTAAAATTATGCGCAATACGCACAATCCCACAGCGGAATTCAAGCCCTGTAACACAAACAATATATGTGATTGTGTGTCAACTCGCTGTCGGAGAGATGAGTGATTGTGCTTAAAACTGCAGTGAACCAAAGACAGTCTCAAAAACGCGGTTTGAAATCGCTGGTGTTTCTGACGTCACAAACTACCTTGTAACCAATCAGGTCAACGTGTGATCGTCAACAAGTGGATCTCTGAGCTGGCGTGAGTGAGTGGAGACGGGTTTAATTTGCATATTCATAGAAACGCGTATACTAAATGAGGCAAGGATGTAGAGTTCAAGCTATTTTAAGGCATGAATAATTTTTTTCAAGGAAAAAACTTTTAAATATGTAATTTTGGTGATCAAAGATGAGTTTTAAGGGAAAAATTATTGACTACAGGGGGACTTTAAGACTTTAGTTTATCCTTGAAACACAAAAGATTTCTGTCTCTCTATTGTAAGTCCGTTCCACCAAAACATTTACACTTCAAAAAGTCATAAAGACATCATAAATGTGATCTATATGAATTAAGCAGTTTGATCTAGATTTGAAGACATGATCTCTTTATATGATGAACAGATTTAATTTAGTCTTTTATTCTTAAATAAACATTGATCAATGCACATACATATGGAGCTCATCAAATATGGTCAATGGAAGCTCAAACTTGCTTGGTTGATGACAATGAGTTCCACAATGAGTATGACAGATCTTTAATTTATGGGTGAACTCTCCCTTTAACTTAGGGACTAGTTGAAATTATTTCAAAAGAACTTGACTTTTATTGAACTCTGAACATTCCATGTAACATTCTTTTCCTCCACTACTCACGGCAATCTTCCAATGGATGAGTTGCCAAATGTGCTAAGGGGAATGGAAATCATTCTGTATGTGTCGAGGCACAGTATGCACACACACACACACATACACACACACACATCCCCCACTATGTAATGACGTTCAATGTATTTAGTGACGCTGCTGGGCCGTGCTGTGGCGCTCCAGGACCTTATGGAATCCTGCCGTGTTGACTGGCTGGTTACCAAGCAACCTGAAGTCACACATGGTGGGCTTCATGAAGCATGTGTGTGCGGTCGCGAAGCATATGTGTATGTGCTTTTCGTACTCTACAGCCGGGCCGTGACGCGGGTGCAGACACGTGATTTGTGTGAAAACCTATTTGTGGGTACATATGCTTCGTTGTGGGTGCGAGATCTTGTGTGTATGTGTTTACATCATACGGGATGGAACCGAGAGGGGGGCAGGTGGTCATGGAGAGTCTTGCGTAATGGGATCCACAGAGCACGAGGGCTGGAGAGAGTGTTGATTAGGGTGTCATCAAGTATTACCCCCCTAACACACACACACACACACACACACACACACACACACACAGGCACATCTACGGCCCTTAGGGAAAGGACGTGCCAGACTGTGGAGCTCATTCATTGTGTAATCACTTGCAGACTCAATTACATGATGCCTCTTCCTCATTCAGCATATAGAAATGGATACCATCAGTAATGGTGAAGTCACTGGATGTAGTTTCTTTTTTCCAGTGTTGAACAAGTGATATGAGTTCACCTAATACTCTCTGTCTGTCTCTGTTTCATTAGGCTCAAGATTTGTGAGTATCGTCACAAAGTCTGATCCACATTAGTCTCATGTGACTAGATCTTTGACTAATACATAAAGTCTGGTCCATGTTGCAGCTAATAATGACCATAAAAACCTCCTTAGACAGGAAGAGATTGTTTCGCCGGCATTATAATTTGACTTACCACAGTTGTTTTTACATGCTTTGTGTTCTGAAATAGATTATACAAAAATAATAGAGTGGTGTGAAAAGAAATAATGGCACAGCATTTTGTATTGAATACCCCTGAAAAATCGGGTTGCTACAGTTTCAGTTTTAATTCAGTTTTAGGTTTAGGAATTTTAGTACTTATGAAATGAGAAAAGTTGTCTTGGTGGCAACTAACCAAAATGAAAATAAGTTGAAGTATTTCATCTAAAATGTATTTTACTGTTGCTTCATTTTGAAACCAATTGTAGCCTAATAGTTTTTTTTTTTTTAGCTTTAGTCAACAAGAACAACTGATTGCCAATTACATTTATTCTCATCATTTACTAGCCGTTTCAAACCTGTTTGACTTTCTTTATTCTGTGAAGCAGAAAAGAAGATATTTTGAAGAATGTCGGTAACCACAGTTGATGGGCTCCATTGACTTCCATAGTATTTTTGTTTCCACACTATGGAAGTCAGTGGGGCCCATTAACTGTATGGTTACTGACATTATTCAAAATATCATCTTTTGTGTTCAGCAGACGAAGTAAATTCATAAAGGAACAACTTGAGGGTGAGTAAATGATGACAGAATTTTCTTTTTTGGGTGACCTATCCCTTGCATGGTATGAACCATGGGAACTCAGGAAGGGCTGGGAACTTGTAAACCAAATTTTGTTTCTCAGTGGACGACTGATTTAAAAACCTGTTCTCCCTAACTCCCAGAAACTGCAATTTGACATTTTTATGTGCAATATAAATCAGACTGGGTTCTGAGGCTGGTTACTATTTCATACATTTCTAAATTAAGTGCATTGTGTCATAAGGTGTCATTTATATTTTGGATTATGTTATGCTTTGTTTGTCTCAATGTTCAGTTAAAACTTGTAGTAATTTGTTTGTATCTGGTCATTTAGGAGGACTACGAGGTGGCACCAGATGAAAAGAGGAAGAGTCGAGGAGATGAGATCATAAAGAAGTTTCTCACCAAGCAGGTGTGATTTGGTTTAACTTTACTGTGTGTGTGTGTGTGTGTGTGTTAATTTTGGATATTGAATGTCCCAGTGGGCATCAGTAATCAGAGCATGTTGTTTCTCTGACAGTCCTCTGAGTGTGTGGATGTTGCTGAAGGTCTTGCTGAAAGTTGCAGAGAAAATCTAGAACTGAGCCCCTGCAAGGAGATCTTCAGTGACTGTCGCCAGTAAGACAAATGCAAATACGCTTGTAAACACCTGGACTTCTGTTGCTCTTAAACTAAGCAAACTCAAATACTTTAACAAACCGTTCTTGTTACACATTTATTGTGGTGTTTTTAAATTTGTATTAAAGTGTTATTTATTTTGATTAACTATTATATAAATAAATACTTTTTTTATTTTTTAAGTAAAGATTTTACTATGGTTTAATATTAGTTTGTATACTTGCACTATGTGCTAAAGATATGTTCTCCACCAGTGATGGGAAGTACACTACCTTTCAGACATTTCTAATTCTAACCAAGGCTGCATTTATTTGATCGACAATAAAACAATAATATTATGAAATACTATTACAATTGAAAATAAATGTTTTCTACTTTAATACGTTTTAAAATGTAATTAATTCCTGAGATGGTAAAGCTGTATATTTACTCCAGTCTTCAGTGTCAAAATCAGAAATCACCATTCAGAAACATTTCTTATTATTATCAATGTTGAAAACGCCTCGGTTACAACTGTAACCTCGGTTCCCTGAAGAGGGAACGAGCGTTGCGTCGAGAATGACGCTATGGGGAACGCTTTGCGTGATGACGTCTTGAAGCACATGTAAAATCAGTCCAATGGTGTGGCGGAACGTCAGAGGCGGGTGACGTCACGTACCAGGAAGCTATAAAAGCCGGCCTGAAACAGAAAACGAAAGCTTCGTATAGTCTGAAGTCGTGCTGACAGGCATGAAGGAGATATGGCAGGGCGACGCAACGCTCGTTCCCTCTTCAGGGAACCGAGGTTACAGTCGTAACCGAGGCGTTCCCTTTCAAGGGAACTCGCGTTGCGTCGAGAATGACGCTATGGGGAACGTCTATACCAACGCCTCCATAGCTACAAATGTCTGTCCTGTGTGAAATCTGGAGAGCAGCACTAGGAAGACAAAACATGAGACCCTGGAGCAGAGTCTAGATCCAAAGAATAGAACCTGACGAAGGTGTGCGGTGAGGACCAACCTGCCGCATCACAGACGTCCTGTAAGGACACTCCTGATATAAGGGCCTTAGAGGCCGCCATACTCCTAGTAGAGTGCGACCGGACAGCCAAAGGAGAAGGCTGCCCAGCCGCCTCATAAGCAAGTGAGATAGCCTCAACCACCCACTTGCTCATTCTTTGCTTAGACACTGGGCCTCCCTTGTTGGGGGACCCAAAGCATACAAACAACTGATCACTTTTACGCCACAGGGCAGCTCTGTGGACATAAGCGTCTAACGCCCGAACTGGGCAAAGCAAATTATTAGCCTCCTGGTCCGCATTCTGAAAGGGAGGAGGACAAAAGGCCTGCAGAACAATAGGTCTGGCCACATTAGTGGGGACCTTGGGGATATAACCCGGTCTCGGATGAAGAAAAGCTTTAACCATACCCGGTGCAAACTCTTAAGCATGACGGAGCAACCGACAATGCTTGCAGATCCCCTATTCTCTTGAGAGAAGAAATAGCGAGAAGGAAAAGAGCTTTCAGAGTTAAAAACTTCTCAGGAACCTCCTCAATGGGCTCAAAGGGGGCCAGGGAAAGGCCTTGCAGCGCAACGGACAAATCCCATGGTGGCACCCTAGAGCGAACTGCAGGCCTCAGCCTCCAAGTGCCACGAAGGAAACGAGATACCAAGGGGTCTTTCCCCACAGACATTCCACCCAAAGGAATGTGGTAAGCACCTATAGCCGCCACATAAACCTTTAAAGTGGACGGGGTCAGACCTGCAGTGAACCGGTCCTGCAGGAACTCCAGAACTGTACCAATTGGGCAGTTGACTGGATCCAACCGACGGTCACTACACCAAGAAGTGAATACTCTCCACTTCAGGGCATAAAGTTTCCTCGTGGAGGGAGCTCTGGACTGTAGAATGGTCTCAACAACCTCAGTTGAGAGACCTGACTCTATGAGCTGGGCCCCCTCAGAGGCCAAGCCCACAGGTTCCACAGTTCTGGCCGAGGGTGAAATATCGAGCCCTCCGCCTGGGACAGAAGGTCCCTCCTGACGGGTAGCTCCAGAGGAGGCCCATCGAGGAGAGACACAAGATCGGGAAACCATACTCTGCCCGGCCAGCGCGGGGCTATAAGAAGCAGGCAAACCCGGTCCCTGCGAACTCTCTCCAGAACTCCCGGGAGCAGAGCAACTGGGGGAAAAGCGTACAGACGTAGCCTCGGCCACGTCTGCACCATAGCATCCAGTCCCAGCGGAGCTGGATGCGTGAGGGAGAACCAAAGTGGACAGTGAGACGTCTCTCGAGACGCAAACAGATCCACTTGAGCTTGGCCAAACTCCCTCCATATCAGCTCCACCACCTCGGGGTGGAGCCTCCATTCCCCGGGCCTCGGCCCCTGTCTCGACAGAGCGTCTGCTCCTATATTCTGGACCCCGGGGATGTAGGCTGCCCTGAGTGACAGCAACTTCCCCTGGGACCACAAGAGGATATGGCGTGCCAGATTGGATAATGGGCTCGAGCGCAAACCCCCTTGGTGGTTGATATAGGCGACTACCGACGTGTTGTCCGTATGCACTAACACATGGTGTCCCCTGAGATCTGTGATAAAGCTCCTCAGAGCCCGGAAGACAGCTAACATCTCTAGGCGATTGATATGCCAGGAACGATGATGGTCTTCCCACAGACCTTGAGATGAGCGACCCTCTAGGATCGCTCCCCAACCCGTGAGGGAAGCATCCGTCGTTAGCAGTTTGCGACGACAAGGAGCTCCCAACACTGGGCCCTGGGACAGGAACCAAGGTTTCTTCCACATAACCAAGGCACGTAGGCATCGCCGCGTGACCTTGATCGTGCGAAATGGGTTGCCCCTCGGGGAAAACCCCCTGGTCCTGAGCCACCACTGCAGGGGCCTCATGTGCAGTAGTCCAAAAGGTATCACGTTGGAAGCTGCTGCCATGAGACCCAACAGTCTCTGGAACTGTTTGACAGTGAGTAGCTGGCCTAGCTTTACACTTTTCACAGCTGCAAGGATGGACTCTATACGTGGCGGTGACAGGCGCGCCTGCATCGACACAGAATCCCAAACCACGCCTAAGAAAGTGGTCCTCTGTAGTGGAGAAAGCACACTCTTCTTGGCGTTCAACCGTAACCCCAACTCTTTCATATGGGCGAGAACGACATCTTGATGTCGAACCGCCAACTGATGCGACTGAGCTAAAATCAACCAGTCGTCGATGTAGTTCATTATGCGAATGCCCTGGAGGCGCAGAGGCGCCAGAGCTGCATCCACGCATTTCGTGAAAGTGCGCGGTGATAAAGCTAGGCCGAATGGAAGAACACGATATTGGTATGCTTTGCCCGTGAAAGCAAACCTCAGGAACTTCCAGTGACATGGACGGATGGAAATGTGGAAATATGCGTCCTTGAGATCTATCGTGACAAACCAGTCCTCGGACCTGATCTGTGGCACGATCTGTCTCAATGTTAACATTTTGAACTTGAGCTGCATGACTGACTCGTTCAGCACTCGAAGATCTAAAATGGGACGCAATCCCCCGTCCTTCTTTGGAACTATGAAGTACCGGCTGTAAAACCCGGTTTCCCTGCTGGAGGGAGGTACATATTCTATGGCCCCTTTCTCTAACAGAGTGTTTACTTCCTGTTCCATAACCAGAACCTGCTCGGGGCCCACCAGTGTGGGCTGGACCCCCATAAAGTAGTCGGTAGTCGGTTCGTCGCCCTGTAACGGCGCACCGGCAGGGAACGACTGAACAGACTGCTCTAACATCCTCCTCAGAGGGGGCGGGCATCCCGAGGCCACTACGTTTCCGGGTGGTCCTTGAGATATGTGCTCGCCGGAGACCGCTGCGCCCTGTAACACCGGAGGCGGCAGGGTTGGCAGAACGGTCCCCTGAGGGCACCGAAGAGAGACGGGCACCGTAAAAAGAGGTGTTAACCGCTCTGCTTCGGGGGGGACTACCCTCATTCGTCCTGAGCCCTCGGACATCAGGACTTTTTCCCAGCAGCCTTCTTGGCGGTAATAACGGTCCGCAGATCCGTTTTACCCCTCGAAGACTGCTGGGTTTGAGAGCGCCCTCCGTGTCCCCGAGATTTTTGTGGGGGAGCACGGGAGGACACACTCTGTTTTTGAGTGGCACGATATTCAGCGCTCTTTTTAGAGGAGTGAGGCTGCTCCCGCTCAGCAGCCTCGAAGAAAGAACGGCGGGGGAGAAGTTTCTGAAGTGCAGCTGCCTGTTTTGAAGCTTCTTGTGATTTAGCTACAGCACTGTTAACAGCATCACCAAATATCCCAACAGTGGAAACCGGAGCATCTAAGAGAACATGTTTTTCTTTATCCTTTATGTCGCTTAGATTGAGCCACAGATGCCTCTCAGTGGCCACCAGGGCTGCCATAGACCGCCCGATTGATTTAGCGGTCTCCTTGGTGGCCCTGAGAGACAGGTCTGTGGCTCTGCGCAGTTCGGCTACCGTGTCAGGACCAATTCCCCCGCCCTCCTCTAAATCACCCAATAATTCAGCCTGATATGCCTGCATAAGGGACATCGTATGCAGACACACTGCAGCTTGACCAGCGGCTGCATACGATTTATGAACCAGGGCGGATGTAAATTTAACTGGCTTAGAGGGAAGTGTAGGAGCCTTCAGGGAAGATGCCGTTGCTGGAGAGTGATAGCTCGCAAGCGTCTCCTCCACCTTCGGCATCTCCCCATAACCATACTCTTTATATTTATAAATGGAAGAGTAGTGTGATGTCTGTGGTGTGTATACTCTGTATGACATAGGTTTCCCCCACGATCTCGACACCTCGGTGTGGAGATCGGGGAAAAACGGAAGGCTTCTGCGCTGAGGCTGTGCACGAGATGGCAGGAAGCGTTCGTCGAGCTTACTTTTCGAACGAACGTCCTGCCTATCCTCTGGCCACTCAATGGAAAGTCTCTCGACAGCTCTAGTTACAACATCGAGCAATTCCTCAAACGCATGAGACTGAGGTGGCGAATCCTCAGACTCAGCTTCAACACTAACAACGTCCAACTCCTCAGAGCTGGACAGTTGCAGTATTGGTGCCTCTATCGGGGGGGAAGAAACCGCAACGCGTGCTTCCACACCCTGATGAGAGGCACTGGATCTATCAGTAAGAGGCTGAGATAAGGCAGAGCCCGTCTCAACATCCACTGATAGATCCATTTGCGAACCCCAGGTCTGAGATCGACGCCGTGCCTCGGCAGCGGCGGGACCCGAGCCCTGGGGAACGCGATCCTGGTTAAATAAAACCAGGCGGGATCTGAGCGTACGCATAGGGAGCGCGTCGCAATGCACACAGTCACCACCCTCGAGTGCTGACTGGGCATGCTCTTCACCCAAACAAACAACACAAAGAGTGTGAGTATCACCTCCCATTAAATAACGCGGGCAGGGATGAACACACACTCTAAACTGCTGCTGCTTACTCGCCATAATTCTGAATATATATATATAGAACAATATAGACAGACAACACCAAATAACGTGGACAGATTTCAACACAGAGCGCGACTGAAGACTCAAAGCTTTCGTTTTCTGTTTCAGGCCGGCTTTCACGTCATCACGCAAAGCGTTCCCCATAGCGTCATTCTCGACGCAACGCGAGTTCCCTTGAAAGGGAACAGTCGTACTGCTTAATATTTTTGTGGAAACCATGATGCATTTTTTTTTCAGGATTCTTTGATGAATAGAAAGCTCAAAAGAACAGCATTTAGTTGAAATGGAAACCTTTTGTAGCATTGTAAAAGTCTTTACTGTAACTTTTGATTCAATGTTCTTGCTTAGTAAAACTCAAAATCATACTGATCCCAAACTTTTTAACTAATACCCTACAGTTAAAAAGTTTGGGGTCAGTATGATTTTGAGTAAGAAATGTATAGTATGTAGTAAGCATTGCCATAATTGGAACAGGCTGCAACAATCATTTAGGGCAAAATTAGTCCAAAATACTTCAAAAAATCCTCTGAACATTGTATGCAATCTGGGCACCTTTCACATACTGTACTATTTTAAACGTAAACCTAATATTGAATACTATATAGAAAAGACAGTATGCAGAATTAAGTTTTTTCTGGGATATTAATCATTTAACGCATTTTTGTCCCTAAAGAAGCAAACATTATACTTCTGGAACCGTTGCATATTTTGTCTTATGTACAAGTCAAGTCAAGTCACCTCACCTCTATTTATATAGCACTTTATACAATACAGATTGTTTCTAAGCAGTTTTACAGTGAAAACAGGAAAATGATTCAATGATGCAAAAAGAAAATAGTGTCATTGTTCAGCTAAAGTAAGTCAACTGCACTAACAGTGCTGCTTATAACAGTCTCCATGCTGTTTTAAATCTCACAGAACTCTTCATGACTACTTAAGTGGTGCTCCATTCTCTGACTATCAGAACAGCATGTACTTCGACCGCTTCCTCCAATGGAAAATGCTGGAAAGGTTGGTTACACGCTTTATCTCCCTTTCCTCTGTCTTTTACCTTTTTAATCTACTTAAAAGTTGTGTATTTCATTCTTTTAGTTTGCTGGAGTAAGTTCTTTGCCCTGCTTAAACTAGACATCCTGCTTTTGTTTCATTTGGCTAAATCATATTCAGCTGTTATGGCAGTACAGACACTAATCCGTTTAAATTATTTGTTAGTGTAATTGTTAACAGCTCAACACATGAAAGCAAACAGTCATGTTTTGGGTCATGAAACGTTCAAGTTACTTTGCAGTGTCCAAGCCTATGCTAGGTATAAACTGTTTTGAACAACTTTACATTTAAGTGGCCCTTAAAAAAAGTTATGAACAATTGGTCACACTTTAGATTAGGGTCCAATTCTCTCTATTAATTAACTATTAATTATGATTTTTGCCTCAATAAACTCCTAATTCCTGCTTATTAATAGTTAGGTACTAGTGAAGTTAAGGTATTGGGTAGGATTAAGGATGTAGAATGTGGTCATGCAGAACAAGGCATTAATATGTGCTTTATAAGAACTAATAAACGTCCAATATCCTATTAATATGCATGCTAATAAGCAACTAATTAATAGTAAGAACTGGACCCTAAATTAAAGTGTTACCAAAAAGTGTTCCTTCCCATTTTTTATTTTTTTTTCCTGCAAACGCAATTCTGTGAAGGCTTTTTTTCATAGATGAGGTGGAAAATGTGTTTCTTATTGACTGTTTTATAATTGTAATGTTGTGTATAACTTGTAATGTAGCTTGTGCTCCACCTAGCTTTGTTAATGGATCTGAATGTTAAAATGTCAGGTTCCTGTCTGCACTGATTTAATATCAGATTTTGTGGTTTCGTTTCCAGACAGTCTATCACAAAAGACACATTTCGGCAGTATAGAGTTCTGGGGAAAGGAGGCTTTGGAGAGGTAAGGGTATTGTAAAAAGTGATGACCTGCACTGTGTGTACTGAATATTCCCTCAGTTGCTCTGTATAAAAAACTAGCGAGCTGCCTACATTAGATCAGTGTTTCGCAACCTTTTTCTTTTTCTTCTTTTTTTTGCCACGGCAATTTTGATAAGTAAATAATCCCACGACACACCACTAAGCACTAAAATATAACAACATTGCATAAAAATGCATTACTTTAAATGCCATATTAAAACTGAATATAATATTAAAAGTAGTAGTCACAATTAAAGTGAAAATTGAGTTTAAGTCAAGTAGGTACACAATAAGGTCATATAGGTAGCTATGATGTTGTTGTAGGATAATAATACAACAAATTTACCTGTTGTCCCTGTCAGGTGGAAAACTCGTATTTTTTAAACACTGTGTTGTCAAAGTTGGCATTGTGGCTTTATATATGGTCAATAATAAATATAAAATAAAATAAAATAAAAAATATAGAAATACGAGGTTTCCACCCAACAGCAACAGTATATTCTTATTTGTAGCATTTATTTTTATGTATTGTTTGGAATTTGATCATTTTCCATGGTACACCTAACAACCTGTCGCAGCACAGTGGTTGGGAAACACTGACCTAGACAGTAATTTTGGGCATTACAAGTGTGCTCAGCAAAGGCAGTTTCGAAATATCAAAATAATACATCATACTGCCTTTTGTGATGTCTAATTTTGGCCAAACAGCAAAGCAGTGCATGTATCCTCATCATAGGTAGTCCCAGAATAGTTGAGGATTGCATCATTGTAATCCACTCAATAACCAAAATTGTTGATTCAGTTGTTGCTATCACCTTAGCCACATGCAAACATCAAACTCTTTTGGAATCTGTTTTGAGTCAAGTCTGCTGTCTAACTCTCATAAAGAGCATTATTTGCTGCCTATGAAGAGGTGCAGTCAAATTAGTGACATTTCGACAAAAAAAAAAAACATTTCTATTGTCAATAGTGTAATGTCTCAGGTTACGACTGTAACCTTTGTTCCCTGAAAACAGGGAGAGAGGACAGGCGTTACAGATGTCTGAAATCACTATCAAATCACGGCAATCACATTGACTGACGACAGCCGCTAACTTCATTAACGTGCAACCCGGAAGTATAAAAGGGCGCCTTGCAAACATGACAATCACCTTTCGTCTGAAGGGACTGTTTGGCAGGCTTGCCCCGCAGTGTCTCGTTCCCTGTTCTCAGGGAACAAAGGTTACAGTTGTAACCTGAGACTTTCCCTTTTGAAAGGGAACTCGCACTGCGTAGATTGACGCATTGGGGAACGATATACCCACACCGCCATTCTAAGGGGAGTGCGTGCCCATTGGCTGTGACAACTGTCAGAACCAGCAAAATTCTAATGAAATGCCAGAACCGCTCACCCTCAGGCCATATTGGGCTGTCAGTGACAGCATTCCCTATGGTCATAGCCCAAGCTATACGTTTCACAGGAAAACCTCCATAAAATGTGTTTAATGAAAGGCCTACCTGGGTCTGCTCAAGGGCCTAGGACCACAGCTTCAAATTAGAAGGGGTCCATTCTAGGGAATGTGGCTAGGGAACCCGAAGGAGTGCCAGCCAATCACTATTCAGGGGAACATACTCACCCGAAATGCCACCTGGAAGGCCTGAGCTTACATTGGACATTTCAGTGTGGCCAACTTCCTGTCTGTCCGAAGACAGAGCCTCTGGACACTTGCCTCTAGATAAGGCATCCAGCCCGAGGGACTGCGAAGCTGACAGTGAACCACTCGGCCCGGATCTAAGGGACGGGATATCCAGGAGAGCATGACTCAGAATAGCGCTTACAACCTTTGCCAGCGAGGGGAGTTTCTCTGCTCGATCCACAGATCTACCCAGCGCTTGTGTTTCAAAGCACTGAGGAGGCCTGAAAAGGCCTAAGGACTGATCTATCTGGGAGGCCTCACAAGAGGCCTACGACCGTCTGACCAGACTCAGGTGGCCGAGTACTCATAATGACCCTCAGTGAGGGGAGCACATGGCCTGCCTGGTAGGCAAACCAGGCTGTAGGCTAAAACAGATATTCCGAGAGAGGGTACCAGTAGCAGAAAGTGAACATTTTAATCGTGCTAGGGCGCAAGCTCGCCTTAAAAAGCTGCCTGCTAAGGCCAGCTGAACTGATAGCCAGCGCCCACTAGCTGCCAGAACCCAGTATCGCTGGGAATCGCTGAGGCCTACTACCTGATAACCAGTAGGCTGGCTACCTAGAGCCCATACCTGGGAACTCTCCTTCAGGGAGGCCTGGTGAGGCCTACTACCTGATAGCCAGTCAGGCTAGCTGTCCAGTTGCCCATATGTGGGAACTCACCTTCAGGGAGGCCTGGAGAGGCCTACTACCTGATAGCAAGCTAGAAACTGGTTGCTATGAACCCCGATTCCGGATGTCAGTCCCAGAGTGGCCTGCTAAGGCCAGCTGCCCAGTCCTGGGGCAAAGTCTCGGAGCGGTCTGTTAAGGCCGGCTGCCCGAAAGTTTTCTTAGGTAAGAAACTGACTGCCATGGACCAGTAAGGTTGGCGACTGCTTCATGGTAAATTGATAAGGCAAACTGCCTGATAGTGGTCTTACTAGCTGGCAAAAACTACCCACGCTGTTGGGGGTTTGCCTTCTGGGAGGCCTAAATGGCCAACCATACAGTGGCAAATCTTATTTGCCTGATCATGATCGGGGCTCGCCTCCAGAGAGGCCCACTGAAGCCAATTGTCTGATTGGCCAGTGAATTTAACAGCCAAGCACCCTATCTGCTGGCTGTGTACCCCGTCACTCGAAAACTCATGAGAGGCCTACTCGGCCTGAGGCACGCCAGTGCTGTCAGCCAACTACCCATACTGCTGGTGATTCGCTTTCAGGGAGGCCTGGTAGGGGCCTACTAGCTCATAGCAAGTCTATTGTGCTATGAACACAACACCGTTGGGAACCATACTAGTTCCCCTAGTTCCTGTCATCTAGGAATGCTAAAACAGCCTAAACTCACATAGTGAAAGGCCAGAGGCAGAAATGCTTCAGCAGACCGCCTCCACTATCCCTAGTGAGGGCCAGCCTATAAGCATAGATCTACCTGAGGCTCGGAGGAGCAACAGCCTCAAGGGAAAGATTTATCCTATGAGAGGCTGCAAAAACCGCTAAGCCTGTATGAAAAACCCAAACAGAGCTCAAGGGAGCGATGTACTCAGGAAAATGTCAGACGGCCCCGTGGGCCGGACATAAGATCTATCTGAAGCTCTGTCTCTAGAAAGAAATCGATATACTCTCTAATAATTATTTTTATTATTATTTAAGAAAGGAAGCGAACTACTCCACCCTGCGGTGGCTAATAGCCTGAGGGCTAAAACAGATGTATTTAGACAATAAACCAAGCGGCAGTATTCAACGTTTCCATTCTTTTTTTAAATGACGTTCTGCCACTTTAAATGACGTTCTGCTAACATTCCAGTTGAAATGAGCGGCAGCCTCAAAATGCTCTCATAATGAGATGAAGCCTAGCTGTTAACATAGTTTACATCTAGAATGAGCGGTGGCACACCCCGTGACACAAAAAGGGAAGGCCATCACATACTCACACATGAAGCCCATATAACTTCTCTCTATCGTTCTAGCCACGTAACAGGGGGACTTCAGGGCCCTAATAATACCATACTTTACCTTATACCAGTGACATGACCCCATAACTCTACACAGGGAACGATGGTCTGTACACCTGCAGCGTGCGAAGTGCAGACTCACCACACAGTTTTCTATGAACCTGGGGTCTACCACCATTACATGCCTGAAAGAGGCACTCTCACTAACCAAGCCAAGGCGGGCCATCAGAATATCGTATTCCGCTCATCATGGGCCCGGCCTCAGTCTCTCCGTGGCCACCATCACCGCCATCGACCAGCCGATCGTGGCAGCAGTTTGCTTAGTGGCCCGGAGAGCAAGATCCGTGGTGCGACGCAGCTCAGCAACCGCCTCAGGGGATATCCCTGCCCCCTGTTTGAGATCCCCCTGCAGATCGGCCTGGTACGTCTGCAACACCGCCATGGTATGTAGGGCAGCACTGGCCTGACCCGTGTATGCTCTGCCATTCAAACGCGATGTTCCTCTTTAAAGGTTTGGATGGCAGGGTTGGAGCTCTCAGTGTCGATGCCCCGCTCAGACGCGAGATAGTTCGCAAATGTCTCGTCGATGGGCGGCATTGACACATACCTATGTTCTCCCATCTTCTCAACATCAGCGAAACTAGCCCGCTGATGTCGGTGGATATGGAAAGAATATGGGTTCTTCCATGCCCTCTCGATCTCAGTATGAAGATCGGGAAGGAATGGAAGGCTCACTTGAGCTGGTGGTTTATGGCCGGGGAGAAACCTATCGTCAAGCCTACCGTGAGCGATCTCTCCCCGAACGCGATCCATAACATCCACCAGTTCAGCATACAACGGGCAGAGTGGCTGAGAGGGTTCAGAATCTGATTGTCATCAGCCATCTCCTGCTGATCCTGAAGAGCACCCGCTGCTGGACTAAGAGGAGGAGAGAAATCTTCCACCTGCAGCTCACCCTCGTCAGCTGCCGAATCGTCTGAGAGGGTTATTCCCCTCTCAAGACAATCGGCGAGCTCCATCTGGGAACCCCATGATGCGCGTCGCCGCTCTGCCTCAGCACGAGCGGGACCCGAACCACAAGGCCCAGACGCTGAACCCTCTTCACTCGAGAAGAGGGTTGCACGTTAATGAAGTCAGCAGCTGTCGCCGGTCAATGTGATTGCCGTGATTTGATAGTGATTTCAGACACCTGTCACGCCTGAGGCGTTCCCCAATGCGTTAATTGACGCAGTGCGAGTTCCCTTTCGAAAGGGAACAATTTATAAAGTCACTTTCAAGTTAAGATGCTGTCTTGTAATGGTGCAGTGACGTTTAACATTGCTACGTCTGCGAAATTTCACGAGCAAAATCCAGTAATTTCAATAGGAATCTGTGTGAGCAGAAGTTTCTTGTGAAGGTGAATAAGTTACCTATACACAGATATCACTCGTGTTCAAGTTGGTCATCCGATTTCACCGCTTTGACCAACAAAAGCTTCTTGGTTTTAAAGTGAATTGTGTGAACTGTGCACACTATTGACAATGGACAACTCACAATTTTCTTGCCCGCCAAACCTTGTGACCCAACCTTAAGGCAACATGTAACTTCTCGTGTGTGTGTGTGTGTGTGTGTATATATATATATATATATATATATATATATATATATATGTGGTGATAATATATGTACATCCCTGCCCAGGTGTGTGCGTGTCAGGTGAGAGCCACAGGTAAAATGTATGCTTGTAAAAAGCTTGAGAAGAAAAGGATAAAGAAGAGAAAGGGGGAGGCCATGGCTCTAAATGAGAAACAGATTCTGGAGAAGGTCAACAGCAGGTTTGTGGTAAGTGGATTCATTCATTTATTCTGTTCTTTCATCTCTTTTCCTCTCTTTACTCTGGTCATGTTTACACCTGGTTTAAACATCCATCTTGGGTGATCCAGTCACAAGTGGCCAGGCAGTAAAGCCTCAAATCTTTATTCCTCAGTACATTTCTGTCTCTGTCCAATATTTTGTCCAATAAAGGCTTGCTAACAGCTTGTATACTTTTAAAAGGGGGAAAGAATGTATTTTTGAGAATCGGCATCCTCTTTTCTTTGACTCTCAGGTTAGTTTAGCGTACGCGTATGAGACCAAAGATGCCCTGTGTCTGGTGCTGACCATAATGAACGGTGGTGATCTGAAATTTCACATCTATAACATGGGAACCCCGGGCTTCGAGAAGGAGCGCGTGCAGTTCTATGGGGCCGAGATCTGCTGTGGTCTAGAACACCTGCACAGAGAGTCTATCGTCTACAGGTGGGCAGGAACCAACGTGTGACCATCCTCAAATGCACCCATCCTCATAAAATAATAATGAAATTCTATGGTTGAGACATTTTTATCTTGCTTTCTTTCATTCTAGGGATTTAAAACCAGAGAATATACTTTTAGATGATAATGGTAAGTCAAGAAGATCAGTTTTTCATTCAAATGAGCTAAATATGACATTGCATTAAACTGAATTTGGTCTAGGGATGTACTGGGATTTGGTCTAGGGATGTACCGATACTGGCTGAAACTGGCTTTCATCTAAATAACCAAGTTTATTTATTTTTTATCAGTTCACACAAAAGCTCGAACTAAACATGATTTTATTATAAAAGACAGAAAAAAAGAGAAAAAAAAAAGAGTATGCATACAAAAATGTTTAGCAGCATTTGTAACAGGTTTATTTAAATATTTATTTATTTATTTATGGATAAATACCATCATTTATTTTATTGATTTTGAGGACTAAATTTGACATAATAATACATCTTTAATTAAAACCCCCAATGTCAAAATATATAAATAAATAACATTATATATAAATATAAAGCATATATAAATAAATTGAATATTCAGTCAGTGAAAGTGTAATAAATTGTTAAATGGGACAATAAATTAATTTTACATTAACTTGTTTTTTTCTGGTTTGTTTGCTACTACTCCCTCTCTATCCCTACAGGTCATATCCGGATCTCAGACCTGGGGCTGGCCATTAAAGTGCCTGATGGAGAACAGATCCGTGGTCGAGTGGGGACTGTCGGCTACATGGGTAATGATCTTTTTACCTGTATTGATTTAAGCAAAATTGCATTTTGCACAGCATTTATAAATGAATCATAACTTTTTTTTGTAATGTTTTTTTATTTTTTATCAAATTAACGAGTATTAAATGTATTGATTTACAGTACCATTCAAATAATACTTTTTTTTTTACTTATGGCAAGGATGCATTGAATTTGTCAAAAGTGACAGTAACTACAACTACAAAATATTTATATTTCAAATAAATTCTGTACTTTTGAACTTTCTATTCATCGAAGAATCCTTAAAAAAAGTATCATGGTTTTAACGCTAAAATATTAAGCAGCACAAGCAGATTAACAGCATATTATAATGATTTCTGAAGAATCATGATAATAATTAATGCAAATTATTTTATGTTGTAATACAATTTCACAATATTACTGTTTTTACTGTGAACTTAAGAGACTTCTTTCAAAAACATGAAAAAAACTTACAGACCCCAAAATTCTGAATGCTAGTGTAAATACCAACTATAATCAAAAGGCTGAAAAATATCAGGTTTTGTTTTTAGCTACACCACTCAGTCCTTCTAGATATCTGTTCATGGCAATATTAAGCATTGAAATGTTATTTATTGATTGATGAACTGAATATGTTTTGATGGACAGCTCCAGAGGTGATCAATAATGAGCGCTATAGCATGAGTCCAGACTGGTGGGGGTTGGGTTGCCTGATCTACGAGATGACAGCTGGCCGATCGCCTTTCCGTGCTCGCAAAGAGCGAGTGAAGAGGGAAGAAGTGGAGAAGAGGGTGCAGGAGGAGGAAGAGGAGTACAGCGACAAGTTTTCAGAAGACACCAAAGCCATCTGCAGGATGGTGAGGCCACACATATACATACACACAAAGAATGAAGTTTCTATGCTGGTCAAAATCCAAGATGACACAGTCGAGTACAACTAAGAGCTTGTATCCAAAGCTACATTATCTCCTCAGTCAAACACGCCATAGAAGCTGATTAAGAGTCCATTGATTGAGCGCACAAAACTGGTCAAATCGAGTCCATTCTGTACTTTTGGCTCTTTTTTCTGGCTGCTATTGCATGTTTTCGGCTGGGGAAGAAGCTGATAATGAGCTCTCTGAGAACAGCTCAGTTCAGTATTGTTTAATACTCTAAATGTATTGTAAAGAACCTCAGCTGTCTTTTATTAGAGCTGTGTCATGCGACTGGCTTTCTGTTAATCTTAAAGGGACAGTTCACCCAAAAAACTAAAATATGTAATTTACTCATCCTTACGTTGCTTTAATCCAGATTTTACAAAATATATTTTTAGGGATTTGAAAGTTAGCAAGTACCCTTAAGATGTTTCTATATATTATACATTCACCAAATTTGATAAAAGTATCACACTTATTATACTCGTATAATTTAAATGTTTTTGGTTGTTTTTTTGCATGAAAGTATACACTACAATTCATACTGTATACTTCTATTCAGCAAGGATGCATTAATTTGATCAAAAGTGACAATAAAGACATTTGTAATGTTAAAATGATTTCTATTTCAAATAAATGCTGTTCTTCTGAACTTTCTATTCATCAAAGGATCCTGGAAAAAAGTATCACAGTTTCCACAAAGACATTAAGCAACTGTTTTCAACATTAATAATAATAAGAAATGTTTCTTAAGCATCAAATCACCATATTAAAATAATTTTTGAAAGATCATGTGACACTAAAGACTGGAGTAATGATGGCAAAAATCACAGGAATAAATTACATTTGAAAGTATATTAAATATGAAAATATATATTTTATATTGCAATATTATTTCACAATATTGCTGTTTTTACTATCAAATAAATGCAGCCTTGGTGAGCGAAAGAATCTTCTTTCAAAAACATGTAAAAAATCTTACAGACCCTAACATTTTGAACGGTAGTGTAGCTGCTTTTAAAAGGACATCCCTCAAAAATGGATCATTATATTTTAGGGCTGTACTCAACCAAAGAAAATCTTGGTCGACTGAAGTCCTGAAATTTTCGACTAAAAATCGACTAAAATCGACTAAAAATGACGTTAGAAAAAAAAAAAACGTTAAATTAATTAGATGCGCACTGTGCGCAGTACTTGGTAGCCTTGTTGTCCGCCTAAATGAATTATAAATAAACATAAACAACTAGTAGGCTATTTGCAGTATATTAAATCGTTTTTGACCTAATTATTTTGCACTGAAATGAGTCTGACACTTGAGTCTGTCAGCTCTGACAGCGCTGCATCACGTGCACCTGCGCAATATCATAGCTTATGATTTCCGAAAATAGTACTATGTTGTCAACTAGTGATATCATCACAAGAACTGTTGAGGAATATGCAACATAATTTAGACAATTATTTTTGTCATATGTTATAATAATAAGTTATAACTGTCAGACACTATCATTTCACCGTGCATGTCCTCGCACTGAGCGAGGCTGAACATGAGCTCAGCTTCGCAGCTGAGACACGAATAGACTATTAACTTAAAGCTTTTACTCTTAATAAACACAAAAAGCACGTCCACTTTAATAAAAAAAGAATATTTATTAAACAAACCAGATCAAGAGCAGAAACGAAATAAAGTGCATAACTGAAAAATAAAGCATCCTATGCTCAAAACTAACACAACCAACAGCACAGCGCAATTGCACATTAGGCTCCAAATAAAAAATAAAAAAGTTAGGTTATCACACTAAAACATTGAAATATGCAAATTCTGATATGTTCATATAGCCTACTCAAAACAGACAGGGCAAGCTAACGCAGACAAGTGAGCTTACCACTTTTAGATGATATGTCATGTTTTTCGTCAAGCTGTGGAAAACTGTTGCTTGCAAACTTTGCATTCGACCTTTTTCCTGTTATCAATTTTAACAAAATGCTGCCACACTGTCGATTTCTTTGTTGTTGACATGTTAGAAGAGGACTGACTATTAAACGCTCTCACAATTAAATAAATAATATTCAGCATCAAACCTTCTAGTTATCGCTCGACGCTCTCTCTTGGGTTGGGCTAATCCAAAAAAGGTGAAAACAAGGGGGTTGTTCTGAAGACAGACTGTTACAGTGAAATAAGGGTACTCTGAAAACACCCCCATTAGCAGTTAGTGCTTTCCACCTGATGAAATGAGCGCGCCTCAGCGCGGCAAAACTGATGAAATAAACGCGGCAAAATATCGACCAATCAGAATTTTGGTCGAACCAGAACGTATCGACCAATTAATCGACTAATCGACTGGGACAGTACAGCCCTATTATATTTGTGAGTCCTTGGCAAAAAAAGAAGAAGCTTGAAATCTTCTGTTAAACGTACAGTATGGAATTTTTCGCCACTAGGGGTCGCTAACCTCTTTACAATAACAAAGGCGTAGTTTGATGACGCAACACATGCTAAGAATTATGGATGTTGTCGTCAACGTCAAGCCGGCCGATCTAATAATGTTTATGGATGACTGAATACATCGATGCTTTTATCATGACTGTGATATGAAGCAGTTCGGGATTGCTAAGAGACAGCTATCAGCTCCACACGTGACGCGAGTCCCGCGGATATAAAAGGAATACGGACATTTCATTCTACCGAACTACACGCAGAATCACTACTCACAGGTCAGTTTATTAGACAAATTAAACTTGTGAGGTAACGCAGCGCTGTTTCACCTGGTCTAACATTACACTAGCACACTAAACTGCATTTGAATGTGTTGAAAAGTATGTGTTAGTTTGTCTGTATGAGACTAGCAGTAAGCTAGATCAACATTAGAATAACATACAGATCATATTTTAACATTTTATCATTGTTGAACTATATAACATTGATTAGTTTTATGTAAATGTGCTCACCTGTTTAATAAAGTACATGTAGGAGCGGTCGAAGTTGGACGTGGAGCTCTTGTTTATATACTGTCTATGGGAGCTCTCGGCATCTCGAAAACACCGCGCTGATATTGATTCTCGTTTTAGTTCTCCTTTTTTATCCAAAGTCTGCTTGCCATGGTCCGTAATGTTTGAACGAAACAACAACAGCGTGCAAATAGACATTGCGAACTCCACAGTTGTCTGCATCTGTCGCTTTGGTTAATCAGAGGGCTCTGCTCATAGCTCTGGTTACCATGGCAGTACGAGCGGAAACCATAGGCGGAAACCAGGGACAACGCGGATATGACGCCATTGACTGCGACAAAACGGAAATAAAGAAACGTGCCGTGTCTAAAAATTAAATGAAAATTTCTCCTGGTTTGAAAGTTGTTGGAAACAGTCGGGATAATGTAAGTACACAAAAAAATAAAATATAACGTAGATATAGTGATTTTTGCTAATTTTAAAGCAAAAAAGTTACATATTGTGCCTTTAACTGACTGTGACCCAACTAAAGTTTTTTGAAGCTAAGGCCCTCATCTGATTTGAGACTTTTGGTCTTCATGCAAAACATACTTGCATTACTTAATAATAGCTAGTGAATCGAGTGGAGAATGACATGAAGATAAGTGAATGATTACAATTTTCAATTTTAATTTGAAATTCTGTGTTGCGTGCGTCATGCAAATGGCCTCCACATCTTAGCTCACAAAGTTCCCAGCCTAACTCGTTCCTGTGTGTGGTTTTGTGATGTCTGGTTTGTGATTGCTGACCCTAGTTTTAGGATGTTTGCCCCGTTTAAATGTCTTAATTTGGCACACAAGCTCTTTTTCCTAGTGTTTCGAAGCCATTGACCAGCTTGGCCTCTTACATTCCACTCTTGAAGAATGTACAAACCTGTGTTCCTAATGTCTGTCTGGCTGCTCTCCTCTCCTTGTCCCACAGCTGTTAGCCAAAGATCCCAAGCAGAGGCTCGGCTGCCAGGCGGATGAAGGTACTGGAGTCAAAGCCCACCCGTTCTTTAAGAACATCAACTTCAAGAGGCTGGAGGCCGGCATTCTGGAACCTTCCTTTGTGCCTGATGTGAGTTCCTGTTCTCATTAAATTGATGTTAACACTGTAAAACCTGACAAATGAAATAATAGTCATACAAACTTAGATAAAGTTGGCTTACCTTTTTATTTTATTTTATTGAGTATCACATTTGATGCATCAGTCTTTAATGGCTCATATAGCAAGAATATAGGAGGGTATGGAGCTCATTCTCAGGTAAAAACACATCAGTTTTATTCAGAAGCTCAGACTGACCAAAAATGAAATTTAGTGCAGTTGCTCATATTTATATGGCCAAAATGTAAAATGAAATTCTGATAGCTTGTGATGTAAATCAGTGAGATTATTGTAGACTACTATAAAATGCATATAAATATCAGTTGTCACTCTGTATCGCTCAATAATATGTCTTAGTATGGTGGTATTAAAATGCCTTGTTTTATGATTAAAGCTCTGGGCAAAACATATGATGCAATGCAATATAATGACGTTCAACATGAGATGTTCAAATAAACCTTCCTCAAAATCCTGATGTATCATATTTGATACTCACATTTTAACATGATTTTTCTAAAAAAATGATGCATCTATAATAAAGTAAACCAATCAAATGTTCACCTTGAAACATTACCAACACTATTAAAGTTATTCTTACATTTACATTTAAAAATCAGTAAAGATTTCACAGCAGAAAGACACGTGAACCACAACTTGAAGAGGGGGAGGTGTTTTTACAATTATTCTACAAGGATTTTTACTTACAAAAAAGTATAAGCTATCAATCAGATAACAGGTTTTTAAAGAAGGTTAATGTTGAACATTTCAAGGCTTTGGAAATTTGCATAGGGTTGAATTCTCTCATTACTCTGTTTTTCACTTTTGTTTCTCTTCTTTGCTTATTTCATAGCCCAGGGCGGTCTACTGTAAAGATGTTCTGGACATCGAGCAGTTCTCCACCGTTAAGGGTGTCAACCTGGACCAAACAGACAATGATTTCTACTCCAAGTTTGCCACTGGCAGTGTCTCCATCCCATGGCAAAATGAGGTATAAAGCTGTGCTAAAATCTTTTGCCAACGTAATGCCATATGGCAAAATAACGATAATGAATCATTCAACCTGGCATCATCTTTAACATTCCATTTGGCACAGTAATGAACAAGAAAAAAATTAAAAGGTTGCTGACCCCTAGGTGTATAGCAGGTGTTAATAGTGTATAGCTGTTAATAATGTATATTAGCATGACTGTAAGGCTGTATTTGACCAATCAGCATCCAGAACTATAATTGTCCTTTCTGTAAGGATATTAGAAATAAGGATGATTTGACCACCTTATCATCATTTCTCTCTTTTTGTTTATCTGTATCTGTCTGTCTGTCTCTTGCTATTTTGTCTGCTTTCTGTCCTGCAGATGATCGAGACAGAGTGCTTCAGCGACCTTAATGTATTCGGGCCTCAGGGGACACGGCCCCCTGACCTGGATTGGAACCAGCCTCCTGAGCCTCCTCGGCGTAGCCTGCTGGACAGGATCTTTAGGAGACATGTGAGGATCCCCTCCACCTCCACCACAGAGGAACACCCCAGAGAACACAATAGTTAACTACAGACCAGGTCAAACACCCCATCAGGACACCACACGCTCACACACGTAGAGCAGAACAGCAAGGATCAGACTGAAGCATTGTACCCAGGGGCCAAAAATAACTTTGCCATATTATTTTAGAAAATGTAATTGGGGGGGGGTAAAGTTTCAAAAATTTACTTATTTGATTAATGACCTAGAAAGAGTGAAGTTTTTTTATGTTTCTTTTTCATTATACAGTACATTAAAATGTTTCTTTGTGGTATTTTTTTCTAAATCCTAAAAGTTTCTTTTTATTTCCAGGTTTAAATTAGATTTTTGATTCTCATATTTTCAGTTATTTTTCAAATTTCACTTTATTTCATACTGGCCATAAAGATGCATTTCGCACACACATATATAGACAATATTTAATGAGACAATATCAACATTGTAATATTTAGCTGTTAAACTGCTAACACTAACATTTTATTTTGTTGTTTTACTGTGAGAAATACATTACAAGCACTACACAAAAAGTTTGGGATCATTAAGTGTCTGATTGATTTTTAATTAAGTCTATTTTTGCATTCTGCATATATTATTACAATTCAAAGGAACAGTGTTCCATTTTACAATTTAAATTGTCATTTATTCCTGTAATGGCAAAGCTGAATTACTCCAGACTTCTTTTGTTACATTATAAATGTCTTTACTGTCACTTTTGATCAATTTAATGTGACCTTTCTGAATGGAAGTATTAATTTCTTTAAAAATTGCTGACCCCAAACTTTTGAATGGTAGTGTAAGTGTTTTGTAAATAAACTACAAAATAACTAGGCATCCTAGATAATCACCTTTTATGGAAAGCAATGCATTAAGTTACTTTTGTATTGTATTTTCTTGCCCAAGATGCAAGTGATTCTCAAAACAACAGTTACACATGCCGAGATCTATGTTGTGAGGCAATACCCACATTCTGATATTTTGCCTACAAATAAACAAGCACAACTGAACTGAACTAAAACACACTCGTTTATTTTCATTCAACACCCATTTCTGGAGGAAAATGGAAAAGAAAGAGTTTTTCAATTGATTTAGGAAAAAAAAAACTACACTGTAAAAAATTATTGTTGGTTTAACTTAAAAACTAAGTTACCTGGTTGCCTTACAATTTTGAGTTAATTGAAATTAAAAAATTTAGTTAATACAACAAAGAGATTGGTTTAATAAATAGAAACTCAAAATATTATGTTATCTGAACCACATTAATTATCTAAGTTGATTTGACAAAAGTTGTGATAACAAAATCATGTCAAAATCAATCAAATCATAACAAATCATGAAAATAATTTTTTTACAGTGTAGTAATGTGCATTACCCCCCAACACTGCTGGTGAGTGTTAATTTTGGACCCTGATTGTACATGTCTATATGTGAGAGAGAATTTATAAATCATAACTAACATGAATTATTTTTCTGTCATTTTCTCTCATCCTTCAGCATCCAGAGGTGACCATCGCTCAAAGCCGGGTCTCGTCTTCCAGTGTCAACTCTGTTGACTCCATGTCACACTCTGCCCCCTAGTGGACAGATCGCTGCGGGACTGCAGGGGACAAAAGCGAGTGAGCGATAAAGAGAGGAAAGAATAAGAGTGAGGAACTCCTCCTGCCCTTTAAAGACCAGTCGACAGAGCGTGGAAGAGTCCGTTTTCCTTGCCTTGGCCCACACTATCCATCCACGGCCCCCGCCAGGAGACAAAATAAAACTCCTGTTTAAAGACCTTTATTTATCCGTTTTGTGACAGAAAGGAGAACATTTATTCCTTCACCTCACGCTCCCTCAGGATTGCTGGAACATTAAAGAGCCACTGACAATGACAGAATATTAACTCATATTATTCAGGGGATTTTATTGACAAAGAGAGGCCTCCACAGGGAATGGGAAGGGGGCTTTTTAATTTTTCTTTTGCAAAGGAAAGCTAATATAGTGAACTTAAGAGACTTACGCACACACTCACAAACACACGCACACTCTCGTTTCCTCCTCCATCCCTCTCGTTCTGCCTACCCACCCCTTATATCTTTCCATCTACATGTAACACCTCCAACCTCAACCCTCTCAGGCCAAAGATAGAGCTTATTACAGGAAGACACGCATTTGAGTAACGTTGCCATGTTTCGCTGCAGAGAGTGATGAAAGGCCTAAAAGCACAAGGAAATAGGAGCTCATTGGAGCTGTATATTCTTTCCTTCCCGTGTCATCTGTAAATTTTGTGATATCACTGAAAAACAAACTCAATTTGGCAGCTTCCGCCTATTCCAGTCCACTCTAAAATCTCATCTGCTCCATTCGCCGGACACTACATGGTCTGCAAACATAAGCTAAAAGTTCCTTTGTGCATAAAGACCATTGACTGTAGTGAAAGGCGGAGCCATCTCAGTGGGCGTGGTCTTTGGGTAGGTAGCCAATCACAGCACAACAAATCAGTCAGGGAGTTCTTCTCATTTCATCGCATTATTCATAAGTGGCTCATTTACCCGATTTGCAGAAAATAGATGATAATACTTCAGCTTTTCAGAGGCAATTTGGCATTGAATCAGAGGATATTGCTGGACTCTTTAATCTGAGCTACTGTGAGATTTTGCTGATGTGAAAAAGTTTCAAAATTTGTATCACGGCAGCTCCAAGAGGAGATAGAATTGACCACACAGTCAAGCATTTTCACTTTTTAGGACAACAAAACAGCTTTTTTTCCCAGATTCGGTGTGTTAATATGCCTTCATTTAATCACATTTCAACCACTAATAGACTGAAACTGGCACCACTTCACTTCAGCCTTTATACACACACACACACACACACACACACACACACACACACACACACAGTACAGGAAGTTTCATACCTCAGCAGCTGTTTTCTCATATTTATGCAGTTTCCAATCAGATGCCAACTGGTAGAAAGACATTTCATTCATCTTCCCTAACTGTAAATGTACTCATTTAAAGTGTCCAGGATTTCAGTTGTATAGACATCATGGGAATCCAGAACACACAGCCCTAAAAATACTTTTATATCCCGTGCATAGAGAATACATGATAGTTTTGGAGTGTTCAAATGTTTCTTTAAAAAAAATGGATAATTTACAAGTAACCAAACGGAGCGACTCAAGAAGTAATAGAATATGAATCTCAACCTCATAATCTTGCATTTACAATACCATTCCAAGGTTTTTTTTTACGCCTCAAAGTTCAATAGAGAATCTCAAGACAAATCAAGTGTATTAAAATGATGACTTGAAGCTGTTTCATGAGTACGTATGCTAAGTGCCATGTAATTTCCAATCATTAAACTGATGTGTGTTTACCAAATTATGCATCAGTTATGCCATTAATTTACAGTGCTAGAAATTCCCTCTGAAGGGTTTAAAGCGAAAAAGTGTATACTTAGTGTAGGTTCTAACATTTCAAACTTGTCATCTGAAGTGTGTGTAATAACTGGTTATTGCACCGTATTATGACGTTACATAAATTGCACTGCACACTGCATGGTCAATCAACTATTCATCGAGTGGGACCAATGTGTCTGTTAAAAGGTTAATGGTTTAGGGGTCGGATCTCTGTGTATACTAGTGCCATGCTGTTGTTCTCTGTGGTGAGACTTTAAACGCCACATACTTGTGATGATTCATGGTCACTTTCAGGTGAAATTTAGAAAAGATTCATGTTAATGCATATCTCCTATTTAAAAAAATGTGTGGCCAATCTTGACAGTTTTTTAGGAAGTACTTTATTTACCATTACAGGGAATATTCTTCACTTTTGCCACTTTGTTGCGCATCTAAATTGGGGAATCTTCTAACCACAGTTGGTTAATTGCTATAAAACTTGATTAACTTGATGCTCTGGAATCTGAGAGTCGTGTTACTGATTTTACAGTGAATTTGAAGCAGATTTTCCCCCCCAAGTATGCATTGATAAACATTAAGTGTTTCTAGCACTCTATATCATGAATAGGGACTTGATCTAAACTGATATTAACTGCTATATCGGCAAGTAAATGTTGATTTGGTCTATGGAAACAAAAAGGAAAGGTTTGCAACTTTTTTTTTCATTTAAACAAAAGGGTTGTAAATTGAAGGCCTGGTGGTTTAAACTTCAAACTTATTGGTTTATAATTCAACAGTATGCTCTGAACTTTTCCCAGACTAAGAGTTAATGCTTTGCTTATGTATACTTCCTGTATGTCCTCCATACGTACAACAATGTGATGAATGAACTGGTGGTGACATATGTAATTGCTGCATAAAAGGGAACTTTGCCTTTAAAACAATGACCAAACTAGGGAACTGAAGTGATATTTATTTGGCAAGTGAAAACTGAAGTTAGAGAAGACAAGGTTTTGAGGACATGGCTTCTTTTGGATTAATTTTTTGTATAGGTCATACAAAAGAAATACTGGAGATAGAAAACCCCAATGAAGTGCCTCCTTTTTAGTAGTCTAGTCCAGGTTAGTGCTCATGATACGGTTTGCACTTTGTCACTTCAGTCATTCACACAATGTAAACATGCACACGCACAAACACACATACACACACACACACACACACACACACACACGTTTTAAAGAGAGGTGTTGTACTACGCTGACTGCATGTGAAGCCAAACCTGAGAGTCCTTCTGAATAAAACCTGTGCTGGCCTGAACATAACTGTGTAGTTCTTTTAGAAATGTGAATGTGTTTGTATTAATATGATAACATACGTGATTATCATGAGCGATAAATAAACGTAAAACTTTGAATAATAAATGGCAAGGAAAACTGAATTATTTTGGTTTAAATGGTTTTACTTTTTTTAAAAAGACTGTCAATTTAACCTTTTAGATTAATGAGATTATAGACAAATTACATTTAATGATTGTAATTAATTTATATAATTAATAGAAATATTGATAAAATATAAGTAATTTGTAAAAAAGGGTTACACTTTATTTTAAGGTGTCATTGTTACAATGTAATTATACATACACTACCAGTCAAAAGTTTTAGATCGGTAAGATTTTTAATGTTTTTAAAAGAAGTATCTTCTGCTCACCAAAGCTGCATTTATTTGATTAAAAAAAAAAACAGTCATATTGTGAAATATTATTACAATTTAAAACAGCTGTTTTCTATGTGAATATACAGTAAAGTGTAATTTTTTCCTGTGATCAAAGCTGAATTTTCAGCATCATTACTCCAGTCTTCAGTGTCACATGATCCTTCAGAAATCATTCTAATATGATGATTTGATGCTCAAGAAACATTTATGATTATTATCAATGTTGAAAACAGTTTTTTACATTTTTATTTCATGATGCTATGATGAATAGAAAGTTCAAAAGAACAGCATTTATCTGAAATCTAAAGCTTTTATAACATTAAACACTACCGTTCAAAAGTTTGGGGTCAGTAAGAATTTTTATTTTATTTTTGGGGGAAAGAAATAAAATAAATCAATACTTTTATTCATCAGGGATGAGTTAAACTGATCAAAAGTTACAGTGAAGACATTTATAATGTTAGAAAATATTCTATTTTAAATAAATGCTGTTCTTTTGAACTTTCTATTCATCAAAGAATTTTGAAAAAAAAAATTATACAACTGTTTTCAACATTGAAAATAATAATGAATTTTTCTTGAGCATCAAATCATCATATTAGAATGATTTCTGAAGGATCATGTGACACTGAAGACTGGAGTAATGATGCTGAAAATTCAGCTTTCATCTGAGGAATAAATTACATTTTAAAATATATTAAAATAGAAAACAGTCATTTTAAATTGTCATAATATTTCACAATATTACTGGTTTTTTTATTGTTTTTTATCAAATAAATGCAACCTTGGTGAGCAGAAGAGACTTATTTTAAAAACATAAAAAATCTTACTGATCTAAAACTTTTGACCAGTAGTGTATAAGTACTGAGTAATAATAATTAACAGCATGTACTTACTATAGGGTTAGGGTAGGATTAGGATTTGGTTGAGGGTTAGTTGCATGTTATAATTTACTATAATTACTATGGTAAGTACATGTTGGACACTGTAAAATAAAGTGTTATCAAAAAAAGTCATATCATGTAATTAATTCAATTAAAGTTTGTAATCCATTGACAGCTATGGTTTGCACCTGTTCCAGCATCATTTCAACAGTCCATGGCTGTTCCGCACCTCCTGATTAGAAGTTTGTCTGATAAAGGCTCTAAAGGCTTAAAGTATAAATTGCTCTGAGGGACACAAGGTTGTGGGTTAAGGTGCTTTCACTCATATAGACACTTTTACCCCACAATATATTGCTTCAATGTTCTTGAACAAGTTGATTTTACGTCAAACTGAAAACCACAAGTCATTAAACAAATATTTTCATAGAACTAGGAAAGTTTCCATTGCCATTGAGTCCAAGGCTGCCAGATCGGCCTTTTATTGTTGTCAGTGATTGAGAATTGATTCGTTGCAGCTTTGATATGGGTTTGTGTAGCACAGCGTGTAATAAGATGTAACCTGGATTTGCAGAATACACCCCAGCTTACATCTCTATTATCGAAAGCTATAATTAGTCACATTAAAAGTACACACTAGTTGTCACCCAGGTTTAACTTCGGAAAAGCCACTAATTAGGCCTACCTTCTTTTTTGGGGGGGATGCCACCAAGTGATGATGTCATTTTACTTGACCCCTTGGAGTTAGGATGATGATGACTTTGAACATTTTTGGCTGATGATTTGTCATTATAAACTTGACCTCCTGAATTAATGCTGTAATGGAACCAGGACTCAGGAGAGCAAGTCGTGTGTGAAATTTTGAGAGTTTCCGGCTTATCATGCTAAAATATATCTGTAGATAGGTAACATTGTTTGTTGTGTCTTGAAAAAGACAGATAACATAAGTGTACAAACCAGTGTTCTGTGTGGGTAGTCTTCAGGCACTGGCCGTTATCTGTAACAACATGTTTATAGTGGTAACAGATAGGCCGTCGTGTTCAATGCACATCCTTGACACACAGGGTCACAGGGTTGCTTTGAGTGATGGTGCTGTTTTATCTGCGAGGTGACGAGAACGCGGCCTTGTCTGACGGGGCTATAAAGAGACTGAAGCAGGCAGCTGTTCCTCAGATTTCACTTCTAACTCACCGTGCCCACATTTCAAGTGTAGTCATTCATTCATCGGTTAAGAAAATTTTATAATGTTGCCTGCAACGGTCAAACTGTGTGCTGGCATTTCCTACAGGCACGTGAGAAACATGACAGGTAAGAAGCTGTTTCATGTATCCAGGTTTTCTGAAATATTTTTATAACATGCTAGTATTATTAAAGTTTATATATATATATTGTCTTTTTCTTTCACAATCAGGTTTGAGGAGGAATGCAATGATTGCAATTCATCATGAGCTGAAAAAGCTTTCTGGACCTGGACCTGGTGCTTGGATTAACAACGTCCGAAGAAGGAGCTCTCTTCTCGGTAAGATAACTTCCTCACAATCCTCACAACTTCCAACATTTATATTACAGAAATATGGATGCTGTAGACTCCAATAGCTAATATTAGCCAACTAAATGCTTAAAATTATTTACTCAGTTATTGTCCTGTTTAACTGTCTGTTCAATATATAATTTAAGCAATATTACAGGAGCAGTGTGCTGTTGTTTTGAATATTAGTGAGTGTGGTATTGCTTTTGTACAAAAGATATATAAACAAAAAGTTATTGGTGAGTAACTTTCAATTTAGACAGCATTTGCAGCTATTTATCTATTTTTGCTTCAATCACTAAAATAGTTATGAACAAAGCCACAGCAGAATTGTGCATAATGGTATTGTTTTAAATGAATCAGCATTTTGATTGTGTGAATGATTCAATTACTTACTCATAAAGACAATCACTTGTTTTGTTCTTGAACAAATTAGTGTATTTTAATTAATTGGTTTAGTGAATATAAAGACACAAAGACAGCATCTGAAATCGCATACTCCCCTATATAGTACAGTAGGTGAAAAAAAGTGTACCCGGATGACCTAATACTTCTGGCAAGGTTATGAAGTGTTTATCTGATGGACACTTTACTATCCCATGGCATGAGGCCACGCCAGAGTAGATGTGAATTGCAAACTCAATGGATGTCAAAGGTCACATGACAATGACAACATGGTGGATGTACAATACTATGTCTGGATTTCATTCATACTACAACCTAAGAATGTAATTTTTTTAATGATGAAGTAAGTTCTTTATAAAATGTTGTACCTACTCAGGTGAATTCAAGTAAATTGGTACACTTCTTGCTTTTGAGATGACTGGGAAACAGTGTCCCAATTTACTTAAATTCACCCCTATGCGATTTCGGACACAGTTACTCACTTGTTTTGTTCCCGAGTGAATGATTAAATGACGACACGATAATGAGTCTCTGCATCACAATATTACGACTTCCCATATAGTTAGGCGAAAAACAGTATTTGACAGTATGAGTCATGTGTTCGAATTAGACCTACTAGGCCTACTGCCAACAGGATTCCGAAATGCACAAGTGATGGACTCTTACTATCAGTTAGTCACTTATTTGATTCCTAAATAATTCAGTGTTTTTGAGTGAATGATTCAGTAACGTATAAAGACCATAGACAGTCACTTATTGCCACCTACTGGCATAACAATGTAATTTGCAGAAGGGGTGAATCAAATTCACAGAAATGCACATTTTCTTCATAAATCTAGTGTGTATTTGTTGTTTCTGTACGGAGATGATCATGTTTATGTGTGTGTTTCTTTGCACAGGTAGTCGGATTGCAGAAGAGACGTACAGTGAAGCTGAGCAGTGCTATGTGCAGCAGGGACAGGAAGCTCTGCAGAAGTCTATCAGCATCCTCAGTGACCAGGACGGCTGGCAAACTGAGATTGAGACTGTAATAATAATAATAATCATATTTCATCATTCATTCTGATGAGGCCATGTATAAATGCCTTTTATGCATGCATATTTTATTATACAGTTTTATACAGCTCTTTGGTGCCCAAGGCCTTTAGAGCTGCAAACCTTTTATTTTTTTGCTCACATATACTGTAATAATAATAATTAAAACTTTGTTTTTTTTATGTGGGTTTTTCTCTCTCAGCTCAATGGAGATAAGGTGATGAGTAAAGTATTACCAGACATTGGGAAGATTTTTAAGTTGGAAGTGATGCTTGAACAGCAAACAGATGACCTTTATGAGGAGCTGGTGAATAACATGGAACAAATGGGGGAGTGGAACCCCAATGTCAAACAAGTCAAGGTGGGTAGAAATAGATCTACTGACTGCCAGATTCCTATGCTGTGTGCATTTTAGTCACTGCACTTTTGAAGGACTGCCTATCTTCTCATATCTTACTCAAAAGCCTCCATCACAGTGTAACAAAACATACAGCCACTGTTGCTTAGAGATATTTGGTATTCAATATAGTTTTGGTCCCTCTCAGATTCTTCAGAAGATCGGTCAGGATACTATGATCACACATGAGGTTTCAGGTGAAACACCTGGAAATGTGGTCGGCCCACGAGATTTTGTAAGTGTCCGCTGTGCCAAGCGCAGGGGATCTACATGCTTCCTGGCCGGAATGTCCACTCAGCACCCTGGAATGCCTGAGAAGAAAGGATTTGTAAGGTAAGTGAAAATTTGAACCACTCCCCCCACTCCCCACCCAAAAATAAAAATACAAACCTCTTGCAATGTATTAAATTCATTCTTATTTTCGAAGGGCTGAGAATGGACCCACCTGTATTGTGATGCGACCAAGTGCAGATGATCCCAATAAGACAAAGTTTACCTGGTTGCTCAGTTTAGACCTTAAGGTAAGTCAATTGCCCTCTCAGTTAAAAGGTGAAGTGAAGTATGCAATTTCTTGGATAGCCTACTTTCTCTTATTCCAGATTAATATGTAGGCCTATAAGTAAACCATTACTAGGCTGATTCCCCTGAAAGGTTGCACTGTTGGTGCAATCAAAACATTGCTCTGTTTTTGATTCAGCCAATAGCATGAGTTTGAGGCGGCACTATCTCTTTCCCAACCAATAGGGGGAGTTTTCAGGAAACTTGTTAGAAAATTAAAGTTATTTTTTCAGTTTTATTTGGTGTTTCTAGTGGCTTTAAAAATGACACAGTTTACCTTTGAAGCAGCTGTAAATTTGAATGATAGTTGATAGTTAATGCTTTAAATGGTCTTTAATAAGGAAGATCTACAAAAGTAAAGTCACTCTCAATGTAGTATCATACTATGCTTCCAAATAAGCTTAATAAGTGTTCTAATGTATGGTTTGTCCCTGTTCTCCAGGGATGGATCCCGAAAACTGTCATCAACCGGGTACTTTCGCAAACCCAGGTGGATTTCGCAAATCACCTCAGGCACAGAATGGCATCCAGTGGTAGTGTGGAAGCAGCCATTGCCTGCTGATGTCCACACTTATACCCTAAAAACATAGATGTCACAACAAAGGCAGATTCTTTTCAGGGTCAAGCTCCTCCCACCCAAAGCTGTTACACCCATTCCAGCCTACTCTTGTGGGCCTAAACATTTCACACAGATACAGAAGTTAAATTGTCCATCAAAGCGATATGCTGCTCTTTGTTCAAGCCACACAATTTCAAATGTTTTCACGTTGCATGCACAGAACTATAATAACTAAAACATTTATGCTGTAGGTTAGTGGGACATTGTAATTGAGGTTTAGAAAGTTTCGATTTCAACCTGGTAAACTCAGTTGACTTCCTCTGTCACCTCCATTTTGTGGCTTTAACTTCCTTTTATTCACTCATATACTTCTGCAGAACACCACTGACTATCAATTTATGGGTTTATTAGTTCATGTTTTATCATTGTTTGTGTAAAAAAAGTATTTATTTTAAGTTAATATTATTATTGCTTCACCCTGGAAAAGGATGTCTGCTAAACGAATATTTAATAAATCTATTAAAACGACAAACTACAATATCAGTCTTTTTGTTCACGGTTGTATCACAAGAGGAGCAGAAATTATGACTGAAGACTCATTTTGCAGACTGAGTAAGGAAATACAGGAAATAGCTTCATCAACATACTTTGGCAAGCCACTCAGCCAGTTACATAAACAACATTTTGAGTCAGTTATGCCCATTAGCGTCTCAGCGATGTTCAAGCAAATTGCCCCCGGAAAGGGAATGTGACTCGTATTAAAGCCAGAATATTCAGTCCATAAAAATGTCTTGTCGTCTGGACTGAATTAGCATGAGCTTGCCAAAGCAAGGAGGTGTTTGGTCATTCACATGTGTTTTAGGAACTTCTCGGCTCCTTGAAGGTCTGCTTGAGCCAACATTGCACAAAGCAGGAAATGAGGTCAACACTGATGTCCTGGCCAAAGGCAGGCCACATTTGCCTCTCTAATGTTTTTCATTTTTTCCAATGCAGTTGGCCATTTCTGAGTATATTGAATCAATTTCAAAGCAAAAGTTGTGTAAATGACCTCTCTGCATTCACGGTGTTGGGAGATTTCTGAAAGACACATGTTGAATATGTTGTTTATATGCCTATGTGGTGTTTTAATATGCTTTGAGAAAAACTATGTACAAATTCATAAGTCAACACCATTGCTGATTATTTTCTGATTAAAACTGCAGTGAACCAAAGACAGTCTGAAAAACGGGGTTTGAAATCGCTGGTGTTTCTGACATCACAAACTACCATGTAACCAATCACATCACCGTGTGATCATCAACGAGTGGAGTGAGTGGAGGTGGGGCTAATTTGCATATTCATAGAAGCATGTATGCTAAATGAGGCAATGGGTGTAGAGTTACATTCAAGCTATTTTAAGGCATGAAGAAATTTTTTCAAAGAAAAACAAATGCTTAAATATGTAATTTTGGTGATCAAAGATGAGTTTAAAGGAGAACTCCGGTCAATTTTAACATTGAGCTCATTTTTTTGTAAATTTGGAGTGTTGTCAATACAGAGAACAACGACAAAAATCGGTGTTGCCTACACCGTGTTATCCTCTTTTTAAAATTTGCACCCTGTTGACTTCAATGGGGCAAGTTTTAAACCTGCTTTTAGCCTCTTAACATCCTTGATGTGTCATTACAAGTGCCCAGCCATGTTAGATGATTCCTTCAGAGTGAACACGGGTGAATCTACTGCAGTAGATGCGAAAGATATGAATAAAATTGATGTTATTTCAGCCAGCGCTCATACCTGTATTTACATCCTGTTTTCGGTCGAAGTCCACAGTAATCGATTGTCGAGTTCACGCGCATATGTTTAGTTACCTATGATCACGCGCGTGAACTCGACAATCGATTACTGTGGACTTCGACCGAAAACAGGATGTAAATACAGGTATGAGCGCTGGCCGAATTATTATCATTTTTATTCATATCTTTCGGATCTACTGCAGTAGATTCACCCGTGTTCACTCTGAAGGAATCACTCACATTGGCTGTGCACTTGTAATGACACATCAAGGATGTTAAGAGGCTAAAACCAGGTTTAAAACTTGCCCCATTGAAGTCAACAGGGTGCAAATTTTTAAAAGAGGATAACACGGTGTAGGCAACACCGATTTTTGTCGTTGTTCTCTGTATTGACAGCACTCCAAATTTACAAAATAATGAGCTCAATGTTAAAATTGACCGGAGTTCTCCTTTAAAGGGATACAATTATTGACAGGGGACTTTAAATTAGTACGTTATTATTAGTATTTGTTATCCAGGTGTGATCAGAACACTTTTGGTTCCACCAACACCCTTATGATCTTAGACAAGATTGTACATACAAGCTCAGTTTGTTCTTTGTATTTAAATCCATTTTATCTCATTTGCCATTATAATGTAACTGTACAGTAATCAAGAAAAGATGTGTATGCAAATAGGATTCAGAAATTAAACCTTAAAAGGATGAGCAGTTGGAACAGAAAGAGTGTCAAAATCCAAAACTCAAAATGATTTATGCAAATTTTATTTCCACTTAAAAGTAATTTATAAGCCTGGCTGCATTACACTTTGCTGGTACTCATAAATGGGTAGTTGTATGAAAATGTTATTTTTTAATTTTGTTTTAACCAAGTTTGGACGCTCTTCCTTCTTTATTACTAATTTCCACATTTAAAGGAATTGTTCACTTCAAAATGAAAATTCTGTCATCATTTACTCACCCTCAAGTTGTTTCAAACCTGTATGAATTTCTTTCTTCTGCTGAACACAATGGAAGATATTTTGAAGAATGTCGGTAACCAAACAGTTGATGAACCCTATTGACTTCCATAGTAGGAAAAAAAATACCAGAAGAGCTCATTTGTTCTTTATATTCTAAATTTTAATATCAAGAGGTGAACATTTATAAGGAATGTTTCCTCGGGGGATATCCTATGAAGTAGTTTGGATGATGCACTGGAGAGGGTGTGGAATGCAACTCATAGATTGACAAAACAAAATAAACCTTTTTATATTACTTGCACCACCACACCACACAAATTAAGAACATAATAATAATAAACATTGGCATATATTAACAAATGATTGGGTTGGTGCAACTTTTTTTCTGATCCTCCTCTTTTCTCTCATAGTTTTTCACATCGACTTGTTTGATTTGTGTTGGAGCTAAGCTCTGCAGGAAAGTGGATCTTGAGGGCCAAAGTGGCTAACCCCTGTTACAGAGCTAGACGTGGATCTAATAAACTTGGGTACAACATGTACAGTATGTAGACTGTATTATGATGACACCTACTGAATAGGCTATGACACAAGTTGGAATAAAATGTCATCAGCCTGTGCTAGTGTTAAATAGTGCAAGATAAATCGCACTTTGGCATTTGTGGCTTTTAAGTGCGCTGAAAAAAAGAGGAGGAACCGAAAGAGGAGAATGTGGACAAGGTCATGACTAGAAAAGAGGCCAACTTGGCATGCCAATTTTGCTAATGGAGCTTGAGGTAAGTAGTTTTAAGTTTTCGTGTTGATCAATACGCCCTTTCATGTATGTTTTTTGGCTAGATAGTAGACTAGCCAATGAATGAGGAATTGTCCATGATTTGTTTTCTGTAAAATATTTTTGTGGCATGATATACATGTTTGCCAATGGTGTTGTTTATTAACTTAAAATGTTATGTAAGGTATAAAGGTTTACTTGTGATAAGAATGTAGAAAATGGATTGTAAATATGCACTTGAACATATGACATATATAAACGTCCTTATTTGTTGTATTATGGTAATGTCCTAGAAATTAAATGACATGCATAGTTGTATTGGAATTGTATGACACATTTTTTTTTTTTTTTACTTTTTTGGTGACCTCGATGGAATAAAATGTATAGCTTTTGCCTACAGTTTTGTGTCTGGATCCTTTTTCTGCCTTCATTCCATGTGGTTTGCATCTACTCACTGGATGTTCTGCACTTTTGTATGGACTGATTGAATCTTAGATTTTTGAATCTTAAAAATGTCATAAAACGGCATAATTATACAAGAATCCTTTCAGATTAAGTAACCGACTGCTGTCTCTTTGAAACAAAACGAAACAAACAAAGAAAAAAACAAAGCAAAGCGTGTGTTTTGATGTTTTGCCATTTGCATAGTTTTAGGAAATTCTCTGTTACTTGAAGGACTGTTGAGACGAAAGCATTTAAGAATAAACTATGCCATTATTTACTATTATTATTGTTGTTAGTTATTGTGAAAATACAAATATACACTCACCTAAAGGATTATTAGGAACACCTGTTCAATTTCTCATTAATGCAATTATCTAATCAACCAATCACATGGCAGTTGCTTCAATGCATTTAGGGGTGTGGTCCTGGTCAAGACAATCTCCTGAACTCCAAACTGAATGTCAGAATGGGAAAGAAAGGTGATTTAAGCAATTTTGAGCGTGGCATGGTTGTTGGTGCCAGACGGGCCGGTCTGAGTATTTCACAATCTGCTCAGCTACTGGGATTTTCACGCACAACCATTTCTAGGGTTTACAAAGAATGGTGTGAAAAGGGAAAAACATCCAGTATGCGGCAGTCCTGTGGGCGAAAATGCCTTGTTGATGCTAGAGGTCAGAGGAGAATGGGCCGACTGATTCAAGCTGATAGAAGAGCAACTTTGACTGAAATAACCACTCGTTACAACTGAGGTATGCAGCAAAGCATTTGTGAAGCCACAACACGCACAACCTTGAGGCGGATGGGCTACAACAGCAGAAGACCCCACCGGGTACCACTCATCTCCACTACAAATAGGAAAAAGAGGCTACAATTTGCACATGCTCACCAAAATTGGACAGTTGAAGACTGGAAAAATGTTGCCTGGTCTGATGAGTCTCGATTTCTGTTGAGACATTCAGATGGTAGAGTCAGAATTTGGCGTAAACAGAATGAGAACATGGATCCATCATGCCTTGTTACCACTGTGCAGGCTGGTGGTGGTGGTGTAATGGTGTGGGGGATGTTTTCTTGGCACACTTTAGGCCCCTTAGTGCCAATTGGGCATCGTTTAAATGCCTCGGCCTACCTGAGCATTGTTTCTGACCATGTCCATCCCTTTATGACCACCATGTACCCATCCTCTGATGGCTACTTCCAGCAGGATAATGCACCATGTCACAAAGCTCGAATCATTTCAAATTGGTTTCTTGAACATGACAATGAGTTCACTGTACTAAAATGGCCCCCACAGTCACCAGATCTCAACCCAATAGAGCATCTTTGGGATGTGGTGGAACGGGAGCTTCGTGCCCTGGATGTGCATCCCACAAATCTCCATCAACTGCAAGATGCTATCCTATCAATATGGGCCAACATTTCTAAAGAATGCTTTCAGCACCTTGTTGAATCAATGGCACGTAGAATTAAGGCAGTTCTGAAGGCGAAAGGGGGGTCAAACACAGTATTAGTATGGTGTTCCTAATAATCCTTTAGGTGAGTATATTCCATTAAAAAAAATCATAAAATGGAATATACATAAATTAAAAATATTATTTTATATATTTTTAGATTAAGCACAGAAGTCACTGTTTTTGCTGAAATACTGTAAAAAAAAAAAAAAAACTTTACAGCGTGACATTAAGCACTCCTACAGCACCGGAAGTCTATTTACAGTAGAAGAACCACAATTCCCACAAGGCGTCGGGGTTTTCAGTTACTGTGGAAAGGGGGAAGGGAAGCCGAGATTGGAGGGAGAGAAACTGAGGTAAAAATAAAACTAATGTTTAATACCTATCATGTAATTGCGTAATTAGCAGCTAAGAAAGACAACGCTACATTGTTCGCACGTTTTGGTGTACATTGTCTCGTAAACGACTAATTATAGGCAAGTTAGCTAAGCTAGAAGCGAGAGTACAAAAAGATTGAGTTTAATGTTAGCTCGAGCAGGTCGCGAGACAGACGCTTTACCAGTCACTGACTGAAATGTGACATTAAATAACCATTTTTTAAACTGAAATAAGTAACGGCAGGTTTTTAGTGCTGAGGTAAATGTGAGCGTTTCGTGTTGCTCATTTAACTTGAAGAGAATGAGGAGGGGGCTGAAATGTACCGTTATTTGTGGCAGAAATAGCCTAACTGTTGTGCGAGTAAGTTGGTCAGTTTTTGTTGTTGGTCTTTATCATGATTAGCCGTCTGATAAATCTTTCATGCTTGATATATGTTGCTATATTAGTGATTGCTGAAGTAAAATACGTGTAGAGTAATACCGTCATGTATCTAGATGATGGTTAATGTATCTTTTGTAAAGGTGTTTGACAGTTCACTGGATGCTGTCATACATTCATGCTGTGCCGCATTTGGAACTGATGCATCATATCTGATGTCGCTGATATCCAAATTAACGTTAATTATCGATTAATACTTTGTCTTTTGAGTTGTCTGTCGTTCATGTTTATTATAATGTTTAGTTAGTTAAGGTTTTGTGAGTCAGGATATAGATGACGTCACCCCTCATCCGTTTTATTTTTATGAATGCAATAGATTCAGTTATCCGCCGTATAAAGCCTGTCTGCACATTAAAGACATTGCAAAACGAAAAGAACCGTTTGAAATTGCACCTGTGTGGTAATTGATGATCGTATTACTTCATCTATTTCGATTTCATAGGGATGCAGTTTTGATAAGATGACGTCATCCCGTTTGGATGCCTGTTTTCTGTGCAGCGCTCCTTTACATTGTTCTGTAATGAAAACTGGAGAGTGTATCATGCCTATATATTCTGCACACGGTGATATTTGCGTTGTATATACCTTTTGAAATATGTTATATATTATACAATTTGCATATTCTCTAATATTTATTATTGTATCCTACAGAGACAGTTGCTGACATCAGAAGGCCACAGGGAGGATTCTGAAGAGACCCTTAGTAACCCTCAAATCCATCGTTAAACTCCCTTTTTAGCGACATCCCCATAATAAGCCTTCAATCCTCCAAGTAGAATTTCATCAGAGTCATCAACACAGGCACTGTCAAATACAGCTTCATCACTGCTGTACCCAATCAATGTCTGATTTCTGCTCCTTTTGCAACACTCCAGTCTCACATAAGTGGACCTATAACAAGCCTAAATTTCACCTATTAACGTTCCACAGACCCGGTACAATTAGCACTTGACGGACTTGAGAAATCCATCTCTAACAAGGCCATCACGATTCACAACTCGCTGCACAGTCCCACTAGAACAAAACCTTAGGCTTGTTACTACTGAAATTATGCTTCTACTCCTTGGCCCAACTTTGTTTCTACCAGCCCCTCTTTGAATCTCAAGAAGTGGCACGGTTAAACAATGCACTACTGAAAGCTCTTCTGCTGTTTCAGTCTTAATCCACGCTTGTAGGACAAGGAGCAGGTGCTTCTGAAAGCGTTAAAAGTGCTCTAGAACCATGTGTGTCCAGTGTGCAGTGTTTACAATTGGCCTAGTCCACAGGATGGGTGGACAGTAGGGGGACAGCGAGACAGTGGACTCATGTCATGGAAGGGGTTCTTGCTATCGCAGTACATACAGAGGTATGTATGACATCCTTACCTAGAGTACTACAAGCCACTACACTTACACTATACTTCCACAGGTAAAAAAAAAAAAAAAATCAAATCAGATCTGTTTAATATTTCAGCTGTTAGTATTAGACAGCAAAATATATATTTCTCATAAGAAAAAGGCCCATTTGTCTCCTCTAGAGTTGGGTTCCCAAAAGTTTTGTCAGCAGAACTTCTTAGGTGTAAAATGTTTACTTAATATAGATTTTAATTTAATATTTCAACAATTTTACGACACAAATGCATGTTCATGGTTAATGGTCACATGACATTTAAACATAAAATATATTTTTTAGTAAGTCAGTGTTTTATTTTGATAGTTTTTTATTTTAAAACTATTTTAAAAATTGTTTAGCTGATTCTTTGCATCCACGTCATGCATTAAAATCGTGCACAGCTAGCCATAAATGATCCCGCTTATACATGGTCATTTACGAGCATTGACAAGTTAAAGCTGTTATTAATGTTTGTAGCACTAAATTTGATGGCAAGGGTTAAAATGACGGTTATTTTCATCAACTAAGACTTGTTAGATCTAGCATTTTGCCTGCTTTAAATCAGACAAATAAAGTAGTGCGGTAAGGTTACATTTATTTGATTGAATTATAACATTTATTTGAATTAATTAGCCTATCAAGAGAGAGATGTGTGTGTGAATTACCTGTGTCTGTGCAGTGTCTCTACTAACTAGTGTTAGTTTTGTCAGCTATTTTTTAGTCCTGTGTTAAATGTACTTTTTAGTTTTTATCATATTTAGTCAACCTTGTCCTGTTTTTGTTTGGTGAAGTTTTAGCCGACTAACCCCTGGTTTCACTGACAAAGGATTAAACCTAGTCCCAGACTAAAACGCATGTTTGAGCTGTTTTAAATGAAAGCAACTTGCACTGGCATATCTTAAAATATATCAGTTCCCATGTTTTTTTCTAAGGCACGTTTATAAAAGCTACTTAATGTCCTAATTGAACTAAGGCCTAAATCTGGCTTAATCTAAGCCCTGTCTGTGAAACCAGGCCTAAATGTCAGGGATTTTTAGTCTAGTTTTAGTCAGTGAAAACTGTTCACATTTTTGTCATGCTGCATAATGGTTAAATTGATAATCACAATTATTTTGCTCAAAATTATAATCACATTGTCATTTGAGAAATTTATTTTTACATTTCATCAGAATTATTGCACTTTCACCTATAACAAACCCACAAATCAAGAGATAAAAACTTAAACGTTCCACCGAGAAACTGTGTGTTCTGGTTTCTTGGGGAACACAAAATATTTGCGAGAGAACAAACAGATAGATAATGGCTCTGGATTGTTTACAATATTATCGGATCTGTTGTGTTAACGTGCAATCAATATTTATTCCTTTAAATAATATGGTTATATTTTTTAATACCAGTATATTGTGACATCCCTAATCTAAACTGCTAATTTTATACAGTTTATTTGGGAATAAGGAATTTTTTATTAATTTAATTTGTATTAATTTAATTTTTATAAAGTTTATTTGGTTTACTAATGAATTTTTGGAGAAAGATCAAAGTGTTTAATGATTTTAATGAAGAAAGTCAAAGATCTTTAAACGAAACTGAGAACTGAAATAAAACATAGAAGTCCATTTAGTCTGCTCATCTATGAAAAAGCCAAACTATACTGTACTATAGTATACTAGCTCAGGACTGATTTTGTAATATTGGGGCATGCATATACACAGATGTCCAGTTGATGCTGCATTTAAAATTTCTTAACAGGTGATGCATACCATCATTTACACCTCCTCTCTTTGTTTTACTCTGGGAGCAGACAATACAGAGGGAATTTCACAACATGGAAACCACACTGACTAGGGAGATTATATATTGTAAATTAAAAGCACTATTCAAATGTAATCGTAATTGCATTTGTAAAGTGCTCATAATTTAGACTTTAAATTATGACTTTAGACTTTAAAGTGCAGCTTCAAATGGACATTGCAATTCCTTTTAAAATGTTCAATTGGAAATACTTTGATAGAATTCATTTCAGACATACTTGCATTTTAAATGTAGTTGAATTTCAAACATTTGTGGCAGCTTTTCAAAAAAATTTGGGGAAAGGAATAATATTACCAATACAGATTTTTTGTTAACACTTTACAATAAGGTTCATTAGTTAACATTAGTTAATGTATTAACTAACATGAAATAACTATGAGCAATACATTTGTTACAGTATTTATTAATCTTTGTTAATGTTAGTTAATACAAATACAGATGTTCATTGTTTGTGCATGTTAGTTCACAGTGCATTAACTAATGTTAACAAATACATCCTTTTATTTTAATAATGTATTAGTAAATGCTGAAATTAATATTAACTAAGATTAATAAATGCTTTAGAAGTATTGTTCATTCTTAGTTCATGTTAACTAAGGTAGTTAACTAATGTTAACTGATGAACCTTATTGTAAAGTGTTACCGATTAAAAAAATATATATATATATATGTATTTTAATTTCTCCCTTTTAGGGCTTGAATGGTTTTCCACAAGAATGTAAGCAGACAGAGGACCTAACCAATGGGCACTCCAAATGCACAACTGTGAGAACACACTGCTAAAATTTGTTCAGTGAAACCATGTCTTGTCACTATTTGCATGGATCACGGTTGCTTTCTGTTGCTGTGCTTTGGATTTTTTTTTTTAGATCCTAAATGGATTGTCTCCAGGTAATTGCATCAAAGAGAATGGCAACGTGAATGGCAACCCTTATCTCAAAACTGTCCCAGTGAGTATTTCACTTAAACAAAGTCACATGATGTTACTGGTTTGGATAGCAATGGTAACTGTGTGAACTTGTGGTTGTGTAGATCTCAGCACTAAAACAGAATGGACTCTTACAGTCTCTGGCAGCAGGAGGCAATCAGACTAAAACAGAAGGTAAAGACTTCATCACTCAGAAACTTTTTACACACAGAATGATGTCAGTAGTTCAGCAACATCCTTTACTCTATATGTGTGGTTTTTTTTTTTCTGTCTAGAGGTGAGCTTGGAGGTGGAGCGAGCACAAGAGGAGTGGGATGCCCTGGAGAGCATCCAACCAGGTGAGACCAATTACCTTGTCACCATGGAAACAACGTCCTGTCAGCCTGGATACTGAGCACATTACGTCACCATGACTAAGCATACGCCCCTACCCTGGAGAGATGGCATCACCTCCTTGGCTAAAATAGATACATTACGAAACCTGATCGCTGTCAGATACAATCTGGAGCATTAGCATCTCTTGGTGAGATATGTGGGCAACAAATGGGCAATGATTTTTACTGCACAATAACTATATATAGACATAGGAGTGGGTGATATGACCAAATTCTTTTCTTGACATGAGACATTTTAATATAATTTTAGCAAAATATCTGTCCCCTGACAGATCTCAGTAAATAAGGTGTCATGAAATATCAGACTTGTTTAGGCTCTGTAAACTGAACCATAAACTGCTCTGAAACTCTCAAAATGTGACCGAGATTTAGGGCTGCACGATATTGAAGAAAAATGTGATATGCGATATGATAATGCTCAAAGTGTGTAAAATAAACTTAAATTATCTTTAAAATATATTTAAAATGATATAGACTACATACGAGTTTAACATTCTTTTTGTGACAAGAAAACATCCCTACAACTTCTGAAAGTGAACATCAGTGTTTTACTGTAGCATAAGTGTTATTTTAACATCAGTGTAAACCACGGGGTTTAGGGTTTCAGATTATCCTACATTAGGGTTATTTAACAACAGAAACTGAATAATCAAATGTAAAAATAAACACTGCTTAGTTTTCACTGTATGGATTAAATATATACTGATTCTTATTAAAGCTACAAAAGTAATTCAGCCAAGAGCAGTGAGTGATTTTCTCTTTGTCTTTTGTACATTTGCGATATTTCGATAATTTCGATATATTATGCAGCCCTACCGAGATTCTTTAAGCCAATCTAAAGACTTTTAGCTAAGTTTAAGTGGAGTTTGTATGTTAGGTGATTTAGAATGAATTAATAATTAAAATGTTGGTTGTGCTCACTGGCAGCTGTGGAGCAGCTCCCAGACCTAGAGTATAGTGTAAATCTACAATAATTTTATTGACTGATCTAAACGTATTATTATTATTATTATTATTATTATTATTACTATTATTATAAATGTAATAATATACACTATAATATACACTAATGCTAATCCTACTATTATTATCATGAATATTATCATTGTTACTACTACTACTACTACTACTATTATTATTGTTATTATTATTAGTATGATTACTACCTCCACTACAACTCTACTACTATTACTATGATTGTCTTAAATTGCCTCTATACCTATCTACCTATCTATACCTATTAGGGGTGGGCGATATGACCTAAAATTAATATCACGGTATTTTTCATCTTTTGAACGGTGACGGTATAATATCACGGTATAACTTTTTTTTTTTCACCAATAAAGAAATTTTCATTGATTTACTCCTTGATATTTATTCCTTTATAAGCAGTTATATATTACTGTATTCTAAATATAATTAGCCTATGTTTTATCCACAACTTTAAATGCTTTAATTTAGGCTATTTTGTAACAGCGCCACAGTTTAGCGCACCACGTAGAACACTCGGGAACCGCACCTGTGGCTGGCTGCACTGCTGCTTCGTGCTCAGTAAGGAATATAGGTAGTAATCTCTATGTGTCTGTCTGTCCGTTTGCATTTTGATTATTTCGAGAACCGTTCATCCAATCGACTTCACAAGGGAGTGCAGTGTCGCATTTGGTGCAATATAGACAGACACGCGAGACGCGACACGTTCAGAATTAATAGTAAACTACAGAACAGCGCGAGCGGGAAGCGGCGCACCTCACGCGAGCAGGGCGGCTATATTCTCCGAGAACGGACACTGCACTAGTGATATAAAACGCACACAGTCTGTTAATTAAGCAATACTTTTAAGGTAGTCTAATATTTTTCTGACTAACAAATTACTGACACAGTAAAGGGTAGATTTAAATAAAGAAAAACGAAATTTAAATAAAGAAAAACGAAATTTAAATAAAGAAAAACGAAATTTAAATAGGCCTAAAGAAAAACTAAATTTAAATAAAGAAAAAACGAAATTTATATAAAGAAAAACAAAATTTAAATAAAGAAAAAAACGAAATTTAAATACAGAAAAAATGAAATTTAAATAAAGAAAAACGGAATTTAAATAAAGAAAAACGAAATTTAAATAAAGAAAAAACAAAATTTAAATAAAGAAAAACGAAATTTAAATAAAGAAAAAACGAAATTAAGTTTGCCTAAATTAAAAACGAGATTAATTTAGATTGATAATAACGGGTAAAAAGTCTAATACATTTTGTTTATTCTATTTTCCACAATGTCAAAGCAACAGCAGCAATACAAGCTCAGGCATGCACTTCGGTTCATACAAACTCCGCTGTTCTGCGCTCTAGCCAGAGAACACTCTTGTTGCAGGAACACTCAGGCGTCGGTTCTATTTCTAGCATGCACGCGTTTTCCGCGTGGCTCGAGCCGCGCCTGAGACGCGTGTCTCACGCAGGCAGTGTGCAAACTCCAACCTTTTAACATGGGAGCCGAAATAAAAACAGACACCCAACGCAGCTGAGACTCTCACGCCAGCAGCCAGTGTGTCGCCGGCCTTATTCAAGCGCGAATGAGAACCGTTTCGCGGGGGATCCCAGGTGTCAATAAAACAAAAACAAAAACGTTTTTTCGTTGTTGTTTTATAAATGCTCTGACAATTGTTTAATAAATGTTCAATCAAAATGCAAAACATCGCGTCTTTTTTTTTTTTTTTTTTTTATTTTTATTTTTTTTAGTCGACTAATCGTTGTGCAGGACAGGACTTTGGTCGACTAAGCATTTCTTTGGTTGACTACAGCCCTAATGTAAATGCAGCCGTTCAAGGAACATAATTGATTTATTATGGTATTGACGGTATTAGAAAATCCATGTCGTGGCGCAATGTCACACCGGTGATGACTATGACACCGGTGTACCGCCCACCCCTAATACCTATATCACTAAGATATCCCATTACTTACCAATGTACCTGCATACACCACTATATCGATATCCATAATTAGCTGTTTTCTCTCTTTTTCTTTTTCTTTTTCTCTCTCCTGTATGTATATGTGTGTCATTGATTCCTTACCTTGTATACGCTACTGTTTTGTTAATTGGCAATAAGTTTTTTTAAAAAGGTTTAGAAGTTTTCAAACACTAATTAAAGGAGCGTTTACTGTTCCCAGATCCAGTGATCTGACTTGCTGTCTAATCCCGACATAGACATTCTTATAGATATGGATCCTCATAATTGACTGTTCAAACTACTGGTCAAAATTATGGGATCAGCTTTTTTTTTTTTTTTAAGCGATGTTTTATGGTGTCCACAACATTTTTTAGGAGCACAACTGTTTTCAACATTGATAATAATAAGAAATATTTTTTAAAGCATCAAATCAGCATATTGGAATGATTTCTGAAGGATCATGTGACACTGAAGACTGGGGGTTGAATGACTTCAGATTTTTTTTAAGCCGTCATGTTTGGGAGAGGTTAATAATCGCCTCTCGTTTCCTCCTGTACACTGCGTGACAAATTTCCTGTACTTTCAGCCCAACTCAAAAAAGAGTCGCTCAAGTCAAAAATTGGCTCAAAATCGGATAAAAATCGCACAGGGTATGCCCGGCTTAAGAGTATTCCAGACTATTGCCCCTATTCTACTTTCTAAAATATAAAATAAGAATTTCTTACAATTATTGTGTCATATATGCAGTGTGTTTTCATGATGTTTGAAGCAGGCAGTCAGTGCAGCCAAAAGTTTAGAGATTTTTTTTAACATGACAGTGATTTTAAGGTGCATGCTTTCATTGCTCAGAACTGTTCATCTTTATCATAAGTCTCTTTTCATCTTCGCTAAATGAATGAGCGTGTGACTCCCCATCTCTCAAACCAGCAACAGATAAAGGGAGCGTGCTATTATTTATATCAAAATGTATTTTGCTGTTTGATGATCGTGCAATGTGTCTTTTATAGTTCTTGCTGAGGATCTCACTCCATCACCACTGATCTCCTTCAATGAGGCTCTGCAGCATTTTCAGACCACTGATCTTGGAGACCTGCTTGTGAGTTTGTTTCAAGTGAATATGCATTATGACACTATGATTGTCATGACTATTGAGACCATTCTCTTTCTTTTTTCTTTATTTTATACTTTTCTCTTCTTTGCTCTTCTCCTCTATCAGAAGAATATTCAGCCCACCATTCACAGGACTGGATTGGCTGCCATCACCCATTTCCTGTTTGGACCTCCACGGCTACACAAAGACCTTGTAGAAGAGAGAGACTTAGTGTTTGCCATCGCACAATGTGAGTTGAACATGTGACTTGACAAGTCAGGTAGCATGCTTTGTTTTATTGATTACATACATCGTTTTACTAATATATTCCAATGGATAATTTGTAGGACTGTCAAAATGATTGTGTTAATGCATGCAATTTAATTCTATTTAGTTTAACGCGTTAAAAATATTTAATGTAATTAATGTAATTAATATTTAAAGCAATTTTTCCATCAATCATTGGCTAGCGTTACAGTATATGATCAAGCTCTTGTTCATGCAAATACTTTTAAACCCAGGGTTCCCGCGGGGTCTTAAAAAGTCTAAAATTCTGAACTTTAAATTTAAGGCCTTAAAACGTCTTAAAAACGGCCAGATTTTCTTCAGTCAGGTCTAAAAAAGGTTTTACCCTCATTCATTTCCAGAAACGCTGGCCACAGAAAGTTATTACAAAGTAGCAAAAAAATATCGAGTCGTAGCCTACAAAGCGGAGCTCTAGAGCAGGGGTCTCCAACACGTCGCTCGCGAGCTACCTGATTTGAGGTAGCTCGCCATATCGCGTCTTTTGCGCGCTCAAGTTCGTTCAAATGTAGGCCGCGCGCTCATAATTGAAGCGACGCGCTCGTTTTTTTCCAGGCGCAGCGAGCTAAAAAAAAATCTCAACTCTTCAGAATGCCGCAAACGCACCGCAGGTCATGTGACAAGAACCAACTAATCAGCTTTGCCCTTTCCGTAACAACATTGAAAGCTCAGTCAACAGGAACGATGCGGGTGCACCCAAACACTACGGGTGTTTTTCTCTTCTCCATAAATAAATCTTGTAGCAGAGTCACAGCAAGCGTTTTTCGGTGGTGGAAATCCATTAGCCACTAAAACTTCTTTGTCATTGAGGATAGCGCATTGCATGGTTGCATAGCAACGACAGACGCCATGGGAAAATCGGACCGAATTTTACTATTAATATTAAAAGATAAGCTAAAGTGCATTGTAAATGTCAGTGATTTATCCTTTTTGACTCATTCTTTTTATAAAAAATTATTTAAAGTCTGAAATATGTGAGGTTTATCTTTTTATAAAAACCTTTTTTGTCAAAACTTTATTTGAACTTGTACATGTTAGCATATAACATGTTGCAAGACACTTTTAAAATCTGGCTATCATTTCTAATGGTATTATTTTAATGTTCATGCCATTTCATCTCTAGTTATGATCAACTATGATCAACTAAAATCAACTAATTATGTATTTTTTACAGTATAATATGCAAAGTACAATTTTCTATAAAAACAAATTATATCTGATTCTGTTCTTTTCTCTGACACACGTTGTTGGGTGTGGAAGATTACTAATGTGATTGGTTTATCTGTAAATTAAATTAATGCTTTTTCAATTACTGAATTCATTGAAATAAAATGAATTCTTTGATTTGAATATTTTTTTGGCAATGCGTCATGTAGGTCTTAAATTTCAATCTTTATGATCTTAAAATGTCTTAAAAAGGTCTTAAATTTGACTTTCTGAAACCTGCAAGAACCTTGTAACCATTCAAGCGTGATAAGACACAAAAGAGAATGCAGTGCAGTACTGGCAGTATATTTGAGTCTGTCAGCCTAATAAACCTGCTACTATAATGACTAAAAAAGAAAATCACTCACTGCTCTTGAACATTGCACAAAAAATATACTGCATTTATGTTGTTTCTACTGGAGGATAAATTTGAAATTTTTACAATATAAAAATATAGTAAAAACTGATGTTAATCTTAATGTTAGGTGCGATTAATTACAGAAAAATGTTTGATTAATAATAATAATCAAATAAATTTTTTAAAATTGATTGACAGCACTAATAATTAGTTTTTTAGTGTAGAAGAATCAGTTAAAGAGGTGGTGAAATGCATTTTCAGATCTTTTCTGGAGTTTAGCTTATTCATTTTGCAGAGAGCACACTTCCTTGATTTACATACAAATGTTAAGGGGCGTGTAGAGGAAAACCGTGACATTACGACATCATTTCAGAAAGGTGGAAAACAAAAGATCATTTTTGAAAATGGGGAGTTAGCTTTGAGTTATAAAACTGAGTGTTTTTTTTTTTTTTTGTAGAGTACCCTTTTTTATAAATGTAAATATAAAGGACATTTTTAATTTTCTATTTCATGACCTATTTTAAGTTGTTCAGATGGCTACCAGAGTAACTGATTAAATTAGGGATGCATAGAATTGGATTTTTTGGCCGATACCAATATCCATTTTAACGAAAAACGATTAGCCTATACTGACATTTATCACTTGCTTACTTATTTGAACTTTCGTCATTAAAATATATTACAGTTTTGATCATGTTTTAAATTAGCAAAGTTCAAAAACACATGCATTAAAGTTTGTATTAATTATTTTCATTGAATATGGATTGGATCTATTTAACATTCAACTGGCCTACACAAATACAATACAAGATGAAATAACAGTGCTTTTTAAGACCCAATGCATGGATACTGTAAACATATGTTCACTTAAGGCATAACTGACTATGTTTATTAGGATACTTGCCAAGACAGTCATTTTGAGATAATTTTGTGAACTGGTACATTCAAGTGCAAGAAGACATGAAAGAGAACTCAATTCAGTGGCTTTCTTGGTGCAAACCTGCTTACAGTCCTTATCGTCGACCCCTGCTATATTTTGTACAGATTTTGTTTGGGCGAGCATTTAATTATTTACCCAGAGAGGAACATTGGATTATGCAACAAACATTAAACAACTCCGTGCTTTCATGCAGTTCATTTATAAACTGTCAGGTTTTTTTTTTCATGCTATTGCCAATATGCTGATGTTTTAAAATTGATAAAAAATGGGCAGATGAATATTTGTAGCCGATACATTGGTGCAAATCTATCTTAAATGTCTTGCATGTGTGGTGTATTTGCTTACCTTACATTTACATTTATGCATTTAGCAGACGCAAGCGATTTGCAAAAGAGGATTTAAAGCAATTTGTCAAAGAGCAATAATATTTGTAATATACAGTGCCAGGTTTATTAGACAACTAGATTAGGAAGCAGGCTAGTGAAGAGGAGAAATGCAGAGAGAAATGTTTGTGATTCTGTAGGTTCTCTGGATAATGGACAGTCAGTGCACATGCGTGTACTCCAGACCGTCTACAGGAAATTGACTTGCACTCGAGCAGACTGCCCTCGCTATGGACCACACTGGGAGAATGTGGGCTTTCAAGGTACGTCAAAAATTTAAGGCACCTGTGTTAAAAAATCAAGATAAACCACATTCATCGACTATTTAATTATTCATGATCCCATAAAATAGAAGTCACCTGTTTGTAAACTTTGTTTTTGTGTAACACTTTCATACTCCTAGGTTCAGACCCTGCTACAGATCTAAGGGGAACTGGTTTTCTGGGTCTGATGCACATTCTCTACTTCGTCATGGACCCAGAGATACTACCACTTGCTAGAGACATCTACAAACTCTCTCAGCATCCAGTCCAGGTGATGCAAAACACAAAGAAACATACACTTGCTCACGTATCATGCCTTAAAAACTACAAACTTATCATTAAATTATTATAAAAATACTTATTTGAATTTTTAACACCTGCAGAATTTTCCGTTCAGTGTGATGTCAATCAACATGACCCGAATCGCCCTCCATGCTCTTAGAGAGGAAGTGCTGTCCAAGTAAGTCATCATTTGTCACAATATTACCTGAACATTAACTGATGGTTATTTTGAGCAATATTAATTGTTTTTTTTTAAAGCTTTGAAATCATCTGGGTGTGTTTGTGTTGTAGCCTAACATAACCTCTTCAGTTGTTTTCATGGCAATAAAACATTTTATTGCTTTGTGATGTCACCTAGGGAGTGTAACCGAAGGCAACAGGTTGTAGCTGTGCTGAATGATTTTTATGTTGCAACATTCCTGCACCTCTACCAGCTGTGGAAGAACCAGCAGAAAACTATCTCGGATTCTGGCCATGTACTCAAAGGTGACTTTTCAGTTACAAATTAATAGCGTAGTATTTGTTCTTGGTATCGTTTACTGACATTCAGCAGGGATTTTAATTAACACAGTATCGTTTGAAGGGGCCATAATTTACTTTTATTTTCCCCCATAAAGTCCGCTTATGATAAGTAAAGGTTTGCTCCAAAAACATGTTTAACTCTCACTGACCCTTGTTACTGTGAATTTAAGAGTTTTACGTGTATATTGCCCTTTGTAGTTTAGAGAGTAGTCTGGAGAGCCACTTTTCTGCTGAGTTTTGCTCCAACACACCTGCCTGGATGTTTTCAGTGATCCTGAAGACCATAATTAGCTGGTTTAGGTGTGTTTAATTAGGACTAGGACTAAATTCTGATGAAAGGTGGCCCTCCAGGAGCAGGATTGAACACCTTTGGTCAAGGTAGCCTGGATGCTGAACATTTAAGTTTATCTACTTAAATGACGTCTCTGTCTGTTCTGTGATGCACAGAAGTGGAGCTTTTTGCTAAGAAGAACCCCAAGCAGATTCTCAAACGTCTTGAGGGCTACCTGAAGGAGCGACGTGCTGGGACAGGACACCGGACATCACCAGACACACTATCACATAGCAACCCTTCACCTTGTGACACTGGGTCTCAAGCAGGGAGTCAAGGCGGGAAGGAGGGGAAAGAGATAAATTTCACCGGAGTGTGTGAGCTGCCACCTGAAATGGAGGGAGAGGCGAGACTAATCTGAGAGACATAGACGAGGCATTTGATTTGTACAGTCTCGAATATCTCTCATGCTCTAACTTGGTCTTTCTCTGTTTCTTTGTTTCCTTTCTGTCCTTTCTTGCTTAAGTACACTCAGAAACAAGTCTATGTTGTAACTGTAGTTGCTATAAAACTCTTTACTGTCTTCTGTTCTCTTATAGTACATATTGGCTCTTTAATGCTTTCTATGAAAAAGACCAGTAGATTTAGTTGGCAACTATCGGTTTAAAAGGATAATCTTAGAATGACCTGCCTCAGTGGCAGCAGGTTGTCTTGAAGCTGTCAGGAAGAAAGAGGCTTACAGGCCTCATTGGTGTGCAGTTGCAGAGTGGCCTGCAGAAGCAAGCACCTTACCCACGACTGTGGTATTGAGTGAGAAAGACTTCCTGTGTGAAGGCCTGACTATTAGGCATGTATTTGATTGAGTGAAAGCCTTGTGGTCTTCATGGTCATTTGAACATGTTCACTGTGACCGAGTCAATGTTCAAGAAAGTTGGCAGAGTTTATACTGATGTTGAAGAAGATGTTTTATTTATATAGCGAATATAAACAAATGTTGGCTCTTTACTCTTCACTGTTGAAAAATGGAATGAGGTATCAAAACATTGGATGGAAATAGCCTCAATAGGCCAAAGTTTTGTTTTTTTAAAATCCCTTTAGATAGAGTCCCTTTAGAGAGATAAATGTCACAATATGATTCAGAGATTTTCTGGCATGTTTCTGTTGGCAGGAACTCTTCAACAAGAGCCTGAAATGGTAAAGTCAGGACATCTTTTTGATGGGAAAGTGCATTTTAGTGACCTGTAGACCAAAATGTATGAATGTGTGAGTATCTATTTTGCAGTTCCGTTACAAAGCTAACATTGACCCTTGCAGACTGATCACTATTAACAGAATTTTCCTTATCAGCTAAATTCTGTTTGCGTTTTGAGCTACAATTAGGACAGTAATCAAAGTTGAATGTGATATTTGTAGGTGTTATGCTTGTCTGCATGAAGCAAAAGCCTACATGTTTCTAGCAGGTACATTCCAGTTTTAAGTAGTCATAACGTGACTGTGAACATGTGGACGAGAGTGAGGATGATCCCATGGCAAATAACTTGTGCTGGGTCATTTCTAGTATCCCGGACGAGCCCACAATGTATGTTGTCAGTCCCTGTTATGCCAGAAATAATCCTAAAAAAGTTGTTATCGGTTACTTGTGACATTACTAGCTTGTCTACTAGCTTGTCCTGAGAGAATAGATGGTGTGTTTTTAAATTGTTGGACAGTGATTAAATTGTTACAGCACTTTTAGCATTGAAAGTGTGTAAACAAGGCTTAATAGGGCTACTCGTGTTTATAAGACATGGCTTAAAAAAAAAAACATTAGCCAGGAAGCTGCAGGTCATTTAAGCTGTATGTTATACGTAAGCTAACGATTATTTCCTTCAGAGTTGCATGAGACGCGTCGAAAACTTCAATATCTAAAAGTGAATCACTCTATTGAACTTCTTGCATCTAACAAACAGCATTCAAGTAGACATGTGAGACCTGTCTATAGTATAGTCAAGGACACCGTGAGACTTGTTGATTTAAACACGAACAAAGTAGAATTCCTTATTTACTGTTGAGCCACTTCAAGTTAGTGCAGAAAATAGTTGAGAATTTGATGTATTTTTGTAATTTGCGTCTTGTTCTCCTTAGTCCAGGTCCATTAAAGATGTGAGGGTTGCAACAGTCATGTAAATTGACAGTGATGTACTGTACATTTTGGAAAAAAAAACTTAATGGGGAAAGTCTTTCCTCCCTTTGCAACCCTATCCTGCACTCTCGTCTTGTAAGCATGCCAGGTAGCGCTAGAGATGTAGCATCCAGGAATCGTTGTTTTAAATTCCTTGTTAAAAAAAGCTTGTTAATCTAACTTGGTATGGTTGCATATGTTTGTCTAAGTTACCTAGTCCAAAGTGTTGTTGTACGATATGAGTACAGTGCGTTCTGTATGTTTCAGGTTTATTTGTTACGCTCTTATTTTATTATTTTGTAGTTTTTTTTTTTTTCTTAAACGACACATGAATATAAATACTCAGTGGATGTATATTAGAAGTCCTGTCACTTTAGCCAGTTTAATTTTATATAAAGCAGAGTAGTATTTTATAAACTTGAATAAGAGCAAAAGCATGATGGGAAAAAGAATGTTTATATACAAAGGCAAATCACCCTTTCCTGGGTTATTTAATATAGTCTGGCTGGTTTGTATTAGTTTATATAAGCAGGTTCAACACTTTCATAATCCTATATATCCGAGTGAATTCAGTGCTATTGTAAACTCCACAGCAAGCATTGTATTTCAAACCCAATGATTTGTTTTCCACACTGACCTGCTGAAAGCAAGAGTGAATTTTATGATGTTGCGTAGAAGTATGTCAGCTAATTTCAGTTTCAAGCGGTTAAGAGGAGACACATATTGTCAAGTGAGAGTACTGGCCAAAAAACGATGGAAAGCACATGTACATTTCCTTCTGTTTTAGGATATTTCAAGCTCATGTGCAGTTACTAGCTGGTTACTACTCAAGTGTGCTCCTATCTTGCATACTACAGTAGCTCACAACTCCTATGAACAATCAAACCTACAAATCAAGCAATCCTAATCATGATATGAGCCTGGTTTGGCACCTTTTCTTGTATATGTGTGCACAATTAGTTGTTTAGTTGTTGTTTTGCTGTTTTTTTTTTGTTTTTTGTTTTTTTAAAGGAGAGGGTGGTCTGTATGTGAGATGACTATTAATGTATCTTCTTTTCTTCTTCTTTAGCGTTAATCCTGCTTAGAAGAAAAGAAGATATACATACACATAAATATATATATATATATATATATATATATATATATATATATATATATATATACACAAAATTATATGATTGTAACATTATGATTGTTACCGGGGCATATTATGCATACCTCAGGCTTTCAGACAAATCTCTTCTGGGCAGACATTTGATTGAGGACAGCCATGATCCCATGTCGTAGCACAAAATGGTGTGGTGTCTCTTGCAGTAATCTACCTAGCTTGAGAATGTACTGTATGTATATGTATGTACACTAATGCAGCACTGCAAAATATTGACTTCTACAGTATATATTTCTATAGCCCATGTTTGTGAAAACCGTAGTCTTACACGCTGAAACGCAACCGAACCTTTGCTGGAGGATGTTTTTAACAATCTTAATGGTTTGACGTCGAAACAAATCAGACGATTTTGTGGCCTTTGGTATTTACTGTGCTTTTGTGAATGGTTTTTTGCAAGCGTTACAATATGTCAAAAACGATTCACTCGACTCTACTATGGCACAATGTAACAATATTTGTTTGGACCAAAAGGAACATTTGTGGGTTTGATGCTGGTTTGGAGGTCAAGCTCTTTTAATGAGTAATCTCGCCATCCTAAATGTTAGAATCTCTCCTATATGTTAGATTTCTTCCCAGTGTGTTTTAGAAGAAATCATTCCACAATACTTCATCTATCTGATCCACAGAGAGGAAATTTATTTGTTTAGAAGATACAAACCCAAATGACCAATTTGATTCATTTAGTTGCCCTGAATCAAATTACAGTAAGTCCAAAATATCCTGCACTTAATTTGAAGATGCATCATTATTGTCTGTTATGATCCTTCAGAGCATTTTATTATATCTGAACCTTGATTGTAGAATCCCTATTTTGTAATGAAAATATATTTCAGAATATATGCGGTGGTACAGTGATGTATCGTATGAAGAGTAATAAATAAATGCAACTTTAAAAACAATGTTAAATTGTGTTACATTGTAATTCCTTACATGTGCTTCTGTTTAAACCAAATGGAAAATATCAGTGTTATCGTTCTTGCATTGTAATAGTGTGTATTGACCATTAGGGGTCAGTCTACTGTAATGCCTGATGCAGTCTTAATACTAGCATATGCCTTCCTGTACTGAATGTTTTCTCATCTGTTAATGAATAACAACTGTGGTTTCCATCAGGAATTACTTTTATCTTTGTTGCTTTATAAAGTTTCAAATGTCTATGTCAAATGTCACAAGACACAGGAATTATATTGAGTTAGATATAGTGTGAATGATGATGGTGTAGACTCAGAGAATGTCGTCTTGTTTCTAGCAAGAAGACCCACATGAAATCTGTGCTGCAGAACTCCACTGGAAGCTCCACAGATTTAATGGAAATTTCCATTGAGTAACAATGAACACTGCTTTTTATTCATCTCTCTGTATAATATCTACATATACTAAAAGATTTCATTGCAAGTTGTATACATTTGACATGTTAAATGAACATGAATTTTTTTTTTTTTATTAATTATAATGAACACTCAACAAAAGTATATTGAAAAGTGACCATTGCCGTATATTAAGTTTTCTAAAAGAAACTGATCATATCTAATTCATTAATATTAACAAAGTGAACCTTATAAAGTGTTATAATTTTTTTCTTATGCCTTTAATACTTTGTTAGCATAGTTTTTTTTTAAAAAATACACCATTTTGAAGTGCTTTTCTCCTTAATATGGTAATCCAGAAAGACATTTGTATTCATTATAGGACTGTTTTTCCTGCGTACAATGAACTACACACAGCTCCTCTGAGGATTTTGGCCTACATTTCCCTGGCTGACACATCAGAACATCAAATGTAAACCTGCTGTGGATCTGATACTGTCCCTTAGTCAGGGTAGCAGATCCAGACTGCTCTCTCAGGGCTCAATTTAGAGAGACCAGTGATTTATTTATTTTTTTCAGGAATTTCTGAATCAAAGAGGACAAACATCTGGCCTGCTTTGTTGAGAGCCAAAGAAAAAGGCACATCCTCCTAAGAGGCAAGGACAAAAACAAAGTATCCAATAAATAGTTGTTTTAAATGTCCTCAACATTTATTATAATAAATGCAATATTTATTATAATTATTGGCTTTTACATCTCCTTTAGTTCCAGAATAGTCCTGGCTGATATCTGAGTCTGGCGAGGCTGAGGAGCCGCTCTCTGCTGGAAATGCTTATGCCAGATGACATCCTGTCTGGATGAAGGACACAAATGATGGCCAAGGAGTTTGTGTTTAGACGCATGCTTGGAACAGAGAACAGCACTGTTGTATTTGTCTCCGTTCTAGTACTTGGAAGGAAAGCTTTCACTTCTCTGTAATAAAAGGTTTGCATCATAAGTTTTAAAAGCATAATTCACCATTTTAACTTGTAAGGGGACATTAAAAAGGGAAAGTCAGCAGGTTATGTTGGGAGTCTGCACCACATTGACCTGTAAACAATGAAACAATACAAATTTATGGAGGAGACAACTTTGTGTTCCTAAACTTTTGTTTCTCAAATATTAATATAATAATATACAGTATGCACACAGACACTAAAATCAATAATAGAACAGGACAGATTTAATTAGGTGTTATTTTGCAGAATGTCCTGACTGCTCTTTTTCATACAATCATTTAATATTCAACAATATTATTGATCTGCCGGCATTGACTTCATTGTATGAGAACTGAACTAAGCTGGAAGATGACATCACTGTTTTCTCCAGAGCGGCTATATATATATATATATATATATATATTACTAAATGTATAACTTTTTTACAACAAAAATGAACCATCACTTAACTTAAGCTGGACTATGATGTTATTTTCTTCTAGATCTGCTGTACAGCAGAAACAAACTTTGTTGCATTATTTTCCTGTTTTCACTGTAAAGCTGCTTTGAAACAATCAGTATTGTAAAAAGAACTATATAAATAAATGTGACTTAACCTAACTTGACAATAAAGGTGAGTGGGGATGATGTACATTCAAATAATGCATGTCACTGCATGATGCCAGATCTGACACTATTTCACATGTATTAGGATTGAACCTGTGAGATTTGAGGTATATGGTGAAGGAAAATAATTTCAGTGAATGTTGTTGTTTTTTCACACAAAGGTAGGCATTTGCTAAACATCTCCTTCATGCTCCGCTTAAGAAACACAGCTGTACAGGTTTGCAATGACATGAGGGTGAGTAAATGACATAAGTTTAATTTTGGGGTGAACTGTCCCTTTAAATAATGCTGTAATTTTGTGTGATAGCTCTGTTCTTAAGTTGTTCAACTCGACATTGACTGTGAGAAGGGTTACGATACAAAAAAGCAACAGAAAGGGAGAGATAAGTTTGTCTTGCGAATGCTCATCTGAATGTAATCAGACTGTTTTAAGACTGATGGCTACATCTTTCACACATAAGCATGCTGGCCACAGTTTCCCCTTCCTACCGCTTCAGATGTTGTCGCAAGCTGCAGAACCTCTTTCCCCTTCATCACAGGCTCAGTGGTTTCTGCTAAACCTCTGTCAACATTTTAGTGTTGTGAGTCAGAGAAGCACACTGCCTTTCCATGACTTAGACGAAAGTGTTTCTTCCAGAAAAACTTCTTAAGTTTGCAAATTTAACAAAAGCTTTGTGCTAGTTGAATACTGTAGACTCTGTGTGATGAGACATTCTTTCAACCTGCTCCCCATCTGAATCTTGGGAGCCTTCTGGCTGATATCCCCCTCCTCCGTCTCTCTCTCTCTCTCTCTCTCTCTCTCTCTCTCTCTCTCAGCTGTATGTTCTGGTTCTTTCCCTGCCCCTCCCTCCTTAATGCACAATTTTCCTACTTTCATTACTTTTATACCAGCCTCTCCTTCCTTGCCTTACAAAGTCTTTTTTCCCTGCTAAGGTCTGCAAGGTCATTTTGTGGTTGGTCCTTCAGCACAATTCAAAGGCATATTTGTACATACAAGCACAAATATACAGCTCTCCTTTGAGTATGGACTGCTTGTGGTCTGGACTGCTCACAAAATACACAAGAGGTGCGTTTCACTTGAAATCCTGCCATCGTCTCTCTGTCATTTAGTATCTGTCTGTCATTGAAAAAACATTTTACCATAAACATACTTTTATGTTTTTTTGTCATTTAGGAAGCTTTATATTCATCTTTGCTATATTGAAAAGAGCTAAACATCTGCTAAACATCTCCTTTCGTGCTCCATTGAAGAAACAAAGTTGTACGTGTACAGAATAACATTTTTGGGTGAACTGTCTCCTTAAATAATGCTGTAATTTTGTCTGCCTATCTGAGCAAACCTCTTTTTAATTTAGAAAACAAACTGGTGTATTGTGGAATTTTAAAACAAGGGACATAATGAAGATTTACTTTATGGGTCAAGAGATCAGGTCCAGGAAGTGTGTGTGTGTGTGTGTGTGTGTGTGTGTTGGGGGATGATATGAGGTGTCTTTTCCATATTGCTCAGATTTTCTTGCCACTATGGGGATATTACATTAGTCTGTGACACTAAAGGCCAACAGTAATTCCATTCGAGGACTAGGAAGGAATTTTCTACCAGAAGTCATGTGTGATTGTGATTTAAGAATCTTTCTAAAATTACTTTATTAACTAGTTTTCTATAAAATACGTTTTTCTTATTATATTCATAATTATTGTACAGTGGGATTTGCAACACTTTATTTTCAATGTCATTTTTTCTAACTAGATTAGTGTAAGTTAAAATATTAGACTACTGCATAAATCACCCAACTTTAGCATAATTGTGAGAATATAAACCTGCTCTCAGTTCTCAGAGGAGAAGTATTGGCTGTGTGTATTGTGCATGCCATTGCACATACCTCCTTGCTCCTTATCTTTGCTGAAGACATTATTGCCTGGTGGTGTCCCTTGTTATCTGTCCCTGTTCTTGGTACCTTGGATCCTTATATCCTTGAACATTCCTTTCATCCTAGCTCATTTTATATGGCAAAGTATCCTTGGCATTGAGTTGATAAACCCTAGCTGAACAATAAACCTCTTAAGAAGCTTCTGTGTTTCTTCCAGTGACTGTGCATTCCTGACTGAATGGGCTGAGAATATTTGGGGCGATGAGAAATAACCTAACAATAATATATGGTGGAGCTGGTATCATATTGCTGACAGGGTTAGTTCAACCAAAAAAAGAAAAAGGAATAATTTACTCATGCATGCATCATTTCAAAATGGAATGACTTTCTTTATTCTATGGAATGCACACAAGGCTTTCTATGGAAGCATATTTTCCACATTATGATGAAAATTAATTCTCCAAAGTTTTCTGAAAGTCTTACCCATACTGCTCAAATCTCATTTGTCTATCCATATTCCAACCTACCAGCTAGGAGACAAATCACATCACATTGAGGTCAACTTCATTAAACAAAGTTTAAATTATAAGAATAAAAAAACAGTGTTGGGGAACGTTACTTAAAAAAAAAAAATGTTACAATGTTGTTTTACTCCTTAAAAAAGTAACTTATTGTGTAATGGAAAGTAATGCGTTGTTACTTTTTGCGTAACTTTTTTATTTTTTTGGCAAATGTAAAGGCTATTTTACACCAAAAGTGAAATGAATATGCCTCAGGCTGAAGGGTCTGTACAGCAGCTCCAAAATCTTTTTCCAAATTTTTGTGTAATTTTTTATTTATTTATTTTTTAAATATTTTTTTAATTTCATTTTTGTAATAAATTACATTTTTGCTTATTAGTATGGTTGAATTTGACCAAAGACATTGGTTAATACATTTTTATGACAGATGTTTGTTTTGTTGGAACCTTTTTGTGCAGTAACAACAGCTGGAAAAACTGGAAAAATGGGTCAACAAATTAAAAAAAAAAAAAAAAAAAAATCTCATTCCTCTTTTATTTGACGCCAAGTGTAAGTCTGAAATCTGAAACAATTTACCCCTTTTACTATGATTTTGAGAGTGTGTTGAATGGCACCTACTCAAAACTGTTTTAAAAGCTGCTGTGGGTATATTTTTATTTATGTTAACATACTTTCTTCTGTCCCTGCTTAGAATGGAGAGACAACTAGAAGTAAACTATCAGTAAGGTAAGTGTAAAAGTATAAGACTCGCATTTTCAACATTTCTCTGATGGTTTGATTGTCCTAACATACCAAAATTGGCTAGGCCAATTGTATCTGTTTGGCAGACTGAGTTCAGTTTATTTGTATAGTGATTTTCACAATACAATACATATATATATATATATATATATATATATACAGTGCAATGCATAAGTGAATACACCCATGCTAAAGTTGACTAAAAAGAGGAATAAAAAATCATATTTTGGAAATTGAACTTAATGCCTTAATTTAAAAAATTAGGAAAAATCCAACCTTTAAGGACACCAATTTTCTTTGTGAATGAATAATGTATCGTAAATAAATAAATGTTCTTCCTTAAAATACATGGTGCATAAGTGAGTACACCCCTATGTTAAATTCCCATAGAGGCAGGCAGATTTTTATTTTTAAGTATTTTTTTTTTTTAAATTTTAGGATACTATGCATCCTGATAAAGTTCCCTTGGCCTTTGGAATTAAAATAGCCCCACATCATCACATAGCCTTCACCATACCTAGAGACTGGCATGATTTTATTTCAGTTAGCCTAAAAGCTAGTTTGATTTGCATTGAGAGATGATCTTATGGAAAGTACCCCATGCCAATCTCTAGGTATGGTGAAGGCTATGTGATGATGTGGGGCTATTTTAATTCCAAAGGCCAAGGGAACTTTATCAGGATGCATAGTATCCTAAAAAAAATATATAAAAAATACTTAAAAATAAAAATCTGCCTGCCTTTATGGGAATTTAACATAGGGGTGTACTCACTTATGCACCATGTATTTTAAGGAAGAACATTTATTTATTTACGATACATTATTCATTCACAAAGAAAATTGGTGTCCTTAAAGGTTGGATTTTTCTTAATTTTTTAAATTAAGGCATTAAGTTCAATTTCCAAAATATGATTTTTTATTCCTCTTTTTAGTCAACTTTAGCATGGGTGTATTCACTTATGCATTGCACTGTATATATATATATATATATATATATATATATATATATATATATATAAAGAGACCAGGAGCATTGGGAAGAATTGAGGTGAACAGGAGAGGACCTCGATGGGACTTGAGCTTAGGTCAACCAAAGCTCAGCTGTTCCATATGTCAAAGCATTTCCCACAAGACTACAGCTCTGACAAAGCAATCAATCTAAATGTCTAATCGCTTGAACACTATTTCTTTAACATAACATTGAAAACCCAGCACTTAATATTACATGCCATAATGTAATTCCAGACTCTGGCAACAACTTGTCTTTAAATGTCTATATATGGCATTTAGATCTTGCCACACCTATTGCCACACACTCTTAATTCGTCTTCATTGAATGACTCTATACAGCTGACTGCATACATTTCTCTTTACCTAGTAAAACTACAGAAATATACCCTCAGAAAAAAGGATCTTAAACAGTTTTCTTTCTTTCTTTCTTTCTTTCTTTCTTTCTTTCTTTCTTTCTTTCTTTCTTTCTTTCTTTCTTTCTTTCTTTCTTTCTTTCTTTCTTTCTTTCTTTCTTTCTTTCTTTCTTTCTTTCCTACCCCCTCTCTTTAAGTCTGTTTTTACACTCCTCTGTAGCTCCTTATGTGTCTCTCCCCCCTCCCCTTCGCCTCACACCCCTCTGTCTCGCTCTCTCACTCTCTCACATTCTCTTTCTCCCTCTCCAGCACTCACCCATCCCCTTCTAAAAACTGTCCGCGGATCTCTTCTTCTGTTTGCAGCCGTGAACAAGGCACCATGCCGGGACTAAGGGACCAGGCGCCACTATCAGTTCTCTATCTGTCCCTGCTGGTTTACTTCTGGACTGTAAACGGACTGACAGAACACAGCGAATCAGAGATCAGCCACACAGCTCCAGAGCAACATGTGGAGGGCAGAAAGGCAACATCTGGAGCAGGTACAAATGACACAAGACTTTTGTCTAAAGTTCTGTTTAACTCTTATGTTCTATAAAAAGTATCAGGCTGATCTTGACTTTTGGTAATAATCCCTGAAAGCTTCAATAATCTCTATCAATTGGGTTTTAATTAGGCTAGAGGGGACGTTGGGAGTCTCTAGGATCCCAAATGTATAAGAAACAAAAAGAACCTTTAACCAAGTACAAATTTTTGGTGATTTGGAATGAAAGCACTTGCTAATTAGTATTCAGTTTTCCAACAGCACACTGCATTTACTTTGACAGGTTATATTTTGCACATAGTTTACAGCATATTTTGAGTGGTACTTTACGAAAGACAGGGATTCTTCTTGAAGGATGCCAGAGTTTTTGCAGTTTTGTGACCAAAGCTCTTGGTGACAACAGCAATACTTGCACCTGCGCTTGGAGAAGCCACGTCTAAGAAGAGAACTCACCGAGGAAGGCAAAAGCTAAGTTATTTACCTGACGTGATGTAACAAATGGTGAAGATCAACTAGCGCTCTATACTGTACGTTGAAGACAGACTTTCTTCCTTGTGTTTCAAAAGAATGTGATGGCTTCATTATTCTTGCAACTCAGATTAAGGAGTTAATTTAAGAGTTAATAGCAGCACTGTTGCTGAGGTTTGGAAAATATGGTTACTGGCAGGCTTATGGTATTCAATAACACAGCATTTCCATTAAATGCAGGAATGCAGACTCACTTTTACAAACTGGAAAGATCGGTGAAATTGCAAAGAGTAATGAGAAGAACCCAATAGGAATGTATGTATTTACATGTCTTAGGCAGGAATATCTGTAGTGTTATTTGTCACTCCCTAGAGTAGCCTCTCACAAGACTTTTATAAAGGTTGCTGCCATGGTGGGAGAGTCAGAGCCTTTTGGTTGCTTTTTAGGGTTTAAAGTCAACACGAAATCCAAATATTGACCTTATTCACTTGCTTAATACTTGTTCCTTGCCTTGTTGTGAATGATTCACTGATGCATGTAATTTCAAAGATGAAGAGTTTAATCAAAATGTAATAACTTATCTTTTCTCTGAAACGACTTTCCTTTTCCGCTGATGTCACTATGGCCTCACAGGCTATTTGATGTTGTCAACCAATTGCTATTTTAGGCATTATTTTAGCAGGCTTGCTATTTAATGCCAACTTTTCACAAACGAGTGAACAAAATCAATTGCTGCCCTACATTTTTACTTGTTGAATCTTGTTTTATTTGGAAATATGTTACATTAACCAAGCAAAATGAGGGTTTCACATCGACTTCAAGACCTTTGGCTTCTTGGCTCAGTTTTGGCCTAGCTGTGGTTCTTCATTCTGAAGATGCTCTGGTAGAACAGACTTCAAACACACTTGCACACCAGCCCAGGCTTTACCCTGGTGCTCCTGTCTGTTAGACGATTTAGTACTCTTAGACTGTCAGACTGAAAAGGATCAAATGATACTTGATACAATCTGTAAAATCTGATATTTAGGAACCCATCTGAAGTTGAATGAGGAAACTGTTCTTCACGAAACACTTGGAAAAACACTAGTAATATTTTTGGAAATTTCTGAACATTTTAAAAAAAGATTTACAATTACGCATATGGGAAGAAATGGTGAAACCCATCAACAGCTGTCATTTGTCCTGTTTCGGCCTAAACTGGCGTAGTAGTTAGTGCACATACTCTGTTGACAATAAGAGTTTGACTCCAATTGAACAATCCTGTTTCTGCTTTTCTCCTAATCATTTTGTGTTCTCTCTGGCAATAAAAATGGCAAAAAGGCCTGTGCTGAAACCCCTTCAATGCAAGCTAGTGTTGATCAACAGCTAAGTAAACTTTTGCCAGATTACTCAGAGACACCCAAGGACTGGCGTTGTGGACTAGCTCTGTGGGTAATGACTTCACAGCAACAGGCAAGAATGTTGCTTAAAACTTTCCCAGCAGGGATGAAACTGCCCTTGGGACACAGGACAGGATGAATTTCAAGGGCCAAAGCGTCTGTGTCAACATATGAGGCCATGAACTCTAAAATTGGGCCGTCTGGATGTGTGTGTTAGAGTGTAGCTTCAATTAAAGATGAGTTAATAATATGGAAATGAAGAGCCAAGAATAATTTTTGTTTTTCTAGATGTTCCACAAGTGAAGATAATCCCACCCTATGCAAAGATTGAAGTTGGACAGTACAAACGATTGCTGTGCAAAGGTGAGAGGCCAGTTTAACCATAAAATAATAATTTTGTCATCATTTATCCACCCTTGTGTCATTCCAAACTCGTATGTTTGGAATGACAAAGATGAATTTTTAGAGAACATTGTGGCTACTCTTTTCATTACAATGAAATTAAAAGTGGATTAGATCTGTCAAATTACATACTAACAAAAAATTAAAATATATATATCATGAAAGTGGTCTACGAGCAACAAGTCTTTTGAAGTCATAAAGCTTTGTGCGAGGGACAGACGTCAAATGCAAGTCGTCATTCACTAAATAAACAAGCCTAAAAACATTCTCAACTGGACAGCAAAAATCAAATTTGTTACAAAAATGCTGCACTTGAGGTTAAATTTCATTGACATTAATGGCACCATATTTGATTTGAGAGTGCAAGGAGTCATTCTTTTTATTGAATTATATAAATTTCTTCACACAGAGCTATCATATGCTTGGAATATATTGCAAGAGTATTTAATAAATAATACAATTTATAATAAAATAATATCAGGTTTTAATAAATAATAAAATAAATAATAAAAACATAAGGCAATGGCTGGATATGCATTTGTTGTTGAACTAACTCAGATGCTAAAGCTATAGTATTAATTCAGTCATTTTTCTATGTTATTTCCTAGTTGTTGGGGATGCAGAAGAGATTTACTGGTTTTCTCCTAATGGTGAGAAGATTCTAACAAAACATGACAATCTCGAGGTGCGCAGTCATGGCAATTCCTTGTCCTCTCTCATTGTTCTCAATGCCAATTTGAACAATGCTGGGATGTACAAATGTGTGGCCAGAAACAGAGACAAGGAATCACAAGCCATGGTCAAGCTGGACATCCTTTGTAAGTATTTACCTTAATATTATCAGTCAACATTATCACAATTATTATGACAGTCCATCCTGCACATTTCTGATTCATTTAACATTCTGGGTTCAGTGTTTTGTCAGTATACTGAAACACTTTGAATATATTCAGTATTTCAAATTGTAAAAATGTGTTTTTTTTCTTAAATGTTTTGTAAGGGATTAGCATTTTGCTAACTTCCACCATTTTGCTATATTAAACACATTTATTTTTGCTCAAAGATTTTAATTGTGTATGTTATTAAGTCACTTTTAATATTTATAGTCTTTTTAGATAACTTTTTTTCCTGTTTCCAGATCTGGGCCAGAAGTAGAAGGGCTGTTTGAATCATACTTGAATTAGTCAGTCATCCAGAACAATGTGTTGGAAATTAGGAGAGAATCATCAAAGTGTAGCCAGACATCCTGGTAGACAGATGCATTCCTTTTCCTTTGTACGTTCCTGTTACAAGTGTCCAAGAAGCGTGGGTTGGCTGAGGGAGTCAGTGTTGCAGTGTAGAAAACTAGACTTTTAGAAAAGCCAGAATTGGCTGATTGGTTTCCCCAAACTTGTGTGCAAAAAGTGTGCTTTTCCATTTGATCAAGCAGCTCAAATAAGTTAAGCTTGGCAGGATATTGGTTATGACACACTGTTTTCGTGGATGATAATGTTACTCTTTTTTTTTGGTCTCAGCTGTGAAACATCTCTACATTCATAAAAATATTTTTTTATTCTATTCATTTATTTGCATGGAACATTTCAATTTTACAAAAGGCTCCTTACAGTGGTTTTTCATATTATTAATATGTCTTCACATTAAGAAAAAAATGGTACTTTTAAGAAGTGTTCACTGAAAGGTTCTTTGGTGATCCTAAAATGGTTTTTCTCTGGTTTTGCTGTGAACACGCCATGAAGGTACAACACCTCAGATAAAACCTCATACCATGGTCTTAAAGACATGGCTGTGATTGAATTTTCTCTTGTAAATGATTGCTTCAAAATAAGACTATGATAAACTTGTGAAATGTTTTTACTCTTAAGCAATTTATGATGAGATAATACAAGTGAATTAAATAATGTAAATTAACTTTTTGTTTTCTTGCAGGAACTTTTGAATCGGCATAAAGTATGATCCACTTTGCAACTTATTTTAGACAAGAACTGGCTACATAGACAGACCATTGACCGACATGTGACAACCAAAAGAGCCTATTGTATCAGAACAGTACTTTGTAAACACGACCTGCACATCCTGGAATGGAAATTGCATAAGTGCAGCCAATCAGATTAGCTTGCTGTTTTCAGAAAATTACAGTTCTGTGTTCGATATGCATCAGACAGTCTGAGACTAACCACAAAGTAACCTTCAACTTCAACATGTGTGGCTATAGTATATGACTGAGCTATAAACTACAGTTTTCTAAACCCCAAAATTCAAGATGGTTACTTTTGCCAAGTTGGTTTCTTTCCTTCTCTTTCCTTCTCTCTGTGTCCTTTAAGCAAAGAGAATGCGTAGAGAAACTGAGAGGGAGGGAAGAGGAAAACGACAGAAAGAGCCCAAGCCCACCAAGAAGCCCAAAGTTCCCAAGCCCACCAAGAAACCCAAGGGCGAGAAGAAAGCCAAAGGAGAGAAGGGTGGGAAGAAGAAAGGCAAGAAGAATAGGGCGGAGACCACCACCATCACCACCACTACCACCACCACCACCACTGTGGCCCCCACAACCACTGTGCCCATTGAATACGATGAGGATTTTTATGACCCTGAACCTGACCAATACTGGGATGAAGGTTAGAAAAGCCGTTCTTATTAAATGACTCACTCAATTAGATCTGGGCATTTTGGTGTGATTGGAGCAGAACATTGACTGCCTTGGTTCTGTAGAAGTATTGTCTCCACTCATTTTCTCCTTGGGGATTTTAAAACATTCTTCATAAAGATTCCTCAACCAAACCAACCAGTTCAGAGATGAATAACAACATTACACATTTGATCTGAAGCAAAATGGTATAAGAAAATCAGAGTCAAATACAAAAATACAAGACTGAGTACTTAAATTATTTTACAAATGAATTAACTGCTGATACCATGAAGCATTATGACTGACATAATCAAATAAACCAATTAACTATGCTATATAAAACTGTTATATATACTGTTATAAATATTGTGAGACTCATTTGCAATGATTCACAGGAGTAGTTGCTGATGAGCTCTTTTGTCACAATTTATAGTTGCGTGGTACCAGCAACTTCTTTGTTTGGTGGATCTCTCTTTAGGAATTATGGGTAGTGTAGTACTTCACCCAGAAATCACCTATGAAACATGATTTACAAAAAAATAATAAAATAAAGTGACTTGTGGCTTCTACAGAAACATATATCATTGTCAAACAACTTTGGAGAACATGCTGTGTCTGGAATAAGATCATGTAGAATGATTTTATTCCATGATCTGGAATATGGCTGGAATTCACTTGCACTCACAAAGACTGTTTGTATACATAGAATTTCCTGCGGAGACAACAACAGCGGCAAAGCCTACATACCCTCCGACAGACAAAACCACAGATTTCGCAACAGATTTTCCTCCTGACACGGATGAGTATTCCCAACCTTTTCCTGACTCATGTGAGCATAATATCACTCATTTCTGTGTAAATAAACACTACTTTGTGCATTATTATGATCAACATTTCCTTTAACTTTTTTGAAGACGATGACTATTGGAAGGTGGATGAGCCCACACCCACAACTTCTGTGATTGCTGGCCGTCCAACTAATGAGGATGATTATTGGGATGCCAGATGTGAGTCTTCCAAAAATTAATGTTTTCACATGAATTAAAGGAGCTGTATGTAAGAAATGTATTTCAATTAATCATAAAATGGCCCTGATATGTCACTAGACAGTAAGAAATCATGTTCATTTCAAATACTTATATCACTGACAACAGTAGTCCGGCTAGGATATTGTCATTTAAAAAGTGAAGTTGCAGCCCTCAACTGATGTTGATGTTGTCATGTTGTGTTTTGGCCTGATGCCCCACCCTCCACCTATCTACCAATCACAAAGTCAGTAGTGTTTCTGCATCCGGGTTGCCAGCTCTGCTCTAGTTACCACAGCTGCAGCTACAAACGTTCCTGCTGGATTCTGCAGCCTATCTGGCAACCTCGAGTCAGGCGGGAGGGGGAGGGGATACACCGCTCTACAGTAATTTGAAAGTGATTGCAGTACCAGTTGTGGCCACAATCTTACATACAGCTCCTTTAAGTCCTGAAGCTAGTTAGCAGGAGTCACAAATGACCAATTGTTCAGTTAGGACACACTTTAAAAAAGTTATAAAAATGTATTTTCTTTGGCAACAGATGAGGTGGCAGAAAACCTGCCTTTCCCTGATGGCGAAGAGATCAGCTCTACCGACTATGACCGGCAGTTCACTACCACAGGTAAACCGATTATTCCTTCTAAATGCTGTGTCCTCCTCAAAATAACATGACATTGTAAACTATGATTTATGAAATGTTCATGGCCACTTCTCTGTTTAACTATTATTGCAAAATGGTTTTACTATTTATTATGGCATATTACTATGTCTTAAAATTACTTTAAGTTCACATTTTGTAATTGTAACTATAGTTTCAAAACATAATAAAAACAGACAAAACAAAAGTAGGTAGGTTTAATTGGCAGTTGGGTTAATGGCTTTCTGCTGTCTCAGACTCTTTTTTTTTTTTTTTTTTTAAACATCTGTTACAAAGGAGTGAATTTAAACACCCTATGAATTTATGTGTGAATCAAATAAAACTCTTACCACAATATACACCCATCTCATGAAAGATCTTGTTTTTACACCATTAAAAATCCGCAGTGTCTTACAAAAGACAGCAATCCAACAGTGACAGACAATTAGCGAACATTTTATGAGTCATTAAAGTTTCTCTACTGTACTCTCAGTAAATCTCGCAAACTTAACCTACATTTCTTTTCTTTTGTCATAGAGGAGCCCACCATCCCTCCATTTGAAAACAACTGGTATGAAGAATATGAATATGGACATGGTACAGTACATACTACTTTGATACTCATTTTGAAAAGGAAACAAACATACAGTGAGACATGCATGAGAGGTGTTGGCCTCCCTCTTTCTTAATGAGAGTACAGAAAGTGTGACCTGTCATTTCTGACCTTAAATAAACACTTAGCAGAGACACAGAGGTGCCGCTTAAGATGAAGCTGATCATTTTAAATCATGTTGCCGTTAAATGAAAATGTCAGTGGAAATGTTTTTTTTTTTCAACCAGAATACTATAATGTCCTGTGTCTCCTCCCCAACTAAATCTTATTTAATAAAAAAAAAAAAAAAAAAACTTATGCATAAAAACCCTTATGTACGTTACAGTTTACCTTGTTAGCAGGTTTTAAGAGGCAATATGATATGGGGTGCATGCATGGAGGCAGAACCTGATTTTACCAAGTGCAGCGTGTTTGCTGCAACACCTTTGTTGATTCTGTAACAACATTTCCAATCAACCAGTCAGATTTGAGGGACACAGTTTATGTCAAGTTTAGGCTTACAACAAGGTTTAGGTGATTCTACATCAGTGTTATTCACCTATCATTTCCCTCAGATTTTAGGGATATCTTATAGGAAAGGGTTAGGTTTTTGGGTAGGGATATGGTTAGGATTACATTTTTGGACAGGAATGTTTTTCCAGGATCAACAAAACATGTTGACCCAGGAACGCGTCTAACTCCGCAAAATCAGGATGTGCGTGCATGGAGCCCTTATTTTAGATAAAGGGAATTTTTATTAGGAAACAAAACTCTGTCCAGAAGAAAAACAAAATAGACAATGTTATTATTAGGGTATAAAAACAGAATTTCGTGCAGGAAAAGATTGTAGCCTTAAGGAAAATGTGGCAGGAACAATTTTGATTTGATTATCTGATTCAGTTTATATCTAATTCACTTAAGCTGGAAGCTGACTTTCAGACAATATTTTCTGACATATTTTGAATTTAGTATTTGGTTTGTCCTCTTTTGCTTTAATGATCTCCACAAGTTTCTGTAAAACATCACGGTCGTGTTTTCCAGCATGATTTAAGAATGATCCAAAGAGCATCTTCTGCTTCAATCTGACCTACTAATGTGTTCACATGATCCATGTCACAAATGTATTATCTGATTTATGACCTCAAAGCTCAATTAATTTCTTATTCATTACATATTCATTATATAATGTCTTTTTTTTTTAAAACACCTTTAAACTTCTTTGAATCCGGCTGTATTTGCTTAATGTGTGACACTGACTTTGATATGTTGTTACACCCTTGCTTTCTGTTTTGTCATCAGAAAAGAAACTGGAAGAGGATAGGGAAAGAGAGAGAAAAGAACAAGAGGAAAGAGGTACAGTGTTTTATCCTCATATAAAGAGAGTTTATATCTTTTTGCCGTGCTCTCAACTAAAACTTTATATTTAAGAGTGCAGTTGTACTGAATATGATTTGGATGTATGCTCTAGAACGCAGTCGCCTGATATTCTGAACAATAATACAATTTAGAAAACCATAACTACTCAGTGGGTGCTATTCAGTTTAACACAACAATAGTGTAGTTATAGTGTTGTTTATTCCAGTGTAGTATTGGACTATCATTGGTTTTAATCAGATATTTGGACATACAATACATGAGTAAGATCACATATTTTTTAAATTATTATTATTTTTTTAAACATCTTTGTTCATTCCATTTGTTTGGTTTGTCTTGAGCTGAAAAAAAATGTTTTATTGATCAAAAACATCAACGTTCTACCCTACATCTTCCTCTTCCATCTACCCTACATTCTGCTTACACATGATTACTGACTTTGACAGTTGTGGGAAATTACGGAATGACAAGCATTCATTAACACCTGTGAACTCTGACCCTGTTCCCATGAACTCTGATGTTCAGTTCTAGTTCCTAACAGACTGAACAAAATCCTTCGCACTGTCTGGAGCAGGAATTTTTTATACAATTTCTATATGCAGAATATTGTTGAATATTAACCAAAATAAGTAAGCGAGCTGAGAAAGAGAGTTTGGAAGATCTTGAGAGAAATGTTCCAGGTTCAACAAAGTTAAGCTCTTCTAACATTATCTGAAATCAGAAGTCATCTGCAATATACTTAAACCTGATGTAAAATTATGATACTACACACTCGTCTATGCCACAGTATAGTTATAAAGGGTTGCAAGGATGATGACAAAACCTGGAAGACTAATTTAAAAAATATATCTATATATTTTTTCTCCTATCCCATTCCAATGTACAGAGACTATTGAAAAATGGCTGAAAACTGAAACCGAAAATAAATAAATAATAAATAATCAATTAATTAATCAAATTTATTTAATAATCAACACTCAAAAAGAAGCTAAAACTAACTTTACAAACATTTAAATTGCACATGAGGCCGTTTTTATTAAAACTTTTTAATAGCAGAATTGTTTCTACTCCAGTTTGTTGGTGAAATATAAACCTTAAAATGACAATATACTGTGAAAAATTGTTTTCATGACAGATTTATTCAAACATACATTAAATAATGAAGACATCACTAACAGGTTAAGTAAAAATATGTGAATATGTACAGTGCATATATCAATTTAGCAAAATGCTGAGTTATTTTTTCTAGCTAACTAATGAGTTTGTGGATATTGAATAGCTTTCTTGAGGAAAAGATAACGTTAAGTGACATTTGTATAGCCTACAAGCTGTTTTACTGATGTCTTTCCCAGTTGAAACAGTGATTGGGTGAGACATTGTTATATGAGACAGGATTCATTTCGGTATGTTGTAATGTATCTTTCAACATACCTTCTGGTGTTCACCCCTGGTTATTTTGTGCTGTAACTAGTGGTAAAGAGGAGATGAGATGATTGGTTCATGTATGACTACAGTGACCTGTCCCGCCATATTAAAGAGCGGCAGAAAGACATTTATTGTTTAAATTTTTTTTTTTTTAAATCGACAGAATTTTAAAGTTGAGACTTTGCTTTAATATTAAAAATAACAAAGCACAGAGCTTTTTGTGATTATCGGATGGCAGGCGTGCTACAAATGTTTAGTGAAGTTTAGTGAAGTTTTGTTCACGCCTCAACAGAAAACAGAACAGACTAAGAGATTTTAGAAATAAGAAACCATATAATTACCGGTTTAAAATCGAAAAATTTATATTATCAGTCCAGAGCTAGTGTCCACACAGCTGACATGTTGGTAACACTTTAGTTTAGGGTCCAATTCTCACTATAAACTAGTTGCTTATTAGCATGCATATAGGCTGCTTATTAGTTCTTATTGGGCACATATTAATGCCTTGTTCTGCATGACCTTATTCTACATCTCTTAATCCTACCCAATACCTGAACTATTAATAAGCAGTAATTAGGAGTTTATTGAGGCAAAAGTCATAGTTAATAGTAAGTTAGTGAAAATGGCATAACATATTAACATAATCTAAAGTGTGACTGACATGCCACTGGAGAAGCAGTAATTAAATGTCTGTTTCAACCATTTTGGCCCGAAACCGAAAATAGCTATTTCGGCTGAAATGTTTAGGTAGCTGAAATTTCGGTATATCCTTACAGTGGAGTGTTGCTCTGTGGTGCTCTTCTAACATTGCTTTGTTTGTTTGTGCCAAGGAAATTTATATAAATTAACTGGAGAAACTGGAGAAAGCCATCCGTTAGCATTCACATTCATCAAAATGTGAATTCACCAATATAATTTTACCTAGTTCCTCAATGGCTGATCAAAAACAAAGCCTTGTTCTAGCTGATCAAAACAGCTAGTAAGCTAAGATGTTAATTCATTTTCATCAAAAGCAAAAAAAACCTATAATATAATGAAAAATGATCAAAAGATTTAAATGTTTTTAGTTAAAATATACAGCTACTTTTGTTCTGATTTTTCATAGTAATTTTAGCTTAGTTTTTAGTAACTTTATGTGCTTTTGTCATTATTTATTTTTATTTCTATTTATTCACTTATTTCAAGTAGCTGTCAAGGCAAAATTTCTCATTTTCATTTAAGTTTTTTTTTAAGTTTAATTAAACCAAAAAAGATTTTTAATAGTTTTAATTAGATAACAGTAGCAACACTGACTACCAGCAGTTAACTACCAGCTTTATCTTCATGTTTTGCTCATGAATCCATAGCATTAATGATGAACTATTAACATGAACTTTGTGTTTTTCCCAATAATTTGTCATCTCAGAAAGAGAAGAGAAGAGGCATGAAGAAGAGGAGGAGAGAGAACGCAGGATTCAGAAACCTCCACCACGCGTGTACAGAGAGCCTAAATGTGAGTTGTAGGACTCGGTTTGGGCATATAGCCATATGGGATGCTTGCCATTAGCTTCATCACTTAATAGATAACATAAGACAAAAAATACACTTAGGACAAAATGACTGTGAATAAATAATAAAATACTGACATGCAACAAACTTATGTAAGAGCATTCCCAGCTCTCAGTTCTGGGCGCAGATCTTACCAAACAAAAGCAACATTTTGGCATTCAGTTCAGTGACTTAGACATAATGTCAACATAAATATAATTGAAATAGTGAGATCTTGATTAAGCATTCATTAGGTTCAAGTGAGTAGTTACCTTAAAACACTTTTGGAAGAGTTCAGTTGTTTTTAAGTCATTGCAGATGCTGAATCCAGCCAAATCCTGCTTTATTTCAACAGCTGGTTCTTTTCAAAGAAAATTCCAAATGTCCTCCCTGCGCAGATGCATGGATGTAGTCCTTCATCTTAACGCACATTACTCTGAATGAAGACAATAAGTGGCAGAGCACTTATTATATAAAAAAACGTATTGTTTTGAATAAAAAAAAAAGATAAATGTTATTAATCTATTGTTGTTTCATTATATTTTTGAGTTTATTGTGTATCTGCATAGTCTTGTCTATACCTTGATAGTTCAAACTAATATTGAGTATATAATATATGTACATATTTTCATATTTATATATAATGACATCAAAACGTCAATTTTACAATTATAAAAAAATAGAAATGAATAAAGTAATACATAAAATAGTAATGATATATATATAAATTAATTGATATTTACTTTGAACACATTTTAGAACACAAAGAAAAGAACAAGTATAAAATAAAGGACACCAATTTAAATTTAAAAATGAGGTGCCATCAGGAAAGTTTAGCACAGTGAGAAAGCTTAGTGAGAAAGCACAGATAAACTGATTTCAGTCTGGACTAGAACATATTGTGTCAATCACATTTACATTTATTCATTTAGCAGATACTTTTATTCAAATCATGTGTTAGGACAAAAACACATTCATGCATATGTATTTTTTCTCTGGTTTGCTGTGTCTTGTTGTATCAGTTTGTCCTCCTCTGGGTATGGAGTCTCATCGCATAGATAATGACCAGCTGCTGACTTCCTCTGTTTTTCAACATCGCTATGGCTCACACAGATCTCGTCTTAATATTCAGGTATAAACATATGCACAGATACTCTAATGTATATACGGAACACTGAAATGTATAAGAAATATACATATAGAAATAGATGTGTTGTCAATGTGAGCATATTGGTTAATGTAACAGGCGTCTGGTGATGAAGATGATATGAATGGTGGGGCATGGTGTGCTAACCCTGAAGAGAAGATCCACTGGATTGAACTGGATGCACGTACACTAACAGAGTTCACTGGTGTTATCACCCAAGGACGAGATGACCCCCTAGAGTAAGACAGATATTAAAAACTTAGGAGCCATGTGGTTAATTGTGTTTAAGAACTACCAAACTATCTAAACAGTATAAATCTACAGTCCTTGTTATTGTTTTGTTGTTTCAGGAGCGACTATGTTTCTTCCTATTATGTGGCATTTAGTAACGACAGCAGAGAATGGACTGTCCTTCATGACGGATATGCTGAATGGGTAAGTTGCCAGATTGCCGTCATTTTCTCTTTTCCTTTTGGTTTCCAAATCTTTCTGTGTTGCTTAGAGGTCGTAACTCATTAACTAGACAGGGATTTTCAACTGGGGTCCGTGATGCTGATATTTCAAGAAGTTATTATTTGATCTCAAACTTTTGTACTTTTTGTAGTTAAACAATACATATTAATTTAACTTCAACCAAAGCTGAAGGTCAGCTAAATATTTCATAGTTGCTTTAAAATTAAAATATACTAAGTAGAATTAATGTACAAGTACACGACTTTGTACATCAGTTATGATTATATGAATGGTTTTGCAATAAAGCATCATACCAAAGTATGCAAATACACTAATATGGTTCTATACCCATGCTATTATAGGCCAGGCTTAAAGTGCAGCACTTGAAATTATACAATAAAAAAAAAAAAAAAAAAAAAACTATTAAACTAAAAGTGTTTAGTCTTTGAGTCACTTTTTTTTTCTCCCTTCTCTCTGCTCTCAGTTATTCTTTGGCAACTCAGATAAAAGCACCCCAGTTTTGTCTCAGTTTATGGAGCCGGTAGTGGCACGTTATATCCGCATCTTGCCACAGAGCTGGAATGGTACGATGTGTATGAGAATGGAGGTTTTGGGCTGCCCAGTACCAGGTGAGAGACTCAACACAGACATTGATGGGAAGCATCAAATTCAAACAAAGATGTTGTGTTTTTTTGTGCATTGTGTGCTGACTAGGGGTGTACAGCAGAGCCAATGTTTGCATCTCTAAAATTATTCGTATCTGTATTCGGATAAAACTGGACGTGGGTTGGATATACAATTTATACAATTACTTGAGAAGACTGTTATGTCTATGGTTTTAAATGTATATCTGTTTGCTTCGTAGTTATTATTGAACAAATATGCCTTGTATAACTCAAAATAATAAGTTTTTATTATGATTATAACATTTATGTTAATATCTTCTAACTGTTAGAGCTGATAGCCTTGTAGGCAGTACTTCGAGATGTAATTCGATTGTGCTTTGGGTGACCTGAGTTCGAGCCCGATAAATATAAATATAAATATTTAAATATCTTCTAATTAAAACAATAATATTAAATGTTTCATAAAACAAAGTTAAAAAAATTAAGTTAAAAAAAATATTTTTAATTTTCCAGAGGAATTTTGTGTACAGAGTTATGTCAGGACAATCACCATAGACTATAAAAAAATATGGACGCTGTGTCCGTGACATCACCTGTAGGTTTCTGAAGAGCATTTTTGAAGCCCAAAGTGGGCAGAGCCGGCTGTCGCCATCTTGGCAGCGCGTCACTCCCGGATAATCGAAAATGGGCAAAGAGGCGGGATTAGCTGAGGTGACGTGACGGCTAACAGATAGCAGACAAACGGCTTGTATTGACAGCAGCAGCAATCCACCTGTCACTCAAGTGGCCACGCCCCTAATTATGCAGAGCTTTAAGGTTTAATATAATTTAAACGGATGAGTTATATAAAAATTCTCACAGTTGTCATGAAGGGCAAAATTAGCTATAGACCAAAACCACTTTTTGTACCAGGCTGTAAACATATTTTTTTCTGCTGTAAAGTTGGGCATATTAACATGGGGGGTCTATGGGATTGACTCTCTTTTGGAGCCTATCTCTAGCGGCCAGTCGATAAATTGCTGTTTAAGTCACTTCCGTGTTGGAGAGAGACCGGTAGGTTGCCGCTTGACAATCACCCATAACCTCAAATAAGAAGAGTCGGACTCTAGCTTATTAGAGAACATAGAATTTGAAAGAAAATGTTCAGTGTTGAAAATTGCGATTGCGATCAAGCTATGCTTATTTCATTCATTCGTGTATCATATCTTACAAGGTTTAAATCATTTAAATGTACATATCAAATAGTAGAACATCTGTATGATGTAGTATTTTAGTTGATATTTCTCCTGCCAAGTTCTGATTTCTGAGAGATGCATAGAGACAGCAACACGGCTATTTGATTTGTGATTTGTTTAAGTATAATTTCGTGCTATCCCCTGGCACACATGTTATTCAGCAAGGAGTGACTGTGTCAGGCAAATATTTTTTCTATTATTAGGCAAAATTAAAAAAAAATCCCTTTGAAGCCATCATCCGTGCCTTTCCGAATAAGGTATTCGGCTTCGGGCACATTTTTAGCATCAACAGTTTAAGTATATTAATCAACATTGTGCATTTGTTCTATACTCAGATCCTCTCAGCCAACACCAGAGTCAGAATGAAGTGATGCATCGAGATGACCTGGACTACACCCATCACAACTACCTAGACATGGAGAAGGTGATGGGAGAGCGCCAAATTCCTGGAGTCTTAAAAGTTCATGAATGGCAAAAAAGATATAAGAATAAACTACAATTTAAGAAAATGTAAAACTGGTCTTTATGATAGGATGTTGTGTGTGGCTGCCAGATCATGTCTGTGTTTCTAAGCTATAAGATTCAAGGTGTATGTAGGATGCGTTACACACAGGCCACAAACCATGTGGGATGAGTTACACACAGAAGTTTAGTAGGCTTATGGATTGCAACAAATGACTGAATGTGCGGTAATCACTTATATTTTTTTACTTTTCCTATTGTCACAGCTCATGAAATCAGTTTCTGAGGAGTGTCCCAACATCACCAGATTCTACAGTTTGGGCAAGAGCTTTAAAGGGCTAGAAATTTATGCCATGGAAATTACTGATAACCCTGGGATACACGAAACAGGTGAGGGATATCAGAGTAGGTATGGAAGAAACAGTATTATTATTCCGTTTTGGTTATATTACAGGTATTGGTCATTAAATAATTTGTTATCAGATTTAAAATTTTAACATAAACGAGGAGGAGAAACAAACAATGTGAGTGTGTTCATTATCCATTTATCTTTCCTCAGGAGAGCCAGAGTTCAGGTACACAGCAGGTTATCATGGTAATGAAGCTTTGGGACGAGAGCTTCTTCTGATGCTCATGCAGTACCTGTGTAGAGAGTATAAAGATGGCAACCCTCGAGTGCGCCACCTTGTGGATGAGACACGAATTCATCTGGTGCCATCAGTTAATCCTGATGGCCACATGAGAGCTTTTGAGAAGGTGCGTTTAAAAATGTATTAGGCAGGAATTGATAAAATAATTACTGCTTTTAAACAGATTCAGAAAAAAGCTACAGTCTAGCCATCTGAGATTTTGTAATGGAGATAATCCATAGGATTAAGATTTTTCACATATTAGCACCATTTTTTGTTTGCTTTTGGGATATGATCTGATCTTAGCGTTTGGACCTGTAAACATCAACTTTATAATTTACATTTACATTTATTCATTTAGCAGACGCTTTTATCCAAAGCAACTTACAAATGAGAACAATCAACCAGACAGGTTAAATTCCCAGGGAACATGCAAACTGACTAATAATAGACAAATCAATGTGGATAAGCAATCTGCCAAATGTACAAATATAAATGGTGTTGTGACATTTTAATCTCACAAAATGATGTAAGTAACATAACTTTGTTTCACAGGGCTCAGAGTTGGGCAGCTGGACAGTAGGACACTGGACTGAAGATGGCCGTGACATCTTCCAGAACTTTCCAGACATAAATAACATTCTTTGGGATGCAGAGGATAAGGGCATGGTGCCCAAATTGACACCAAATCACCATGTACCCATACCTGAGGGTATTCTGTCAAGCAATGGCTCAGTAAGGAAATAATTCTGTGTTATATATGTTCATTTAATGAATCAAAGCACCACTCACATACTCTAGTCTTGAACACCTTGAGCTTGACCAACTAGATTAGAGGACCAGTACTAACATTTTTTTTTTCTTTATGTTCTTCCTTTCAGGTTGCAGTGGAGACTCTTGCCCTTATCTCCTGGATGGAGAGTCATCCATTTGTACTTGGTGCCAACCTGCAGGGTGGCGAGAGACTGGTGACATACCCCTTCGACATGCACCGCCTCACCAAGGAGTCTGAGGATATGGAGAAAAAACTCAACTCCAGAGCGAACAGACGGAAGCGACAGTATGAGGAAGAGGAAGAAGAGCCCAACCCTTACCTTCACATTGGATACCATCAGGAGAGCTACAGTGGCCCCCAAGAAAACCATGCATATCATCAAGAAAACTATGGATACCATCAAGAAAGTTATGGGTACCACCATCAGAACCAAGGATACCATGAGGAGAACCAAGGGTATCACGATGAGACCCAAGGGTATCACGATGAGACCCAAGGGTATCACGATGAGACCCAAGGGTACCATGATGAGAATCAAAGGTATCATCATGAGGGTCACTCTGAAGGGTATCATGAGGGCTATCAAGAAGGATACCCAGAGGGATATGGAGAGGGTGAACCAGGGGAAGAGATCAGAGTGGTTGAGGACCAGTCTTTGTTTCGCTGGTTGGCCATTTCTTATGCTTCTACTCACCGCACCATGACACAAACCTATCAGGGAGGATGCCATAGTGAGGACCCAACAGGTGGGCTGGGAATTGTCAACCGTGCAAAGTGGAAGCCCATCCCAGGAAGTAAGCATTAGGAATTTGTGTGGAACAATAATTTAGAACAGGGCTGTCCAATCCTGCTCCTGGAGGGCCATATTACTGTAAAGATTTGCTTCAGCCTGCTCATGCCAGGAAGTTTCTAAAAATCCGGAAGACCTTGTTAGCTGGTTCAGGCATGTTTAATTAGTGTTGAAGCTAAATTCTCCAGGAAGGTGCCCTTCCAGGTGCTGGATTGGACACCCCTGATTTAGAAGGATCTTTCAGATCAAATTGAATCTGCTTTGACACGTTAAGACACCGATTACCTTATATATAAGAACGAACTTGTGTGACGCCATTTTGAACAAAATCAGGGCAAAACTAAATTAAAGTTCACTCCGACTGGTAAACACCTTCCTACTACCATTGGTCCGTGGCAATTACATAATGTGTAGGTGTGTGTTAGGGCTGCACGATTAATCGCAATTTACATGTAATCGCACTTAAACCGATTTGGCTTATCGCGGTTTTGAAATTGCAAATCCTGCGATTATTTTTTTATGCGCAGCTTGTCATTGATGTACGGCTCTGTAAACGCTGTGATCTGAAAGCACTGTGGGTTTGAGTCACTTTTGAATAAGCAACAAGCGTCAAACATCTTTCCTGTGAGATGATGTGGCTTCTTACACAGAATAAGGCAGTTGTGTGTTTATTAGTCATGTTTAATCAATCAAAGGGTTTCAATCTTCTGTTTATTCAGCTACAGATAGTATGATGCCCGATAGGGATTTCCTGGAATGACTTGTGTTATTGTACTTCTGCGGCGGGGCATATTTGGCGTGTCTGCGTGAGAGCGCCCTCTGGCGTTCAGATGGAGCAGCATTTACTACCGATCAGCTGCACTGACAAGCTGCGCATAAAATAATCGCAGCCTTTGCCAAATCGCGTGCGGTTTCATTGCGATTAATTGTGCAGCCCTAGTGTGCGTTGAGGCTCTACCTTTGACGTATAAATCCTCTCTGGTTCATTTCTTCTGTTTAGTACGTCAAGTTCGACATCTTTATAGTAGACAATTAATTTTTAATTCTAATCAACTTTGTCACTGTCACTCTGTCACATCTTTAATAATGCAATCTATTGTATAAAGTGGTATATAAATAAACGTAATTTAAACTGAATGGAGACCCGAATTGCAAAGCACGTGAAAACATAAGCGAAGAACGAAAAATAACTTTATTGTGAGTATATCAGGGCTTTTAGTGACTAATTTCTTTTTGATACCTATTCCTGTCCCTTCTTCTCTTTTAGGTATGAATGACTTCAGCTACCTTCACACTAACTGTTTTGAACTGTCAATTTTCTTGGGATGTGATAAGTTCCCTCATCAGAGTGAACTTTTAAGAGAATGGGAGCATAACAGAGAGGCCCTGCTGACCTTCATGGCTCAGGTGAGCTGTTCACATTCACATCATGAGAATGGACCATAACAATTGTTTAAAAATAGAGAAGCCCGTCTCTGTTAAGTATGTAACACGGTTCCCTGAGAAGGGAACGAGATGTTGCGTCATGGCTTTGATGCTATTCAGTATGCACCGGTTTCTGAATCACGTCAATCTTACTGGCCGATAAAGGTCAGGTGACAAAGCGTAGGGCTTCATCAAACATATGGGCACCTAATTCACAGAATTACCAGATTCTAATTGTCTGTAGAAGCTGCAAAGGCATGCGGGAAGTATGGCAGAGTGACGCAGCATCTTGTGAGGAACCGGGTTACATATGTAACCCAGAGATGTTCTCTTTTGAGGGAACTTAAAGCTGCGTTGTGGTGTTGAAGCTATGGGAATGTTAATACCCATGCCGCCATACTGAACAAATGCCTGACCAACAAGGTTGAGATGTATGCAGATGCACAAACCCTGTGGCCGACTGAATGAAATGACCCAGAAGGACTTGAGATCCTGTTGACGAATCCATGTCCAAACTGCAATCCTTATGAATGTGTGCGGAAAGGACCAGCCTACCGCAACACAAACCTCTAATATGAGCATCTTAGAAGACCGTGCGCCTCATAGGCTAAGTGAAAATGCCAGCAAGTTTGTGAGAGTATGCACAGATACACACCTTATGGCCACTGAAGAACAATTACCTCAGAAGGACCTGAGATCCTGGGGTTGAATCCATATCCAAACTGTTGACCCGAATGTGTGCAGAGAAGATGAACAGTCAAAAAAGGCACCTTTGGAATGTAACCTGGCCTCAGCTCCAACAATGTGGACATGACAAGCCGAAACGGCGGCCATGTACACTTGAATGAATGAATTATTATGCACTATTTTACACCTAAAGTGCTTTACCAACATATCAGGGGTGTCACCCACCACCAGTGTGCAGCATTGACCTGGATTATGTGACAGCAGCCACAGTGCAATGGCGCCAGTGCACTCATCACAAACCAGCTATAGGTGGAGAGAAGAGTAAAGTGATAGAGCCAATTCAATGGATGGGGATTATTAGGAGACCATGACTGATAAGGGCCAATGGAGGGAATTTAGCCAGGACATTGGGGTTATACTCCTACTCTTTACGAGGAGTTTAATGACCACAGAGAGTCTTTGTTTAATGTCTAATTGAAGGACAGTGCTTTTTAGAGACTGTGAGACTGAGGGCTCGATGGCCATCCAAGACTGTACCTCAGCCTGCGAAGGAAGTGTCCATCGTGATAATCCTGCAATTACATGCCGATGTTAACATGATAACATATATTTTTTTTCTTCAAGGCTTGCGCCTTGGAACCTATTTCAAGGTTTGCGTTCTCGAGCCACAAGGCACTGTTGTTGTGCGAATGATTGGGCCAGAGCGCATTAAAGGTTTTCTGTTAGAATGGTGTGGTGTAAGCGGCCCCTAAGTTAATAACTAATGATCTTTGCAACGGAAGTGAATCGATCAAAACTAACATTAGCTGGACATTAACTTTATTCTAGAGCTGCTGTAAAGCCAAAATAATCTCTGTTACTTTACTTTCCTATTATCACTGTAAAGCTGCTTTGAAACAATCCATATTGTTAAAAGCGCTATATAAATGAAGGTGACTTGACTTGACATGGTAGTCTTGCGATGGCAACATGCCCCAAGCTTGGGACCCTAGGCAACGCCGGGGTCTTCCACAGAGAAAGGACAACTCCATACTGTAATTTGCCCCCAAAGCAAACCCGCTGAAGTGAGTCCTATAACCTCATTCCACAGAGATAAAATTGACAGAAGTTAACATGAGGAAGCGGACACCACACCACATCGCTCCATGAAGATATGGTGAAAAATCCAGCTGGAGACTGCTACTCCCAGAAATACTGAAGTGTCAGGGTTGGCAAAAAAATCTCCTGAGAGCATCAGGAGCAGAGTAAGCTTCCAGATCCAAAATGGGACATGGGGTCGGGAGAAAGAGAAAGGGAAACATCTGTCTCAAATACCAACTCAACCTGCAATCCTCATGATCAAAGGCTGCCTGCTGCAGGTCTTGAATCAGTGGCGAGCAGATGTCTGACCCTCATCCCTCGAGAAGAGAGCTAGTCAGGAGTAGAGCATTCTTATTGCCTGACCTCCGTCGGCCAATAGGATTGCAGTGATTTCACACATGATTCGGACACCAGCACATGCTAAAGGCGATCCAATACTATCAATGCCATGATGCAGCGTCAAGTTCCCTCGAAAGGGAACCTTGTAGGTAGGACTTCGAGAACTCTGCACCAGTGTTGTAGTAGTAGTCCAAGTCCAGGCCAAGTCCAAATGCTTAAAATGTGGTCTTGGACTCTGACATGAGACTTTAGTCTGAGTGCTTTCTTTTCCAAACTCGAGTACTACAACACTGCCCTGCGCAACCTTACATTAACCATGGTCTCTTTCCCAGGTGCATCGTGGCATTAAGGGAGTTGTGAGGGATAAAGAGGGAAACCCTATTCCCAATGCCACTGTCTCTGTGGAGGGAGTCAACCATGATGTCAGGACTGGTGAGATATTTTCTGTAGTTCTGGAAATTGTACTGTTTTTTTTTGTGTACTAAAGAGTGTCAATAAAGAAGACTTCTACTCTTAGGTGAATCTGGAGATTACTGGCGACTTCTAAACCCTGGTGAGTACCGTGTAACTGCCAGAGCAGACGGCTACTCTTCCTCCACCCGTCTATGTGTGGTGGGATTTGACCCAGGTGCTACCCTGTGCAACTTTGACCTCAACAAGTCTAACTGGGACCGCATCAAACAGATCATGGCTCTCCATGGCAATAGGCCCATCAGGTTGCTGAGCAGTGGCAACAGGGGCAGTGGGCGGCACTTGTCACACGGCAGTAACCAAATCCCAAATTCTAAATTCAATAACCAAATTCCTGCCGGTAACGGTGGGGACATGAACAGGGCTCGTCTCCGTCGATTACGGATAATGAGAATCCGCCGCCTACGGCAGCAAAGACTTCTGGACAGCAAAACGACACCCCCTACCACAACCATGACCACCACAACTTCACTTCCATCTACCACAGAGAGTACAACCCCATGGTATGACTCCTGGCCCCTTGGGGAAACCTTTGAAGAGAACACAACCCCACCAGAAGAGATTGAGTTGACAGATGCACTGGACTACAACTACAATTACAAGATAGATGATTATTAAGAGCAAACTACAGATCAAAGTTTTGCTCCACAGATTGATTGTTTTGGACTATATAGGTCATTACACAAAAGACTTTTATTCCAGAATATGAAAAGTGACCTTGATAATTAATAACACTCAATTTTCTGGTTGCAAAGTATGTTGAAAGCAGCACCCAATGGCTTGCAAAGCCTGAACGTAGTAAGAATAATTCTGTTGTGCATTCCTGGCTACACATCTACTGTATACTACAGTATACTACCAAAATGTAACATGAAAACTGCTCATATGACCAGCATATTCACTGAGAGGAAAGGAGAATGTTTTAATACAAGAGAAGGGGCTGTATTACAATTTCTTTCTCACAATAAACAGTCAGTCTTTGTTTGTATAGGGCAAGTGTACATGGGAGATTTTCCCTAAAAGTTCCACAAGGTTCAATGCCCTGTGCTAAAGGACAGTTTCTTACCAGTAAATAAAGCCTTGTTTTCATATTCACACTGTTTTTGTTTTATCTGCATTAGTGTCATGTGCACATCAAGGGCCTCATTTATAAAACGTACCTATGCACAGATTTGATTTTAGAGTGCCTGTACACTAAAATCCACAATGATCAGATGTATAAAAATGGTCTTTGACGTTTTGCACCAAAGTGTTTAGCACCACATTGTGTTCTAAGCAGGCGTACACACTTTTCCTTGTGACAGAGTTGGAGTACTGCAGGTATTTGGAAATCTAAACAGCAATAATGATAATAAAACCCTGTTAGCATTATTGCATAGCATTAAATTTAAATTATTTGGTATAAATTACATACTCGCACATTTGAGAAAGGATCTTGTAAGAAATGAAAGCACATAGCCGCGTTTCCACCGAAATTACCCAGAGACAATTTGTTCCATGAACTTTTTTCCAAGGAACTTTTTTCACCCCAGACCTGTTGCTGTCTGCGTTTCCACCGTGGTCTAAAGTACCATGAAGTTTAGGCAAATTAGTCTGGTGACGTAGGACTGCGTGCTACTTTACAGTTTTTCATCCTCTGAATTTAAGCTTAATAAAGCCTGAACCTTGTCGTTGGTCCATCGGTTGTATTTTTTAAACTCTATTGTTGATTTGAATAGCAGACAACAGCGTTGTTTACTGTACGCACTGCAACAGATTTAAAAAAATGGTGGTTGAAATAAAATTCTGTGTGGAGTCAACCAATCAAAATGCGGCACAATCTCAACCAATCAGCATGTTCAGCACCCAAGTCCAACCACTGAAAGTTCCTGAACTCTGAAAAAGTACTACCTTGCAACTAGGGACTTTCGGAGGGGAAAATATTTACCCGGAACTTCATTTAGACCCTGGTTCCTACGGTGGAAACACACCGAGTACCACCCCAAAGTCCCTAGTTCCTGGTAAAAGGCGGCACATGCTAAGAATGTATATGTAGAAATTAACATTAAACAAGATACATGCTGTTATATTGTTCATTATTTCATGTTAACAAATGCACTAATTGCACGTAATATTTTATACAATATTATAAATAATATATAATATAAACTATATAAACATTTTAATGAATCAGAATAAACTATACCAGAGAGGTTTACAATATGTATTATAGCACGCACCAACAAATAAAGGATCAAGTGAGTGAACCGATAAATATTTGGATCATGTGGATGAAGGAGAGAGCCACGTTAATTACCGCAGGCTGCAGTTTCAGGACTGCATTTCTAGGATGCTGTTTGTTTGTGACAGCGCCACCTAGCCAATTCTACTCCAACAGAGGAGACCTGAATTAAGCCTAAAACAAACAGATGCAAAGACTATTTTAGCTGTGCAAAAAACAGTCCATTGTGGTGATTGATGTTGTAAACTGGTATTTGTTTTCATGTTGTTTTAATTCATCAATGTACTACTAAACACACTAGTTTGTAGCGCAAACAATTTTACCATTTACCTCACAAGTCAGTAACACACCAGACGAGCTCTAAAAATAGTAAAAACTGTTGGTACATAAAATAAATAAATAAATAAGGGTCTTAGAAATGTGGTCATAGGACTGAGGTCCTGAAACTGAAGCCTCCGGTATCGCAGGAATACTATACTTGTAATATGGCAGAATAAGTCCCACTTTCTAAATAAAAGAGCCAATCGCTGACTGGTAAAGTCATCGTGTCACTGCAGCTGCCGTTAAGAGCTGGTTGCTATTGAAACGGCGTTCTGAGACAAGTGCTTAGGACTGCACATGCGTATTGGCTGGCCTAGGCTGAAATATAAGCTTTTTTAACACTATTTGAGCATAAGTAACGTCATGTGTGAGACAGTTCATGTCAGATTTTGTTGCTTATTTGAATTATGTTATTTATTTGTTTAGCAGGCAGTTTTTGAGATTTCAGGATTCCCCCATTCAAGTAGATAGGACTTGGTCTTGGATGACCGAAAGCAAATATGGCTGTCAGTGAACAGACATTCCTTGAAAGGGACTTTCAAGGATACTTCCTGTGGTGGGTTTTTGGGATGAATGTGGAAGAAGACCAGAGTGGGCGAAAACAATCAGCCACTTTATTAGGAAACTTACAAAATAAGCAAAGAGCATGCATTGTGCACTCTGTGCTTTTGTATTGCAGATACTGACATGCACACAGGGAAGTCGTCTATCCCCAGCTGGCCAGCGGCTTATATTCCATCTCACCACACCAATTCCTAGAATCAGAGAAAGGTGTTAGTCATCATGCACTTGACCTACTTTACTCACCGCTTGTCTCCTGGCTCGTTTTTCTGCCGCAGACTTCGCTGAACCACACTACCTTGCCACACTTCCCTACTGTATGCAAAAAACAGTATGCCAAATGAGTAATATGTCCGAATACATAGTATTCAAAAAACAGTAGACGTAAATTACCCAGATGACCTACTACCCCATTTCGAGATTCTGGCTGAGTACACATTCGATGGACACTTTACTATTCCATGAGGCCACGGGAGAGGATTTGGGAATGTTAGTGAAGCGATGCACTTGACACTGTTAGGTCATGTGACCGTAACAACATGGCGGAATTAGTATGTCTGAATTTCATTAATTCTACCCATATGCATACTATATAAAACATACTTTTTAGGACACACGTTCGAAGGACATCTACTTTACATCGTCATTCGCCATCCGAAGTCCTGCATCTGCACTGACTTGCTTCTGGTCCTTCAAATTACATGGTAATTAAAATATTACAGGGACATCACTTTATAGTCTGTATTTTATTTATTAAATAAAATATCTTGCATTTTTTAATTTATTTTTTCAAAAAATAAAAATAAAAAATTCACAAGAAAGTAACACAAATAAACACTTAGGCTACAGTATTGCCCCCAAAAATTGACACTGCACAGTTTTTATATTTTCTAAGTACAAATTCAGTGAAGTGCCTCAGGCACATGACAAAATGCTTAGTGTACAATAGAAATAAGACATTATTTATGATAAAAAATAAATAAATGTTATTTAGATGCAATATATTTTTATTCATTATAATGGACATACCAAAGTATTGTGAAAAGCTTTTAATATTTCATTTTGGTTAACCACCACTTTAAAAAATCCGGGGGACTGAAATATTACCGAATCCCAGGAATGACCCTGGGGCGTAGGCTATTCCAATTGGAATTCGCCCCACGTAGTTCTTGAGCTAATTCAATTAAATTACAAACAGCATCACCTGCGTTTGAAGGACCGAGTTGGACGTGACGTCTGAACGACCTTGTATAAGTAGATCCTCTCTTCTGATACCAACTAAGCAGAGGTAGAATTTCTTCCTTTATCATCAACATGGTTTATTTGAGTGTCATCATATTTACCTGTAAGTGTTTATTCTCGATTCAATTCCTTTCGTGTTTTAAAAATGTAAGTGTTCGAAAAGTTCATAAGTTGTTAAATTAGAACTTAAAGACCACGTTAGCAGAGCTTTGGTAGCCTATAGGTCCAATAACGGACTTCAATCCGTGCGCATAAAGCGCCATAAATTTCAGTTTATCTTTGATAGCTTGTTAACTAAGTCCTCTTTCGCCCGGACATGTCCTCTTTTGGACCTAAAAAAAGGCTTCAGAATTTTAATCCACCCTCATCTATTTGCACGTAAATAATTATCTGCACGTAAAGCTTTTGTAAAATTAAAAATGAAACAAAAACTATATGGCACCATTGCCTCTCCGTCCGACTTTTCCCTCCTTATCAATATACAGGTCGTCTTTGTTATCGTACCATACAGTTTTTTGTTTTTGTTTGTTTGTTTCATTTTTAATTTTACAGAAGCACTTCCATCTCTTCTGGAAGTTCTGAAATGTAACTTGTACATTTATGGGTAATGAAATGTAACATGATTTGTCATTAATTTAGTAACTTGTCTTTTTTTTTTTTTTTTAACAGTGCTTCTAAACTCCAGGTTGCTGATATCTGCCGGTACTTCATCAGTCCAGTTACCAATCAGCAGTTACACAACATTACTTATAGCATGCTGTAATTAAGATAATCGACCTTAGTCAGGGTAGATTCTGTAAGCCCGTCTATTGGCCCAATGGCGGATTTCCAATAATATGGGTGAAGGTTTCTGCGTATTACTATCATTCCTTTTACGCAACACAACAAGATTAAATGAAATACATTTTCTCATATGTATTAACTTATTTCATCTGACTCCATAAATTAAAAGGATTTTAATGATATCTGGGCATCATTAAAAGTGAGTGAATGTTTGATTATTCTTTTTAACTCTTTAATTATGTTTTACCCGTTCAGATTAGGAAAATCACTTAGAGGTCCTTGCGTCTTACGCAGGTCTCACGACACAATCTTGCCAGTTTTGTGCATCAAACTTATAATAGCTCTGGATTGGCCAAGCCTGTGATTTCTCACATACACTTATCTAAAGTAACATTAAATTAAAACAGAGGTAATTAGACACACCCAGATTTAGGTTGATCAAACAGCATTCGCTGCCCTAAACGGAAATAACTTGCCTCCACAAAACCAAGTACACTTGAACTGATGTCAAATATTAGTCGTCACTAATCTGACGCAAAACTTGGAATATACGAATCCGATAATCTATTTGGGAAAAACAATCTTAGAGTCAGTCAGAATAAAATAAAAAAATTACAATTTATTGACCAGGTAATAGAGCAATAATTCAAAATCCAATTCATACAATAAAATCATCGGTCAATCAACTACAATAACAATAATTCGGAAATTGAGGAATTAAAGAAACATTTACCTGGCAACGAAAATTACACACAGCGGTGGTGTGGGAAGTCAGCCTACAGACTCCTCAAACTTTTCTTCTCCTTTTCCTTATAAACCCAGATAATTCCATATTCTTTCCAAATGGTGGTGTCTGTCATTATACTTAGATTTTGGTCCCCTATTGACGGGGCTCACAAATGTGAGATCAGAGATTGTAGTTGAATGGGTTCTTGTTTTACATACAGGAGGTAGTCTGAATGGAGGATCTGGGGGAGGGAACACCTTTAAGGGACACATCACTTTTTCTCATATTTTATAACTTCTTTTAGCTTTTCATTATAGTTGGGAGAATGAGACCATTTTACCAGGCGCACTGAGACAGTTAAAATGATTCCAAACATGCATATTTACTTTTTGTAGATCCTTAACATTGCATAGGAGTTTTAGGTGAGGAGGAGAAGGTGGGGGAAGGGGGAGATTGTGAAGTGAGGTGTGAGCTGCATTGTGTGCTGCGTCTCGGATGTTGCTGTTACATATGCAGGAGAGAGTTCAAATGTTAATTCTCAGGAGAGCCTTCTGTTCTCTCGAGGGGTAGCCCAGACTTTCTGGCACCTGCCTTACACATATTGAATTTACTGTAACATGGATGAAAATCAGGGCTCTGAGGGATTGACTTGCAGTCTTTACAATGGTGAGCAGACTGCACACTGAATGGGCTAAAAACAGGTCCTAGAACATGTAATTTTCATAACACAACTTTCAAAACTAATTTATCGAGTCAATTTATTTGATCCTTTTTTTGGCTGGACAATTGCGTTAACAACAGTAGGATCCAATGAACCCACTTGTACTTCTATCCCTCACAGGCTAGTTTTCATTCCTGTCAGAAGATAAATATGGGGCTACCCTGACTAAGGTCTATTATGAGATGACAACATGTGAGGTTCTATTTGGAGCTGTTCATGTCCTCAGACTTATGTCAACACCTAAATGAACCTGAATGAAACTTATCTTTTCAGAGACTGTTGTCACATGTGATGGGTTTGTCCAGCGTCTCAGTTGTGGTAAGATGTTGTAATGTCACGCATTCAACTAAAATATTTTATTACTTGTATAAAGTTCTGAGTAATTTATGATATCCTGATGCTTTTCTTCCATTTAGACTCTGGTGTGATCCGTGTGGACTCCGCAACCTTTGGTCGCACAAACAGCAACATTTGCAGTGTTGGACAACCACAAGGACAAACAGTTAATACTCTGTGTTCAATGGGTGTTCCTGAAGTCACTAAACGGTAAGGATCTCTTTCTTTGTGAATTCAGACTTTGTGAATTATGGGTAGAATTGAGTCTGCTTGCTATGTGGCTCGGTTTCATCTCGTTCTCAAGATTCAAGAGGTTACTTTATTTGTCCCTTGGGAAATTTGTCTTGGACATAAAGGCTGCCACATAAAAATACAGTTATAGTGCAGTAACAGGCATCGAAACAAGTTTATACCGAGTGTTGTAAACCTAATCTAAACCAGGTTGGATTTATATGGATCTGTCACCTACTCTGAAACTCAGTTTTTTCAACTAGCTTCATGCAACAGGCCTCAGATGATGTACTGGTTAACAGACATCTGTCTGCGTTTACTGGGAAGGATGTGTGGCTGCAGAGTATTAAAAGCAGAGCTGAAGTCTACAAATAGCTGTCTGGTGTAGGCCTTGGGTTTTTCAAGGTTTTGCTAAATGTTGTATTATGGTTAGTATAGCATCATCAGTGTCCCGATGTCTTTATAGGCAAACCGATATGGATCTAGCTGTCCCTTTGTTTGACCTTAAATTCCATGTCATTAGTTTTTCCAGACACTTCATTATAATGGAGGTCAGGGCTACTGTTCTAATCATTATTTTCTTGAAGAACAGTTTTTTTTTTTTTTTGGAAGAGTAATGATTGCCTTTTTCCAGAGATGTTACTGTGTGAATTAAGAGACCTTTGAAAGACAGGGACCCAGGCTGGTGTAAGTTCCTCTGCACGTCTTCAAAAGGAAAGCTGAGATGCCATCAGGGCCTGTTGCCTTATTAGTGTTTGTTCTTTTGAAAAGTCTTGTGACTTCCGTGGGACTAATGTCTACCGTTGGAACCCAATCATCACTTATGGTATCGTTCTAAAGAGAAGTCATGTGAGTCAAACCTAATCTAGAAGTTATTCAAATCATTTGCTATAGTATAGTCATAAGTTGTGTGCGGTGGTTTCTTAGTGGGAGTCATATTTGTAATGGATTTCGTGGTGGCCCACAGTTTCTTTGTATTTGCACAAGTCCTTCTCTATGGATTCCATGCATTGATTTTTAGCTATGTTGAGTTTGTTTCAGCTCCCTCTGCACTGATCTTCATTGTACTGTGTCCTTATTCCTGAAGGCAAGCCTCTTGCACTTGATGCAGTCCTTGATGTCCTTAGTAATGTAGGACTTGTTGTTGGGATAGTTTAATTGTCTTTTGGGGTATCACAGCATCCACACACAAGTTAATATAAGCTGTGACTTCTGTGGATTTGTCTGGCTCATGGAAAATGTCCCAGTCTATGCTCAAGTAACACCTTTAAAGTTTCAATACTGGTGGTGGACTAGACTTTGTCTTACCAGACCCCAGGCTCCAATCAGAACATACCAGGGAAAAGCTGTCCAACTCAATGAGTAAGCTAGAAATATCCAGATGCAGCCAAGTTTCAGTAAAAACCATGACGCAAGACTCTCAGTACTCAGCAGATTCTGATGTAAAGTTTGAGTTCGTCCATCTTATTGGGGAGCGCGCACTACACCGGATCAACAATGGCAAGGGTGACACCAAAACAAAGACATATTATCACGATTAAAATTACTTAAAAGTATTAAGGATGGGAATCTGTAGGCACGTCACGATTCGATTACGATTCAGAGGGCTGCGATGCTAAAACGATTATCTGAATTTTTTATTTTATTTTATTTTTATTTGACTGACTATAAATACTTTGCTTTAAAAGTACCCAAGTAATGACCCATAAAGAATTTACGTCCAATATCCTTTATTAACATTGCAAGGAACCAACAGGAAAATAAATGAGTGCCTGAACTAGCAGCATACTTGTAGTAAATTAATAATATAACTAACAAATTATAACAAACCTCAGCATATTCTGAATCTCTAACATAAAATGGACTTCAAACCAACATCCTCCTATTATGTGCAATAATCTTTCAGACAAAAAATAAACATTTTGCTGTAGCAAAATAGGCCACAATGAAATTATGCAAATGTGTGGCAGTGCAAATGTGCCTAGCTAGTGAGTGCAAATGTGTAAGTTCTTGTGTAAGAACAGGAGCTGGTCTGCATGTTCAGATGCAAGTGTGCTCCGCTGTGCTGTTACTATATCTCCTGCCGTAGAAAAGACTCTCTCTGCAGAGACACTGGTGCCAGGAATACACAAGTATCTTTTGGCCAGCTTGGAATGCTTTATCTCCCGGACCATTGATGACTCTCCAATACTGTCCTTCGTGTCCTGGATGAGTTGAGCTTGCAAAGGAGCAATCAAACAGATGGTGGGGCTGCTCTCCTCTGACATGAGAATAGTTGCATCGTTCATTGGCTTTAGGGCCTTGATAAAATCCTCTGCATTTGAGATCTGCTTCAGTGAGTGTGCAGATGTCAGACTCTCCTTGTGTTCACATCTGTTTTCAGCTGTTTCAGCAGACCAAGTAGAATCTGCTTCTCTTCAAGCTGGTGTTTTGCAGTGGTACTGCGGTGAAAAGTACCCCTCCCCAGTAGCCTTGACACAGTGCGCAACTTGAGCACCCGCTGAGAGGCCAGGTTTAGCGTGTGGGCATAGCACTTCACATGAAGGAATTTACACAGTTCAGCAGCAACAGCCATGTTGGATGCGTTATCAGTAACTAAAACTAAATCTTTTTTAGTGATCTGCCATTCCTCTGCTACATTCTTTTACAGCTCAGCCATATTTGCACCTGTGGCTTTCATTCACTGCTCTTGTCTGGAGCACATGAGACGCTAGCTGCCACTCATCTGTAATAAAATGCGCAGTTACGGTGACATAAGATTCTGTGGCAATGGATGTCCACGCATCACGTCACAGCTATCCTACCCGCTTTCTTCAGTGATTCCATGACTTCGGTTTTGGTCTTGTTGTAGAGTGTGGGGATTGCTGTGTCCGTAAAATATCTCCGAGATGGGACGTTGAATCTCGGCTTCAAAGTGTGCAACATAGCGCAAAAGCCCTGGTTCTCAACGACTGAATACGGACGCAAATCCTTGGCAATAAAAGTTGCGATTGATTGTGTAATTCGCTTTGCCCTTTCCGAGCCAGGTGGAAGCTTTGACAATATTGTTTGCTCGATGGTCCTCTGATCGTTGGCAGCAACGACCGGTACAGCCGAGTGTTTTTCCTCCTCTGGGTGGAAACGTGTAATATGGCTTCTTATGTTTGTGTTTCCGAAATATTTTAGTTTTGTTCGACATAACTTACAAATAGTGTGGCTCTTGTCCAGCTCCTTTTCTCCTTCAACTTCATAGAAGCCAAAATATTTCCACACGTCAGCTTTTAACGAGGAGGGTGTTCGGATTTCGCGCTCAGACATTGCGTCTGTTATGTGCACACCACAGACTGCCCGGGCACTGCACTTCCGCGCTTCAGAGTTCCGCCTTTTAAAAAAAAAAAAAAATTATTTATTTTTTTAGAAAATCGCTTTTTGACATTTGTGAATCGATTCAGAATCATCCTGGTCGCCTACAGAGCAGCGGCACCAGATTACCACTCCGAAATTGTCAACCACAGCATGGTCAATCGCCTTGTCACTGTTAATGACACTTAGTTGTACAATAAGGGCTAATGTTAACAAAATGCACGGCAAACTCTTCTGGTTAACGGTTGATGGGAGGTTAAAAGCATCACTTCTTGGCTTTATAAATAAAATTAATGTATGGAAAACTCCTGACTGTCTGTATAGGCAACTTACTCTGAGTTCTAATGTACATACATATCCCACGAGGCATGCCGTCATTGGTAAATATATTATTCCAAAATCCAGAACAAACTCAAAACAACGTACAGTGTTGTATAGAGCTATGGTTGAATGGAACTCTCTTCCAGGTCATATTGTTAAAACTCAAAATAATATTGGTTTTAAAAAACAAATAAAGGATTTTTTTATGTTAGCTTATATTAGTAGATAGGATAGGATAGCATCTTGCAGTTGATGGAGATTTGTGGGATGCACATCCAGGGCACGAAGCTCCCGTTCCACCACATCCCAAAGATGCACTATTGGGTTGAGATCTGGTGACTGTGGGGGCCATTTTAGTACAGTGAACTCATTATCATATTCAAGAAACCAATTTGAAATAATTAGAGCTTTGTGACATGGTGCATTATCCTGCTGGAAGTAGCCATCATAGGATGGGTACATGGTGGTCATAAAGGGATGGACATGGTCAGAAACAATGCTCAGGTAGGCCGTGGCATTTAAACGATGCCCAATTGGCACTAAGGGGCCTAAAGTGTGCCAAGAAAACATCCCCCACACCATTACACCACCACCACCAGCCTGCACAGTGGTAACAAGGCATGATGGATCCATGTTCTCATTCTGTTTACGCCAAAATCTGACTCTACCATCTGAATGTCTCAACAGAAATCGAGACTCATCAGACCAGGCAACATTTTTCCAGTCTTCAACTGTCCAATTTTGGTGAGCTTGTGCAAATTGTAGCCTCTTTTTCCTATTTGTAGTGGAGATGAGTGGTACCCGGTGGGGTCTTCTGCTGTTGTAGCCCATCCGCCTCAAGGTTGTGCGTGTTGTGGCTTCACAAATGCTTTGCTGCATACCTCGTTGTAACGAGTGGTTATTTCAGTCAAAGTTGCTCTTCTATCAGCTTGAATCAGTCTGCCCATTCTCCTCTGACCTCTAGCATCAACAAGGCATTTTCGCCCACAGGACTGCCGCATACTGGATGTTTTTCCCTTTTCACACCATTCTTTGTAAACCCTAGAAATGGTTGTGCGTGAAAATCCCAGTAACTGAGCAGATTGTGAAATACTCAGACCGGCCCGTCTGGCACCAACAACCATGCCACGCTCAAAATTGCTTAAATCACCTTTCTTTCCCATTCTGACATTCAGTTTGGAGTTCAGGAGATTGTCTTGACCAGGACCACACCCCTAAATGCATTGAAGCAACTGCCATGTGATTGGTTGATTAGATAATTGCATTAATGAGAAATTGAACAGGTGTTCCTAATAATCCTTTAGGTGAGTGTATATGTATATTTGTATTTCATGAGAATTTGTTGTTTCAGTGGATGATTATGCATTGATTGTGTATGTTTGGTAATATGTTAATTTGTGTATTGATTATGTAGTGCGTTTTTTGTGTGGACCCCAGGAAGAGTAGCGGATGCATTTTGTTGCATCAGCTAATGGGGATCCTAATAATAAATAAATAAATAAAATGACACAGATGAGAAGCGGATGTTTAATTCAATCCTACAGGAGCCTGAAAGGCAAGCTGGCAGTCAATCGCTGTCAGGTCCAGGTAGAGATGTTTATCCAAGGGAATTGTACACACTCAAAAAAAGAAAAGCCAGTCAGTTCTCAGGTGTGTAGAACAAAATTTAACCAATTAGCCGAAGTTGCCGCACACTGGAAAAAAAAAATGCAATCAGACCAAAAAAGGTCTATCAAAAGTGTATCTTTCAGAATCAAGAAGTAAAATAAAAAAGTGAAAAGCACAAGGTGTTTTAAAAATTGACCATAGCTAAACGTTTGCTTTCTGGTCTGTTTTTAATGCACTTTGGATTTTATTTAAAAAAAAATATTCACATGCAAGAAGTAAAAAAAAAAAAAAAAACTGGTCTGATTGCACTTTTTCAGTGTGCTTCGTCTACTTGTCATGAGCTTTTAAAAATATGCTGATTGTGCACAAGTTTCTGCTGCATTTAATGGAATGTATGTTTACATCTGTAACGACTGCAAAGCATGTAGTATGTTAAATATTGCAGTTTGGACGCTTTCATTTTGATTAAACTGAAGTAAAGGGGTGCCAAATTTAAACTTTTGTAAACCCAGGCAGTCATCTTTCAAGCTGTATTGAACCTCAGTGTACCTACAGGTGCCTTTAGCGTCATACTTTGTTTTTTGAACAGGTTAGTTATGTAGATTAAGGTTTCCAAGAGTCCAGTCAGGACTGCATCTTTGTCCTTTTAAACAGGTTGTGATGGACTGAGCGTGTGCGAGTTAAACGCAAGGACTTGCAGCACGAGATCCTTGTGATGGCACCTACAAGTACTACACTACCAACTACATTTGCATTACTGCAGGTTTGGATTTAATTTTTCTCTTCCTCTATTTCCTCATTAGCTTTCTGTGCAAGCCTGTAATGGTCTTCCTCTTCCAGAAAAAAGAGTAACTTGTCATGGTGGATATACTTACTTGAAATGTGGTGAGCTATTTTTTTCGTGTTTAATCAGGAAAACGTAGGTTATCCTGAACTTTTCCACATGTAAGATGTATACCTTTTTTGTTAAATCTCTATGTAGAAAGTGGTAAGATTCAGATAAATACCGCACACTATGAACGTACAGATAAATTCACCTCCTCAGAAGGACGTCCATCAAGTGAGCTCCAAAACTCCAACTGCTATTCTCCCAATGCACTGGCTCCTGTGTCGAAAAGGTTTGATGAAAAGTTTAATGCTGTATGTAACTTCTGCTGTACCTTGTTGTCTTTAGTAATGACGAATGTAAGCATACTTTATTTTTTTTGTCTGTAAAGCTGCAATGGCCTGGGAAGTTTGTGAGTTGTTTGCGACACACACAGTCTTTACTGATCCCTGCGTTGGCAAAAACACTTATCTATGTGAATATTAAAATCCCCAGCAATAGCAAAACAGTCAAACTCTACAGAGCTGTTATCGACACTTTCATCAAGGTCCTCAACAAAGGCTGGAGAGTATTTTGGAGGCCTGTAAATAATAAGTAGAATGCGTGGAGCACCTTTTAACACAATACCCAGATATTTGAAAGAAAAGTAATCACCAAATGACTTGTGGGAACTGCATCCTTCCTCCCAAGTCGACCTTCATTTCCCATGATTGGGCCTTTTGTAGCAGACTGGTTCTTGTTGTTGATGTGGTTGGTGGCTTTTCCCCCTCCCTTACAAACTGGATTGATGTTGTTTTCCGAAGTGGTTGGCGTTTCTTTTTCCTCTCCTGCTCTAAGGTGTTGGTGAGTGTCATTAGTACCCTGTCGTGGCGCAACCCGTACCTTCCCTGGGTGAGTGCTTTTTTACACCCGGACAGGATGTGTGCCATGGTGCCCCTCTCCCCACAAAGCTTGCACAATGGGTCTTCTCTCATACCCCACTTGTGCAAGTTTGTTGGGGTTGGATACTTGGGGTTTACACATCTCAGCAGGAAGGAGATGCGGAACAGCTCCAGTATCCATAGGTCCGCCCAGGTAATCTCCCTCTTGGGAAGATCCCATTTGGTCCAGGCTCCTTGGGAAGCTAGGTCCATTGCCCTTGACCTTCGTCCTTCCTCTTCCAGGTTCCGTACCTCCTCTTGAATCATGGCTCTTCTTTCACTTCCAAGACCCTGTCATCCTGTGCATGGCGCTCCAATGATAACACGTAGCTTCAACATGCTCTCAGCTTGCGCAACAGACGAATCAGCTGTCCACTTGCGACCTGATCTTGTGATGGCGCCTGCATGTCTGACTTGTTCATCCTGCGAGTCTCTGTATGTCATTACGACTCTGCATTTTGCAAATTTGAATTCCTCAACTACGGATGACAGAGGAAGTTGGAGCTGCCCTGATCTTATGTAGAGGCCTACTGCAGTGAAGCTTGGAGGGATTCCCAACCACTTTTGGAGGTACTTATTGATCTTCCTCTCCACTCCTTCAACACATGTCATCGGGACCTCATACACAGTCAGCAGCCACATGAGTCTTGGCAACAGTCCGTGTTGATAGAGCCAAGCTTTAAACTTCCCAGGGAGCCCTGATATTTCGATCCTCCTCAGCCATTCCTCCATCTGCTTTTCCGTACTGGCTATGTTGTTCCTGTCAGTAAGTGAGTTATCGAACCACTTTCCGAGGCACTTGATTGGATTCTCCTCTATCGATGGAATCACTTCCCCTTGCACATGCAGCTTGAACTTGTTGGTCAACCTCCCGTTCCTGATCACCAATCTCCTGGATTTCTTTGGCTTAAACTTCATTCTGGCCCACGTTGCCATGTGGCCCAGAACAGTTAGCACCCACCTCACCTCCACATGGGTTGTGGTCGTCACGGTAAGGTCATCCATGTAACCTCTTATTGGGAGTTGTCGGATGCCTGACTCCATTTTTGGACCCTGGGCTTCCTTCTCTGCAGCTGTTATTAGGAGGTTCATTCCCATGACAAAGAGGATGTGGGAGATTGTGCAGCCAATTGCGATACCCTTTTCCAGGCTTTGCCACTGAGTTGTAAAATGGGCCACCTTGAATTGTAGCTGGATTCCACCAAAGTAGCTGGTGATCATTCTCTTGATGTGCTGCAGGATGTGATAGTGGTCTAATGCTGCATGGATGAGGGCGTGAGGGATTGATCCATAAGCATTGGCCAAATCCAGCCAGACAACAGTTAGGTTGCCCCAGCTGGCTTTAGCCTCACGGATCATCTGACTGAGAACTCCGGTGTGTTCCAGGCATCCAGAGAAGCCTGGAATTCTACCTTTCTGGATAGTAGTGTTGATGTATCCATTCTTTGTCATGTACGAGGTCATCCTCTTGGCTAGTACCGAAATCGAAGATCTTGCCTTCTACACTTAGCAGTGAGATTGTTCTGAATTGGTCAGTGGTTGAGGAGTTCTCTTCCTTTGGCACGAAACAGCCCTCTGCCTTCTTCCAGCCTGATGGAATGGTACCCTTTTTCCAGATCCTCCGGAACAGCTTCCACAGCCTCCGGAGGACCATTGGGCATTTCTTATATACCTTGTAGGGTATACAGCTTGGGCCGGGGGCAGACCCTGTTCTGGCCTTCTTCACCACCTCTTGGAGTTCCTTCCAGGATTGTTTACTTATGTTGAGCTCTTTTTCTGGGGTCTTTATACTGTTGATGCTTGGGTTGGCATCCAGGGCCTGGTTTCTGGTGGTGTCATTGTGGGTCTCCCTCAAGAACGCCTCCACATCTCCTCTGGGGCTGGTCAGCCTTCCAGATTTTGCTTCACCCAGCAGTGTTCTGGTGAATCGGAAGGGGTCTTTGATGAACTGGTATCTTTTGTTCTCCCTATCCTTCCTCTTTCTGAGCTTTCTGCTTTTCGGAGTCTGCAGAGGCGCTCCCGGAGTTGACTCGTCAGGTCCTTGATGCCTTCCCTTTCATCAGCAGGGACTTTTTTGAACTGATTGGTGAGAGCAGTGAGCAGTCTTGATTTCTCCCCTCAGATGATGAATTTCCCTTTCTCTTCTGCTTGGCTGGTGTGCAGACTTGATGTTGATTTTCTTCGCCTTTAACTCCAAAACGCTCCCTTGCCAGGTTGTAGGTTATTGTTGTGAAAGTATTTACTTTTTTAGTGCTCATCACTTGTGATCCGATCACAAAAAAACCCTACATGTTAATACCCGTTGTAAACGGGGACACTGGGTGAATTCCACATTTTTTTTGTACACTTCCCAAATGGAAAGTGCAAGTGCCCTGCTACCTCCATATACTGTTATACCAAATGTTGAGAATGTAGCTACAAGTTCAGCTAAATAGTGTAGCATACTACTGTTTGGAACAAGCCTTTAGACAGCATTTCACTGGCCACAATTTTGACATCGATACCATTGGGGAAAACTGCCATATAGATATTTTGGTAACACTTTACAATAAGGTTTCATTTGTTAACATTAGTTAATGTATTAACTAACATGAACTAACTATGAGCAATAGTCTTTATTAACGTTAGTTAATACAAATACAGATGTTCATTGTTTGTTCATGTTAGTTCACAGTCCATTAACTAATGTTAACAAATACAATATTTGATTTGAATAATGTATTAGTAAATGCTGAAGTTAACATTAACAAAGATTAATATATGATGTATAAGTGAAGTTCATTATTAGTTCATGTTAATTAATGTAGTTAAAGGCAGGGTAGGCAGGTTGTTTCTAAAAAACTTTTCCCCAAATTTGTTTAAACTGTCTTTATATACCAATACATAATTAAAACGTAAGTACTCTGAAAAAGAGAGTATAAAAATCGAATGTCTGTAGTCCTCTCAGGACTGCAATAAAAACAGCTACTTATTCCATTCACTCCCACCCCCTCCCTTCTGGGCTCCTTCCAAAGCCACGCCCCCAAAACACATGAATGCACGATGCCGACCGCTCAGCTGGAGGATGCGTTTGCCAGCGCAGAGCGGAGAGGAGCGCAGTGCATGTAGTGACTGTATATGCAGGTACTGGGAATTTTGACTGCTCTTTCTCTGCCATAATTGTGATTCTTCCTAGCTTCCGTGCCTCTTCCCCTCCTCGAGTCAAACGGGTGCGTGCATGTGGGCAGCTCCTGTAGCAGCAGGGGTGGTAGCCATGGTAGCGAGGGAGAGTGACAGTCGCCCAGCCAATCATTTCATTCGTTCCGAATGGAAATAAGTAGCTGTGTTTATTGCAGCCCTGAGAGGACTACAGACACTTGATTTTTATACTCTCCTTTTCAGAGTACTTACATTTTAATTATGTATTGGTATATAAAGACAGTTTAAACAAATTTGGGAAAAAGTTTTTTAGAAAAAAACTGCCTACCCTGCCTTTAACTAATGTTAATAATGAAACCTTATTGTAAAGTGTTACTGATATTTTTAATATCTCATAATTTGGCAGCAGGTAAATGTGCTTCGTCTTTCTCAACTGTTTACGTTCACTTAAATCATAACTTTGTGTTTATGTGAATACTCGTCAAGACTGGTATTTTGACGCAATAAGCAGCGATAAGGAACTCAATTTAGTATTGAGAGGCAGCTTTTGCGCACACACTTTGGGTGCGAGCACAAAATCTGCGGGAATGCATAAAATTATATGTCCCACACCCAAATTCAAGCCCTGTAACACCAACAATATTCGTCCGGAGCAAGTGAAATGAGTGTGTGAGGGGAGGTGGTTTTTGGGTCAACTTGCTGTCGGAGAGAGAGCGCAAGAAAGCGCAGCTGGTATCTATTCTGGGGATAATGAATATTGGAAGAGTTTCAGGCATTTCAGTAATGTTTGTTTGTGATATTGGTTTATGATGGATATATTTTCCAGGGCCCCAAAGCTCCCAAAAAATGGGGTGAAATATTTTTTTCCCCCAAAATAAAAATTAGAGGGATAGTATTACCATGTCAGCTGTCACGATAATAAAACTTATACCATTTAGACCTTGCATAATATTTTTAGACATAATATGCCTTTCTTAAATACGAACAGTACTATGCATCATGTGTACTGTTTTATTAGTACAGCAGGAGTTGCTTACTGTATAGTTCTATTAGTGATTTACCGAAATGTTTTTTTTTTTTTACCGAAACCAAACGTTTTCATTTATTGTAGCGGAGAGCCAAAACCAAAAATAAACGGAATAATTTAACTATCTATGCTGTTTAATGTCTTTTTATCAGATGATAAATTAAACCTGTTGTAATAAAGTTTTTTGGTAATGAGCTAACTCTTGATATTTCAGCCAAACAAATTTTGTTACCTCTCTAGCAATGGCATATTTTTTGTTCCACACTGCTGACATATTAACGTTTTAGCTTAACCACATTGTGTGCAGAAAATAGATACTGACACTCATTAGAGAGGCGCTAATTAAATGTCTCTGTTTCTGTCAAGGATTTAAGCCCCTCAAAACTATACTGAATATAATGCTATATGCAATACTGATCTATTCAGCTGTAAACAACAGTAAGTTGAACACAATTTTTGGAAAATGAGCAATAACAGTCTTTTCTTCCCTGGTGTGTTAATCAATGGTATATGCTTCTGGTGAAATGCGTCTCTACTCAAAATACTTAAATATTTGTATATGCATGCATATTTTGCAATAAACTTAAAATAGGGCTTTGCCGGTCAACTACGTCAAAACATCTTTTCGTATGTGAATGATGTTTTATGTGAACAATACCACGTATGTGAATGATGTTTTATGTGAACAATACCACACGAGTGAAGCACACAGCTTTTTCAAAATAAATAATAGGCTAGCAATTTAATGTTACATCACAACCATGGAAACATTTGGATTTGTGCTGAATGAGAGAAGTAAATTATCCCATACATTTATAATAGTAACATAGTAACATTTCCCTGTAGGTTTGTGAGATCCAGTCATTTGAAAGATATTGGCTCTTTATTGTCTTTTTATTAGGCTAATTAATCTTATGAAAAATGAAAACTTCCACAAGCACAAATACATTCAACATAAATAGGCAAGTTTTATCAAATCTCAATTATTTAGAAATAAAGTCTGTCTGGATATCTTTTCAGAAACTGCTTCAGGATTTGTAATCACAGAGTATATATAGGCTCATCTTGTGGTCTGGTTAGGCTCTTACTAAACGTATGTGCAAAGCAACTGGGATACACAGGTCATTGTGGTCACAAGTTCCTTATACAGTATCTACTGAAGGAATTATAACTCTGCTCAAATGAGCTGAATATGAAGAGGTGAATGTATTTGAGTTAGTGATGCAGAGAACATCACAATCACACTGACAATTTATGTTCCGCTTCCCCCAACAAACTGAAACCCATTTAGTATGTTATAACACAGTTCATCTCATCAGACAGATCCTCCTCGAGGCGCCCGATTGGTTGCCCTGTCCTCCCTTGACTTAGAAGGTCAGTTGCAGCGCTCTCCATTTCATCAATAGTCATGTGACAGGCACCTGCAATTTCCCGTTTTGCAAAGTCAACAAATTTGGGGTCTTTTGCATATAGACCCAAGCCTTCAGAGATCAGGATCTAAAAAATACAAAAAAAAGAGGACATCACAAAAGTTGGATCAGATTTATTTCCACTACAAACAGCTGAAATCCACTGACCACAACTATTTATGTGTCTGCTGAAAGCAGTTAGTTGCACTGGTAATTTAGGTGTGTCGTATTAAATGGGGTTTAAAGTTTTGTATTCAGAATTTTTGGAGATCAGTTTTTTCCACTTTAAAGGGGTCATGAAATGCATTCACATCTCTGGAGGTTAGCTTATGAAGCTGTTTGGCATCAAAATGTTCAAATATTTGTAATAGATGAAATATGATCATTTTCCATCCTCTGTTTTACTCTTTGTCACAAACACTTAATTTCAGGGGCATTACCTCTTTAAGAAACGCAAGTAAGTATCCAGTGCTGTGATTGGTGAATTTCATTGCACCATAGCCACAGCGTGTGTGATGCTCGAGATGGCCAGCTCTTTAATAGAGCCGTATATGTTTGAGCCCGTGCCAGATTGAAATGAACCAATGCAACCACAATTATTGCCTCCGAGGACAAAATACTTGGCACTGCTGTAGCTTTCAATACAAGATATTGAGAAAATAGTTTTTAAATTTTTAAGAAACGAAAACATTCTTGTTCAATTGCTCAGGCACTTGTGAAAAATAAACTTGTAAAACTCATATTTTTGGACTGGGGAGTTAGCTTTGAGGTATGAAACTTGCATGTTTTTATTTTAGAGCAAACTCTTATGTGTGTAAATATCAAGGACATTCTGATTTTCCATTTCATGACCCCTCTAAAGTTTATTTTTCTGTGGATCACAGTCAAAAAAGAAAGTCTATGATTCACTGCTGTACAAAAACAAAGTCCAGCTTGAATCGTTTGTATAGCCACTGAACCTGCATAAATAACAACTATCCTTATTACGTAGTTATTTGATACACCATTCAGGAAGCTTATTTACCGACTCCACGAGGCTGTCAGCGCTTCCCTTCTCGATGTATCCGGGGCTGTGTTGGGAGGGCACTCTGAGAGTGGTGTACGCCCGAGGTTGCTGGCCTACACCTGCCATTCCACTGCCAATCCACCCGGGATGGGCCGACGCCGGCAGGCTGGCGCTGCCATTGGCATCACCCCACATTGCCTGAGTGCCCCCCATCTCGTTCACTAGAATGAGGGGGGCGTAGAGGAGACGACCCCGTCTGGCCTGGTTGTTCACCCAAGAGGCCGAAGAAACCGCAGATGAAATGCTGCTCCGCCGAGAGTCGAAGCTGTTTTGCGTCTGTGGGAGCACATACATTATTTTTTATTATTGTGGGAAAACAGTGAAACAGAAATTTGTCATTAGCAGAACTGAATGGTTTATTATTTTATTTTTGCACAATGTTGATTTTGTGCTAATGGTAAATTGTTGGCGTATTCTCCAAATTATGATAATTCTATATGTGAATATGATACTTCATTATGATGCTTCGAAAAAATCTTTTCAACCCTGTAAAGCCTGAGATATAAAGAAATATGACAGAACATTTATCTAATTTGTAAAGCTTAAAAATGTAATGTATTTTTTTTTAAATGTTTTTTTAATTAAAAATATTTTTGCATACTTTTTGCATTATATTTGATACATTGTGCGTTTATTGTAATTTATTGATGGAAATGTATTTTTATTGATTTTATAATCATAAAGAAATCTATTTTACTTTGTGGTAGTCAAAAAATGAATTTGAGCAGTGACAAGATAAATATATTGTAAATATAAATGTAAAAATGTCATATTTATATTATTTATAGATTATTTTTAGAAATGTGAATAATAATAATTAATATAGATTGAATAATGTTATAGTGTAAATCAACAAGGTAGAGCATGCTGCATTTATATAAAAAAATAGATATAACCATTAGCTCTCACACTAATACTGATTTTAATTAATTAAATTAAATGATTAATATACTTCAAATGCTTGCTGTATCATGTCTGATACATTTTCAACAATTTTTCATTCAATATTAAATATCAGTTGCTTAAATCCACTAAATATTAATTTTGAAATGTCAATAACAAAGTTATTCTTAGTGTTACTTTATTCAAATCATCAAAGATTTCTCAATAAAAAGATGTGTGCATATCTTCTTGGATAATCCTCCAGAAGACATGTAGTATTTTCAGTTTTTCAGGAAAGTACTGATCATGTTGTTGAGGCCTATCAAATGTGAGTTTTAAGACCAATTCTCATTGCACCAGACAAACGGCAACATACACTTTGTCTGTTTTTTTATTGGGTCAGTGGGTTGGCGTTGGTCAGCACTTGTTTATGCCAATTTAACATGTTAAATCTGATTGTTGGGTCATGGAATGTCTGAAAAGTGACGTACTGTCTTCTGGTGATAGTCAATGTTACAAATCCAAATCCAGTGTTACAATACAATTCCAAATCTGGAGAAAAGTTACCTGTATTCGTGCCCTACAGGGTGGGGAATTTTGGCGGTAAGTGCCTGGGATTGGGAGATCCTCATTGCTGCCCTGCCTTCTCAAACACTGGATGTTAAAGTTTGGCTTTCGGCCTGACGGATACATGAAAAAAGTAATCAATGTTAGGTTCACTGAAAGGTTTACCACATTATTTTTTTGCAGTGCAGAAAGTTTACAGTTGGATTTACCTAAGGGAGTTGGGGGAAGCATGCGTCGCCGTGCAGCGAAACCACTGCCATTGTATTCATTGTTGTTGTATCCGTTACCATTGTATCCATTACTATGATAACCATTACCATTGTAGCCATTGCTGTTATAGCCATTGCTGGAGTAACGATTCCCTGGATAATCAGTCCCATTGGTACCATTCCCATTGTAGCCATTTCCAGGGTAACCATTGCCATTGTAGCCACCAACATCTTGGCTGTTGCCTTGGTAACTATTGCTGATATTGTCAATGGGCTGAACTGGGGCCACACATTCACTGCTCCCATTGGGTGCTGCAGTTTGTGCCGGAGGAACCTCAGGAAACCACTGTCTGTTCAGACATTATCACAAAATCAGACAGATACATTAATTTGTGAGAAAAGCTTGTAAATTTCAGACAGACTGTTGTTTGAGTCATGTGAAGGTCCCGATATAATCACAACAATGTTCTTTTTCATTTTTCACATTTTTCATGTTTTGAAAAACCTTTGCAGTGGTGTACTGTTAATGAACATCCCAATGCCAGCCGTGCTTCTGGGAGTGGCGTTTAGATGAATATGCAAGTATGTGCTACACACTTTCCTCTCAATATACATATATAAACAACTGACAACTGAGGTGATAAAACAGCGGTTAAGATGTGGATATTTTTGCACCAGCTCAGCATTCTGGCACTCTAATCAAATCAAGTCAAGTCACGTCATGTGTATATATATATATTTTAAAAACAGTTTCAGTGTGGCTTTCAATTGACCGTTCGCAAAGACCCGCCCTCTTTAGTTACTGTTGCTATATCCGACAAGCCCACGCCGCTCTCACGCCCCACCATGTTCTCACGCAGTGAAAATACATCGCAGAGCAAAGAGGACACTGACAATGCGCTGACAGACAGGACAGACCAGGTTACTTTTGATATGAAACAAAGTCTGAACTTTCAAATTTGGTAATTTTTTTTAAAGAAATTTAAACAAATACCGTTTTGTGGCTCTTTAATGTGTCGTGACAGATCGCTGTAGAAACTCTTAAAGCTGCTCGTGAACCAATCAGCACTTCCTTCTAGTTAATTTATAGCATCAAATAAACATGAAAGAACATAAGAAGGAATGTTGGTTTAACCGCGGAAAGACGTCAGTATACTCCATTTTTCAAGTTCAAATCCTCCAACGTTAATCTACTAACTCTCCTGACTGCTTTGTCGGACAAAAATGGCGGATTATGATTGGTCAGATCACCTGTCAATCAATCTCCCTGCGAAGGGTCAATTAGAATTTCTTCAATTTCTACTATAACGCAGATCTCCATTGTGGTCATGCTTTTACTCGCAGATGTCTGACCTTGATGGACTGAACAGAATAAATGAATTGGAGAATATGCAGAGTGCCAAAACACTCCTATCTATTATGTAATCGCTATGTACCTATGGTAGTTTGAAGGTGTTTACCAGCAGGAGCGAACCTTTCCGGAAAGTTCACTTTGCCAAGCTGTTTCGTAAAGTAAACAAACTCCAAACGAATTTAGTTTTGGCCTGATAGTTCTTTGATTTTGTTTTAAGTATATCAGGGCCTTGAATTATTTTGGTGCATTATGGGTAGTCAAACATTTCCTACTAACCTATCATGTGAGACAGCACTATGAGGGTCCTCCCTGACAGCACTTTGCTCTGGAGGGTATGGCATCTCTGTAACTCCTGTGACTGTAACTCCTCCTCCTGTGACTGTAACTCCTCCTCCTGTGACTGCTCCTCCCGTCACTCCTTCACCTTCACCTGTGACTCCTACTTGCATGGCTCCTCCAGTGACTGCTTCTTCATTTCCTCCTGGAATGACGACCCCTCCTGTGACTCCTCCATTTTGCATTCCTCCATCCGGAGATGGGGGAGGAATATATTCACAAGCACTAGTTGTATCATTCCTGAATATGAGAATTTAATAAGAAATACAGTAAGATGATATACAAAAAAAGTTCTTCAAATACCTTATGAAAGCATGTCCTCGAAGGTACTACAGGGGGTCATGATGTTTCAAACTATTATTATTTATTACTAATTTGTTGATGGTAATAACTAAAAGTAATGATAATATGTATTATATAATGTACTGGTAACTCATGTTTTTGATGAAAGATACTGTAAATTGTTACTGAGAAAAATTTGACGGTTATACTGCCGATCCTTAGGTTGGCTGAAAGGTTGTTGGGTAGGTAAAGGTTGAAAACCTCCCATTTTCCCATTTAGAATACACTAGAGAGCATGACATCTACACAGCATGTCTGTCAAGCTTGGCAAACATTGCAACTCAGACTACTTTGCAATTTAACATGTTGGAAACTGGAAATATGATAAGAAAATCTTGTTTTTGGAGCATCTCAAAGCTGTGAAGTGATTAGTGAACTGACAGTTATGAAATTACAGGCCCTTTACAACAGATAAAAACAATACGTTTTGTCTTGGACTAAAATCTAACCAAATACCCCATCCAGAAAAAAATGCTCAAAACAGCTTTTCAGGTCCTGAGAGTTTTCTAAATTCAGTGTAGTAGCTTCTAATTATACAGGTATAATTCTATTCTTTTGTCTCTTAATGTGCTCCTTACCTTTGGTTGGTATTCAGCATCCACAATGGGGTGAGTTTGCTGTGACTGGAGGCCCACCTACTGGGCAGGGGAGACAACCTCTGAGGCTGATCAATTATCACTTCGTTTTCAGATAGGGCGGAGGCCGGACGGGAGTCCAACAGGGCCTCCTCCAGCATTAAGCTCCCATTGCGTATTCTAGGAGGAAGCTCAATGCTCACTGAGGTCTCGTCCAGATGGGGGGGCATAGGGCTGCTTCTGGGGGTGGACATGACCGGGGTGGGCGGAGCATCACTGAAGACGCTGTCACTCTGCAGTTGGCAAGGGAAACAGAATTAACTGTTGTTCCAGTGAGACTTGTCTATATATAGTTTAATAATGCATAAGGAAAACTTTAAATTACAGTTGTAACTAATACAGTTGTAATACACTTTATTTTAAGTGTCCTTGTTATAGTATAATTATACAATTAAGCACTGAATAATATTAATTAACAAATTGTACTTACTATAGAGTTTCGATTAGCGTTTGGTTTAGGGTTAGAATTATGCATAATTTTCTGTTATTACTATAGTAAGTACATCTAATGTGTGACAAGGACAATGTAAATTAAAGTTTTTTCTTTTTTTTCTTTTTTGATATATTTACAATTTAAAGTGCCCCATAATGCTTTTTTTGAATATTGACTTTTATATAGTGTGTGATATAGCTGTTTGTGAATGTAAAGGTCTGCAAAGTTTCAAAGATCAAAGTGCATGATAAATGGAGTTATTGTCTTCCAAAAGAAGGAACGATTCTCAACTGCCTGAAATGAGTCGTCAGTAATTCCAGTCTTACTTGCTGCATGAACCTATGTAGGATTGTAACACATTTGTATAATGCTCTTCATTGGCTGCCCACGAACAACATCTACTTTGAACCACCTTTAAACACTAGTTGTAGCTTTTCGTTCATGTTGTCGACATGTGGAGAAGACGCTGTTTTCTGTGCTTATCGAAAGCAAATCCACTTTGCATGCACTTCCACAAGATGAGGACTCTGGCTTGACAGTAAAACCGATGCTATCGTTACTGCAATGTAAACTATGAGAGAATGAAAGCGTTCTTTGAACTTGGATGCATGTAATCCTACTGTAGGAGACTTTAAAATAGCATAATAGGGGCACTTTTGGTTAAGGTTTATGGACAGCATCTGGCATGCTGTCAGTTAGTTTAAAGCACTCTCATTTTACTATTCCCACTGGATTTTTACTGCTGAGTGTTCTCACCCTGAAGAATTCTTCTTCTTCCATTATCTCCCCCTCCAGCCCTTCCTCATCCTCCATCGCCATAGCCAGACGCATCTCTGGGGCCAGATCCTGTAGTGTGCGTAACCCAGCCTGGACCACACAAGATGAGAGTCATGTCAAAGACAGGCTGTGATCCAGTGATGCTGCATTATGGTTGCACAGAATAACAGTGCAAAAAGTATGTAGTATGAGAATATGGAGCTCATACTCAAGGAGGGATAAAGTCCCAAACTGAGCAAAAATATGCAATTTGCATACATTTATATGGCCAAAAAGTAAGATGAAATTCCAATAGCTTGTGGTGTACATCAATGAGATATTTATATTTCATGTAGTAGATTGTGTACAAAATGTTTTTTAGCAAAGTTTTGATCATGATGATAATTTAGAGGCCTTAGAAATTTGCATATCAAATATGAAACAGTAGGCATGATTGAGTAATTGATGTGTTTATAGTAACACAAATCAATTTATTACATAGATCGTCTGTATGAGCATGAAAAGATTCACTTGAAATAAGAAGGTTCATGCTGCCCAATTCAGCTTTAATTTATTTGAATGTGTCCATTTGAGCAAATTAATTTAATTGTTGTTATTTTCTTGCTCAAATATGTTATGTTTAATGCACGGAAATAGTTCTAATTCTATGACTCCCTATTCTCTGCACGTAAACAGCCATTTGTCCTGTGTAGGCTAGACATGATGTCACTGAAAAATTAAAAGGCAAGAAAAGACAACACACACACACACACACACACACACACACACACACACACACACACACGCACGCACGCACGCACACGCACACACACACACACGCACACACACACACACACACAAACAAGTCATAATTCATTACCTGGAGAGAGGCTGACTTGTCCTTGCCTTTCTTCTTCCTCTCTTTCTCCTTTCGCTTACGAAACTTTTTAAAGTAGTCCTGAATCAGGAAGCTGGCATAGAACTTTCCTGCAGTCACCTCATTCCCTAAAAACGTAGAGAGATGGATTTTTAAAAAGACAAAAAAATGCAGATCTTCAGTTGTCCGAAGAGGTCACTTTTTTGGGGTGGCAAGGGAAGGACTTGTTGGGCATTGATTGAGGCATTTCTGATTCAGCACAGTGTTAGCACTAAGCCTCGGAGAACACTGCATGTCCTTCATGGTCTGTTTGTAAGGTCAAACTTGTATATGGTGTTGGTTGTCCACATTAAGCACAGAAAGCCTATAAGAAGATACTATTGTAACATACTCTACCTGCAGGGGGAGGTATAACTTCATCCAGCAGTTTGGGTTTGGTACGTTTCCAGATCTTCTTGATGATAGCTCTCAGCTCCTCGTTCTGCTGGTCAATGGGGCCTGTGTTGAACGGAAAGGTACTGTATTACTGTATTTAGGATGAAAAAATGCTTAATTTTTGCTGTAGTTTTTGTCAAAAAGCACACAACAGATTATTTAAATCTACAAGCATCATCATTTTCCATAGAAAAGTTTAATTTATGGAAGCAATTACAAACGTCCTCACTTGTAAATGTCAGAATTGACAGAAGTGTATTGATAGTATGTTAGTGAGATTGTGTGTGTGTGTGTGTGTGTGTGTGTGCAGGAGTCCAACCATCTGTTTTAATCTTGAGTGAAGTTCTGACGAGAGCAAACAGGGTGGCGTTGAAGGACACAGTGCCATCAGGATAGAGAGGCACATTCATAGCAACCAGTCTCTGCCAAAGAGAAAGAGAGAGATGGGCAGAGAGAAACAGAAAGGTGTAAATATGAATGGTTAACAGGACACTGCTATGTGGAGCATGTTGAAATGGGCCTGCTAGTGTGTTCTGGGAGGTTGCTTACTGGACCTCACAAGTCTCTGGTATTTTGGTCTCTACATACACCACCGTTTAAATGTTAGGATGCATTGTATTAATCAAAAGTGACAGTAAAGACTTTTATATTGTTACAAAAGATTTATATTTCAAATAAATACAGTTCTTTAAACTTTCTATTGATCGAAAGAATCCTGAAAAGCAGAATTTATCACGCTTTCCACAAAAATATGAAACAACTGTTTTCAACATTAATAAATAATAAGAAATGTTGGTAGCACTTTATTTTACAGTCCTGTTTGTCCTTATTTTAGTAATGACACTAACCCTGAACCTACCTCTAAACCTTAACTGACCCCATGTAGTTAACTTACACTACTTTTCATGTAAGTGGATAAGAACACTGTAAGTACATTGAAAGTGCACATACTGTAAAATAAAGTGCAACCAAAATGTTTCTTGAGCACTAAATCAGCATGATTTCTGAAGGATCATGTGACACTGGAGACTGGAGACTTGGGTTCCTCCTAAAATGCAAGTCTACAGGACTTGTCCCATTTCATTGTCCACCAGTGACTGTATAAATCCAAATGTCCTTACCCTACACGCTACTCGATGTGGACAGAGTTTCCCAAAGCCCAGCGGAGGCTGAATTCTGCGCAACATGGTGACTACATCTATATGTTTAATCCTTCCCCTGATGTAAAGAAATGCAACAGTATTTATTATTTTAATTAACATACTCATTTAAGACTGGGATTTATTTATGCTCTCATAAAAAAAAGACATCCAGTTTGTGTGAAATCACTTACGTGGCTTCTGGGTCGTAATCTGACCAGACTCGTTTAAACTCATCGAGGTGATGAGTCCCCAGCACAGTCCAGTCTCTGGTCAGATACTCAAAGTTATCCATGATGACAGCGATGAACAAGTTAATGATCTGAGAAAATGCAGATTAATCACTAAATAAATTTGTTTATTATTTTGAAAGTTGTATATTTCCCCAAGAAAGTGTATGTTCGCTCAAAACTTTTGCATTCTCTCTCAAAACTATTGCATTCCCTGAAAAACTTTGCATTTGCTAGCAAAAGCATTGAAGAAACTTCAAAAAGCAACTTCATATTATTTCAAACACTAGGTTTTCCATTTTCCATCAACACATCTTTTGCAAGAGAGTGCAAAACTTTTGTGAGTTAAAGGTGCAGTAAGCGATTTCTGAGAAACACTGTTGATATTTGAAATCAAAAACCAAAAAGCACAAACAGGCAATGCAAGAGTGGATGTTTCTTTATCAAAGCTGAAGCTAATCATAAAAAATAAAGCGAAGATGATGAACGAACGACGAGGAAGAACAAAAAATTAACATACAATATCGCCAGCAGCACACCAGCTCCAGACAAATAATGACACTCAAAACTGTCCTTTTACTATAGCAAACATTACAACAACAATCTCTCTTTCTGCAGTCTTTCTTCAAATATCCCTCTTGTTCATTCTCTCTCCTCCCCCATCATGAGTGTATACGCCCCCTACAGCTGATTGGCTACAAGTGTGTTGTGGTGCTCCGTCCAATCCACTTTCAACAGCGTTTCTCAGAAATCGCTTACTGCACCTTTAAGTCAATACGTTTGCGAGTTAACACAAAACGTCTGCAAGAGAATGCAAAACGTATGCAAGAGGGTGCAAAACTTTTGCATGAAAACTGAAACGTTTTGGGAGCGGAATGCAGTGTTTCTGGGGGGAATGCAAAACTTTTGGGAGACAATGTTGTTGTGGATGTTTTATCCCTTACCAGGAAGGCACAGAGTGCAAAGAAACTGATGAAATAGAGGTACGCCAGGTTGCTTCCACAGCTGTACTCCTCCCCTGGCTCAATGTCAGACTCTGGGTCACACCGACGTCCTGGCAGTGCCGCAAGCATGATCTGCTGCCACTGTTCACCCGTTGCACATCTGGGTTTGAAGACATGCAACAAACCTTTACATGAAACCATTTACTAACCAGATAAAAAAGCAGATCATTATCCAAATTCAAGTCAAAAATCAACCTAAGGCTACTGTACTCTTACCTGAAAAGCAGAAGTACAGCCATGAAAAAGGTTTGGAAATTGTTGTTCCGACTGAGTTCAGTACTGTCGTCAATAGCTATCTTCCCAAATGTCTGGAACCACAGCAAAGAGTTTAAACTTCCCAATCTGGAATGTTTCTCAAATGAGGAGAGGGAGAGGAACATATACAAACGTATAAAGATGAACCCACCTGCATTCCAATCACACCATATATGAAAAAGATCATAGCAATGAGTAGGCCGACGTATGGCAGTGCCTAAAGGTAAGCAGAGAGACAGGTAGAAATTATGCAAAAAAGAGAATTGAGAATGAGAGTCTAGTGAGCTTGTTTGTTTCCTATATTTCTCACCTGTAGAGATTTAAGGAAGGTCCAAAGGAGGGTTCGAATGCCTTCACCCTTACTGAGCAGCTTGACTAGTCGCATAACTCGGAAAAGACGGAAGAAAGTGATGGACACTTTGGCGCTCTCCCCATCTTTCCCCTTTTGAAGTGGGAAAAGAGAACGACATACCAAATGTTAATGTATAATTTTAAAAAGTCCAGTTATCAAAGGTCCATGATCATGCCAGTGGCACATTTCAAAGTGAATTGTTTTGTGAAGCAGTCACCATATAATGCAGGTTTTGCTAAGAGACAGGCATTGAAAACTACATTAGACCTGACAGCAGACAGCCTGTTTAAGACTAAGGGTCAGAAAATGTGGAAAACTGGGAAATGGTCAAGACAAATTTAATTCCAAAGACAATCAAATTATTCAATTAAATTAAACATGTCCTTTAAAGATCATAAAAGCTCAAGAACTCACACTAATGAAAGTCATAAAAGCCTAACATTTAAATAATGAACTATAAAAATATACAAAGCCAATTTAATTTTGATATAGACATAATATAATATTAAATATAAATACTATAGTAGAACCTTCTATGTGTCGCCACATAAAACAAGACCAAAGTTTCTTTCTGCAAATTTCTATATAATGTCAACGTAACAGCACCATTGTTTCATGTCGGAATGATCGTATTTACAAAATAAGTGCGCATAAACAACACCACAGTGTCTTATTTACCAGAGGGAAAGTCACATTTTCACTGATTTTCTGAGTTGTGGGTGTATTAATTAAATTATGGAAGCAAATCACCAGCAAATTATTATTGATGACAATTAATGTTTAATTGCACATTTTGAACGTACAATTTATGTATATATGTTGTGTACTATTGATAAACAATAGATAAGCTTGCAAGTTATGAATACTTATTTAGCTGATTTATAAGGTGATTAAACTGCATTTCCCTTCATTCTTCATTCTGTGGCATATTCTTACCTCACCATGGCCTCCTCCACCCTGAGCCAGTAACAGGATGTTCCAAAAGCACACAGTGGAGCAGGAAACAGAAGATATGTGACATGATAGAAATTGATAAGTGAGTGTGTGTCTAAGATAACAAATGCTATAGTACTAAAAAATCACATGCATGGGAATCTCTCATTGTTCAGATATAGTTTTAAAATAATACATACACTGAACTCTGCAATCATGATGTCCACCAAACTGCCCACCACTATCAGCGCATCAAAAGAGTTCCAGGCATCTATAAAATAATGCTGTGTAATCCACAACAAAGAGAGCGCAAGAGTGAGAGAGAGCAAAAAGCACAAATGTAAAGGCACTAACATGTGTTGACGTGTTATCAAACCATTGGAGCAAAGTGAAAGGTGAAGTGACTGAAGAAAAAAAGTGTGCAGCAAGTCTCACATAAGGTCTCAGAGCCAGAAGTTTGATGATCATCTCAATAGTAAACAGCAAAGTGAAGATCATGTTCAGGATGTCCATCACAGAGTTGAAGAGTTTGGACTGCTCATAGTGCTGTGGGGTCACAGTGACGTAATCTCATTAGTGGACTAGACTACACATGATAGGCTGCATTTTTATGCAGAACTTCTCCAAAGGAGCTATGAGATATATTGTAGGTTCAATTAGTTTTTCCGATTCTGATCATAAAAATATATAGCATTTCAACTTGAAACATGTGTTGGCAGTTGTGACCTAATTGTTAGAGAGCCAGACTAGTAACCCCTCTCTAACCATTAGGCCACAACTGCCAACACATGTAATGTGTTGACTAACATACTAAAGCACATGTAAAGTTCTTGATTATAATTTTAACTGTATTGTGTTATTTAATATTACAATTAAAGTTGCCAGATTGCGGAACCAGTTGCTGGTTCAAGTCTCAATACTGGCAGGAAATGACTGAGGTCTGAAATGACTGCCCTTGAGCAAATCACCTAACACGGTTTGCAGTGTGTGTGTTCACTACTCACTACTCCTAATTTGTGTGCACTAACTTGGATGGGCTAAATGCAGAGGAAAAATTCCTAGTATGGGTTACCATACTTGGCCTTCATGTCATGTCACTTTCACTTTCACTGTCACATATACTTCTTTAAAGCATGACAAAAGAATATTAAAACAATGATTTAAAGTAAATCTCTTCATTTGACATTATTATAATTTTCACTTTTTTATAAGTGTACTTAAGTGTGTTAAGTGGGCCTTTTATTTCATAAATATTATATTATCTGCAAGTAAAGTTTTTTTAAAGTATACTTTCAAGATTGAAAGTACACTATAAGTGGACATTCAATGCAATTAGCACACTTCTTATTCACAAGGGATATTTACAGTACAACAAGCTGTATATAAAAACAGTGAACATCTATTGAATACCTCTATTTAGATAGCTAAGTAAACGTGTGTGTGTGTGTGTGTGTGTGTGTGTGTGTACCTGTACAGCCAGTGCGAGCGTGTTGAGCAGAATGAGCACAAACATGATGTACTCAAACTGAGAGGAATTGATGATCTTCCAAAATTTGAGTTGAGAAGGGTTTTTGGGTATGTAAATCTTTATTGGTTGAGCTTTCAATGCGTAATACACACATTGTCGCTGTGAGCAAAAGAGACATACCATGAGAGAAACCCATTAGACAACAAGAACAACACAAGGAAGACAAAAAAATAAAATAAATTGACTAGACGATCAAGAGAAATACAACCTAGCATCACCTAATTAATATCCAATAAGTCTTGAATCCAGACTTACCTGATTTTTGTTTAGTTCGCAGTTTTTGAACTCAGCCTCTCCTTGTTCACGGAAGGTGATGATGACAAAACCCACAAAGATGTTCATCATGAAGAAGGCGATGATGATGATGTAGATGACGAAGAAGAAGGAAATCTCTACACGGTAGTTATAGATGGGTCCTCTGTTCTCTGCATTAGCATCAATGGCTTTGTACAACAGCCTGCGAAATACCAAAAAATAAAAAAGACAATTAAAGTTTGGAGGATTCAAAATCATTGCTGTTTTGTAAAATGTTTTCCTCACTCACTGTGGCCAGCCCTCAAACGTAGAGACGGTGAATAGTGCAAGCATGCCCATCAGCACATTGTCGAAGTTAAAGTCGCTGTTCTCCCAAACTCTCTCCCTCACCATAGGATGGTTCATATCACCATCTTTGAACACCACAAAAGTGCCCCTGAAAAAAAATCACACACACAAGTCTCAGAAAACAACCCAGTGAGTCATTGTAAGGGCAAATAAAACAACTAATTTATGGCTAAACAACATACTTGCACTCTTCAGGTGTATGTTTTGCCTCATCAGTGCATCTGTAGAATCGGCCCTGCAAGAGGTATTACATTAATATTAACCAAAATGAATACTGATTTCACCTTTGAATATAGGGCTGCTGATTAACATTGACTAGTAGGCTGCACATAATGTCAACCTTACAAGAAAATTGTTTCAGGAACGAACCAAGTTATTACATTTTGATGAAAGACAGACTGACTGAAACTCTTTTCTTAGGAACTGATCAATCATGGAACATGCATTAAGAAGGTAATAAATGTCCATTTTAATTCTATGTTGGTTTTAAGTACCTTGAAAAGCTGCACACCAATACAAGCGAACATAAACTGGAGGAGAGTGGTGACGATGAGGATGTTGCCAATAGTACGGATGGCCACGAACACACACTGAATCACGCTCTGAAGACAAACGGACAACAATCGTTGAAAGTTATGAATTAACATAACTGGAAATAATAAACATCATGGCATTTAGGGCTGTATGATATTGAAAAAAACTGACATTGTGATATTTGTTTAAAATCTGCAATACTGCAATGTGAAAAAATACAAGTATTTTCACCAGATGACTTGAATAGCTCTATTTGGAATGAATGAATTATTCTAGAATGTTTTTGTAGGGAAATAAAAATAATTTAAATAAAATAAAATAATAAAAAGGTGGAAAATGACTTTTATTCTTTTTCTGAGTGTGAACTCCATGGGTGCGCTTCCCAAAAGCATTGCTAGCCAACTATGGTTGCAACTTCCGTTGTTATCAGCATAGTTCAATGAGTCGCAGCAAAGTTATGTGGTTGGAACAACAGCTGTGGTTAGAAGCATAGTTTCTTGTTTGCATGACATGTGGACTCAATAAATCCTTATCTTGAGCAAAATAAGCAAGCTGACATTCAGTACAATCAGTATCTTTTATTTAGAATACATACAAATGTCATTTATGTCTTTTAGTTTGTCAAGAGATTTAAAGCACCGTTTATTAATAGTGCGCATGTGTGAACGTGTTCGACTGTGTAAGAACGAGCCTATGATTGAATCTGGAAATAAAGCAAATAACTGAGAAAAATATTAGATAGTCCTCAGATGCCATGTCCGTAATTTATAGCAAAACATCTAGCATTAATTCGAACTCAAACAGTTTCATTAAAAGAAGTTATTACTCCACCACCTGCATGACATCATTAACCAACGTGGTTGAACTACCATTTTGTGACAATACGGTTTCGGGAAACAGTCATGACTAGATAGTTGATTTCTTAAACGATGCAACATACTATGGTAGTTTAGCAGCGAGTCACGTTGTTGTACAGCAAATGCACCCCTGAACAATTTGGGCAAATCCTGGTTATATAAATTACAATAAATCAAACCTCTTTCATTAACAATAAATTAAAAAGAGTTCAATTTTTTTAAATTATTGTTATGATTTTTATTGTGATTATTACTAAATAACAATATACAAAAAAAATAGGAAAAATATATTGTAATACTGCTATTATACTGTATTTTGTAGTACAATTGTAAAATTACAACACTGATATTTACATCTTAATTTCTTCATTTTTTAAATGTTAACCCATCAGAATTTTGTTTTTAATAAATGCGCAGTATTTCAGAGATATGCATAGCACTGTTTATTTACATGCGTGCAGCTCATGAAATAATGTATCTGTATCTCAGAGTAGCATGTTAACATTGAGAAACATTGTAAAATTTTACCTTGAGTCCCTTTGCCCTGTTGATAGCTCGAAGAGGCCTGAGCACTCGCAAAACTCTGAGAATCTTTACCACAGAAATGGCACTCGAACTAAGTGCAGAAATGAATGAATGAATGAATGAATGAATGAATGAATGAATGAATGAATGAATGAAAGAAAACTTACTGCAAGAAGAAAGAGGTGAGGGACACACTGACAACCAGAAGGTCAAGAAGGTTAAAGGCGTTTCTGCAGAAGGACCCTTGATGAAGGAAAGCTCCATACACAGTCATCTGAGCAACACACAGTCACACATTGTCATTAATGTATACACTCAAAATGATGATTTTGCACATGGCCAACCCTTTGTCAGAGCTCAAAACCACAGAGGGCTACAGACAGTCCTGGCTAGTAACTGATAACATGTAATCTGGATCAGATTCCAAAAATAAAGTTCTTGTAATTGGATTATATAACATTTTAAAATTCTCATAATCAGAATACAGTTAAATTTTGATAACATGATTACATATTCATTGATTCTCCCCAAATCTTCTTTTTTATCTTTTCAATTTTCCTTTAAAAAAAGCATGTTCAATAAATGTTCATAAAGTCTTCTCGATTTGTGGAATTGCACACACTAACCACTAGTTAAGTGAGAGGCAATAGCACTTTACCACTAAATTTACAGAAATCATTTAAATTTTAAGGAGTGTTTTCTCAATATTGCATATCCAATCAACTGCTGATGAACACATTTTAATTATTTGAATTAACACAACCATTTATGCTTTATACTATGTCCTTAGAAGGATTTGTCTTTCAAAAACATTTATCTCATTTCATATTTACATATGATGCAGTTATTCCAAAACGTTTTAGTCAGCAAAACCTCTTTTGAACCAATATATTTAATAATTAGGTCAATAATTTAACAACACATTCGCATATTCACGGTTCTTTAATGTCAATTAATGGCCAAAACATGAACACAACTGAAATATTTGATCTTTTTTAGTATGTGTTGATTTCCATTTGAAATCTTTATGATTTAATTAATTATTAGTTTTTCAAGAACTCACTAACCCCCTGCAGTTCCTTCCCAAACCACAGTTTGGGAAGCCCTGACATAAAATGTAATGCCCTTCATATTGTGGAATATATTTTCTTTTTCTTTATATTTTTATATCAAAATGGTATCAATAAAATTGTTCAATTCAAATCAATATGATAAATGAGTTGGGTCTGAATACTTTACCTAATTTTATGTAATGTAACAGATTACGTTACTAACTGCAATTTTCATAGTGTAATTTGCAATCTGTAACAGACTACAATTTGTAAATAAACCCAGCACTGGCTACAGATGTATTACACTTCTAGACATATAGAATAGATCAAAATCGGTTTGGAGCAAGAGAGATTTTAACTCTGCACGGGATGATCAATAGTTTACCTTCAACATGATCTCAATAGTGAAGACGGTGGTAAAGACATAATCAGCATAGCCCAGCATCTATCATAGGACATAAAGACAGCAATCAAGAATACAGTCATTGTCTTTGGTACCAGGGTCAATCTCATGAGTCCAGGTCATGTTTCACCTCAAAATTAAAACAAAGAACTTATACTTTGCATATACACTGCTTTTTTGCTTGCTTAGTTGGGGACACTTAATATTCAGCAATATTATTAATTGACTGCACTAACACTATTGGATGAGAACTGTTTTCTCCAGAGCTGCTTTCTAGCAGAATTGAACTCATTTCATAACTGATTAACTTTACACAGTCATTGAACTGAACTGAATCAACACTGAACTGATTTCAACTGAAAAAATGACTATTTACTATTGTCTTTAGAGCTGATTTACAGCATATGATAACATCTAAATTTATTCAATTAAATTTTATTCAAGTTTATTCAAGTTTATAAACTTGAATAAACTTGAATTTCAACTTTTCAAAGATTTTCAACTTTTTACAGTGTAGAAAAAAACGATTTAAGGACTATTAATAAATAAATAAATATTTAAAAGTAAAATTGTAAACATACATGATAGTATTTGCAGTATTGAATTTACTTTATGTTGATTTTAAGGGGGGGGGGGCATTGTATTATTATTGTATTATTATTATTGTATTACATTATTTTGTAATAAAGTAATACATGGGAATAATAAATGTTACAAACATAATGTCACAATGTAAATAAAAATCACTTTTTATGTAAAACATTGGCTGTGGGTGAAATATTGAAGTCTTCAAGGGATTTAGCCATTTTATTAATCTCTATTGGGCACAAGGGATGGTGTTTGGGGATCATGGGTACCACAGTGCACTTGAGAAATGCCATCTAGCAGGGACATGAGATCTATTACTATTTTAAGACTATCAAATGCTAATTTGCAGGGCCAGTTAGTGTGCCTGACGATTTTGGAATTTTAAAATGGTATACAGTATTAATAATTTGCCTCACTTTGGGAATGTGAACAATGGAAAAAAAAGTGAAAGATCTAGACACAGACTGGCCCTCAAGCGTTCTAGGTCTTATCCTCTATTCTAGACACTAGAACTTACAACGTTCCTGACAGAATGAGTTTTGATTGGGTCTTCAGCGGCCAATGAAAAACTACTCAGTATGATGAAGACGAGGATGATGTTGGTGAAGTAATGATGATGAATGAGGTTGTGGCAGGCAACTCTGAGACTAAGTGAACATTGGCAAGGTTAATTTTAGGTCGGAGATCAGAAAAATTATAATTATTAGCAACCATCATTTGTGCTATTTTTTTTTTTTTTTTACATACCAGTTTTTCTTTCCAAGGATGAAAAAGGAACTTCCATCAGGAATAGGTACAATTTTCTCCTTGGGTTGAAAACTTTCGACTTTCATGGGAGTGCCTATACCTTTGGAGAAAATTAAGATTTAAAAAAATGTCATGAAATAAATTCACATACATTTATAATCGATGTGACTATAAAGTTTTGGACTGGACAGTATTTACCCTCAAGCCCTTCAATTGTTCTAAACTCCTCATTTTCTTCCCAATCGTCCATTTCATTCTGAACAAAGAAAAAAAAATGAAGAAAAAGATAACAAGAGAATGATCATAGAAACTTGCTTAATAAATGCTTTGATAAAATGCACAATTAATCACTGCACATTATATAAAGTCATATTTTATATTTACCAAAATGTGATAACTTTGATATAATAATACTTTGATCATATTTATCAAAATGTGATAACTAACCCACTGAAAAAAAACAAACAAAAAAAACATTAATATTAAACAATAATATCTTAGCCTGTTTTTCACAACCCAATCAAATAATGAGGGGTAAGAAATAAAAAATAAAAACCCACCCCACATTATCACTTGCTGATTTTCTGTTACATGTAGAAATTCTAAATTACATTACAGAAGTTAAATGTGTCTCGAATGCCTTTAAAAGAGAATGTGAGAGAGCAGGGTTCTTACACCAGCGTCTTCCTCTCTTTCCTCATCATCTTCCCATTCGTCATCCTCTTCTTTTTTCTCTCTATAATACAGAACAACCGACTTGAGTTCTATGCCTATGAGTGCACAACAATAACAATATGTGAGTGTTGCCTACTCTTGTTTCTTTTTGCCACCGTCTCCGGCTAAGTTGTCCACAGCGATAGCCAAGAAGACATTCAGCAAGATGTCTGGTAGACAAAGTAAGTCAAGGACCAGAAACAAGACTCCAGGTATAAGAATAAGCCATATGGACAGGCACTTTGATATATTGAAAGGATACAGTTACCACAGACGAAAAGGATGACAAAGTAAATACAGACAATCATATTGGGAAACACTGGTCCACCATACGCCATGATGCCATCATACATGACAGAATTCCAGTCCTCCCCTGTTAGGATCTATTTAAGAAAGAGTTCTTAGTCTACACCTCCCAGTTCTGTAACCATTTGTAAGTGAAATGATTGTATTCAGAATCTTATAATTTGCATATGTTCCAGTTAAAGGGATAGTTCACCCAAAAATGAAAATTCTGTCATCATTTACTCACCCTTTCCAAACCTGTATGACATTCTTTCATCTGCTGAACACAAAGGAAGATATTTTGAAGAATGTCAGTAACCAAACACTTGATGGGCTCCATTGACTTCCATTGTTCTCTTTTTTTTCTTTTCATACGATGGAAGTCAATGGGGACCAGAAACTGTTTGGTTACCGACAATAATCAAAAATTTTAATTTGCGTTCAACAGAAAAAAAAAAATTCAAACAGGTTTGGATCAACTTGAGGGTGAGTAAATGATGACAGAATTTTAATTTTTGGGTGAACTATCCCTTTAAGATGTATTGTAAAGAACCACCTTAAAGCTATTGCTAATAAAATAATCATTGTTTTGGGAGTAGGATGACAAAAACATGTTTTAAGGGGGTCAAGCAACTAGGCCTATATTCCCTTGTGAAAAAGAAGTGTCCTTAAAGTCTTTTATTATTACTCACGTGAGATCGCAGCAATAGAAAGCTACAACGATCCAATCAATTCCCAAAGGACAAAATCAAGTCCCGCCCAACATTTTTTCTTGTTTGAGAAGCTGTCACAATAGGGAAAAAAAGACTATCGCAACTTCTGTTCCATGCCAACTCTAATTGTACTGAATGTGCAATTTGCATAATTGCCAATTATGTTTAATATAAATTTAAACTAGAATACATTTTAATTTAAATTGCAATTAACATGCAATTAAGTGCTCAAACAATTCCATTCATTCCACACTTAGTGTCACACCTAAGTATATATTTTCCCTAATAAGTACTCATTTTAAAAGTATGCTAAAGTGTACTTCTTTTTAACAAGGGATACCCTTATTTTTCACAGTTTTTAGGAGTCTAGGTGATGATTAGTGTATGTACTTGACCTTGCAGGCTGCATAAACACGACATTAACAAACACTAAAAAAATAAAAAACTGCAAATTTTAGCTTAGTAACCTGGAAACAGGTGAGCAGGGCAGATGGAAAAGTGTCAAAGGTGCTTCTTTTCATTTGAGTTTCATCAAAGTTGAACTTTCCACCAAAGAGCTGCATGCCCAGGAGAGCGAAGATGATGAGGAAGAGGAAGAGCAGCAGCAGAAGGGAGCAAATGGCTTTCATTGAATTCAGCAAAGAGGCCACCAGGTCTGAGAGGGCAGCCCAGTGTCTAAAGAGAGACATTCAACATGTTCAATGAATCTTGAAAATCAGCATGACTCTTATCAAAGACTATATACAAAGACGGTGTACTCCTATTATTTATGAATGGAAGAAACTACAATGTGCAATATGGCGGGATACGTGCCTTCTATACGGGATATCCTGCCTTCTAAATAAAAGAGCTAATTGCTGATTGGTAAAGACATTATCACTTCAGCTGCTGTCAGAAGATCAGTTTCAAGCTCAGTTTCAGTGTCTTCTTAGGACTGCACATGCACATTGGCTGATCTAGCCTGAAAATTATGCTTATTTTGGAACATTGTGTATCAGATTTTGTTGCTAATTTGAAATATGTTATTTAATTGTGAGCTCAGCAAGAAGTTTTTGAGATTTCAGGATTCTCCCATTCAAATAGACTGGTCTTGGACGCCCAAAATAGCTTCCCGGAAACATTGCAAATATGACCGCAGAGTGAACCGATTTTCCAGTAACACTTTACAATAAGGTTCATTAGTTAACATTAGTTAATGTATTAACTAAAATTAACCAACAATGAGCAATACATTTGATACAGTATTTATTAATCTTTGTTAATGTTAGTTAATAAAAATCCAGCTGTTCATTGTTTGTTAATGTTAGTTCACGGTGCATTAACTAATGTTAACAAATACAACCTTTGATTTTAATAATGTATTAGTATATTGAAATTAATATTAACTTAGATTAATAAATGCTGTAGAAGTATTGTTCATTCTTAGTTCATGTTAACTAAGGTAGTTAACTAATGTTAACTAATGAACCTTATTGTAAAGTGTTACCGATTTTCCTTTAAAGGGACTTTTCTCTTACTGAGTCTTATTGATTATTGATTAGTTTTTTTTTTCTTCTAAAATCTAAAATTAATTACAGGGTTATTATATTGTTATTTATAGACAGTTTAAAAAAACACTAATAAAAATGACACAAACACACAACAAAATGACTAAAACTTTAACAAAAAATAAAATGAAACTAATTCAAAATAGTAATAAATACTATAACAGTATCTAAATGACTCAAACTGACACTGTTGCCCTCATAACTCATTTGAATTCAAATTATACAAGTCATTAATACTACACTGTTTCACATTGAATCTCAAAGAGCTGGAAACACTTATGAGCTAAATCACCTTGTGACTTTGAAGATACGGATCAGACGGACGCAGCGCAACACAGAGATTCCGATGGGCGGGATTAGTTCCATCTCCACCAGCACCGTCTCCAGGATTCCACCACACACCACGAAACAATCAAAACGATTAAAGAGTGCCATGAAGTAGATCTGAAAGCCGAAGCTGTAGAGTTTCATCAGCATCTCCAGGGTAAACAGAGCCAGAAGGATCTTATTTGCTCGTTCTGGGACATTAAAGAGACCGTATTTAAGACAGGGTCAAATCATCTCATTAAAGGCAAACTTTGGCAACACTTCAGTCACACAAACCCTGTATATCAGTGAGCCACTTGGGCTGGCCGTAGTGTTCAGAGGCGCTGGCGGCGGTGTTGAGGAACACCAGCAGTAGCACCAGCCAGTAGAAATTGGTGGATTTGACAGCCACACGGCAGTTCTTCCTAATGACCACATTCAAGTGGTACAGCTGCTCACTGAGAAAGAGAAGAGTCAGTAGCAAATATAAGTAGAGATTCAATTTGAAACTTTAAAAAAAGATGATTCCTTAGAAAGGTAGAGTGCAATTATTTTGGGCTTCTGGTAAACGTTATTCAACAAATAAACACTTACAAAAAACTTATAGCCATCAGTCGTGCCCTAAGGAAAATAAAAAAGTTTAGGTTAATGAAATCTCTGGTATTTAATCATTTAGTATATATGAAGCAACAATATTAATGTTGTACCTACATTATAGATGAACAGCAACCACCATCATCATCCATGAATGCTTCAAACTCAGAGTCTGAATCTGATTCTGTATAAAAGAAAAAGGACTGAATGTGTCAAGATAAAATGTCTTAATTTATCTTAATACACACAAATCTGAGTGAAACTTCAGTATACCTCCATCTTCACTGTGTTTGTACCAGCCATATTTCTTCATCATTTTTTTCTTAGCCACCACAGCACCTGCCATTTACACCACAAAAGAAAAGAAAAGAAAAAAGTTCTTCATTGAGTGAAAAACAAACACATATGGATTCACTCAGCACTACACTGCTTCTTAACACATTTTAGTACTTTTTAAATACACATTTAAATACTTTTAACAGAAATTACATTAGAGTACATTTTAGTTTACAAAAAAATGCTTGTCATTACAAATAATTAGCATATTTTAATAGAAGCAATTATAATTAATGTAGAAAATTACATTTAAAGATGTAGTTAATTTATGCCCTACTTAAGCGGGTCCAAAAAAACACTCTAAAGTTTCACTGGATATAAATATTAACTATAAATCATTTTCATTTAATTGTAATTAACATGCAATTAAGTGTCTGAAAATATTCAATTCAGTTTACACTTCTTTTAAAGTATATTGTTTCCATGTATAAGTAGCCTACTCTTTAAATGTACAGTATGTTCTTCTTTTTCACAAGTGTGGGCATTTTCTCATCAATCATGTGACATTCTGTCATCTTCATTAGGCAAAACTGTTCATTTTATTAATAATCATTTATGCACTGCACTGCCTACTGTATATTTTTCCAGTGTGACCATAATGTGAAAGGAAAGCAAAAAAAGCTTATATTACGTTTATTTCCATCCTCGTCCATGTCCTCTGCTTCAATGAGCCAGTCCATGTAGCCGATCATGTCTTCCTCCATCTGTTGTTTCTCCTGGGCCATCTGCAGTTCACCACGACACACAGCCTTCTCTCTCTCTTTAGAGAACTCACTGTGATGTGCAAGAGACACATGCAATGTAAACCTTTACAAGATGCCCAACAAACGTCATCACAAGACCTCCATATCCTTACAGTATGTATCTGCCCATATCATTTAATTTGCAATGGGGGGCAGAGCTGAAGGTATAACATGAAATCGTTATTTTCAAAACTATTTACCATACTAGTATTATAAACACACATACTATATGATTTAAAAGGCTTATAAGGGACCAGGGCTTGAGTCACTCACCCGCTCAAAACACCCAATACGAGATTGAGGACAAAGAAAGACCCAAAAATGACCAGAGACACAAAATAAACCCAAGGCAGCTCAAACCCGATGGAATCATTCATCTGAGTGAAACATTACAGAAGAGAGAGAAAACACAGACGTTATATAAAGTTGCTCATGAGCTGTCAAGTGTTTTTTGAGTGGCATAGATTGGATATAACTTTAAACAGACAAGGTAGCACTTTATTTTACATTTCTTTTCCCCATGTACATACTATGTACTTATTATAGTATTTACAATAACTGGGTAATAACTTTCCTGAACCTACCCCTAAACCTAACCTTTACTTTCTTGGGTATGTACACTGTAAAGTACACGTAATGCTGTAAAATAAAGTGCAACCAGGTTAGTAAGTGATTATATCCAATGTCGTTATCGTTACCCAAAACTATCACATTAGTCATATGTTAACATATATGTATATATGTCTTGAGGCTATAAACAGTTTGTTTTTAATAAAAAAACTGAGAGAGGAGTTGAAATTATTTTCTGTAGTAAATATTGACAGATTTTGCATTATTGAGCTGTTCTTTAAATTGTATTAAAAAAAACATCGCTTAAACTCAAATAGCTCAAATAATCTTCTATTTTCATTAACATTCCAATAAAGTATGCTATTCGTGTAAAATTAGTAACTTTAGCTAAATATAAAGATAAAAAATCAAGAGTGCAAAAGATTGGGGAGAGGTCTTACCCAGTAGAGCACATCAGTCCAGCCCTCCATTGTAATGCATTGGAACACAGTGAGCATAGCGAAGAAGATATTGTCAAAGTTGGTGATGCCGCCATTGGGTCCCTCCCATCCTCCCTGACACACTGTGTTATTCCCCACGCAGAAGCGACCGTTACCGGCAAAAGCACATGGTGTAGGATCATCGTCCACCATTAGCTCTTTTCACATGAAAATAAACAAAATTTCGTAGGGTTTAAAATTATTTATAGTCAACAAACAACCAATTTAACTCTTTCCCCATCATTGACAGAATTTTCCATCATTTATGATACAACGCTTCCCCGCCATCGGCAGAATTTTCCGACAATCCATGTTTTCACTGTTAAGCCGGGCACTCTGTACAATTTATAATAGTCTTTTACGATTGTTGCTTGTCAGGATGTACGAACATGATCCCCGCTAGAAGCCATGTCACACTGTAGGATCTCAATTGTCATTAATGTCAGTCTGTACAGCAGTAAAGATGTGTTAAAAACGTATGCACACAAAAAGATCGTCCGCAGTTTTACAACATCAATCCGTGACACGTTCCGGATAGAAATGGTGACTAGCAAACAAAAACAATCTTTAGAGTTAATTTTGATAATGGAAAACTGGAAAAAGAAAACGAAGAGGTGTTTGTGGAGCAAGTGGTTGTTTGGTTGTCTCACTATTTGCGTCCTCAAAACTCCTGACACTTTTAATTGTCTGTCGGCTGTCGGAGAACATATCAAACTAGTGATGAAAGACTACAGATTTTGGCCAAGGATCATAGGAATCTTTAAGTATTCACAAAATTTCTCTACCAAATCATGGCTAAATCGTAAAGCATGCATCCGGCTTTATACGATAGGGGGGCGATACTACACACCTGAAATAGTAAAGAATCTTTGTACCCAAAATTAGCAAAGAAAAAGCAGAAACAAACGACAGAAGTATTGATTACGCACATTTAAGCCAACAATCTTCAAATATTAAACAGCATATAAATCAAAAATGCCTAACATTACAGAATGAAATGTCGATCGAGAGGTATAGGACTGTGCAAACTTTGATGGACTTGATCTACTCGATCTATGTTTTGACAACAACATGATTTTCCCAGCTTTATGTTCAAAATGTTGCTTTTTTATGAAACATACCCACATTCAAGTGTTGATAAAGTATGCATGAAGCTAGAATAAAATGTTTTTAGGTTTTTTTTTTAATAGCAGTGGCTCTGTTCTTTCTTTCGAAATATTGTATGTTCAGATACTGTATTCATGCAACAATATATTCTGGGGGCCGTGAAAGATTTCTCACCTGTCCCTACATAGTAGCAGGTCTTGTGCATTCTGCCTATGAAGAGCTCCAGCCCAATGATGGCATAAATAATGATGACAAACATGACCAGCAGACCGATGTGGAGCAGAGGCACCATGGCCTTCATGATGGAGTTCAAGACAATCTGCAGACCTGCACACATCACAGCCTGAATCACAATCACTGTATACATCAGAATTATACAGTATACACCGTATATGCATTTTCTACTCAAAATTACAGAAGAAAGCATGCACACTTACTCGGCACACCAGAAACCAGGCGCAGGGGTCGCAGTACTCTGAAAGCTCTCAGGGCTTTGACATCAAGACCACCTGGTTTGCCTGCTCCGTGATGTGCATCGCCTGGTTTGTGCTCCTCTCCCATTTCAGCTATCACACTGAAAAGACTGCAAATGGAACACACAAACCTGGTGTTGACCTCTTCTGCTGTTGACTCTACTGTCATTTAAGTAGGTTTATGTAGCCAAACTTGGTCTTCAATAAACCAAGAAAGAAAGAAAGAAAGAAAGAAAGAAAGAAAGAAAGAAAGCATATTCAACTTGAAAACCACACACATACCCTACAATGACAATGATAAAATCCAGCAAGTTCCACCCACTGCGGATGTAGGCGCTAGGATGCATGACCAGACCGTATGCGAGGATCTTTGTGAATGTTTCGATGGTGAAAATGACCAGAAACACATACTCCACTTGTTCCTATGAAGAATTAAGGAAGTAAGTCGAAGTGATGCAATATCTACACACACACAAAATTCAAAAGTTTGTAAGATTTGAAAAATTGTATTCAGCAAGGATGCATTAAATTGATCAGAAGTTACAGTAAAGACATTTGTCTAAATTTCTGTGCAATAAATGCTGTTCAAATGTTTTGTTTTCACAAAAATATTGAGCAGCAAAATAATTTTGCAATAATTAAGTTGCATGATATTTAAATATACAAGCTTTATGATTGAGAAGCAATTTGGTCTACACACACACACACACACACACACACACACACACACTCTCTCTTTCACCTGATTCCCCCTATAACACACATTACTGAGCTCATTAGCTTTCTGCCCTCTTGACCTACTCAGTAAGAAGCTAAAGCTAAATGCTACCACACATTAATACCAGCTAGTCATCCATATGCTGACTCAACAGACATCAGTACAAAGTCTTAGCTAACCTGAAAATGACATTATGAGCAAACTGTAAGAGTTCTATGTAGGGGTTATAGTGCAAGTGTATTCACTTAAATCCAGATGGATGGTGTTGTGTAAGAATAAGAAAAGACATACAAAAGAGAAACAGAGAAGCATGGAGAGGTGAATCTATTAAATAAAGCACTAACGGTTTGTTGCAATCATTAATATCAGTCAGAGAGTATATCACGTGTCTTCTGTAAGGGCAGCGAGCGAGCTGCCATATAGAGAACAGATGGTCAATACTCTTATCCTGTTTGGTATTCAGAGCTGTCAGTCAAACTTCAAGCCTAATGCAATTATAGTGTTGCACCGAACACTAGAAGCTCTGAAGAACTGTACATTTTCTTCTATTGGATGCATTCAATTTAACATGCAGATCATTAAAAAAAACTCTCAGCCAGGGGCCGAATGCACAAACCTTTCAAATATTTTCCATTAACACTGTGTCCTAACCTGGTGCAATGCGAAAAGTCTAACTGAATGCGAAACCACTGGACAACGTGCAGTTTATGTAGCACAAGTTTTTATACCAATGAGATTTCAAGTGTTCGACAAAATGTCCTGTCAATAGTCACACTTTATGCTTCAGTGTGAAAGTTAGCATATGCACAAATGGCAGAATCTACATCCACACAAAACATTACACTGTACATATAAAACAGTGTTTTCCATGTAATTCCCTATTAGGAGAATAAGAGAATATATGTATATACTGTATGTATATAGACCATATACTGTAGATCAACATGTATTAAATATTAGGGGTGGGAATCTTTAGGCACCTCATGATCCCATTCCGATTCCAAAAATTTGTTAACCGACTTTGTTAAATCTTTTTTTTATTATTGTAATTATAAGCACTTTTTAAAATAATTACAAATTAAATTATATTTCCCTTAATCCCTTACATTAATTTTGTGTCATAAAAGCATGAGATGCAAGTACATTTAACCACTTACAAGGGGTTGCACCCAGTATATAAATATATAAGGGGACTCTTGCTTATTATTTATGGATGGCTTAAGCTGCACACCATGCAGGTGGTCAATTACAATGACTAAAACGTTGAATGTGCTTGGATGGAGCACAAAGTTATATTATGTGGTTTGATTTATTTTGAGTGGTGGAATCAGTTTTCATTTACTGAGTGAATGGCATAGTAGACTCACCAGATTGTGGTTGGTGGCATTGGAATCATCTTCAGGAAATGGTTTGGACACACCAAGGGCAACACAATTTGCAAAGATGGCCAGTAAAATGAATATATCAAAGGGCTTAAAGGTCTAAGGTCAAGGAAACAATCATCCTGAAAACATACAAAAGAAAAGAATGCACAAGGACTGCAGACACACACACACACACACATTGGGCAAAAGGATATTTCCACTCCACTAGGGCCAGTGCTGCCATGCGTATAGGATTGCTGAGAGTGAGGCAGCACAGAGCTCTAGGAGCACGCAGGGCCGATTTGTTAGCTTGCGTGTGCTTCTTGGCTCCTCCAGCTCTCTTTTGCCCTGCAGAACCTATTGAGTTGAGTGTGTCTGTCTTGCTGGGGTCAGACCCGGCCAAGCCGGCCACATCTGAAGTAAAGGGTTTTCTTATTAAATCTATGCCTGTGACAAATCTGCATCTAATATAAATATTAAAATATAAGTTCACTTCACATCAAAATGGTCACTCCAAATCCGTTTGACTTTCTTTCTTATGAACAATGAAAAAAATATCCATGTTTTTTTTTGGGGGGGGGGGGTTTGCAAAGTGAAAGTGAATGGGTTTTACAGCTGACAAGCAACCATATGGTTTTGGAACAAATTGAGAGTTAATGATGAATAAGTGGTCAAGCTAAACTATAAGACATTAAGAGCAAATGTAAATTAACATCCAGTGAAATGAATGCGATCAGTTTCTAATGTCTATGATCTGAATAATCTTTTTTAATGTTTTATAAACATTTGCTTTTGAAAATAGTCTTCTGACAGCCTCTCCGAAATCAGTAACTTGCATTTAAGTTGATCTGCATCTAGAGCTACTCATATGAGTGTTATATTTGATATTTCCTACTCAGCAGAGCCTTATAAAACTGTTTAAAGCAAAGAAAGAGGCCAGATGTGGCTAATACCGAAGTACACTTAAGAAGCCTTATAAGGGATCGGGCAGAAGTGACCTAGTTCAAAGAGAAAAGTATAGCTAGTATTTGATTCTCTAAGATACCTATCTATCTATCTTTATGTTGCAGGAACTGCAAGGTTGTGAAATGCAAAAAGCAAGTTTACATGCAATTAATTTTTTTTTTATTTTACGAAATGGTTACTGCACCTAAAATAGCCTAGATAAAAATAGCCTAAAATAAAGTTCGCTCTCTTTTTTATCTTAAAATCTTTGTTGAAAAAATAAATAAAAAATAATTGGTCAATAACTCGTTTATTAATTTAATGGAATAGGCTGCTGACAAATGTCAGTTGTCTTTCTGCAAGAGAGTTGACCAGGTGATATCACTCACCTTTCTGTGTCACATCCATGTCCACGACTTCAGCACAGTCTGCTGCTTATTCCTACGAATTTACATGAAATAATTCCTCACTACACCTTTCATATCTATTGATAATATTTATCGGGCTGAACCGCGTCGCGGGCAGTTAGCGGAACAGGTGTCGCGCGCAGGTGAAATGGCTCACGCGCGCTGACTTACAAATAAGGAACTCCAAAGATCTAATTTAAAATACGGGTCCACAGAGCAAAGCATTTTCGTAAATATATTTACATTAATTGAAAACAAGTGGATAGTTTAATATGTAGGCTATCAATCATAAAGGAAAACAAATGTATAAATCTATCCTCGTGTGACCGCAGGTCTTGGGTGTAGTAGCCTAAGCCGTGAATGCTGGATTAACTCATGTGAGCCGGTTAACGCCGGGGATGATTGTGCTGAAACCTTTCAAAGGGGAGGAGACACGAGGAAAATTCTGGATACCTTGAATCGTGTTAAATAAATAAGTTTAAAGTTGTTTCGATTAAAAAAAAAAAAAAAAAATCAGAGAACACAATCATAAAAATAGTCCGTTGTTAAAGTTCGTTATTACTTGAGTAAGGAGCCGAGAACAGGTTTTAGCCTACTACAATCAGTAGGCTACCTACAATATATTCAGTTCCTGAAATATTTAGTTCCAATGGGTGGCGGCGTGGCGCTCACATGAATATTCATGAGCATACCTTATCGTGGGCGTGGATAACTAAGTAGGCTATTGATTTGTCTCGTCTTGTCTTACGTATTATTTAGAAGAGTAATTAAAGTAGAACGAAGAAGCTTAAACTACCTTTATAATGGTTCACATTTTGTAAATAATTCATGGTTTGTGTAACACGTGTTTCCGATTAGTCTGAGTTTACCTGAATGATTGCAGACCTAAAGTCATTTGCATATTATAAAAATAGCCTTTAAATTATATAGGCTAATGGCTCAAGACTAAGAACTTGGAGTTGCATGTTCTTTGAATGTTGCTGACTATAGCCTACACCCAACAGAAAATCATATTGATACACAACCCACATAACTTCATAATCAAAGGCTTTCATAAATGTTATTTAAGGTTCTTTTGCAACAGTTGTTTTCTATGGTGGCCCAGTAGTGCACAACACAACGAAATTTAAAAAGGAAACATAAGTTCACAACACAACAAAATTAAGCCACAACACAACGGAAATAAGCCACAACGCAATGAAATAAAGCCACAACACAACGAAATAAAGCCACAACACAACGGAAACAAGCCACAACACAACGCAAATAAGCCACAACACAACGAAATAAAGCCGCAACACAACGGAAATGCTCCCGACCACTAGAGGGCTCTCAGCTGTAAAGTTAGTTTTCCATGCCACTGTTCTATAGAGTTAGCAGTCTAAAAATATATCATCACCACGATTAGTTTTAACATTATGTAGCTAACCATTGTATATCGACATTTATTAATTCAAAATCACCTTTATTTCGTTGTGTTGTGGCTTTATTTCGTTGTGTTGTGGCTTATTTCCGTTGTGTTGTGGCTTATTTCCATTGTGTGTTGTGGCTTAATTTCGATGTGTTGTGAACTTATGTTTGCTTTTTAAATTTCGTTGTGTTGTGCACTACTGGGCCACCGTAGTTTTCTGTATAGCAATGCTTTATAATGTTGGTCAAATTAAAGGTATAGTTCACCCAAAAATGAAAATTAGCCCATGATTTACTCACCCTGAAGCAATCCATAGGTGTATATGACATTCTTCTTTCAGACGAATACAATCAGAGTTATATAAAAAATGTCCTGGCTCCTCCAAGATTTATAATGGGAGTCAATGGGTATATCTTTTTGGAAGTCCATCAAAGCGCATCCATCCGTGATAAGTGCTCGAAACGTCTCTGGGGGCTTAATAAAGGCCTTCTGAAGTGAAACGATGCGTTTGTGTAAGAAAAATATCCATATTTAAAAATATATCAACTAAAATCACTAGCTTCCAGCAGACGGCCATATGCAAGTCGACTTACGCCAAAAGAGTATCCCTTGAACTTGAGCTTGGTTGCCCAGCCGTTTGTTTGAACCACAAGAGGCGTCAAAGCTTACGCTACTCCTACATCATACATCGTCAAGTGTTACTCTTTTGGTGTAGGTTGACTTGCGTACGGCCTATTTTAGTAATCATGTTAGTAATCAATACGGTGTATTTTAGTCAATAAAGTTTTAAAATGTATATTTTTCTTTTTCTTGCTTCACTTCATAGGACCTTTATTAACCCCCCTGGTCCCTAATCTGGGTCGTAATATAAATTGGGGGCTCGATCGGGATGGCACTGGACTGCCTTTGTTTGCAATGCATTGCTACTTTTGCCTCTTTTTTTGTAGCATGCTTAACTAAATGCTTTTGATGCAATGCTATACTTTTGTTTTTTGTAGCTTTCTGTGTAAACTTTAAAGGCTTAAAGTTGGCCCATACAAGATCTTTACATGGGATTTGGAATGCCTCAAACCTGGGGAGAAACTTGAAAGTGAGGTTTGTGATGCAGATAATATGCACGTTCATAAGATTTCTTATAGTTCATTGACATGTTGCTGATTGTACTCTGTTAAAGATTCTGTAGGCATTCAGTTCTACCTTGCAAGTCTGTAATCATTCTTCTTGACCTCAGGTCATCAATGCGTACATGTAAGTAATTTTCATGTTCTCAGATTATTTGGTGATCTTTTATTGGAACACCTACCTGTATGCTGTAGATGGATCCAGAGACATATGATAGACATAGACCTTGCTGGTGGGGTCAGTTAATGAGAGTTAAATCAAGAGTCATTAATTCATGATCCTTGACAGATGATATATTCCTATATATACAGATTCCTTATTTCCCAAGGAAAGACAGATTCTGTATTTGATCTCCCTTGGTGACAGCCAAACCAAACTGCTTCACTGCAGATAGGTTGTAAGGTGTGGAAAAATGTATGAGGACACTTAAAATGTTGGTCTGATTGTTTTTCTTTCTTCCTACGAAAGTGATTTTATGCCCAACAAAGGTACTCTAACTGCCAAATGGCAATGCCACACAAAAGAGATGGGACTTAATGTTGGGTATTTAAAATTTCAAATGTGGATTTGTGCTTTGCCAATGCTCGTTGTAGTCTGCAGAAGTGGTTCTAAATAGGTGCAGTTTGGGATTTCAATGCACAGTCTTTGTGTTCACTTGAGAAGGATGACAACTGAGCTTTAATTTGTTTAGAGATTTGAATCAATAGCCTACATTTGTCATAATGATAACTTGATTTGACCAACATTCTAAAGCATTGCTGCAGAAAACAACTGTTGATGCAAATGAACCTTAAATAACATTTATGAAAGCCTTTGTATGTGGGCTGTGTATCAAAATGATTTTCAGTTTGGTGTACAGAACAACATTCAAAGCGCATGCAACTCCAATTTCTTGTGTGGTCTTGAGCCATTCGCCTATAATTAAAATGTTCATAATATGCAGACGACTTTGGGAGATGCAGAATAATAACACAAGAATATTATTGTAAACATTTAAACAAACAATCATTTACATTTAAAAACCTTCATGTCAGTCATTCTTGTGAAACTTGCAGTCACAGAATTCCAACAACAGCTAATTTGGGAGAAATTTTGAGAAATATGTGAAGGGCTTTTATTGTAGTTGTGTAGTTTTTTATTTTCGTCTTCCTCACTTTGCTGTATTCCAACGATTGCTGTATCTACCTACTTAGTGAAGGTCTATAACGCAAACTAATCAGAAACATATTACACAAACAATGATTTATTGAATTAACAAAAATTGAAACAATAGGCTATCTTACCATATGCATTGCTTCTATACATTATAATTTTAACGGTCACAGCACCCCTACGCGGTGTCAGATGAAAAGACAAAGGCTGCAGATACTGTATATGAAAGTTCATTTATTATGCACAGCAATGGACGAGCATTTCCTGAAAATACAAGGCAGCTGATGTTGTAAACATTAATTATGCAGAAAATACAAATGACTTTTCTTTTGTTCTCAAACATATTAAATAACTAAAAGAAAGAATAAACATCTGTAGCGTTCCATTAATGATGATTTATTTGTATATATGTTTGTATCTCTCCTTCAAATAAGATTAGACATTTTCACCAACAATGTCAATTTGTGCTGAACAATTCACATAAATGGAAACATAGAGAATATTCTTGGTCACTAATTTGGGTTGCTGTAACAGAAAACCCTTGGCACTTTGTAAGACAGCAAACATAATTCATGGCAGGCCACATATGGCACAACTTTGTTTAAAATAAAATACAATAAAACTCAAAACAAACTGTAAAAATAATATTTGGTCATGTAATGCACTGGCAAAAAAGACAAGCTCTTCAAATATCCTTCAACACAAGTCACAAAATCAAGTGTTACTTACAGAAAACATATTTAGGGGCAGAATAAAAGTGTTGGCACAATTAAATCCATAAGAATGAAGTAATAACAGACTGTTACTCAAATAGATTTTCATACAGAGATGTATTGCGCATCTGCAATACATCTCTGAGACGTCTCCTGTCAGATGTCATGTAGACATCTAGAAGATAAATCCATAGAATGAAGCAATAACAGACAGTTACTCAAATAATAAATGTAAATTTAATAACTCCTTTTTTGACACCTAATATATAGTTATTAACACCTGATCCTGTTATCTTACTTTTTGCTATCATAAAATCTAATTTTGTCCATTGGGCTCTTCTTGCATATCTGAGAGACTTAAGCAAATGCCATATAGGTTTTGCCAATATCTGTTTTCATACATATTTTAAGGACATGTAAGAAGCTCATAGGAAAGAAGGGGTGAGCGATAGCACAGTTAGTTAATAGTTAGCACAGCTATGATCCAGCCTCTTGTTCCTGTCCCAGCGCTTCCAGTAGCAGGCCCATGGGTGTCCTCTTCAATCCTATACTCTCCAACTTATTCTCTAGTTTGTTCTTAAGGCTTCTGAGTCTTACTGAAGCATGGATTAGGATCACTGCGAGGAGAAAGCATCAGGGGGGACTGTCACAGCGTGATACGGCAAGATAATACAAATACACATTGCTCAAGCTAACAATTAAATCATGTGTACATACAAAGTATTAAAAGAGCAAAAACAACTGAAAATGTTTCAGTGCACTAATGTGATACTAGTACTTTTTAGTGTTAAAAAAAGACGTAGGCAACAAAGAATACTAACTTAACATGGGGAAGGCAATGCCAAAGAGGAAAACAGCTACTCCTCCTAAAACGGACAGAAGAAGGTAGCTGGAGCCCAAAATTGCAGCCAGGGAGAACGATGGATGATTCCTCCGGAACCGTCGGATTACCGCCTTGTTTTCAGCTGCCCAGACAAACCCCAAAAACAGAAGGATCACAATTGTTGCCCCAAGGATCAGCTGGAGTGGTTGGAAATATCTATGGCACAATTACACACACAAACACAAAATGAACTGTTATTGTAGTATAATTAGGATACTATTACAATTTTTAAATTTATTTTAATTGTAGATAAACGTTTCGTATTGTGTGTTTTTAATAGACCTATGTCTGTATAGTTTTTATTTTATTTTTATGTCAGTTTTAGTTATTTTAGTACATCAAGTTAAACTACAGTAAAAGGGAAATGTTGGTGAAGTGATTTAAGTGATGAAACAATGGCCACTGAAAGCAAAGGGATAATTATCTTGACCTGGCATGAATAGGTTATATGAGAGCTGTTTGAAAACATGATTAGGCTACTGATTAACTGCTTTATAATTGTCTTGGTGATGCCAACAAAACAACGTCTTAATAAACCTGTCAAAGCCATGACACATTATCGTTATCAGATCACTCCAAACAGAGAAGTGGATGTTGGCCTAACCCTTTTTTAATTTTTAGGTCACACTACAAATTGATTAATTGTGAGCATTATTTTTTTTTTTTAAACAAAACGCATTCAATACAGAACATAACACAAATGGGGTATACCTGGTTAAGGGTTTTAAAAGAGCAGTGAATAGATCTGAATGAACGTACACGTCACTGGTGTTTCCTTACCCGACTATAACCAAAAATGCCGCGGCGAAAGCAAAATAGTTCGACTGGTAATACAGAAGGTTGTTAATGATTCGGTTATTCCACCGATCCAAATTACGAACATCAGGCACAGAAAATCGAGCCGAACCCAGCAGAAAATCGTCCAGGGTTCTGAAAGGAGGAGGTTGAAAATCCACCATTTTGACGCCTTTGTTGACTACATTTACCAGCATGCATTGCAAACCCACGGGACTGAAAACACGCTGCGGAATAAATAAATAAATCATAAATAAATATGATCATATGTGGTGTAGGTGGACTTATAACATGTCATAAAATATAATACGTCAATTATATAGTAAGGAACTTTTTTATTTTTATACTAAATATGTGGCCTTTTAACCTTTAAAACTGTGTATTTGTGTGAACCCTTTACTCTAATGGACATTGTAGAACTGAAACTACAACCAAAAAAAAAAAACGAAAAAAAACAAAAAAACATTTTGGCTATATCAGCTCCAAATGATAGCTTGGAGTTGATAACACATAAAATTACTTTCTGGTGTAAAAAACAAGCAGATGTTGATTGGTGCACGATGCCTGAAAAATGACACTAAATAAAAAAACCTACGAGATCAATCACACTCACAATTCTGACTTCTTTTCTCAGAATTGTGAGATATAGCCTATAGAATACTTTTTTTGTTTTGTTAAAAAGTTATTCAAAATAAGTAGGCGTCCTACTCAAGCAAATGGCACACTTCGGCCCTGTCAAATGGTAGCCTACCATAAACACTCGCTGTCTTCCTACGAGTCCGCACTTTTTTTTCAGGAAAACCAATGTAATATATTTTTGTTCAATAATATTTTTTGATTATTATTTAGAATTTTTAAAGGTTTCTATGGCACTATGCAATCATTCTACAATTTTTATGAGCATTTTTTCCATTAGAATTAATATTTTTTATTTTATTTTTTTTCCTTTTTTTTTTTAATTTTTATAAATGCAACATTTCACATTAAAATAGAGTGCAGGCCTTTAAAATCCATTTTTTGAAGTGAGAAAAGCGCCACCCAGTGGCGTTAAAAAATAAAAAAGTGTGTAATGTCGTGTAACCTGTAGGCTATACTATACAGAGAGGCTTTTTGATTCCCATTGTTTTTTTTAGACATGATTTCTCCATTTTATTCGTTTTTTTAATTTTTTTTATTTAGATATATATTTAGACATTCTAAAAGACTACTTTTTGTCAAGGTTTAGATATTTTTGTTAGATAAGTATCAGGTTTTGCATTATGATTACAATCAAACAATAACATTTGGTTAGAAAGGGAACACAGTGCAAGCATTTGGATTCTGTCCTTGCCATCGGATTATATCCCCCTACAGCAAAGTAATGGTGCTGGAGCAGGCGCATCTCTCTCATCACTTAAATCACTTCTGTGCGCAGGTATCATCTATTATCTTGTGGTGTGTCTTCAAGATCCTCTGTAATCAAGTCCCCTAGCAATGGAGTGCTTGGCAACGGGGGCAGGACAGAATGATCTGGGAGCCTCTAGCTCAGACTCTGCACAGTGGCGGCACAGGGTACATGGTCGTCAGCAGCTGGAATGAGTGACAGCTGCTCCCGGCAGACCCCTGTGCGTCTGAGCAGTCCTACTAAGGAATCGCACTGCTCACCCCAATTGGGGAAGGATTTAGAAAAGGTGATCTAAACATTGCCCACTCAGACCTAGCCTGGATAGGATGCCGCACCTATCGGGCCATTCTGTTTCTGTTTCAGCAGTCGCAAAATGCAAAAGAAATATATTCCGTTACGTATAGCAACATGGAACATTAACTCTACTGGATTCAAACTATGGCACTAATCGACCTAATCGAAGGACAGCATTGGTCGCTGCTGAGCTTAAGCGTTATAACATCGATATAGCTGCATTAAGTGAAACCAGATTTCTGGGTGAAGGATCATTGAAGGAGGAAGGTGAGGGTTATACATTTTTCTGGAGAGGGTACCCTATAGGAGGACAACATCTGCATGGTGTCGGTCTGGCGATTAAAATAGCATTCTCCCAAACCTCACTGAGGCCCCAATTGGCATCAGTGAGAGGTTAATGTCACTCCGCTTTCCCCTTGCTGGAAAACAATATGCTACTATTTTCAAGTGCTTATGCACCTACTCTTCCATCAGCAAAAGAGGTAAAGGACAGTTTCTATGAGGCACTGGATGAGGCCCTTAGGAAAGTTCCACGACATGATAAAATCTTACTGCTGGGTGATTTTAATGCAAGAGCGGGATGAAATAGTGATATCTGGGATGGAATAATTGGACGACATGGCATTGGGAATGTAAACACCAATGGATTAAGACTCTTGAGTCTATGTGCTGAACACAGTCTAACCATCACTACCATGTTTCAATTAAAAAACAAATATAAAACCTCTTGGTTACACCCGCAATCCAAGCACTGGCATCTTCTGGATTATGTTATTGTCAGGCAAAATTATATGAGGGATGTCCTCATAACTCGAGCTATGAGAGGAGCTGAGTGCTGGACTGATAATCGGATGATTGTTGCCAAGCTTAACTTGAGGATTCGGCGGGCAGTACATCTTAGAAAGGCAGCGACAGGGAAACTGAACTGTGTAAGGCTCCAAGACACTGAAGCGCGGAACAACTATCGATGCTCTGTTGCTAGGAAGCTCCAGGACATTGAGCTTCTTCTCAGGAGTGAAGTGGCAGTTGAAAGTAAATGGAGCCTTATAAGGCAATCACTTTACGACGCAGCAGTTGAATCAATTGGTAAACTTAAGAAAAAAAATCAGGATTGGTTTGATGAAAATTCCATATATATTTCTACCCTCCTTGAAGAAATGCATAACGCCCATAAAGCCTACCTTAATGATCCATCTTCTGAATCTCTTAAGAAGGTCTGGCACGAACAGAGAAAAGCAACGCAATGGACTCTGCAACAACTACAGAATCAGTGGTGGACGTCTAAGGCTCAGCAGATGCAATCTTTTGCAGACAAGCATGATATGCATAATTTTTATTCTGCAGTGAAGACCATTTATGGCCCCAGATCATACTCTGTCTGCCCCTTGAGATCAGTTGATGAAATGTGTTGTTTTGTACCCATTTCTATTCTGACTCGCAGAAAGCAAACTGTCCTGGAAGGTCTCCCATGTTTCTCAGTGAAGATTCCTCTGCACTTTTTAAAACATGCCTGGTGAGTATGTTTCATTACTTCAACAGATATACAACATCTTACCACATGACCATGAGTGACTAAAAGGAATGTGAATTTTTGTGTTAACGGCAAACAGATTGTTTTGATGATTCATTGATTTTTGATTCAAAGTTTTTTTTTTGCAAGTACAACATGATTTAGTCAATGATTGGGTATGCAATTTATTTCAGTTAACATGTTTTAAATTATAGGCCAGATCCTTATCATTTACTTAGATTTATACCATCTTATAGTTTTTATTAGCCTGGTTGACACCAAAACCTTCTAAGTTGTATCTGAGAGTGGGTCTGGGGAAGGTTCATTCACAGCCCATTTCCAAAGGGGCGTCACCAACGGACGTCGCTCAAATGCCTCTGGCCGCAATTGGATAGACCTAAAACCAATCAGAGCGATCGTCATTGTGTAAAGCCCGCTTCAACGTTTGTGATTGGTGCCTCGATTTGGAAAAATTGGAAATGAGCTTGAATGGGCTCTTGACCAGACTGACTTGCAGAGCAAATCTCAAATTTGCCAGAAGTTTGTCAGGGTTTTCCCAGGCTAAGTTTTTATACTTCTATGTGAAATAGCTTATTCAGGGCAGTACTAAATTGAAAAAGAGACAATTGTTATTTGTGCATATTTGAGTGCATTTACTTGGAGATTCTGCAAGTGGGGATGCAAACTTATGAGCACATTGTATAGGATTACTTTATGGTTCCTTAATAATGTATCTTTTTGTTGTTTGTTTTTGAGGTTAGTGTCAAGTGATATTGATTCTTTATTATTAGGACAAGACTCCAGAGGACAGACAGACCAGAGGGATGAAGGTGGGAATCCTTGTGGTAATTGAAGATGATGTCAACATCTAAAATACATTAAAGATAGAAAACCTTTGTTTTAAATTGTAATATTTCACCATTACTGTTTTTTCTGTATTTGATTAAATAAATGCAGCCTTGATGAGCATAAGAAACATCTTTTAAAAACAGTTAAAGTCCAAAGTTTTGGCTGGTACTGTAATTTGCAAATTTAAAATAGACTACTAAGAACAGTAAAACCCCATTCAACATTCTTCCAAATTACGCATTGACAATGCAGTTGTAATGCTGAGAACATTTATTTGTTAACCCTTACAGCTTTGGAAATCATTAGAACAGATCATAATGACTGTTAACTGTGTGGAGAAATAAGATCAGAATCAGTTATTTTCAACCACTAGCACATTTCCACTGGTCTCATATTTGATGGTGTTCCAGTCAATCACGTTTCCCTTCGGCACATACGGTTCCTGATTAGAATAAACTGCCTTAATCTGACTGCCAGAGAGATCATAATCCCACATGTGCACATCTGTAATTTCACCTACAAAGCTCTGCTCTGCTTCAAAAGCACCCACATCCGAATCAGGGTCCTGGCCGAGCAGAATGGTGCCGCCAGGACTAACGGAGTGACCTTTCCTATAGAGCTGGAACACACTGCGCCGTCCATCCACCCAAAAAGCAGCAAGACCAGTCACAGAGTCCCAGGTGAGGCACAGGTGAGTCTGGAAGCTGGAGAGAGGAGGCAGGCGGAAAAACGCTCCATTACCACTGAGGTAGAAGGAAAAGCGGCCATCTTTCTCCCTCCAAACATTGAGCGCATCATAGCCAGGTGTGCGGTAGGCGAACAGAATGATCTCCCTCTCGCCCTGGAGCTCCGTCGCCACACGCATGCAGAGAGTAAACGCTGAGAGACTCAGTGGCTTTTCAGGAGTGAGTTTAACAAAGCTTGAATCTGTCTGGGTTGGAAACAAAAGCACTCTACCACCGAGACCCACTGCAAGACAAAACACAAAATGTAAAATAAACTTTTACTAGACACACAAAATCCTGCTCCTGCCAATCCATGAAACTTAATGTAAAATGTTGTACCTTCAGTAGCTGCTGCTGTCAGAGATAGCAGACAGAAAAATAAAAGCAACATCTTTCTGCAGGGCTGAAGAAAAAAAAAAAAAAGTGTAAGTGCAAAAGAAAATCCATGAAAGAGACAAAAAAAAAAAAAGAAAAGAAAAAAAAGTTCAAACTACAAAAACTTACAGAGCAGGTGTTATCAGAAAGAAGATCTGGTTCAAATGACACATCAAAGATTATATCATCATGCTAATCATGATCTGGCTAATTATATCTTCGAACACACCTGTTGTTTATGATTAGCATCGCTGGATTGAGTTAACTGAGATAATTGACCTGTCGGTAAGCCCCTCCCCTCCAACCCAGATGAGCCAATGGCAGTTGAGTATCAGTTACACGGGGACTGGAAGTCGGACATCTCTAGGTTTCAGCGCCATAGAGAAATATTGGAAGATCTACAGCTCTCGTCGGTTTGATGGTTTGACTTGTTATCCTGATTCCAGGTATCTGAGGATGGAATTTATTTTATTCCATTTCCTAAACCTGAACAAGACAGAGCAAAATGTCTGCTTTGGATTAAGCGATGTATTAATCCAATGATGTCGGTGCAGTAACCTGGTTCCCTAAGGATTCAACCCCAATCCCACTGTCATACTCTCATTAAGTTACAAATTAAAGTTAGTGAGTCCATGCTAATGTACAAACCTAAATAGCTAACTGTTCTCACGTTATGGACAGACTAGTCTACAATTCAGTTCCTCTCCATTTTAAACTGGTTACATGTAAATTAATTTAATCTTACCCTGCGGTAACTGAACAGCATTAATCCTGGATGTTGTCACCTGCGATCGAAACGACCATATAGCATGAGCTTCTCCCGCTTGCATTGTGATCTGTAAACCCTTGCTTTCAAATTAATCTTGTTACCGACCATATTTATTTGAAAATCTTTTATATATCCCTCCATGGCATATTTAAGTCCTACATGAATGCTCCTCAACGAGAGGTGGTCCTTCTGTGTCCAAAATGTATATTCAAAAAAACGTTGGACAAGGTTTTCAAACTGACAGATGTCATTGAATGACAGTTAGCATGTATTGATAGTAGAATCATTGATCAGCAGTGCTCTATTGGCTGCACATCATGACCAAAGAGTGTGCCCAGTTTTTCTCCGCAACAGAGCAAGAGCTATAGTCGAAGGTTATGCGCAATTTGAATGTTTGTCTGATCAACAAACGGACAGGGAACTATGTAATCACGTTGAAAGGTCACGCCGGCGCCGGCAATACTATTTGAACTACTATTCATATACTATTCATATTCATATTCACTGAATACTATTACTATATATATAATAGCAAACAATACTATCTTAACTATCCTCCTACGTACGGTCGCATTGTAAACAGTGGGGCGGTACTTCCGCCGGCGCCGGCGTGACCTTTCAACATGATGACGTAGTTCCCTGTCCGTTTGTTGATCAGCTCAATCGAACTATTGAAGGTCTATAAATTATATATATATTTTTTTAAATGACCTATCGTTTCGCTAGATAACAACCTCTTCTTCAGCTGTGATCGCGTACAGCCCGTTTAAACACTTCAAAGACTTTTGAAACTGCATTGATTTGGACTTAAAATCGATGGTAACCAATGAAGTCCATTGTTAGAAGAAAAATCCAGAAATGTTTTCTTCAAAAAACATAATTTCTCTTCAACTGAGGAAAGAAAGACATGGATATCTTGGGGTTTCCATTTTGGGGTGAACTAATCCTTTAAAACACCAGGGAACACCTCAAAGTCAGCAAAAGCCAGGAGAGAGGGCTGGCAAATAGTAGCATACCAATTAAATGCGCAAGTTGTGACCATGTAAGATGTTTCTATAACTTATTAAAGTATATATATTCAGTATTTTAATAATTATATAATTGCTTTGCTCATTTTTAATATCAGAGCCACCACCCACTAGAACATGGGAACAAGTAAAAGTGAAGTACATGAATTTTCTACAAAATAGTAATCTTTACTACTTATACTGTTCTTAGTCTCTTTTGAAAAAAGGCACTGTTAAATTATGTGTTTGTCTGTTTATAACAGCAACCAGGAAAAGGCTGAACAAAAAGAAAAACAAAAAACAGGTGGTGGTCCTGATAGGTCAATTATCTCAGTTAACTCAATCTAGCGATGCTAATCATAAACAACAGGTGTGTTCAAAGATATAATTAGTCAGATCATGATTAGCATGATGATATAATCTTTGATGTGTCATTTGAACCAGATCATCTCTCTGATAACACCTGCTGAACTTTGTAAGTATTTGTAGCTTGAACCTTTTGTTTCATTGTCTCTTTTATGTGATTGAACACTCAGTTGTAGTTTAATGTCAATAACAATGAAGCAGTGAAGAATTTGTTTGCTAAAAGGAGTAATGGATTTTATTTTGCTGTTTGCCCCCCCCCCCCCCCCCCCCCCTTCAGCCCTGCAGAAAGATGTTGCTTTTATTTTTCTGTCTGCTTTCTCTGACAGCAGCAGCTACTGAAGGTACAACATTTTACATTAAGTTTCATAGCAGAGCAGGATGAGCAGGATTTTGTGTGTCTAGTAAAGCGTTTTTGTATTTTGTGTTTTGTCTTTCAGTGGGCCTTGGTGGTAAAGTGCTTCTGTTTCCAACTAAGACTAACACCAGCTTTGTTAAACTCACTCCTGAAAAGCCACTGAGTCTCTCAGCGTTTACTCTCTGCATGCGTGTGGCGACGGAGCTCCAGGGCGAGAGGGAGATCATTCTGTTCGCCTACCGCACACCTGGCTATGATGCGCTCAATGTTTGGAGGGAGAAAGATGGCCGCTTTTCCTTCTACCTCAGTGGTAATGGAGCGTTTTTCCGCCTGCCTCCTTTCTCCAGCTTCCAGACTCACCTGTGCCTCACCTGGGACTCTGTGACTGGTCTTGCTGCTTTTTGGGTGGATGGACGGCGCAGTGTGTTCCAGCTCTATAGGAAAGGTCACTCAGTTAGTCCTGGCGGCACCATTCTGCTCGGCCAGGACCCTGATTCGGATGTGGGTGCTTTTGAAGCAGAGCAGAGTTTTGTAGGCGAAATTACAGATGTGCACATGTGGGATTATGATCTCTCTGGCAGTCAGATTAAGGCAGTTTATTCTAATCAGGAACCGTATGTGCCGAAGGGAAACGTGATTGACTGGAACACCATCAAATATGAGACCAGTGGAAATGTGCTAGTGGTTGAAAATAACTGATCCTGATCTTATTTCTCCACACAGTTAACAGTCATTATGATCTGTTCTAATGATCTCCAAAGCTGTAAGGGTTAACAAATAAATGTTCTCAGCGTTACAACTGCAGTGTCTGCATCATTTAGAAGAAAGAGTTGAATGTTGAAAAAGGGGTTTTACTGTTTTTAGTGGTCTATATTTAAAATTTGCATATTACACTACCAGTCAAAAGTTTAGACGCTTAACTATTTTTGAAAGATGTTTCTTATGCTCATCAAGGCTGCATTTAATTATACAGAAAAACAGTAATGGTGAAATATTGCAATGTAGTATAAAGGTTTTCTATCATCAATAATCCTGTGATCAAAGCTGAATTTTCAACATTACTTCAGTCTTCAGTGCCACACGATCCTTCTGAAATCATTCTAATATGATTTGCTGCTTTATCAATGTTGGAAATTTTAATATTTTTGGAACTTTTTTTTTTTCAGGATTAATTGGTGAATAAAGTTATAAGAACAACAGCATTTATTCAAAATGAAAATCTTTTATAACAATATTAGTCTTTATATTTATCAATTTAACACATCCTTCCTAAATAAAAGTATTAATTTCTTTCAAGAAAATAAATTACTGACCCCAAACTTTTGAACAGTATATTGTTAATAATTTTTTTAATAATAATTATAATTAATTATTAAAAAAAATTTTTTTTAATAATAATTAGCAGGGATTTTGGCCCACTCCTCCATACAGACCTTCTCCAGATCCTTCAGGTTTCTGGGCTGTCGCTGGGCAATACGGACTTTCAGCTCCATCCAAAGATTTTCTATTGGGTTCAGGTCTGGAGACTGGCTAGGCCACTCAGGACCTTGAGATGCTTCTTACGGAGCCACTCCTTAGTTGCCCTGGCTGTGTGTTTCGGGTCGTTGTCATGCTGGAAGACCCAGCCACAACCCATCTTCAATGCTCTTACTGAGGGAAGGAGGTTGTTGGCCAAGATCTCGCGATACATGGCCCCATCCATCCTCCCCTCAATACGGTGCAGTCGTCCTGTCCCCTTTGCAGAAAAGCATCCCCAAAGAATGATGTTTCCATCTCCATGCTTCACGGCTGGGATGGTGTTCTTGGGGTTGTACTCATCCTTCTTCCTCCAAACACGGCGAGTGGAGTTTAGACCAAAAAGCTCTATTTTTGTCTCATCAGACCACATGACCTTCTCCCATTCCTCCTCTGGATCATCCAGATGGTCACTGGCAAACTTCAGACTGGCCTGGACATGCGCTGGCTTGAGCAGGGGGACCTTGCATGCGCTGCAGGATTTTAATCCATGACGGCGTAGTGTGTTACTAATGGTTTTCTTTGAGACTGTGGTCCCAGCTCTCTTCAGGTCATTGACCAGGTCCTGCCGTGTAGTTCTGGGCTGATCCCTCACCTTCCTCATGATCATTGATGCCCCACGAGGTGAGATCTTGCATGGTGACCAGACCGAGGGAGATTGACCGTCATCTTGAACTACTTCAATTTTCTAATAATTGCGCCAACAGTTGTTGCCTTCTCACCAAGCTGCTTGCCTATTGTCCTGTAGCCCATCCCAGCCTTCTTCTTCTTCTTGTGTTTTAATGGCGGTTGGCAAACCATTTAACAGTGCATTACCGCCACAGTGCATTTCATTTGCACTTCTGAAGTTTTCGTTTACGCTTCTGAAGTTTTCGTTCGCCGTTCTGACACATTTCTATTGTGGGGGCGGGGCTAGTGGCAGTGTGTTCTCATTGGCTACTGAGGTTTTGACTGACAGCTTCTTCACCTGGAAGTGAAGACATCAGTGTTGTTTACATGTGTGGATTTAAGCGTCTGTAATCGCAGCTTTCTATTTCATTTTAGTGATATTAAGTTTATATCTGTAGGCCTATTTATTTGCTGCTACACTATATTGTTGAGATGATTTCTTATAGAAGGAATAATAGCCTACAGATGAATGATATCATTATCATTAGTCATCGTCGCTATCAGGATACTGGATAGCCTACTCGTGGTAAGTCTGATATTTTTTTTAAACTATACTAATACTATTTATAATAAAGTACTGGCTTTTTTCAGGTGGAGAGGCATTTTAGAGCTCAGTGAGAGCCCATAACATTATACAGCTATGTTGTCTTGATTTGACTGTTAGCCCAATCATTACATGACTTGTTTATGTACATTCGGTTACAGTCTTCGATTAGATCATATTTCCCCCCAGCCACCCCAAACAACATTGGGCTAGAGTACTGTACAGTATCTGTACTGTAGCTTACAGTACAAAAAGTACTGTATCAGTCAATGACTGATGCCATAGGACCAGAGCGCCGTCAGGCACTGCCTGATTCAACTTTGGTAATGTAAAGCCTTTTTTTACCATGCCGATAAAGCTATTTAAACCTGAATTTCTCAATTTCTGATTAATTTGCGATGCTGAGTTTTTGAAAGAGGAGAGACACGACTTGACCACTTTCCACGTCTCTGTTCATAATATGTTAACACTGAATTATTTTGAAGTATCGCCCTGGTCGCAATATTTATTCTGATTACTTTAGTGTGATAAAGATGACTGATAAAGCTATTATATGTAGCTAGTATGAGTAACAAAATGCTTTTTCTGTGTCCATATTTGACTAATAATAATAATAATGCAAAAAATTGCACTTCAAATGAACATTTCTGAGAAAAATGTTTAATCTTTAACAGTCTTTAATAATAAATATATGTCCAAATTAAAAACTTAAAACATGCAAGTAATTATGACTCAAAACATCCAGCAACTAGGGAATACACAGCCATGGATATGTTTATATATAGGGCTATACAGCCATCTACTGGTTACACAACCGTATTACAGATGATAAATGCTGCATGACTCCGAGATAAATATTTAGTACTGTAAAATCCCTTAAAACATTTATATAATTTGTTTGGAATAAATATTTTAAGTCTGCAACTTGTTACTGTATGTGTGAGTTCAAAGCAGTTTGTATTGTTAGATTATAATACATTTCCTCTCTCATTTTCCAGGGAGTGGAGCAACTTTTCCATAAACAAAATTCTGATGCTGACCCAGAGGATGGAGTGATAGTACCAGAGATCCACTGTCCCTATCAGACAATAATCTTACTTTGTTCAGACACATCACCTTTGAATGACTGGGATCTTGATCTTCAGACACCTGATTTATTTTATTTTAATATAAACTAGCAAATATTTTAATTTCCTCTAGATTAAAACAAACACAGCTCACAAGTACACAAGAGGTTGCACTTTATTCTTATTAGTCTATACTGATCTTGGATTAGCATACCAACAGCATATGAATGTTAAGGGGATAGTTTACCCAAAAATACAATTCTCTCTTATTTTACTCACCCTCATGCTGTCCCAGATGCATTTTACTTTCTTTCTACAGATATTAAGATTGATCTAATTAAGATTAAGATCTACGAATTAAGATTGTAAGGAAAGTAATCCATCTCTGCGAGTCCTTTAAAGACCACCACACAGTGAGCGTGACGGTAATCCATGCGACCTCAGTGGATGAATCAATGCCTTCTGAAGTCAAACAACAGGCTAGATAAAAGAAATACTAATATTAAAAATTGGTTTAACTATTAAAAATCACTTCCGACCAACTGTCTTACGTACATGGGTTACAATCCACTTGTATTATGGACTCGCAGAGATGGATTATTTCCTTAAAACTCTTTGTCTATGTTTATGTGAAGAAGAAAGTTATATACATCTGGGATGGCATGAAGGAGAGTAAATGATGAGAGAATGCTCATGTTTTGGGTGGACTATCCTTGTACTGCTTGTATCCAGTCACTGCTTTGTTACTTGTACTGCAACAGGAACTGTTCAAAGAATCATTGCATCATTTAAAATGTATATGAATTTTTAAAATGTATTCTGTATTTGTAATTGTGCATTTTGTATAGTAAAGTAGGCTATATCATGAGAATACTGTGCATTACATGTATAGTATGCAGTTAATGTTTTGTGGATTCTGGTCTTTCCTGTCACATCATAATTGCATCCAAGACTTTCACTCTGATACTTGTGTATATGCTTTAGTGACAATAAAGAATGTACATTTATTTGAATTTATATTTTCAATTACATTCATTTAACTGGTTGTAGAAGTCACAACTGAATTGGCAGCGAACGCAGCGTCTCGTTCCCTATTCAGAGAACATAGGTTACGTAAGTAACCAGAGACGTTCTCTTTCATAGGGTCACTCAGCGCTGTGGAAAGCGCAGTGGGAACGAAATACCAAACTCGCCAATCTAAAGCGCTGCCATAACTGGTACAAGACCAATAACAACCATGATCAGTTCAAGCAGATAGAACCTGGGAACCTGGAGTCATGTCAAGATCTAAATTATAGAATCTTACAAAAGTGTGCGGAGAGGACCAACCTGCCACCACACAAATGTCTTGCAAAAGGGCCCCTCTAAAAAGTGCTTGAGAGGAGGCCACACTTCTGGTGGAATGTGCTCTGATACTAAGAGGTGAAGGCAAACCACGCACCTCATAAGCTAGGGAAATAGCGTCCGTAACCCAGTGGGAAATCCTCTGCTTTGATGCAGCAAGCCCGTGGCGGCCAGCACCAAAACATACCAAGAGCTGGTTTGGTTTCCTCCAACCGCCTGAGCGATCTACATACAACTTCAAGGAACGGACAGGGCAGAGCAAGTTAAGTTTCCTTTCCTCCTCAGAGGCAAAAGGAGGAGGGTGGAAAGTGTTAAGGTTAACAACCTGAGAGCGGAACGCCGTGGAAAGAACCTTGGGTACATACCCTGATCTAGGCCTCAAGGTAACCTTGACCAGGCCAGGAGTGAAGTCCAAGCATGACTCGCTAACAGAAAGAGCCTGTAAATCCCCTATCCGCTTTAGTGAAGATAAAGCCAACAAAAGAGCAACCTTAAGAGTCAGAATCCGCTCAGGAGCTGACTCCAAGGGCTCGAAGGGAGCCTCGTCAAACCCTCCAGGACAACTGACAGGTCCCATGAGGGAATTCTAGGGGAGCGAGCCGGTTTCAGGCGCCTAACCCCACGCATAAAGGCCGAAACTAACCTCAGTTTGCCCAGGGGAATCTCGTCCGATTCTCTATAAGCGGCAATAGCTGCAACGTATACTCTGAGAGTGGTAGCAGCCGCTCCGGAAACAAACTTTTCCTGCAGGAATTCCAGCACTGAGCCAACTGGGCAGCAAACTGGGTTCCTACCACGTGCTAAGCACCATGCCTCGAACACCCCCCACTTGGAGGAATACAGCCTCCTCGTCGAAGGGGCTCTAGCACCCGCGATGGTCTCCTGAACGTCGGTTGGGAGATCCAAGCTTAAAGCTAATGGCCTCTGATAGGCCATACATACAGCTTCCAAATGTTGGGACGAGGATGCCATATCCTGCCCTGAAGTTGGGAAAGCAGATCCTCCCTGACCAGAATCTCCCAGGGGGAGGATTCCAGCAGAGTGATCAGCTCTGAAAACCATGGCTGGGACGGCCAGAATGGGGCTACCAGAAGGAGGCGGAGTCCTCCCCCTGGTAGATTCTGGTCAGGGAGGACCTGCTTTCCCAACTAGAGCAGGGTGCGCGATCGGGAACCCCCCTGCCGGTTTACGTGGGACACTACTGCCATATTGTCTGTTCTGGCAATGACATGGTGCCCTTCTAAAAAAGGGAGAAAGTGATGCAAAGCCAGGAGGACGGCTCTCAACTCCAAGCAGTTTATGTGCCAAGAAAGGGTCTCGCCAGTCCAGACCCCACATGCTGGTCCGCCCTCGAAAATCGCTCCCCAGCCGGTGAGAGAGGCATCCGTCGTAACCATCTGGCGACAGAATACCGCACCCATACTGACCCCTTTCTGAAGGAAGAGGGGGTCCCGCCAGATCGTCAGGGCGCGAAAACAACTGCGCGACACCTTCAATAGGCGAAGGGCTGGCCCCGTGGGCTGAGCCCCTGAGAGCTTCATCCACCACAGAAACGGCCTCATGTGGAGCAGCCCTAGAGGTAGCACAGGGGAGGCCGTGGCCATAAGGCCCAGAAGTCTGCGGCAGGTGCTCACGGAAACACGATGGCCTAGCGCAAAGCGGGCCAGACATGTCACCAGACTGGAAATCCGTGCAGGAGCCAAACGGGCCTGCATAAGAACAGAATCCATGCATACCCCCAAGAAAACTGTGCTTTGAGCTGGAGTAAGAACGCTCTTCTCCGTATTTAACCTCAAACCGAGAGATTGAATATGACGGAGGACAATGTCCCTGTGGTGAGTCACCAGCTCCCTGGAGTGGGCTAGAAGGAGCCAATCGTCCAGGTAGTTGAGTATACGGATGCCCTGGAGCCGCAATGGGGCCAGAGCAGCATCCATACACTTTGTGAACGTCCTTGGCGCTAGAGCAAGGCCAAAGGGGAGGACCCTGTACTGGTACGCCTTCTCTCCAAAGGCGAACCTGAGAAACTTTCTGTGTCGCCGTACAACCTGGATGTGGAAATAAGCATCCCTGAGGTTTACTGTCACGAACCAGTCCACCGGCCGGATTTGAGATATAATAGCCTTCAGCGTCAACATCTTGAATTTCCCTCTGTAAAGAGAAAAATTCAGCCGGCGAAGATCTAGTATCGGCCGCAGGCCGCCTCCCTTCTTCGGGACCAGGAAGTAATGGCTGTAGAAGCCCTGTTCGACTTCCCCCGAAGGAATCTCCTCTATCGCCCCCTTCAGCAGGAGGGATGAAATCTCCTGCTGTAGTACAGAAGCCTGAGCGGCGCTGTTGACTACAGTAGGAAAGACCCCGTTGAAGCAGGGGGGGTTGCGACAAAACTGAAGCGTGTAGCCGAGCCGAACTGTACGAAGGATCCAAGGCGATACCCCTGGTAAACGCTCCCATTTTTGAAGGAAATGAGATAGAGGAAGAGGAGTGTTGCGATGCAATGGACATACCTGAGATAGGGTGTCGCGCTGAGCTCCATGGGGCGCCGTGGTTGACCGTGGAGGAGAGCGCTTGGCGTCCTGGCACGTGCTGGGGGGCACCACTGTCTGGGTTGGAGTAACTGGGTCCGCCTGCTCCGGAGGAAGACAAACTGTGCCTCCGAGGAAGCGATTGGCGGGTACAACGTGCACCGGGAGCGAGGGGAGAAAGCAAGATGCGTCTCCTTCCTGCTGCGCCGGAATGGTTAAAGAAAGTAAAATGGGACCTGCACTTCGAGACACACTGGGTGGCGAAGGTGACAGGGTTGGAGGAGAGCCGGTTGGAAGAGGGCAGAAACGCTTGCGCGGTCTGTCCCAACCTTGTAGATCTGGTGAGGCTCTCCTTCTTCTGACCTGCGGGTCAGGAACGGCTCGAGGAGGCTGGAGCGGCCGGTTTGTTGGACCGCTTCAGCTGGAGGCGCTTGTGAGGGCGCTGGCGGGGAAACGGACGACCACGGGCTCCCCAGACCGTATTTGGTGGGGGATGGGCCGGGTCACTCGTTCTAATAGGGAATTCAGACCTATGAACAGAACACTCTTGGGTTTGAGAAGGGGAAGGGTTGGAGTCTCTTGGCTCTCTAACCCTCCTAGGCATAAACTGCCTGAACGCGGCCGACTGGGACTTAGCGGCACGGAACTTCTCAACCACCGTGTTGACTGCCTCCCCGAAAAGACCGGAGTGGGAGATAGGGGCGTCCAGGAGAAAACTCTTATCCCTGTCCCGGATCTCCGTGAGGTTAAGCCAAAGGTGGCGCTCTGCAGCAACCGAGCCCGCCATAGAGCGACCCACAGCCCGAGCAGTATGTTTGGTGGCTCTTAGGGCCAGATCAGTGGCCTTACGAAGCTCTTTGACAGCTTCGGGCATCAATCCGTCTCCTTCATCCATGTCCTTCAAGACGTCCGCTTGGTAGGCTTGAAGGATGGCCATGGTATGCAAGGTCATGCCTGCCTGACCGGCAGCCATATACGACTTCCCAATAAGAGAGGAAGTAGTCCTACAAGCCTTGGCTAGAAGGAGGGGGCGCGACTTCCAGGACGGTGCAGACGACGGGGCAAGGTGCAGATCACTGAAAAAGGGCAGCTTTCTCCGCTCTGGCCTAGAATTAGGGCCGCTCAAGAACCTCTCGTCGAGTTTGGACGATTGAGACTCGCGGGGCTCGTCAGGCCAGTCAATAGCGAGCTTCTCAGTAGCGCGCGACAGCACGTCAATAAGCTCAGTGTAGGCCGGAGTAGGCCGCGTATCCTGGCCGCAAGATAACAGATAATGGATAACGTCATGATTCAAAGCAGGCCCTAAATACTCGGAGTCGGAAGCTGCAGTGTAAATCACGTCATCCAGCCCGAAAGAAACCGATTCGCGGGCTCCCAGGCTGGGGCATAAATAATCATGCGCGAATTCGACCGCGCCACATGCGTGCTCGGGAGAAGGAGGGAGAGAAAGGGCGAGGCCCGTCTGCTCGTACTCAATATCCTCAAGCTCAACATCCGAGCCCCAGGCCGCGGATCCACGAGAGGCCTCAGCAGTCTCGGGAGCGCGACGGGGGGAAATTAATGATTCCTTCTCAAAAACCGCAAGTCTAGAGCGGAGGGTTTTGAGAAGGAGATTGTCACAAAATTTACATTTTGACAATCCTAATACAGCCTCACGCACATGCGAAAAACCCATACATTTAACACACTTACTGTGAGGGTCGTCGTTCGAAATAAATCGAACGCATGGCGGAGAGCAGCGTCAATAATCCATGACACTTCATCGTAAGGAGAACAGAGTTCCACTTATACCAGTCGCTGAAGTGTTGAGACGAAAGCTGTAGAAAAAACCCCGAAGTTTTTAGGCGAAGGGCGAAGGGCGCGAAGTGACCGCTTCGTGAAGGCAGAGAAATCTGAGGAGATGATGGCGCGCGCGCGTATATCAAATGCTACGACGTAAGTGTGTCGGGGCGGAGCTAGCATTGCGCGAGCGCCATCAGCCAATGGATTGCCGTGATTCTATAAGGTTTCAGACAATCGGCACATCAGAGGATATCCCACTGCGCTTTCCGCAGCGTTGAGTGAACCTATGAAAGAGAACTTCAGAAGCGTAAACGAAACTTAAAAAGCGCAAATGATAACTCTGGAAGCGCATTTGTAAGTTCAGATCAGCGACTGAAATATGAGAAATAGTTAGCAAAACATGCAGTATATTAAAAACGAAGTCAAAAAATTTGCCTGCGATTTATTCTTTTTCAGTTTCAAATATATTTTATTCAGTTTCAATTTATATTTCCATTAGTTTCTTGAAAAGCTACGTTCATTATTATTGGCACAAGAATAATTCCATATAAAAGCACACGTTTACAGTGAGAATATAAGGTATGTACTGTACTGTTAGGTTTAAAGGGACGTTCACTCTCACCTTGAATGCATATTTGCAGTTCCTGCACTCTCTAGGTGAGCAGTACAGAATCTTGTAGCTGGGAAGAGGAATACTGACCAGAACAGACTCCTCACGGCTGTCTGGAGGAAGTCATTTCAGGGAATAAGACTCAAGCATCCAAAGGAAAAAAATGGTAATTTCAGTCTTTTTTAAATGGAAAATTAATGCACTTAGATCACGTGTATAAAACAATAACATGGCTTTACCTTTATAATAATACAGGCAGAAATTAGAGAGGACAAACCATCTTCTTTTCCACAATTTCAGTCCACTGCTGTCCTATAGAAAGAGATATTTATGATCACATACAAATCTCTGAAAAATATAACATTGATGCATTTAAAATGCAGTTAAACTTTTAAGATGACCATGTTTTAATTTCTGAACCTGTATTTTATATATATTTGTGGCCCTTTAAAGTAAAAAAAAAAAAAAGAAAAAAGAAAAAAGAAAAAGTGTAGGTAGTATAACATAAAACAGGAAATGACATCGCAAAGACCCCTGCAGACTGTCAAGGTAAATAATTTAATATCTTTATGCTTTAAAAAATAAATTGTTTGTTTAGTATTGTTCCTATATAGCTTTATTTATTTTGAGTTTCAAGTTTTTCATCTGATATTTAATTGTATCTTATTTCAGCTTTATTTCAATTCCCAAATCCATCACCAAAAGTTTTAGTTTACAATAACACTGCCTACACATTTTTCAACTTATATATAATATATATATATGAAAACAATGTTAAATTTACACCTTAAATGAAAATGTGGCAACAACAAAAAATCATAATGTAGGAAATCATTGTGAATACAAAGATTATATTTATGTAATAAGAATTTGGTATTTAAAGCTGCAAAAAAGTCTGTAACTTTTTTTGTGTTCAAAATCTATATATTTAACAAGTACATCATGAATCCATTTTCTAAACCGTGTTTTTGTCTTATCCTGAATCACTACGGTACACCTATAATAAGTGTTTATATTCAGACTATGTTATACTGGGTCGGGTCATACCGCAGCGGAGTAGCCCAGTACCTGCATGACTCATCATAGACATAAAGAGGTAGGTCCAGCTACAATGTTCTTTCGCAAGGCGCCTGCAGTTTTGTTTATTAACAGGCTAGAGTGCGAAAAGTTACGGACAGCAGCTTTAAAGTAAAACATGTTTTAAAATATTTGTAAAATATTTCTCAGAGATCTTACACCGATGGTCAGTATTGTGCAATAAACGTTACCCTCTTGTACAGCCTTCCTCTGATCACCACAGGGCAGGTCTCTTTTTGCCGCTTGACATCTCTTTCCAAACGTCTGCACTTTTTCATGACTCTGCATGTATATAATCACACAAACCGTGTCATTGGGTTTAAAACATCTACCTGTGTTTGTGTAAAATAGTGCAAAAATATGTGTATATGATTTACCTTGTCTCTGATTGGCAGAAAGGAGACTGTGGCACTGTTGGAGGCCTGACTGACTCTGTCCTGATCCTCCATCATCCTAGAGACAATAGCGATGGACGCCGAACGAATCATCAATAAACATCAAGCTGTTCAGGTTAGCCGACTTTGCTGTTTAAGGACCAAACAGGCATTGTTCAAAGATGGGGGGAACATTTTCAAGCATTATTAAACCAAAAGGCATCATTTGATCTTACAGTGTTAAAGGAACTACCAACTTTACCAAGAATACAAAGTCTTGATGTTCCACCGTCACCGATGTTAAACCTGAATCAAGGAATTGAAAAACAACAAGTCCCCTGGACCTGACTGTATTCCTGCTGAGCTCCTGAAAGTAGGAAGGTACTTTGGTACTAGGGCAATCCATCAGTTCATCATAGTGTGGCAGCAAGAAAATATTCCCCAACAATGGAAAGATGCAAATCTTGTCACAATATATAACAAACAAGGGTGATAGGTCTATCTGTGAAAATAGTAGGGGGATCTCACTTCTTCCAGCTGCAGGCAAAGTTCTGGCAAAGGTCATGCTCCATCGACTTGTCAATGCCATTTCTGAAAATCTACTACCAGAATCCCAAAGTGGATTCAGAAGAGGTCGAAGTACAGTGGACATGATATTTACCTCATGCCAGTTGCAGGAGAAATGTCACAAGCAACATAAGAATTTGTTCATTGCTTTTGTGGATCTTTCCAAGGCTTTTGATACTGTACATCGTGACCTCTTATGGAAAGTGCTTTTGTATTTTGGATGCTCTGTAAAGTTTACCACAATCTTGCGACAGTTTCATGATGGGATGACTGCCAAAGTAACATTGGGTGGATTAGAACCAGCAAACTTCGCAGTAGGTAGTGGAGTAAGGCAGGGTTGTGTTCTTGCACCTGTGTTGTTTAACATCTTCTTACTGTGTGTTACAAAGTTGCTGTATAAAGAGATGGAAGAAGAAAGTGGGGTTGCAGTGGCTTATATACTGGATGGTAACCTCTTTAACATCAGGAGGTTCCAGGCAGTCACAAAGCTTCAGTTGGTTTGCGTGCTGGAATTGCAGTATGCGGATGATTGTGTCTTAGTGTCACATACTCCAGAAGATCTACAGTCCACTCTTAAAGCTGCTGTTAGGGCATACAGCAGGATGGGCTTAGATGTGAATATCAAGAAAACAGAAGTCCTCTGTCAATGGTCATTGGATCCCCTACAAAAACCTCCAGTATTTACCATTTATGATTCACCACTTTCCACAGTACCACACTTCAAATATCTTGGCAGTTATTTATCTGGTAATTGTAGCATGGATCAAGATATTCAACACAGGATCAAGCAGGGTGCATCTTCATTCGGGAGATTGAGGAAAAGAGTGTTTAGCAATACTAATTTACATCTACACACAAAGATTGCTGTTTATCGGGCAATCTGCCTCACCACTCTCCTGTATGGTTGTGAAACATGGACCATCTATGCTCGACATCTGAAAATGTTGGAATCTTTCCACATTAAATGCCTGCAGCGTATCCTCAAAGTGACATGGCAAGATCGAGTGCCACATATTGAGATCCTGAAAAACAACAACTGTTGGAGTATAGAAGCAACCCTAATGCTCTACCAACTCAGATGGCTTGGTCATGTTGTGAGAATTCCGCCAAGTCGCCTTCCATGTAAGATACTCTACGGTCAATTACATCTTGGCTCCCGATTTGCAGGCGGTCAAAAAAAGAGGCTGAAAGACCAGCTAAAAGGCTTTCTTAAGAAGTGATAAAGCCCACATCCCTGGAAACTAGTGCAGCGAATCGCACGCTCTGGCAGCAACTTTGTCAGAATGGAGTACAAAGCTACGAAGACAGGAGAACTGAACATCGCCTGACTAAAAGACATCAGAGAAAGCAGGCCATGCTTGTCCCTGCCCCCTTAAGGCCATCAGGAGAAACTTTTACATGCCCTGTCTGTAAAAGACAGTGTGCATCCCGCATCGGACTATACAGTCATCAAAGAACCCACAAATTATAGAAGAAGTCATCATCGGACGACGATGGACTACCCAGAAGAAGTGTGTGTGTGCGAGTGTGTGCATTTGAGTGAGAGAGAGTCTGTTTTGTATTTTTTTCATTTATTGATTTTATTTTGCATATTCTCAAAATTTGCTGTTGCAGTCTTACCAGTTCATTTCTCTCTCTGTGTGTGTGTGTGTGTGTGTGTGTGTTTGTGTGCGTGTGGCCATAGGTCACTATGTGATGCTGGTGGAGGAAAACGTTTACTGACTTGCTCCTCCAAATTACCCCAAAGTGGGGTCTTTTCACGCAAAATTAACGCTGCAGCGCATCTGATATAGATATGCCATTTCACATGGCTATGAGTGTGATATTGCACATATATTTCAAGTATTTGATACAGCTTTTCACCTTGTTTAGAAATTGAAAGATAATAAAGATATTGTTTGATAAGTGAGATCTCTAATTGTAGTCCTTGGAAACCAAAAAAGTAGTGCTTGAAAAGTCCTGGAATTTCCTTTTACAGTATCTTTACGAACCCTGTGCTTTGATGTGTGTATTGGTGCATTATCATGCTGATATGGCATCCCCTTCAGGGTATATTTGAGCAATTAGATAATTTTATATCTGAAGTATCTTTATATCAACGCAAACGTCCTAAGCATGTAAATGGTTATTTGTTTAAAGTCTGGAAGTTTCCCAGCTTATTAAAAAGTTTCGTTCATATTCATCATACCACCATCAGAGGGTTAATGGCGGCGGCGTTGGTGTAGCGGCAGCTCCTTGAGTCTCACTCCCACGACTTTTTTGTTTGCTATTAACCTGATAAGTTGATTTCACTATGGCTGCTAAAGGAACTAGATTAAATTGGAAGGAACAAAATGCAGGATCGGCTGCTATTGATGAAATTACCAGTGAGCTTAATGTGGCGACTCTTTCTAGCCTCCTGGAAAATCTCAGGAAATCAATCGCTGTGGATTTTAAAGCTTCTTTCTCTTCGCTCGAAACTAAACTTGACTGTATGCAAGAGACTTTGTCTGATCATGCTCAGAAAATTTCAGCACTTGAGAACAATGCCAACATACAAGATGAGCGTATTTCAGTTTTGGAAACTTCCTGTGTTTCATTGTCGGCAAATAACGCTAAATTGATGGCTAAAGTGGCTGATTTGGAATCACGTAGTCGCCGCAACAATATTAGGCTACTTGGTCTACCTGAATCAATTGAGAGCGGACAGCCCACTTCCTTCTTCTCGGGGCTTCTGATGGAGGTGTTCGGTGAGGGTGTTCTGGGTTCTCTGCCGGATTGTGACATGGCTCATCGTGCTCTCATTGCTAAACCGAGCCCAGGTCAGCGGCCTCGGCCAGTTATTATACGCCTTCTAAGGTACCAGCAGAAAGTGACTATCATACGTGAAGCCAGAGCTAGAAGGGGAAGGCTTCAGTACCGTGGAACATCTATCGCGATCTACGAGGATTACACTCCCGAAGTAATGGAACAGTGATCAAAGTATCGTGAAGTTATGTCTGACCTTTATAAACTTGGACTTCAGCCTGCGCTACTGTTTCCTGCAAGACTTTCCATAAATGTGAAGGAGGGAGGTAGGAAAATGTTCTCCTCAGCTGATGAAGCCAGAGACTATGCAGCATCACTCCTTCCTGCTAATTAGAATTCACTGTGTTTTTCCTTACTATGCGTTGCAGTTATGGGCTTTGTTGTTTTATTTAAATTTGCTACTCAACTGCTTTGATAGGCCATATTGCTCTTTTTGAAGGCTTGGTTGTTTATTGATACCGTTTGGACAGCAGTAGTTCTGTCTTGACTTTTCTGCTTTAATATTTTTTATTTTTGTCCCTGCTGATGGCTGGTTGATAGTCTGAGACCTGATCTGGTTTGTCCTTTTGCCCTGCTTATGAGTAGCTAATGTGAGTCTTTAGTTTGGCACTTCAGAATATAATAGTCTTTGACACATGTGCTACTCATAATCTGATGTATTCACTGTGAAACTATTAGGAACTGATAAATGATTAAAATAAACTAAAAATATATGTGTCTAGTTATTAATTTATCTGATGTATTCACTGTGAAACCATTAGGAACTGATAAATGATTAAAATAAAGTAAAAATATTTTTATTTATAGAAAACAATTATTCTTATTTATGTGGGTTTTGAGACTCCCTGAGTCATTTATTCTTTATAGTTACTGCTCAATTATGGATTATTTGTTTTGCTTGTTTAGTCTGTTTTGTTTTATATCTGTCGTTGTTTTTGTTTGTCTAAAATTGTTAACATTGTTGTTCTCGCCAACTACTCCCAATCTGATGTGAATAATTATCGTCCGATTTCTATCATTTGTGCAGTTGCTAAAATATTTGAGAAATTAATTTTGAATCAACTAACTGAGTACATTAATGATTCTAACATTTTATCTCCACATCATTCTGGCTTTAGATCTAATTTTTCTACTTCAACTGCTCTCTTAAAATTTACAAATGATGTTTTCTCGGGTTTTGATAATGGTCATTTCACTGGAGCTGCTTTCATTGATCTCTCAAAGGCCTTTGATATGGTTGACCATTACCTTCTACTGGATAAGCTGTACTCTATTGGTTTGAATAAACATGCTGTGCTCTGGTTCAGCTCTTATTTGCATAATAGACGTCATTGTGTTGTTTACCAAGTGAAGGGTTACAAATTTTAGGAATCTATTTCAGATATGCTTCCTTACATGACATCACGGTGAAGAATACTGATTTTAGCATTTGAGGTTTTAATTTAGATTCCAATATAGACTGAGAAAGTTTAGCAGCGGTTATGGTGATTATATCAAGAAATTCCGGCCAGTCCTGTTTCTCTAAATGAGTCAATTCCTGAGACTCTCACCCTCACCCTTTGTCCTTATGCATTTCCTGACCAGTAAGCTCAATGTACAGCTGTGCTTTTGTCTCTGTGATCATGTGAAGGTATGGGTGATACCGTCAGGCTGATTGGATCATTTGAATGATAGTGTTATGCTGATTAGTTCTGTCTCTCTTGAGCAAGCCGGATAACCTGCCAAACTGGTTTTGACTTGATTGAATCAAATCATGCCTATGCTTTGTCTTGATTTGTCTCCACCTCTATGTAATCCCTCCCCCTGGGAATGTATATAAAAATACCATGTAAAGTTCCCTTAGTTAGACTTGGAAGAAAACTACAGACTTGGAAGAACACTACAGACGACATACAGCGAAGATCCCAATAAATCACTTCTGCTTATCCCAACGTCTCCTGGTCTTGCGTCGATGAAAGAAAACTTTCCAACAGATGGTGCCGTGACCCGGATGGAGAAACTGAAACTCAACAAAAAATGAACTTTTCCAGACGGAATCTTGAAACTTCAAGCTCAAAGATCTGACAAAGATTGCCAGACTGAATCTTTCCAGCTTCCTCCAGATTGAAAACTTCAAGCTCCAAAAAGATCTCAAAGCCTGACTGAGTTCCATACTGAATCTTGAAACTTCAAGCTCAAAGATCTCAACAAAGCTGACTGAGTTCCAGACGAATGTTTTCTGTACAACCAACGATTCAGTGAGTTTCACTCTATTCAAAGAACCGATGCAGACCAGTACAAATTTGTTTTCCTCTGCGCCGACAGAGAAGAAGTTAACAAACAGCTGCAGGGTTTTGTTAACTAAGTTATCCTCTAAAGTTGTCTTTTAGAGATGAAATTTATCCTCTGTTCTTGTCAGGCAGGGAAGATTTAGCGTAAAAGTGCTAGTAATTTGTGTTATCCTTTGCTCTGGGCAAGGAAGGTTAACAATAGTTGATCTGTGTTAACGTGTACCCTCTGTTGATCAGAGGAGTTTAGTGTTTGTTTGTGTGGTAACATAGAAATTCACAAAATGTTTAGGAAAAGTACTAGACTGATTACACCTTTATGGACAGATAGTGAATTCAAGTCTTTGTTATCAGAGCACATGGACTCCATCGTGACTGAGCCAGTCAGATTGAATTTAACAAAGAAATTTGGCATTGATGCAGACAAAGTATGGTCAATTGAAGATTGCAAGAAAGTGTTGGGTGCATGTATCAGGTAGAAAAATGTGAAAGGTATTATCTTCTGTCACAGAGAATTTAGCTTATCCATTGCACAAGAACAAGCTCAGTGTATTGATAAGTTAAAAGAACAGAACAAACAATTGCAGACTCAAGTGTCCAGTTTCACGAAAAAGGTGGGCCATAACAAGGCCTCAACCAAATGTGACTCAGAAAACCAACAGTCAGATGAAAGCTATCCTGATTTACAGTCTTTTGATAGAATAGAGGACAATGTCAATGCAATGATGAAAGATGTAAATGCATTTGAAGTGTGTGGAGCAAGACAAAAGGCTCAGAGTAGGGGAAAAGGAGTTGATCCAGTTCTATGTGCAACCCCAATACAAGTAGTCAACACAGCTTTAGGTCCTAAAGATATAGAGAGACTCTCCCAGAGTTTACCCTCAGCACGCACACATTTTTCTGAATTTAGAAGAGCATTGATCAGTAAAATGCGTCTTTACGACATGTCGTTGGCAGAAGTTACACAGCTGATGTCACAAATTCTAACTGAATCTGAATTCAACAGTTTTGAGTCTGCTGTTACTTCCGAACTGCTATATGCCAGTAAGGGCGATTTGAGAGAAGGTGTTTTGAAAATCCTAAAGAATATCTTAGGACCCAAAATCGATTGGTCGAAAATTACCAATTGTGTACAGAAGAAGGGTGAAACTGTTTGTGAGTACACAGAACGATTCTGTCAGTCAGCTGCAGCGTACAGTGGAATTGCAGACACTCCAGAGAAGGTGTTAGGTGATAATGGCCCTTTGGTTCGCACATGGTTTCATTGTCTTTTGCCAGAACACAGAAAGGCGTTGCCTTACTTAAACATCACATGGTGTACGAGAACCCTGCAAGACAACTTGGACAGTTTAGTTACTTGGGAAAGAGACTCTGATGTCAAAGAGAGAGTAAGAATTGCAGCAGTTTCTGTTAAGGGCAACTCAGAGAAGCAAAAGAAACGCAAAAGCCCTAGAGAAGCCAGTTGTTCTTACTGTGGCAAGCACGGACATTTTGGAAAAGAATGTAGAAAAAACAAAAATAACTTAAGACAAGTTAACAATGTTATGCAGCTTTTACTACATTTGTTTGCTACTTTGAAGCAACCCCTCCCCTCGTCATTGGACTCGTGGGTAAGCTTTTTGAGGTGTTAACCATTTGGGCTGTGATTGCTTAATCTCCCCAGTAAGTTACAACAAAGATGAAAGACTTATTGACTGTCACAGCCTTTGTTTGGGGGACATTCAGTATACTCACAGCCTTAAATGTTATACTGCAGAACATTACAATCAGACACCATCCTCTGTTATGATGTCTACTAGGACTGATGTTTCACTGGAGAATGGAAATGTGCCAATTTTCTCACACACTGTACAGTGTGCACACATCAGGGACAGAATAGGATACACAGACCAGTGAGGAGCCCAGGGAAGAACAGAAGTGCAACAGGCATCGGGGGCAAAACCTTGTGGTGAAGATTTCCTCATCCCCCCTCTTATCCCCACCTCACTGGTCCATAGGTGTCGAATCAATTAAGACTAGGTTAAGAAAAAAAAATACTATACGATCACAATGTTTTACTTTGATAAAAGTTAGACTTAAAACCACTATACGATCAAATGACTTATGGAAGAATGAAGTCTATGCATGAATATTGCTGTTCTGCCGTTTCTTTGTTTTCTTGTGTTACAGGTATGTGTGTATGCCATGATGTCTTCGCAAGCGGTGGAAAGCATCACCTCAGATTTCCATGAACAAGCCTCATGAGGGAAAAGTCATCAGAGCGACTCTACGTGCGAAATGGACACTACAGGAAACAGACTTCACAGCTATTCAGGCGCCATGGACTTCCAAGACTTCCACTCTTATGCTACATGGTTTTCTGTGTAATCATGTAGTTTATACGACATTTTACACCCTGCGTCGTATGTGTCAACAGTTATGGTTTTGAGAAGAACTATGACACTCATGTAAATCAAGGACACAACACAGAATAAGTTATATGTGCCTGTGACGATCAAAAGTTACAAGAATGAACTTTTAAGTGTCTAAATTTGTATTTTGTGAGAGTTTTTAAGAACTCTCAAAGAGGGGACTGAAGGGTTACAAATTTTAAGAATCTATTTCAGATATGCTTCCTTACATAACATCACGGTGAAGAATACTGATTTTAGCATTTGAGGTTTTAATTTAGATTCCAATATAGACTGAGAAAGTTTAGCAGCGGTTATGGTGATTATATCAAGAGATTCCGGCCAGTCCTGTTTCTCTAAATGAGTCAATTCCTGAGACTCTCACCCTCACCCTTTGTCCTTATGCATTTCCTGACCAGTAAGCTCAATGTACAGCTGTGCTTTTGTCTCTGTGATCATGTGAAGGTATGGGTGATACCGTCAGGCTGATTGGATCATTTGAATGATAGTGTTATGCTGATTAGTTCTGTCGGATAACCTGCCAAACTGGTTTTGACTTGATTGAATCAAATCATGCCTATGCTTTGTCTTGATTTGTCTCCACCTCTATGTAATCCCTCCCCCTGGGAATGTATATAAAAATACCATGTAAAGTTCCCTTAGTTAGACTTGGAAGAAAACTGCAGACTTGGAAGAACACTACAGATGACATACAGCGAAGATCCCAATAAATCACTTCTGCTTATCCCAACGTCTCCTGGTCTTGCGTCGATGAAAGAAAACTTTCCAACACAGGGATTCCAGTCAGATTATTTAATTGTTGATAAAGGTGTTCCTCAAGGCTCTACTTTAGGCCCCTTACTTTTTTCAATCTTTATCAATGACCTGGCACAAGTTTGTTCTCATTGTGAATTAGAGCTTTATGCTGATGACACTGTCATCTATACCTCTGATCGGGATTTGCTGCAAGTTCAAAGAATTCTTCAATCTGACTTTGATAAAGTACAACAGTGGCTGTTCATTAATAAACTTCTGTTGAATATGAAGAAGTCCTACTGCATGGTGTTTTCCACGATACAAAATCGCCGTTGTGCTTCCTGTTTTGAATTAAAGTTTTTAGATGGGTCCCTTATGCAAATTGTGGAGGAGTTTAAATATTTGGGCCTTTGGCTCGATTCCAACCTTACCTTTAAGATACACATTGATAATATCATTAGGAAAGTATATGAATGTCTTAACACTCTGTACAGATCAATTAATTGTTTTTCAACTCAAGTCAGGAAAAAAAATATTTCTCAACTGGTAATACCAATTATTGATTATGCAGACATAGTTTATACTAATACCTTTGAGTCCAATCTCAAACCCCTTAATGTTGTATTCAATTCTCTTTGCAGATTTATATTGAACTGTCCATTTAAAACTCATCATTGTTTTATGTATGATTCACTACACTGGTTGCAACCTAAACCACGAAGGGATTACCACTGGATTCTGTTTATTTTTAAATGTGTTTATTCCAAACCAATTGTCCTGCATATCTTAAACAGCACTTAATACCCTATTGCTCAACATACTCACTTAGACACCTCCAATGTTCAACATTTTTTACGGTACCAAGGTTACTTTCTGTAGCTGGTAGGAGAGCATTCCAATATAAAGCCCCTCATAACTGGAATAACCTTCCTCTTTTTTTGAGGTCTATTTCTACATTTGGTTTATTCAAGTCGTCACTTTTTTCTTTTCTTAAAACTACATATTCTTGTAATTAGGGACACCAATGGTATTACATAAAAATGGTTCATGTAAAAACATTTAGTAATTTGTGTACAATTATTACTTTCTTTGTTGTTTTCTTTATCTTGATTTTCTTTTACATTTCTATGTGAGATATGACTTATTCTGTATGTTACATTGTCATAAGGCATATCGATAATTGACGCATTAGTTTTTTTAATGTATGCGGCTGATTATTTGTCAATATACTTTAATATGTGTGCTATGTTAATTGTGGGTGTAAGGGCAGGTGAGCGAGGTATTGTTTTGTTTATATGTTTGTATCTGTGTTTTTTTTTTTTTTGTACTGTGTGATTAACCATTGTGTTTGTATATATGCGCAGGACCCCCTTGAAAATGAGATGATACATCTCAAGGGGTTATCCTGAAATAAATTCAATTCAATTCATTATAGTGAACATCAGCTCGACAGGCGGACAAGACACTTCAGCATGTGTTACAAATGTCAAAGTGCGCAATCCAAAATCGGAATAAAGATTTTTGCCTTGTAACCTGAAATCGCCTTTTACTGATTAATAGTTAATAGTTTATTCAATAACATATAGCCTACATCATATGGAAACTAATTTTAGTAAAAACGCCATAGAATTTGTGCTGTCTTTAAGAGTCTGAAATAGATGTTGCTCATTCAGGAAACAAAATACATCAACTTATTCAGACAAATAACACTCACTTTATTTCCAAGATGGTGCATGGAATTGAATTTTAATACAATATAGTGCAATATAGTAACAGAGGCTTGTATTAATATTTATTTTATTTATTTTATTACATTTCTGCAACTAAACACAGAGTTCATGTGTTCATGTTTAATATTTCCTACATAATTACATACATAAATAAATCTATTTTGTGTTAGATCGGTCCTGTGTCGGAACTGTGCAGTAGACACACACATTAACGATTTCAATATATGACTCTATATATGACAATATATGACAATATATGACAATATATGATCCTCTCCGAAAAGACAATAACATGGATAACATTTGAAGAAAAAATTTATGATATAAACATATATCATAAAACTAATCCTGTGCGACTGAGATGCTGCAAATTTGGTGATTTTCGGTCAATGTTTTGGCTGTAAATTGATGCATTCTGGCAGTAGGGAATAGTAAGATGGCCGCTCAAACTCTTCCAGTGGCTTCATCGCCTGATGGCAGTTTAGAACGCAATGAACAATACAGTCATACAGATCAGTGGTGTTAAGCCTCTTTGGGGCTTCTCCACACCGTAACTCCCACGGATGTGGGAAAGACAAGTGAAGGACATGTTTCACATTGTGAAAGATTTGCACTATTGGCACCAATGAAACCGACATTTGGCAATGACATGAGTGACCAAAGGTTTGGCTATAGCCGTCCGAGCATGAACATTTTATCTGTGGCGCTCCCGATGAACATTTTTGGTGGAAAAAGGAGATTCGAGGTGTGTATTTAATTCTGCATGGTGGTATATCAACATTATCCTGGATACCATGGCTCTTGATACACCACAAAGGCTTGCTGTCCTGGTCACAGATCAGCCAGCAAGACACGCACCAACAATTTGTTCTCTTTTGAACTCTGATGTCTCCTATTAAATTGTGTGGATTGCAATATTTTATGTACAGCTGTGCTATTGCTCTGCTAATTCAACCTATTACTCTTTGTCTTACTAGTGGAATGTAAATTCAGTGAAGATTGACCACCTATATATGCACATATATAGACATGAACTTCTTACACTATATTGATCAGTATTTCAGTTTTATTGTTCAAACCCTGTATGTACTGTGCCATTACCTCTCATCAAACACTCCTACATACAATTTAATTTGACCATGTTCAGATAAACCGAATATCACATCTTAAACATTTTAGTATTAATTTAAGTTAAGTTAATGTATGCTGTAACCAGCACTTGATCGATTTAACTGTCCATGCAAGTGAAACATCTTTCTGTTATTTGCTAGTGAGTCAAGACACATACATCTTTCCCTATGATTTATGCTTTGGAATCTTGGTGAAATAAACCATAATTGTGCAGCCATAGTTTCATTTAAATGTCAATGTGGCCTCCTTTTCAAATGTAGTATTTTGCCGTATGATAGTGTTTAGATTATTCAACTACTCTTTTGGTTTATATGTGAAGAACACTGCATTGTTTTCTGCTAATACATTTAGTTTTCCTTATAGATTTTTGATGAGGCATTTTCTTATTTTCACAGAGGAATATGTGACTTGTCATACCTGCCGCTCACTGGATACAATTCTGCAGAAGGACACACGTCTCTACTTTCATGCCGTGTGAAACCTGTCACTCACGTTGCTCTGTAGCCAGCATCAAGACAGGCTTCAAGGCCGTCACTGGCAAAAGAGCCCAGCTTCGAGCCAAAGCCAACTAATACAAGCACCCTATTCTGGCCTCTTCCTCAACTTTTTTCTTCCGGAAATGTTATATCAGCATATTTGGCATAGCCTTTTATATTGAACTTTGTTTTATCAAAGGAAAACTGATTCTCCAAATGTCAACTTGTGTTTATATGTTACAGTCATTTCACAAGAATGTAGGAATGTTCAGACTGGATTCAAGCGAGTGTTTTGTTATCCAGGCATCCAGCAAAAGTGTGATTTCAACTTTGTGACTTTTTTTTAAAAATAAACATGAAAATCAACCAGTTTCTCTGTCCAAACAAGGCATTCCCTCTAAATCTGGATCTAAATCAGCTAGTATCACCATCTGCATTGATGGTCAGAATGGGCCACAACCGAGATTCAACTCTGGCTGATAGAAAATTAAAAAGAGTTGCTTGTTTGTAGTTCATGTGTTTCATATTAAAAGATTTAAAATAGAATTACAGTTTTTATTGAAGTCAAGAACAGTGATTGTGGGGAAAATCTGATTGCTTTCAAAGAAGATTACGTTTTTTTCCTCGCATACTACGTTTATGTTACAGAAGCACACTCAGACAAGGAGGATGAAAGTAAACAGGAGGTTTATTAGACAACAATGACCAGTGATGAAGCAAACAGGTAAGTTAGTAGGTCAATGGATAATCTGGAGAGTGGGAATCAGGCGGTGAATGGAATGTCTTTTCATACAGGACTGTAGGATGGTGGATGGTTGAATGGATGATGGGCTGGATGCACACACCTCGCTGAACAACAGGAAATGCAGATGGGAACAGAGACACAGAGGACTGAGAAGACACTGGAGAGGGATCACAGGAGAAACACTGGAGACAGTTCACTGGAGACAGTTCACTGGAATTGCTTGCCAATCACTGGAGGAAACAAGGTAGGTGTCCACTTCATTCAAGAACAAGACTGGACAATGAGCTGGGGCGTGGTGTGTGCTTTTATTGCTGAGGTGATGAGGGTGCAGATGAAGTGCAGGTGTGTGTGTGATTAGTATTCAGGAGAGGGAGTGCGTTATGATTGGCTGGTGTAGGAGCCTGGCAGATCTGCTGGTGAAAAGAAGGCTTTCCATTCCTTGGAGATGAACAGGGGTCCGCGGTCAGAAACGATGTCTTCTGGGATTCCGTAATATCTGAAGATATGATTGAAGAGGAGTTCTGCTGTTTCCATCGCTGTGGGGAGTCCTTTGAGGGGTAGAAGAATCAGTCAATGATTACCAAGATGCATGTTACCATCTGAAGGCGGGAGGTCCGTCATGAAGTCCACTCCTAGGTCAAGTCAAGTCAAGTCCAGTCATCTTAATTTATATAGCGCTTTTAACAATGTAGATTGTTCCAAAGCAGCTTTACATTGATAATAGGAAATTAAAGTAAAGTGTTTTGGCTTTATAGCAGCTCTAGAATAAAGTTATTGTCCAGCTAAAGTTAGTTTGATTGATTCACTTCAGTCGCAACGATCATTAGTTATTAACTTAGGGGCCGCTAACACGACACCGTTTTAACAGAAAACACTTAAGTTCTTTCTGCGTAAACTTCAAAAACGCGAACCAGTGAGAACGCCGATGGCGTACACAAGCGTATTAAAGTACTTTCTGCACAAACTTCAAAAACGCGAACCAGTGAGAACGCCGATGGCGTGCACATGTGTATTACGAGTTCAGTCTATAGGTATGCGTGTTTGAATATATGTGCGCAGGCGTGTAGGCCTTCCCTACAAATCAACCCTCAACATACTACTTGTCTGGCCTTAAAATTAATAATACAGAATTTTTATCGCTTCCATGTAGCCACGCGAACCGGAATTATCCTGACAACGCTTTATCTGTAGATAGGTAAAGGGAGGGGAGGGAGGCCTTCACAGGGAAGAGCCTAGATGACATTTCAGGACTGCGCTGTCGTCGTGTCCAGTCGCAGGTCCTTCATCAGATCTGGATACAGCCTGGATCCGGCAGACTGCGGTAAACCTCGGGATAAACAGAGAGACTAATATTAGCGTAGATGCCATTCTTCTTATGATGTAACTAGTACATCAGGATTTATGGGAAGTGTTCCCGGTTCCGGCTGACCTAATCTATGCAGCCTAACATTGAATTATAAAAGTCTATAATGTGTTATGTGTATGCTAGGTCAAAAAGATGTGTTTTTAGTCTAGCTTTGAACTGACAGAGTGTGTCTGCTTCCCGGACAATGTTAGGAAGACTGTTCCAAAGTTTTGGTGCTAAATAGGAAAAGGATCTACCGCCAGCAGTCGATTTTTGATATTCTAGGTATTATCAACTGGCCGGAATTTTGAGATCGGAATAGACATGAAGGACTATAATGTGTTAAGAGCTCGCTCAAGTACTGGGGAGCTAAACCATTTAGTGCTTTGTAAGTAATCAGCAATATTTTAAACTTTATACGATGTTTAATATGGGAGCCAATGCAGTGTTGACAGAACCAGGAAAATATGGTCAAACTTCCTGGCTCTGGTAAGAACTCGAGCTGCTGCGTTTTGGACCAGCTGTAATTTGTTTATTAAGCGTGCAGGGCAACCACCCATAATAGCATTACAATAATCTAGCTTTGATGTCATGAACGCATGGACTAATTGTTCCGCATTTGTCATTGAGAGCATATGACGTAATTTAGATATATTTTTAAGATGGAAAAATTCGGGCGTGAAGGCGTGAAGAAATATAGAGCTGAGTATTATCAGCATAACAGTGAAAACTAATTCCATGCTTCCTAATGATATCTCCCAAGGGTAGCATGTACAGAGTGAACAGCAACGGTCCTAGTACTGAGCCTTGTGGTACGCCATACTGAACTTGTGATCAATGAGACATCTCTTCATTTACTGCTACAAACTGATAACGGTCAGATAAGTATGATTTAAACCATGTTAATGCAATTCCACTAATGCCAACATAATTTTCGAGTCTATTTAAAAGAATGTTGTGGTCAATAGTATCAAATGCAGCACTTAGATCGAGTAACACTAATAGAGAGATACAACCACGATCGGATGATAAGAGCAAATCATTTGTGACTCTGATGAGAGCTGTCTCAGTACTATGGTATGGTCTAAATCCTGACTGAAAATCCTCGCAGATATCATTTCTTTCTAAAAAGGAACATAGTTGTGAGGATACCGCCTTTTCTAGTGTATCTTTGACAGAAAAGGTAGATTCGAGATTGGCCTGTAATTGACTAATTCTGTACGATCAAGTTGCGTTTTTTTAACAAGCGATTTAATCATACCCAGCTTAAAAGTTTTTGGAATGTATCCTAATGACAAAGATGAATTAATGATATTAAGAAGAGGATCTATGACCTCTGGAAGCATCTCTTTCAGTAGCTTAGTCGGTATGGGTCTAACATACATGTTGTAGATTTAGATGATTTAACGAGTTTAACGAATTCTTCCTCTTCTATAGCAATGAATGAATCAAATTTTTTCCTTAGGGAGACTACAATGCACTGCCTGATGCGATACTGTAGTAGACGGTTGCATAGTTATAATTTTCTCCCTGATATTATCAATCTTATAAGTGAAGAAGTTCATAAAGTCATTACTGCTGTGCTGTTTGGAAACTTCTGGGCTTGAAGCTTTATTTTTCATTAGTTTAGCCACTGTTTCAAATAAATACCTAGGGTTTTGTTTATTTTCTTCTAATAGGGTTAAAAAAATAAACAGATCTAGCAGCGTTTAAGGCCTTTCTGTATGCAATCAAGCTCTCTTTCCATGAAATGCGAAATACCTCTAGTTTTGTTTTCTTCCAGTTTCGCTCCATTTTTCTGTGACCATGGTCAGTTGGGAACGGGCAGCAGATGGAGTTTGCCAGTTGGTATGAAATACCAATACTCTTTATAGAAATACTCTTTGAAATGGCGCAGTCCACGCATCCTTGTATGAACCATCTCACGTCCCTAGCCATAAAAGGCCACCAGAAGCAATCTTTTAGCAGTGTCGCAAATTAGCTCAAAATAAATATTAATAATCAATCGTAACTTGTAATAATTAATTATGAATATTTGGATCAGTTAATAGAATTAATTTAATGTAGTAAAATTAATATTACAATCAATCAACCTGTTCGACCCGTGAACACCCAGTGTTAATTGTTTATTAATTCTAAGAAATGTTAATTTCTGGGGGAGGGAAATGTCTTTCTTACTGTATAGTACTACTGAGAGCCTGTAGTCAAAATCTAAATCGTAAAATAAACTTTGTTGCAAGCAGAGAATCAGAACCAAATATGTATTGTGCACAAGTTTTATTAACTAAATCACAAATATAACTAATCTAAACATACACATTCACACAATCACACATACATGGGTAAAATAGAAAGTGACAGGATGAAACCATAAACAGGGAATGAAGCTATGGAAAAGATTCATCTATCTATGAAAAGAACCATCAGCTTATTATTTTCAGAGCACCTCATTAAATGTATACTTGAATAGCCTTTGCAGTGAAAGCATTTCGTGAAGTTCCTGAAAAAGGATTTTGATGGTTCCATGATTCCATTGTGGCCTGCTGGCCCTGTATGGGGTGAGATTTCGGTCACAATTCTGCGCGCGCAAGATCACATTTTGAGCGTGCAAAAGGGCATTTCGCACGCGCGTGAACTGAGTTTTGCGGAGAAATGTTCGTCTCGCAGATAAGAAAATATTGCGAGCGAACGAAAATCAATTTTGCATTTAAAATAAGTATTTGGATGTGCGCGGACGTTCTCTTTCGCGTGTGCAAAGTTTCACTTTCTTGCTCCTTTCATACCAGCCGTGAGCGCTCTCTAAGCGCAGACAGCTCGCTTGCTCAACACAACCCAAATTACAATATGCCATAATTCCAGCCAATCAGAGATGAGACTGCTAAATTCTGATTGGCTGGCTTGAAAACCAATCACAAGACTCCCTGCATCACCGACTGCGGAAGAGAACTAGTGCAGTTGAGTTTATTATTTATGAAAAATATTCAAAAACTTCACTGTAATTCACTGTATTGTTGGCAAATTCAGTTGACACATCACTGCTGTCCTGATGGTTATACAACAACGCTTATTTTGGGAAAAATATAGATTTTAAATTGTATATACTATTGTAAATGTAGAAGTTTTATGATTTTTATGAAAAATATTCAATAACTTCACTGTAATTGACTGTATTGTTGCCAAATTCAGTTCACACATCACTGCTGTCCTGAAGGTTATACAACAACACTTATTTTGGTAAAATATATATTTTAAATTGTATATACAATTACTGTAAATGTATCATTTTTATGATTTTTATGAAAAATATTCAATAACGTTACTGTAATTCACTGTATTGTTGCCAAATTCAGTTCACACATCACTGATGTCCTGATGGTTATACTACAACACTTATTTTGGAAATTATTTTTTTTTAAGTTGTATATACAATTGTAAATTTATGATTTTTTTAAATGATTTTTATGAAAATATTCAATAACTTTGGACATCAGTGATGTGTGAACTTAATTTGGCAACAATACAGTGAATTACAGTTATGTTATTGAATATTTTTCATAAAAATCATAATAATTATACATTTACAATTGTATATACAAATTAAAATATATATTTTTCCCTAAAATAAGTGTTGTAGTATAACCATCAGGACAGCAGCGATGTGTGAACTGAATTTGGCAACAATACAGCGAATTACAGTGAAGTTATTGAATATGTTTCATAAAAATCATAAAAATTCTACATTTACAATTGTATATACAATTTAAAATATATATTTTGCCTAAATAAGTGTTGTAGTATAACCATCAGGACAGCAGTGATATGTGAACTGAATTTGGCAACAATACAGTAAATTAGAATATTTTTCATAAAAATCATAAAAAAATCATAAATGTACAATTGTATATACAACTTAAAATATATTTTCCCCAAAATAAGTGTTGTAGTATAACCATCAGGACAGCAGTGATGTGTGAACTGAATTTGGCAACAATACAGTGAATTACAGTTATGTTATTGAATATTTTTCATAAAAATCATAAAAATTATACATTTACAATTGTATATATAATTTAAAATATATATTTTTCCCAAAATAAGTGTTGTAGTATAACCATCAGGACATCAGTGATGTGTCAACTGAATTTGCCAACAATACAGTGAATTACAGTGAAGTTTTTTAATATTTTTCATAAATAATAATCATAAAAAATACGCAAAACAATATTTATACAAAATAAGTCTTGTAGTATAACCATCAGGAAAGCAGTGATGTGTGAACTGAATTTGCCAACAATACAGTGAATTACAGTGAAGTTTTTGAATATTTTTCATAAATAATAAACTCAACTGCACTAGTTCTCTTCCGCAGTCGGTGATGCAGGGAGTCTTGTGATTGGTTTTCAAGCCAGCCAATCAGAATTTAGCAGTCTTATCTCTGATTGGCTGGAATTATGGCATATTGTAACGCTGGGTTGTGTTGAGCAAGCGAGCTGTCTGCGCTTAGAGAGCGCTCATGGCTGGTATGAAAGGAGCAAGAAAGTGAAACTTTGCACACGCGAAAGAGAACGTCCGCGCACATCCAAATATTTATTTTAAATGCAAAATTGATTTTCGTTCGCTCGCAATATTTTCTTATCTGCGAGACGAACATTTCTCCGCAAAACTCAGTCCACGCGCGTGCGAAATGCCCTTTTGCACGCTCAAAATGTGATCTTGCGCGCGCAGAATTGTGACCGAAATCTCACCCCATAGCCCTGGGCCAGAGAAGCCGCACATCAACACGAAGAAGCAGCAGAAGAAACCAGAAGAAGAAGAGAGAGGGTCACTGTGAATTTGTCTCTAATAAAGCCTGAGAAAAGTCCCACCTCTCCGGGTTTGCTTGACCAATGGAATTTCCAAGCGGGAAAATCTTTGGATCTTAGTTTCAAGCGTGCTCATTTGCATGTGCAACTGGATTGGTTGCTGATGAAGAAACTATGAAAGATTCTTGTAATACTTATTATGTTGCGCAGCTATTGACATATCATATACACGATCATTTCGATCTTCAAAGTACCAATTTATAGAGACCAAACATGGTATAGGTGAGGTTACATTGACCGTTAGTTCGATCATAAAATACACAGTATCAAAAAAATAATAATAATGTAGAATTAAAATACACTACTCAAGACAGTAAATCATTTACACAATGTTCTGGGATGCATGCTCATTTATAGATCAGTTTGTCTATAAATGAATGCAGGAAAGTCTGTTTTAAGGTCTGTTTCTGTCTTTCCTATGGCCTCTGTCTTGACCACATGACCACATTTTTAACAGCAATAAAACCATCTTATCTGATGGTAGTCATGGTTCTTGAATGTCTCTTTGAGTAGGTGGAAGGCTTCGGTGGCAGATGGCGACCAGGACAGAGACATGGGCTTGTTTTTCAACAGACTGGTGAGAGGGCTAGTGATGGAGCTATAACTACGTCTGTAGAAGTTGGCGAAGCCGAGGAAACATTGGAGTTCCTTGATGGTAGTTGGTGTGGGTCAGTTCTTGATGGCCTCCACCTTCTGAATACCCTGGTCGCTGAGGTTGTAACCAAGGAACTGCACTGAGGGTTGATGGAAAGAGTACTTTTCTGCTTTGAAGAATAGGTGGAACTCTCTCAGGCGTTTCAGGACCACTGCAAAGTGGTGGCGATGTTCGGTCATGCTGCTGGGAGTAAACGAGGATGATTTTTTTGGACTTTGTGCATACAAGATATAGGTATATTAGTCATAATGTGTCACAGCCAACAATTATTTAAGATCATATCCACTAAATGATTAGAATTCTTATCATAACTTTTTGTAAGCCTGGTATAAAGCTGACATATGCTAAGTTTGGAGAAGATCTGGCATTAACATAAATACAATTGTTAAAGCTTTAATCAAAGATTTAGAGAAAACAAGATTTTAAATACTATCATGCACAGTTGCAAATTTGTTAACAAAAAATGTAAACTGCTTATTAGAAAAAGTTATATCTTATATCTTTGCAGTGCTTTGATAAATCAAAATTATTTTAACAACTATTTGTCCTAAAGGGTCTTGGGATGATGTGTGCCAAGTGCCAGGAATTTCGAACCAGGAATTATAAAAAGTATATATTTTTTTTTTTTCAGAAAATTATAAATGATTAAAAAACAGTAAACAAAATCAAAATCAGACATATAGATTCTTGTAGGGCTTGACTTAAGGATTCAGAGAAAAATGGGATTGATTCCAGTCAAACCATCCCACCAAGTTTGGAGTCTCTCTATGAATTATGGTCTCAGACATCCAAACACTTTTAGGGCAGAAAAAGAATATTTGGCAAAATAGTAAAAAATACAATAGGATTCAAGCACCATTATAATAGCATCTCTAAAACAATACAGGCCAATACATAAACCATTAAATTCTTTATTGAGACAGGTTACTCATACATACATATTCTCTTATTCTCGTCTCTAAAGTGCTCCAAAAAATAAATAATCCATCAAAAAACTACAAAACATTCCACAAAGATTGTAACAGAGTGTAGGAAAAATACCAGTACCAAACTGGAGAGATTAAATGACTTCAATTTAATTTGGTAGAGCAGTGTCTCTTTTGACTGCACGTTATGTATTGGAGATGAATTAATTTCAGTTTATTAGTAAAAAATGCAGGAGAGGCTATGTCACTGTAATGGAAGATATCCAGTCTTTGAAAGATCATAATTGTAACAACTTTAGAAGATCTAAAGCAAACTCTCAAAGAGATTTCTGGTGTATAAAGAGTCCAGGTCATGTATTTCATTCCAGGGCAGGTCATAGATTAAGATAAATGTAATATAAAAATGCACTGGAGCTTTGCATAGTCTTGTCTGCATAACACTGCATCATAATATAGCAAAATATGAATGATTTCATATTAACTTTCATAGGAATCATTATTCATGTCTCTGCAATTAATTACATATCCAGAATATCTCCAACTGATCTAGTTAGTTAAATGTAAAGTGCTGTAACGGAGAGTCTTTTTCTAGCACACATTCATACAGTATATTTGTCTAAAGAAATGTTCAAACAAGCCTGAATGAACTTGACAAAAATCTTTGGGTGACAATTTTCCTTTACAAATACAAGTGTATGTTACAATTTAAACATAATACAAATTGCATGCTACTTTCCCCTGAGTGGCCATCTAATAATGGCGCAGGGTTGACGTATTTTTTAGGACAACCCGGAAGTTAGCATCATCCTCAAAAACCCAACATGATTTCTCCATTGAATTATTGCAGAAAATAAGGTCTGTGACAAACAAAAGCTTATGATTCTTACACGTTGTGTTCATCATGATAATATTCACGAATGAACACAACTTTTATGAATTTTGAATCGTAAATACAAGTCAAAAGCAAAACGTATAATAGAACTACACCACGGTCGCATGACTTCAACGTCACCATAAGCTTCTGACAACTCTTTGTGTCTTTGGTTAAAAACATTTTCCCTGAAAGTTCGAGTTATAATAGTTTGTAAGAGTGCGATTATAAACGCAAAAAGGCTGTGGAAGTGGACTAGTGAGTGATAAGTTTACCTCTTCGGCTGATGACGTTTAATGTCCCTGACAACCTCTGTAGTCCCATTTAGCCACTAGTTAGCAACCGCCTTTTACAAGACAAGTAAAAGTTTAAAAGAGAAATCACAAGAGGATATTAGTGATATATTTTATATCGTAGAATAAAAGGGATTTTACATCTTGGGTTTGTGTTCACCACAGACCTTATTTCAAGCATTTAACCAAAACCACTGACTTTAGGACGATGGAACCAGTGCTACAATGCTAACTCGTTTCCAGGTTTTGGCCTACAAAAATACCCCATCCCAGCAATACTCTATAGAGGATAAAGAGGATTCAGGAGTATCCCCTGTCTCTGGAGGGTACTGTAAACTATGATGATCCTCTCCTATTCACAGTCTATAATATTACAGTCTCCACTGCAAAACAGTGGTTTTACTGATACTGTCCATAACCACGTGTCTCTTGGCCTTCTTTTGGAGGAAGCTGACTCGGGTCCTCCACAAAGGGACTTGCTGTTGATGAAGAGAAGATGCAGATAGTGAACACCTCTGAAGCAGCTTCAACAAAACTAAGTGCAGAACAAAACTAAAGGTATAAAAATCTCATAATCTATTACAAATTATTTATGTAATATAACAGGGTTTTAAAGTATGTAGCAGGTAAAGAAAACAAGATATCGTGGCCATGAATTCAGAATTCCTTCTCTCGTTTTAGGTCAATTGTGGCGACGCTGCACTAATTTGTTCCCCCATTTTAATTGAGTTAAATTGTTACATTGCCATGGATTAGTACAATCTTGGCATGATTTACACAAATTAATAAAACAAGGCAACAAATTAAAATGTTGTTGAAATGAATTCTTAATCCACGGCCACAATATCATATCTATATTTTCTTCCTGCACGGGGCTCTGTATGAAAGGAATAGTTTGTGCATGCATAAAAATATCTTAGTTGTTTAAAACTTTTTGCAAAAAGAGGAATGTGTTTAGATATACTTTGTGTACCTAAAAAAAAAAGAACAATCAAAATTTGGAAATTTGGAACAACATGACAAAATTTGCATTTTTGTGTAAATAATTCCTAAATTGAATCAACTCTCTGAATCACCCAGACGTACACTTTTGAAAATTAAGGTTCGAAAAGGAGCTTTTCAAACTGATACAATAGAAGAACCATTTCGAGAACCCCAATGAACTTTTTTTTTTAAGTCCCCCTATTATGCTATTTGTAAGGTTCATTTTGTTTTAGAAGTCTCCTACAAAAGGTTTACATGCATCCAAAAACTTTTGGTTGCATGTTAAAGATTCAGTCTCTTCTTTTCTTACATCGTGTGTCGGAAACGAAACGCCTACCATATCTGAATTTCAGCTCCGGAGGCTTGCTCAGCACTTGATACACAGTGGCGTCGGTTTGTCCTTATCAATTCAAACGTGAGTCCTCATCATTTTGAAATGCATGCAAAGTGGATTTGCAGTGCTGAAAACAATGTCTTCTCAACATGTTGACAACACAAACCAACCAAACTCTTCCAGGCCTACATTGTTGCGTAGGTATGTAACAGGAAGTGAGACCTGACTTGTTGACGACTCATTTCAGCATTTCAGTTTTCCTTAAATAAAAACTCTTCATGCCTTAAAATAGCTTGAATGCAACTCTACACCCTTGCCTCATTTAGTATACGCGGTTCTATGAATATGCAAATTAGCCCCGCCTCCACTCACTCACACCAGCTCAAAGATCCACTCGTTGACGTGATTGGTTACAAGTTAGTTTGTGACGTCAGAAACACCAGTGATTCTCAAACCGTGATTTTGAGACTGTCTTAGTTCACTACAGTTTTAAGGAGAAACTACTCAGCAATGCTGCTGACTTATGAATTTGCACATGGTTTGTCTTAAAGCATATTAAAAACATCACATAGACATATTGTCACAGTTCTGTTCTGTCTGAGTATTGTTTTCACTGATCACATGTCTTCCTTTGTTCTGTTTTCCCGCCACTCCTTGGTTTCCACAGTAACTGTCATTTAGTTCATTGTCACACCTGGTTCCTTGTTAGTCTTGTCAGCTGTGTCTTGTTTCCCTGATCAGTTCTCCCATGTATTTAAGCCCTGAGTGTTGCCTTGTTCTGTGTCGGTTCTACTTTGTCAGTACGGTGTTTAGTGTGTGTGTTCCTGCCTGTTCATTCTGCCTGTCTGTATCTGTGAGTAAGTTTGAAGTAAATCGTTTGTATTGAAGCCTTTGGACTTTGAGTCACCTTCTACCTGCACCACACACGTAACACATATAAACAACATTAAAAGTTTGGTTTTTACCACAGGGGGGCTTTAAAAAACAAATTAAAAGAACAATTTATTTTCTTAGTGAGAAGAATATTTCAATAATCTGAATAACTTTTACAACTATAAAGAACCTTTTGTGCAATGGAAATATTCCATGGATGTTAAAGGTTCATCATGAAGCCATCAATGTAAATAAGGAGCCTTTAATTTTAAGAGTGTATTGTGTAACTTACGATTCTGAAACTGCTGTGCTGTATATCTAGTAAGAAGTATCCCAAAGCCCTCGATTAGTGCAAGCAGAATTCCCCCCATCATTGCAGAGCCCACCATGGCTAGTGGACCACCTGAAATACAAACATTGCAAACACATTTTCAATGATCCAGAGGTAATTGCAAGACTAAAGATTTATGCAGCATGTATGCTATTACAGAACAGTCCAGGTCATCATAAGATTATTTCCAGTAGGTCATTATACCTCAAATGTCAAAGACTGGAATACACTACACAACTTTAGCTCAGATTTTTGGCCCGATTTGCAGTATGGACGAGTCAACACTATCTGCCTAAATTTAGAGCCATGGCTGCAGACTTTGGGCAGTGGGAGTTGACAGATTTTGTGTAGAAATCGTGCAGTGCTTGATTTAGCTTCAGACTCTGATTCCATCCAGTCTGAGGATATGAAACTTATTTTATATTTTGTGCCGATTTTAGAACACATAGGGCTCGATTTACTAAACAGGGCAAATTAGCGCGAGAGCGCAATTCCCAAAAAGCGCTGATGGGAGTGGAAAGTTATGCGGCTGATCTACTGGTGACGCACAAATTAAAGAACACAGACGTAGCTGGATCATTTCCATAATGACCAACACAATCTACCAAGAGCAGCGCAATTTAGAATCTGGTTTAAGATAATAAATAATAGCGCAAATACCAGTAAATTGACTAGTAAATCTAGTAAATTTGGCATTTAAAAGGGAAACTCCTACAAATGGATATGCAATAAGGTCAGCCGCAAAAATAACCCTGTCCACACCTTTCAGTGCTAAATTTTCTTTAGTTAATCCTGATCGTTTTTTAACGCCAAAAGAGGGTTTGCGCTGGCGCAAGCTGTTGGTAAATCTGGCCCCTATGGACTACTTGCACAACTACTTCCGCGTTCTACTAAGTACATATCGGGAGTTTCCGTTCAGCGCACATACATACAGTACATGAGAATGCAGATTATCACTACGTTTTATGGCTGCCAATTGCTTTAAACAATGAATAATGATCTCTGTATTAATTATCTTGAGCCTGCTGAAATGTTCCTATAAATATATTTTCTTTCCAACTGTGCATTCTGAATAATAAATAGGCTAAATATATTTATCCACTAACATGCAGCAGTCCAATGCTCGTCTTCTCGTTAACAGTGTTCTTCTCTTACTGATATTTCATACCTATTGAGTTTACATTTTTAAATGAATTTGACTTAATAAAAAGAATTGCTTGCGTTGGTGCTTTATTCCAGTCTTTTAAAATAGTTGAATGAATGAATGCTCGGTAGGTAACTGTAATGATGTTAAATAAACTATGCTATTTAATTAATCTTTAACAGTAATGCACACAGCGTAGAGGAGCATGACAGTCAACTACTTTGAATAGTAATTAAGCATTTTGGGCATGAACATGTAAAAATGAAATCTTATCACGGACACTCATTTTAGGCGGCGTTTGTTCAACTCAATGACCACAGTACATTGAAAGTAAACATAACCGGAAATAAGTGAGATCACGAAGTTCAGTGCAAGTGGTCCATTGTTTTCATTTGTCATGTTTCAGTGTGAATTTGTTGTTTATGGAATGACTTGAAAGTCTGGTAGCGTGTGATTCCCAGGCTTTCCTTTGTAACCATTTGACAAGTATATGACGCCTGATGTTTTAAAATCTCTTCAGTTTTTAAAAGTCGTGTAGTGTATTCCAGCAGTCACATTATTATTGTATTGTGCGGTCAGGCCGATATTTTGTGGCGCAAAAAAGGTAAATCGTCCATTACTAGCATAGCAATTGTATGAAGCACTGCTCGCACATGAGTCACTTCAAAGCATGCAGCTTTCTGTTGGTCAACGTGGCGAGATCTGAGGCAAAATATTTCAGTCTGATGCGAAATTCCCAATCGCATGGATTCCCATTGAAATGACTGGATTTTGACTGTGAAATTTTGCTGAACAATGGTAAATGTGAACACAGCATTAATGTCTAATACTATGGAAGAATACTGATAACAGAATAACAACCACTATGCTAATCTTACTGCGTGCAGCCAGTATAGCTCCAGTCATGGCTCCACTGGTGATGGAGTTCCAAGGGTCTTCCTTACCCCGTAAACGCACAAGACCACAGTCTATGGTGGAAAAGAGTCCACCCCACACAGCAAAACTCCCTGCAAGAGAAACAGAACCCATGCCACAATTTATAGTGATTAGTGAATCACTGATATACAGTACAAAATGCTAAAACTAGTCATACACAACAGTTTTATAACACACAAGATCAGACCAAGAAATAATACAAAAAATGATTCTGCAACATCACCTCCAATTTGTGGTGCTCTTACTCTCACAGCATTTGCGCTCCCTCTTAGCCTGTGTCGAACACCCTAAAGAAACAGAGGGGGTTTATTAGTAGTAAATGTATTGTATCGTGTATTAGTGATAGTAATTGTTGAGCTCAGTTGTTTTATTGGTGTCAGAGAAGCATACCACAGGTGCGTTCCGAAAGCCTTTAACTGACTGGAACACCCCCCCTCCAATTGCCCCCATGGTAAATGCACCTCCACAGTCATCAACTATCCTCCATGGACTAAAAAAAAGATTAGATAATAGAGCTGTTATTAAGTTATTAAATTACTGTTTCATATGTGAGGCATCTAAATTACCAACACACAAAACTTTGCTGAAAACCCTGTTGTACAAAATCTTCTTCATGCCTTCTGCCCTCTAATTGATAGTCAATACCATTTTTTGCAAGTAAAAGGCCTTTTAATATTACTCTAAAAATGTCCCCCCTTCAGGTCTTTTTGCTGTAACGTTTTTAAAAAGGTAAACATAAGAATAACTTTTATATTGTTATTAATATTCCAAGATAAACATTTCCTGGCCTGAAGCAACTTAGGTTTACTTGATTATCCATACATTATTGTGTTACAGAAATCATAATGTGTCTATCAATTATGATACAATAGGCACTCAAACATCATTGTATTGAATTGTATTTTATGTTTTGCCCGACACAATAAAAAAAAAAATAAATAAACACTTAAATATCATCTTCATATAGATGACATATTATTGAGAGATATACAGTGATAACTGATTTTTATAAGTACTTATAATTTATGTAAGTAGTCTGTTATATTGTTATAAAGATCTCATTGATTTACATTACCAGATGTGCATATTTATGCTCTGTTTGAGCCTCTGAATGTAACTGAGGTGTATATTTTCTCCTTGACTATGAGCATGTTCTCACATAACATAAGCCATAGAAGCCTGATGTATCAAATATGATGCAAAACATAAAAACACACATGTAAAATTTTCTTTTATATTTACCTAATAATTCGATAAACTGCTCCATTTAAAACTATAGATTTTCATATGATTTTCTATTATTTCATGTATTTTCAGGGATAATGATTTTTATAATAGACAAAGAGTATGTCTACTATCATTTCATATGGTTTTACAAGGATAAATCGTTTTATTATGTCAACGAACTCAATACTAAACAAATAGGTAAAGCTGTCAGTGAAGGAAAAGAGCGAGCATTGTGCCTCTTCAGTGCTGAGATGATATCGTACATGATAGCATGTTTATCAAACACTCGGTGTAAAGTGTCAACAATGTGTCTGAACTGTTACAGCAGGCTATCAGCTGAGAAACAAACCGATGCACGATACGAAAACTAATGAGAAAATAAACTGCTTTAAATAACAGCTGAAGTGCGGACCCGTCAGAAGTGAAGTCAGGATGTACTTTACCAGGGTTCACGGGCATATTCCTCCATGATAAACAGCTGACGTCAGAGCGGTTACGCAATTGTCCGTGACAGAAGGTTCAGTGTAGAACCAATGAAATGGGGTCTGATGTATAAACATTGCTTACGCACAAAAAGGGCATTGAAATGTTCATTTTGATATACAATAAATATTCCACTCTCATTATCGGACTTAATCACTCAAATTACATAAAGTGATTATCCAGAAGTTATATTACAAAATAAAATTATATATTTTTTCACGTGGATTAGGAATATCCATATGAAAATCACATGCAGATTAAGATATATTATAGTAAACTAGGCGTTGTAAACTCTTATGGTTATTTTGGGGATTATTTTGACTTGGTTTTATAAAGGGAATTTTGCGCAGGTTCTGGCGTATGCGTTTTATAAATCTGAAAACTCAGGATGAAATCTAATCTACGTAAAGTTTTATACATGAGGAGGCCCCTGAAGTAATTGTTTTAGCCTATAGCTACTGGACATATTTGTCCACCAAAAGTATATCGAGGACTTGAGTCTGACACTATGCCATTGCTGATGCCGATGCCGATTTTCATTCATCATTTTCAGTGAATTGGCTGAATCGGTTCGCAAAATCATAATCATTCTCTACAATTAACACGTTTCATAATAAGCATATTTACACACAAAGCACGACACATAAGTGCAAACAGATTAATGTTCCTGGCCAATAAAAATAGGTTGGTACATTAAATGATCAATTAACAATTTGACAGATTGCTGTCTGAAAAGATTTTAGAGGGCAGTCGCTTAGCGATGACGTTGTGAACGTACAAATAGGCCGACAGATGGCAATGTTTATTTGTTTTACCCATAGGCTATGGTTTTAAATATCACCCTACATTTTAACTGATAAAATAAAGGACTTAAATATAGACGTTATCGTTACAATTTTTTTTTAAATATAAATACCGCATAATAATATTTATTTTCTTTATTTGGTGCCTCACCAGCTCAGTGCAAGTCATTCAGGGGCAACATAAACTGGTAGCTGCAGTTATCAATCTTATCCGAGCGAGGGCGAGGGTGTGCGACCCGTGTTGCGACTTGTCAAGAAAGTTTTGGTCGCCCTTGTAGCGCATAATGTCGGGGAGATCCTGATCTTCAGCTGTCAGTTGAATTCTCAAGATCATTTGCGTGAAATCATGCTGTGCGTTCTGACCAGAACTGCGGTAAGTGCTGGTTAATCATAGTGTACAATACATTAGCCTACGAACGCATGACTTTAATTGTACGCCTGCCAAATGTTATGCACCAATAGCCGTCACGCCCCATGTAGTTTTGATGCGCTGCGCGTTTGTTTTTATCCATCGTTTATTGTCTTGTCTTGGTCTGAAACATATTGTATGCATTTGTTGTGCGTCATTTTGTTGAACGAGTAGCCTATTTAAAAACATGACGAATGAATTATGACATGTTGTGATGACCCACATAATTAGAGGACAAATCAGCAACAAATGTCAGAGTTGTTGTCAAGAAAAACGGATGCCACTGCATGCACTTTGACAACGGGACATCGCCGATCAATATAATGAAATAGTCTGTTCAAACAAGATTAGTTAGGCTACATGTTTGTAAACAGTGTGCAGAAAGGTCGTCGTGTAAGAGCATGTTTTCAATACCATAACAGAATTAGTCTCCCTTCATAACATTGTTGGAATAAAGCGATTTTTATTAGGAGACAGAATCTGCCAATGAATAAATTATTATTTATTTATTTATTTATTTATTTATTTATTTTTCCTTTTAGGGGGATTTTTATAAAACACACAGTGAATTTATAAGATACTTAAATTGAATGAATGAATTGCACAATGACTCGTTTGAGCACATATGACGCCTAGCTTGTAGAATATTAAAAGAATAACTAGTTTATTACTATTTTAAGGGCCGTACACTGACATTTGGGCAGGTGCTCAAGCGAAAAATAAAGGGCACCCCTCTCTTAGGTATAATTAGCTTACCATAACAATTACACTACAGACTGTTGAACATCTTTAAATTATATTTATTTAAATAAATAATTATGTCCATTGTTGTCATTATGTTAAATGAGCAAAATCAATGTGGTACATTACTGACAGAAAATACTAGGCTATATTTATTATTACACTATTATTATGCATACTGCAATTACAGTTGCATGATGTTATGAAATTAGTGTTTAAATGTAACATTTTGAATGTAGAAAAATGAAATGATACTTTTCGATATATGATAGGCGATATGAAACTGAAACCGCCAGGTGGCAGAAGGTCTTAATAAGTGAGTCAAAGAGTCATTCATTCATTGATTCGTTCAAAACGGCTGATTCATTTTCAATTCATGAACAAAACACCATTCTGTATGTTGCAGGCGCAGCTGTTCTGTTTTGTTTGTGAAACTGTGTTTAAAATCTATTTAAATTAATATGAACTTATTTTTTATTGAACTGTATTAAGACGAATTTGCAATCGTGCTGATATTTGAGAAAACAGCACTTTTGTTTGTGTAATATTGCTTAAATATATCATAATATAAAAATATAAAAGACAAAACAATATACGGGAACAGTTCATATCTTGAATTTAGCGTTATTTTAATTAATTTGGGGGTATTTTCATTTTTTATCCTGCACAATGTTTACACGCCTTACACCAATGCCGTATTTGCTTGTTGTTAAAGGGTTTGTTCTCCCAAACATTTTAATTATCCCATAATTCACTCACCCTCAAGCCATCCTAGGTGTATATTACTTTTGTCTTTAAGCCAAACACAATTGGAGTTATATTAAACAATATCCTGGCTCTTTCTAGCTTTATAATGGGATTGAATGGTAAAAAAAAATTGAAGCCCAAAAAAGTGCATCCATGCATCATGAAAGTAATCCATACAACTCCAGGGGGTTAATAAAGGCCTTCTGAAGCAAAGCCATGCGTTTGTTGTAAGAAAAATATACATATTTGTAACTTTATAAGCTATAATCACTGGCTTCCGCTAACGACCACACGCAAGTCGAGTTCTGGCCTAGAGGGGCCTCCAAGGCCTAAAATGAACACTCGCCAAGCACCAAATGAGAGTAAAAATTGGCGTTGTTGGCTAGTTTATGAAACAGTGTCAGTCGCCAGTTGGCTAGTAAATTTGTTTTTTAATTTTAACAATGCAATGTTGTGACAACATGAACATGAACAAATGTGAACGACGCTCTGTACAGTTGACAGTTCAGTGCTTCATCATCACGAAAGTTTCAGCCTTTCCAATGTATGTTCAAGCGCTGGAACACGCAAAAAGGAATTTGTTACTCGTGCGCTGTGGGAAGTTTAACATCCGAAGCGCATGACCTGAAAGCCGCGTCTCCCAGACAGCGCATAAAGTTGAGCTCTCTTTCATGCCTTCCTGCCCTTCAGTGGACAAATTCACTCAAAATTATTCACTCAAAAAAATGCCTGTCTCAGAAAGTATCCTAGTAAACGTATTCGGTTATGTCTTAAAGGGGTGGTAGCCTATAATGCCCTTTTCACAAGATGTAAAATAAGTCTGTGTATGTGAAGTTTTAGCTCAAATACCCCACATTTATTTTTATATAGCATGTTAAAATTTTCACTTTTTGAGGGTGAGCAAAAACGCACCGTTTTTGTGTCTGTCCCTTTAAATGCAAATGAGCTGCTGCTCCCGACACGGAGGGCGGAGCTGCAACAGCTTGTGTCCTTTTACCTCACACAGACATGCACTGAAAATTTCTAAAACTTTTAGCCTTTTATGTTCAAACCGGAGTCAGACAATGATGGAGAGATTCAATAAGAAGTGACAAAATGTAGAATGCAACTGGACATTTCTGAATGGCTAGTTGATTTATGTAGCTTATGTGTAGTTATCTTCTAGTCATTGATTAGCATATTCTGTCATGATAATCTATAAATGAGTTCCCGGGGGAGGGGTTTATGTAAGTGTTAGGGTTGGTGATGTCACTAACCCAGGAGGAATGTCGTGTAGTCCCTACCAGCCCTTTGTTGTAGTCCTTAAAAAGCGATTTCTTTAAAAGCAAATATTTCCCTTTGCTTTGAACTTTGAGCATTGTAACTTTGCAGATGTTGTTTATGCTCAAACAGCATTATTACACACTAACTAAAGTTAGAAAAGTGAAATCATAATCAACCACCCCTTTAAGTGAACACAAACACAAAACGCATGATCGTGCGTGCATTCAGTCTTAAAGTGACAGCATCCTAACAAATCTGCTACTATCTGCGTTTTTAATGTTAACCAAACAACAAAGGACAAAGAAAAAAAACACTCACTGCTCTTGAACTTTAAAAAGGATATAAACACTATGCATTGTTATTTATTTGATTAGCCTACTTTTATTAAATTTCGCTACCTGAAAACTATTAGACCTGCCTGAAGAGTACTGTTTATTTCACTTGTATGTATTATATTGTATTTATTTGTGCTTTTGCTTTTAATTAGATTTTTTGTTCTTATTTTTATTACTGACTGTTTGTTTAATTGTCTTTAAAAATATAGGCTATTAAATTTATAGATAAGCTAGTAGTTTTAGCTGTGGTATCAAATCGGAATAGAGGAATGTGAATTTTCACTGGTTTCTAAAATGTTGATGTCATAACTGAAGGGCAGGTGCCTGACTATTTTTGTTAGAAAATATTATGTTATAATGTTAAAAATATAATGTTATTAAGCTCTACATTTATTTATTTTTTGTAAAAATAGAAAAAGTGTATTAATTTTTTTGTCTCACTTCTACAGAGTCCAGGTATTATGTTTCATAATCATCTGTATTTTTAGGCAAGGACGGCCCTGGTGAAGCCCTGCCGACTCCCGACTCCAGTGCCGGTTGTTCAAATTTCTGACCGGACACTGGTCCATCAGGAGAGTCTGCCGAAGCTGCCCGTTCCGCCGCTGAAGCAGACATGCGCGCGGTATATGGCATCGCTCGAGCCGTTGATCTCCGAAGAGGAGATGGCGCACACGCAGCAGCTCATGAAGGAGTTCCTCCAGCCCGGTGGCGTAGGAGAGAGACTGCAGAAGAGCCTCGAGCGCCGGGCACGCAAAACCGAGAACTGGGTGCGCTGGTGTGCCGTAAATCATTCTAACTGTATAATCACATCTTTTTTAATCATTTACTAGCTATAATAATTTACTTTTAGCACTTTACTAAATACTTTGAATTTTATTTTAATACCACACATAAAATATTCTTAGTGTGTATATATCCAAGTGTGTTGAGAAATCACACTACTAAAAATCTGTATTATCTGTAAACAGCAAAAATGTTTTTGGAATGATAACTTGGTAGAAACAGGATCCGATACCAAAAAGAGTACAATAACCACTGACAACGTTTTTTAAGTACACAGTACTTTTATTTTGAATGTGTAATAAACATTCAAATACTCCAAATGTTTCAATTATTCCCTTTGTATGATCCAGCTCTCTGACTGGTGGATGCAGTCAGCCTACCTGGACTCTCGAATGCCTGTGGCGATGTACACAAGCCCAGGGGTCGTTTTACCCAAAATGCACTTCCAAGACCGCCAGGGACAAATGAGGTGGGTGGCGAAGGTTACTTTTATGTGGGCAATGAGACACAACAGAGCAAATTTCATTATTGAAAACTAAAGTGTATTTGAAATATATAACGATTTATAACATATTTTAAATACACTACTATTCAAAAGTTTAGGGTCTGTAAGATTTAAAAAATAATACATTTTATTCAGCCAGGATTGACTGATCAAAAGTGATCGTAAAGAATTTTACATCACCGTTTCCACAAAAAAAGCAGCACAACAGTTTTCAACACTGATAATAATAAAAAAATGTTTCTTGAGCACCAAATTAGCATATTAGAATGATTACTGAAGGATCATGAGTACTCTGACTGGAGTAATGGCTGCTGAAAATGCAGCTTTGTCATCACAGGAATAAATTACATTTTAAAATATATTCAAATAGAAATCAGTTTTTTTTTTTTTTTTTTACTGTATTTCTGTCAAATAAAAGCAGCCTTGGTGAGCGTGAGAGACTACATCTTCGTCTTCAAAGACATTCTGAATTGTACCGACCCCAAACTTTTGAACTGCAGTGTATATTTATTATTAATTAGTTGAAATTTTAATCCAAATTGACTAATGCAGTATAGCAACCTTCACAAGGACCGTCCGACTTGATCAGGATGGGATTATTGCTCAAGAGCACAATGATGATAGTTCATGATAGTTCCAGGTTCAAAGCCTCATCAGCCCAGAGCATGTATGTGGATATATTCTTGAACAGCAGAGAGAATTAGGTTGATTTTGGAGAGGACTTTAGTTTTGGGGTTTTAAGTTTCACATCGACCTTTACACAGAGTTCTAGCTTTGCTTGGCTATTTTTGGCATATGTGCTACTCCTGGCATTGGACTGTTTTTTCAAAGGGATGTGCACTTTAGATTCGGCCGTGTTCCACTTTTAGATTTGCCCCTTATATCTTTGCAATCAGCACTTATAGTGACATTTCATATAGGCAGATACCTTAAAAGTATGTTTAGTGTGTAGTGTCAGGTTATATAAAACCATCATGAGAACTAAACATTACATGTGGTGTTTGTATGTTTACATAAATGTGTTGTTCTCTGCTACATGATATCTATAGTCTGCTCTTTATCTATAGTCTGCTCTTTTTTAAACTTTTTTTTTTAAGCTTACAGTCTTCAGTGAAAATGAAAACTGTTTGTTATATAAAATGTCTCTTTGAGAAATCAATATTTTTGACCTGTGTGCCTGTTTTTCCAAAAGTGTCACAATATGTTTTCAGCTGTTCAGATTTAGCAATTCCAGCATTCTCTTTTATAGATTTGCTGCTAAACTCATTGCTGGTGTTTTGGATTTCAAAAATATGATTGATAGGTGAGTTATTTTATTATTTTATGAAGCAATTGGAAAATGTCCAAATGTATTAGTTTGTTTTAATCAACATCCTTTACTGTGTCAAAGTCAAACATTGCCTGTGGAATATCTGGGTGGCAAGCCTTTGTGCATGGACCAGTATTACCAGGTGCTGTCTTCATGTCGGATCCCTGGACCCAAGAGAGACACTGTGGTGAACCACGCAATTGGAAAGAACCCTCCTACGCACATCACAGTGGTCCACAACTTTCAGGTGCTTTGCCACACTTTCAGGCTTCTTTCAAAAAACATTAAAGAGGACCTGTTTTGCTTTTAATTTGTAATGTTGCTGTTTGATCATAAAAAAGTCTGCGAAGTTACAAATCAAAAAGTCAACTCCAAAGGGAGTTATTCTTTATATCAGTAAGCACTGTTTCTGAACTCTCTGAAACACCTCGATTGTAGTCTTGAGTTTTCTTCTGGAAACGTACATGCCGCAATATTCCTTTATTTAAATAATTCCCCCCCAAGGCATATGGACAACAGGTGTAAATTATAATCAGATAATGAATAACCAAGGAAACTAGCACAGGAAACTGAACAAAACCCACCTATACATACAAAGAACACAAACACAGATTATCCCCCCCAGATCAAGGAGGCATGACCTTACTCCTCATTATCTATACAAAAAAGTCCAACAGAGGCAGGTTGGAGAACGCTTAGGTGGAGGGATGCAGAGTCCCAGAGTACGTGGGATAGGGGCCAAGGCAGAAACAAAGACGGGAGGAGACGGGGGAACCCCTAGCAGGAGGGCCAGGATGCAGGCCCACGGCGGAGTCAAGGGAGGGAGGAGTCATGGTAGAGGCTTAGCAGCAGGAACCAGGGAGCCGACAGACCAAGATGGAGCTGGCCAGGGTGAAGCCGGAGGACTGGAGGAACTGGGAGACACCAAAGGTCCTGGAGGGCAGGGAGGTCCATAGTGACAAGCAACTGAGAAGGAGCCAGGACTGAGGACTGAGGCAAAGGCGGAGTGACTGAGGATCAAGGCAGAGCTGGAGGGAAGGAGGAACCCGACGGAGCCGAAGGGCCGGACAGACCGAGGTCGAGTGAGTCACAAGTCGACACTCCAGGACTTGACTGTGTGAACACAAAGCCCAAGGCAAATCCAGGCGGGGGAAATGGAGCCAGCATGGGAGAAGCTGAAGGACTGAGATGAGACGGTGCAGGTAGGACTGAAGGAGTGGGCAGTGCAGGCAGGGGTTTCACAGACAGTTCTCTGGATAGATACAGGACAGACATATAGGAATGACCCTCTTGGCCGACTCGGAACAGGCAAACATTTTTATCTTGGCTGACTTGAAACAAGCAGAGGAGTTGGGAGTGGGAGGCAGGGTGGTAACACAGACTCAATAATAGGTGGTGAAACAGGTTCAGTGCAGGGTGACAAAATGGGCAGGATGTACTCACTCTCCCACAGTAGAGGGGGTACTACCTCACCTCATCCCCTCGAACTCCATCAAAATTCCGTCAGGTACTGGCGTTGTAGCTGGATCACTCACCTGATCCTTGGACGATCCTTGGCCCAGTTTCTTTCCTCACTGGCAGTGGTATCATTGTGGGCTCTGGCTCCACGTCTGCGGTGGGCTCAGGCGCATCTGTCACTGGGGTTAGTGGCTGCGACTGGCACACTTTTTTCCTCCTCGCTCTCGCAGATGGTTAAGGGGGAACCGTGGTGGAGGAGTACCCATTCCACGTACTCCATAATGGTCCCTAGAGGTCCGTCTCCAGTCAAGCGCACTCTTGTCTGAGCGTTTAAGCTGGATCAGAAAATCTCACACAGGCAATTGTCATCATAGTGGACAAGGTGGTAAAGGTCCAAAAATGCCTGTGTGTGCCTCTCTAGGGACTGGTTACCCTGCAAGGAGGAGGAGGATACGCAGCTATTTATCTGCCGCTGGATCCCTAAAGGTCAGTTCTTCTGTCACAGCTATCAGACCTATGACCAGATTTCTCCATACTGGCGTGTTGAATCCAATCTTCAATAACCAAGGAAACTAACACTAGAAACTCAACTAAACGTGCAAAACCTACCCATGCATACAAAGAACACAGAAACAGACTATCCCTTATATCATAGACATGTGACACGGGCCAGCAAAATATGCCTGGGGTGTTTTGATGTAAACATTAGAAAAAATACTGAAAACATATGAGATTGTTGCAGAAACCCATGTTTTGTATTTATATAATTTTATATTGATATTTTTTTAAAGGAACTTATACCAAATGATTAGTTTGTGAGTAATGATACATTGATACTGCAGTAACAATGTAAAACGTGGGGAAAAAATATGTTTTTTGAACATTCAAGCATGAAAATCTGTTCTAATAGACCCCATAGTGTTCAGTAATTATTTTTATGAGTTTTTAATTTTGACAAATTAATTGTTTTTCAAATGGTTTCTACATATTTGAGCTTTGGTATTTGCCAGTAACATTAAAGTCGATTTTGTTTGTAGGTGATATCCAGTGAGAAAAAATGAATAAAGATAAATGTGTTTTCTTTCCATTTCTCTCTCTATCTCACATACTGTTTGTTTCTCTGTGTTCCTCAGTTCTTTGTTCTGGATGTGTACAACAGTGATGGTTCACCACTGACTGTAGATCAGATCTATGTTCAGCTGGAAAAGATCTGGAACACTTCCCTTCAGACCAATAAAGAGCCAGTTGGCATCCTGACTTCCAACCACCGTAACACCTGGGGCAAGGCCTACAACAACCTGATCAAGGGTGAGCTGAATAGAAAGTAACATTTGATAGAGCCTTTGTATGTCAATGGGAACTGACTAGGCAAAATACTCATATTTCTTGCTGATTTTTTTTATACAAAAACTTATTTAGTTAAAAAGATCTTGGTAAGATATCACTGCTAATAAACAAGTTTCATATTTAAAATTCATATAATTATTTAAAATGCCAAATAATCCTATTTATTAATAGATATATAAATACATTTAGGCACTTTAAATTTTAAAGTATTTTTTTTCTCTCAAATTTGCATAATTTACACAACTCAAATTACAAATAGGACTGTGCCATTCTGAATAGCCAGTGAACCCTGCTGCATTTTTTTCCACTTTAGAGCTCACATTAATTATTCAGTAGTGGGCATTTTGTTGGTTGGTGGACATGGTGTTTATTTTTCCTGTATATTTACACTGTTCCAGACAAGACAAATAAGGATTCAGTGCGGGCAATCCAGAAGAGCATCTTCACAGTGTGTCTTGATGCTCCAAAGCCACGTGTGTCAGATGAGATGTACTATAACAAGGTGGCTGCTCAAATGCTCCATGGCGGAGGCAGTCGCTGGAACAGTGGAAACCGCTGGTTTGACAAAACGCTGCAGGTTACTATCATGCATTTACACTCACCTAAAGGATTATTAGGAACACCTGTTCAATTTCTCATTAATGCAACTATCTAATCAACCAATCACATGGCAGTTGCTTCAATGCATTTAGGGGTGTGGTCCTGGTCAAGACAATCTCCTGAACTCCAAACTGAATGTCAGAATGGGAAAGAAAGGTGATTTAAGCAATTTTGAGCGTGGCATGGTTGTTGGTGCCAGACGGGCCGGTCTGAGTATTTCACAATCTGCTCAGTTACTGGGATTTTCACGCACAACCATTTCTAGGGTTTACAAAGAATGGTGTGAAAAGGGAAAAACATCCAGTATGCGGCAGTCCTGTGGGCGAAAATGCCTTGTTGATGCTAGAGGTCAGAGGAGAATGGGCCGACTGATTCAAGCTGATAGAAGAGCAACTTTGACTGAAATAACCACTCGTTACAACCGAGGTATGCAGCAAAGCATTTGTGAAGCCACAACACGCACAACCTTGAGGCGGATGGGCTACAACAGCAGAAGACCCCACCGGGTACCACTCATCTCCACTACAAATAGGAAAAAGAGGCTACAATTTGCACAAGCTCACCAAAATTGGACAGTTGAAGACTGGAAAAATGTTGCCTGGTCTGATGAGTCTCGATTTCTGTTGAGACATTCAGATGGTAGAGTCAGAATTTGGTGTAAACAGAATGAGAACATGGATCCATCATGCCTTGTTACCACTGTGCAGGCTGTGGTGTAATGGTGTGGGGGATGTTTTCTTGGCACACTTTAGGCCCCTTAGTGCCAATTGGGCATCGTTTAAATGCCATGGCCTACCTAAGCATTGTTTCTTACCATGTCCATCCCTTTATGACCACCATGTACCCATCCTCTGATGGCTACTTCCAGCAGGATAATGCACCATGTCACAAAGCTCGAATCATTTCAAATTGGTTTCTTGAACATGACAATGAGTTCACTGTACTAAAATGGCCCCCACAGTCACCAGATCTCAACCCAATAGAGCATCTTTGGGATGTGGTGGAACGGGAGCTTCGTGCCCTGGATGTGCATCCCACAAATCTCCATCAACTGCAAGATGCTATCCTATCAATATGGGCCAACATTTCTAAAGAATGCTTTCAGCACCTTGTTGAATCAATGCCACATAGAATTAAGGCAGTTCTGAAGGCGAAAGGGGGTCAAACACAGTATTAGTATGGTGTTCCTAATAATCCTTTAGGTGAGTGTATATCTGTCCACAAAGCTCAAAGAGTAGATATGAATCCAGATGTATTGAGATATTCTTCTTTACCTGCACTCTCTTCTGTTTCCCACAGTTCATAATTGGGGAGGACGGATCGTGTGGACTCACCTATGAACATGCTGCAGTTGAAGGACCTCCCATTGTTTTCCTGGTGGACCATGTTGTTGACTATATGTAAGGATATGACATCATATAATTCTCCATTGGATTTTTAAAAGGAATTTTTCGACAAGAAATATACACTACTGTTCAAAAGTGTGGGGTTGGTACGATTTTTTTAATGAAAGATGTCTCTTCTGCTCACCAAGGCTGCCTTTATTTGATCAAAAATAATAGTAATATTGCAAAATATTATTACAATTTAAAATAAGTGTTTTCTATTTGAATATATTTTAAAATGTAATTCATTCCTGTGATGGCAAAGCTGAATTTTCTGCATCATTACTCTTCAGTGTCACGTGATCCTTCAGAAATAATTATTCTATTATGCTGATTTGCTGCTCAAGAAACATTTCTTTTTTACGATCATTGTTGAAAACAGTTGTGCTGCTTCATATTTCTGTGGAAACTGGTAAAAAAAAAATTGAATACTTTAATAATTTAAAAGAACAGTATTTATTTAAAATAGTAATATTTTGTAACATTATTGACCACAACCGTTTAAATGGTATGTAAATATATTAACGAACATATATGCACTGATACTGATAAGCTGGTAATTATTTTCACAGATCACAGATAAATGACTAATATTAACATTTTACTCTGCTCTGTATCACAACATTATAACAGTATTAAAATAGATGTTCATTTGAGATTTGCTAAAGATTGCACTTAACAGTGTTGTTAACATTGTTATTAAAGATTAACTTTAACTAAGCAATATATGATGGCAGTGGTAATCTATAAACAAGGAAATGAACATGCACAATTAAATATCAAATATCGGCAAGTACCAATAAATAAAAAATTCTCTAATATTGGCTTCTAACCAATATAGTATTGTGCATCCCTAAACACAAGGCACTGAATAGGTTTGATCATGTTGAGTCAATGCTTTTTTTTGTGAAAAAGTATTGGTGTTCAAAAAGTTTATAGATGATATGTTATGCAACACGTATGTAACAGGAGGAGAAATGAGATGGTACGAACTCCCATGATTCCACTACCTATGCCACTAAAGCTTCGATTCAACATCACGCCAGAAATCAAGAAGGACATTGAGAAAGCCAAACAGAACATGAACATGTGAGGACATTTCAAACTGAAATAATGGGCTTTGAATCAGTACCTGTAATAAATTAGTATTAAATCATGTACTTCCTTCATCCTCTTATTTCCTGTGTATAGAATGGTGCATGAACTGGACGTTCGAGTGCTAAACTTCTCACACTATGGAAGAAAATTCCTGAGGTCTCATAAATTGAGTCCTGACGCATTCATCCAAATGGCTCTGCAGTTGGCATACTACAGGTAAGTTTGACACCCTAGTGCTGAATATTTGGTCTCTGACCAACGGTCTCTAAAAATCCCTGAAAACCTGTAGTCCTTCAGATAGTATTTTGTTTTTACATCCCAATGGCTTCTCTCACTTCATTTCCTAGGTTGCATGCATGCCATTTATGCCACATTTCTTCTTGTCAGCATCTTTAAAGGTCAAGTATGTAATTTTTTTATGTTCAAATCCTTTCTTCTATAAGTCAGTCATTTGTAGGGTTGCATTAAAGTTTAAGTCCTTTTTAATGCCTTTTCCCTGCTAACTTCCCTCCGTCTCGTTCACTCGGATGTACGTCATTGCTTACGTTGCACGAGTGCCCACTACTGGCGGAACACTTGCAATGGGTTTAAATGGAACGCTGTAAGCCCTTGATCACTTTTGGGTAAATTAAGTGCGAAGCACTGCGAGTTGCTGTTGTGATGTTATGATCATGTTGCTTTGTGGTCTACGGAGCTGCCAGAAGTGAACATATGAGAAGACTCGCTCCCTCTGTGAAAATCGAGGGGTCGAGGGTCTGTCCAAATAAACATCCCTCGTCTACTTGACGAAGATGAACGCAGCTTCTGGCTCAAACAGTGGCATGAATGTAGGGTGGGACTAACTGTATAGGTATCTCGATAGCCAAAGGGTGTGTGGAAACAACATTTTTGCAATTCTGTTTAGTGCCACTAGTGGCATATAAATTACATACTTTACCTTTAAAACATGCAATGCATTCTGGAAGTGGAGAGTTGCAGAAAATGACCAAAGGGGATACGACATGCAGTTTCCATGTGATTGGAAACTGGTTTCCTCCCAACATTTGCATGCTTTCACACAATAATTAATTGCATGTGGATAAATTAAAGTGTGGCAGGGTTAAAGTGTGGCAAAGACTTTTTGTGTCTTTGTGGTCTTCAGTACTCAAAGGCCTGGTTTCTCACACAGGGCTTAGATTAAGCCAGGATTAGGCTTTAGTTCAATTAGGGCATTTAAGTAGCTTTTATAAACATGCCCTAGAAAAAACATTACTGGTGTGCATCTTGAGACAAAACAATGGCACTGACATATTTTAAGATGTCAATGCAGATTGCTTTCAGTTAAAACAGCTCAAACATGTATTTTAGTTTGGGACTTGGCTTGAGCCTTGTCTGTGAAACCATGGAAAAAGTGCTAACTGACAATTAATGCTAGGTGTTCTTAGAAATAATTTTTTGGTACCCATAACCACGCCAGTCCACTGATGATTGATCTTGTTCCTGTGTTAGGATGTATCAGATGTGCTGTCCGACTTATGAGAGCGCCTCCTTACGCATGTTCAAACTGGGCAGAACGGAAGCCATTCGATCCACCACCACAGAATCGCTCCAGTTCACACAAGCCATGGATGATCCGTCAAAAAATGTACGAGTTTACATTTTAGTATCATTTTCGTTTGTCACTCTCGATTAAGTTAATTTTCCATGTTATTATTGTTTCGTTTTCACATTTGCAGAATGCTGAGAAAGCAGCACTGCTCGAAAAGGCAATCAAAGTCCACAGAGAGCACACACACATGGTGAGCATCGTATGATCTTCAAACATTTAAACATGTTTGTCATGTTATCAAGAATTCTCAATAAAAATAATCTAAATTAATTTAAAAAAAATGATTGATGCTGTTACAATCTTTTTGCCTCCTCCTGATCTCAGTTTTTGTTTCCTTTGTAATCAGGCCATCCATGGGCAGGCTATAGAGAGGCACATCCTGGGTTTAAAGATGGTGGCCATTGAGGATCTGACGTCTTTACCTGAGATCTTCATGGACACATCATTCGCTGTGTCTTCACATTTTAATCTCTTCACGAGTCAGGTTTGTGGCTGCTTAATAACAATCTGTACTCAGAGTTTTGCTATTTATGGGAATTAGACTGAAATTTATTCACTCTTATGCCATCTCATATTGGACTTTCTTCGACTTTTTGAATAATATCTTAAATCTTTAAAATGAAAATCAGATGTCAAGTTCAAAAATGACAAAAAACATCATAAAAGAACCATAAATCCACAAAGTCCACTTACAATGATAGTCAGGGACCCCCCGCAAATATATATTTTTTTGTTATTTAAAGATCGTGTTAGTAATGTGCTCCTATAGGCGGGTCCACAACACGCGTACACTCTGCTTATTACACACACAGGGACACGCAGCAGCACACAAACTAGCAAAATATTAGGATAATATTAGGATAAAAGGATTAAAATGTAAAATATCTTTGTGTACACAATATTAATATGGCAGAATCCGCCTTGTCTCGTAGATGGTCTGCTTGCGCGCTTTAACCTCGCGCACAAGGAGACGCGTTCAGTCTTTGCGCTTGCAAATTCCGCCATGTAAATAGCGAATCCGCCAAGGCGCGAGTGCAACTAGCTTTTAAAGGGAATGGGAGATGAGACTCTGGTTGGTTTATTTCACGTTACACCCAAAACACACCCATTACTCTTTAAGAGAATAAGGACAACCCTTTTAGACCATTTTTCCCGTCGTTAAACTAGCAAAAGTGGATTTGGACACGCCCTAAGTGCAGTTGCGTCCTGCGCTTTAGACCCTGCGCTTAGATCGTTAAAATAGGCCCCTTAGACTTAGATATGTAAATGACCTCTGTTATTATTAGTTAACCTCTTTGCATGTGAAATAAGAGCAATGATTTCTTATGTCTTGTGGGTTTGCATAGCTGGCCTGCTTTACATTGTGTCAGGTTCACAAAACAACCCTGAATGTGTCTCTCAAACGGGTAACACCATGTCCTAACCAGACGCATTGCCAATGTCTAAAAAAATATTTCTGTGCTGCACAACTGAGACCAATAGTCTGTTGGTGCAACCCAGAATACCAAGCAAGATGGAAAGATATTGAGATTGGTTGGTTTGGGGAGATTCCTATACAAGCAACAATTGTAGATGAAAATCTAATTAAAAACAAAAGAAAAAATCAATGGATTAGGTTAACTCAGAAAATTTGGCACGAGATTATTAAGAAATATAAAATAAAGGATTGTGTGAAAATATTGAAATGGAGTACATATGACTCAGACTTTAAAGCAAATACATTAGACACTCGTTTCAAACTTTGGTCTAAGAAAGTGATTACAGCCTATTGTTCAATAAAGGACAATTATTAGATTTTCAGTCCTTGAAAGAAAGATTCAATTTAGAATCTAAGGACTTCTTCAGATATCTTTAATTGCAACAAAATTTCTATCAGAAAATTTTAAAAAGTGCCTGACGAAGATCCAAATAAGATTGCTTTAGTTAAATTAATCACTTCAGCATATAATGCTCAACCAATGGGGAAGACTATTACTAAATTATGTAAAGCATTGACAGAGATTCATCTCTATGTGTTAAGGAGAGATGGGAGAAGGAAAGCAGTTTGGTAATAACAAATGAGGATTGGGAAAAAATATGCAAACAACAATGGGCAACTTCCCGCTCCCTATACTGGAGAGAATTTTGCTAGAAATATTATCCGTTTTATTACTCCAAAACAGAAAAAAATAATAATATCCGTTTTATTACTCCAAAACAGAAAAAAATAATAATAATTAGGTAGCGCAAATTGCTGGAGACAGTGTTCTCAGGATGCCAACCACTTTCACATATTTTGGGATTGCCCTAACATCAGATGTTTTTGTAAAGATATACATAGTATACTAGAAAAGATTTTAGGCACCTCAATTGATTGCAGTTTTGAGACACTTTATTTAGACATTGTGCCGATGGTCTCTGGGAAAGGAGGAACAAATACATGTTTAGAATAATTCTTGCATCAAGCAAATAGGCAATAACCTGATGCTAGTATAAACCTAATCCCCCACAAATACAGGATTGGATTGGTGTTTTAAAAGGTATTTTCAATATGGAGAGAATTACATTCTATGTGAATTTTCAGAAGGATTTGTTTGTCGATTTCTGGTCTAAATGGATTGAATATATAACTCCTATTGAACCAAATACTTTTGATTTATTTATTTATTCCTTAGTAAATAGTTTCTGTGTAAAATCTGAAGAAAACTGTAAAGAGATACTTTGAGGTGTTTTGTATGTTGATACTGTCACTGTCACTGGAGAGGTTTGGCACATTCACCCACAAAGTCCACTACTTACAACGGAATAAAAGTTATGCCTTCTTTATTTGCATATACATTTGTGCGGTGTTATGAAACGCTGCCCCCACATACTTATGTAGATTTGTGGGGGCTTGTTTGAATGAAGCGTTTTTGGAAGCCGTGGCTAAGCCTTAACTTTTACAAAGAATATCTCTTTAGGTTTGACACTTTGAGCTTTGTAACTCTGCAGATCTTATACATACAAACACAAACAGCTACATAACACTAAAGAAAAAGGAAAACAAGAAATCGCATCATATGACCCCTTTAAAAGTTCAGCTTTTAAAAAACGCGTCTCTAGACCTTGAGCTTTTTTTTTCGTTCCACTGACCTACATTTTTGACAGCAAAAAAGCAGTGCCCCGTATGCTGTTTGGGTGTACTGTCCCTTTAATAGCTTTAATGTTTTGTAAATCTATCTTAAAGTGAAATGTAGCATTTTCATGTAAGCTGTGGTTATTATTTTCAGGTTGGATCAAAGACAGACTGTGTTATGTGTTTTGGACCCATGGTTCCTGATGGTTACGGTGTCTGCTACAACCCCATGGATGACCATTTCAACTTTGCAGTGACGGCCTTCAATAGCTGTGAAGAAACCAATGCTACTAAACTGTCCAAGTTTCTAGAGGATGCTCTTCTGGACATGAAGACTCTTCTGGAGCAGGTGTCTAAGGCTTAGTGAGTGACGACACTTCTTTAATGGCAAAAGAAACTCTCACAGAAGCCCTGAAACCTTTTCAGACTGGAGGCTTTTCCCACTTTCAGTGTCATTAAACTGGCATGTATTATTGGCTCATATTGATATTCCATATGAGCGTGACGTGTGTGATTTTTTTCTTTTCTTTTTTTTTCTTTTTTTTTTTCTTCATTATGCAAAAACTATAAGTAACTAAGAAAACCATTATTAGGTTGATTCCATTCAATATGTAAGCATTGTGACTATGTGGTGCTTTTAAAACTTTGATCTGTTTGTTTGAACAAAGCAACATTGACTCAATGGCTAATGGAAATCGGGAAACCTGTTTCAAAACAGTCGTTATTTTTGCAGTATATTTTAATGACGATAATGGCACAGAAATTACACACTTCACTATTCAAGGAAGTGACTATGGATTAAGAGGCTGCTACAAACAGGGACAGAGACATGTTCATTCTGGATTTACAGTTTCAATTATAAAAACTGTATGTTTGGGAAGGCTGTTGATGTTGTCCAGTCCATATCATGTAAAGTATACTTCAGTTTTGTTTTGTTTTTTTGCGTACGCTAGAATATGTGTACAGTGTGCATGAAGTAAATTTCATCATTATATTACAATTAAAACACTTACTAAAAAAAGGTTATATATAGATTAGATACAGATATTTTATGTTTGCATGTCATGTGACCATTAATCAAAATCAGCGAACCGTGAAAAAAACGGTTTTGTTAAATTATTAAGATGTTTACTTCAAATCTCAGGGGGTATTTCAAGTAAATATTTTAGGTCTAAGGGGTTCGGCTCGTAAAAAAGTTTGGGAAGCTCTGAAATGAAATACTTTGAATGACTATGTGTTTGTCTGTACACATATGCTAAGTGTAGGCATAAAAAACAAAATATACCTTAGGCTTTAAGGAGGTTCATGCTAGTTTCACAATTGCTAAGTACGACTGTTACTCATTACCAAAACTCTCATAGCCACAGCCTGTTCTAAATCAAAATATAAGAAAATATATTTTATGATTTTTATTTATTTCTTTGTGCTTTTAGATTAGGAGTAGATTTGGCACACATTATTGTCAGCAGATTCATTTATGTTCATTACAATAAATATACAGAAGCACTGATATATAAACAGTAAATTGTATTATTTTTGCTTTTAAATGATATGACAAAACAAGACAGAATACTTCAGATTATATCTTTGATAAAACGTTAATAAATCCTCCTGTTCTGATTCTGGTGTGCTAAACTGGCTAAATTATGGTTGTTAAATGTTCCAAGGCTCTTTATGGACTATAAACACTCTTACAAACTACACTGGTTCTTCTTCAGAAGGGTCAATGTACGAATACTCGGCCCTGAACATTCCCTTGATTTGCTGATACTCCCCGTGGAATTCCACTTCAGCCCTGCTTCCCGAGGAGCTCCACAGGAAGAGCCGTGTCTCTCTGAATATGGTCGTCTTCAAGGCATCCACATCACGAATCTGGATAAGCAAAAGAAAACAATAACACAGAACATCAGAACATAAACATGTTCGTGCTCAACTCTGGATGTCACATACACAATGTCTATCAATCTTAGTGCTTGCACGACTACTTATTTTTACTAAATGCCGGCTCAGTATCTATCTTATGTAAATGACCCACAAAACCAGGAACCAGGAAGTATGACCATATTATCCTGTTTCTGTCAACACTGCATTGGCTCCCTATTAAACATCGTATACATTTTAAAATATTGCTGATTACTTACAAAGCACTAAATGGTTTAGCTCCGCAGTACTTGAGCGAGCTCTTAACACATTATAGTCCTTCACGTCTATTGCGATCTCAAAATTCCGGTCAGTTGATAATCAGTTGAAATCGACTGCTGGCGGTAGATCCTTTTCCTATTTAGCACCAAAACTTTGGAACAGTCTTCCTAACATTGTCCGGGAAGCAGACACACTCTTGTCAGTTCAAAGCTAGATTAAAGACATATCTCTTTGAACTAGCATTCACATAATACATTATAGACTTCTATAATTCAATGTTAGGCTGCATAGATTAGGTCAGCCGGAACCGGGAACACTTCCCATAAATCCTGATGTACTCGTTACATCATAAGAAGAATGGCATCTACTCTAATATTAGTCTCTCTGTTTATCCGAGGTTTACCGCAGTCCGCTGTGTTGGATTACATTTTTATTAAATGTTTAATTTAGTTTTTCCACTGCAATAGTATATAAACTGATAAAGTTTAGTAGACTGATTTCAGATGATTATGGAGTCTCCAGCAAAGAGTCTCCTTTCCTGCTAGACCTGTTTTCTCTATTGTGTTTTAAATGAATCAGATCACTTGATGCTCACCTTTCGGAGCCCAGACGTTGAATCGTTAGGTTGATTGACTTTCACCTTTTGTCTTTAATGGCACTGGGATGGCTCTTGGAATTGGAGTTCCTGGCCAGTATCAGCATGTGAATAGTTATGTTGATTCAATTGGACTCAGAGTAGGGTGTGTTCCCACTTCATTTGCATGCTTTATTCAGAGTTCCCGCCTCTATGTAATCCCTCCCCCTTGGAATGTATATAGTTACTATGTATAATGTTTTAGTTAGATTTTTGGTTACTGCAGCTCACGACAGCTCGTGTTCTCAATAAAGAATCCTGCTGAAGAAACAACCAAGTCTCCTGGTCTTTCGATTCTAATTTCACAACAGATGGTGCCGTGACCCGGATGGAGAAGGAAACTCAAAGAATTTTAAGCTCAATGAACTGAATCTTGAAACTTCAAGCTCAACAAAAGATTTGACAAAGATTGCCAGACTGAATCTTTCCAGCTTCCTCCAGATTGAAAACTTCAAGCTCAAAGATCTCAACAAAGCTGACTGAGTTCCAGACTGAATCTTGAAACTTCAAGCTCAAAGATTTCAACAAAGCTGACTGAGTTCCAGACGAAATTTTTCTGTACAACCAACGATTCGGTGAGTTTACACTCCATTCAAAGAACCAATGCAGACCAGTACAAATGTTTTCCTCTGCGCCGTTCAGAGAAGTAGTTAACAAACAGCTGTAGAGTTTGGTTAACTAAAGATAAGCCTCTAAAAAGTTTTCTTTTAGAGATGAAATTGATCCTCTGTTGTTGACAGGGAAGATTAACAGTTACATGTTAATATTGTGTGTATGCTCTTGCTAGAGAAGACCTATCTGTAAGCTAGAGAATTAGCTTTAGAATTAGATTTAGCCTCATGTGCTAATAAGAGTGTACCCTCTGTTTGCAAGACAGTAGAGAGAAGTTTTTTTAGTGTTTGTTTGTGGTAACAGAAATTCACAAAATGTTTAGGAAAAGTACTAGACAGATTACACCTTTTTGGACAGATAGTGATTTCAAGTCTTTGTTATCAGAGCACATGGACTCAATCGTGACTGAGGAAGTCAGATTGAATTTAACAAAGAAATTTAGCATTGATCCAGGCAAAGTTTGGTCAATCGAAGATTGTAAAAAGGTACTAGGAGAAAGTATTCGCAAGAACAGTGTCAAAGGCATTATCTTCTGTCACAGAGAATTCGGTTTAACCCTAGCTACAGAACAGTCTAAGCGCAACTCTGAGCTAGAGAAACAGATCAAAGAGCTCCGTGCTAGAATATCTTCGTTGACTAAGAAAGTAAACCGCAACAAAGATGCAGAAAAAACTGATGTGGAAGAAGTTAGTCAGCCTGATAACAATTATCCTGACTTAAAAGCTTTCGTTGAAACAAATGTAGCCATCCAATCAGTAACTGATCAGCCTGTAGATTCAGTGCAGGTTTGTGGGGCTAGGAGAAGATCTCAGGGAACTGAAAGTGTTACTCACAACTCTTCTGTTGTCCAAATACAAACGGTTGCCAAAACATCTTTAGGTCCTAAGGATATAGATAGACTCTCCCAGAGTTTACCCTCGGCACGTACAAATTTTTCTGAATTTAGAAGAGCATTGTTCAGCAAAATGCATCTTTACGACATGTCGTTGCCGGAAGTCACACAGCTGATGTCACAAATTCTAACTGAATCTGAATTCAACAATTTTGAGTCTGCTGTTACTTCCGAACTGCAACATGTCAGTAAAGGCGATTTGAGAGAAGGTGTTTTGAAAATCCTAAAGAATATCTTAGGACCCAAAATCGATTGGTCGAGAGTTACTAATTGTGTACAAGAGAAAAAAGAAACTGTTTGTGAGTACACAGAACGATTCTGTCAGACCGCTGCCGTTTACAGCGGAATTGCCGACACTCCAGAGAAAGTGTTAGGTCATAATGGTCCTCTAGTTCGCGCGTGGTCCGATGGTCTTTTGTCAGAACATAGAAATGCATTGCCTTTCTTAGATCTTACATGGTCAAATAGAACCCTGCAAGACAACTTGGACAGTATAGCTATGTGGGAAAGAAACTCTGATGTCAAGGCAAGAGTAAAAATTGCAGCAGCATCCTTTAAGGTTAACTCAGAGAAGCAAAAGAAACGCAAAAGTCCTAGAGAAGCCAGTTGTTCTTACTGTGGCAAGCACGGACATTTTGGAAATGAGTGTAGGAAAAGCAAAAAGAACTTTAAAGATGTAAATAAGGTTACTCAGCTTCTGCTTAGCCTGCTTGATATTCTGAAGCAGCCTCTCCCCTCCTCGTTAAACTCGTGGGGCAACTTGATACAGTGTTAACCATTTAGGCTGTGATTGCTTAATCTCCCCAGTAACTTACAACAACGATGAAAGACTTATTTTTGTTTAATAGAACAAAAGGAAAGTGACTGTCTCAGCTTTTGTTTGGGGGACATTAAATAAGACTCACAGCCTTAAATGTTATGCCATAAAATATTGCAGTCAGACAACCATCCTCTGTTAATGATGTTTATTAGGACTGATGTTTCACTGGAGAATGGAAATGTGCCAATTTTCTCACACACTGTACAGTGTGTACACAACACAGGGATAGGATAGGACACATGGACCATTGAGGTGCCCAGGGGAGAACTGAAAGCAACAGGCTTTTGGGGGCCAACCCTGCGGTGAAGATTCCCTTATAGGCCCTTCCCAACCATAGTCCATCCTCACCTCACTGTTCTTTTTTAGGTGTCTCATAAATTAAGAAATAGGGAAAGAATGAAACGACAACCGTAGACTCTGAAAACGATAGAACCATAGTGTTAAAACTGCTACAACCGTAGTGTTTTGAAGAAATACTGCTCTGTTTTGTTTTCTTTCTTCCTCTGTGCAGATAAACACTTGAGGGCTGTTCCAAAAAAAAAAAATCCATATGCAACGACGTCTTATCTGCATATGAAGCCACAACCTAAAGAAGACTAATACACCCACTGCTGAACGAACTATCACAAAAGAAAATGAAAAATACACAACGCAGAGAATTCACGGACCCTAATCGCATGTTCGTTTCTGTGTCAACATGCAATTACAGAAAATCAACACAGAACATGTGCGACTTATGGAAGAATGAAGTCCATGCATGAATACTGCTGGTCTGCCGTTTCTTTGTTTTATTGTGTTACAGGTATGTGTGTATGCCATGATGTCTTCACAAGTGGCATCCTGGTATAAAACATCACCTCAGATTTCCATGAACAAACCTCATGAGGGACGAGTCATCAGAGCGACTCTACGTGACAAATGGACTCTACAGGAAACAGACTTCACAGCTATTCAGGCGCCATGGACTTTCAAGACTTCCACTCTTATGCTACATGGTTTTCTGTGTAATCATGTAGTTTATATGACATTTTACACCCTGCGTCGCAGGTGTCAACAGTTATGGTTTTGAGAAGAACTATGACACTCATGCAAATCAAGGACACAACACAGAATAAGTTATACGTGCCTGTAATTTTTTCAAGTTACAAGAATTGAACTTTTAAGTGTTTAAATTTGTATTTTTGTGAGAGTTATTAGAACTCTCAAAGGGGGAAGTGTTGGATTACATTTTTATTAAATGTTTAATTTAGTTTTTCCACTGCAATAGTATATAAACTGATAAAGTTTAGTAGACTGATTTCAGATGATTATGGAGTCTCCAGCAAAGAGTCTCCTTTCCTGCTAGACCTGTTTTCTCTATTGTGTTTTAAATGAATCAGATCACTTGATGCTCACCTTTCGGAGCCCAGACGTTGAATCGTTAGGTTGATTGACTTTCACCTTTTGTCTTTAATGGCACTGGGATGGCTCTTGGAATTGGAGTTCCTGGCCAGTATCAGCATGTGAATAGTTATGTTGATTCAATTGGACTCAGAGTAGGGTGTGTTCCTACTTCATTTGCATGTTTTGTTCAGAGTCTCCACCTCTATGTAATCCCTCCCCCTTGGAATGTATATAACTACAATGCATACTGTATTTGAGTTAGATCATGTTGGACGTTTCTACAGCCGCGTACAGAGGAGTTCTCAATAAAGAATAACTTCTGTTGAACGCGATCCCAACTGTCTCACTGGTCTCTGCTTCGAACAAAGAAAACTTTACAACAGCTGGATCCAGGCCGTATCCAGATCTGAAGAAGGACCTGCGCCTGAACACGATGACAACACAGTCCTGAAGTGTCAACCAGTCCCTCCCCTGTGAAGGCCTCCTTCCCTTCCCTTTACCTCAGTACAGATAAAATGTTATCGGGATAATTCTGGTTTGCGTGGCTACGCAGACGCGACAAAAAAATGTCTGTATTATACATTTTTAAGGCCAGACAAGTAGTTTATTGAGGGTTGATTTGTAAAGAAGAACTACACGCCTGCGCACATATCCAAACGCGCATTCCTTTGGACTGAACACGTATGTGCACGACGTCTGCGTTTTCGTGGGTTTGCGTTTTTGAGGTTTGAGCAGAGGTAACGGATAATCTTTTGCACCTTCGAACCTATTTCAGGGAATGCGTTCTCGAGACAACAGGCACTGTTTTGTGCGGATGGGCGGCTGGAGCGTGTTAAGGGTTTACCTGTTAGAACGGTGTTATGTTAGCGGCCCCTAAGTTAATAACTAATGATCTTTGCAACGGAAGTGAATCAATCAATCAAAACTAACTTTAGCTAGACAATAACTTTATCCTAGAGCTGTTGTAAAGCCTAAACAATCTGTTACGGTAATTTCCTATTATCACTGTAAAGCTGCTTTGAAACAATCCATATTGTTAAAAGCGCTTTATAAATGAAGGTGACTTGACTTGACAGTGCACTATTAGTTGTCTTTACTGTTTCATCTCAAATGTTTGCTTATAATGTGCTTTTTGAACACAAACTGCTGAGTTCCACTTTATTACAACTCGTTTAGACTGATTACATCTCTTCCTTTGTCCGACAGATGATTATGCATATACATTACCGCTCAAAAGTTTGGTGTCTGAAAGACTTTTTAAAATGTTTTTGAAAGAATTATCTTATGTTCATCAAGGCTGCATTTATTTGATCAAAAATAGTGTAAACAGTAATATTGTGAAATATTATTGCTATTTAAAATGTTCTATTTTATCATATTCTTTAAATGTAATTTATTCCTTTGATGGCAAAAAAAGTTCAAAAGAACAACATTTATTTGAAATAGAAATCTTTTGTAACATTATAAATGTCTTTACTCTTTACTTTCACTTTTGACCAATTTAATGCATAAGTATTCATCTTAAAAATCTTTCTAACCCCAAACTTTTAAACAATGGTGTACGTTTATATAAAAGATGGACGCAAAGTGACTTACCAGTATGTATGTTGAGTTTGTATCAGTATTGTTGAGCACAGAAAGTGCTCTGATCCGAATCTTCAATGCTGGAGGAGCATCAATGAACACGCGACAGCTCTGAGTGTTAAAGGGCGAGATGGCTGGACTCTTGATCGGATTCTCAATGAGCCCGGACGGAGAGAACAGCTGAATGTCACACTCTTGGAAGAAGATATGTACTGTCTTTCAGATTATTTCAGTTTGGCTTAATCTACTACAACAATTTTTTATTGTTCACCCAGTAATTAAAATTCTGTCATCATTTACTCACCATGTCTTGTCAGTCACACTTTAGATTAAGGTCCAATTCTAAATATTAACTATTAACTATGACTTTTACCTCAATAAACTCCTAATTACTGCTTATTAATAGTTAGTAAGGTAGTTGTTAAGTTCAGGTATTGGGTAGGATTAAAGAATGTATAATATGGTCATGCAGAATAAGGCATTAATATGTGCTTTATAAGTACTAATAAACAGCCAATATCCTAGTAATATGCATGCTAATAAGCAACTAGTTAATAGTAAGAAATGGACCCTAAACTAAAGTTTTACTGTCTTGTCAAACTCACAAGACTTTATTCTGTAGAACAACTTTTGTTGTATGCAAAATAGCAGCTTGGACATTCTGCTAGTCTAGATACACAACTGATCAAAAGTATCGTCTGTGGAGCTTGGTCCACCAAGGATCTCCTATGCCAATGGATCTGACTCAGGGTGGAAAAGACTGACCTCCTGTGTGATGGATCTACCTCTGAGGTCAGTGCAAGCAGTGACCAGGTCAAGTCCGGTGCTCCTAAGTCTGGTGGTCCCAAAGTCTACCAATTCCTAGTCCGGTGGTCCCAGAGGTCCACAATGCTTCTGTTAATGGTCACTGCTATTCTGTGTGTGTGGGCCACACACACTTCCCCAGAGGCGGCAGCACCTGCTACAGCCCCTCCCGAGGTGGCTGTGTCCGCTTTAGTATAGTTCACTGTCACAGCTATGGAGGCCATCCATGAACTTCACATGCTTCATATCACGGCACCGGAGGCCATCCCTGCTTGCTCTGTCGTGGCTATGAAGGCCATTCAGGTCTCTGCTCCACCATGGCCCCCTGACTTCCAAGGGTCTTCTGCTCTGCTACCTTGTGGTCATCTCCTCTGCCAGTGTGGTGAATAATCCGGTCACTTTGGTGTGATGAGTCCGGGCTTAGGACCCAAGCAATCCGATTGGTTCAAAGCACGTTTTATGGGTAATCGCTTTAGTGCCTGGTTACAAATCATACAAAATCATTTTATTATAGAAGACGTTTGTACTACGTTATAACGAGTCATTAATGTATTTAATGTATTTTAAATTATACGTTTCATATACTAGTATTTAACCGAAGCTATACATTGTGAAATTAAACATTTCTCGTTGTTAGTGTTTTTTAGTTAGCTTAGATAATAGCATAGCATACAGCTAACGTTATCCAATTTTTAGCTAACTAAAAAACACACTAACAACGAGAAACAAACGTCTTCTATAATAAAATGATTTTGTATGATTTGTAACCAGGCACTAAAACGATTACCCATAAAACGTGCTTTGAGCCAATCGGATTGCTTGGGTCCTAAGCCCGGACTCATCACACCAAAGTGACCGGATTATTCACCACACCGGCTCTGCCCTGGTGGTTCCCATCTCTACTGGCTCCAACATGGCTACCTGATCCCCCATGGACTTGTCCACTATTCCACGTTACATGGTCTCGTCCACTGCTCCACAGCCCAGCCCAGCCCACCACTGCTCCTCGGTCCAGGCTCACCATGCCATGATCCAGGCCAACTTCCACTTCACGGGCCTGGCCTTACATCCCTCCCTCTTGTCCGCCTCCACTCCACCACCCTCCTTGTTTTGTTTGTGCGTCTGGGGCGGCCCATAGAGGGAGGGATATATGATGTTCATGTTTTCATGTATTTTATTTTGAAGTTCTCATAGGCTGCGTCCGAAAGCTCCAAGGTAGGAAGACATCAAGGCACGTCCGAATCCAAAGTTAGCTTCACTTCCTGTCTCCTGAGATACCTTCATCTGATCGATTTTTGAAGGCAAGATAGATGTATCCTTAGCTGCCTTTGATATCCCACAATCCTGTACTTTGCATTCTGTGCCAGTTGAGAGAAATAAAGATGGCGTCTGAAAGTTGGGTTTGGTGGTCAGTTTGTGTGTAAATGTACGTTTTTGACCAACGTTTTCCACTTTTGATGTTCTTTCTAGCAAAAACAGTACTATTGCAGTAATTAAATACTTGCTTAGTTTTCACCAAACTCTCTCTATTTTGCTGTAGATCATTAAACTGTTACGCTGCCTCAGAAGTCTGTCTGTCTGTCAGAAATCAGTTTTGTGAGGTACCTTCGTGTGCAAATGCTGCCTGCAAAGTCATTGCCTGATAAGGCAACAAGTCAGCTGCCTAAGTTTCCGGATGCAGCCATAGTGATGTTTCCTGTCATGTCATGTGATTCCCTTGCCCTTCATATGTCATCTTGTCATGTGCTTCCTTTGCTTCATGTGTTTTTCTGATTGGTTCATTGTTTGATGTCTTTCAGGTGTGTTGTATTTCATTAGTCCTTGTGTGTGTATATATAGCCATCATGTCTCCATTGTTCCTTATCTAGCTTTGTCTTTGTAACCCACTGTTGGTGAGTTTTGTCAAGCCCCTGTTTTTGTCATGTTTTAGTTCTGTTTATTTTTGTATCATGTTTATCATTTTTCAATAAAACTGCACTTGGGTTGGCATCTCTACTCGCCTTCAGTGGACCCCCGATACAGCTGAATAGAAAGTTCATAAGAACAGCATTTATTTGTACCTCCTTATAAGTGCCAGAGAAAAAAGGAAGTCAGATTTGGTATGATATGAGAGTAAATGATGACAGAATTTTTGGATGTACTTTTTACAATAACATCTATATTACATTTGATGAATATATGAACATAATTACTCAAATATGCTGTGTTTGTAATAATTCACCTCCATGAGGGCTTTTTTTGTTCTTTACACTCTGATAAAATAGTACCACTCCGTTGCCAGGGGTCAGGCGGCTCTGACGCACCAAAAGAACATTTGATCGTGATTTCAGCGTTTTACCAGTCATCCTCTCGCAGAGGCGCATCAGGATGAGTCTATCATACAGGGCAATATTCTCCCCTGAAAATATACACAAAAATACACACAATTCACCATACTAGTACTGCATCAGATTCCCATGTCTGTACGCAATTTAAGCTCAGTACTTACTTTGCTGGCAGTTAAGAGTGCTGGATACTATTTTGATTTGAATAACCTCATCAAGAGGTCGGCCAATAGCAAATATACACCTTGTCTGAGTGACATTGCGTAGATCAATAGTTCCTGAGTCTTGAAGGAGAAGTTGCCCACAGAAACCTGAAACCAGAATAGATGATTTATTCCTCACAGCTTTTTTTAATCTTTCCCTCAGTCTATTCATATAACAATCCACAAAATTAAAGAGCCAAACAGGAAATATATAAATAGTCTTAATATAAATGTATAAATTCTGAATATAAAATTATAATTCTGAATATATAAATGTAAACATGTATATGTACATATTTGTCTGAATTTACCGTAAACAGTTTTAGGTCCCAATATATATAAATGTATATGTAATTACAACTAACCCTAAACCAACCCTTAACTGTAATTATATAAACATGTTTATATAATTACACTTATTTGTGTAATTACACTGACAATGTTGCCTTAAAATTAAATATAACCAATACAAATATTCCAGACTTTAGGAATTTCAAGAAAAAATAGAACGAAGAATTGTACAATATGCCCCTTTAGACACTGAAATTGTTATCAAGACTGACAGTCTTATATGGAGCTATAGACACTTGCCACCTAACTGGTCTGTGGTGGTTCTGTTGGCGTGCTCATGGTGCTTTCCATCAAGTCCAACGTAGGTACAATGGCTGAAAAACTCTTTTTCATCTTCTTAATTCTGACAGCTGGACCTATTGTGGTTCTCGTATGCACTCTTGGAGTCCCCCATGTCCCATCTCCTCTCTGGTGCTCTGATTGGATGTGAGTGCCTTTGGGCTCTGTTGTGAAGGTATGGGCTGAGGAACAGTCAGGGCTATAGCAGGCCTGGATGGTGATGGGTTTTGGCAAGTGGAGGCAAAGAAAGGGACTAACAGGAAGAGGACTGGATGGGCCCATGCAGGACACGGTCCGAGACTGGATCCCATAACCACATGAGACAGAACACTACATTAAAAAGCAGAAAGAAAATGAGGGATGGAGGAGCATTGACTTTATGTTTACAAGATTATTCTATAATATCCAAACTCTACATCCATAAAATGGTACTTTGGCTGTGCATTGTTAGGGCCCTATCATACACCCGGCGCAATGCAGCGCCAGGCACGATGCAAGTGTTTTTTGCTAGTTTCAGCCCGACGCAGTTATCATTTTCACGTCCTGTGCCACGTTGTTTTTAAATAGCAAATGCATTTGTGCGCCCATGGGCTGTTGATCTGAAAACGAGGTGTGTTCGGGCTCATTGTTGGCGCGTTCCTCTATTTTGAGGCAACTGAAATAGCCTGATTTTTTGTTATTTAAAGAGCACATTAATATGCACCTATAGGCGGGTCCACAACGCACGTACACTTTAACCTTGCGCACAAGCAGATCCATTTCCTCGCTAGAGAAGCATTCAGTTTTTCCGCTTGCAAATTCTACCATGTAAATAGTAAATCCGCCATGGCGCAAGTGCAACTGGCTTTTAAAGGGAATGGGAGATGAGACTCTGATTGGTTTATTGAACGTTATGCCCAAAACACACCCATTACTCATTAAAGGGATACTTCAGGATTTAGCATTAAGCTTTGTATTAGTAGAAAACCTGTAGTATTTTTGAATTACCGTGCTTTCCACGTTTTTTTGAGAGGAGAGATTTATGTATTTTTTGTCTGGAAAAAATCCTCAGATGACGCAAAAATCGTCATTTTGCGTCATCGGAGGATTTTTTGGCCAGAGGCTAAAGACTACAGCCAGCAGTAGGGGCTGTCCCGCATGTTTTCAACCCGCCCATAGAGAGTGGGATCTCACTCACAGAATGTACACAGTGTCAGCCATCTTTTTTTGGAAGCTAAGCTAGCAGGCTCTTGTTCTGTGGAGAAAGCAGAGTAGTAGGGGTTACCATCCTCTTTTTCCCGGACATGTCCGGCCGTCGAGATCGTCCAAAATGTCCGGGATTCGGCTTTTGCTTTCTGCAGTCGCCATTCATTGTTTACATGCACACCTTTTGTTTCAATCTAACTGAATTGGGGACCCCCTGATAGGCCATGTTTCTGTTTTAACCCTGAAATGGCACACCTGATTCAATTAATGAGTAGTTATTAGAGTAGGAAGAGTAGGAATTAGTCAATTAATCAATTAGTCAACTATTCATTAAGGCTACTCATTTAATTAATTGAATCAGGTGTGCCATTTCAGGGTTAAAACAGAAACATGGCCTGTCAGGGGGTCCCTGCAGGAGAGGTGGAGAACCACTGGTTTACATGAACGCTAAACAAGTGATCGGTTGATGTGCGTTTTAACATTGCTAAGAAAATTCCCGCTCCTCCGTGAGAGATAGCCCACGAGACCGGTGCGTCTAACACGCTCATCAGTAATCACGCCACCGGCCTCGCGCCGTTCTCTCACGGCCCTCAGCCTCGTCCTGCTCGCCACAGTAAACATAATGAATGGCGACTGTAGAACGCAAAAGCCGAATCCCGGATATTTTGGGCCATCTCGAAATCTCGTGCAGACTCGTCACGGTCCACGGAGACTCACTAGTACCCTAGCCTTGTTGTTGTTTAACTGCACGCTCTCTTACCGGTAGGTGTGGCCTCCTAGGGCAGCGAAGCAAGTGCATTCTGGGAGTTGTTGTCTTTCATCCACATAAGCCAAAAATAATTTTTTTGGCTTTTCTCAGTCTAGAAAGATCCAAATTCAAAAATAATTTCACATTTCTTCTACATAAATGACCCATTTTAAATACACATTCATCTTTCCAGAGGTGAAGTATCCTTTTAAGAGAATAGGGACAACCCTTTTGGACCATGCACCGGGCGCACCGACCATTTTTCCTGTCGTTAAACTAGCAATAGTCGATTCGGACACGACCTAAGTGCACTTGCACTGTGCACTTTAGACCATGCGCTTAGATCGTTAAAATAGGGCCCTTAGAATATGTAGTTTGGATGATAGATGTGTTGGCACATTACCTCACTCCACTTGTGCACATCCCAGTGGAAAGAACAGACTTGAGTGAAACATGGTGCAGTGACAGGAGGCTTGTTTCCTGACTCACACCGCTCCTCCTCCACGATCCTCTCTACACCCCTCTCATACTGAACACACTGCACACTCCTCACAGCTACGCCCATTCCGCAAGACACCGAACAGTCGCCCTGCTGTCCCACCTGCCACCTACAGAATCATTTCATGAATTAATCCTAATAATATAATAAAAAATCAACTGGTTTTGCTTCAACACAATAGGCATTGAGCAATAAGTGGTGTCCCAACCATGGATACTATTAACTAAAACAAAAACCATAAACTTTTTCATTAATTGAAATAAAATACACTTTAACTGAAATCAAATAAAATACAAAAAGACAAACTAAATGAAATGAGATATGTTGCCTTGTTACTATAGCTGAAATAAAATTTACTAAAATCAGTAAAACTAAATAAACAAACTAAAGACTAAAGATGCAATAAAACTATATGGACATATTTTTTTTAGAAAAATGAAAAAAATGACAAAAGCATACAATAAAATGACTAAAACTTTAACTAAAATGAAAACAGAAAATATAAAAATAAAATCTCATTCAAAATATTAACAAAAAACGATGTTAATGATACTATAATAAAACTGGACCTGATATACCAAATATGTTTAATGTTCAAAAGTGTCATAAATGAACAAAAATGGACAAGGACTGCACAGGCTTTTGGTTCTCAAACATGGGGCCGGGGGCCTCAGCACCCTTTCATTTGAATTATTTAAAATAAAACAAATGCAGCTAAAACAGCTAACAATCAAGATAGACTTATTTCTTATTTTAATTTGAAAATCTTATTTAAACCTAGAAAAGTCATGGAAATTCTTAAAATCTTAAGAAATCATGGAAATCTCAGTAGTGAATATTTATATATTTTTTCTAATTATGTGAAGCTCTAAAATATTTTGTGTAATATTTGTAAATTATTTAGATAATTGACTGCTAATAAAAATTTATTAATAATTTACTATTTTCAGGTAAAATAAAATAAAAACACCTGATCACGAAAGACTGGAAAGTCATGTAAACTCATAGCTTATAAAGAGTGAATTTTTTTTATCTATTATTATTTCATTTTATTATTTTAATATATTGCCACTCCTAGTTTGTGTGGCACAACAATATTCAAAACTGGATTCATTGATACAATTTACAGGCCCCGTTAGGTTTTTTTCTGTATTTTTACTGTTCATTTTATGTGATTACACTGTATTTCTACATTGTCTAAATTTCTCCATTAAAATGTCAATGATGACATTCTCGCTCAAATATCCCCTCCTCAGTTTTTTTTTGGCAGTCTGGAAATAACAATGACTAGTTGTAATGTGTATAAACAAGAAGTCAGAACTGTCTGTCTCTTCATATGTTCAGTAGATATGAGATGTGTACAGTCTGTGGTGGTTTACCTGGCTGGACAGATTTCAGTATTGCACTCCACTACCTCTGAAGGTCTGGGCACAGACTGACAAGAAGACTCTCCCACCACCAAATCCCTGTTTCCGACTCCTCCCTCCACCCTCTGGGAACAGTACATGACTCTCTTCGCCAAACCACCTCCACAAGACACACTGCACGGTCCCTGTATGTAGCGCCAACTGATAGAGAAAGACACAGTGCTCATCATGTGTGAATGTATAAAAGAAAGTCTAGAAACCAAAAGTAGAGTTTAAGCAATGCTTACACAGCAGGACATTTTGATGGGCTACAGGGTTGGGTGTACAGCTCTGGTTTACTGGAACGATCACAAAGGAACTCTGGGACTTCAAGACGGGATTGGTGATCCACACAGGAGAACCAAACCTGCTGAGATCCTGCGTAAATAAGTAAGCATGCACAATTATGCACACACAATCCCAAATGAGTTTTGTCCTAATTTCAGCATGTGCATTCAGTTGTCTCATTTACCGTTGCCACAGGTTTTGGAGCACTGGCCAATCACAGGACTCCAAACATAAACTGGAACCATTGTGGAACGGGGCATTACACGGGAATCTGTATGGGTCAGCTCAGTCTTGAAGACATTTCAGAACAGATTACACATCACGTTCAATATACACAGGTTGGTAAGATTTTCATTTTGTTTTTTAAAAGTCTCTTATGCTCATCAAATCCATAAATCCATATTTAATAAAAAATACAGTAAAAACAGTAATATTGTGAGGATATTTATTCCTGTGATGACAAAGCTGAATTTTCAGAATCATTACTCCAGTCTTCAGTGTCACATGATCCTTCTGAAATCATTCTAATATGTTAATTTGGTGCTCAAGAAACATTTCTTATTATTATCACTGTTGAAAACAGCTGTGCTGCTTAATATTTTTGTGAAAACGTTGATACGTTTTTTTTCCCAAGAATTTTTGATGAATGGAAAGTTCAAAAGAACAGCATTTAAACAATACAAGCTGACGCTGAATTTATTTTGTAACACTATACCTCTTTTTGGCTATCCCAGCCGACAGGACAAACGTCCACCACACAGGAAACGTGTTCTAGGGGTTTGGGTTTAGAACACAAATTTTGGTCAACCTCAGAATCAGATCCATGATGGGAGCGGACACACGACACCGTTCTCTGGGCCTCTCCGGGTCCACACACAGCCGAGCACTCACCAGGCTCAGACACCTGCCATCTACAACACACACATACATATGAATATACACACGCAACTGCCAGAATGACTTAATACAGACTCCGAACTATTGTAAACAGTTGTCATTACATCACATCACATCACATGTTAAGGTGAACATTAAATCTAAATTGTCCCAATACCAGCGTTATTTTAGTATTATTGATATACTATTATAGTTTTGGATATTTCAATACGGTTTTGTTTTTTTAGTTTTAGTTTATTTCGTTTTAGTTATTTTAGTCCTTCAACTTAAACTCCTTTGGCAACTAGTTGCAATAAAATAAGTATACGTTTTTTTGTTTTTTTTTCAGTTAATGTTTAATTTTTATTTCAAATAATGAAAATGTTTTTTATGGTTTAGTTTTAGCTAATTATAATAACTTTGCCCAATACTGTCTTAATATATTTTCTTGTCTCATATTGAAGGATTTCTCTGTGCATTACATTTTTTATCTTTGTAATCTCTGTAATCTGGTACTGGACTCTAACTTGCTAATTCATTTCAGTCTTACACACTTTGGTACATTACCTGGCAGGACAGATTTGGGAGTTGCAGGTTTCAGTTGTTGGTGGTTTAGAGTCAAGCGTACAGTCAGAGTCAGGCAGCTCCACTTTCACCGTACCCTGTTTCTGAAAACACGTCACAGAGCGCACTCGCTCTCCCACTCCACAGGGGGCGCTGCAGGGTCCAAACTCACCTAACTCCCAGCTACAACAGATACACAAATTAAACTCCTGTATTCAAAGACCCTGCCCAAAATTACACTTTCAGCCCTTGCATTTGTCCTTCAAGTTCACACTTTCATGTTATAAATGTAATTTAAAATTAAATGTTGATTGTTGGGAACACTGTAATTTCTGCACCATTGCAGCCTTCTCACATACTGCATTGTTGTGGGCATTGTTGTGTTATTTTAGTACCTTTTAAAAAATAAATGTGGGTTTTCACAGTCATGGCCAAACAAAAGCCGCATCCCAAAATTCAGAGGCCTCATCCTTCGAAGGCCACATTCGAAGGCTGATTGCATTACAGCAGCGCGACAAAGGCTGTCCCAATTTGAAGGCTCCTTCAAATCTGGCTTTGAAATGCGTCCATCGTTTTCCAGGCAATGAAGGATACAACAGATAGATCCTTCGCGGTCTAGCCTAGGCCAGACTTCATTGTGAGCAGGTGACGACAGGATTAAAAAATAAAATAAATTGTTGCATTACACTTTTAAATATTATTGAGTATATAGAATATATATAATATTATTGAGTTTCAACACTGTAAAAAAAAGTTGCTGCCTTACATTTTTAAGTACAATCAACTTGGATGTTTAAGTCATTTCAACTTAAATTACATTAAACTAACTTAAAAAATTAGTTGAATATTGTATAACTTTTTAAAAAAAGTTGAAAATTACTTTTTGATCATATAATTTTTTCCTGAATATCTAATAATAACAATGTTAAAATAAAATAAAACTTTAAAGCGGTTCAAATGTTGACTTATATCTTACTTATATCTTACTATTTATATAGTTTCTCCCGGTTACTTTCCCCTGGTTTCACAGACAATGCTTAAGCCTAGTTCCTAAAATGAGTGTTTGAGCTGTTTTAACTAAAAACAACTTGCACTGACATATCTTAGACATGTCAGTGCTATTGTTTTGTCTCAAGATGCACACCAGTAATGTTTATTTTTCAGCAAGGCACGTTTATAAAAGCTACTTAAATGTCCTCATTGAACTAAGGCCTAATCCTGGCTTAATCTAAGCCCTGTCTGTGAAACAGGCCTTTATTATGTTCAGAAATGGACCACGGTGAACATATTTAGACAGGTTGTGAACCCTGTTTTGTTTTCAGACAGTTGAATATAACTTTCAATAAAGTCCAGTACAAACGTTACTGACACTCGTCAACGGCAGATGTCACAGTTGCTAGGCGACAAGAAAAATCCTCTGTAGGATAGATCGTCCCATTTGACAATGCTCGGTCTGACCTTTGCAGCCTCTGAATTGGGACACAGCTGAAGTCTACAGCAAGTGGTTCATGTTCAGAGTGGTTTCCTTTTTGGTTTTTGTCAAGATAAATAAAAACAATTCTTTGAAATTTGTATGAAATTTCCTGGTATGTTTGAATGGCCACTTGTTCCTCTGAGGTAAAACTATGAACCTGAAAAGTGAAAAGCACCTGGGTGGGCAGTTTGGCAGAAAGCAGGGCTGCAGCAGATCTGGTGTTTGAGGGGATGAACTACAGAGCTTATCTTCCAGGTGCTCGAATGTGACCACATCTACACAGTGCTGACTGATTTTCTGGATGCCTACAAAAGAGATATCAATGAGTTCAAACAGAAATTACATTTAAAAATGGTTTATACATATACTTGGCATAAACAGTTTTATTAAAACAATATATGGTTCATTACATAAAGGTGATATATAAATACATACATACTGTAAATGTAAATATCCAATCCATTAATCAAATTATCCATATTTTTTGTCAATATTTATTTTTATTTTTCTTTTATGCAGTTTATGCAACAAATAATATATAGATAGATAGAGAGAGAGAGAGAGAGAGAGAGAGAGAGAGAGAGAGAAAGAGAAAGAGAGAGAAAGATAAAGAGAGATAATTTATTTAAAAAAAAACTGTATTTATATAAGATCATTAATAATGATACACATTATAGTTATTTAGGGGAAAAGATGCCAAAAAACTAGTGTATGACTCATTCAAAGAAATTTCACAGCACAGTTCATTCAAATAGTTGTATAAAAGTATTTTTACTGTGTTTCTGCATCTTCTGTTGTGTTTCTGAGCACAAATCATTAATACAGAATCTAAACAAAGTTTTATCAAGGATAGCCCACAGCCCTAGTTATACTTTGTTCAGTTGAGATGTATGAAGTTAACAAAACTGGTTACATGTAATATGCTTGTGTGCCCAGAATGTAACTACTCATGTGTTTCCTGTCAGTCACTTCGACGCTGAGTTGATGAGTTGATGTACTCGACTAAGGGTCGTACTTAGGAGCCCCAAACAACTCTGATATTTTGAGAAAAGGCCAATGAGAAATGGCGAGTGGAATTTTCATACGCCACTCCCCCGAACATATGGGTATAAAAGGAGATGCCGTGCATCTACTCATTCAGGTTTGTTCTTCGGAGTTGAGTGGATGTCAATGAAGACAGATGCTCATTCCATTCACCTCAACTTGCTGGTGTTACGGTCTCTCCGCCCCACGCACATATAAGTGTAATGAGAGCTCCCCTGGGTGCTTCAGCAATTAAAAGAGCAAGCTTTCCTCTAAAAGAGCAAAGCACTGGTGAAGAGCATCTTTTTAAAGGGTCATGAAACCCCAAAACATATTTTTTAAGATGTGAACAGATATGTAGTGGCTGCACATCACTGAAAACACTAAAAGCGCTCATAAATTTTATCAACAAGTGGAAATTGGTTATTTTTGGAGTTTTCTGAGCAATTTCATTCTTCCGGGTTGAAAAGCAAAGTCGAAGCAACTTCACGGAATCTGAGGCAGAAGCATGCTTTCGTAGTGTGTGATTGGCTGCCGGCACAATTCTACATCAGCAGTTTCTGAGCGCTTCTCTGCATTTATGCAGGTCTTTGTTTAATTGGTTGTTTTCTCCCCTTTTCCACTCCCACTTTTCCACAGCTTTACACACCCATTTTTTGAGACTTTTTCAACTCTGAGGGGTGAACTACCAGGCTAAAACAGAGAGGGTTTCATTACATTTTAAAGATGCCTTTCCACCTGTGTGTTTCTGGGTGCAGTCAATATCTCTCTTCCTTGGATGGTCACGATCGCAGCCTCAAGTGTTTGGGTTGTACCCATGCTGAGACCGCTGTGTTCATGGATGGTTCATGTCCTTACTGCGAGAACAAGTCCATAGCAACGTTGCGGTCAACACTCTCTTTTCTGGTCAGAAAGATTTTTCTGGTCACTTCAGTTGCTCCCTGTCCCTTTCTGCTATGCACAAGGCTGTGGTGGCAAGCACTGAGGGTGACATAAGGTCAACAATGGGAGGTTTTCCGCCAAGTCAATCCCCAAGGCCTCCCATTCCTCATCACGCTCATTGTGCCCGGTTGAGTTCCTGGATGAGTTAGGTGGTTCGTCTCAGGGCGAACCTAATTTCTCATTTGGGGCTCTGGATGAGGACGAACTGTTGATTGCAGGATCGGAGAGCAGGCTTATGCCTTCCGATGCTGAGGACGCTGCGAACATCGGGCTAGAGTGGAGTTCTCCACCCTGTTCTGAGCGTTCGCAGCTGGATGATTGGTATCTGGGCTCGGAGGGTAACTCACAGCCGCGCCGCGATTGCAGTGCATTTATGCCCACAAAACACAGCCACCTGGTGGAACCATCCCAGACTCCCGTCAAGGGCCTGTAAGTTTACTTCCATAATGCCGAAGGCTTACAGTGCTGCTGGACAGGCTGTGTCAGCCCTGCATCCCATGACCATCCTGCAGGTCCATCAGGCCAAGCACTAAAAGAGCTTTATGAGGGTAGCTCTGTCTCTCTGGGTCCACTCGTACAGAGCTTGGATGAGTGGTTAGCGCTCCCCAACCTGTTATGTGGGCTCATCAAGACAGTCAGACTTGGCTATGCAATTCAGTTCACCAGGTGCCCGCCAAGGTTCAGCAGCATCCTTGTCAGCATCCTTGACGCCCCTGTCCTGCGTGCAGAGATTTTAGTCCTCTTGGCGAAGGATGCAATAGAGCCTGTCCCTCCAGCCAAGATGAAGAAAGGGTTTTGCAGCCCTTACTTCATCGTAAGAAAGGAGGCGGGTTCCCACCAATCTTAGATCTTCAAGTTTTGAATTGGGCCCTGCACAAGCTCCTGTTCAAGATGTTAACACAGAAATACATTTTGACATGCTTTCGCCATTAAGATCCTGTAGGTTGCGCCATATCTGCCAGCCAGGACTTGGTTCTCAGTGCTCACGGTCCTCACGACAGCTCCTCCCTGGCGAATTCCCCTGAGGAAGGACCTTCGGGGCACAATTTGGCACCAGCGCTAAGACCTCTGGAACCTCCACATCTGGCCACTGGACGGGACACGGAAGACCTAAGTGAACTACCACTAGTGGTCACTATCATCATTTAGGCCAGAGCTCCATCTATGAGGCGGCTCTATGCCTTGAAGTGGCGTCTGTTCGCAAACTGGTGTTTTTCCTTAGGTGAAGGCCCACATAGTGGGGGATGGTACTTTCCTTCCTGTATGTGGCCTCCCTAGCGGCACATCACGATGCAGTGGACGGAAACATGACCTAATCTTCAGACGAACTGGCTGATGAACCCTGAACGTCCTTCTAACCTTCAGCACCCTAAGGCAGCCGAATTCATACTCATGGTACTTTTCAGGTCAACCTGTGTACTTGAGGTTAGGTGCTATATATGTAGTGATTTCCTGACGTAATCCAATATGATGTATTTTCCATGGTACGGTTTCCCTGACGGTAAACCTGTGTCTTCCTCTGGGCAGAACTTTGCTGGGCCACCAATCACTGTGTTTGTAGAGCTCCTCCCTTATCAGGTAGGATCTACCAAGACTTTTTCCCATGTGTGGCACTTCCCGGTCGGAAAGTCCATGTGATGTATTCTCCACGTTAACCTCCCTTTGCGCACGATGTGATCTCCGTAGTGTTCTTTTTCCGAATAGTAAAAAGAGTTTAAAAAAAAAGAAGAGAAAAGAGAAAAGTTCAAGAAATGGCTGAAGTACACGTACCTCGTGGTTCGGGGGATGATGTTGCTTATGTGGGGCGATGGGAAGGTTATGATGTTGCGAGTGCACTTGTTACCCGGCACGCAGTAGCTTGCCAACATCTGCACCTCCAAAACCTCGTAACACGGTTCAGCTGGTTGTGGCTTTTTCCCTAGGGACCCCTAGTGTCAGTACATCAACACAACGTTGAAGTGACTGACAGATAAGGAACGTCTTGGTTACAGTTGTAACCTTCGTTCCCTGATGGAGGGAATGAGGTATTGTGTCCCTCCTGCCACAACACTGAACTACTCGCTGAAATGGCCAGGACACTCTCTCGGCTCCTCAGCACAAACTTGAATGAGTGGATGCACGCCATCTCAGGCGAGTGGCGTAAGCAAATTCCACTCGCCAGTTCTCATTGGCCTTTTCTCAAAGTATCAGAGGAGTTTGGGGCTCCAAAGTGCGACCCCTAGTGTCAGTACATCCACACATAGTTTTGTTCCCTCCATCAGAGAATGGAGGTTACAACAGTAACCAAGATGTTACCTGTACCGCAGGTTACTGAGCAGGTAGATATGACAGTGGACCATCTGCCCTGAACAGCTCTCTCCACTGAAACAGCATCAGATGAGTAGTACTGGTATGTGATGTTTGGACTGGTGAGGTCTCCATACTCTTGCCCATATTTCCGAAACACCTAAAAAATTTGTAAATAAATAGTTTTCGTTATAAGTAACAATGAATACTGAACATTGACATTCATAAAGTCATAAACGATGAAGGTGCAGAAACAAAGAAAGATGATAATTCAGATGCTGCACACCTGTATGTGGATCTTGTCTGTGACTGGTCCAGAAATAGTGAGCTCTTCAGTTTGAGGTTGGTGGTCAGGTGCGAGGTAGAGGTTATAGATTATGGGGCTCTTCTCCAGAGGTGAGGGGTATGTGATGCTTAGCCCTGGGCTTCCATCTCCAGACACCACATATTTATCATTTAATAACACCGCTGCGGGAAGGAGGGACATTTCTTTCATATAGTCTTTGAACTGTATTTATTATTTGGTTGGACTGTATTATAGGCATCAGTGTGTCTATCAATGTATCAAATGCCAGAAAAAAGACAATATTTACAGATAGATACATATAAATTGGCCTTTTTTAAAAGACATTTATTAAGCATTTGTTAATCTAAATAAATAAATCATTCAACAAGAACACATTAATTTTAACAAAAAGTGACAGTAAAGATGTAATATTAGAAAATATTTCTGTTTCAAATAAATGCTGTCCTTTCTTATTCATCAAAGAATCCTGAACAAAAATATTTCAAACGAATATATTAAGCATTTGTTTTCGACGTTGATAATAAATGTTTCTTGAGCACCAAATCAGCATATTAGAATAATTTCTAAAGGAACATGTGACACTGAGTAAATTGTGACTGAGTAAATTGTGATAAACTGTTTTACTGTAGTTTTGAACACATAAATGCAGCTTTGGTGAACATCAGATATATATTTTAAAAATGCAAAAAAACAAAAAACAACAACAACTCCAAACCTTTGAATGGGAGTGTGTATGAAGTCAATCCCCTTTTCTAACTTGGAATTTAGTTCTAATTAGTTCTAAAAAATTCTAAACTATTTAATCATGAAATATCCAGCTAAATTGAATTCACTCAGATACTCAGATTCCATCATACAATACAACGTCAACACCAAACTGTGTAAACAACAGTGTTTAGCCCTTCTTACAGGATTCTCAACTGTACTCTGCTGTTGTGTAAACGTAGCTATACTCACCAAGGTGTGTAAAAACGGGCTTTGTGTTAATCACATGAACCTGAGAGGCCTTCATAGGAAGGGTGAGGAAAGTGACATACTCTTGAAAAGACAAAAGACAAAAAGAGGTTATTGTGCATATAGGAAAGCAAATAACTGGACAAATGGATATGTCTGAAAATGACCCCTACCTACCTCCAGTCTTTCCACCTGAATAGCTGTTTGAGATTAACTGGCAGGTGGAGCCATTGCCCCCACACACCCCACACACATCCTCCAACTTCCCAGAATGCATTACTCCATCACAGCCAAACAGCTAACCAGGGAAGTAAACCATATGAAGAAATTAAATTTGTTAAATATTCATTCACTACCCAATTTGAAAGTCAAAGTGGACAGAAACATATTTCAGTTTTAAAAGAATAAACTTTGTTTACGTTATGTGTGTGGCATTACCTGGCACTTTCCACCCAAACAGGCAGAAATGGAACCACGTGGCACAGTGTTACCAGCTTCACACCGTGTCCCATCAATGAACTGAGACCCACGACTCACCATGAAGTCCTGCTCACGTGAGCGACACATCAGTTTACACTGAGCATCACCTGGAAGGGAGAGAAAGACATTAGAACAGAGAAAACAACAAAGGACAAATTCAACTGGAAGACCTTTACTAGGTTGACCTGAGGTGTAGCTGACGGCAGGTATCCAGGTGTAGACTGATCTGGAGTCTGTAGACACTGAAAGAGGCTGCTGGTCTGTGGCTGAGCACTGCTGAGACATGAATTCCAGCTGAGTCGACTCACAGGGCTGTAACAAACAACGGCAAGCCAGGTATGTCACCATGAATTTACTTGGTTTAATTTGTAACGTCATTTAAAGTTACGTCTTCAACTTTCTTGCACTAAAACAGTAGTAACATTTATTTTACAGTTTACATGAAAACTTTTCACCCTCTCTCGGACCAGTAAACAGGCTGTTTTGGAACCAGGGTGATGCTAACTTACAGGTTGGTATACAAAATTGCACTAACTAATGTTAACGACTTCAACATTAATGTAAAGTGTTAGAAAATCATTAAAATATTAAGTAAAGGATAGAGGAAACCTGTTTAACAATGCTCATACATCTACACAGAAAGAATAAATGCTATTTAGCAAATAATAAAACAAAAAGAAAGACAAAAATGCAGGCCAGTACACAGATATCACTGCAGCCTCATGGCAATGCATAGATGTAACCCTTAATTTGACTAACATGACCTACGGAGGCCCAAAGTAAACAGTAGCTATTACCTGCCGATTACAAAGTTCAGCTTTTAAGTCCTGTCCTTTACAGACGGAACCACCAAAGGCTGCCCTGAAACACAAAAACATCACTCTGAATACATATATCAGTGTGGGATCTAATATATAACCACAGCAAAAACTCATGCATAAATGAATGCACATTCACAATACTGTCATGTTGGATACTGCATACTACTACACACCAAATTTAGTTTAGTTTAGATTAGTTCATAGCTGGTGTTTATATTGGTGTGGTATCTGAGAAGTTGTTATTGAACCATATGCTCTTATTTCTAACACCAGCTGTCCCTGTCATGTTCTCACTCTCGCACCTGGGGTTATTGCACTGCCTCCTGCGATATGTGATTCCTCCTCCGCATGTTCGCGAGCAGGGAGAGAATTCAGACCATGAAGACCATGAGCCGTGAACCATCATGGAGGAACCCAAAGTAGGAGACACACACCGACCCTTAAAACACCACTAAAGCCACACAGAAAGAGAACAGTAACACAGATCTGTATTTTTCATGTTCTGTGTTGTATAAAATGTTTAAAAAGGTACATTTAGGCGTTCTAAGAATGTTATCAAAATCCATTTTTAAATCAGCATGTAATATTAAGACAGTATAGACACAATGGTATTTTTTTTAGTAATCTCAAACATATTCCATAAAATATGAAAAAATGCAAGGAAATATGAAGATGTATACGCATATTCATTCAATGTAAATAAGTGTTGGTCGTAGCAGTGTGTCACCTGACTAGGCCCACACTCTGTCCCGTCCAGGAGCGGAACAAGGAGACGTGTACATGAGCTACGGTCACGAGGGTTGATATGGCAGGACAGAACACGGCAGCTTGCCTTGAAGACACCAGAGAGAAAACAAAACATCACCACAATTAACCTCAGTGGAACGTCTGGGTGAGATATGTATTGACAAGGTAAAAATTGCAATCAAAATGTGATACAAATCCCTTATAAAGGTTTTAAAGATTTTTTTTCATTTAAAGTCTCTTATGCTCATCAAATCTGCATTTATTTCATCAAAAATACAATATTGTGAAATATTATTACAATTTAATTTTTTTCTATTTCTGTTTTGTATTTTATTATATTTCAAAATGCAATGTATTTCTTTAATGACAAAGCTGAATTTTCAGCATCACTACTCCAGTCTTCAGTGTCACATGATCCTTCAGAAATCATTCTAATTTGCTGATTGGGTGCTCAAGAAACATTTATTATTATTAATAATGTTTAAAATAGTTGTGGTGCTTTTAGTTTAAACTCTCCCCTTCTATGAATAGAAAGATACAGCATTTATTTGAAAATTATTTATTTTAATATTTTTTATTTATTTAGAATAAGTGGAAAATTATGTTCATGGGTACGATGTAACCAAAGCCTACAAGGTATTTAAAAAAAATAGCTGAGCTCTTACTTACACTCAAACTTCCTGTATCAATATAGGAAACATGTCAACAGAAAACTGCGTTGGTCAAGCGTTTTCAGGTCATTAAAGTGCTAGCATGGCAGTCAGCTCTTTGATGATTTACACTGATAAATGTCTTATGATGGTCATTCTTACTCACCATATCCTCATCAGTGAAAGAACAAGCAGTAGCTGAGCTGCCGAACGCTATACGACACTGATCGTCCACTCCATAGAACAGGCCAGGCCTCCAGTCCTGCACTGAACCACCCAGTACCGGCACATCCTTAACACACTCCGCCTTACCAGCACTACACAGCAGACAATGAACACACAGTCATGTTATAAAGAATGTCCTTATGATGAAGAATATTACAGATCATTTAAAATAACACTTTAATGATACCAAGGGCATGTTATCCATGATAACTGGGAAAGGAGTATAGAGTGATCAAAGTATTTGATCAAAAATACAGTAAATACATAAAATATTATTTTCCAATATTATTACAATTTAAAATAACATTTCTATTTTAATATATTATGTGGTTTATGTAGTGATGACAAAACTGAATTTTCAGCATCATTACTCCAGTCTTCCGTCACATGATCCTTCAGAAATCATTCTAATATGCTGATTTGCAAGAAACATTTCTTATCATTATCAATGTTGAAAACAGTTGTGCTGCTTACTATGCTTGTGGAAACCGTAATAAAAAAAATGTATGAATAGAATGTTCAAAAGAACAGGATTTATTTGAAAGACAATTTTGTAAAAATGCAAAAGACCTTACTGTCACTTTTAATCAATTTAACGCATCCTTGCTGAATAAAAGTATTATTTATTTACTAAATAAATATTACTGACCTGAAACCTTTGATTGGTAGGATTAAATTGGGTTTGATTAAAATGGGTTAATATAAAATACAATAAATAAACTAAAATAAATAAAACACTAAAATGAACCCGAACCGAAATGGTTCTCTGGACATTTTATTGGTGAATAGTAATTGCGGTTTGATGTTGATTCTCACAATGCCTGTCACAAACGTCATACTTCACCCCAAAATAGAAAGCAATTTTTTTTTTTTTTTTTAAGGAATTCTTCCTCTTTTTTTTTTTTTTTTTTTTTTTGAGATTCACTAACACAGAAGGGTCCAAACATCTGAGACATAAAAAAAATCTGATCAGGAAATAAACCAATATTTTAGGAGGGTGTTTTCAACAACAAACATTCTGAAATTAATGTCCAATTTATTTATTTTTTATAAATGGTTAGGTTGATAATATAATTTGTAGAGAAACCAATTGCATTATATTAGATTGGATTAAAATCCATTAAATAATGCAATAAAAAAATGCATTAAAAGCACAATTGCAGCATTTTTAATATGGTCTTCTGGAGGCTGCATATGTTTGTGATGCAGAAATTGAGTGACACCTGAAGAAGTTGTGGAGCTGAGCCCTGCTGCACTGGGACCAGGTCAGATCGACACTGTTATAACCTCCGTCAGATGCCATCATAAAGCCACTAGAGCTGCATGTGTTGTCTATTCCATCATGATTTATGCCAAAACTGAAAAGACAATAAGCAAGGCTTGATTTACAACAATCCAGACCATTGTAACTTACATTTCAGCATGGCAGTATAACTCATCTGAGTTTTATTGGAAATCAACTTTCTCAAGCTTACCTGTGGCCAATCTCATGAGCGATGGTGATGCCGAGATCAAAGCCTGTATCCTCTGTAATCACACAATTCCACCGAGTGGAACAAACTCCTCCCAGCTGAGTTACACCTCTCACAAGTTTATTCCCATTGGGTAACACCAGATCAAACCTTAATGATGTCAAAGAGAGTTACTAAAATGCAAGTATGCAGAAACCCTTGATATTCTTGAGATCAAGATATCTAACAGCTTGCTCCAAAAATGAGCTGAATTTAAGAGTTTTAGGCATTACTTTATAAGGAAAGTTCCATACTGTCTGCACGATATTAGTCCAAATTGCACAATAAAGAGGAATGACTGTTCTTTAGTTAATGATGCTCTCTATGGTTTTTGACCACACCTGGTAATGTATAACAGCAGATCTGCATGTAAAGGGTCAGAGTCAGCATCAGGGTTGACCTTTTGACCCCACTCGCACACACTTTTTAGAGAAGAGGTGATGTTTTCAGAGATCTGGATGTCTGGCTGTGGATTAAAATAAACTATATTGTCCATGTGGATTAATATAATGGCTGTTGTGTACAGCATTAGGTCAAACAGACATTGTTACCTTTGGCTCTGTGAGAATGACCATACGGACAAGGTGAACTCTTATATTGGCACCGAGACTAGCATCTCTCAGAAGCTCTGAAGCCTGCAAGTATTTGCAACAGAAAGTATTTAATATGCACTAATATACTATTCCATATCTTGTATGTCAAATGTATTGAACATAAGCATATATTCACATACAGTGTTGGGAAAGTTACTTTGGAAATGTAATAGGTTACAGATTACAAGTTACCCTGTTTAAAATGTAAGTAGTGTAACCATTTTAATTACTTTATTAATGTAACAGATTAAATTTGACTACTTTTTGATTGCTTTTCTAATTTCCAGCACTGGAACGCATTTTTATCACTCGCCATGGTGGAAAACTAAAGCTTTCAATGTGTAATTGACAGACGTGGTGCAACAAGACAGCCAATCAAAAGCATCAGAATAGCAACTGATATAAAAATGTTACATTTTACACTGTTACAGTTACATTTATTTTTGTAATTAAATTACATAACTCTGTTACATGTAACTAGTTACTCCCCAACACTGTTCACATACAATGTCTTGAAAACATAGATTAAACACACACATACGATGTTGAGGTTGGTTAGGATGTATCTCTCAGTGTCTTGCCTATGAACATCATAAACATCTGGACCCACCACCACTGCAAGCTCCAGATGTTTGACCTCTGACCCAAGAGGTGTCCTCCGTAACCTGAACTGACCTTAGATAGAAGCAGATAAAACTGAAGGAAATGATCATCCAAAATTGCATACTTTTTCAAACAGTTTTTGCATACAGTTTTCAGAGACAGTGACATTAGATTGTGTATGTATTTTTAATGTACTTACCCTGTAACTACATGGAACAAGCGGGTTACAAGCGCCACTTTTAATTTACGGCCCGCAATGTCACAATTTTTTAACATTAATAGCAATAGTTTCAGTTTCATTTGCCTTGAAACATGTAAGCCCAAACTAAAACATCTGCACTTTTGATATAACAAAACTGTACAAATGCATAGATGTGTACCCTGTAATTTTTAAAAAGCCTATACAGTATGTATTGGTACACCATTATTACAAAAAGGTATGCAGTTTATGTTCTCGTTAAATTGCTCCCAAATGTAAGATTGTTGTAACATAAAAGTGGAATAAATACCCCTTAGTTCTATAATACTTACGTTATTTATATTATTATATTATTTGTTAATTCTCCTGGTTGTTACCCCTTTATTCCCAAAACATTACATATTGTTCCCTACATGTAAGTACTTTATAGGTAGGCTACACTATAATTACCGCTGTAAATTCGTCTTAATTACCCAATACTTTCCGGCCTGTAATCTAAAGCGTTACCCATTATTTAATAGGCCTACTACACACTGTCGTGAAGGAATTACTTATTCAAAATAAGTACCTACTCAAAAGAGTGTGCAATTTTGGACACAGCCCATGACTTGTTTCATTCCTCAAAAAAATCATTTGACTGGCATCTACTCTAATGTAAGTCTTTCTGTTTATTCCGGGTCGTATCCAGATCAGATGGAGGACCTGCGCCTAGACACGACCACAACGCATCCCTGAAGTGTCAGCACTCAGCAGAGATCGTGTCAACTAGACTCTCCCCTGTGAAGGCTTCATCGACACGACCGCCATCAGCACTGATCCTCAACGAACCCGTCTCCATACCGGCGTGACTCTGATCTTCAACCAGATGGAACTGGATAATATTCTGATTGTTCCAAACCAATCTGACTTCTGACCTATAATGCTGCCTGAATCATAATCATACACTGTTCGTTCATTGGCCAGAGGTGAACTGGCCCCCGACTGAGCCTGGGTTCTCCCAAGGCTTTTTTCTCCATTCTGTCACCTGATGGAGTTTTGGTTCCTTGCCACTGTCGCCTTTGGCCTTTGGCTTGCTTAGTTGGGGACATTTAATTTTAATATTCAACAATATTATTCTGCCTGCATTGACACCATTATATTAGAACTGAACTGATATACTCAAGAGTGGGTATATATATATATATATATATATATATATATATATATATATATATATATATATATATGAACTAAATTAATAACTTTTTTACTACAAAAATGAACCATCACTGAATTTGCTTAAGCTGGACTGTGACGCTATTTTCTTCTAGATTGTAAAAGGCGCTATATAAATAAAGGTGACTTGACTTGACTTGGCTAAAGACAGTCACTTGTCACCACCTACTGGCGTAATGATGCAACCCGTTTGTTTAATACATTTATTACATTTAATATATATCTCTATATTAAAGCTGATTTTTTTAAACACTGTAAAAAAATTTTTTTTAAAAACCTGGCACTCATGGTGTATGACACTGAAAAAGATTAAAAGTGAAGTAGTGCCCTGCATGTGAATGACCCCTCGAACATATGGACAAGCTCAGTTGCAAAATGTATTGCTGTGGACTGCAGGCCAGTGATAGGCTTATGTTCAGTGATATGGTAGTACAGTGTATATATAACCAGTATATTGTTCACTCACTCTTGGGCTGTTTAAGATGTGTCCTCACTGGTAATGTGTGGGTTAATAGCAGGTGAGGTACACCAGAAGGTAAATCCATAGTAAGATCCTTCAGATGGTCTATGTGTTTTTGAAGCACTGGGCGAATACACAGCCTCCTCTCCCCTGACTGAATCAGACCTTGCTGAGGACAAAATTAGAGTAAAATTATTATACTACAGTATATCTAGCCACAAATACTGTATATGGGACAAACATAGAGCATAGTAAATAAAATCTTACTAATTTGCCATGGCAGACAGGGAGAAGAGTTCTTGTATGTGCTGGTCTCAGTAACTTCAGCTGCTCGCAGCACATGTCCTCCTTCTTCTTCACCACACTGACCGTTGAGTTGATCACCATCTCCAGACTTGTGGGACAGGACACTGGTTGTTCATCTCTGTGCTGGCCCAACTCAAATCTCTCTCCTTCGGTCTGAAACGAGCACCTCCACAGCCCTCCGAAAGACTCATTCCTCAAGCAATTCACCCACACCAGCTCAAAGTGAGGCACTGAAGAGAACATGTCAAGGTATGTACATGTTTAGTTTAAATGTACTGACTTTTCCAAGTCTTTTAAAACCTCTAATGTGTATGAACTTAATAACCTATCTGTAAACCTTTTGACTCCTTATTCGTGACCACTATTTCACAATATCTGAATCAGACTCACCTGATTTAGTGGAAATAGTATCAAAATAATAAAATAAATCTTGAGGTTTCAGTGAGTCTAAAAAATCCTGGGAAGAAAAAAACAAAATACAATTAGATTTTGAACAAACGATACCATTAAAAAAATACTGTAAAAGGATGGCAACAAGCAACGGTCAAATCATTTAATAAAATGTATTAAAGAAAATATATTAATTTACACTACTGTTTACACTACTGTTCAAAAGTTTGGGGACAGTAAGATTTTAATTGTAAAAAATAAAAATAAATACTTACATTCAGCATGGATGCCTTAAATTGACCAAAGGTGACAGTAATGTTACAAAAGATTTCTATTTTTAAATAAATGCTGTTCTTGCTTTTGAACTTTCTATTCATCAAAGAATCCTGAAATGATGACCGTTTCAACAAAAAATATTAAGCAGCACAACTGTTTTCAACATTGATAAAAAAAAATATTTATTTATTTATTTATTTATTTATTTATTTTTTAATAATCAGCAAATCAGCTATTAGAATAATTTCTGAAGAATCATGTGACACTGGCTGCTGAAACAGACACTTGAAATTATTTAATAATATTTCTTAATATTACTGTTTTAACTGTATGTTTGATGAAGAAATGAAGCCTTGGCCACCATAAGAGACTTTTTTCAAAAACATTAAAAATATTACTGATCCCAAACTTTGTGCCCCTTCTTCATGTTACTTTATTACTTATATATTTTTTATTGTTTTATTATGTTAATGACAGCAGCGAGTGAAATTCCTTGTACATTTGGACTAAAATATTTTCTAAAATTTGTAAACATCCTGAAATAGGTCATGAATTTGCCTTTTTCCAAGCTAAAAAAGCACTTACCTTCTGCAAAGTGCATTGTGAAATCAGTAGAGCTGTTGTTTTTAACAAGCCAGGAACTAGAAAAAGCCAGATCAGAGTTCCCATGTTTGACCACATCTTGAAGCACAGGACTTAACAAAAGTAGCTGAACCAGGCAGGATTTAATAATGATCAGTCTACCATACCACCACAATTCTGACTGACAAACGTTTGAAGTTGATTGAAAATGTCCTGTTCATAGACCAATGTCTCACATTCTGCTTGTTTAGAAAAGTTAAACAAGAAAGGTTATTGATCAGCATGGAGAAGCCCCACTGAAGCACTGAGTTGATGAATGACAGACGATATTTGTTGACACACCATGATCTGTGTAGAAGGTAACAAGCTATGATGTGGTTGGCTCACTGTTGATGCCTGTTTTATTGATTTTTGTGACATTGCTTGAAAACTGGAGGAGAATTCTCATATATGAACAAATTAAAAAAAACAGTATGGAACATGAAGTTAAACTAGTCAATTGAGGGTGGACACTACATTAAATACATACATATTTGAAAAACCAATAGTCAATTTATGAAATTACTTGATAAATTGATCATATTCAGAAGCCGTTTAAACTTTCTGAGACAATGATTTTCAGTGTTGTCAAACATATCATTTTAATAATTAGAAATCTAGCCTTACTTTGAGGCATAATAATTAGTAATTAGGGTCCAAGCCCTGAAAGAGCGAAGCCCTACAGGTCATTGAAAACCTGAAATCTTTGTTACATTACATACTAGCATGTATATGTATGAACCACGGTACACATATAGATATCATCGAGCCAGACAACTTCCGAGCTGCAAGTCATAAGCTCCGCCCAACAGGAAGTCGGCTATTTAGGGCTGTTTAAAAAAAACCCCAAAAAAACAACTCTGGAATTTGATATACTCCTCAGAGTGAATTCATCCAATATCCACCAAACTCAGTCAGCATGAAGCCAACACATCGAGGATGCTAAATTGAGAGCAGATTTTTGATATCTCAGACGGTTTGGCCATGGAGTTGAAATGATTTTATGGTGAAAAAAGGATAACAGGAAGAGTGTTATAACTTTTGCATACTGTCATGATATTGAGCTGACAACATGATGATGAACTCAGAGTCTCTTTTATTTAACATATGCAGTTGTCAAACAAACTACTTACATCAGCATGGTAGTTATTATCACCTAGCCCAACACATAATCCTGAAACTTTGCAGGCTTTTACTTCTTTACCAGCAACGGTTCTTTTGCAGGTGGGTGTACGTGTGTATGGTATGATGGGAGGTGAGGTATTAGACCCATTCATAGAGTTTGTAGTTAAATCAGTCTCAAGAGAGGGTCCATCAGTTAATTCACTGTTTCCATGTATCTGTCTGTCAGGTGTTTCAGGTGTTTCTGTCGTCTCAGGAACACTCTGGATGTGTCTCCTGTTCTTTCCGATGAGAGATTGTACCTTCTTTTGTTTGTACAATGTATGACCTGAGTTCAGGAGCTTTTTCGACGACCGTTGCCAATGTTTTCCATCCTTTTTCTCCATCCAACTTGACTTTCACGCTTTGTCCTGGATGTAAGTCAGGTAAACTATGTGCTGAGTAGCGTCGGTTGTAGAAGTACTGGTAAGCCTGCTTGGTTTGTTTATCCTTCCTTCTGACTTGTTCATAGTCAATTGGACTTGGTAGAAGGTTCTTTGGCAGCATCGGAACTGTTGTTCTGATCTGGCGTCCATAAGTTGAGTTGGGCTTAGTCCAGTAGCACTGATAGTGTAGAACGATAACTCATAAGAGCTAGCCTTGGATCTGGCTGTCTGAGCATTCACTTGCAATAGCAACACTCCTTTCAGTGGCACCATTAGCCTACGGATAATGAGGGCTGGACATAGTGTGAGTGAAATTGTATGTCGTTTTAAACTCTGCAAACTCAGTGGCCATGAACTGAGTAGCATTGTCTGTCACAAGTTCATATGGGATCCCCCATCAAATAAACATGTTTTTCAGATGTGTGACCTATTGGCTTGTGATGGCTTGTAGTTGAGCAATCTCAATATCACGAGAATAATAGTCCACAACTATTCGGTATTTCTTGCCATTTAGTTTACAGATGTCAGCCACAATCTTTTGCCATGGACCGCTGGGAAGGGATGTAACCATCTTGGCAAAACTCACACGTCTCGACTATTTTTTGATGTTCTTGCCAATACCAGGCCACCATACCGACATGTTAGCTCTTTCCCTGCATTTAGAGAGACCTTGATGGCCTGTGTGAAGCTGACGTAACACCTCATGTCCCTGTGAACCTGGAATCACTATTCTGTCCTTATACAACAAAAGTCCTCCAACTTCAGAGAGATGAGCTCTGACAGTGTGAAACTCGTGGAGTGAGTGTGACAGTTGAGACATCTAACTGGGCCAGCCTTGGTGAATGTACTTACAAACTGACTGAAGATTTAAAGGCACACTATGCAGTTTCCGTTTTTCTCAAACAGTGACCCCTGGAGTACTTGTATTTAACGTTACTGTTGTAAATACCACTCACGCAGAGCCGTCTCTGCCAGTGGCGTCATGCCCATTCAAAGTGAGGGGGCACGTGCCCCCTCAGATTTTTCCTCCCTGATAATTTTTTTGTCACAACTTTATTCCTATTATTCTCCATAATATACCAGAGCCTATAACGACTCAAATGTATTCTTCTGGACGTGTAATAAATTGGTCAGCATCAGCCCGCCCCTTTTTCCTAATATTGTGTCTGTGTATATCAAATCTAGAGCGCTACGCGCGTAGCGCTCTAGAATCTTTGCTGTGTATGTTCAAGCAACTCACTCGTCTCGCACGTTGAGCTGGCAATGTTTTACAGATGGTCTTGAAGTGGTAAGTGGGCAAAGCAACAAATCGGCATTGAATTAGTTATCGGATGATATTAAAAGGTAGTGGGATTATTTGTGGTTGACCTGGAAATTTTAACTTGATCAAAAAGTTATGGATTTGATATTAGCCATTTTCAAATAAACGGGGTAGTGTTAACCTTATTCAGCACTGAAATCTGTCAAACTTCTTTCAAAGTCCTTCATCACATATTAATATTAAAATAACTTAATTTCAGAACACCACAAAGTCAGACCTCAGCACCTGTATGTACCTTTAATGTAAGATCGTTCTTAGGTCACATACCAATTTAAAATCATAACATAAAAACTGCAATGGTACTGTTTTTAAAATCATGTGTAGTAGGCCTAAGTGTACAGTAAGTGTGTGTGTAAACATGCTTTAATGAAGTAGACTTTAAAAGCTTTTGAATTTGAGCTTACAGTTCTTTCATCAACCTGTCTTTTACATAAACTTACAAAATAGATACTTTAACTTATAGTCCTCAGATAGAGGAGGGTTGCTGCTAGCTCCGTTAAGGTATTTTTGTCCCTCCCAAACTGCATTGAAATGGTATGTTTAGCAGCCAGAATTAAAAAAAATTCAGGGGGAGAAACCCCCTGACCCCTCCTAACATGATCCATATCACCCGTCAGAAAACAATTGCAACGTCTCAGATTGTGCCCCCCCAGAATTTTGGCTTGCATGACGCCCCTGGTCTCTGCACTCTTCCATGATTCACTTCTGAAATGCGTGCTAGTGTCTTCCATAGAGGCTGCTTCATATGTTGTTGATGTATGTGACGTTGTGCCGTAAAGCAAGGCGAAGCACTGCTACATGGGCGGAGTGATTTGCTCGCAACACCTGAGAAGTCCCGTGGTGAGGAGTAGAGAGTTCACTCAGAGTTGGAGTAAATCACTCCGCCGAAGTAGCAGTGCTTCACCTTCTGAGAATATAGTTCCCAGTATGTATACGGTTAGAAGATGGCTGTGTTTTATGTGACCTTGTTATTTGTACACGCTGTGACTTTTCAAATCACAACATGTAAATAGGAAAATGTTGGCGTTATTTTGTCACTAATTGGGAGCAGTATGCTAGCTAGAGCATTTACCTCCAGTCTTTGTGTCTTTGGGAGGGAGGCAAGGGACTCAGGAGGAGGACGGAGAGTAGGTGAAGGGCAGACCGAAGGCAAGAGGGACCAGGGTGGAGCAGACGGTGTAGGCGGCCATTCTTTAATGTCTGTATTTGATATCTTAATGCAGTAACAGTGCTTGCTTATTTAGCCCGGCTTCCAGAAATGAAATAGGGACTTGTTTTGTGTTTGAGAAAGGTCTTCAACGTGTTAAAACATATAGGGGTCATTGAAGCCAATAGTTTAAGGGACCATTTCTTTGTTAAAGCCTTACTTTCCAGTTAGACTAAAGTGTAGCTCCCCTTGAGAGAAAGAACGCATTATCTTGATGTTTTGAGAGGACTCTCCTGTTTATAGTTAGAGCCTGACCAAATCCAACCTTGAGGAAGCTGTGTGTGTGTGTTAGTCTTTTTGGTTACTGGTTAAGGAACCACTGGCATTATTGGAGATTGACTGAGTTGTTATTCTGGACATGCTGGCGCCCAGTTACCCAAATATGCGACCTGGAAGGTCACGACGTGCCTAACTTCAGTGTCCGAGTGTCAGCTGCCTAATCGATGGAGATATGCTTCCGTCTATCTGTATATGTGTGGAAAATTACTATGTTTATCTATTTCTTAGCCAATCAGAAACTGCAACCTAGTTTAGACCTTGGTGTAGGGTATAACTGATGTGATCTTTGAAAACTGTAAGCGGTGCAGCCTACTAACTCCTGTGTGAGTCTTGAAGCTGACTTCTGCTGATGAAATTGCAAACTATCTTCAGTAAAACTTTTCTTCAATTTATTATAATTATGACTCTGGGTCTTCTTTCAAACATTTGGTCCTTGGGTCCTAAACTGTTACCCCCTAACATTAAATAGGCCAACACAAACAAGCTAATGAACCCCAGAAGTGGGAGAAATCAAATTCTAATGAGTAGCAACAAAATTAATTCTACTACAGAAGGTGGGGCTACCTAGTGGCTGGGAGAATAATTACAGGTCAGCACCAACTAGAGGCTGGGAGAGTCATTACAAGCTGGAGCCTTACAGGAGCCCCTCCTCCAGGAACGGCTCCCGACGTTCCCTTAGCTGCGTTGTTTGCGGCGGTTGAACTCCCTGATGAGATCTGGATCTAGAATATCTTGAGCTGGCACCCAAGACCGGTCCTCCGGGCCATAACCCTCCCAATCCATGAGATACTGGGTTTACCCACGTGGCGAGAGTCCAGCAGTTGGTGCACAGTGTAGGCTGGCTGAGTTACTAGAGGGGGTTTCCTGGCTCGGACAAAGGATAATAGACAACAGGGGTCTTAATTTAAGATTAATTTAGGATTTGTTTTACAAATTCATATTACAAAAGCAAATCTCAAGTTGATTTAGAATTCTTATCTCTGTCCTGGTGAGTGATAGTCCAGTTCTACAGTGCTGGTTTGCATACCTCCGCTGTTGCTGAGTGGCTCTAGGGCTTCTCGTGCTCTCCGCCATTCCCATGGAGACCTCTGGACAAGTTGAGCAGCAGATGGTACATGGGCACTCAAAACATGGACATGCTTAAAGATGAGTGGTGTAGAGTGTTGTGTGCAAATTTAGCCCAGATCAAATGGGAGCTCCAAGCAGTCTGATTGCTAGAGACCAGGCATCTGAGAGTAGTTTCAATCTCCTGGTTGACCCTCTCTGTCTTTCCATTTGATTGGGGGGTGAAATCCAGAGAACAGGCTGATGGATGCCCCAATTAGGCATCTCTTACTTTGATGCCTTCTTGGTAAGAATGGTCAGGGGTTCTGCAATAGCACTGAATTTCCTAATGAACCTCCTATAAAAATGGGCAAATCCCAGAAAACGTTGGACCTCTTTGATGGAGCCTGGTTGGGGCCAGTTCAGAAACACCTGAATCTTGCCAGGATCCATCTGGACATTGAGATGGAGGGGTGTAGTGCACTGGCTTACCTTACCAGAGCCCAGGGGTCTCCTTTCCAATGTGGTATGGTCAGGGGTTCTTGAAGAGAGATGGGCTGAACTATCAGGTGTCTGGCCAAAGTAAAGTCCATAAACTTTCCAGCAGCCCCCGAATCAAGGAAGGCTAGAAGCTTGTGATGTTGGTTACCCCAATCCAGTTAAACCCCAGAAGCTGCTGGATGGGGGAAGGTGATAACTCTCGTCCCAGCCCCGCTCTTTTTGGACGAGAATTGTCTTTTTCCGTCAACTCGGGACAGTTGGACCTGAAGTGGTCTGGCTTTCCACAGTAAAAGCAGCCTTTCTCCTCCATGCATAATTCCTCTCGGCTTGCGACAGTCTGGCCCTTCCCAACTGTATGGGTTCCTCGAAATTCATGGGAAGTGGAGGGGATTCAATGGCACTGCTTGAAACTTGGGGCTCAGGCAGCCTGACCTCCCCACGGCATTCCCGTCTGTGCTCTCGAATGATTACAGGTCAGCACCAACTAGAGGCTGGGAGAGTCATTACAAGCTTGAGCCTTACAGGTGGGATATTGGGAAGGTGCAGAAACTCTGTAGTCAGTACACTTTTAATGTTGCTAGTGACATGGTTCAATCCATAAGAAGTCTAGAGATGGATACCGTGGAGCTTCAGACTTTAAATGGAGCCACAGCAAATCAAAACCAATTGTGGACTCTTAAAGGAAAAAAAAAAATAGCATTAGCAGATCTATTAGGTACAAGGTCTCATGGAAATGAGACATTCTAAAATGGATGCCCCATCCAAGTTCTTCAATTTGGAAGGGAAAAATGGCCAAAGTAAAATTATTCAGTGTTTACGGTCAGAAGAGGGTAAAGTTTTTACAGAGGTTTCTGACATTCGTAAAAGGGCTGCAGTTTTTATAAGGAGCTGTATGCCCGCAGTTTTGCTGTTGTCCACCCTGATGGCAATGTCAATAGCCACATTTCCACTGTCGGGCCAAAAAAGTTTTAATGACAAAATAAAGGCATAGATCCAGTTCAACTGACAACAATTTTTTAGATAATTAGATTAATAATTAGGTTTATGAAAAATATATATATAAAAAAAAACCTTAAGAAATCAGGACTTTCTGATTATTTAGCTGCAAATGATAACTTTGCACTCATATGATATTGACCTATGACATCCTATGACATAAAATTCATCTGAATATAAGTGATCTTATGGATGTGGCTGTTGTGGTTTGTGGTCACAGTGGCACCATCTGCTGCAGTAAATGTGGCATATTCAAATGACTTTGACATAGTAGTCCTGCATTTTAGTCCTGCAAATTTGCCTTATACAACATTAGGAGGATCAGGCCCTTCCTATCAGAGCATGCTACACAACTCCTTGTCCAAGCGCTTGTTCTATCCAGACTAGACTATTGTAATGCTCTCCTGGCTGGTCTTCCAGCTTGCACTGTTAAACCTCTGCAACTGATCCAGAATGCTGCAGCCAGAGTGGTCTTTAACGAGCCGAAGAGAGCACACATCACTCCTTTCCTCACAAAATTGCACTGGTTGCCAGTTGCCGCTCGCATCAAATTCAAGTCGCTGACCTACAGAACAACCACTGGCTCTGCTCCGTTTTACCTAAACTCATAACTTCAGACTTACGTGCCTTCCAGAAACTTGTGCTCTGCAAGTGAACGTCGTCTTGTGATGCCATCTCAAAGAGGCACAAAATCTCTTTCTCAGAAGAGAGAGCTGCTGAGTCAGTAGCCATTTTCAAGAAACGGCTGAAGACGCATCTTTTTCGGCAACACTTGATCCATTAATACTAACACTTTTACATGTACTGCGTTAGATTAAACTGGGAAGGGTCATAGCACTTGCATATTGTTGTCCTATTGTTAGTTTAACTGCTTCTATTGTTCTCATTTGTAAGTCGCTTTGGATAAAACATCTGCTAAATGAATAAATGTAAATGTAAATGAAGTTTGTCCGGTCTAGTTAATGCTAGTGTTGTGTTTCTTTGCCTACCTTTGTGTTTGCTCATGTGGATAAATAAATACTTTCTGAATTTGATCTTGATCCTCTGAATTTGGTCTTCATCGTGTGTTCTCTGAAACCTTGCGTGACAACCGAGTGTGTCTTAAGTCGGCTACATCTGAATCCTCAGATATTACCAATAAGACTCTACATTCTCTGAAATTCTTATTATTAAAGTTAATATTCATGAGGCTGATGAACAGATGTTTCACATACACACAAATAAACAAAAATGACCGTTTTTTCTAATACAGCATTTAATATTTTACACACACATAAGGTTGTCTTTAACATGTCAAGATGATTTTAATAACTGTATTAAATATAAATTAGCATTGTGACGTTGTGTTCTGCTTTTCTGTATAACAAATGTCTTTCTGTTCCCCTCCAACAGAACTCCCGAATTGAAAATGTTTTGCCAGTGTGTATTCCGTGTTTATGAAATAAAGAAAGTGAAAGTTCAACACAGCTCACTTGAGAGAACAGGCTAAAGAAATTATTATTCTGTACCTTTGTATTAACTGAAGTATCATTTAATTTCCAGTATATTAAACTGTCATTTAAACCGTTCCATGTCATCAGATTCACCCAAGTAGAAAAAAGAAAATTAACCACATACTGTATGTTGGTTACAACAACTTTCTTATAAAATGCCCTTTTAAAGTAACACCGATGAAAACAGCAGCAGCATCACAGTGCTTCAGAGCTGTATGATTTACAGGTTTCATTAGTGAACATTTTAGAATAAAAAGCCTAAAAAAAAAGTCATTTAGAAAAAATAAATGTGAAAGAATGCTTGTCCTTGTATGAAATCTTTGCAAAACAATCATGGGGGTGGAGCTTTAAGTCCCTCATCGGGAATCTGTTGATAAACCAGCTCATCAGGTTAATCAGTACAGACACCTTGAGTAAATGCACAAGAGCAGACAGAAAATGCTTAAAGATTCGTTATTGTTATAAAAAGTAGAGAACTGAGAAACTAAAAACTAAGAAAAAAAGAGATTGAGACTGAGAAAAGAGGAGTGACAGAAAGACATTGAAGCAAACTTCAAGAACTTCAGTCTATGACGCACAATGGAGACAGGAGAGGACTCAGATCGTCATGAGAGTGAGTTTTCGTAATGTCATACATTTAAAACAAATTTTAGCCAAACCTTATACAACAAACATACTTTTAGACAGATGATCTGACACAAAAGTCTTCAAAACCATCATAATTACATCTTTGAACAGAAACTTACATATGATGTCACTACATTGCTGTTCAAAAGCTGTTAGGTGGCATATCATATTTTATTCCCCAAAAGTACACATCAATATTGTAAGCTAAAACATTTTACTTCATACAGATGACAGACATTGATTTCAAGTTTCAAAGCTTTACAGTGTCCTTAGATGCACTGAATGTTAAGAGAAATGTTTATATGTACAAGTTTTCATTTTCACTCTGCAATGCTGGGAAACCTTGTCAAAATATGAAGGAATGTCATCTGATAGCTAATGCAAGTCAAAGTCCCACATTGACTATGTCTATGTACGTCTGAAAGGCTTTAAAAATAAAAACTAAAAACCACATGCACATGAAAAATGCTCAGTCTATATATTTAACTAGACATTTGAAATATGATGATCAATCTTAATTCATTTTCGCTGTTAACTTAAAGTGATAATTAATGATTCCTTCATTTTCTCTTGCAGATTGTCCAGCTCTTCCAGAAATAAAGGTCATTATAATAGGTAGTAAAGCAGAGTACAAATGCAATGCAGCAAATACTATTATTGGTAAGAAGGAGTGTAAAGTGGGAAAAGAGATAATTGAGAATAAGAAGATACACGGGACGAATCAGGGCAGGTCTGTCTCTTTAGTAATGACGCCAGGATGGTGGAAAAGCTTCACACTGGCTGAGAGTGCAAAATACATACAGATGGAGATTGTGCACAGTTTAAAACTGTGTCCTGATCCACATGCCTTCCTTTTAGTCATCAATCTACACACACCATTCACAGACATGCACCTAAACAGTGTGGTTGATCACATGGAGATTCTGGGTGAGCAGATCTGGAATCACACCATCGTTCTGCTCATGTATAACAACAAAGAGCAAAAACATGCAGATACAGAGCAGCTAATTGAGAGAGCCGGGAAACAGCTTGATATTGTAATAAAGAAGTGTGAAAATAGAGTTCATGTCTTCAATTATACTGACAGAAGGGGGATAAATGTAGAAAAGCTGTTTCATGAGATAGAAATCTTGGTAGCTAAGCATGAAGGACAATGCTTTCAAATTGACTGCCGATTGCTTGAGGATATGGAGGAAAAGAGAAGGACTGTGAAGAAACAAGCAGAGGAGAGAGAGAAAAAAACATTGCAAACCATGAATGAATATTTAACAGGTATTGTGTATATTAATTTTTTTTTAACAATTAATAGAAGATACAGAATTGTGTATGCAATATAACCAACTAAAAAAAAACATTCTGCAGAGAAAAGTTGTGATTTTCCAGAGTTAAGGATTGTCTTGATGGGTGGAAAAAATTCTGGGAAGACCTCAGTCATGAACATTATCCTGAAAAATAAACAAGACATCAGCTGGTCTAAAAAGTGTGTGATGAGTGAAGGAGAGGTTGACAATAGAAAAGTCATTTTAATTGACACTCCTGGATGGTGGCCATACGCGTCAGTACATGAGACACCAGAGTCAATCCAGCAGCAGATCAAGGCAAGTGCTAGTATGTGTCCACCAGGACCTCATGCAGTTTTGCTGGTTCTGCGGTCTGGTGCCGCCTTTAGTAAGGCACATAGGAGGTCTGTCAAGGAGCACATTAAACTCCTGGGTCGAAATGTCTGGAAATCCTGTATAGTGGTGTTCAGCGGGGGCGACTGGCTGGGGACCCCAACTATTGAAGAGCACATTGAGAGTGAAGGAGAGAATCTACAGTGGCTGATTAATAAATGTGGAAACAGGTATCACGTACTAAACAACATGGAGCAGAATGATGGAAAACAGGTCAGAGAGTTGATGGAGAAAGTGGAGATGATGGCCAGAGTGAACACTGAGCAGACACCTGTGGAAGAAGAAATGGTGGACATTGACAGTGGATGTGAATCTAACACGTCAGAATAAGACATGTTAGGGAGAAGAAGCGTCGATCTAGTTCCACCTGAGAGTAAGTAGCCTGACAAACTCCTTGTAGAACAATGATTTGATTACTGTCAGTCAATAGAACATTTTTATACAAGGTTTTATAAATATCGATTTTCTTCCTGTAGTGCGTATGGAAAATATCGACAATATGGACACGGAGTGTGACTACTGGCAATTACCAGACTTTTCAGAGGACATTTCGGAGCGTGTCAAACAAAACTAATATCACTGATGGCTTGAAGAAGAAAATACAGAAAACGGAAAGAGAAAAATATAGAAAACAATAACATTGCATGCAATCATATTTCATACTCATGATAATAATGAGAGCAAATTTACTTGCAAATTTGTTTTTCTTCAACACATCCCATAACTTTTAAAATATCGACCTCTACCAAATGGTTGTCACTTAAAGGTAAAAAATAAAAAAAATTACCAGAATTCATACACATACTATGAAAAGCAGAAAATATTAACTATAATACTAATTTATTTAAAAACATAATCAAAATAAAATATTTCTATATTTACTTCTATATTTTTGAAGTATGCCATTAAATATTTCAGGTTTTCATTTTAACACAGGACATTATATGTTTTCTTGTTTTTTAACTATAAACACAAATAAATAACACAAATAACTAAAAGTAACAAAACCAAAGACATTACATTCGTTCTGCATTCAAAAACTAAAAAAAATAAATAGCAAAAGATAGTAATATAATGGCATTTTAGGCTTTTATGTTTCAAGAAACATGCCGTCAAGTGTGGCATAGCAACAGGATTTGTTTTTTTATATCATAATTTATGATCAAAACCTTTTCTAATCTTGACAAAACACATATTGTCAGAAAGGTCCGAGTCTCAAGGTTCCATATTTTGTGACAGATGTGATATTTGGACGATACAATTAAATTCAATGGAATGTATGTCACCCGGTGGCTATTTTTGGTAATACGCCTATACAAAATCTCATGGGAACTTCAATTTTTGTGATATCAACTTCAAATTTGGAACACTACTTAGATATATGGCTTTGATTTTATAGTAATTTTATAGTAAAAAAATATTTTGTAAAATGTAATATATGTAAAATATTGTAAATATCAGCTCAACCTGACAGTTCTACTCATATTGCTGTAATTATAATCACTATTATACAAAGTTATTGTGACTGATAATATACATGAGTTTGTAGCTTTTTACTCCAATACTGGAGTGCTAGAAATGTATTTTATTTGCTCTTTCATTTTTCATTTTCACAACAAAGCTTGATTGTATTCTGCAAAATCTACAAACTTATTTATTTGCATAATGCCTATCATGACTGTTTCTTCATCCATCATGATTCACATTCTCAATTAACTGTTCTAATATTTATTATTGTCTGTTTTATTCAGTCCCATTCAATTATTTTGCCCTGATGTATCTGAATCTGCTCAAATGAATAAAATAATTGCTATGAACAAAAACATACCTTGAGTAAGGGAATGAGTTTATGCACATGTCCAATAGTGTCCTAATATCACCAATAAGACTGGACATTTTCTGAAACCCTCATAACTTTTTAAAGGAAATTTTCATGAGGCTGAATAACCAGAACGGTAAGACAATCAAAACAAAGACAGATGTATCAAATACACAAGAACAAACAGAAAATTACTCTCAGATCCTTTCCTTTTATTTTATATATTATGGTGGTTGTGTCTAACATGCCACGGTGATTCTATTAACTGCAATATTACTATTCCATTATTATTATATTTGTTTTTTTTACTAGTAATTTATTTTTCTGTTTAACAAAAACAGTGTAGAAAAGAAATAGTGACAAAGTTTGTCTTTTCTATCTCAGTAATGATGGGGTGGTGTTTGTACTTTAGATTAAGAAATTGATGAACCGGAACATCAAGTTAACCAGTTCATACACACATTTAGAAACATGCACAGAAAATATTTTAAATCATTTTCTTAATGTATTACACCGTGAAAGATGAAGGAAAGGTGAAAGAAAAATACTTTTTTCAGAAGACATTTCACATAAAATCAAGATCACTGATTGCTTGCAGAGGTACAGTAAACAGAGGTAGAAAAATAAAGAAAGCAAGAGCATTGCATGCAATAATATTTCATTATATACATAGGCTACATCAAAGTTCTTAGAGCAGGATGGTAACTCATTTACTTGCAAATTTAAGTTTTGTTTTAAATTGTAAATATGGGCTTGACTTGTTAACTTTACTATTTATACCATCAGCTCAACCTCATAACAGATCTTCTCCTTGTTTCTTCTATTGTTTATATTGGTAATAATCACCCTGGAGCAATCTAGGGTTATGTGTCTAGTGTACACTGTCAGAAATAGGGGTACAGCAGGAGTCCATTTCTGTCCCCCAAGGTACATATATGTACCTTTTTGAGGGTCAAAAGGGTACATATATGTCCCCAAGCATTAAAAGGTACAAATATATACCGTTTCTTTTAAAGGTTAAGGTACAATATCAAAAGACAGCCTCTCGAAGTAGGTTTTTTTTTTTTTGTAAAAAAAAAGAAGGTTTTTTTTAAGGTTTTAATGAAACCTTAATCATTTAAGGTAGATGTTAGCTTATCACTATATTGCCTTGAAATAAAGGAAATAAAAGTTTTGTAAGTCAATTTACTTATATTAAATCATTATAACACAGCAAAAACTCCTGTGTTAAATGAACTCTCCTGGGAGTTTATTTGGCTCCAGACTCAAGAGTGTTAAAGTGTTCAAATATGAATGTTAAATTAACAATCAAGATTGTTAAAGTTAATGAGCTAATTAAGTGATTCATTGAGTGATGATTGAGCATTATTGAAGACACCTGATGTTAACAAGCAGAATCACTGAAGGAGAAAATATGATTTTTAAGACACCGTTATGGTGATCAGTGTTTGCTTTAGTTGGGCTCTTGACCATTTAACTGTTAACTTTATATTTTGTTTGGCTGTTGTATCTGAGTTATAACGGCTAGATGAACAAAGAGAAAAGTTGATCAGGTGGTGTTGGTTATGTTTTGACATAATCATAATTTGACCTGAATCAATTCATTTAAAGTCTAATCTCTGACTTAAACGTATATTGTTGATTACAGCATAACTGTGATTCTACAGCATAAAATCCAGAATTTTTTAAATAATCTAAAGGATTTCTTAAAAGTTGTTCTGATAAAACAAATCTTTCTTTTAGGCACACACAGACTTCAAGAATCAGTGTATGAATCTCAACAATGGTGACAAACAGAATATTCAATTAGGGAAAGGAAATTAGTAAGACAATTCAGATCATAATTTATTCATACCGCAATGCATGATGGGAGCCATGAATGAGTTTTGATTGGTGGCACCCAGAATGCACTGCAACATGCTTTATTATTGTCACCATTGTTGAGATTCATAGGCTGATTATTGATGTCAGTGTTTCTTCATAAAGTATTTTTAAAAGTCTTTTGATCAGAACAACTTTTACGAATTTTTGGATTATATTGAAAATGCTGAAAATCATTTGCTGTAGAATCACAGTGTTGCTGTAATCAATAATATACATTTAAGTCAGAGATTAGATTCTAAATGAGTTCAGTGATTCAGGCAAATTATAATTATGTCAAAACATAACCAACACCACCTGATCAACTTTTCTCTTTGTTCATCTGGCAGTTATAACTCAGATACAACAGCCAAACAAAATCTAAATTGAATGATTTAAGGGTCAAGAGCCCAACTAAAGCAAACACGGATCACCATAACGGTGTCTTAAAAAATTATATTTTCTCCTTCAGTGATTCTGCTTGTTAACATCAGGTGTCTTCAATAATGGTCAATCATCACTCAATTAATCACTTAATTATATCATTAACTTTAAGACTCTTTAGTGTTAATTTAACACTCATATTTTAACACTTTAACTGGAGTCATATAAACTCCCAGAAGAGTTCAATTAACACTGGAGTTTTTGCTGTTGGACCTCAAGGTACATATATGTAACTTTTTGAGGATCAAAAAGCATTAAAGTTACATATATGTACCGTTTCTTTTGAAGTTTAAGGTTCAATATTGTACCCTTGAGGGTACAGCCCCAGTGACAAGCCATTGTACCCCTAAAGGTACAATTATGTACTTTATTTTCTGAGAGTGTATGTAGAGCCAGCCCTGATTGGCTGCTTGAATCTCCATTTAAAAGAACGTCCAGTTTGCGGTCTTTCTTTCTTTTGGCCATCGGTGGAGAAGAAGTCATAGCACGGTTACTCATGGTTCTTACAGGGCTTTCAACCGAGGAGGTCCTTCAGAAAATATCAGAAGCAGGCATAGAAGTAACCGGCGTCGAGATGAAAGGAGATGAAGTGGACTTTCAGGCAAATGACACTTATTCAGATGATAATACACTGTCATTGACATTGAGTTTAAAATGAAATGTTGGAAAATGTGAAAATGAAAAGGATTTAATAAATTCTGATTTTAATTCAGCGTGCGTGTAATATATATATATATATATATATATATATATATATATATATATATATATATATATATATATATATATATAAATCTCATTATAGTCAATGATTGTACCCTGTCAAAGCCAATTTTGTACCATTTTTGAAGGGTCCATTTTTGTACGGTTAAATAAAGGTACAAAATTGTCACCACAGGTACAAGACTGGTCTCTTAAGGTACAAATCACAAGGGTACAAATATGTACCCTATACCAAGGGTACAATATTGTACCCTTGAGGGTACAGCCCCAGTGACAAGCCATTGTACCCCTAAAGGTACAATTATGTACTTTATTTTCTGAGAGTGTAAGACCAAAATGCTAATAAGCAATCTCTAAAGACAGTGTCACATTAACGAGTTCCAGGTCCAAATGCAAGTTACTCAAGTTTATTAGACAGAAGATACTCAGATCAGACAAGATGCAGGAGACTGATGAAACTTGACAGACGAAACCATAAAGGAATACTCAGGGTGCACTACAAAAGACTGGTCGATGTGAATTCCCGAACTGGTAATCCAGTGCCACATGGGACTCAGAGGAGAACGCGGGGAACAAACACAGCAGGCAGCTCAGACGAGGTAACTGGCAACAAGAACAAGACATAAGTGACGAACCGACACCCAGCATTACTCTCTCCAGCTAGATATAGGCAGTAACTAGCTGCAGCTGAAGTGACTGATTGGAGTGATGAGCTGGTCACTAGGCAACAAACAAGCAACACACATAAACCCCACACCTAACACACACCAACAGATCCACAAAATGAACACAAGGATTTGAATTCTCCTGTACGCCGGAGGAAGTTTGAGGCGGACTGTCACTGGACTAATGATCTTGGTGACAGTGAACGGGACGATGAATTTGGGAGCTAGCTTATTGGACACGGAGCGGAGCGGAATGTTCTTGGTGGAAAGCCACACTTTTTGACCCATGACGTATACGGGAGGCTTTGACCGGTGGCGATCGGCCTTAGCCTTAGTGCGCGCCCCCACCTGGAGCAGAGTCTCACGGGCGGACACCTGCGGTGACACCTCTGGACAAACGCGTGAGCAGAGGGGACCGCGACTTCGGATTCCAGACTGGGAAAGATAGGTGGCTGCACTACACTGTAACCTACACTACACTCAAATGGAGATAGGCCCGTGGATGACACTGGTAATGAGTTATGTGCGTACTCCACCCACGAGAGTTTCTGGCTCCAGGAGGAAGGATTCTGAGAGACCTAACATCGCAACACTCTTTCTAAATCTTGGTTGGCACGCTCGGTCTGGCCGTTGCTCTGAGGATGAAAACCAGAAGAAAGACTGACACTTGCCCCCAGTAAACGACAAAACTCTCTCCAAAATTTGGAAATAAATTGGGGACCCCTGTCAGAAACCACATCCATCGGGAGGCCATGTAAACGAAAGACATGATTTATGATGGCAACCGCTGTCTTCTTGGCAGACGGTAATTTGGGCAAGGGAATGAAATGAGCCGCCTTCGAGAACCGGTCCACTACGGTCAAAACAACCGTATTGCCCTGGGAGGGCGGGAGGGCAGTGACAAAATCTAGCGCAATGTGGGACCAGGGTCTCGAAGGGACAGACAGCGGTTGGAGTAACCCATCCGGTGGGCGATTGGAAGTCTTACCACGAGCACAGACTGAACATGCCAAAACAAAACTTCGAATGTCACGAGCCATGGAAGGCCACCAGAATCATTGCTTGACCAAAAAACTGGTGCGATTGACTCCTGGATGACATGCTACGTTGGAACAATGACCCCACTGAATCACGTTGGACCGTAACTGCTCCGGCACGAATAAACGACTCGGTGGACACTCGGGCGGAGGCGTTACCCCTTCTAAGGCCGAACGGACCTTCGACTCGATCTCCCATACGAATGTGGAGACAATGAGTCTCTCAGGAAAAATGCACTCGGGAGTGGACGGGCGAACGGAACGGTCAAAAATTTGAGATAAAGCATCGGGTTTGATGTTCTTAGAACCCGGATGATACGATAGTACAAAGTCAAAACGTCCAAAAAAAAGTGCCCACCGAGCCTGCCTGGAGTTAAGTCGTTTAGCAGATCTGATATATTCAAGGTTCTTATGATCGGTCCAGACGATAAAAGGTACCCCCGAACCCTCTAGCCAATGGCACCACTCTTCCAACGCTAGCTTGACTGCCAGTAATTCTCTGTTACCAATGTCATAATTACACTCAGCAGACGATAAACGATGAGAAAAAAAAACGCGCAAGGGTGCATCTTATCATCCGTGGGTGAGCGCTGGGAAAGAACCGCTCCTACCCCCACCTCTGATGCGTCGACCTCCACCACAAACTGACGTGAAGGATCAGGGGCTACAAGAATGGGAGCTGAAACGAAACGGCTCTTGAGGTTGGTAAATGCAGCCTCAGCTGCACCAGACCACCTGAACGTCGCTTTGGTGGAGGTCAAGGCAGTCAGAGGAGCGGCTAGTTGGCTGAAATTGCGAATGAAACGCCGGTAAAAATTGGCGAACCCCAGAAACCTCTGTAGGGCCTTACGGGAATCTGGAGTTGGCCAATCCACCACAGCCTTAACCTTGTCAGGATCCATGCACACACCCTCGGAGGAGATGATATAACCCAGAAAAGGAACCGACTGTGCATGGAACGAACATTTATCTGCCTTGACAAAAAGCCCATTCTCTAACAACCTCTGGAGCACTCGTCTGACGTGCTGAACGTGTTCCTGAAGAGAAGAAGAAAATATCAATATGTCATCCAGGTAAACATATATGAACTGATCTACCATATCTCTCAGCACGTCATTCACGAGTGCCTGGAAAACTGCGGGGGAGTTGGACAGCCCGAAAGGCATAACCAAATATTCAAAGTGCCCCCTGGGGGTGTTAAAAGCAGTCTTCCATTCATCCCCCTTCCTTATGCGAACCAAATGATAAGCGTTACGTAAGTCCAATTTTGTGAAGATGGATGCTCCCTGCAACCGCTCGAAGGCTGAAGACATCAACGGCAAAGGATAAGTATTCTTTACCGTGATGTTCAACCCTCGGTAGTCAATACACGGTCGCAGAGAACCATCCACACCACAAAAAAGAACCCTGCCCCCGCTGGAGAAGAGGAAGGACAGATGAACCCAGATGTCAGAGAATCAGAAATATATTTCTCCATGGCCTCCCTTTCTGGGGCAGAAAGTGAGTATAACTTGCCTTTAGGCGGAGACATACCTGGCAGTAAATCTATAGCACAGTCATAGGGACGATGCGGAGGGAGAGAAGCAGCCCGAGACTTACTGAACACTCCCTTCAGGTCCAGATACTCCGAAGGCACGTTAGACAAATCCATGTGTTCATCCTGAAACACAGAACAAGACACAGAAGAACACACAGACAACAAACAAGTGGCATGACAAAATTCACTCCAAGAGAAAACCGAATTCATACACCAGTTTATATGAGGATTATGGAGCGCCAGCCAGGGGTGTCCCAGGACCACAGGAGCAGAAGGAGAGTCGATCAAAAGAAAGTCAATATCCTCAGAATGATTGCCTGAGGTGACGAGTCTTACGGTAGCAGTGGAATGTGTGACTGAAGGTAATAGTTGACCATTAAGTGCAATGACCGAGATAGGTTGAGAGAGTGTCATCACCGGTATCATAAGCTTATGAGCCAGGTTAATGTCTAAAAAATTACCCTCCGCTCCTGAGTCAACCAGAGCCTCACAATCAAAACTCTGAGAAGGTAATCTCAAACTCACAGAAAGGTGAGTAGCTGAAAAAGAGGATTTAGTCAATGTAGTTCCACCCGTCAGTAACTTCTTACCTACTGGCGGGTGCTGGCTTTTACCGGACACTGCAAAGCGATGTGACCGGCGGCTCCACAATACAGACACAGTCCCCTCTCTCTTCTTCTTTGTTTCTCTTGTTGCGATAGACGGGATCTGCCCATTTGCATGGGTTCAGGATCTGGAAAAGACAGTTTCACCAGGAGAAAAAGGTACCTTACTCTGTGCACTGGCAGGCCACTCTCGCTGTGTCCGTGGACCCCGTCGCCGTAGTCTCATATCCACCTGAATAGCCAGATCTATAAGTTTATCCACCCCCGCGGGTAAATCCAAAGAGTAAATTTCATCCTTTATGGTTTCAGAAAGTTTCAAAAACATATCCCATTGAGCCTCTGAATTCCAGCCACACTCCGCAGCTAATGTGCGAAATTCAATCGAATAGTCCGTTACAGTACGATCTCCCTGACGCAGTTCCGCGAGAAGTCACGCCACGTCTCTACCGGAAGCAGCGCGATCAAAGACCTTTCTGAGCTCATGGGAGAATGTCTCAAACGAAGCACAGCACGCAAGTTTCTGTTCCCACACAGTAGTTCCCCAACTGGCTGCTCGACCCGAGAGCAGGGTTATAACAAAGGCCACCATGGCCTCCTCCGTAGGAAATGACGAAGGTTGAAGAGAGATGTACAGAGAACATTTGGCTAAAAACGAGCGACATAACTGGGGCTCACCAGAGTAGAATGCTGGAGGTGGAAGACGGGGTTCAGTGGCACGAATGGTCTGACTCTGAGCGGCAAAAGCAGATGGGATGGCGGTGACTTGTTGTTGCACGGACGCAGTCTCAGTCCTTAGTTGTTGTAGCTGGGTCGTTAGTTCGGAGACTTGGGTCACCAGCGCCTGAACAGCGCGACCCGTTGCTATCGTCTGTTCCTCCTGTTGTTGCATGCGAATATCACTCTTTGACAGGATTGCGCTCAATTCGGACGCACTTGCTGGTTCCATGATGTTTGGTCGGTTTGTTCTGTCACAATAACGAGTTCCAGATCCAAATGCAAGTTACTCAAGTTTATTAGACAGAGAAGATACTCAGATCAAACAAGATGCAGGAGACTGATGAAACTTGACAGACGAAACCATAAAGGAATACTCAGGGTGCACTACAAGAGACTGATCGATGTGAATTCCCGAACTGGTAATCCAGCGCCACATGGGACTCAGAGGAGAACGCGGGGAACAAACACAGCAGGCAGCTCAGACGAGGTAACTGGCAACAAGAACAAGACATAAGTGACGAACACTTTACTCTCTCCAGCTAGATATAGGCAGTAACTAGCTGCAGCTGAAGTGACTGATTGGAGTGATGAGCTGGTCACTAGGCAACAAACAAGCAAGTGAGCAACACACATAAACCCCACACCTAACACACACCAACAGATCCACAAAATGAACACAAGGATTTGTGAACCGTGACAGACAGTTTTTGAGTTCATCTACTCTACATCCAATCTGTTGCCATAAATGTATATTGTGATTGACAATACCTTGTGTGTATGTGATTTGGTATCTACAAACTTACTTATTTGCAAAATGCCTGTCATCACACTTCATGATTTGCATGTTCTGTGCCATGATGACACTACATTTGTTAACTCTTTGCTGTTCTAATTAGGGCGCAAACACTGAAAGGGAGAAGGCACTATTGTTTTCCATAGGTAAATTTTTTTCAACATTTCGGGCACTTGGGCAATAAATTTATGTAGAAAAAAGCAAACAGGAAGCATGTTATAACTATAGCTGTGTGAAACCAGGGGGGTAATCCAGCACCCGGAAAGCGTACCATCCCCGGGGGCCGCCATTGGCTAACAAACCATCACCTGCTGTTAGCATTCCATTGACTCCCATTCATTTTGGCGTCACTTTGACAGCGAATAACTTTACATCTGAGGCGTTTAAAGACTCTATTTGTCCATTGTTTATTTCTAAAGAAACACGACAATGTATAAAAGGCTCCATTACCTTGTATCTTACGTTATGGCCCCGTAGAAGCAGTTTTTGTAAAAATAGGCTAACGATTGCGTCATAACCACGCGACTCTCTGGAAATGACCGTATAGACAGGAGGAGAAGCTCGCAGTCAATCGGGGGGACGTGGAGGCATAAAGTCCGATAAAGTCAAGGGAGAAGCCTATAGAGAGTCATAAAGTTGCTCCTGCTGCTAGCTCATGGACAGCTCCTACTCACGCTCTCCGTCTCTGCAAGATTCAGAAGGGAATGATTCAGATTTCTCTCTGCACAGCTACTAGAAGACTTACAACTGTCAGACAGGTTGCTCACGTCACATCTACGTCATCAAGCTCAGTTTGAGTCTGCGCAGTACGCTCAGCCATCAGGAAGTGAGTGCTTCTAATTTGCTTCACTTTTCTCCGTTGAAGTCTATGGGATCGCTGTGTCCATTTCTTTTACTGTCTATGGTGTGAAATGGGCATGTAGTAGTGCCACCTTCTGACTAAAGTTGGGGGTTAGTTTTACCTAGTCACCAAACTCACTATATATGTTGTTTTCATCGAGCCAGACAACTTTCTAATTTACAGTAATTAGCTCCGACTAACAGGAAGTCAGATATCTGTGTTTGAATGTGGATTTTATGGATCAAGCTGTTAAATTTTAAGTAGGCTATGCTCCAAGGGGCGTCATACAATTCACACCAAACTTTCTCAACATGATGCCAATATACTGAAGATGCTAAATTGCGATCAGGTATTGATATCTTGAATGTTGTTGGTGACAAGGGATTAGATATGACAAACAGGGGAAGTGTCTCATATTGTCACAACACAGGAGACAGACAGGTATTAAAGTGCAAACTGTTTATTAAGCAGAGTGGTGGTGAAACAGCAGGAACGAGACTGGAGACTAGAGACTGGAGACGAGACTTGTGACGTGTGGCTGACTCTGTGACACATATCTTCTAAATAATAAATCATGCATTTATTTCTAAAAGTAAAAAACTTTTTATTATTTTTTATATAATTAATGCATTGTGTGCAAGTACAAATATGCAGATTTCATATGTGGTTGAAAGAAAGAAATAAAATAAAATAAAATGTAATGCATAGTTAACCACTTGATGGCAGCATAGGCCTATATTGTTGCTGAGAACAGATATACAGTTTTTTACAATCACTTTGTTACTATTTTCAGAACCTTGATGTCATTTTTCACAACTCTAGACACAAAACTCACAACCAATGATCAAAATGCACATTTTTCAAAACTCTAACCCTTTTCTCAATTGCTTGGATACAATACACATACAACTTAGATCATTTGTTCATTCAACAAAAATCACCTGTTCAATATGACACAACTTAACATCAAAGTACTACTATTTCAAAAGGCAATTCACACATTACATTTCAAATGAGTGTCTATTCATTTCCTTACAATGATATAACTATCAATTGATACAACTGCTCAAAATGATAAGTAACTGTTGCATTATTCATACTATTATGCATTATTCTAATACTAATGAATGATATTAATGAATGGATACTGTTGCAAATTCATATATTTGGATGAGGCAGGTTTTAATCTGGCCAAGACAAGGAGGACAGGTCGGAATTTCATTGGCCAGCGGGCAACCATCCAAGTACCTGGACAACGTGGGGCCAACATTACCATGTGTGCGGCTATATCAGAAGATGGTGTGCCATACCCATCCAGTCTCTACCACCAGAGGTCATACGCTCCTCACATGGAGCACCAATGCCAGAGAAGATCTCAGAGAGGAGAGATCCTAAAAACCCTGAGCTGCTGAGGCAGAAGAATATCCAAAAGGGAGTGTCTGTGCCTGCCAAGACCCCACAGAGAACATTTGCTCCACCATGTTCCCCACAGCAACCACCCAGTTCTCCCGAGGGAGCTCCCATGTCCAGATGGAGTAAGAGTCTATGGAGCACAGAAGCTTCTGTAAGTCCCTTATATCCATAGTTCGAATTACAGGGGGTACTGGGGGGTACTATACCCCCCAAAGGGACAGAAATATCAGTTTTTGGGGGGTCAGATAATTTTTCTGATATTGTGAAAAAATATAATTACAGTTACAATACAAGTCAACTCCTATTTTCACTGTAGGAACATTTTAATGTAAAGCGATTTCAGACACCCATATTGTGGACTGTACCATTTTTAACCACCGTGGTTAGAAGCAACGGAGATAGAGAACAACTTCAACTTCTCAAGCAAGTGTCAACGGTGAATGACAAAACGCTTGTTTCATAAAGTATCATTCTTTTCAACATTCCTTATTTGTATATTCAAAAATATTTAAAATAATCTAATTTAATACAGTTATAATTTTTCAATGTAAATTATTTAATTTTATTGGTAACAGCCTAGTGTCTAATTATTTTAATTGAATATATTTATCAAATTTAAGAATTTGAAATGAAAGATGGATCATACATTTAATAAAATTAGGGGAAAATGCCCTTTATTCAAAAATATTTAAAATAATCTAATTTAATACAGTTATAATTTTTCAATGTAAATTATTTAATTTTATTGGTAACAGCCTAGTGTCTAATTATTTTAATTGAATATATTTATCAAATTTAAGAATTTGAAATGAAAGATGGAGCATACATTTAATAAAATTAGGGGAAAATGCCCTTTATAAAGGTACAAAAAATTATTCTGAGTGTTTTCAAACAGTGATGTAATGAAACATTGACAATTTAAGCTTGAAGGGAGTAAAGCCTCTGTTTAGGCTATTAAGGAAATGTAATTTTGCCAAAAGAAGAACTTTTATTTTAAATAAATGTTCATTTTAAATCAGCCTACTTCAGTGTGATATGTTACCATATTATCATGCTTAACACTAAGAATTTGAATAATTGTAATGTGATGATCAGATGCAGATATCTAAATCAAAGAATATAGGCGGTTTGCGGGTGGATTATTTATTTTTAACAGCGGATTTGGGTGACTCAAAGTGCACCAGATTAATGAATTTATCTTTAAAATGTACAAAATTTTCTTCCGGGGGGGGCATTCAGGGGCTTCCCCCCGGACCCCCCTAGAGGTACCAAGCTCCACCAACAAAAAAATGTGGGAAACACATTAGGCTATATGATGATCTACAAAAAAATACAAATTTAATTATCTTATTATTAAAATACATTATTAGGATTTTACCACCTCCGCCTCGTTTTGAGCCAGGGGAAACCCTGAAATAGGCAATAGGCTTCTTGTAAAGGTATTACTTTTACTAGTAATTAGAATGGTATTTCAGTGCACTTAACTTCTAACTTTTGGGAGTTGATCAAAACAGTTCTCTTTTGGATATATAATAACAATGAGATATTCTGTAGCCTACTGATTATCAGTTTGTCGCATGTTTAGACCTTGCACAACACATGTTGCACTTGGCGATCACGGTGGGGATTGATATGGTAGTGGACCATGATGGTCATAGAAGAAGTGAAGGGGCAGTACCCCCCAATTATGGTGGGGTAATTCGCACTCTGCTTATATCTCTTGTTTGTTTTTTTTAAACTTATTTTTAAAATGTATTCAAACAAGTAAACACTGTCTTTAAATATATGCTACTATGTTTTCTAGATCCTCAGTTTAAAATCCTTTTATATTTCAAAATGATAAAAAAAAGATACGCCTTTAGATTTAGTCTAAGAAGCACCCATGAAACCTGCCCAGCATTGCATGATTATATCTGTTCCTTCAACAGGACAGTGCAGGTGTGTGTCAGGCACCTCCACAAAAACTGTGTGTGGAACTGAGGCGCTACAACCATCCAGTCCCTCAGATAACCACTTCAGAACCGAACCGGAGAACTCGGAACAGACTTCAGCCCAGGTCCCAGCCGACCCAGAAAAGAGCATTGGTAACTTAGACCCTCCTATCTCGCAATTTTACTTAGATTTGGAAACTAAATACTTTAATAATTTAATCTGGGATGCGAATCATATCCTTTTCAATTCAGACGCCTCATATTGAAATGGTAGAAGCAATTTTTCTTTAGGTTTTCTTTAAGAATCACTCATTAAATCTGGTCAGAGTTACATGATTATGTCTGTTCCTTCAACAGGACAGTGCAGGAGTGGACGGAAAAGTCAACAACCAACGGGCGGATCCAGGCAGCTTTGACCAAATTGACCATTTATGTAGCATATTTGCAAAATATTGTGTAATTTCAAATATTTAATTGTAACTGTACATGCCTTATATGAATGCATGTACACATGAATAAAGGTTTTCAAGCGGTGAGTACCTCATCCAATTAATAATTTGTCTTTCAATTCATTTTACTTGAATTAAATTCTACAATTACAATTCTATTAATTTATTTGTTTTATTTTTCAGGTAATATGTTTTTCATTCATTTCATTTCATTGTTAAATAATGAACAATGGCCAGAACACACAGTAGTGACAGAATAAAACCCTGGCAAAGCGTACACTCAAAAAAAAAATTGTGTCTAAACATAAGATTTATGTATTTGAATTGCATGTAAAATTTTCATGCATTTGGATTACATAGTTTTAACATAAACCAATCAATAATCTGAATGTGATTCATATTTTTAAGTCATATATAAATGAAACAGATAAGATTTATGTAATTGTATTAATAAACTGAATGTGATTTATATTTGTCAGTCATACGTAAATGAAACAGGTAAGATTTATGTAATAGTACACAGAAAAACGCCCATGTTAAATTAACACTGTTCAGTGTTCATATGTGTACACACTACAGAGTTAAAGCGGTGTTGAAGTTAATGAGATAATTAAGTGATGATTGAGCATTAATTATGAACACCTGCTGTTAACAAGCAGAATCACTGAAGGAAAGAGAAACACAAGAACTACAACTGACTTCAGCCACAGCCTCAGATGAAATCAACTGAAGAGAAAAGAAGACATTAAGGCCCCGTTTACACGTACATGGTTATTTTGAAAAACGGAGACATTTCCCTTCGTTTGCACCCTTCGTTTACACGCAAACGGAGGATTCGCCAATGAAACCGATTCTTTCTAAAAACTCCGGCCAGAGTGGAGATTTTGAAGTTTTAGGCAGCGACGTCACAGAATGTGACTATTTTCGGGATTCTGATTGGCTAAGGTGGGCTTGAGCTTCTCGTTACACTGCCACCTACTGGTTTGGCATGCTCTTGACAGCATATACACAGGTTCGTGTGCACGATGTTATTTTTGAAAACGAAGAGGGGAGAAATGTCCGTTTATGAAAATAGCCATCCACGTGTAAACGTAGCCTAAATCTGTGAAGATCTCAGCAGAGGAGGATTAAACAACTCAAACAGCATTACCAGCTTCACTTATTACTAACCAGACTGACTTTATTTCATTTCCGTTTGAATGAAAACAATAGGTGTATTTTAAAGTCACCATGATGGTGGTTAGCGTTTGCTTTAGTTGGACTCTTGACCCTTGACTCTTTAGTATAAAATTTTCTCTGGCTGCTATAATTATGTGTTTATAAAACACGTTTATTGCAGCAAAAAAGCCAAGAGAAAAAGAGATCAGGTGATGTTGGCTGTTTATTGATGATGATGACGACAAAGTCATCATCATGTAATTGCCTGATTCACTGATCTTGTTCAGTATCTAATGCTTTGATTATATAGGACTTGTGTTTTTTTATATATTGTTTTATTCATAACAGAAGCCATTTGATTTTACAGCATGAAATCTAACAGTGTTGTTTATCAAACAATATACTTTTTTTTTTTTTTTATAGTTTTAGTGCACAAAAACCTTTCATCTATGGCATTACTTAGACTCACACAGACATCAAGAAACAGCATATGAATCTCAACAATGGTGACAAAAGCGACAAAAAATCCTGATGCATAATTTATTAATGCCGCAATGCATACTGGGAGATATGGGTGAGTTTTGATTGGTGGTACCCAGTATACACTGCAGCATGAAGCATTTCATTGATTGTCACCATTGTTGAGAGTCATACACTGATTATTTATGTCTAAGTAATAATGTAGAAGAGAAAGTTTAAGAGAAAGAGAAACATTTAACTAAATGTTTTTAAATTCTTTATATTATTTGATTAACTGTTGGATCTAATGCTGTCAGGTCACACAGCTACTATAATAAATAAAACAAAATCACATAATCCCAATAATCAAAGCATTAGACACTGAAAAAGATAAGTGATTCAGGCCACAATATGATGATTTTACCTTCATCAACAAACAGCCAACATCACCTGATCTCATTTTCTCTTGGCTTTTTCGCTGCAACAAATGTGTTTTATAAACACATAATTATAGCAGCCAGAAAAAAATTTACATTAAAGAGTCAAGGGTCAAGAGTCCAACTAAAGCAAATGCTAACCACCATCATGGTGACTTTAAAATACAACTATTGATTTCATTCAAACGGAAATGAAATAAAGTCAGTCTGGTTAGTAATAAGTGAAGCTGGTAATGCTGTTTGAGTTGTTTAATCCTCCTCTGCTGAGATCTTCACAGATTTAATGTCTTCTTTTCTCTTCAGTTGATTTCATCTAAGGCTGTGGCTGAAGTCAGTTGTAGTTCTTGTGTTTCTCTTTCCTTCAGTGATTCTGCTTGTTAACAGCAGGTGTTCATAATTAATGCTCAATCATCACTTAATTATCTCATTAACTTCAAAACTGCTTTAACTCTGTAGTGTGCACACATATGAACACTGAGCAGTGTTAATTTAACATGGGCGTTTTTCTGTGTACTATTACATAAATCTTACCTGTTTCATTTACGTATGACTGACAAATATAAATCACATTCAGTTTATTAATACAATTACATAAATCTTATCTGTTTCATTTATATATGACTTAAAAATATGAATCACATTCAGATTATTGATTGGTTTATGTTAAAACTATGTAATCCAAATGCATGGAAATTTTACATGCAATTCAAATACATAAATCTTATGTTTAGACACAATTTTTTTTTTGAGTGCGTATAGAAGTAATCTCATATTTTTTATTATTATTATTATTGTTGGAGAAGTGTATATAAAAAAATGCAGTCTTTTAAATTCCACATATTTTGGGAATTGGCCCACAAATGTCATAAACTGAAGAAGCACAAACGAAAAACAATACTTCATGCAATAATCAAACACTGATTGGTCCATCTTCAACGGCGCTGAGAAAAGTAACAGGTTCTACGTCACATCTATGTGTTCTGCTGCAGCAGCAGCGTTAAATAATTTACCAGAACAATGACACGGACTTTAATTTATAACTTATGAGCTGGTTATTATATCTAATGGGATCTTTTTAAAATCTTATATGTGGCTTTCAGCAAATATTGACACTGACAGACTTTAAAAATAACTTATGAGCTGGTTATTATATCTAATAGGATCTTTTAAAAATCGTATATGTGGCTTTCAGCAAATATTGGATAAACAACGTTATTATTGTTCATTTGCCCAACATCCAGCCACACAAGACATGCAATCTACCTGAGGGAAGACGCGAGGAAAAGGGAAGGCGTCTTTCGGCCTAATGCTGTTAAATAGAGGAAAACATTTTACATTTCTAAGTTCAAATGTAAATGAAATGTTGTGAAAAATGCATTTTCCTTACCTGCACCTCCGGTGGGCAATTTATTTCTTAATTAGCGCTGGTTTTCATAGGCGTTAAAAGCTGAATTTTAATATTTCAGTAGCCTAGATATCTAAAGTCCATTTTAAGCAATACATTATAGCGGAAATAGTTTAAAAAAGCTGAAGCCTAACCTTCTGTCTGCGCTTCAGAGAGCATCTCAAGCCACTAAACTTATGGAAGATTTTCAGTCAGGGAAACTGTTTCTCAAAGATGCGCAACGATTTATAGATTTATTTGGAACTATTTTCGTTGGCAATAGAGCAAAATGTAAGTAATACATTTTACAGGTTAAAATCAACGTCCTGCTGATGTTCGGGACAGCGCTCTTCCTCTTCTGATATTGGCTTAACTAGGCTATTGTAAATATATATATATGGAGAGAGAGAGAGAGAGAGAAATGATAGCCAACAGCAAATATTTTTGTGAATTATATTCTGTTTCAGAAATGAGCTTTTATTGTAAAATCTGTTGATTAATTTTGGTTGAGTGGTCTTTGCTTAAATAATAACATGTATGCCAGCTTCACTTGCTCCCGTTTATGCACCAGCTGCAAATGCTAAAAATAAATAATAAACAGCGCTAGTTTTTGTATCAACAATGATGAATTAAAAAAGCTAAGTCAGTCTTTGTTTGTATTGCATGTTCATCCCTCACAAACTCGTGTGGTCGACTGTGACGTCAACTCGGGTGGTCGACTGTGACGTCAACTCGGGTGGTCGACTGTGACGTCAACTCGAGTGGTCGACTGTGACGTCAACTCGAGTGGTCGACTGTGACGTCAACTCGGGTGGTCGACTGTGACGTCAACTCGTGTGGCCGACTGTGACGTCAACTGTCGACTGTTACGTCATAATGATCGTGAGTATAAACAGTGCAGCGGATTTATTCTTCTTGTAGCGAGTCGGCGATTGTGTGAGTATGCTTTTTACACAGGGTTTGGGGATCTGAATTTTAATATTTTCATAATTTGCATAAGAATCTGCTAAAACTGTGGAATGTTATTGTCTCGATTTGCTGTAGCTATATTTAGATACATGTATATACTTATATATATATATATATATATATATATATAAATAATTGTTGTTAATTTATATTTCATTGACAAAATGATAGCAGATCTGATGACACTGAATTGATACTGAAAGCTTGTTGGCCTTAAGCTGTCATTTAATCAATCAAATTTACCTCGACAACCGGGCATAATAAAAAATTACTATATAAATTTACATTATGTGCATCTGAGTTATGCACATTAGTAGGGAAATTGATAAAAATAACAATTAACTTTTTTAGCTTCATTTGTTCATTTTAAATGCATTTTTAAGGAGGTTGAACATAAAAATTGGGCTACACACGGATGTTCGTGGAACTTCACATGACAAAAATTGCAGAATGCGGACGACATAAGTTTACATTGGGCTTAAGACAACAAGCTTTCAGGTTCTTGTACTGTATGTTTACTCAAATCATCTCTTCCCTTTCTCTTTCTTTCATAGTGTTTCAGATATAAATTGCAAGAAGTATTGTTCACTTCTAGTTAATTTTCGAGTATGTCAACCATGCCCACCATTTTTGAGAGTGCAGAGCAGTCCTCATCTACTGAATTGTCAGATGAGCTCACTACGGCCCTTGCTGCGGGGCGCTGGTGGGCGATAATGGAAGTTTCAGACCCCATATCTGAGTATCCTGAGTATGAGGACCTCATCTCAGACCAGTGGTGGGAAACAGTGGAGGAAGGAGAAACATCATGCCCCTCATCCCTGGACTTCAGTGATGCATCTGAGAAGGCTCATTCCCAGCACTCCGGCTTCTCAGATGGGAAATATGAGGAGGGAGAACTGAAGATCACGAGGCAGTGGAGGCAGCAGAAATCTCCCAGTGCTAAAAAAGAGGACCTCACCTCATCCCTGGTCTTCAGTGATGTATCTGAGAAGGCTCATTCCCAGCACTCCGGCTTCTCAGATGGGAAATATGAGGAGGGAGAACTAAAGACCACGAGGCAGTGGAGGCAGCAGAAATCTCCCAGTGCTAAAAAAGAGGACCTCACCTCATCCCTGGTCTTCAGTGATGTATCTGAGAAGGCTCATTCCCAGCACTCCGGCTTCTCAGATGGGAAAAATGAGGAGAGAGAACTGAAGACCACGAGGCAGTGGAGGCAGCAGAAATCTCCCAGTGCTAAAAAAGAGGACCTCACCTCATCCCTGGTCTTCAGTGATGCATCGGAGAGAGCTCAGCACTCAAGTTTCTCTGATACAACAAGGGCCATGGACCAGAGGAGAAATTGGAGGCAGAAAAAGCCACAGATAGCACCTGTGCCTATAGGGTCCCAAAAAAGAGGAAAACTCAGGATCCCTGAACATTTGACTAAACATCTGGAGAAGGCTGCTTTAGAAACACCCATACCCATCCAGTCTCTACCACCACCAGTGGCTTCCTCAAAGGTGCTCACACGCTCCTCACACAGAGCACCAATGCCAGAGAAGATCTCAGAGTGGAGAGATCGTAAAAACCCGGAGCTGCTGAGGCAGCATTTGCAAAATGCACCAGTGCTTGAGTCTTCCGCAAACCTCAGGATCCCTAAGCAGCAGAGGCAGAAGAATATCCAAAAGGAAGCACCTGTGCCTATAGGGTCCCAAAAAAGAGGAAAACTCAGGATCCCTGAACATTTGACTAAACATCTGAAAAAGGCTGCTTTAGAAACGCCCATACCCAGGGCCGGCGCGTGCACTTCTGCCGCTCAGGCGAAAAACAATTGTGCCGCCCCTAGGGCTGGTCCGAATACCATTTTTTGAGCTTCGAAGCTTCGGTAGTAATGAACATCGAATATTTGAAGCTTCGGGGAGAGGGGGCTGAACATATTCTTCTCTCTAATAAAGGCAGGAATCTCTATATGTCTGTCTGTCTGTTTGCATTTTGATTATTTCGAGAACCGTTCATCCAATCGACTTTACAAGGGAGTGCAGTGTCGCATATGGTGCAATATAGATGGACACGCGAGACGCGACACGTTCAGAATTTATAAACTTATACAGAACAGAACAGCGCGAGCGGGAAGCGGCGCGCCTACGCGGGCAGGGCTTATTTGCTTATTTAGGCTATTAAACGCACACACGTCTGTTAACTTAATCAAGGCTACTTTTAAGGTAGTCTAATATTTTTCTGACTAAAAAATTACTGACACAGTAAAGGGTAGATTTAAATAAAGAAAAACGAAATTTAAATAAAGAAAAACAAAATTTAAATAAAGAAAAAACGCAATTTAAATAAAGAAAAACGAAATTTAAATAAAGAAAAAACGAAATTTAAATAAAGAGAAAACGAAATTTGAAAAACATAATTTAAATAAAGAAAAAAACGAAATTTAAATAAAGAAAAACGAAATTTAAATAAAGAAAAACGAAATTAAGTTAAATTAAATACGAAATTAATTTAGATTGATAATAACGGGTAAAAAGACTAATACATTTTGTTTCTGTTATTCTATTTTCCACAATGTCAAGCAACGCAGCTTAATCCAAAACATAAGCTCAGGCACTTCTGTCCACACACACTCCGCTGTTCTGCTCTAGCCAGAGAATACTCCCGTTGTATGAACACTTTAGTAGGCCAAGAGGAAGCAAATATATTATGTTGGGTTCCTTCAACTGTCCATCCTATTAAAATGGCTATAGGCTATATAAGACTGTAAAAAAAAAAAAGAAAAAAGAGTAGGCCTATTGTATTTCACCAGATTTTATAGTGTTGAACATATTCATGCGCGAATGAGGTTTCGAGAGGGATGCGGCATCCCGGATGCCAGGTGTGCAACATTTTTTTTAAATAGAAATTCTGGTAACATTAGCTGTGCTAGCGGTCTCATTGGTTCTGTGGTGGACTTGACGGCGTGTCATCCTTGCAAATACTCCCTGGATCAATATATTTTAACAACGAACCCCTCTGTTGTTGGCTTTCTCCTTCAAAAGTCTCGATTCATGAACGTATGTTCATTGTCAGGTGACAAATGAACGAAAGACTCGGAAGGTAAAGTAGGCTAATTATTATGTTCCCTGTAAATTATTTTTGACTGCATTATAATGATTTCTTAATTCAGAATATGATCAACATTGCGTAGGTGGATGTGATCGGGGAATTTGGCTGTTAAAAGTAAAGCCACTTAAATTAACGAAATTACTCAAATAAAGATTCGTTCATTTTTATGAACGAGATCGAACAAGAGAGTCAGTAAAATGATCCGAACTTCCCATCACTCAGTCATGACTCGTGAGAGCAGGGGCGGGGCGGGGGAGCGGCAGCTCAGCAAATCATATAGCCTATTTTGTGAATTGTTCATTCCTGGTTGGCACACATTTTGCCGCCCTTACAAAAGTGCTGCTCTAGGCAATTGCCTAGTTCGCCTATATGGACGCGCCGGCCCTGGGTGTGGTGGGACGCAGACCTCATATTGGACCATATAATGCAGCTCTCCTTGTCACCTTTCTTGATGAGCTCAATCAGGTTTGTAGAGCTGAAGATGTGACCTATGTCATTGTGTGGGACAATGTCAGGTTCCATCATGCTCATGTGGTGCAAGCATGGTTTCAGGCCCATGCACAATTTACCACCCTGTATTTACCCCCATACTCTCCCTTCCTTAACCCGGTTGAGGAATTGTTCTCCGCATGGAGATGGAAGGTTCATGATAGGCACCCTCATGAACAAGTCACTCTTCTCCAGGCCATGGATGACGCCTGCAATGACATCACAGCCGACCAGTGTCAGGCCTGGATTCGCCATGCCCGAAGGTTTTTTAATGAAAACATCCATTGTGATGTAGATGAGAACCTGTGGCCAAATCCACAACACACAGAGTTGATGACAATGTAAAAGTACAGTAATCACTCCTGCTTTGTTTCTTACAGTACAAGCAAGCAAGTTGAGGAACACTGCATTTGATGTTTTACAGTACTGTCTTTTCTTTTCTATTTCATAGCTAATTATTTTTGCTTTGATTCAAATAAACCTATGCTGTGATTGTACTGTAGATTTTTGCATCAATATATTACAAACTTTGTTCAATAATTCCACTGTGTCTGTAGTATTCTCTCTACTACTGCAGTACTTTTACAGAGATGTATTTACTGTACATGTAGTACCATAATGAAACCTGTATCACCTATTTTGTTCAACCCTCGCCAGTGAACCTGTTGTATTGAAAGTACAACTCTCTAAATAGTCTGTCGCTAAAAAATGCTTACTACGGACTCGAAATCCAGGGGCTGCATGCAATGGCTGCTCTGCTAGTGTTGGTTAGCAACGGAGTAGCTTACCATTCCAGTGACGTAGCCGAATGTTGAAATCCAACATGGCGGCGCCCGTGTAACAACAACAACATTTTCAACATACCATTTTATCCCTTTTAACAAATTCTGCCACTTTAAAAATTGTACCAATAAGAATAAATAAAATACATCTGTTATATCACCTTTACTCAAAATTCCAGTTCAGTTCATCTTTTAATGATTGTACGAACAATGACAATGTCAGGTGTGTGTTTTTGCCTGCCTTACAAGATAAAGAATCTCTGTAACACTTTACAATAAGTTTTCATTAACATGAATTAAGAATCAACAATACTTTTACCACATTTATTAATTGTATAGTTAATGTTAATTTCAACATTTACTTGTACATTATTATCAAATGTTGTATGTTAACATTAGTTAATGCACTGATAACTAATTTGAACAATCAATGAACAGCAGAATTTTGTATTAACTAACATTAAAAAAGATTAATAAATATTGTAACAAACGCATTGCTCATTGTTAGTTCAAGTTAGTTAAAACAATAACTAATGTTAACTAATGAGACCTTATTGTAAAGTGTAACCCAAATCTCTTAGGACTCTTAGGATATTCTGCTATAAGTTTTAATTACAAAATAAAGACAGAACCAGCTTATTTGTAGTGCACTGACAACATAGTTTTAAGATAAATACTTATGGACAAAACTTTGAGCTGCAAATGACAACTTCACACTCATTTGAAAGGGACCTATAACATCCAAACGACTTTCTTTTAGCTATATTTACTCGCATATATATGTACTATATTTACATTTATCTACAAAGCCTTGTGGATTCCGTCATTCTGTGCTGCACGGCTCGGGACTTTTATTTGAGTAATGTCGTCTGGGCTTTTATATTGAAAAACATATTTGTTCCTCGTTGCGAGCTTCACGCTGCTGTTTGTAGGGAAGCGCGTGCGGTCGGTGGGCAGGTAAAAACACACAGCGTTTGAGGGAGCGGAGAGGGTATGTCTGTGGTTCCGAAAAAGCGAAAGCAAACCCATTACCGTCGACTTGTAAAAAGAGCATATGTTTTTATCTTGCCAGTGATTAAGGGTTTACATTACTTGATTTTGCCTCATTATTAGTGGAAGATAAGCTGACGTTTTGTTGTCGGTTGTTCGTAGCATTAGCAGCGGCGCGGCGTGGTGCAGCCCAAACAGTTAGCCGAGCCTGTTAGCATCTGCTTGTTTTTGAAATCCCGTCTATTCTAACCGTAGCCAAACTGACTGTTAACATGACGCAATTGTGGCTTTTAATTGAGCGAACACATACTAAAATAATATGATCACTCGCACGAGTTCGTGTGTCTGTTACTAAGGGCCATTTCACGGTTGCTGGTCCAATCTGTGTTGTTTTAGTCCGTCGTTAAGGTTGATATACATGATGATTGCGACGGTTATAAACCGTTACCGCGATTAATTTTAGTCGGCCATTAGCAAAGATGTTTTCGTTCTAATCTCATCAATCCCCCTAACGTTACGTTACATATACTGCGTTTTTGGCCGAACTGCGCGTTCGGTTTGCCGAAGTGTGCGATCTAATTAGGCGACTCGGTAGGTTTTGAAATTCAGTCATTGTTAAAGAGATAAACCCACAAAAATATTATATTTTGTATACCGTTATATTGTTTCAAACCCTTATGACTGACTTTTAGTTTTAGGTGACCTGTCCCTTTAAGATTGATGTGCTGTTTATATGTTGTTGCAGGCGTGTTTTATTTTTTCAGGAGTGGGGTTAAGGTGGGTGTGTAAGTGGACACCAGTCCAGACTATGTTTGCATGGCTATATTTAAGTGCTGGGCAGATAGGGGAGTGATAGTCTTACATGGGAAGCACAGAGCTAAGAGTTAAACTAGCCACAGGCCCGCTGCACCTGTCACTAACCTTTTCTTACACAAACATCTTGGGAATACTTTTTTATAGTCTTGTGTGTGTAATATCATGTCTCCGTTTCCTCCTCTCCTCCAGAATTTTCTATTTTGTACATACATTATTTTGTATATACTGTTTATGATGACTTCAGTGGTCACTGATGCTGCCAGGGGCAATCGGGACAGAGCCCTACAACAAACCACACACACCTCACAGCCACAGAAACAGATACAGGTGAGCAACACACACCCTCCATCAGTGAGGTTTGACATTATGAACAGGCCCGAGTTCCTACCTATGACTCTGTTTTGATCATGAATGTCATTTATCTCTAGGCCACAGCGGAACAGATCCGACTCGCCCAGATGATTTACGACAAAAACGATGCAGATTTTGAGGGCAAAGTCCAGCAGGTGAGCAACATCAGACGAAAATTGTGGCCTGAATTTTTTTTTGTTAACGGTTCTTGTCTATTTTTCCTACACTGTACCAAAATACACTATTTCCTACACAGTTGGAATGAGCAGCCCTGTGGTAAAAAAATCTAGGGCTAAGATTTTTCTAGTCGACTAGTATTTAATTTAAGCCATTAGTTGACTAATAACACATTATATTAATTTAATTACTTAAAGCTGCAGTCTGTAACTTTTTTGGGTTAAAAATTATCCAAAATAAATTTGAGCAAGTACATAACCAGCCAGTGTTCAAAACTATCTGCTTGCCTTAGCTCGATTCTGTACGGTAAGCTTTAATGTTTTTAATTCCAGTGGTACTGGTGGATTTCCGCGGGAAATTCGAGCATGTCTTTACGTCATTACGTCACATCTGCACACATAAAGAAGGTGTCCCGGCTAGTAGGCTATATTGCGTGAGGATGTTGGAGGTGGAGATTTATTGCCTTTTCTCGCAGCACTTGATATAATTAAACTTATCAATTTGATGGCGGATCCAGAAAGGTTCAAACAACAATCACCAGTGACAACTGGAGATTCACCCGTTGTGAAATGCAAAAGACTTTGGAGTGGCTACAGAAAAAAAGACTGCAACCGGCCCATGCAAAAACAAGGATAAATATCGGAAGGGCATTAAATGTAGTCACGCAATGCTGACGTTGTTAACATTAACAATTTGAGAACAAAGTATAATTTGCACGGTTTGACGTGATATGATAAGCGATCGAACAAAAATGGATGTTACTTGTTCAGGCGTCATTTTTCGGTGAAAATTATCTTGGTCATACTTCCAAAAAGTAGAATCTGACAAAAGTGACGGCAAAAGTAATGATTATGAATGTGTCGCAAAAAATAGCAAGGAGACATTTTGATTTATTAATAAACTAGTGTTTTCTGTGGGGGCTTTCACACTGGAAGTTTAGTTCGGAACGGGGCACGGTTTGCATGGAAAATTGGTCATGTGAATGCTGTCATGTGGGACCCCGGTGCGCACCGAGGTACCAAACCCGACTCTACCTGAAGAAGGTGGTCTTAGTTCGGTTGGACTCAAACTGTTGCGCGATTCGTGTGAATGTGAAAACAACACGGACTTGAGTGCGCACTTGTTCAGGAAGTAAAGTAACCTGCGCATGCGTTTTAGCCGATTACGATGCATTTAGTTCAATAAAACAGATGTTAGGGATGATGGTGTTGAGGATTTACCTTGGGTACGAGCAAGAATTAGCCTGCAGTGTGTATTCGCGCATAGTGAGTGCATTCAGGGAGGCAAATTAATGGCAACTGTCCCCTCAAAAGAGTCTGTTTGCAAGCAGCAGAAAGCCGCCTTCATGCAACACATACAGTTAACCCAAGTGTAGTTTACTCAGCTGCACATAATAGCACCAAATTAATAAAAAAAAAAGTTTGTAGTGCACGTTTGTGATAATGCAAGATGAACGCAAACACTTGCCCTGTGTGAAAGCACAGAGTCAGTGTCAGCTGCTAAGATGTTGACGATGAGAGAGAAATTAACCTTTAATACGGTTTACATAATCAGAGTATTTGTTTTTGATTTGAATTGGTTTAGTAGACATTACAAGCTTTCTATAGATATATTTCCCATGTCTCATCTCTAATTTTAGGAACCCTCTGTTGTGTAGCACTTTGTTTGCCAAAAATGAAAGGAATTTTTCAAATTTAATTAGTGTTTATCTTAAAATATGAATTAAATTTAGTTTTAAGTGTTCATTTGATAACCACTATTTTTGATGATAAATTTGATTAAATCATAAAACATAGAATACAGAAAAAAACAACACAGAATTTCAGAAAAAATAAAACACTTCATTATTGTTAAAATGATTTAATATTTTTATTAAAATATTCAATGGTTGAATAAACCATTATTCAAAGTTTCTTTAATTCAATTTCGGCGGTAGGAGATATGACCAAAATCTTGTTTTTGATTATTAAAATGTAATTAAACCATTAAAACTGAATCCAGAAAAATGTTAATGGAGAACACAGCTTTTGGGAAATATAAAACAGATTTCACAGGGCCCTACATTTTGAATCGAATGTCACGAGAGACTGGGCTTTGCAAAAATAATTCAAAGATAAATTAAAAACTTTTTCCTTTTCTGTTGCAATGTCTGTGCTGATTGCGCACTTCAACTTTGATCAGTGTAATCCAATTTGCAATAAAAAATGACACTCTTTGAGGCAGTTCCTTTTAATGAGTCCGTAAAAATAACTTATCTTTACCGATACCCATTATATCGGTATATTTCCTGGCTCAGAGATGCACATTCAGAGTTTTATTGTAATGAATGGTAGGCTACTTGAATAATAATAAAAAATCCTTATGCTTGATTTACCTGATTCCCATCCTTGGTTCTCTTTATAGTTTGTGTATTTTGATTTATCTCCAAGAATTTGATTGCATTTGGTTTTGTTTGTGTCCTAGCTCATGGAGGTTACAGGCAAAAATCAGGATGAGTGTATGGTGGCCCTTCACGACTGCAATGGAGACATCAACAGGGCTATCAACTTCCTCCTGGAGGAGGTCACTGTCAAGGTGCACACTTCATCCTGTTTTACTCGTTTCTGATTCACTGTATTTTGTAAAAGTATTAATCATACCAGAAAAACTAGACTGAAATGTAATGGATTTTTTTCCAACTTTACTAGCCTGCCATATTAGTGATTAAGCTGCAACATATCTTTAATAAACAGATATGAGGTTAATAAATCCATGTGCTGATTATGTTTTGAAATATTCTCACGCTGTGCAAATTTGATGGCACAGGACTCATGGGAGACAGTTGGCAAGAAGAAAAGTGTTGGAAAAGAAGGGATTGCACCAGAGAGCAGAGAGAAGAGAGGAGAAAGGGAAAGCAGAGGCCGCGCGGGTCCAAACAGACGTGGCCGAGGGGCCAGCCGCAACCAGGAAGGTGTGTTTCTGTGCGAGTAGTGTGTACATATCCTGACATGCATGTATAGATTTGTGTTTTTGCCTGAGGCAGAGTGTCTAATGGCTTGCATGATGTTGTTTTGGTGATTTAGATATCAGCTGTATGAGCATTTCTTGTTTTCTGTCGTTGTTTTCAGGGCGGTTGGAAGAGAACGGGTTTGATTCAGCTCCAGGAGAGAGAGGAGGAGACCGTGGGCGAAGAGGAAGAGGGAGAGGTCAGAGCATTATACTCACTCCAAGACATTACTGCTCACTAACACAGTGCTGCCCCCTGAAGTGGTTTTTAAGTTGATTAGCTGCATAAAAAGTATCACTCAAATATGAAAACTAGAAGTACACTACTCTTTAAAAGAGGTCAGTAAGACAGTACAGTTCTGCTCATAAGTTTATATACCCCTTGAAGAATATGCAAGATGTTAATTATATTAAAAAAATAAGAGGGATCATAAATTCATGTTTTTAGTACTTTGCTGAGTAAGCGGCTTCACATAACTGATGTTGACATTATTTTGTGCACAAGACAATACAACTGAATTTACACACATGAACCAGTTTTAAAGTTTACATACCCTTGAGTCTCAATATTGCACGTTACCTGGATGATTAACAACAGTTTTTATGTTTTGTGATAGTTGTTCATCTTGTTTGTCCTGAGCACTGTTCTTCAGAAAAATCCTCCAGGTTCCTCATTCCCAATTATCATTTTCTGCATGTTTAAACTAGGTTTGCTGCGATAGTCTGTGTTACCGGTGTTCATCACTTGCCCACTGTGGCACCACCCCCCACCGTCTTTTTGATTTTTTTTTGATGGTAATAAAAATAATTAAGTTCAGTTAGAGAACAGACACTACAATTAAAAACTGAATGTGTCTGCTCAATGCAGCGTGAGCCGAACGAGGTTCTCTGCACAGATCAGCAACAGGAGTCAGTTTTCATTAATCACGAGAATCACTAGCTGACTGACAAGACGATGATGGAAGATTTGGATTCAAAGCGCAATATTTTGGATTTAAACCTAATGCTAATACGGATCCTGCAAATGATTAGTTGTTTTTTTAGTTGTGTTTTTCATTAAGAATAATAATTAACCCACAATTCAAGCAATCGCCACCCCGAATTAGCGCTAATTTGAAAGACGTGTAGCAGACTGAGCGTTTCAGTTTCTTTCGAAATTCCATAGGAATTAGTTGAAAACGCTTGCTCTGCTCAGCACCGTTATGAATGCCTGAGTGGCCGTGCACATTTTGCTATCGAATTAGTGACCCCCCCACCCCACCCCCGGTGATAACGGTATTACCAGTGTTGTCACACTTCGATTAACCGGTGGGAAAATGTCCTCATTGTCACATCACTAATTTGTGAAAATTTCCTCATTGTCACATCACATAAAACTCCACAGGCACTAACTAAAATCAATTGTAGCATTTAGTCCAAAATCAGCATAATCCATTGCGTCGATCACAAGATATTCCTCCCGAAGAAACAATTTTAAAAAAGCCTTCTGGGTGTCGAGGGCTAAACAAAAAGGCTACCGTACTTCCAAATGATATTTTTGTCTTCTCAGCAGTTTCTCACCATGAGAATGTCCAAATGTAATGATTTTTCTCAACAGAGAACCTTAATAGAAAATCTATTATATGTAATTGTCTACAGTGTAACGCTTATTATGTGTATGATATTTGGACAGAACGTGTCTACGGTATGCATTCTGGTATCTTAGACTGGGCAGGATGGGGCCTGTTCCTGTGTTGCTATTTGTGTCACTCTGAGCAACGTTTGTAGGGCACTTCATGTGACGGAGCGTTGTTTAAAGCAGCTGCAACTCGAGAGGGGAAGATAAGGGAGGGAGCAAGAAAAAGACTGGAAAGAGTCATTAGAAGGGGCTGTCATGTCTCTTAAATGACCTAATTTTATTTGCAAGGTGGTTAGCCAATCATATCTGAATGTTTGAATGTAGATGTCTTTGAGGTACAGGAGGAAAAAAATGATTTATAAATGTACACAAGAACTAGGCTTGGCACGATAGTCGGTGTTACCGGTGTTACACGGTGTTCAGTCGCAACACCGGTTTCATCACTTGCCCACCGCAGCACCGCAAATTTTTTTTTTTTAAAGCAATTATGCAGTGTCCGTATTTTCTGTCACCTGTTGACTAGCGTTGTATGATCACGCTCAACCATTCAAGCGCAGCAAAACAAGAGACCTGCTGTAAGTCCTGCCTATTACACACACGCACACTCACACACGGAAAAGACGCGCGTCAGTATCGAGTTCTCTTTTCGGCCTTGAACAAAACATAACACACACACAAATTATGCCAAAATGTCCATTTTGTCGAGTGTCCTCATAAGAGCAAATGATTTAAATAATATCATAATAAATGAATGTAGAGATATGTGAGAAAATGGGACGCGTGTCAGATGGAGTGTCATTAATGTTAATCAAAGAACAAAGGTCTCCCGTTAATTTTGACTGCATGGGAAGAGATCGCGTCTTTTGCGTTTTTCATGAATAATAACAAACCCACTCTTCAAACACTGTGGTTGAATCCGAAATCGTGCCCTATACCCTCAAATAGGGTGTTATTGTTCTCAACATGATCTCAAGCAGTGAAAAATAGAGGACACTGACAACGTGCTGAAAGACAGGACCGAGCAGGTAATATTTAATATGAAACAAAGTCTCAACTTTCAAATTTGGTCAGTCAAACAAAAATAAAATAGGCCTACCGTTTTTTGGCTCTTTAATGTGTTGTGACAGATTGCCTCAGTTAAAGCCAAGTTCAAATCCACCGAAGTTAATCAATAACTCTTCTGACTGCTTTGTTGCACAAAAATGGTGGAATTTGATTGGTCAGATCGTATGTCAATCAAACGCGATACGAATGATGAATTTACGCCATGTAAAAAAAAAATTACATCACTCTAACACCCCCCACCCCCACGATGAAACCGGTAATACCGGTGTTGTCCCAAGTCGATTAACCGGTGGGAGAATATTATCACCGTCACATCTCTAACAAGAACCAATGACAATTTGTCACACTTGCTTGGAAAGACATAAGGGCAAGTAAATGACAACATTGGCAATTTTGTATTGAATTTCTTTTATTACATTTACTATATTTTCACTTGTTCTAATTAGTATTCATACTGATGTGTCATGTCAGGTGTAGGAGGCCGAGGAAGAGGCCGAGGAGCTGGAATGAGCAGGTTCTCTCAGGGAATGGGGTGAGTGTTCACACTTGTTTTTTAAAACCCCCCCCAAAAAAAAAATCAAACAACACCTGTGCCCATTCTTGGTCATTCTCACTCTCCCTCCTTCGTTTGCTTGTCTTTGACTAGTAGGACGTTTAACCCTGCTGACTGCACCGGCTCTGCTGAGGCAGGGAATCCTGGAAGTGAGACTACTGAAGGAGCAGGTGAGTGCAGCTTGTTCTGGATTTTGGACACTGTATCTTTAATAGAGCGGAAATTGGTTCTCTAAAGCTTTTCACTTAATTATATCTGAAGCCATTTTCAGAATAGCATTGACGTCAGTTGAGACTGTTTTTAGTGGTATTGATTTCAGACCACATGCTCTGTATTGATTGAAAATCAGAATGCTGATCTCATATCCGATTTATGTAGCGCAAGTCATCAAACCAAAAAGCAAAATTTGTGTAAATGAACAAGCAATAAAACAGGGTTTCTGAGTTTTATATAATTTAACCCTCTGTAAAAAAAAACAAAAAAACATTCTCTAAACTCTGCTGTCCTGTCAGGAGCCTGGAAGGACAGTCTGGAAGATTGGGCAGCCGAAGACTGGAATGAAGATGTGAGTGATCTCGTGTTAAAATGAAACTGGAAAAGTTGATCGTGATGTCAATGTGTAACGCTCGCTTCTCCATTTATCAGCTATCTGAGACCAAAGTGTTCACTGCTTCCTATGCTCTTGGCTCCAAGAACCCCATGCAGCCTGGACAGGGGTGAGTGCTTCCTGTGCTTTAGCACTTTCCAGCACAGAGCTCAGATGTGTGGAGGCCTAGGAGTGCCACTTAAAAATAAAAAATTTAAAAATGACTTATTAGTTCAAATAAATTCAATTATTTTTTGGCTTAAAATCCCTCTTCAAATTGACAAATGCTCATTTAATTTGTCTAAAGGAACACTGTAACTTTTGGCTCTCTAGCTGTGAGAGATTATCCTACTACTCACAAAACATTCACTACTAGGCTTAAGAGATAAAACCAGTTTAGATGGAAAATATCTTAATTACTTACTGTATATTGCTATACCCTTTAATAGATGTTACTTCCTTAAAAATAAATTCCAGCACAGCTCTAACAACCCATAATGAACAACTTTTCTCTATTTCACGATTTCCTGCAAAAAATGACTCACCCTAATGTCATTCCAAACCCGTAAGACCTTCGTCTTACGGGTTTGGAATGACGTTAGGGTGAGTCATTAATTACAGAATTTTCATTTTTGGGGGAACTATCCCTTAAAAAAAGTCTTTGGCCAGGTCACACATGGGAGCAGCTTATTGAGTGGCGTTATAAAGAAAATGCAAATTGATAAAGAAAAGCCATATGTAAGTTTTAAAGAGCATATTTAAAAATGAGCAGCTTATTACATTTAACTGCACATCTGAATTATTTAACAAAATGCATCTTTATTTGTCAGTTTGAAAAGTGATTTGTAAACATTTTGAAGTAGTATATTGTTATCGATGGACCCCCTCGAAAACGAGATGATTCATCTCAAGGGGTTAATCCTAATTTTATTCATTTTTAAGTAGCACACCTAGGATTACAATGTAATTACTGTCAGTCACATTTTTCATTACCTATACAACTTGTTTGTACTGTTGTTGGCTCGGTATCATTTTATATAAATTTCATTTGAAGAGTTTCTGACCAAAGATGCTGACTATTTCTTTTGCCTTGACCACTAAATCACTACATGATAAAGAGTGGTTTGTCTAGTGCTTAAACATCTCTGTATAAAATGTTCAACAAGCAGTTAAGAGCAGCAAGTTTAGACCTATATCTCTCTACCTGTGTGCTCTAAAATATTTGGCAAGCATTCAGGTATGATTCCCCTCCCTGTCTCGTGAATTTGCGACTTGTGTTTTGCGATTAAAATAAAACGAAGCACACATCCTTACAACTAAGCAAGCGTGACAAATGAGCAGGCATATATAAGTGGAGTCCCCTAGAATATCCTCTTTTCCTGTGTTGTGGAAGCATCAGAACCGAAGAAAAACGCATCACAGAGTAATGGCCTTTTTTGTGGTTGTCTGAATGTTTGTCTCTGCTCATCAGGATGGATCTCAGCTCTCTGTTGCCTAAGGTGGCTGACGGCGACTCCGATCTGGTTGGATTGGAGCCATCCTCCCTTGATACGCTCACTCAGAGCCTGGTGTTCACCAACTCCCAGCAGTACTCCACCCGAGCCCACACACACAGCTACGCTTCTGCTGCTGCTGGCACTTATGCACATGCTGCATCGGTGAGAACACGGGCACACATACAGCACTTGACTCTGCACCTTTACCACAGATTTATAAGATTATTCTGGCTATTTTAGTAATTATTCACATAAGATTCGCTACAATTCAAAAGTGTGGGCTTGGTCAAAAAAATTACTTATAACTGATATGGTGCCAATGTATAGTGTCCACTATTACATAGCATTTTCTAAGAAATGTCTAAAAGGACCAGTGCTTTGGTACAAAGATGAAACTTAAAACTTAGTAAAACAATGTATATTGATTGGCATAGTTTTTGCTTTGGTATCAAAATTGGTATTGACAACTGAAATTTTTACTGACATTGATTTTGACTACTGAAATTTCGGAATAATGACAACGCTTTCTTTTTCCTTCTAGACCATGCCGGGATCCAGGCTTCCCCACAGTGATGTGCAGAAAACTGAGCCAATCAGCACACCCCGAATCGCCCCTCTGTCCAATCAGATTTCAGGGGCCCTGAGCAATGGCACTGCATCTGTTGAATCCACTGCTCCGATGCCTATTGAATCCACATCCATGACAGTGAATGAACCCAAGGAGACCCCTGTTACAGCAGCTCACCGTGAGTATTATGCATACTTTTTATACAATGTAAAAGCTCTTTACATGTACACATGCAGCTGAATGCCGTTGACCATTGTAGTCGATATAGTTTTGTAGTTTTACACATCCTTAACATGTTCTCTAATATTATGAACACAAATTTTCGATGAAAGTTTGAAAACAAAAAACAAAGACTGACCACATCTTTTGTCTTAAGTGGACCTCAAGGCCCAACCCGACCCATCTCCCATCCTCAGTCATCTGACCCAGCATCAAAATGCAGCACTCCAGTCGGACCTGCCGGCTCAGGCCCGAGACCCCGTCCCACTTCCCCCATATGATGAGCCTTCTCCAACACTGAAACCCTTCTGTGAGCCTGTCGTTATCACTGCAGAGCCGCCACAACCCAGAAACTTCAGACCACAAAGACGGAGAGCGCCCCCTCCATCTAAGGTAACAAAAGTAAACCCGTAACACCCATAGTATTGTGTGTGTGCCTTGTAACATTAATGTTAAAATTAGCGATTCAGTTTGGCAGCCATTAAAGTTTTTAAAGAATTTACCTCATTCATATAGTTTAATGGCTTTTAATGTTGTGTTGCCAGATCCCCTCTTCGGCAGTAGAGATGCCAGGCTCTGCTGATGTGTCCGGGCTGAACGTGCAGTTTGGCGCGCTCGATTTTGGATCTGAATCCACTGTGGAGAATCTCGACCAATCAGAAAGTAGCTATCAGGAACCTGCGGCTGCACCTCAGACCCAGTGCAGCTTGTACTCCAAGCCCACCACCGTCAGGTCTGTCTGACCATCTGTGACACTTCCTTATTAGCATGTTTACAAGATCTTAAAGGGATATTTCACCCAAAAATGAAAACTGTCATCTACTCGCCCTCATTTTGTTCCAGGCTGCAACTACACTAAACCAGATGCATTTGAAAAGTAAAAATAAAAAAATATTCGCCACGCTACTTTAAGCATTTTCAAAAAGTTGCTCATCCACACTGAAATGTCTGAAAACATCCCTGTACTGCGGATGTGTAATTTGTAAAAAGCTTTGACATGCGTTTTTTTCCACCAGGCATTAATTTACTTTCTACCTAAATTTTGAGGAATTTTAAATGGACGGGACAATAAGTTGGAGGTAATACAGGACGCATAAGCACATCCACAACAAAGTTACTTTTAAAGTAACTTCCCCCAACACTGGTTATTGGCTGTCAAATATAAAGAATTGTCGTCTTGCTTTATCGACAGAAATTCATATCGGTGCAGCCCTAGCTTCCACATTCAACGCTACAATGCGTAAATGGCTTTTTCAAATATATCCACTTGGGAGAGCGTCTTCAAATACCTCTGTTTTTGTAGGACAAAAACAGTGTCTCAGTGTGGATGGTAGGTCAAAACGTAGAGAAAAAGATGCGTTTTCAAATATATCTGTGTTAGTGTAGACGTAGCCCCAAACACATAAGACTTTAGTTCATCTTTGAAGCAAACTTTTTCAAATATTTTAGTGAAACCTGAGAGATTTCTGTCCCATTCGACCAGTACTCTTCAAGACGGTACAAAAAGTTTATAAATACACATGAATCAAGCAGTTTAATCAGAGTCTTCTGATTAGGGCAGGGAATCTCTAGGCACCTCACGATTCCATTACCGATTCAGAGGGCTGCGATGCTAAAACGATTATCGATGCATCTTTTTTTTGTGTGTTACTACTTGGTAATTTTAAAGCAAATGATCTATATTCACCCATAAATAATTGACTTCCAATATATTTTATTAATAAAACAAATGGAAGTGATTTGGCAAGTTAACTAAGTATACTTAATTAATAAATTAGTAAATTAATACAATCTTCAGCATATCCTGAATCTCTAACATAAAATAATAGACTTCTATCCATCATCCTCTTGTTATGTGCAATGAGCAATATAATCTTTCAGACAAAAACAAAAACATTTTGCTTTAACAAAATCACAAACAGCTTTCATACAAAAATATAGAATGATGTACCAGCAGCTGTCATACAAACGTAATGCTTGTGGAATTATGCATATTCTGAGTAATTAGTAACATACGAAGCTGCTCTTATACACAAATAAATAATAAAGAGTCTAAAAGACTTATGACTTGAAATTGTTGCTGTATACCACAATCAAAAACAGCTTATACAAAAAAAGTAAATGAACATCTGCAGAGAGCACAGTCAAAATGTAACTTGTTTTTGTGACTGAAAATGAAATGAAATGAAAATGTTTGTGATTGGCATTGCACCGATACACACTTTGACTCTGGAGGGCAGTACAGTAAACGTACGTATAACAGATCTGTTTACAGCGTATTGATGTGAAAACTAAACTATACAGAAAGCAGCTCTCATACAAAAATACAAAATAGTCCAAAATGAAATGAACGTTGTTAGGAAAAAAAAAAAACATTTAGAAAATCGATTTTTGACATTTGTGAATCGATTCAGAATCGTCCACGTCCGCATCGCGATGCGTCTAAGAATACTTTTTTTCCCCCACCCCCTACTTCTGATCCCAATCTCTTTGATGAACTGATTTAATTTAGGGTTTTATTCCCACATAAACATTGTTCAATGCACATACATGGAGCTCATCAAATATGGTAAATAAGGTTCAACATGCTTGCTTGATATGTGAGAACCAATGAGGTTTATTTTTTGCATGTCAAGCAAGTATGGTAGAGCACTTCAAATATGGTCAACAGAAGCTCATTGTATGTGCATTGATCAGTGTTAATATGTAAATAACAGCCATTCAGGAGACTCTGATTAACCAACTCTGTTAATATGGATTAGTGTCTTTATGAACTCTTTGAAGCTTAAAGGTTTTGGTGGAATGGACTTCCAGTGGAGTGACATCTCCCAGGTTTCATTAAAAATATCTTCATGTGTTTTGAAGATGAGCAAAAGTCATAGGTTTGGAATGACATGAGGGTGAGTAAATGACAGTGTTTTCCTTTTTGGGTGAATTAGACCTTACACATGGCCACAAAGTCAATTAAAACCACTGATCTGTATGACTGGATTGCTCATTGCGTTCTAAACTGCAGACAGGCTGTGAAGCCACCGGAAGTGTTCGAGCGCCATCTTACTATTCCCTACCGACAGGTCATCATTGACTCATAGCCAAAACATTGACCTAAAATCACCCGATTTGCAGCATCTCAGTATCACCAGGATTAGTTTTACGATATATGTACATTAAAGGTGCTGTATGTAACACTTTCACTCTACTAAAGCTTAAAAATACCATAATATGTTTGCATATATTGAGGAAACCTGCTAAGTTCACAGCACCTTTGTTACTTCAGATGTTATCTGTACTTTATTGTCTTTTCAGAGAGGATAAGTCATATATTGAAATCGTTAACGTATGTGTGTCTACTGCACACTTCCGACACAGGTAACCGACCGAACACGAGTATTTCTTTATGTACATAATTATGGAGGAAATATTAAACATGAACACATCTGTGTTTAGTTGCAGAATAGCCTATACAATAAATATTAATTATTTGTTGAATAGTTTATAGTTATTGTATAGAATTAATTAATTGAAATCATTAACTGCTTCGAAATGCATGCTGTTAATGAAATTGTTGAAACATTTACAGTTAGCCTACGGTATGAATAAAAACAATACTGTAACAACAATAAATAAGTGCATCAGTACAAGGCGATTTCAGGTTACAAGGCTTAAATCTATATTCCGATTTCAGAATGCGCACTTTGACATTTGTAATACATGCTGAAGTGTCTCGTCCGCCCGCCGAGCTGATGTTCACTACTGCAATGAATATGAACAAAACTTTTTAATAAGCAGGAGCACTTCCCGACTTTAAACAAATAACCATTTACATGCTTGGGATGTTTGCGAATGTACAGGGAGATTTCAGAGTCTCGTTAGTCAATGTATTCTCAGTAAAATCATATAATTTCCTATTAATTAAATAGAACGCGTGAGTTTTCTAGGGAATACCAATATGGCGGCGCGGTGGCTTCACTTTTTATGATGTCATGAGCAAACCAGTTCTCTGTATAGATCAGTGATTTAAACCCAGAACATTCCACAAACAAGTGACTTAAAAGCAGTTCTAATCAAGTTATCTTTTTTTCTCTTTTTCCTTTTAGTGAGTCTCTAGGTGGCTTGCCTCCAGCAGTAATGGAGTCCAGTTACCCATCTGCCTCTCTGGGTTTACCGAGCACTACTGCTCCTTCTGTTTTGGCTCCCTCCTCAGGCAACAGAGTGGAGTCATCCGCCACCACCCCTCTCAGTGTATGACCAAAACGCTTTTCATCTTTTCACTTTTAAGGCACATTCACTGGTTTATGAACTGTGACCATACTTTTAATTAGATGGCTTGCACTGAACTATCTAGAAACCAGAGCTGGATTGATTATATACAGGGTTCTTATAATCTTTTATAGATATCTTAAATCTTTTTTTTTTGTGTGTGTGTGTTTCATTGGTCAAACCATTTGAGTCCCAGTTTCTATGCAGAATGGAATTTAAGTTTAGAAAATTGCATCATACAAATTAAACAAACCAAATTCTGGTATCAACAAATTCACCCAAATGAAGAAAAATTAAATGCTCTTAAAGAAATTGTTCACCCAAAAATTGATTACAAACCTGTATGACTATTTATTTTTAATTTATTAATGGTAATACCTTTTGTTTTTCTCTTTGTATAACAGCATACAAACAGTGAAATGTTAGTTTAGCTTACAGCTGAATCTGTTTATCGGTTTCCCTACAGAATGGATTCAGTGAAATGAGGACGTCTAGTGCACAGGAAGGTAATTGAGTTCTGTATTAGAAGATTTTCCATTTTTACCTGTTCTTTCTTTGCCATGTGAGTTTGTAGCACTAGCCACAATTGACATTTTTGTCCTGATATATCTGCAGCTGCTCCGTCCAGCACCCCTCAGCCCATATCCACAGCCCTGCACACTGAGAACGGCTTGTCATCTTCCTCCTCTTCAACAGCACCGCCTGCCCTCAGCACAGCTCTTTCATCACTTAGCAGGTACTATCGCATCATGAGAATTCCAGCTTTATTAAATATTCATGAGAGGAAATCAGTCTCCTTATGGTCTCGTGGTTGCTTGTTCTCAGTCACGTGAGCAGCGTCAACTCTCTCGGATCTTCTGCGCCCACCAGCTCTTCTTTGAGCGTAAGTTTCTTTTGAGACTCTTCCATTTCCACTTTTTGAGTTTCCTCACTTTATTCCCCCCTTTACCAGAGCTTCTCTCCCTTATTTGTCCTGATTTCAGCAATGTGCTTCTTTTGTGATATTTGAGGGGCTTTATATTGTGGATGTGTTTTGGATCAATGTTAAATGAATTGAAATGTTTCTTTCAGAACCAGATGGGCGCTGACGTGAATGTGAACCTGACCACATACTCTGGCTCTGTGTCCAGCGCGTCGGTCAACATGAATGGCCTGAGCACAGGAACCCAGAACCTCATGGCTAACGGCCCACCCGCTCCCTCTGCTGTCCGTTCTGCTCCGCTGCAGAACACCGTCACACCCTCCAACACCTCTGGTCAGTCACACAAAAACATTCACTGCGTGTGATCAATGTGTTGCAGCAGAATTTTTATGGTTGATTGCTGTTGACAACTCCTTTTTTTATTTAAAAAAGTAAATGTAAAAACTAATTTATCAGCATTTCACGTCATTTTGTAAATCGTGTGTGTGGTTGGTGTAATATTAAAAACGTATGTTCTAACTGAAAATCTTGTTTTCCCCAATTTTTTCAATATTATCAGGTAAGGCGCCTCCTAACCTGGCTCAAGGAATACCGCCGCTGCTGGCCAGTCAGTATATCATGGGTCCTGGTGGCCTCCTTCCTGCTTACCCGGTTAGTGTATAGCTGATCTGCTCTCAGATGGAAGCAAAAATGTATATACACTTTTGTTATGCTTATCTTTGTTGAAGTGTTCAAGTGTTCTTGACTGCATTGATCTGTGTCTGATCTTTCTGTACTTTCTCATCCCTAAAGCCGATCTATGGATATGAAGATCTACAGATGATGCAGTCCCGTCTGCCCATGGTAACAATTTCATAGTCCACTGTTTCTGTCACAGCACTTGACTCAATGCTCCATTTTCTTCTATTAAAAGAAGTTTGCCCCAAAATAAACTGCTAAGTAGGGCTTCACTATTTGGGCAATATTTTCTTTTAATGCTCCAGGTTTGTTGAGCTGCACAATTTGGCTAAAAATGTATTATACATCAATATGACAAATACTTGTACTTATTTTTATGATTATTATTATTTGTAATAGTTGTAGTATAAAAGTAAGGTTAATTAATAAATTATTTTAAATGAGTGCTCTCTTTTCACTTTCACTTTTGTATTAGAAATCGCCCATACTCTGTTTAGGCCTATAATTTGCAGGCATCAGGGAGCCGCTATCTATATGCGGGGTGTTGAAATTCCTTTTGAATGCGCACTTGCTTTTGACTCTAACGTTCAAATTTACAATCACTCGTACTTTGTGTACAGGGAGAGGCAGGACATTTTTCAAGATGAGATATTTATCAATGACACTCAGGATCAGTTTATAATTGTAGCACGTTGTCCAACTGAACTAAATGGTTTTTATGTCTATAAAAAAGCAAAACGACAGTGCCAAGTAATGTAATTGTGTACCGCAGCAAGCCTAATCATGACCCCTTTAAATAATATGATAAAATGACTAAATTATGGCTATATTTAGATGACCTGTCCTTTTAAGGTTTTTATTTCTCAGGGATGAATTCAGTTTGTTTTTCGGTCTCTTCTCGATGCAGGATTATTATGGCATGACTTTCCCTGGTACAGCGCTAGCTGGCAGAGATGGAGGATTAGCAAGCAATCCCTACTCGGGTAAGCAGACATCGTCGTTATTGTTTTATGCTAGTGCAGATGGGACTACGAGTTGTTGCATTCCAATACTTGGTCAGTCTAAAACACTTTTCTGTCTTGCTCGTACAGGTGAACCCACCAAATTTGGCCGCAGCGACTCAAACTCCCCAGCCCCTGCCAACAGTCTCTCATCTGTGCCACCCTCACAGTCTCAACAGAGTGCTGTTCCCCCTCAAAATCAAGGACAGCAGAACCCAGGTCAACCCCAGCAGGGTCAGACCCAGGCCTTCCTCAACCCCCCTCTGCCTCCAGGTTACGGCTACACCAGCCTGCCCTACTACCCCGGGATGCCGGGAGTGCCCAGTGCCTTCCAGTACGGCCCCACTGTCTTCATGCCCCAAGCATCCACAAAGCAACACAATATGGGCCCGTCCAGCCAGTACCAGCACCAGGCTGGATACAGCCAGCACACATATGGCCCAAGTAAGTGTTAGTCATTTTAGCCCTGCAAAGCAATGAAATATGAAAAATCAGTTTATTGAATCTCATGACTAAATGTAAAAGAATATTTAAAAGTTAGTGATTTTTGATGAGTGTAATACTTTATACATCAGGTTTTTATGGCTGATGCAGTATGATATAGAAGCAGGGCTGTCACGATTCCTCAATTAAATTTGAGTACTCGATTAAAATATCCTCAATTGCAATTTATTTAATTCTGCTAGTTGATTAACCAGCAAAATACTGAAAGTAGTGCGTTCCATGGACAAGATTCTACGAAACGCATTATTAGACCATTTAGCAAGGCTGCATGATATATTAAAACCATTTAAAAATCATAGAGTAGTGCTATTGTGAGATCATAAAGGCTGTTTCATTTAAAAGAAATATGCACTGTGAGTTTCAAAGTTAACTCCGTCTTTGCGTGTGCTGTTTGTTTGGGTTTCTAATAAAGTGCATTTGAGATGCATATTATTTTTGATGCACTTTGATCCATAGCGAAGTGTTGCACTGTTATTTACATGCGTGGAGCTCAGCAGCTCAGTTTGCTTAACGCAATGTGTAATTTCAAAAGCAGTTGAACGTAGCGTTGTCATATTTGGTACGGCATCTTTAAATGTAACCATATTCTTGCCAGTGTAATGATATAATCCACATTTGACCAAAATCGAGTTTAAATGGACATACGTGCATATTTTACAGTAACGGTGGTCGATACGTGTTCTTCCGATCATTAATTAGAATGGCCAAGTCACGTTTCATATTGACGGATGAATAGGCTACGCTCAGTTTATTAAATAGCCTACGTCTCAGTTTATTAAATGTCTCTTGCAAACTATGAAGGGACAATGAATCAATACACTCATTGCTGACCCCAGGGCCGGCGCGTCCATATGGGCGAACTAGGCAATTGCCTAGCGGCACTTTTGTAAGGGCAGCAAAATGTGTGCCAACCGGGAATGAACAATTCACAAAATAGGCTTGGCTATAATATAATCATACATAATCAGAGAGTAGCCTTTTTCTTTTTGTTTTGAATTATTTTGTTTAAAGACTTTTCAAGCTTTGTGTATTTTATGTCTTTCTCATGTCAGTGTGAGGCATACACTGAGTTTCGTTAAGTTAGGATGAGGATGCGCTCCAGTTAACGTGCAATGCAAGTGACCGTGCGGGCGCCTCCATGAATATATTGTCTGCTATATATTTGCTTCTTATTTATTAAATCCACTCCAGGCAATTGGTTGATGAAAAATTGATTAAAATTAAGATACAATTTATACAAAACGAAACTTAATGAAGTGTTCAAAATCATGTCTGACCCGTCTCAAATTGTGCATCCTATTACTCGTGCTGTTCACTTTTCATACTTTCAACAGTATAGTAGACCTACAGACTCTATTTTTACAAATTGCTGCACATTCATTTAATTCTGCATTTTGCACACACAAGTTGAAAGGCTTCAAATCAAGTTCACAGATAATTGTGCGTGCATTTATTAATCATTATAATACTAAAATCATAACAAAGTAGGCCATGTACAAAAAAATACAGCCATTTCTGTTTCTTTTAAACAAAAAAAAACAAGCTGGACCCTTTTTTTTACATTTCATCTTTCATTCCGAAATAGAATAATGAATGAACGAAAAAGTACACGGACCCAACAGGCTATTAGCCTTTTTACCCGTTATCAATCTAAATTAATCTCGTTTTTAATTTAACTTAATTTCGTTTTTCTTTATTTAAATTTCGTTTTTCTTTATTTAAATTTCGGGTTTTTCTTTATTTAATTTTCGTTTTTTCCTTATTTAAATGTCATTTTTCTTTATTTAAATTTCGTTTTTTTCTTTTTTTAAATTTAGTTTTTTTCTTTATTTAAATTTAGTTTTTCTTTATTTAAAATTTGTTATTCTTTATTTAAATCTACCCTTTACTGTGTCAGTAATTTATTAGTCAGAAAAATAGACTATAGCCTACCTTAAAAGTATTGCTTAAGTTAACAGACCCGTGCGTTAACATCTCCACAATAAACAGTGACAATTACTTCGTCTAGAGTAGACCATTTACCGGTAAATAACAGTTGTGAATATATTGCGAATATATAATAAACTTGAACAGTGGTCAAAAACAAACGTTTGCTGATACTTTACCTCACGCTTAGACCGGCGAGATGCCTCCACAGGGCGGGAGATACGCGGTGTGATTGACAGCTTTGACACCAAATGGATATACGTGAAAATCAGATGACATGATTTCGCAACTTTTCATTGGTCATTTAGATATGTGAAGCATACTGTATACGGAAATGAACCTGGACATTCTATCCGTCGAAAAATCTCAAAATCGGCAAAATGGACATACGCGGTTTTCATCGGACAGCGACGATATGTATCTAAATATGCAAACTTGTTCATCACGATTTCAAAAAATACGTTTAAATCCTAGCTCTGAGTGTTTGTTTTGATGTCCACATGTTCTTGTTCAAGAAATTTCAGTGGCTGTAGCATTTCTATTGTGAAGAAGTGGTAAAAGATTAAGTGGACTTTAGTTAAATGTTTTTTGGCAAATATTAAACCAGGATTTGATCATGCTGAAGTGTAACAATCATCAGGCCGTTGGTGCCTATGCAGGCATTTGTAATAATACAATGCAATACATTTATGCATTTGGCAGACGCTTTTATCCAAAGTGACTTACATTGCATTTCAAGGTACACATTTTAAATTCTTATCTTTCCCTGGGAATCGAACCCATGACCTTGGTGTTGCAAGCGCCAACGCTCTTCTGTTTGAGCTACAGAAAAGTTTAAATAGATTATAAATTTATGTATTTTATCAGTGTTCAATAAAACCATGTGATTACTTGCTTGTAATACTTCATTTGAACCTATTATTTGAACCTCATTATTATGTATTTTAAGTCATTTTAAAGGCTATTGTTCACTTAAAATAATCAAACGATAATCACCAAAATTAATGTTAGTGACAGCCCTATATAGAAGAATATGGAGTTCATACTAGAGAAGGGAAACCCCTTCATTTTTATTCCGAGGCCCCAAACTGAGCATAAGTGTGCAATTTGGTGCAGTTGCTGATATTTAGTTGACCTATAAGCTAGCTAGCTTACTTTTGACCATATAAATTTATTCTTATAACCATATAGTAGACTACTTGCATAAAATGCATATACATATCAGTTGTCTATATCTTCAAATAATGTCTTGGCAAGATATTTAAATGCTTAGTTGTATGATTAAAGCTGCAGTTTTTATTAGGGGGGCAAAATATATAAAATACAGCGATGATGTACAGATAAACATTTCTCAAAAGTATTAATTTTTATGATTTTTAAAAAAGAAAAAAAAGAAAAATCATGTTAAAATGTATTTATAATAAAGTATATTTGCTTCAGTCCAGTAGGGCCTTTAAGGGTCCTAATGTTTGGTTGGAAAATGCACTTCTTTTGAAATCTCTTTATTTTCTCCTAAGCTTTTGATGAGTTGTCCCAGGCTCATGCTGGAGATTATGGGAAAGGAGGATATGGAGGAAGCTCCCAGGCTAAAGGAGTCAGCAACAGCGTGGGAAAAGGTAGATCTTGCTCTCACAATATTGGTTTGATTTATGGCTGCAAATAACGGTTATTTTGACAATCAATTATGCTAATTATTTTTTTTAATTGGAAGAGAAAAAAAAAAAACACTAAAATTTAAGTGCATTTTAATTCATAATTTACAAAATGATTCCACATCATGCCCTATGTTATTCTCCAAACAATGTGGGTTAGACTAGTCGGTTGCCAAATTTCTGTTTAAACGTTAATGAAATTAGTCATTGCGCATCGGTTTGATGCCATAATATACTTCTGTAAATAACACAAATTTCCATACTTTTATTTAATATACTTGTGTATAATGGATCCATATAAATATTATAAATTTCACTTAATCTAATTTCAAATTTGAAAGCCCTAAACTAAATGATAAATGTGTGTTGCGATGTTTAATATGAAAATAAACGTAATGTGCCAATGTCTTTTTATCTTATTTAACTCTTTATCATGATAGTTGACTTGTTAACTGTCGCCACCCTGGACTGGAATTTGGAAACCCCTGATGTAGGCTTTGTGCAATTAAATGCGAATTAAACGTCATCATGCCACGCAGTAAAACTTATCTACTTGCTAGTCTGGCTTTACAGCCTTTTTGTGTTTGTATCGCACTTTTGTCGTCAGAACCTGAGTGATGCTAACTTCCATGTTGGCTTAGAAAAAAGCACTGCAGCACTCGATAAATCTTACTAAACAGATTGTAACAATTGCTTGCAGATGCATTGAATAAACAGTCATATATAATATTTTCATTCACATATTTCAAACCTTTTCTTAGCACCAGGACTGTCTGGATCTGCGAATTCAGACCTCACTGGAACAGTGTACGGCAAAACTCAGGTGAGGTTCACATTTCTACTTGGAAAAACACCTGAATATAAAAAAAAAACACTGTTTACTTTGACATACTTGTTAGGCTTCTTGCACCAAAACAGTCATAATTTTAGTTTTTAATGATCATTTTCCACCCTCTCAGTGTCTCTTCGTATATCCACCTTATTTTTCAATGTGGGAATAAGCTATTTCCTGTGAAAAGTACAAGACTTCTTATTCAGTAGCTGCTAACAGTGCAGTAAATGTAAAACTACAAACCAATGTGTCTGTGATTTAAAATGAATTAAAATATAACATGGTAGTTTGCAACATTAAGCAGCGTAATGGGCTGTTTTTGTACAACTAAAACAACTTGACACTGGAAGCCTCGCACATTCAAGGTAAAAATGGCGCAGCTGCTCTTAAGCTAAAAATAAGATGGATTAGACTGTTTTGTTAATGCTGTATCTTTAAGACTTCTGTCTGTAAATGAGCTTGCTTATGATTGGCTGACTACTTCCCATGTGAGGTTCATAACACATGGTGCTTTTGTGCACATAGTTGTAATCCACATCCACTCATGATGGGGGAGGAGAGCAAGTGAGCGAGCGGGACATTTGTAGTAAGAGAGATAGCTCTTGGTCAAAGAATAATTTTGGTCAAAGAATAATTTAAGGTCAAAGAATAATTTTGGAAAGAAGGGTTACGATCAGGCAAGAGCTACTTGATATCGGAGACGCTTTCCAGCGCTGGAGAAACGTTAGAGAGCGGGAAGACCTGAAAACAGACACAGCGGTTGCTTTGTTTCTGCGCGATACATGAGTAACGTTGATTTTGCTGTTTCACAAAACAAAGATATGCTGTTGTTGTTGAATCACAGCTGATTCATCCTTATTTGGGTGAGATGTCTGATGCGCCAGCTGTTAGTGGTTGCCTGTGTTACATAGCATGTTCATTATATTGTGGTGGAACAATGAAGGGAAGGAGGTGTGTTTCATTTGAGTTGGGGATGTCTCTCAGAAATCGCTTACTGCACCTTTAAAAGGAAAACAGAACAAGCGAAGCACAAATTACAGAATATATTGGATTTCAGTTTGAGTGGTCATGGTCAGTAAGTCAAGAGTCATTTTATTAAATCATTAGAGACACGCCATTGAAAGTTCATCACGACTATGACATGTATTGCGACAGCCATTTCCAGAAGTCAGACAGTGAAACGACAGCTTATGACTAACTCTGACTGGTTTTTCCAAATGTTTGACCCACAGAGCTTAAATGGTCTTTGTTCCCTCTTAACTTTGATCTCTGTTTTTAAACTTTTACATTTATTATTTAGCTGCCAATTGATACTTTGCACGTGACGTCAGTTTTACTGGCTGGCGGGCAAGACCATCATTCTCTAGCAACGAAAAGCAGTAAACTAATCAAGGATCTTGCCAGGACGTTGCCAGTTTTAATATACAAAAGTCAGTGTTTTGAGGTGTACACGACATGCCAGATAGTTGTTGTGCGATTGGATGCACTAACCGCGTTTGTTGCCCGCCAGATATCACGTGACTGCAAAGTATCAATAGAATCAAATTATTATCATGGCAGTTGACCTCTGCTTCTCAAATTTGAGATTTGATAAATGTTTTTTTTCTTTTTTCACAAATATTTTGCCTTCAGTCCTCTGCCCTTTTTAAAATAAATACTTATATGGTACCTATAACTTTTTTTAATTTTACTTAATTTTAACCTTAATTTAACACCCTTTAAAAACCCAAACTGTACTGTACGGTAGGGGGCGCTATGACATCTTCTGAAAGAGTGCTGAATCACCTGATCAAAATAAGTGCGAGGAAGATGCAGAAACAAGTGATAGCATACGTAAACAGATGCATATGTAAAATAATGCAATCATCAACATTAAACCGCATATAAATCAAAACTGCCTAATGTTACTGAATGAAATGTCGACCCAGGACGGGCGATAGGACCGTGCAAGCTTTGGGGGTGTTGGTGGACTCGAGTTACTCCATAAATGTTTCGATCATCGATCTGGATATAGTCTTTGACAAGCTTTTCAAGTGTTGATAAAAAAAGTGCATTAAGCTTAGAGTAAAGCAGCTTTTTTTATTGTTTAAAAAGCAGAGGCTCTGTTCTTTTGATATATTGCTTGTTCAGATATTCATAAAACAAAATATTCTGGGGGCCATGAAAATGGTGAAAATAATCAAAAATGCTGGTGGGGAGTTCATTTTATTTATTTTAATATTTCACACGAATAACATTTAACATGATTTTTGTTTTGTTTTTAAATAACCTTTTAAAATGAATAACCCAATGAGTCCTTTCAAAGCCATTCATCTCTTTTCTCTGACCCCTCTAGACATTTGACAAGCAGGGTTTCCCTACAGCAGCCGGCCCTGCGTTCAGCCTGCCCTCGGCTCTGGGAGGAAGCGGCCCGCTGAACCCCGCAGGTGCCCCTGGATATGCCCCCGCACCCTTCCTTCATATACTGCCCCATCAGCAGCCCCCCTCACAGTTACTGCACCACCACATGGCTCAAGACACACAGGTACATCATCTAAACATGCTCCCAAAAAAATAAGTTTTTAAGGTTTTATCTCAGGTATGCATCTCAACCCCCTAAGATATAAAGTAATAGTCCAAATTGTTTTTTTTATTTTTTTATGGAATCGTTTATTGACCCATTAGACAAAAATAAAAAACGTGTTTTTTTTTTTTTTTATTATTATTTTTTTTATGTTGATACATCAGGCTTTTATGGCTCATATAGTATGATATAGTGAGAATATTATGCTCATACTCAGGGAAAAGCACCTCAGTTTTATTCAGAGGCCCAAACTTGGCAAAAATATGCAATCTGGTGCAGTTGCTGGTATTTGTGGCCAAAAAGTGAGATGAAGTTCTTAGAGCTTGTATAAATCAGTGAGATCTTTATACAAGTATAACAGACGACTTGCATAAAATGCATATAAATATCAGTATTCACTCTATATTTCCTAATAATATGTCTTAGTTAGATTTAAATGTTTAGTTTTATGATCAAAGCTCTGTAGTTTTAATTGTGGGGGCAAAATATATAATGCATTGGAATTCTATGACGATTGAGACATTCCTCAAAAGCTTGATGCATCATATTTAATACTCGATTATCCATACATCACTTAAAAACTAAAATGCAAGTAAACCGAAGTTGCTTCAGTCTAGTAAATGTATAAGAATCAGTGAAATGTGCTATATAAATAAACTTGCCTTGCCTAAAGATTTCACAGCAAAAAAAAACACGTGTACCACTTCCTGAAGAGGGACGTTTTTACAATTCACTGGCTAAAAAGTATAAACTATCAATCAGAAGAGAAAGGGCATGGTAGAAGATTGTGTACAAGTTTTTCCAGTAAAGTTTTGATCATCTTGATCATTTAGAGGCCTTAGAAATGTGCATATCAAATATGATTTTAAGTGTTAATGTTGTTTTTTTGTCTTTCTTTCTGTCTTCTGCAGGGGCAACGCAGTCAGTCCAACAGCATGCAGAAGAGTCAGGGCAAGTCCAACTACAGCAGCTCTCCTTACTGGGCCAACTGAGTGCTCCGTTTATACTGTTACTGATCTAAACGCCCAGATCTGTGTCTGCACTGTCCTGACTCTAACATGAAATACACACACACACACACACTGTATCAGTTCTCCCCCATCCCCCTCCTCCAAAGTTCTCCTCTGCTTTTTTCCCATTTTTGTTTTTTCCTTCTCTGAATTAGGTTTTTCCATGTAAGATATTTATGTAAGTATTTATATATACTGTAAATGTTAAGAAGCCGAACATGAGATGTGGTCGCTCCATTTTATTTTTTTTGAAGGACTTTTGTTTGTTTACTTTTTAAAAACTGCAGAGATGTAGCGAAAAATTAAAAGGAAAAGCATTGAGGAAAACTTGGAGACATTGCGATGAGAACTAGAGCACTGATGGCGGAGGAGAGTGAACTGTGGGGGTTTCATCCATTCAGACATCTTGCAAACCACTCGAGTCCTTTCCTCTAGGGATTGTTCTCCCGTACAATGGTTCGGAAATTCATTTCTGTCGCCTGACAGAAACGAAAAACAGCCCATAAATTTTATATTTTACTCTTGTTGCCCTCTGAATAAAGGTTCTGAGCTATTCACCTGTGTTCTTAGTCTTTTTTTTATTGATCTGGGATGCATCTTTAAATCTTTTACATTGTTATTTTACTAAAATTGGTTAATTTTAACAATTAAACAGTTGAAAATAGTTAACATTAGAAAACGCTAACATGAAATATGCTGCTTGAATGCAAGTTTGAACTTGCCTGATTTTCTCAATGTTGGCTTGATCATTTTGTAATTACAAATATTGAAAAGATTTTAGCCAATTCTTTAGTAACAAATGTTACAGAATATTTTTCCTGAAGAATCGCTTTTTTAGTGTTATAGTGGTTTAATCTTTTGTCAGTGGACACTTGAAAATTATTTCACTTTGTTTTTAATGTAATTTTGAATAAAATATGTATGTACTGTATGCAGTCATCAGATAAGTGACTACCACTGTTTTAAAAAGGTATAAAAATATTCTATTTCTGTAATTCAGACTCAAGATTTTTCTAACGTACAGAATTAGTATTTTCTGTGGGTAAAAGACTGCTTTTAAAGTGAAGTCACCTTTATTTATATAGTGCTTCATACAATACAGATTTTTTTCAAAGCAGCTTTACAGTGATAAACAGGAAAATGATGCAAACAGAGTTCCAGTAAAGCAGCTCTAAAGAGACGATAGTAAACTCATGATTCATCTGAAATCAGTCCAGTTTTGGTTCAATAACTGATTCAATAAAGTCCATCAATTATTTATGGAATAAGTTCAATTCAGCTATCAAGCAGCTCTGGAGAAAACAATGATGTCATATTGTGTCAGTGCAGCCAAATCAATAATATTGCAGAATATTAAGTGTCCCCAATGTAGCATCAAGCCAAAATACAACCGTGGCAAGGAACCCAAACTATCAGGTGGCATAAATTGTTAAAAAGCTTAAAACTTGGGAGAAACTAGGCTCAGTCAGAGGAGCCAGTTCTCCTGTGACCAGACGAAAGAACACGGTGTGGTTTAATTCCAGGCTGCATCACAAATCAGATTGTGAAGTGATCAGAATATTTCATCCAGATCGCGATTCATTACGCCAGCAAAGTTTCCTTACGAAATGTCTGCAACTTTGGGAGTTTTTTATTTTAATTTTATATATATATATATATATATATATATATATATATGAAGACTTCAGATGCAAAAGCCTCTAAGTGCCATCTGAAATTTTCTTCTAGAATGATCATATTTATCAAGCTTGTATGTTTATGTTCAGTAATTTCACTTTAATGGCAATGAAAATTACCTATTAATTGTCATTAAAGTGAAATAACTGAACATAAACATACAAGCTTGATAAAAATGATCATTCTAGAAGAAAATTTCAGATGGCACTTAGAGGCTTTTGCATCTGAACTCTTCATATATCCCAAAACATTTATATATATATATATATATATATATATAGATTTGCTAATACATTGTAAACAGTATTCATGAAAAAGAAAAAAAAAAGATTTAAAAAAGTATTAATACTTTTAGTGTGTTTAGATGTCTAATGTACAATAATTCATTGTCATTTTACACATATGCATATGGATACGCGATTTGTGAAACGATAAAATACCCATCAAGGTTAAAGTGAATTAGTACATCTCACGAACATCTCCTAAATAGATTTATAGGGCAAAGGCTACAGACTAGTAGCTTAGGTGCTTTATCTCATTTAAGCTTGTTCTGTAAACAACACTTCTGCTCCATTGCATCTGCGCTGGAGACATTTGCAATTACATAAAGACCAAAATCATTCAGTGTAACTACAGCACTGGTTTTCAACTTGTTTGACTGGACGTCCCTCTATATTCCAATACAATATTCATAGACCCCTATAGATTTCCTCTGGTTTTTCTGCTGTAATTATGACTACTCTGCTTTTTGATAGTAACTTAAATTGTGTTTTGTTATCCTAAGATTCAAGAGTCTAATTCTGCATGTTTGAAAAAAAAAAAAAAAAAAAAAAATACGATGTATAGGCTATATATATAGGCTATATAGCCTATATATATATATATATATATATATATATATATATATATATATATATATATATATATATATATATATACAGTAGTCAGCATTTGAAGTGGATCAAACCCTTTCATCAAAGTTATACATGAATTTTGAATACCCGTTCTTGTCTTAAGACAACTTTGATGAACTTTTTTGATCCACTTCAAACGTTGACTACTCTATTTGTTTAGTCCCTCCGCGCTTAGCGTGTGGTTAAGAACACTAGAGGGCGCCAGCATCAGTGTTAGTGTTATGATGGGATGCTGTAAACTGTAACCTAGTTTTTAAATGTGCTTAAATGATACTTTCAGAGGGGGGGGGGAGTAACACAGTATGGTACACAACTATGTAAACACTATATATGTTTAAAACTTCTGTAAGGATATAATTGAGCATGCTATTGCTATGGGTTGTACTGTATTGGTTGTGCTATATGGCTAAAGGCTGCTAGGCACAATGTGCAGCGGACCGACTACATTCACAATTAATTCTCAAATGCCTTATTGCTTAAGAAAAAAAAAAAGTAAATATTAAGGACACAAAGTTTAATTTAAACATCATTTTTAAGCAAATTTAGAAGATACAGTCCCTTACGCAACAAAACGTTAGGCTACTAAGGAATAAAAATAATAACAGTAATGTCATAGCGTTTTACTGTGGAATATATCATGACTGGAAAGTATTGACCAATGAGAAACCAGGATTGGAACTATTCTATAGCATCCTCCATTTCATTTTGCATTATTACTGAAATTAGGTCATTATTTTTCGAGGTGATTTGTATTGTAAAATAAAATGTATATTAGAATTTACATATTAGCCTATTAGAAAAATAAAGAAAGGGAAAAAAAAAATATATATATATAGAAATGTATTGGGATCCAAACGACATTGACTTTATTTTTATGGTAAAAAAAAGGAGAAATTTTTTGAAATATTTGTGTTCCACAGAAGAAAGAACGTCATACAGGTTTGGAACGACACGTGAGCGAGTAAATGAAGACGGAATTGTAATCTTTTTAAATTTTGTATTATGATGTTTCAACACCACAGCAATGAATTGTTGTCCTTCATCGTATCACACTGCTCCTGTGACCCTCAGATGATGATGCCGTCTTCATGGCTCACGCTATTGTGTATTTCCATCCACTTCAGCATATTTAGTGCCGGCCTGCAGGGTTAATTACTCTGATGCAGTGAGGCTTTGCATTAATTGATGCAGTGTTTGCATTCATTCATTTACTTTGCTATAGCATAAGAGTGTCTGTCAGCTGAATAGCTGGCTGGCTCAGATAATGTAGTCTCTGTGTGTGTGTGCATATAGAGGGAAAATGTTTCTAAGAATGAAGTTGTGTGTCATCCATGCTCTGATTTGCTGAGAATAACAATGATCTCCTGCCAGTGGGACCAGTGAGGGGCTCCCACATTGCCATCAGGGCCACAGAGCCCTTTTTGTGTTGCTGCTGTGTTTTCTGGCTGTCCCTCTCACATATGCAGGTCAATGGGCCCAGCCTGTGTGATGTTTGACTACTGTCTCTTTCATTTCCATCAGCGTTTAGAACGTAAAGTCCTCCCAGCAAAAATTCAATTTAGAGAAGCCATCAAGTAATATAGTCTTGACTGCATCAACCAGTCAAATCATTTTACATGCTGCTGACCCACTTCTCTTATTGCATTTGGTTGAGCAAGTGCACAAATGAATAAATGAGTTTTATGCATTAGCTACAGAACTCCTTGTTAGGTGGACTGAGGAGTTACACTGGCAGTGTAAAAATTATAATATGACATTAAAGGGGGCTTATATAATTAAACAATCATTTTTGTCAGTGTTGGACAATAAAGGATATTCACTCATAATTAAAACTCTGTCCTTGTTTACTCACCTTCTTGTTCAAAACTGTATGACATACTTATAAAACTTACAAAACTGAATACATAATTCTAAGACTTCTTCTGCAGTCCATAAAATAATATATTTTTCCAAATAACTTTTCTGTTCCAAAGAATAAAGAAAGTCATACTGATTTGGAAGGACAAGTAAATGAAGACATCTTGGATGTTCACCAGGGGGTGAATTATTTGTTTAAAGTCCCCCTGTAGTCAATAATTGTATCCCTTAAAACTCACTTTGATCACCAAAATAACATATTTAAACGTTTTTTCCTTGAAAAAAAAAAAATCTTAATACCTTAAAATAGCTTCAATGTAACTCTACACCCTTGCCTCATTTAGTATACGAGGTCAATGAATATGCAAATTAGCCCCGCCTCCACTCACTCACACCAGGGGCACGTTCAAGTTCAAAACGGTGCGCAACGTTTTGCTACGGTTTCCGGGTTGAACGTCATGTTTCCTGGAAACGGCGTGCACAGGTGTGCAACGGGGTTTGAGATACGTTTTCTCTTGTTTGGTGGGTGTGTCAGAACTGCAGTCCAATCAGCAGCAACATGTATATAAAGCACGCGGTATTAAAGTGAACTCGCACAATGGGTTCAAGGAAAGTAATTTACAAATGTGTTTGATGCAGCTCGGTATGCTCGGTATACGCAACAACTGAGGATATTAGAAGACATGTTTGTTGTAAGTTTTATTGTAAAAATATAGGATATCAACATAATGATGTAGTTTTTAGCTTCATTGCAAGTGTATGACATTTGGTATAGAAATAAACAATGGTAATTAAGTGCTTTTCCTAAAAATGAGAAAGAAAATGCAGGGTATTAAAACAGTATGAACTACAAATAAAGTCAGTATGTGAGGCTAAATAGATGTGTTTTAGTCTGAATTAGGTAAGATGTGTGTTTCCATTTCAGTTTCAGCAATCCCTTCACTCGATTGGGATGTTCTCTTTTGTTCTGGGCGGCAAGTGCAGTAACTGTAACATCGGGCATATTTTGTAGTATTAAAGACATATTTATACCGACTTCATCAGGCTCCGAAAATTCTTCACAAAGAACACAAAGAATGGCCTTCTCAGCTGCCATAGTTGCAACTCTTGCGTCATCAGCACAGTGTGTTCAACGCATCACCGTTTCTGTTTAAAAAACGTTGTGCAACGTTTTGTCGGGGCTGAACGCAGCCCTGCTCAGAGATCAACTCGTTGACGATCACACGTTAACGTGATTGGTTACATGGTAGTTTGTGACGTCAGAAACAACAGAGATTTCAAACTGCGTTTTTGACATGGTCTTTGGTTCACTGCAGTTTTAAGGAGAACATGCTCAGTAATAGTGCTGAATTATGAATTTGTACATGGTTTGTCAAATGCATAGCCTATAAAAAAAAACAACAACAAAAAAACAAACAAACACATAGACATATAAACATTAAAAGCTTGATTTTCACCATGGGGGGACTTTTAAATTTAAATAAATCAAAAGGTTACCTATAGTCACGTGACTCTGCTAAATCAGTCAACTCCAACTCAGTTAACCGACCAACCAACCAACCCAAAAACTGCAGACTGTCTCAGACTTTCGGGAACTAACCTCAACTCGCCAGACTAATATCGGGGCAAAAGTCGTTTAGTGTATTCCAGCCTTTGTAATCTAACATAGTCCTACTGAAATGTTGATTACTTATTTGTAAAAAAAAAAAATATATATATAAAAATAAACAGGCCTAAATACAAAAATAATAATACCTAGCACTAAACCCCCCAACTTTTGTTTTGAACGCCTTTACGGGTTCAAGCCTTAGGGGGGTCAGACCCCCCAAACCCCCATAATTCGCACCCTGGTATAATAATTATCCAGTGATTTCCGCACATTACGTTTGTTTACTCAGCTCTGAAGAGGTGATAAATAAAGGCTTAATTGCAGCAGAAGGAATGCACGCTGGTAACTGTTCTCAGAGAAAGACACTTGAAGGGGGGCGACTCGGGCTCGCAGGGTAATGGCTGTCAAGCGGAATTTGCGCCCCCCGGTAGAGAAGCGACGCGCTGAATGGGGTTGCCCGCAACCTCCGTGAGCTGGGTACTTGATTCCTCTCTAAAATCTCCGCATGTTCCCCCTTTTCTCCTCCTCCCTCGGTGCTTTAAATTGCAATCCTGCTCTCGCGCTCAATGGCGTGTTCATGGGGTGTTTTCGTCCCCCTTTCATCTCGTTTATAAGGACCGTGAGATATTCTTGTCCCTCGTCTGTTGTCGGATTTGACAGCGGCTCCATTCACGGAGAAATTGGCCGTAATTAGTGCAATTATGCTGATTCGCACTTGTACTGCAAACGGAACAGAGCGCGGAGGGATAACCAAAACAAAGATCAATCAATCATGACGTGAATGAGAACGACGCGTAACGCTCGCCACATAATGATGCCATCAAAAGTATGTCTGGTGACGAGCGGATGCGACTGTGAGAGGAATAATTATAAGCAGCCCACCACCTTAGATCTGTAAGTCACACGTTTATGGACAGAATGTTATGGACTCGACGTAAACAACAAGGCAAACAATGTGTTTACTCAAGAACAAGTTGAATGTACAGAAAAACAACTTTTGACTTTCTCATATCTGACCAATAAATCAAAAAGAAACAATATCAAACTCAATATGACTGGGCAGTGATTCAGCTGTAGGCAGTCATGCTGATATTCCGTGAATGTTGCTCTAAAATAAAATTAATAAAAGTTAAGTGGCAGTAGGCTATTTAATATTTCAGACCAAAATCTTGGCCAGTTGGTAGGCTATAGGCCTATTGTTTCTCCGCAAATGAAAATAGTCCCAAAATAAGCCAAAGCATCAAGCGTTGCACTGCATGTCACTAATGGCGAACGAACTGGAATAGGCCCATTTCAGTACCCTGGTAATCCAGAGTTCTCGCAAGAGCACAAGTTGAATTTGCTCAGCGAGTTACTCTGGTGTCGCGTAATGATGCTCATTAAATATGCCCCTCGATCTGAGCTGCACCAATCACATGGGGTTATCTGATATAGGTGGGCCAGAGGCGAGCTAAACAGATGATGACAGCGCTGTGATGTCGAAGTCATTAGTAAACATTGCAAGATGGCTATGGATGAATACCAGTTATTTGAAACGGCATTGGCCGCTACAATGAACGAGTTAGACTTTGCTTTTTATCTAAAACAGGAACAGAAGACGCCGCTCGAATTGTTCCTTTGCAAGAAGGACGTTTTTGCTGTTTTGCCGACCGGATATGGTAGAGTATAATTTACCAGTTAGCTCCGCTAGCTAAGCGTATGGGTTTTATTGTTGTGATTGGTCGTAGTGTTATCCAATTGCGTGCAGTGAGATTTTCAAATGCATGCTTGGTGCCGCCCCTCGAGCTGGCCGATTTTCATTAGTCGACGCCAGACCATTAATCTTTTAGATTTAGGTCTGGATTTCCAGGCTACCATTCAGAACGCTGACTGACAATAATGTTCTGTTTATTATAATCGCACTTCGGCTACGTGTCTGCAGCACACAAGCTTATGTCGGGTGGATTCTGATTGGCTGTCAATGAATTTATTGTTCATCAGCTGAAAAAAAAAAAAAAAAGTAATTCCAACAAAATTGTTCCTTTGTGCCGTTTTCGTTATTGTTGTGTTGTGGACTTCCCTATTCTTATAGAATTAGAACAATTATTAAAACTTTATAAATCGGTAATCATCTTTGGTAGGCTACCAAGAATGATAACTATCAATGGATGATTCTATGGAAGCTTGTTTCCGCCACAGAATGAAAAATAAAGAAGGTATAGGCCTAGTTGCGACTTTTTATCTCACAATTCTGACTTTTTTCCTCAGAATAGCATGTTTAGGCCTATATTGCGCAATTCTGACTTTATAACACGCAATTATAAAGTCAGAATTCTGAGATATAAACTCGTAATTCTGAGAAAAGTCTTTTTTCCCCCTCAGAATTGTACTTTATAACTTGCAATTGCGAGTTTTTATCTATAAAGTCAGAATTGCAAGATATAAACTCGCAATTGCATGTTAAAGTCAAAATTGCGTGATATAAAGTCGCAATTGCAAGAAAAAAAGTCAAGTTTATATCTCACAATTCTGACTTTATAACACAGATTGTGAGTATATATCTTGCAATTCTGAGAAATAAAGTCAGAATTGCGAGATAAAAAGTCGCAATTATCTTTTTAAATGTTTTATTCTGTGAAGGAAACAAGCTTCCATATGATTCTGTTGATTTAAAGCGTGCACTGTGGTTGTCTTTTGTCATTTTAAATGCTCAAGCTCTTTAAAGCAGTCAATGTTTTTATTGTTCATCAGTTGGAAAAAATCGTCCTGAATGTGTTTCCAACTCTATCGTTACTCTGTCGTTATCGTTATCCACAATAACAGACGATAATATTCTGTTTATTTTAAGCATGTACTACAAGATACGTCTTTTGCCATTTTAAATCCTTGAGCTCTTTAAAGTGATTCCAACATTATTGATCCTGGTTATTGTTAGTTGTGGTGTGGACTTCCCTATTGTCATAGAATTAGAGTGATTATCAAAACTTTATAGTTATAGTCATTATCGACATTAAGGACGATTGTATTACAGAAATTATTGTCCTTGGTGCAAATGGGCCTTACAAAATGGAGTGAAAACAAAAGCAGCAAAGCATTCTGTGATCATTCCGTGTTTTCCTACTCCGGGTTTTCTGCACAATGGCGAGAGAAATCGCTTAAAGGCTGCATCCTTCGAAGGACTCAGACTTCAAAGGCCACTTTATTTCTGTGTATAATAAAGAGTATAAACTATATAACCGCATCTTAGTAAGATATAAGTCAACATTTGAACCGCTTTAAATCGCTTAAAGACTTAAATGTCTTTAAGATGTTTGTACACAGCAGATGCTTTCCAGATGAAGCACTCTTTAATAGACATCTTGCAGACATCTTGCAAATCCGGCCTCAAAATGCGTCCTTCGTTTCCCGTTAAATAAAGGATATACAACAGATGGATCTTTCGCAGCCTTGCCTATCCAAGAATTCATTGCGCGCCAGTGATGACAGGATATTTTTTGAGAGAAATTGTAAGTATTGGGCTAAATGTGAAAAAAAAAACTTTAAATCGGTTTAGATGTTGACTTATATCTTACTAAGATGCGGTTTTATAGTTTATACTCTTTATAAAGAAATAAAGTGGCCTAAGTCTGAGTCCTTCGAAGGATGCAGCGTTTGAATTGGGACACAGCCCATTTTTGGTTGGAAGGCGATTTCTATTCTTTGTCTATTTAACGTCTGACAGGAAACGTCCTAGAGAGGTATTGCTAGGGTGACCATACGTCCTCTTTTTCCAGGACATGTCCGGCCGGGATTTCGAGATCGCCCAAAATATCCGGGATTCGGCTTTTGCTTTCTCGTCGCCATTCATTTTGTTTACATGCACACCTTTTGATTCAATAGGACTGAATTAATTCCGATTGGTGAATCTGAATGTAGTGTTTACATGAACGCTAAACAAGTGATCGGTTGATGTGCGTTTTAGCATTGCTAAGAAAATTCCTGTGTTTTCGTCTCGATCGGGATCCGTGTGAAGCAGAATGCATGACCTGCAAAGCTGGCACGTACATGTCAGTGTCAAATAATGTAATAATGTAAACATAATGAATGGTGACTGTAGAAAGCAAAAGCTGAATCCCTGGCATTTTGGGCGATCTCGAAATCCTGGCCAGACATGTCCTGGTTAAACAGGACGTATGGTCACCCTAAGTATTGCAGATGAGCAAACACTCTTAAAAATAGGCTACGTCTCCCAGATGTAAACACGCACATCAATTAGACATCTCTGAGATTCACGTGCTATTTGTCGCGCCTCGGTGACGCAATTGGCCTTCAAATGTGCCCTTCGAAGGATGCAGCCTTTGAATCGGGATGCAGAATTTGTGAATCAATAGTTAAACAACCCAGTGCTGTTATATTACATTTAAGCACCCCAGTCCATGGCCAATCAAATTTGAAGACTGGAACAAACTAATAAATGTAATACTTGTCATAAAACTACATTTCTGGCCATAAATATACAGACAAACCAAAACTGTAATTTGTCATCATCTTCACAGAGGTATCTGGGAATAAATGTCACAACGCAGCCGGATCTGTGCTGATGGAACGCGGTGTGTCTTTAAGACCCTGCGGAGCCACGGTAACCCCACACGGCTCGTTGTCCGTACTCTCCCGACTCTCTCTGTAGTTATTTGAGGGAGGCGCTAGAACCATATCTCCACTTTACAAAAAAAAGGCAGAAGTAACGGCACTGTCTAGAGAGAACAAATCAAGCCAAAGCTGTGCAAACAGACTCTAGTGTCTCTCTCTCTCTCCGTGGCGTCGGAGTGTGTGCGGCCGATGCGCTGCAGGCTGAAGCGTTCGGAGGCTCGTATCCAGTTTAAATCCTGCGCTCAGCCTCTGTTGAGTATATGTGGAGCTCAAGCGACACTTCTATGAGAATCCCCACTGAACGGCGAGACGAAGTTTGGTTGTTTTCCTGAACCGGGGGTGCTGGGGAGAGTCGAGGCGAGAGAGAGAGGGCGAAAGATGGTTTTGAACAGCCTCCCGTGCGTCTTGGTTTCGCTGTGCTTGGTTTTTTTCTCGTCTTCTCCGTGCAAAGCTCGGATTTACACCAACCACTGGGCTGTTCGGATAGCCGGCGGACCTGAGCAAGCAGAGCATATCGCCAATAAATATGGGTATAGAAACCTGGGCCAGGTACGTGTGTCCTGCACAAAGATGTTTTGAAGCATCTCACGTGTGTTATTTCATCGTATTTGCTGTCCAATGCTGTTCCCCATCAGTTTAAGTGTCTTATCGCTTTGATTGAAGTTCACACGTCAAGGCTGGAAGCCTTTACACAAGTTTCACAGAGTTTTACATGTTGTGTTGAGAAAGCTGAATTTATGTTTTATAGATTTTAACCTTCATGGATGTGCATGAAGACTAGTTTTTAGCCCAATAATACCCAGTTTTCAGAGTAAAATCCAGTGAACAAACAGGTCTCTACTGACTGACTCCCAACAACAACAGGTGTTTTTGAAACTTTACTGCTTGGATTTAATATCTTGTATCTGTCTACTATTTTAAAAATCATTTTTAGGTGTACTTCTGTATTTTAAAACAACAAGTAAGGAACTCAAGCCATGCATGACATGCAGCTTCAGCAGGATTCATGACATGTAACATTCACTGTAACATGCGGAAAATGTTACAGAGGCTAAAAGTGTTACACCTTAAACCTTTCATATGTTTTAATAAAGTGAAATACTTGGTAGCTAAATGTATACATAATTCAGCTGTTTACAGTCAGGTCTGGTTTTTAATTTGTCAAGCCAAGTTTAGTTGAAGTCAAGAACTGCATTATGTGGCATAAAATGCCTTGGCCTCAATCCAGCTTCATCTTCTTTCCGGGAAGCAAGAAAAAGTCTTCATAACAGTTTAGTTTAATAATACGTTTCGTTATCCAGATAGTACTTTGATGGTAAAAAAAAATGGCTGGTGCATTTAAATAAATAATAGGTTAATGCAAGTTTATGGCGGAGTCTTAAACTTTGCTCTTTACTGCAACAAGCCCGTATGCCAGATCTCAGATCTGCCATGATGCATCTAGAGATTTCACAGCAACCGTGTTCAATCTCTGATTTCACAATGTGCTATCTTATCGTTTATCAGTGCTTATTGTGCCAGCTAAGAGTTCCTTCCTCAACTGCGAGGTTGTCACATCCAAAGTAACTACTTACTTAGGAGCTTAAACACTCCTGAACTTTGCAACTCATCAGACTCATCATGCCCTCCTGTGGGAATCTGCTATAGGATCCTGGAATGTGAGTTTGCCTTTGGAGCCAGTTGTAGCCTATGTGTTTGTGAAGTAAAAGAAAGTATAAGATGCTATTTATGAACTCAGAAGTTTGCCCTACATCAAGCTAATTTTGAAGCAATTGCTTTATAAGCCCATTTGACTGACTGTAAACTGGCAAGGCTTGTCATTGGCTTCAAGACTCATTGTTTTTTTATGGCAGACTTATGTATCCCTATGGAGTACAGTAGTCTGTGGAGAATGTGTCATGGCTGCCTGGTGTTTTCACACTTGTCAAATGAATCTGTTCAGTGGAAAGTGATACAGCCTCTTGAGTAACCAATCTTTCAGTCAATGACATTCTAAATAGTTAATGACATAAGCCAGTTTCAACATGTCTGTGGTGAATATTGCTGTAGCTCTTGCCTTTTATTCATACCGATATTGTTACATATTAGATGTACCTGCCCCGATTTGCTCTTTTTAGTTACTAAGTATAGCAGCGTGTTTGGGTTCTTGCTTCGCAACCTGATATTTTGTGATATATTGGAGTTTTTATGTAATGCTGCTTTATTTGCTATGCACTAAATGGCAGTTTTGTGTTGTTCCTGTAGATTGGTGATCTGAAGGACTACTACCATTTCTTCCACAGCCGGACGATAAAAAGGTCGACGCTTTTCAGCAGAGGCTCACACAGCTTCATCTCCATGGAGCCAAAGGTCAGGCTGTCACTATGACAACCCCACACCTGTGTGTTCTATGGTCTATATGGACTCCTGATCTTCCTCATCTATGACTAGAACTCAGTGTATTCCATACAACTGTTGCTCAACAATGCAAAGCGACTAAATGGTTCCGCTCATAAACAACGCTTAGTGTATTCGTCAATAATCTTGAAAAGGAGAGTTGGTTTAACACATTGCAAACCTCACGCTGTTGGTTTGTATAGCGTTTTATCCAAAAATGTAAATTGTAATCTGTTTTGAACACAGTGTTGTTCAAAACACATTTTATTTTCTTTCTTTTGTGTAACACAAAAGGAGATACCTAGCAGTTTGTTCATGCTGCTCTTTTCCATACAATGAAAGTGAATTGTGACCAGGGGTTCAAGAATGGACCAGTCTCCAAAAATTGCAAAAAGACAAAAAAAAGAAAAGAATTCTGCCTTGTAGATTTCAAATCTCATTCACATTTGTGTATTCATTGAAATATGTTGTGTCAAGACATGTCTTTTTAGGTTTGACATCGCTGATTTCAAAAACCATTTGTGACCCTGGACCACAAAACCAGTCACATGGGTCAATTTTTGGAAATTGAGATTTATACATCATCTGAAAGCTGAAAAAATAAGCTAATTGTATAATAATAATTGTTAGGATAGGACAATATTTGGCCGAGATGCAACCATTTGGAAATCTGGAATCTGAGGGTGCAGAAAAATCGAAATATTGCGAAAATCGCCTTTAAAGTTGTCCATTTATGTTCGCGATTGTGCTGCATTCACTCACAAAAATAAAAGTTTTATATATTTACGGTAGGAAGTTTACAAAATATCTTCATGAAACATGATCTTTACTTAATATCCTAATGATTTTTGGCAGAAAAGAAAAATCGATAATTTTGACCCATACAATGTATTGTTGGCTATTGCCACAAATATACCCGTGCTACTTGTGACTGATTTTGTGATCCAGGGTCACATTTGTGTCTCATAACTATTTGCAATAAGTTTATTTTTTTTATTCAGCAGAGGTGAGAAAAATCATACTTGGTTTGAAAAGATATAAAAGTTGAGAAAATATTCATTTTTGAAAAACAAAAGGTCATATTTCACCTCAATATCGAAAGGAAAAATTAAGATATGATTTTAATGCTTGAAGAATGTTGGTACTTTACATTATTAAGAATTTTTTCTTCATAAGTAAGCCTATTTGCCTAAAACATTCTCATTACTTCAATGCAAAACAACAACACTGTTACTATATAGAATGTTTCTCATTATTGTATTCCAGTGTCTTTCATTTAATCAGAAGACTGTTACAGAGAGGGGATGTTGTGAAAAGATGTTGGTGCTTGTCAGTTCCTAAAGGATTTCCTTATCATTCTTTCTCAGGTGGAATGGGTGCAACAGCAGGTCGTGAAGAGGAGAATAAAGCGAGATTATAAACCCTCATATCCTGGTCCTGTACAATCCAGTATGGTCCAGTCCAACTCGATTTACTTCAATGATGCTAAATGGAGCAGTATGTGGTACATAGTGAGTATTCTCAACATGTTGTAAATCGTTCTTGTGATTTGGTAAAGTTGAAAAACACTGGCGAAGTCTTGATCATTGTCATGGTTTGTATCATTTCCCAATCTACTGCAAAAGAATTGTTCAAGCCAAGTGCTTAACCAAGGTCTTACAGTGAATGATTCATCAAGAACATCTCATTCTGAAAGGAAAAATGTTGTTATTCATTCAAATGTATTAACTTTTTTTTTTTTTGCCTTAGAAACAGCTTTTCTTTTCTGCTGATGTAAGAAAAGGCACAGGGACAGGGGATTTTATTCTGTGCAATTTATTTGTGAATCTTATTTCACAATACATATGATTCCTTCTAATAGCAGCAAGGTAAAACTCTTTGAGAACAAAACTTTGGGATGAAGACTATTATATTATGATATTATTGTCCAGTCAAAGCATAGACTAACTTAAAATCCTGACGGATAAATTCAAGTCACGTCCTATGTTATTTGCTGCTGAATATTCTGTTGAAGTCCGCAATACTGCCCATTACAGAACTCAAATGTGTTGCGAATGCTTTCATTAAAGACAATGTTGTGTTTAGTTAAGGGCCAATCCAAGCCGATCTTCTGTTGCTGAAGACGTCTTTTAGCTAAATCGTAATGGCAGGTTGTAAACCTTTGGTGTTTTTAACTAAAACTAATTTGTCAGTTTGAACGTTCAAAGGAAACGATGCCTGTCACACCAGATTAGCCGAGTTTCTACATGTGAAAACCACCCAGAGAGATACATTGAACTTTTCAGTGTAAGCTCTAACATAACTTCTAGCTGAGACAATTTCTGTGAGGTAATTGTATAAACAGACTCTTGTTTTAAAGGGATAGTTCACCCAAAAATCATGTCGTTCCAAACACTTAAGACTTTCGTTCTTTTTTAGAACACAGATGAAGATATTTTTGATGAAATCTGAGAGCTTTCTGTCCTTCTGTTGACTGCTACACAACTATCATTTCGTAAAACTAGTCCATATGAATTGAGTGGTTTAGTCCAAAATTTCTGAAGAGACTTGATCGCTTTGTATGATAAACAGATTGAATGTAGGCTTGTATTCACATATAAACACATCAGTTGTGGTAAATGGAAGCTTAAGCATGTTTGCTTATCGTGCGAGAACCAATGAGGTTCATTCTCGTGTTACGCAGCACGTTTGTGCTTCTGCTAGAACCAATGAGGTTCATTCTCATGTTACGCAGCACGTTTGAGCTTCCTCAAGAACCAATGAGGTTCATTCTCGTGTTACGCAGCACGTTTGAGCTTCCTCAAGAACCAATGAGGTTCATTCTCGTGTTACGCAGAACGTTTGAGCTTCAGCAAGAACCAATGAAGTTCATTCTCATGTTACGCAGCACATTTGAGCTTCAGCAAGAACCAATGACGTTCATCCTCGTGTTACGCAGCACGTTTGAGCTTCAGCAAGAACCAATGAGGTTCATCCTCATGTTACGTAGCACGTTTGAGCTTCAGCAAGAACCAATGAGGTTCATTCTCGTGTTACGCAGCATGTTTGAGCTTCAGCAAGAACCAATGAGGTTCATTCTCGTGTTACGCAGCACGTTTAGAACCAATGAGGTTCATTCTCGTGTTACGCAGCACGTTTGAGCTTCAGCAAGAACCAATGAGGTTCATTCTCATGTTACGCAGCACGTTTGAGCTTCAGCAAGAACCAATGAGGTTCATTCTCGTGTTACGCAGCACGTTTGAGCTTCCTCAAGAACCAATGAGGTTCATTCTCGTGTTACGCAGCACGTTTGAACTTCAGCAAGAACCAATGAGGTTCATTCTCGTGTTACGCAGCACGTTTGAGCTTCAGCAAGAACCAATGAGGTTCATTCTCGTGTTACGCAGCACGTTTGAGCTTCAGCAAGAACCAATGAGGTTCATTCTCGTGTTACGCAGCACGTTTGAGCTTCAGCAAGAACCAATGAGGTTCATTCTCGTGTTACGCAGCACGTTTGAGCTTTCTCAAGAACCAATGAGGTTCATTCTCGTGTTATGCAATATATTTATGCTTCCGCAAGAGGTTTGTTCTCGGCGCGTCAAGCAGATTCGGTTGAGCTTCTGTTTATGTTCGCTGATCAATGTTTAATTGTGATTAAAAGCCTAATTTCAATCTGTTCAACATATAAAGCGACAGAGTTTCTTCAGAAATTTTTTACTAAACCGCTCAATTCATATGGATTAGTTTTACAATCTCTTTATGAACTTTTTGAAACTACCAAAGGGTAGTTGCATAGCGGTCCATGGAGGGACAGAAAGCTCTCAGATTTCATCAAAAAGATCTTTATTTGGGTTCCGAAGATGAACGAAAGTCTTACTGGTTTGGAAAGACATGAGGGTGAGTAATTAATGACAGAATTTTTGGGTGAACTAACCCTTTAATGGCAGTCATGTTCCTCAGCTCACGAGAGTCAGTGGTTTGCACATAAGGAATGTGAAGAAATCCTCGTTTTTTGCATGATGAACAGCCATTTAGATTTACCAGAATGTACCAAAGGTTGCACTTTGGCTGCTACCAAAACCTTGATGCGTAGCACACATTGCATCTGTTGTCATCATCACTTTCTGTCTACGATCGTATTTATAGCTTAGACCGAAACGGCGAGAGTGAACTAAGCGTTTGTTCTCTAATGGGTTTGTTACAGCTCTGTCAATGGTTAATATGGCTCAGATAACATTAATACTTTGACCTGAATGCATCCATTTGGCTCGGGTTTCTCTTGTTGACCCGCAAGTTGTACTTTGGGAGCAAATAAATTTGACTTTCCAGTATGGGGTCTAATTCCAACTCTAGGCCCAATGAAAGTGTACATTTGGTTCCATGTGACGCATGTAATTACAGTGTCTGAGATACACAAGGAAAAGATGCAGTAATTTACAAAGATGCGTTTTAAAAATAATGTTTGCTTTTTACCACATGCTTGGTAACCACACGCTTGATTTTCCAAAAATAGCCAGGATTTTATTCCGGCCGTGACATTGTATTTAGCATGCATGCTTCAGACACATGAGTCAGAATCCACCCTGTGCTTTTAAAAAAATCTATAATAATATTGAAAAGCCTCATACTTAATTTACAAGCACTAAATTAAGGCAATCCTCAAACACTTTCTATACTCTAGTTCAAAAAGTTTGAGGTTTTTAATCTTTATTATAAATTCTCTTATGCTTACCAAGGCTGCATTTATTTGATCAAAAATACTTATCTATTTGAGTATATTTTAAAATGTAATTTATTCCTGTGTTTGCAAAGCTGAATTTTCAGCATCATTACTCCAGTCTTCAGTATCACATGATCCTTCAGAAACCATTCTAATATGCTGATTTAGTGCTCAACAAACATTTTCTTATTATTATCAATATTGTAAACAGTTGTTTTTTGCGTGGAAACCGTGATGCATTTTTTGTCAGGATGCTTTCAAAAGAACAGCATTTATTTGAAACGGAAATCTTTTGTAACATTATAAATGTCTTTACTGTTACCTTTGATGCATCCTTGCTGAACAAAAGTATTCATTTCTTGAAAAAAAATCTTACTGACCCCAAACTTTAAACATTAGTGTAAGCATACACTATGCAACTCCTCACCTCACCTAATTAAAAATTTCACGTCCTCATTTATCTGTGTCTATGCAGCACTGTAATGATAACATCCATAACTGTCAGTCTGACATGAATATCGTGGGCGCGTGGAAGAGAGGCTACACTGGGAAGGATGTGGTGGTTACCATTCTGGATGACGGCATCGAGAGGAACCACCCAGATCTCATACAGAACTATGTAAGTGTATCTCTGTGTATGTACGGCTGTTCTGAATGGAATTCTTGCATATTGCATACTCTGCATACTGAATAGTGGTTGCTATTGTTTCCTAATAGTAACAGTTGAAAGTGAAAATAGTGCATATAAAAACATTCTAAATTGTTGTCCCATGACCTCATTACATATGTGTTTAATTCAGCCAGTTAGAATATAATCTTGGAAATAAAAATAGTTTTGCTTGTAGGGATTGTGAATAGCATTTTTAAGTCAATTTTGAAAATATGTTCTGTGTGAACACCTTGGTTACGGTTTTGACGTAAACAATCCATTTTAATTTGATATTTGAGATATTTTTATTGATACTTCTCCATATTAAAAATAAAATACATTTATTTTTTTAATTAATTAATGGCTCATCTGAACTCTTGGATTTTGTGTTTATATAAGCTCTGTCCTAGAAGTACATGTCCTCTTTACTCTATAAAGGACATTCACATGTAAAAGTCCAAAAATTTGGTATTGTTTTGTTAAATTTTAGCATGTTTTGTGTGTCCTAACTGGTGCATGAACGCAATGGATGGACAAATCCACATTTGAATATGTTCTCATGTGTCTTTTCGTTGCTTTTGATCTGTTTGTAGGATAACGAGGCCAGTTATGACGTGAACGGTAATGACATGGATCCCATGCCCCGATATGATGCCAGTAATGAGAACAAGTAAGAGTGAAGTTCATTACACATGCACACGCTCAATACTTTGTGCATTTCAGGTCATTAAATCCCTGGAAAGGCTTTGTTTGTACAGTCCCTCTCTGTGGTGTGTGCGAATGTGAGTATTTGGCATCTGATCTGTGCGCTAGTAAGAGTGTTTGGCAAGTTTGTTTGGTGAATGTGGGTTTTTGGAGTTTGCTTTTTGTGTGTCTAAGGGTTTCATAGGTGTATGAGTAAATATGGCTCTTGGCTTGTGTGTGCAAGTAAGTGTGTTTGGCGAAAAGTGATTTTTGTAATTGGCATTCTTTGAGAGATAATGTGCGTGAGTGGAAATGTTGGCTCAAGATCAGTGTGTATTTTGAGGTGTTTGGTGAATGTTGATATTTGGTTTGTTACATGTATATATGGGTGTGTTTGGTGAGTGGGTGGAGACCCCCATGTGTTTTTGTGGCTGTCACTCACTCTACCAGTGTGTGTGAGCCTGTGCCAGATGGCTCTACAGCTTTTTTGGACCGTTCAGACAGAAAGCTTGGCCTGTCTCTAGTCCTCTGTGGTGTTGCTGTTTCTGCTTGGAGCTCCAGAGTCTGCAACTGATGATCGAATACCGTTGTGGGTGGTGCTTCCCGAATAACGACGAAACTCGCTTCTTATACCATAGTACGATGCATTATTAAAGAAATCAACTAGCTAGTCATGACATTCCCATAACCGTATTGTCGCAAATTACTGGAGTAATAACTTCTTTTATAACTTATACCTCTTTATGTTGATCTGTTTGAGTTTATAAAAGCTACTTAACGTTAAATGTCCTAATTGAACTAAGGCCTAGTCCTGGCTTAACCTAAGCCCTGTCTGTGGAACCAGGCCAGTAAGATGCAAATTCAATTTTTTACATTAGAAATGGAAGATATAAATTGTACTGAATGTCAGCTTGCTTATTTCGCTCCAGATAAGGGTTAAGTTCACATGTCATAAAAACAAGAAACTATGCTTCTAACCACAGGTCAAAAGCTGTCGTTCCAACCACACAACATTGCGATATTCATTGCGAATATTCATTGGAACTATAGTTTCGGGAAACACCAACTCTTTGAACTATGTTGATAATGACGGAACTTGCGACCATAAGTTGGCTAAACACACCCCTAGGTAGTTCAACCACAAATGACAATCATTTACTCAGTCATTCCTAATTTTATGCTGTTCCTTCTTTCTGGGAACACAAAGAAGAAATTTTGAAGTAGGGCTGTCACGATATGATATCGCGATTATCGCGTCCAAAATAAAAGTTTGTATTTACATAAAAAATGTGTGTGTGTACTGTGTATAATTATTTTTTATATATAAATACACACACATGCTTGTATATATTTAAGAAATATCTAAATAATTTTTTTTTTTAAATATATACATGCACGTATGTGTATTTAAATATACAAAATAATTATACACAGTACACACACATTTATTATGAAAATACAAACTTTTATTTTGGATGCGATAATCGCGATATCATATCGTGACAGCCCTATTTTGAAGAATGTTCACAAAGCTCTTTTCCATAGAATGAGCTGCCTTTTCTTTTTTGTGTAAAAAGACAAAAAAGCATCATCATAATTTCTTTAATTCAAAAGAAAGAAATTATGTTTTGTGCAGTGTTATTTAAGTATTATTTATTTCTAGCTATATTATACAGGGTTCCCAATGGGTCCTTGAAATCCTTGAAAGTTTGTGAATCTTTTTGAAAAGAAGTTCTGAAGTTTTTGAAAATAAACATACATGGATACAGGTCCTTGAAAGTGCTTGAATTTATTTTGTGCTACAAGTTTTCTGGAAAAAATTCTATATTTCGCCAACACTTCGTGACCTCTACATACTAGCTTGCTTGATTTACGTTAGTTATGCGCATTTACGCATTACGTTAAGTGTTTCCCGCGTGAGGTACTTTGTGTTGTACGTTGCTATAAAGTTAACGTGCGGGAATAGGATGTACCGAATATTCTACAGTTTTATGCAAAACAGAAATACGACAAATAGAATATCAGATCTCTGTCATATGGGCAAAAATAAATGCAAAAAAAAAAAGAAGCTTTTTTGCATAGTTGTTTGACACATGAAAACTGTAACAATGTATCTTACAAGATAACACTTGATAAAACTTGAAATGTGTCCCCACATTAAGTCCTTGAAAGGTCCTTGAATTTGAAGTTAACCAAGATGTGGGAACCCTGTTTTATGAATATTTGAATTCATAATTTTAAACGTACAGTATGGGATTTTTTCTCCACTAGGGGTCACTAACCTATTTACAATAACAAAGGCGTAGTTTGATGACGCAGCATTTGCTAAGAATTATGGATCTTGTCGTCAACGTCAAGCCGACCGATCTAATAATGTTTATGGATGACTGAATACATCAATGTTTTTATCATGACTGTGATATGAAGCAGTTCGGGATTGCTAAGAGACAGCGATCAGCTCCACAAGCGACGCGAGTCCCGCGGATATAAAAGGAATATGGACATTTCATTCTACCGAACTACACGCGAGTGCAGAATTACAACTCACAGGTCAGTTTATTAGACAAATTAAACTTGTGAGGTAAGTTAACGCAGCGCTGTTTCACTTGGTCTAACATTAACACACTAGCACACTAAACTGCATTTCAATGTGTTGAAATGTATGTGTTAGTTTGTCTGTATGAGACTAGCAGTAAACTAGATCAACATTAGAATAACATAGATCATATTCTAACATTTTATCATTGTTGAACTATATAACATTGATTAGTTTTATGTAAATGTGCTCACCTGTTTAATAAAGTACATGTAGGAGCGGTCGAAGTCTCGGACGTGGAGCTCTCGTTTATATACAGTCTATGGGAGCTCTCGGCATCTCGAAAACACCGCGCTGATATTGATTCTCGTTTTAGTTCTCCTTTTTTATCCAAAGTCTGTTTGCCATGGTCCATAATGTTTGAACGAAACAACAACAGCGTGCAGATAGACATTGCGAACTCCACAGTTGTCTGCGTCTGTCGTCTTGGTTACTATCAGAGGGCTCTGGTTCATAGCTCTGGTTGCCATGGCAGCACGAGCGGAAACCAGGGACAACGCGGATATGACGCCATTGACTGCGACAAAACGGAAATAAAGAAACGTGCCGTGTCTTCGAATTAAATTGAAATTTATCCTGGTTTGAAAGTTGTTGGAAACAGTCGGGATAATGTAAGTACACAAAAAAAAAAAAAATATAACATAGATATAGTGATTTTTGCTATTTTTAAAGCAAAAAAGTTACATATTGTGCCTTTAAATACAATTTTAAGATTTTTTTTTTTTTTTTTAATTTCATTTTAAGGTTAGATTAATTTTTAGTAATTTTGTTTTGTGCTTTTGTCATTTTAATTAGTTTTTTTATATTATGATTTAGGTTTAAAAAATTATTTTTTTCACTTTTAGTTTGTTCAATTTTAGTTTAGTTTTTTTATTCCAATTAATAATTGTAATGCTTCAACTTAAATTATATCAGCTATTTGTCAATATTAGTTTTTCATCTAATATTTCAGCTCTTGAGTTTTTTATATTTTTAGCTAACGATAATAATAATTTAATGTGAATAAAGGACCATTTTTTTGGACCATTTTCATTAACAAACGTCACATATCCCACCCACCAATTCACGTTACAGTAATGCAAAAATCACATTGTTATTTCTGTAATACAAAAACAGGTTTTTACGTAAATGGTAAAATATTTATCCCCAAGTCCACCCTCAAGTCTCTATGCCCCCCCCCCCCCCCCCCCCCCCCCCCTTTATTATAGTCTTAAACGATATCACACCTGAGGTAGAATTATTGTCCATAACTCAAACAGTGTGGGACGAGTTATGTGCTGAAATGTAATACTTATTCCTATGTACAATAGAGTAGTTGACTATAGTTGACTCTTGACTATATCAGACATTGCTCCTCATTCCCCCATCTGGAGGTCTCTGCGTGTGAGTGCACGTATGCATGAACTATTCCTCCTCTTAGTTTACACTTTTAGAAGCCCCATTAGAAGTATTTCCATGGCCCGAGGAAGAGAGCAGTGTTTGAAGCCGTCACTGCTGTCAGGAGGAAGTGTGTGTTGGAGACCAGAGAAGGGAGGTTTAGGTCTGCATGTATAGACACGATGTATAGAATACCATCCACCTCCTGTAGCAGCTTCTTCTGTCTCCGTGAGGATTCCAGCACAGAAAGTTCAAAAGTTCTCACCCAGACAGGAAGTATAGACAACATAACTATTTGGCTGTTAACTCCTTTGAATGAGGCGTATTCTACTTTCGTAGCACGACATCTTTTCCTTAACGTCTGTTCATAGTTAGGCGAGATTATTTGCAATAATCAACATTCAGTTTTATATAACCTCTTAGCATGAATTAAAAAGGCTGTTTTTGCTACTGTAGCTTTAAAGAGTTACATATGCAGCTGAACTCTTTTATGATTGGTTTACGTCTCTGTGCTGCTGTAGGTCATAAGGCACATTTACACTGCCCAGACCATTAAAAAAAAAAAGAGTTTTTAAAGAATAACATTTTTTTTCCCCCTAATTTATTTAATAAACAATGGAATAATAAATAACAATAATATTAGTGGTAGTAGTAGTAATTAACAATAATAATAATAAGAGGTAATAGGGTTTGTATCTAATAAAAGCTTTAAAAATATATATTTTAATTAATAAAAAAAGTTATTCTCTTATTTCTTATTTAATAATAATTGAATATAAGATCATTAAAAATATATATTTTTTAATACAATTTCTAATTTCTTATTGAATAATAATTTAATAAATATGATTATCAATCATTTAATAAATAAGGTAATTTCCCTGCGGTGGGTTTTGGCCGTGAGCTTCACCGCTGGAGGTCGTTCTGACTGACGCTGGACTTTTGAGCTCCAAACTGAGGGTGTGTATTGTAAATAGTGCAAGTTCATATATCTCACAGATGAAAATGGGCTTTGCACTAGACTTTCAGTGGAACTGCAGTTTATTGACCCAGTCTGACCTTTAAGCTGTATGTCAAATGTGCAGCACTTCCCTTGTGTGTGTGTGTGTGTGTGATTGTGTATTTTCTATATGCTTTATGGGTTTATGTATTATATGTAATACGGTTAGCAGTTTTTTGTTCATTTTTGGTTTTGTAGGAAACGTTTCAGTGTCTTGTGCGGTTCTGAAATGCTGGAATGCTCTGTTCAGGTGTGGTGTGTGTTTCTGGTTTTCTCATTGACATGTATTCTGCTAGCAGATGTGACTTGGTGTCACATAGCAGGGTTTTGACAATTCGGCGTTTAAAGATAAGAACATATTAGAGATAAGATACTTTTTTTCTGATACAGTTGATGTAGCATTCAAGTAAGAAATTTAATAAACAAATGTAATAATAGACACTCACTGCATGAATTAAATATATTTTGATTCTTATTAAAGCGACTCAGGTTATTCTGTCGAGAGCAGCGAGTGATTTTCTCCTGGTCTTTTGTTGTTTGGCTAACATTAATGGCACAAGCGGCAGCGGGTATTTGAGGTTACTGTTACTTTAAGGCCGTGTTCTCTAATCTAATAACGGGCTTGTTTACACCTTGTCAATTTATGCATTTTCTCTGATCAATAGCTATCTTATTGTGAAAAGACCAGGTCTAAATACGCTCCGAAATGCTTTTGGAGGTGGTTTGAGACTCATTCCAAACGAAACTGGACAAATGTAAATGCATTTGGTTGTTGGAGCCACATATGTAAATTTTTAGCCTCCCAAAATGGTAAAAAAAAAAAGAAAAAAAAAAGAGATATGACAGGGTGATATGCAACTGAAATTTATCAAAAAGAGATCCAATAGTTGGCATAAATGGTGTCTCTTTTTGGCAGCTTTATTTTTCAGGTCAACTATTGTCTTGGCAGAGCAACAATGGCCTTGTTCCATCTACATATTGCATATTTACTATCAGGAAAAAAGCCTCCCATATGTACATATTTGATTGGATTTTAATATTTAAATTTAAATTTATTTTTTAAGGAAAAACTTCTGGTTTTCAGCATGAAAACAGCCAAAGATGCTGGCATGGCATTAAAAAACGAATAATCTACTTATTTTTGTGTCAATTTTGGGTTATTGAATAATGTGCTTTTAAAAAAAATGTATGTTTGATTGAGGTGGATGCAGTTTTTAATAAGAAGATAAGCATGTAGTAATAGAAACATTTATAGAATAAATTCTTTGATATGCGTCAAAAAAAGTCATATGAATGAATAATTCGCTCTGATGATTTACTAACAATCTCTAGCAAACATAAAAAGGCGCTTTGTCTGCACATTCTAATAAATCCCTCTAAATAGCTCTATTCTCTAAAACATAGCTAGTTTGAATAATCTTGTTAAGCAAGGTAGTTAAAAGTTAGTTAAACTGTTGACATTTATAGCTAGATACCTGGCTCCCATGAGTATTGAGGCTTTTAAAGTAATGCAAGGATATATATTATGTATGTATAACTAACTCTATGGATGGAAACATAAAGTTGGGGCGAAATTTATTGAAGTTTTTTTTTTTTTTTTTTTTTTAAGTTTACATTACAGTCATAAACCATGATTTGCTACTTCCTATTGCAAGTCACCAGCAGTTGGTATTTATAATTTAGGGGGAGAGGAAGTTTCATTCTAGAGAACATTTTATTCAACATACATTGCTCATCCCTGCAAATTACATTTGTTTTGTATGTTATATACTGTAGGCTAATTTTGTTAGTGTCTAGTAGAATGCTAGTGTAAGCTAATAGATGGTCTAAAATCCATAAAACTCCAATTTTGACGTCACTGTGTTTTTTAATGTCTTTATACACTACCGTTCAAAAAGTTAGGGATATGATTTTTTTTTTTTTTATAAATAAACTATTTATTTTATTCAGCAAGGAAGCATTAAATTGATCAAAAGTGACAGTAGAGATATTTATAATGTTTCAAATAAATGCTGTTCTTTTGATCCTAATCATAAAAGAATCCCGAAAAATAAATGAATCATGGTTGCCACAAAAAATATGATAAATAAACTCTTTTCAATATTGATGATAGTCAGAAATGTTTCTTGAGCAGCAAATCAGCATATCAGAATGATTTCTGAAGGATCATGTGACACTGAAGACTGGAGTAATGATGCTGAAAATTCAGCTTTGGCATCACATGAGTAAATTACATTTTAAAATATTTTAAAATAGAAAACAGTTGCTTTAAATTGTAAAATATATTTCACAATATTACTGTCGTATTGTATTTTTTATCAAATTTCTGCAGCCTTAATGAGCATAAGAGACGACTTTTCAAAAACATTAGAAATCTTACCGACCCCAAAACTTTGAGCAATAGTGTAGACTTGAAGAGAAGTGGTCATTTGTTGGGGATTTTATCACAGATTATTTCCTATTAAATGTCACATATGACCTACATCAGAATTAGACAATCTTTGGAATAGTTTTAGTCGGGAGTCATTGGATTGGTGTTGGGATCGAGCACACAGGCCACCTGGGAGTTCCTCTGGCCTTTTGACCTATTGACCTTGTAAATGTTTATGGTTGGGATGGTGACCGAACCCTGGTCTCATCCCAGAATCTGGTGCTGCTGTGGATCTTTACAATCTTTGTTTCTTTTTTTCTTTTTGTTTTCTTTTTTTAAATTGCTTAGATTGGAGACTGTGGTTACCATGGTAGCGTGAGTTTTTCTATGCAGCTGTTCACTGCTGGAGGTTCCATAGCCGAATCTCTCTCTGTCTCTCTCGCTCTCTCTCTCCATCTGTCTGTCTTTGTCTTTAGTGGATGTTTTAGTGCATTTTTTTGCTGATGATTTGTGTTAGGTTTATGTGGGTTTAGTTTGGGCCAGGAATGTATCCACGTTGCGTCTGAAGCAGAGGAACCGCTCAAATGTTTTCCTTCAATATCTCAAATATTTAGCCACTGTGTTTTAGCTTTGCTGGCTGTGGAAACACATGTTTGGTTTCAGCCCAGCTGTTTCAGTCTCTCTCTTCGGTTTCTTGTCCACTTTTTGCGTTCCTTCTGTAGCGAGTGTGTGTAATAGGTCAGCAACAGGGCCTGTGCTTGCGTAAGGGTCTCCAGTTTTTGTTTTTTTGCAGTTGCAGTGAATGTGTGTATTGAGTGTGTTACTAACACTAACATCTTATGTGTTCTGTTCAGGCATGGCACGAGGTGCGCTGGTGAAGTAGCAGCGTCCGCCAACAACTCCCACTGCACGGTGGGCATTGCTTACAACGCCAAGATTGGGGGTGAGTGTAGCTGATGTCTGATTTAGACCCACTACTGTACCTGGGAATTCTGCCTTTTGTTCGTTTTCGCACAAAAGCATGTACATGCAGTACCACAGAATAGTTAAGTCACCAGAACTATGAAATTACACAAAATCAGTATGTGAATAGTTAGGGATTAAACGGATCATAGTTGATCTGTGATCCGTACGGACCAGGCCCCACGGTTCGGCATGCATGTGATTCGTGGATTAATTGCAAAGTTTAACTATCATAGAGTGAAAGTTGCCAGTTTACACATTCAAGTGATTTTAAACCATTCTAGCACAAGAAGAGGCGAAAGTGAACTCAATTCGGTATTCACAGCCGCACACACTGAGAGTCACGTTTCAGATAGCTTGTGAACACAGAATTGATTCCTCTTTTACATCTCCTTGCGCTTGAACGGACACGTACACAAAAAATTGTCAAAATTCCCAAGTATTCTCATAAACGCAGTCGTTAATGTGTTTTTCATTAATAATGTGATTAAGGTGTTTACATGCCTGTTTATTTAAAATCGGCATACATCAGATAGTTTTATGCGAATATGGTTCTACGATTAGGAGCTTAATCGCATTAGTTTGATCGAGGTAAAGTTTAATTGCAATATTGCCAAAATCCCATTACTCACTGATTGAGTAAGAAATCAGATCATTATATTGGATCTTGCATTAGGTCTTAAAATGACAGAAACCTATAAATACCTGCTGCTTTCTGTAATTAATAATAACTTTATTTTCTATAGCGCCTTTAAGGGAGCTTCTCAAATCGCTTTATAAGGTAAATATACAAGGAAAATCAACAATAGTATATTGGTGTATTAAAACAACAAGAAAGCAACAATGTTACCACAATCAACAATAAGCTAACTTAAAAAAAAAAATGTTTTCAAGTACGTTTTAAAAATCTTAAGAGACTGTGCTTCCCGAATTTCAACTGGAAGTTGGTTCCACAGCCTGGGAGCAGCTCTAGACAAAGATCTGTCACCCATGGAACATAACTGTGTTTGATCGACAACCAAAAGACCATGCTAAGAAGAGAGAAGACTTTGATTAGGAATATATGGTGTGTTAAAAGCTGAGATAAATACTCCGTGGCCAGTCTGTTATGTGCTTTGTGTGTGAGCATAAGAACTTTAAACTGGTTACTTCTTGTGTTGGTTAAAATTCTAGCTGCAGAATTTTGAACACACTGTAGCTAATTTAGAGTATTCTTAAAACTCTAATAAGAAGCGTATTACAATAATCAATGTGAGTAAAAACAAATATATGAATGAACTTTTCTGCAACTGAAAAGGATAGCATGGGACTCAATTTTGCAATACCTCTAAGATAAAAAAGAAGTCTTTACAACATTTTGTACATGAGGGTCAAATATCAACAAAGGATCAAAGATCTCTCCTAGATTCATAAATGTTTCCTGAAAGTCAAGTACAGAACCATCAATGATAAAAGGTGTTTGGCCAGCCTAGTGGAGCTGATGAGAAGAACCAATAAACATGACCTCATTTTTATCACCATTATAACTTATTAACCTAAATTTACCACTAAAATTATTAGCCATCGATCATTTTTATCTCAGAAATACATTTAGTGAGCAATGAGACTCACTTTGTTCATGTTTACAATGAATATAGATCTGTGTGTCATTGCCTAAAAGTGATACTTAATACCTAGAGTTCATAAAAGTTGGCCAAGTGGGAATAAATAAACACTAAAAAAGGAAGGGTCCTAAAATTGAGCCCTGAGGCATGCCAGTAGAAACTGGTCCAAAATCAAACCTGTATTCCACTAAAACAACAAACTGTCTACTTCTGTTCAAATAAGATCTAAACCAGTTTAAAACAGTGCCAAAACTACCAAAAACTTCAAGGCGATGAAGAATGATCCACATTGTCAAATACAGCACTAATGTCAAAGAGAATAAGAATAGTAGGAGATACAGCATCAGAGGTCAAAAGTAAGTCAATAGTCATTTTAACCAGGGCCGTTCAGTGCTATGATATTTTCAAAAACCAGATTGAAACTGCTCAAAAAGATTACTAACAGAAAGGTGATTACGCAACTGTAAAGCAACTACACGTTCTAAAGTTTTTGCCCAGAAGGGAAGATTTGAGAGGTCGATAGCTTTTTAAATGATCCAAATCTAAGTTTCGCTTAAATTTTGGTCTGTGTTATTAATGTTAATCAAACAACAAAACACAGCTTTAACAGATATTAAACCATATTTAATTTATACAGTGAACACTTTTGTTATATTACTTTTAGGCCTAGTTATTACGTTTCTGTACCTGAATACTAGAGTTAGATCTTACTTTGTTTTATTTTATCTATCTATGCTTGTAATTAGTGTATTTTAGTTTTTTTTACTGACTCTTCACTTGCCTTTAATAATGTTTGAATTTAATTAGTTAGGCTAGTAGTTTTTGCTGTGGTATCGGTGTTCTTAAAGTGTGCCTTAACTAATAAATGGAAAGAAAAGATATATTTGCACTCAAAAACCTCAAAAAAGAAATCCTGCCAAAGTTAGATTTTTATTAGTTAAATGCACTTCAACATATTGCAGCACTTACTGACAATGAAATGTGGTATAAAGTTATACTATAAAGGGGGAGCAAAGTTATATTTGCTCCCCCATAATATTTATTTGTTTTCTTGCTGATCCGAACCCTGAGTTTTGTGGTTTGTTGACCGTACACAATGACCAATGATATATTTAACATACATGTAGTACAAATGTATGTTAAATTACGTTCATATATCAATACATTTTGATATATTTAATGACAATGGAGTATCAACAGGATATTAATAATATTTGAGTTGTTGAAGTTGAACTAAATAAATTTTGGCCCTTTTTAATTTTTTAAAAGTTGGAACTTTAAATCAATTTTACAGCTCTGCCACTGTGGTCATGCACATTTAATCGGACAACTTTAACATATTTTTCATCAATATTTTTTGGACATTAAGACATGTCCATATAAAAATATTACAGCTTTTATAAACTCACTACTGTTAAAAAGTTTGGGGTTTATAAGATTTTTTAAAATTAATTTTACACACAATGTGCTCACTATTTGATCAGATCTACAGGAAAAACAGTTATTATCTTCTTATTATCAGTGCTAATTCATATTTTTATGGTCCATTTTTCAGATCTTCTTTAACAAATGGAAAGTTCACAAGAACTGTCAATTTTGAGCAATTTAATGCATCATTGCTGAGAAAAAGTATTAATGATCTTCAGTGTTTTGTATAAGGTTAACTTTTGGCTTGTCCTGCAGGTGTCCGCATGTTGGACGGGGATGTGACCGACATGGTAGAGGCCAAATCACTGAGTCTACACCCTCAACACATAGATATTTACAGTGCCAGCTGGGGTCCAGATGATGATGGCAAAACCGTGGATGGGCCCGCTTCCCTCGCCAGACAGGCCTTTGAAAACGGCATCAGACTGGTAAAAACAATCACGGCATATACATAAAGTTCACGTAAAGTTCATATGAAAAGTGTGTTATGTTTTTCCTGCAAGTAAAAGTGTCTTTTTCCATATGGTGTGGTGTTCATAAATCAGGAAGTGTAATTTTCAGGTCATCAGTCACGTCTCTTCAGCAGTCTGGCCCACCTAGGGTGTTTTTCTTTCCTTGTCACACCCTACCACCTGCTACGGCAGTGAATTTTAGGACGTGATTTTAGTTTATCTTCCCTGAGCCATGAGTCACAGTCAGTAATTGGCATGTATCCTGTGCCAAAGGTGTGTTTGGAGCGGTTTAGGCGTGTTTCAGGTGTGCGAGACTCATAGACAATACTGGTGTCAATAATACTGGTCTCAGACTGGGCTGGGGGATATTAATGCCTGTAGATATCGTCCTGATCCTATTATCTGAATTCAATGAACATTTCAAATGATTTTTTTTAGTAGTATAACCAATATTGTTGTTGTTAACTAAAATTAAAAATAATTTAAATTTAAATAAAACTTAAGTAATATATAAATATAAAAAATGATTAAAAACGAATTTAGACTTCATTTAAATTCATGCTAATTAAAATAAAAAATGACAAAAGCACATCACACAATTACTAAAACTTAGTAATATTAAAATAAAAGCATGAAAGCTGAAAATTAATAATAAAAGCTTATTTGAAATAATAAGAAATGCTATAATAGTATATAAATAATACTAAAAAATAACATTGAATATATATCATTTTTTTGTAAAATCTGATCCCCACAGCCATGATCACCATTGTTCTCTTAAGCATAAAGCCCAGGTTGTTCCTGAAGCATGTTCCTGCTATAAGTGTACTGTAAATGATCTTTTTTTTTTTAACGCCTATTTCACGTTTAACACAACATGTTCATTTATGGTTTTTGCTCACAGGGCAGGAAGGGACGGGGCTCGATCTTTGTTTGGGCATCAGGAAATGGTGGTCGGAGTCGAGATCACTGTTCATGTGACGGCTACACCAACAGCATCTACACGATCTCCATCAGCAGCACGGCTGAGAGCGGCCGCAAGCCCTGGTATCTGGAAGAGTGTTCCTCAACCCTCACCACCACCTACAGCAGTGGAGAGAATTACGACCGTAAAATCGTAAGTTACCTAAATAATGCATAAAACTGCAACTAGATCTTATGCACTGAGTAGACCTGCTTTTTAGAAAACAGGCCTGTTGCTAGATTAGCTTTAAAGTCACCATGTTTCTGGAATTGAACCACATCCTAACCAAGGAGAATTATATTGTGAAGACAAAATTATGCGTTTTAGTCGAGACTGCTCAAGGATTCTTAATCAAAAGAATTAACAATGCATATTTATTTTCGCAGGCTTCTTTGTTCTTATTTAGCAAGGATGCCAATAATTCTGACGTCTAATGCATTTTCATGTATTTCTTTGGGCATGTGTTTGATCCGCTTTGTTGGTCACTGTGTCATGAGACTGTCCTGGTGTTAACTGCTGTGGTTTACACAGCCCACACACACTTATACACACTCCTCTGAGAGTTACAGACCGACAGTTCTTCCTTGTCTCTCAGCTTGTCTCAGAGTTACGTGTGAAATTCCACATTGACTTTCAAACTCCTTTCCCAATACGTTTTTACTTTCTGAGGCCCAGTGTTACAGATATTAGCACTTCTCTTTGTTGTCTTCTGCAGGTTTCAGGTCGTTTTAATTCACAGAATCTCAGTTTTCTCAACTCCGTCCATTTACTATAATATGCTTGTGTGTAATCAGTCACTTTTCACATTTTCACAGAGGGCTTTCACTTTAAACACACCCGAGTCTAATTCATATCGTAAGTCTTCTGATCTTAAACAAAATAAATGCTAGATAAAAACTCCCCAGTTACTGGCTAATTAGACAGGAAGGTTGACTTGTAAAACATCTAGCCACACTTTTTTTTTTTTTTTTTTGTACCTGTACCTGTTTAGAGCAGAATCAAATCTGAAATCCATCACACAGATGTCCCACAGCTGAAATTAGAGTCTCGTTTAGTTGATCCAAATAGCCTCAAACACAACTCTTGAATACTTTTTAAAAGATTTTATTACATGAATCTCACAAACTTCAAATTGATGCCGACAGAGGATCTGAGTGGATCCAGTCCATTCTGCTGAATCACAAATGTCTAAAAGTGATGGTAATTTACTGCTAAGTGTAGCACAATGGCACATTTATACCACATTTCATTGTCAGTAAGTGCTGCAATATGTTGAAGTGCATTTAACTAATAAAAATTAAACTTTGGCAGGATTTCTTTTTTGAGGTTTTTGAGTGCATTGTGTGTCATTGAAGGAGCGGATTTGTTGGAAATGCAAGTGATATAAAAATTTACTGGCTCACTAAAGGTAACTAAACCCAAATAACAATGCAAAAAACAATGCAACGAAAGTAGAACACACATGTTGTAATCAGCAAAGCTGTCTATTGCATACTTTAAGTGTTTACCGTGTTGCTTATTGTAACAGGAGCGGTCAAGTATTGTTACTTCACGTCATAAAGTGTACATATTAACTTTTATTCACAGCTTAAACACATGGTAACACAATACACAAGAATAATTATGATGTTTTTTGTCTCTCCTGTTAGATCACGACAGATCTGAGGCAGCGCTGCACAGACAGTCACACTGGAACATCTGCATCAGCTCCGATGGCAGCAGGGATCATTGCTCTTGCTCTGGAAGCAAAGTAAGCCGCTAACTCCTCACCAAAACCTGTTGCATGCTCTCTTTTCTCTAATAGCTGTTGTTTGAAAGGGTCTGATGTTCTCTCCAGGCCACGTCAGTAGAATTAGCATCTTAACCACTGTATGCTAGGTTAAAGAGATGGGTCTTTAATCTAATTGCTTCTATTGCTCTCCTTGTTTGTAAGTCGATTTGGATAAAAGCGTCTGCTAAATGATTAAATGTAAATGTAGTCACAAAGGGGTCATACTATACACTCCAGTTACCCTTATCCAGTTATCCAGTTTCACCCTTTCACTGACCTTCTGAATTTAACACTGTTTTATGTTTTTGCTACTGTACTAAGTATGTACAGATATTTGTATGTAATTTTATGTAAATGATCTATGTTATCACCAACCACTTTACATGAAATATGAGAGGAAGCTGTTGAACAGCTTATATATCAACATGGGTGATGCATAGAAATTTAGGCAACCGATAAGGTTAATGCCAAGAAAGTTTGCCAGAAAAGCATACATTCATTTTTGGTTTGGGGTGAAATGGTTTTGGATGGCCGATATCATTGACCGAAACAGGGATGGTTAATTAGCGCTTCTGTTCTGACATGTTTTGAATATGTTAGTTTGTGCATTTAAGTCGTACTGAGAAGTTATTTACGAGTTGGGAAATTGTAATTATGATGTCAATTAAAAAAAAAACATATTTACAATTATATATACTTACATGTACATGTATGTTACACCTTACATGTACAGTCATAACAGCAAATTCTACATAATTGCAAGCGACTAAACTTAAACCAAAACCTACTCCTAACCCTAACCCTATAGTAAGTACATGTTAATTAATATTACTCTGTACTTAATTGTATAATTACACTGCAACAAGGGCACCTAAAGTAAAGTTCAGTCAGATAATTTCATGCATTTCAACAATTTGACCGTCAACTACAGACGTTGCATCCATTGCGTCCACCATGTTTACTGATTGACTTGCCCCAAACTCAGAAATCCAGAGTTTCCCACTCATAATTCTGAGATTTGTGGGGGCTCTCAACTTTTCAACTCTTTGACATTACTTAAACGCAACAAGTGTCTATTCTGTGCACAAAAGGTAAACATATCAGCCATTACAATAAAAAGTTCAATTACCCAGTTTTTCAAAGTTATTTCCTCAAACTTTATTTTTGGTTTTATTTCAGTTTTCAGCTAAATGAAAACTTGAACTTTGGCGTTTCATTGTTTTGGCGTTTTGCAGATTAATTACGGTTAATCGTTAGTGTTCATGGCTGTGACGTCAGCACTATGACACATGGCTATATCACCAATTTTTGCTGCTTAATTTCCGTAACGGTTCTGGTGGACTGATGAGCTTTGTATTGTCAATGATAGAGTATGTTTCCGTAGAACATCAATCCCTAATTTCAAAAGAGCAAGGACCACTTTAAAATGGTGTGATTCTGAATGCCATGTAGCGTAAGTTTCAACTGTGTCTAATTTCACACAGGAAATTGAGGAAAACCTCGACATATGGCTGCCATGTGACTGTATATTCCTAGCACAATGGAGTTTGAATGTTTTAATAATTTGGGGGGATATTCAGGGACACATGGCATTCATCTCTCTTTGGTTTGATGTTTGATCTCACTGTGTATGGTAAATTATGGGAGCGAATGCTTCAACCAGACAGCCAGCAACTTAACTTTTTTACTACAGCTGAAAATTGTGGCCAGTGCAATTCTTTAGATTAGAATAGAATGTTTTGAACTTTGTAGATTTAAGGATGTTTTCACACTATCACTTTTGGTGTTCTCCCCGGTTCACTTGAGGGGAGAGCAATCGAACTCTAGTTCCGACCAAGCAATGAAACCAAGTGTGAAAGCACCTTAAAATCTAGTTTGGAGATATTATTTAGTAATGCTTTTAATCATGTAGATGTAACTGTCCATCATGTCTGATTTTTGACTCTGTTGCAGTCCTTACCTTACGTGGCGAGATGTGCAACATATTATAGTGAAGACGTCTCGTGCTGGCCATCTCAGCGCTCCTGATTGGAAAACCAATGCAGCTGGTTATAATGGTAACAGGCTTTTCATTTCTTTAAGCGGGCCTGTCTTGTTTTAACCACTTGATAGGTAGTGACACTTCTGAGTACGATCAGTCTTGAAGGTTTTCCAGACTGTGCTGAACAATAAATTTTCCCCTTTAAAACAGCAATCTGCATCATGATTGGTGGTAATTTTGGTTTTCATAACAACTCTAAATCTGTGTACATATTGTTATTTTTTTGTTGAACAGTTAAGTTGTACATATTCTTACAGTCAGTCACCTGTATGGCTTTGGGCTAATGGATGCGGAGGCCATGGTGAAAGAAGCAGAACGCTGGAAACAGGTTCCCCCACAACACATCTGTGTGGAAAATGCTGACAAACAAATCAGGTATATTCAACAGCTCTTTAACATGAGGCATTAGGCCTATGATAATGCTTGATAATTGATAATGCTATACAAGTAATAATAAATGCTCAAATAAAACAATTTCCTTCTTGTAGAACCATCCGTCCAGAGCATGTCGTTCGTTCTGTGTACAAGGCAACAGGCTGTACGGATAATGCAAACCATCATGTTATTTATCTGGAGCATGTGGTTGTACGTATAACAATTACTCATCCGCGGCGAGGAGACCTGTCAATCAACCTAACCTCACCATCAGGGACAAAGTCACAGCTGCTTGCCAACAGGTACTGTACAGACTATGCTCAAATATTGAGTACATGGGTACATTGATCAAGAATGACTGCACATTGTGAATTTCAGTGGAAGTGATCCAAGTTTCCACAAGGGGTTGAACGTCGATATTTATGTGATTAAAGTCGAGTCGACTAGTCGCTGATGACGTCATTAATAAACGTATATAATCCTGAACCTTGAGATGCTACTCGAACGCGGGTTGACTTGTGCACAGTTATGGAATATGCTCCTACATAACAGCTTATTTTTATCAGTTCTTTTGTCTTTGGGTCATTATAATTCTCTCAGATTTCTGCTTGTTCTAAATGCGATTATAGATAAAGTAGCAAAGTAAAAATTACATTTGTATGAATTTATATGAGAGAGCGGTTGCGTATGAATTAATTCTACATGGCAGCGTCTCTACTAATAGTGAAGCAGTGGGTTTTAGTTACTAAGAAATATGTGCTAGAACTTTTCAGTTTCTAAGCTTTTTTTATTGATAAATCACAGAAGTGTTGACAATACAGTTCTGCGCTACTGAATGTTTCTGTGTGCGCGATCTGCACGTGACATGCGAGCTACTGTCTGTATGTGTCTGCGTAACAATGCAGCAGCGCATTAGTTTAGAGCGGCGATTAACTTGCATGTACAATAAACTGTTTAATACATGCATTTACCTGATAAATTTTGAGCATTCAGATGGTATAATCAAATGTATCTTGTAAAGAGCTCTCAGAGTATTTATTAACTTGTCATTTTAACTGTTGGAAACAGTGTAAAAGTGCTACAGGCCATGATCAGCGACTAGTCGACATTAAACTTATTGTCATGGCAGAGTGCATTTTGTGCTGTGATGTAGCATCTATTTGTTGTTATTGCAGGCTGTTTGATCACTCAATGGAGGGCTTTAAGAACTGGGAATTCATGACAACTCACTGCTGGGGCGAGAAAGCTGCTGGAGACTGGGTACTAGAGATCTATGACTCTCCTTCCCAACTCAGGAGCCAGAAGGCACCAGGTAGTTTCTCGATACAAAACACACTACCCGTTACTTGAGCCATTCTTTCACCCTTGAAAACACCATTTGGTCTTACACGGTGAGGATACAATAGATAAAAAATATTTTATCACGATTAATCACACCTTTTTGTGCAATTAATCGCATACTTATTGTGAAATTAGACATACTTGATTTATCTTGTTTAACAGGTTTTTTTGTTATCATTTGCTATATATACTTTGCTACATTGCAAAGTAAACTATCAGACTGAAGGGTGATTCTCACAAAACTGTAGTTTCTGTAGTGTTGCATGATATTGAAGAAAAATGCGATATGCGTTAACACGTTAAATAATGCGATATGCAATACGATAATGCTCTGTGCAAAAATAGAGCTTGAGTGACTGAATGGAATTCAAGCGTAGTTCAGGCAGACCACCGATCGCTAAACAATATCAGCTGACGCTCAGCTGATTTGTTACTCCACCTACTCTAATCAACTATAGTATTTAAGCTCATTCAACGAATGCTCCGCAGTCTGTCGCACAGACATTTACACCCACCTCCACCCCTTCACCTCCTAGCATCTTCATAATAGAGTAGTGGATTCTGTATAGAAACTCTATGTACGTAATCATTGTATCTCTTTCTGTAAACATATGCTAAGAACCATTTGGTTATTAAAAGGCTTGGTGATTTGTGTCTCAAGGATGTATCTCAACTTAAGCTGTCTAGTATGGCAGCTCGAGCACCTTAGAGCCTAAGCCTCTCGCCAAATCCAAAGATTGTCAATAAATTTAATTCTCAAAGTGGTCCTGTCTGAAATCAATGTAAATTATATTTAAATTATATTTAAAAACTAAAAATTATATAACCAACATGAATGTTTCACATTCTTTTTGTGAGAAGAAAGCATCCCTACAACTGAACAGTAGTGTTTTACAAGTGTAATTTTAACATTAGGTTTCTTTAACAGTAGAAATTGAATAATCAAATGTAAAAATAAAACACTGCTTAGTCTTCACTGTATGAATTAAATATACACTGATTCTTATTAAAGCTACAAAAGTTATTCTGTCAAGAGCAGTGAGCAATTTTTTCTTTGTCTATTGTTGTTTGATTGACATTACGCATACAGAAGGAAGCGGGTTTATTAGGCTGCTGTCACTTAAGAACTGCACAGATCCAATATATTGTTACATGCGCGCTTTCTGTTTACTCCACTCACTCACCAAGATTGGCATTTTGAAATAATTTTGTGTGTATTTGCAATAAAAGCTGCGGAAGAGAAATTAAATCAGGATTACGCACTATCCGAGAGGCAGCATCCTCTGTGCGTGAGTACTTTGCTTATTGCGCCTAATAACATTAAGCATGTCACATGTATGTAACAGTCATATCCAGGCTATTCTCTGCTGTCTGCGTCGACATAAAACTTCGTAAAAGCCACTTCGTAAACTTTTGAAGTATTAAAATCATTCAGTTATCGTAAGCCATTGCGATACTTTGATCATTTCGATATATTGTGCAGCCCTAATTTTCCGCAAACTTTTTTCAAGGTAAATGTAGGTGTCTTTTCAAAAAAAGGACACTTGAAGACTCCAAAAGGACACCTAATAGCCAAATGATATAAGGAGTCTATATAATTAATACATTTATGCACATTTATCCATTCAGAATTACTAAACACAGCAACATACACATGACAGATAAAAACATTATCTTGAATGTGTGTGGAAAACAACGTGACTGTACTGAAATGTGTCGGTGCATAAATACAGTGCAATCAGTGTATCGAAAGCGCACATATGGTTTGTTTGCACATCAATATAACAGACTCGCGTGTGCTTACACACTTGTGCTAGTCATTGCAATCGTCTATACCTTCATTATAATTCGCATCCATCAAAACTTTACTTGCGAGACGCTGCTTTGCTTTATTCAGCCGAGAAACGTAGTTTGCATATTATCTGGACATGCAGCGATGGGAAGTTTAGCGGTGATTGGTTTAGCTGGACCACTTAACGCGTTAATATTTACAGCCCTAATATATATATGATTATTGTTGACTTATGTGCCCTCCAGAAGCTTGCGTTCTGCAAGTGAACGGCGCCTTGTGGTGCCATCTCAAAGAGGCACAAAATCTCTTTCACGGACCTTTACCTTGACTGTTCCAAGCTGATGGAATGACCTGCCTAACTCAACCCGAGCTGCTGAGCCTTTAGCTATTTTCAAGAAACAGCTAAAGATGCACTTTGATCCATTAGACTAACCATTAATACTAACCCATTAATACTAACCTTACTATTCTATTCTATTTTATTTATTTATTTAAAAAAAAAATGTTTGGGATAAAAGCGTATGCTAAATGATATACTGTGTGTGTGCATATACAGTGAGGAAAATAAGTATTTGAACACCCTGCTATTTTGCAAGTTCTCCCACTTAGAAATCATGGAGGGGTCTGAAATTGTCATCGTAGGTGCATGTCCACTGTGAGAGACATAATCTAAAAAAAAATAATCCAGAAATCACAATGTATGATTTTTTAAGTATTTATTTGTATGATACAGCTGCAAATAAGTATTTGAACACCTGAGAAAATCAATGTTAATATTTGGTACAGTAGCCTTTGTTTGCAATTATAGAGGTCAAACGTTTCCTGTAGTTTTTCACCAGGTTTGCACACACTGCAGGAGGGATTTTGGCCCACTCCTCCACACAGATCTTCTCTAGATCAGTCAGGTTTCTGGGCTGTCGCTGAGAAACACGGAGTTTGAGCTCCCTCCAAAGATTCTCTATTGGGTTTAGGTCTGGAGACTGGCTAGGCCATGCCAGAACCTTGATATGCTTCTTACAGAGCCACTCCTTGGTTATCCTGGCTGTGTGCTTCGGGTCATTGTCATGTTGGAAGACCCAGGCTCGACCCATCTTCAATGCTCTAACTGAGGGAAGGAGGTTGTTCCCCAAAATCTCACAATACATGGCCCCGGTCATCCTCTCCTTAATACAGTGCAGTCGCCCTGTCCCATGTGCAGAAAAACACCCCCAAAGCATGATGCTACCACCCCCATGCTTCACAGTAGGGATGGTGTTCTTGGGATGGTACTCATCATTCTTCTTCCTCCAAACACGTTTAGTGGAATTATGACCAAAAACTTCTATTTTGGTCTCATCTGACCACATAACTTTCTCCCATGACTCCTCTGGATCATCCAAATGGTCATTGGCAAACTTAAGACGGGCCTTGACATGTGCTGGTTTAAGCAGGGGAACCTTCCGTGCCATGCATGATTTCAAACCATGACGTCTTAGTGTATTACCAACAGTAACCTTGGAAACGGTGGTCCCAGCTCTTTTCAGGTCATTGACCAGCTCCTCCCGTGTAGTTCTGGGCTGATTTCTCACCTTTCTTAGGATCATTGAGACCCCACGAGGTGAGATCTTGCATGGAGCCCCAGTCCGAGGGAGATTGACAGTCATGTTTAGCTTCTTCCATTTTCTAATGATTGCTCCAACAGTGGACCTTTTTTCACCAAGCTGCTTGGCAATTTCCCCGTAGCCCTTTCCAGCCTTGTGGAGGTGTACAATTTTGTCTCTAGTGTCTTTGGACAGCTCTTTGGTCTTGGCCATGTTAGTAGTTGGATTCTTACTGATTGTATGGGGTGGACAGGTGTCTTTATGCAGCTAACGACCTCAAACAGGTGCATCTAATTTAGGATAATAAATGGAGTGGAGGTGGACATTTTAAAGGCAGACTAACAGGTCTTTGAGGGTCAGAATTCTAGCTGATAGACAGGTGTTCAAATACTTATTTGCAGCTGTATCATACAAATAAATAGTTAAAAAATCATATATTGTGATTTCTGGATTTTTTTTTTTTTTAGATTATGTCTCTCACAGTGGACATGCACCTACGATGACAATTTCAGACCCCTCCATGATTTCCAAGTGGGAGAACTTGCAAAATAGCAGGGTGTTCAAATACTTATTTTCCTCACTGTATATATAATGCAAATTTTAGTAGTGAGACCTGAGATATAAAAGTTAATTAATTAAGTTAAAGGATTAGTTCACTTTAAAATGAAAATTACTATATAATTTACTCACCCTCAAGCCATCCTAGGTGTATATAACTTTCTTCTTTCAGACGAATACAATTGGAGTTATATCAAAAAATATCCTGGCTCTTCCAAGCTTGATAATGGCAGTGGATTGCAACCAACAGATTGAAGCTCAAAAAAGTGCATCCATCCATCATAAACAAACTCCAAACGGCTCCGGTGGGTTAATAAAGGCCTTCTGAAGCAAAGCGATGGACATTTATTAATATAACTCCGATTGTATTCGTCTGAAAGAAGAATGTCATATACACCTAGGATGGCTTGAGGGTGAGTAAATTATATGGTAATTTTCATTTTAAAGTGAACTACTCCTTTAATTCATGTTTGTAATGCATTTACCTATAGATGTAAAGTTTAACGAAAGTTATATTACAGTTATTCTTTATACAGTTATAACAGATTTAGTGCATATTTGTTATAAATTGCCTATAGCTTTCAGCTCTCCAGTGTTTCTTTAAAAAAAAAAAAACTATGAATGTATATGATATATATATTATCACAGGGATCTCTCTCTTTCTCTCTCTCTCTCTCTCTCTCTCTCTCTCTCTCTCTCACACACACACACAGATGATAGATGTTAATTTAATGATAATATTAATGATAGATGATAGCTTAACTTCATTGCACACGGACTGTAATTTGTTCCAGGCAAGCTGAAAGAGTGGTCTCTGGTACTTTATGGTACCTCCGTGCATCCGTACTCATTCCGCAGTGACAAGCCTCGCTCAGTGGCGGAGACACAGTCTGATGACGAGTACAGTGAGGAGTATGTGGGTAAGTGCTTTTTTCTAATTATATTGTGCGTCACTGAGTATCTGTGGAAGCTCTCAGAACTCAACTCATCAGTTTGTGTTTTCTTACATAAGGCTCCTGCCACCCTGAGTGTGGTGACAACGGCTGTGAAGGGCCAGGCCCTCAGCAGTGCATCACCTGCCTCCACTACTTCCTCAAGTTCAAGAACAACACCAGGTATATTGCTTTTCACTACATTATTACACCTTAAAAACTATACTTGATTGGTGTAAGTAAAGTAATGTATTTACTTAATACATCTTGATCATGTAAATAAATGTTAAGACTTATTTAGAGTGAAAATATAATTTGTTTTTAAACCACTACTATTCAAAAGTTGAGGGTCAGTATGATTTTTTTGATCAGGTGTGTATTAAATTGATCAAAAGTTACGACTTTTTAAATGTTCCAGAATATATATTCAAATAAATGCTGTTCTTTTGAAATTTCTATTAATATAAGAATCCTGAATTTTTTTTATTATAGTTTCCACAAAAATATTAAGCAGCACAACTGTTATTAGCATTGATAATAATGTTTCTTGAGCACCAAATCAGCATATTAGAATGATTTCTGAATCAAGTAATGCTGAAAACTGGAGTAATAGATGCTGAAAATTTTAAACTATATTAAAATAGAAAACAGTTGTCGGCAGTTCGAATCCGAGTTCGAATCCCGGCTTGTGGACCTTTCCCGATCCCGTCCCACGTCTCTCTCCCACTTCACTTCCTGTCCACTCTATACTATCCTATCACAATAAAGGCAAAAATCACCAAAAAATAAAATAGAAAACAGTTGAAATTATAATAATATTTTACAATATTACTGTTTTTGCTCTGTTTTTCATCAAATAAATGCAGCCTTGGTGCGCATACGAGAATCTTACCGACCTCAAACTTTTGAACGCTAGTGCATGAAACGGACATGAATACACATTTCTATACACATTACAGATATTAAGCACATTTCTAAGAACTTGGCACATGTGTTTTGAACTAGATTTTCCCTTTTCTCTTGTACACTCTTGTGTGTTATTGACCCATTTGGCAAAATGATTTTTCTGTTACCAATGCTGCTTTTTTTAAATGATTATTTAAAACTGAAGTAAGTTTGGTGTGAAATATAAGACCACAATGTGAAGCGCATGTAACTAAAGAATTGGGAGTTTTTAACATGTTTTCTGAAAGTTTTTTTTACTGAAAATATTCCTTCTATTAGTGAAAAGATTAATTAACTCCTATAAACACCATGCTGACAACAGCTGTGCGTCAGCGTCTATCTACGTGTGTGCACGTGTCTTGATTACATTTATAGATATTGTTTTCTCCGGCATCCCGAGTTACACAAGCCGTGCTCACATCTGGAGCTGATGGCTTTCTCAGACCCTGACTTTTGCCTTTGTTTCCTGGTGAAAGTCTTTCCTCACGACTGCCAGATGTTGATTTTTCTGGTCTCATGTGGCTCTTCCTGTCTGTGTCTGTCTTTCCCTTTCCACCTCCGCCTCGTGTGTCTCTCAGGACGTGTGTTCCCGAGTGTCCGTCTGGGTTTTTCCGGGACGATAAGAAGCGCTGTAAGAAGTGCTCTTCGCAGTGCGAGTCTTGCGTCGGCAGTCACATCAATCAGTGTTCCACCTGTCGCCCGGGTCTGTACCTGGTGGAGGGAGCCAACAACTGCGTCAGCTCCTGTCTCGACGGCTTCTACCTGGACCTTGGCAAGTCCATTCACACGCCATCTCACTCCAGAAAACATACTGTACATGCTGATTGGCTGAAGATGAATTGTTGAATTTGAGACCTTATGTGACTGTTCTCCCGCAGACTCCACCATGTGCCGGAAATGCAGCGACAACTGCAAGAAATGCACCTCGGCGAACATCTGCACAGAATGCCAAATTGGTCTCAGGTAATTCCCCACATTCAGCCTGTTGCAAATACAATATTCCACCTCGTAGGGATTCTTTTTTTTTTTACTAAGATTTGGACTGAAATATAGTCGGAATCTTGGACTCCCATATTTTCCTAGTTCTACGTTGAGAGCTGTCAAGGTAAAGCCACGCTGGCTAGACATTAAATTATCACTGGAAACATCCTGTTATACATTGTCAAGCTCTTGAGTTCAGATGTATGTTGAAATACTGTCTCTAGTGAGCGATTTTTACTTGGGCTTTTCCTACTCCACTCTAGCGTTAGATAAAGAGCGAGAGAGAGAGAGAGATATGTGGAAAATGGAGAGAGAAAAGAAAAAGGGGTCATGGCAGAGAATCTGGCGTAATACGCAGCAGCTGTTCTGTGAATTGTTTTGAAGTGTTCTGTGAATATACGTAAAGGTTTTTCACCCACTCATTTGGACTTTAATCCGTCGTTGTTGATCTATTCAGACTTGTTTAGGCTATAGTACGTATGAAACAGGATTGCAGAGCTAGAGCGCAGATGAGATCAATTTTTCTGGCCTCGGTTTCTCAGTTTAAGGTTGCAATTACAGTCTTTGTAATTATTCATATGGCTAGTCATTCATTTTTTGTTTTTTGTAGTCTACTATAAACACACACACACACACACACACACACACACACACACACACACACACACACACACATATATATATATATAAAACAATTGCAATATTGCTATTTCTATATTCTTACAATTAAATTTTTTTATATATATATATATATATATATATATATATATATATTATTTATATATATATATATATATATATATATATATATATATATATATATATAAATATATATATTTTATATATATTAAAAAAAATTTAATTGTAAGAATATAGAAATAGCAATATTGCAATTGTTTTATATATATGTGTGTGTGTGTGTGTGTGTGTGTGTATGTATATATATATACACACACACACACACACACACACACACACACACACACACACACACACACATATAAAACAATTGCAATATTGCTATTTCTATATTCTTACAATTAAATTTTTTTTGTTTATATATATATATATATATATATATATATATATATAAAAAATATATATTTTATATATATTAAAAAAAATTTAATTGTAAGAATATAGAAATAGCAATATTGCAATTGTTTTATATATGTGTGTGTGTGTATATATATATATATATATATATATATATATATATATATATATATATATATATATATATATATATTATTATTTTATTTATTTATTTTTTTTTTATATTTATGTTCCTTTGTTCTACAATGCTGCATGCTGACCATTTTGAGAGATATTTCCTCACATATTACAGGTTGTTTTAGCAACATAATTTATAATGAAAATGTTAAAACTTGGGTGTGTTCATTAAATGTGATTAGTTAAAAAACATTATAAATTATTAAAAATGATACCCACACGGAAATTCCATAAGTGATTTTTTTTTTTAAATAATTCAATAAAAGTATTATAAATAATTAAAAAAAAAATATTACATAATTCCAGACATAGTGGACATTAGTACATTAGTAGCTCAATGTTATTTAGGGTTTGTTTACATAAATCTATGTGCATGACTTCTCTAGTCATTTGTGATTAACAGTTTTTTTTTCTATCCAATAACATATTTTAGAGTTTGTTTTCCTGGTCTAGAAATATTACATAATATTAATTTTCATGAATATTAAATTTAGTTTATATATCATTATTTATATATTTTTATTATTTTTTATATTATATTATATTATATAATATTATTGATTTTACTTGTAAATGTACTATCCTTCTCCCCTGATATGCTCTGGCGCCCCCTATGGAGGGTTACTCCCTCAATACATTTTATACAGTGACGTAAAGTGTAAGAAATAAATTTGTGGCTCAGCCTCAGCGTTGAACCCCTTTTGAGTAATTCTCTCTTTCTTTCTGTCTACAGCCTACAGGGGAATAAGTGCCAACTGAGCTGTGAACCTGGCACCTATTATAATGGGCACCGGCGGGTATGTGAAAAGTGCCACACGACTTGTGCCACCTGTGCAGGTAAACATTGTACATTTATGTAAAGGACTTTATTTTCCATTTAGGTTTACAATAGAATTTGATTACAACCTTTCACTTAAATGTCATTTATAAAATATTACTTTACAGTAGTCTTTGTTTTCCATAAACTGTGGGAGAGAACACTGATTGGCTATTATATTTTTTGTAATGCACATATGCCCCTTTTGGTTAGCAATTTTTAATCCAAAAATGACGAGAGGCGCTATTCATCGTGATGCACAGTATGATGTAATTTTGAAGTTCTAGACTTAACAAGACTGTGCCTTCTGAGACCATTATGTCTGTGCTGTTAACTCCAGTGTTCAGAAACGGCAGCTAATTACTAAGGCTTTGCAGAACAACCAGTGCTTAGCTTCTGAATATAGTTCATCCAGCACAATTACTGTTGTTAGCTCTGATTCTGCACCAGATTTTAAAAACAGTGCGTATATATATGTATGTGTGTATAATGTGTATATATATGTGTGTACACTTATGATGCTCATCACGTTTCAAATTATCTTTAAGCAATGAACATCGTCTTCATGGACCTTTTAGAGTCGAGACTATGAAGCCTATTTCTGCCACATAAGAAAAAAATATCATGCTTTGACAAATCATAAAAATGACATTAATAATTATAATGCAAAAAGTGTTACGATTTCCTGATTGATCTAGGGGAGGAAAGCAACAGCAAAAATGGATGGTGGGTGAAATGAATGTGCAACTGCATGAAGCCTCCCCGTCTCCAGACCCAGAGTTGTTTCACAATAACCACATACTTATCTCATGAAAGAAAAGTAGTTTTTATTTACAAATTAGGCAAAAGAAAAAGAGGGGTATCAGATTCAGAAGGGGGTATTGCCAAAACAACAAACATAATGAGTCTAACTCCTTATTAACCAAACTACTTAAACTAAAAGAAAAGAAAACAAGAGTACAGCAAAATAAGCTAACTCCGTTACTAACATAAACAGGAGAAAAAGTCAAATCCAAAATAAATGGCACCCTCCTCCCTACTAACCCCACAAATAAAGAAATAAATGATTAACTAGCAAATTTCAAATAAACTAAGAGAAAAACAGATTAATTAACCATACAATAAATAATCATTAAAGTTAACTCCCTTCTGCATTTTAAGTCTCAATCATAGTGTGATCGAAAAGAGACTAATGAGAGAAAACTACTTCAATAAGTAGAACACAACATGAGGTAGAGATACACTATCAACTACTGGCTTCAACAGAACATCAGGTCTGGGGTTGAAGATGAGACCTCAAAGCTGCTGCACACAGTCAAGCCACCACCAATCAAAATTATGAGATCAATTGAAATTGACAGTCATAAATGAGATAAAAGGTGAGATTAAAAAGTCAAGATTATGAGAATTTTCTTAAGTTAAAATTGATATAAATTGGAATCATGTGATTTTAAAAAGTCATAATTCTGACATAATTTTGACTTTTTATCTCACAATTCTGACTTAGGTTCTAATAATTTCATAATTGAGTTTTCATGTCAGTTTTGGCTTTTTATTTAGTATGTCATTTTTACTAAAATTGAAATTATGACAAAAACGTATAACTATGTCGTATATCACGGTTTTTCACGGTACCAAAATTTCATTACTCAGTACCAACACCAGTAACATTTAGCAATTCTCTGTACCAATTTCGGTACTATAGCAAAAACTGCAGAATTAAGTACTTGTCCAGTTTTGTCTCATCCATTGGTTATCACTGTCAATCATCGCAGTTTCCGATTCAATCTCACATTTAAATACGGTTGTCAATCCAGAAACTTTGCGGTGTATTTAGCAGCATGAAAAACTAAACTTGTATTCAGAATGTGAATGAGTAATAAACAGAAAGCAAGAGAAGAGCCTCCCTTTATAATCACTAAGGCTGTCGTTTTCTAAAGCGCAAGCTCACTGAATTCTGCACTCTCATGAAAGCTTTATTTTATTATAACGGGAGTTATCTTAATTGTACAATAATCATATGTACATTGCGTTTACACTTTGTCGGTTATAATGAAAGGAATCCCAAGCCACACAAACAAAATTAAACCGTGTTTTTTCAGCGTATTTTGACTAACTTCACCTCTGATAGTCTAAGTTGATTTGATTGTGATTGGCTAAAATGCTTAACGCTTGTAAAAACACACTGTAAATAGAAACCTTTGACTCTCAGGCCCTGTTTGCACCTGGTATTAAGATGCATTTTGGTCGATCAGTGGTGCTTTTTCCAAAAGCGTCGTTGGCCAACTATGTTCGCAAGTTCCATCGTTATCAGCATAGTTCAACGAGTCCGTGTTTCCCGAAACCGAAACGACAGCTCTCCACCTGTTTGCATGACATGTGGACTTAATAAATCCTTATCTTGAGCCAAATAAGCAAGCTGACATTCAGTACAACCTGTGTCTTTAATTTAGAATACATAAAAATGTCATTTACGTCTTTGTTTGTCAAGAGATTTAAAGCACCGTTTTTGAAGACTGCGCATGTGTGAACGTGCTCGACTATGTAAGAACGAGCCTATGATTGAATCTAGAAATAAAGCAAAATAACTGAGAAAAATGAGAAATAGTCCTCAGATGCCATGTCTGTAATTTATATCAAAACATCTAGCGTTAATTCGAACTGTTTCATTAAAAGAAGGTATTACTCCACCACGTGTGTGACGTCATTATCCAACGTGGTTGAACGACCAATTTACGACAATATGGTTTCGGGAAACAGTCGTGACTAGCTAGTTGATTTCTTCAACGATGCATTGCACTACGGTAGTTAAGCAGCGAGTTACGTTGTTGTTCAGGAAACGCACCTCAGATCACAAGTGGACGACACTAAATGTGGGTGTAAACGGGGTGTAAAACGTTTTGAGCTTGTCCACTTTCGACCACTTCCAGAGGTAGTCAAAAACCCATTCAACCGGATTGCTTTCGTAGTGTAAACGCTCATGTGGTCGAATGTGTTTGAACAGCCACAAAAGACGCCTACTCTCCGCCTACTAACTTAAAGCGTAAACATTACGGGAAGCACGCTAGCCAGACAGGATTTAAACTTTGTCGGCTGAAGACCCAAGTTTGGTTTGAAGACGAAAAACGCACCAAGCACAATGTTCTCTCACCATTCCTGATTTCTCACACACAGTTATCAGAGCAGAAACGAAAGCTAACTCTGAATCAACATGCATCAATGCTAAAGTTTCCTACATATCCTAAACATTTGTTAACAACATGTATTATTTACCTCAATGAGCTCATTGTTTCTGCCTTAAATTAATACATTGTTAAATTAATAGATTTTTAGCTTACTGTGTGATTTGTATATGTACATTTCTGAAATGCATAACTTGGACACCGTCGCATCAAATAACATATCACTCTAAAGTGTAATACATGCATTTTCTGTAAAGCTCCTTTGAAACGAAATGTAGTGTGAAAAGCGTTATCGAAAAAAAAACTGTGAATTGAATTGAATTGGTGCTCTCCGTATGTTTTTCCATTGTCTACGGGCGCGTTCATATGTAAATTGCACGAGTTTATTTTGTCCACGCCTCTAAATCAGCGAATTAATTCTTTCTGAGATTAGCTTCCATCCCTAATGATATGTGAAGTCACAAGTTATTTGTGTTTGTGTAACTAATACACTATGGCCAATGGCCTTCTGAGCATTCTCAGAAGAAACCCTTTCAGGAAGAATGTTCTAAGTGTATTCCACATTATTTGCGGTCTGCTTTTTGTGGAACATGATGTTATTCCGTCCATGTTCTCAGGAACTGGTATGGAAGCGTGTAATGAGTGCGCTCCGAGCTATTACTTCGAGGAGTGGCGTTGCGTCTCCAGCTGCAGCGTGGGATATTACTTGGCGGAACAAACGACAGACAACGGAGACGTCCAAAAGTCCTGTCAAAAGTCAGTAGTTCACTGAGAAAGTCTTTCCATTGAAAGTGGAAATGATGCATTTGACACGTGGCGGGTGTGATTGTGCCTCCAGGTGTGATCCTACATGCTACGCCTGCACAGGCCCGGGGGAGAGGAATTGCAGCACTTGCGTCAACGGATATAACCTGGAAAATGGCGTGTGTGTCGTCAGCACCATCTGCAAAGATGGTGAGTACCGTAGATTCATCCGTGTTAGCTTTCGGCTAGCTTCTTCATTTTTTGCATGGGGATTAATCATGGTTTGTTGATTTTGTCTTTCTGATATTGCCTTTTTGGAAAAACTTGTCCAGGTCACATTTCACCCCAAAATAAAAATACAATTCTATTTCGCAAACAATGAATAGAACATTCAAAAGAACAGCATATCAATTTTTAATGTAAAAGTGTTTCCTTGCTGAATGCATTAAGGATTAATTTCTTTCAGAAAATCTTACTGACCCCAAACTTTGGAAAGTACTGTTATTTCCCATGATTCTCAATATTGATTCTCATTTTTGTAATGGGTTTTTAAATTTATATTCGCAGTACAACAAATATGATGCATAAATACTTTACAATATAAAAATGTAATTATAGATTTAAAATAGTTATAAGGCTAATTTAATGCAAAATATAATTTTTAACATCCTTTCTCCTGATTTTGAGGTGAAATATGTCTGGTTTCATGAGATGTGCCCAATATTTCAGGCCAATTTATTCTCAAATTTTTCTTGATGGGTAACAATTTACAATAAGGTTTCATTAGTTAACTACTTTAATGTCCCTCTGTAGTCAATAATTGTATCCCTTAAAACTCATCTTTGATCACCAAAATGACATATTTAAGCATTTTTTCCTTGAAAAAAATGTCTTCATGCCTTAAAATAGCTTGAATGTAACTCTACACCCGTGCCTCATTTATTATACGCCATACCTGTCAACATTTGGGTACCAAAATACGGGAGACCTGGGGGGGTTTCAGTTCAACCACATGCGGTTTCATGTCATCTATACATTACACACCCCATCGCCAAATCATAGAAAAACTCAGTTAAGACAGTTGTATTCATCTTAACAATACACAACAAATCAATATACAAAAAAACAGATTTCTAAAATAAGGTATAGGCCACAAATCTGTGAGTATAGGCTACAGTTTTCAAAACTGAACAGGTGATGTTGTGTAATATTCAGTTACTGTAAGAAACTGTTCCAGCGGGTGGAGTTTACTGGTACTGAATATTACACATCACCTGTGTATAGCCTACTCCATTAACTGGAACAGATTTTCACTGGAACTGAATATTACATCCAAATATTGTTATGTAATCAATCAGCATATTGTTGTGTAACTTCACTTATTGGAGCAGTATTTCACAATTTTTCACAGGAACTGAATATTACAAACAACTATTGCGAAAGAACGATTTACAAAACAACGATTGCGAAAGCGTGCCTGGATTACAAATTTGTTCACTGTTACGGTTGTACGTAGGTTTTTTTTTCCTTTTTTTTTCTGTATAGTTCTATTTTGTTAATAAATTTTGCGTTCTATTTTGGCTTTCTCGTGTGTCCCTATTTTTGTTGTGTCCCTTTTGAGCCACGGGGCGAAACGGGTATGGATTGAAAAACCAAAGCAACTGTACGGTTTACAAATCTGAGCACAGCTGACACTTTTTCTCTGGTATAGCCTACTTTTGGCGTAGGATATTTATGTCCGTCAAGGTCAGGCTGCGATGTCAAATGTATTCCCAGGAATGAGTGATGCGCTTTCTGCTTTTAAAGTTATATAAAATAATTAGCCTATATGGCTTGAATGGTTTAAAAGCATTAGCAAGAATAAAAGCGCATCATATAATGTAACGCCATGCAGCCAAAGGATGACAGAAAAAAATGGATGCTGCGTTAATTGCGTTAAATATTTACTAAACACAGAGTCTTTTCCCATTTCTACCAGTAACACTTATTCAACTTCCCGCGTCTACTACCTGCGCAGATATCGACGGCACAACTGGGTTGTAGGTTGCCAGGTTGAGCTCACAAATGGGTTGAAATTTGTATGATGTGTTGATTGCGCGAGTAGGATGGGTTTCATACAAGATCTGGCAACTGGACAACCTTGGAATAATATATTAATGTGATTATTCATATAACGACGTTTGGGCCATACAAATAACGTTTGCAAGTAACGGAGTTTTACGGAAGAAATAACAAAACGGGAGGGGGGCGGGAGATGGGTGTGAAATACGGGAGACTCCCGGGGAAAAAGGGAGTGTTGACAGGTATGTTATACGCGGTTCTATGAATATGCAAATTAGCCCCACCTCCACTCACTCACACCAGCTCAGAGATCCACTCGTTGACGATCACATGTTGACGTGATTGGTTACAGGGTAGTTTGTGACGTCAGAAACACCAGCGATTTCAAACCGCGTTGTTTAGACTGTCTTTGGTTCACTGCAGTTTTAAGGAGGAAATACTCAGCAATGGTGTTGACTGATGAATTTGCACACGGTTTGCCTTAAAGCATATTAAAAACACAACATTAAAAACTTGACTTTCACCACAGGGGGACTTTAACATGAACTAAGAACGAACAATACTTCTACAGCATTTTTTAAATCTTAGTTAACATTTCAACATTCACTAATACATTATGGAAATCAGAATTTGTTTTTGTTAACATTAGTTAATGCACTATGAACTAACATGAACAAACAATGAACAGCTGGATTGTTATTAACTAACATGAACAAAGATAGTAATAAATACTGTAACAAATGTATTGCTCATTGTCAGTTCGTGTTAGTTAATATATTAACTGATGTTAACAAAAGAGACCTTATTGTAAAGTGTTACCTCTTGATGACCCAAGTGCATTTTGGGAACTTTGAGTTCAACATGGACTTCATTTTTACAGTGGAGCATAATGTGTGCTTTTTCTAGCAAAGGAAAATAAAGTTACTCTGTCAACCTGTGACACTGTAAAAATGATCACTTTCTAAATGTTTGTTCTCCTTTTCTTCCCGATGATCTTTCCTTCAAATCTTTTCATCCTGGATTCCAATCACACCCGGATATCCTCCGTCCGTCGAACAATCAACTGGATTAACCCCCCCCCCCCCCCCCCAAAAAAAACCCCCCAACAAAACAACATTTGCCTGTCATCTATCACCTTGCTACGATCTGCATCGCTTCCTCTCCGCTGCCCGATCGCGCGCTGTGTTTCTGCTCCTCTCCTCTTCCTGCTCTCTGGAAAGCAAATGAAGAATCGTGGGCTGAGGGAAGTTTCTGTGTGCTTGTGAAAAAGAACAATCTGTGCCAGAGGAAGGTTCTGCAGCAGCTGTGCTGTAGAACATGTTCTCTAAAGGGCTGAAGGAACTTTTCCGGCCCCATTTGCCGCTAACGTTCCGCTAATTTATATTCCAGTCGGGAACCTCGAATATGGGACTACATTGTGAGGTTTCTCGATGCCAGAACTACAACAAACCTACCTTTATCTGTGTGTGCGTGTGTGTGCGTGCGTGTGTGTGTGCGCGTGCGTATCGACAGAAGCTGTCAGGGTGGTGCGACTGGGATCAGTAATAAACAGCAAATCATACATGTCGGTATTTTGTGACCAAAGCATGGATGCCAAATTTTTTTTACCTTTTTCTTCCCTTTGGGTCCAGAGAAGAATTTGGAGCGACATGCTGAGCGTTGAAGAGGCGGTTCTTTATTTTTCCGCTAGTTTCACACATTATGACAGCAGTGATCAAAGCCAGTTTGTGCATATTCTGAATAAAGCACACTCAGAGAACCTCTACAAGTTTCAGCAAGACCTCTGTGAGCAAAGGAACGACATAAACCATAGCGCAGGTTCATTCAACTGATCTTCCCGACCATAGTAAAATCAATACAAGATACAATAAGAAGTACTTTCCTGAAGGGATGAGTATTGTACTAACACCAATGACTCATTTAGCCAAGCAAAAGCATCAAGATGAGACGAATGCCGTCATGTCAGGTGGTCTCACTGTTCAGAAATTCTTCACCTCAGGCTCAGATCTCTTACCTGTTTTTGTGTGTGTGTGTGTGCGTGTGTGTTCGTGTGTTTAATTATCGTTTCATAAGTGGAAAAATAGGTTTCGGGAAACCTAAGCGTAACCACAACCGGTGTTAGTGTAGCCATGAAGAAACATTGACTGGGCTGAAGTACAGGTTTTAGACGTGGTAGCTGAAATGAGGTTTGAAACACTTTTAATTAACTATACCTTACCAGGCCATTCGTGATATGCCTTTAAAAAAATGAAATAAATCCCTATACATGCATATTTTTTTTGTATCTTGCCATTTCATGAAACAGCTCCACAATATTAATCCTAAATAATTCATGTGAAATGAATAGTGTGTCCGGGTAGATCAGGGTCAGCTATTTATATTTTATTGATTTATATCATGCAAATGAAAAGTTAAACCGCTTCATTTTAATCAACTTTGAAATGGCCACCTAAAATAGTTCATTATTCTATGTCTTTATGGGAGTAATAAGTATTTTATTCACATAACTGGTGCTATTGACATAATGGAGTTGTTAGAGAGAGCTTTTTGAATTCACATTTGTGTCTTGGATTCATTGCGTCCAACAAATATTTGTGAATTCAAATTGATTTTTAGTTTAGATGTTTATTTACTGGCCATTTTTACTGCATGTCATTGCAGTATCCTGGGAAAACAAAAGAGAAATACTTGAGAGGAGTGGATTACGTTTTAATAAAGGTCAGAAACGAGGTGAAATGTTTAGTTATACTAATAGTACTACACAACACAAATTAGACTTCTACATTCATTAAGGACATGTTCGACCAATCCACTTTTGCTCAATGTTAAGGGGATTTCTGTCTTTTATTTATGAATGCTGTGGTTTAAGATGACGTAGCCTTTTATTTATGAAAAAGATTTATAAATGGTCATAGTTCAAATGAGTTGTGTTTTGTGGATGGCGTTGCAGCCACTTAATGCTAATTGAGTATTCATGACGCAAAAAAAGTTGTAGTATGATGTACGTTTTCTGCGAACTCAATACATGCAACGTTACATACAGTAACTAATGTTATATAGAGAATCAGTCTATGTTCAAATGTGTTGCATTTACTCTGTTCTGGCAACGTTTTTTCTTAATGTATATATGTATTTTTATCTCTATTAACCTTAAAATATATTTTGCACCCACGTTCAATTGAAATAAGGGGGGAAACGGATGATGAGTTTTCTAAAATTATTTTATAATTCTGTTTTTAGCCGGCTGCCATGAACAGTTAGTCTAGATGAAGATGTGTTTGTAGTCAGGGCCAAGAAAAAAAAATGTTTTATCATGTAGAGAAGACTGGACGAAACAAATGGTTTACTGATCTTTTTATTAATGAACTTTAAAATAAAAACAAGACTCCGAGAGATTAAATGAGACTACTTTTGTTTGCTCATTTAAATGACATACTTTCTCAAATTACTGGTGCTCTTCGATAATTTTTGACCGTAAAAGTTTTAGTTTTTTTAGAATTTTTTACTTAATCGGAATGGTACGAAACTTTGTAAAAGGAAAAAAAAATCATGGACATGATTCGAAAAGGTTAAATGGCCCTGAAAAAAAAATGGCCACATTGGAAACGAAATTCATCTAGTGGAAACTTTTGGTACTGCGTCCAACAAAATCTCACTGGTAATTTTTTAAAGATATATACCACAAATTTGGAACGCAACTTGTTTAGATTTATGGTTTGGGTTTTCTTGCAGTTTTAGAGTAATATTTTGAAACATGTTTTGAAAACTATATATTTCAAATAAAAATTGAAAATAGTATTTTTGTGCATTTTCCTCACAATAAACTTAAACTTCTACAACTTTGTTCACTTTTACTTTTCTCACTTAAGAAATAATCTGCCAAGTGTCTTCTTTAAAAAGAGACCAATCTTAAGTATGTGCTCTGAAGCATTCAAGATTAATGACAGTTTTCATTTTTCAAATTTCATTTTAAGGTCTATGCTCAGGTCTACTTCATAAATATATAATTTAGTACCATAAAATCCCGTAAAAATACAAAATATTAACATTATAAAACTAAAATATAGTACATTCATTTAATTGAAAAACATTTTTTTGACCGCCACGCAAGGATCACCAGAGGGACAATCCGACTGAAAATTTTCATTTGGCCGTAAATGGGCGAAACAAATCCATAGACTTGCATAGAAGTGACTCGAGCCATATATAGAGTTCAGGATGTCATTGAGACTTTTGACTTGGATCCATAAAAAACTACCCAGAACACAACGACATAGCAACACGGGAAAGCCCACTCAGAAAACCACATATACCGTAATGTTTTGGTGTCGAGTTTTATTTTTATATCAGAAAAATCTAGTGTTCTTTGACTTCAAGAAATATTGTTTGGAGTTAAATTCTTGTGGTGAACTGGTGTGAGAATGATTTGACTTCTCCTTGTTTCCTCACAAAAGGCTCTTTTTTTGAAGAGAACAATTCGGCATTTGACTGAGAGAAATTGAACTCAAATGTGCACTACTGGTCACAATGACTTTAATAGAGACAATGTATGCGCAGCCCCTTGTTTTGACCTGTGGCCGTTTCCTTTAGAAGGAACATTTTTTAAATATTTGCAACTCCCACTCAGCCATTGTCACTGGTGAATAAAATGATATAACCATTACTATTAACACTTTAGCTGTTTCAAACGTTCGAATCCTGTGTCGAATATCAAAGTAATTCTTAAGCATTTTAATATAAGCCGTTCTGAGTGAGAAAACTCCTTTAACTCGGGGATGACATTGGCTTTGGACCGATGTTTCTTTAAGTCCAGTGATTGACAACTCAATTACGGTCATGTGGGGTCGTGAGCGTTTGCATCAGGATTGTCAGATTTGAGTGAATAGAGTGTATCAGAGCGTAAGCTGAGGTCATCAGGAGGGTCAGTCGGCCATAGATGTCCCGCTCTCTCTAAAGGAAATCTCACAGATAGATTGCTCGGCCTGGGGGTTAAAGGTTAACTCAATGTCTTTAGCTTTCTTCAGTCCCATGACATCACTTCAGGATAGTTTTGTATCCATTCTGGCACCTTGAGAGTTATAAAGTTGCATTACTTTTTTGTAAGATTAATCTGTTGCCTTTATGACTTGACTTATTGTCATCTTTATTAATATAATCTTTTCTTGTATTTCTGAAAAATAATTTTTGTTTATGCTAACAAAGATATTGGCTGTAGTTCAAGTGATTCGACGTTGTATGTGCAAGATCTTTTTAATTGGTCATTTATTGCAACTCACAAAACCACCTTTTTCGAAATATTCCGATTTCAGTTCATCTTTTCTAAGGCCGGCTTATTGTATGTGTGCGTCCTGCATGAGCTTTGCTTTCTTCTTTTGAGAGTGTTCTGATTTATGAATCCTGCATATGCATGGCCTTTTGAATTGTCTGAAATCAGAATTGTCAGCTGGTCAATCCTTCAACCAGAAGTCCTTTTCATTAATTAATACTAAAGCCCAGAACAGGTAAGCACTCAGTTTTTCTCTCTTTTTGTATATATGCAAGTATGCTTATTTAACATTTGGTTTTGTTTGCTTGTTTGTATTTTCATTTTGTTGATTGGTTTTGTTTGTTTTCATCATTTGGTTTTTGTTAATTTGTTTATTTATCATCTGGTTTTGTTTATTTGGTTTTGGTTGCTTTTATTTATCACTTGGTTTTGTTTGCTTGTTTTGTTTATTTTTCATTTCATTTTGGCATTTGCTTTAGTTTTTTGTTTGCTTATTTGTATTTTTCTGTTTTTTATTTATCATTTGGTTTGTTGTTTCTTTTTGTTTGTTTGTTTTTCATTTAATTTTGTTTATTTGTTTTCTTATTTGTCATTTGGGTTTTTGCTTGCTTGTCTGATTTTGTTTTTCGTTTTGTTTATTTGTATTTTTCCATTTTGTTTTATGTATAATTTTGTTTTTGTTTGTTTTATTTCTCATTTAATTTTGTTTGTTTATTTGTCATTTGGGTTTTTGCTTGCTTGTTTGCTTTTGTTTTTGTTAGTTTTTTTCTATTTTTCTGTTTTATCATATTGTGCCTTCCAAAAAAAAAAAAAAAGAAAGTTATTTGTGATGCTACATAAATAATATACTAATATTATAATATAGCAAACATCATTTAAAGTTGGATTATTCACCAGCAAAGGATGGAGCAACTGCTAAATAAAATTCCCACTAGATAAAGTATAGGATGTTCTAGTTAGCTCATGTCATTATATAATGGATCCATATGTAGTTTATGTGTTGTCTGTATTTTATTTTCAGGGGAGTATTTAAGCGAACATAATAAATGTAAACTGTGTGACTCAACCTGCTACAAGTGCACTGGACCTGAGAGTAAAGACTGCATCAGCTGCTTGTCCACTCGGTGAGGCGTGAACAAGTCACTTGTTTCTTACAGCACCACAGTATATCCAAATACAGCTGTAGTGAGACAGAATGTGCAGTGTGTGGGGAAAAGATTTCACTTTTGTATTCTTTGGCAGGTTGTTTGATAATGGGCAATGTGTGCTCGGCTGTGATCCTGGGAAGCACGAGAGGGATAGACAGTGTCATCTTTGCCACCACACATGCCTGGAATGTTCAGACGAGGGGCCTGATAAATGTACTCGCTGTGGAAAAGGTAAACTGAGGCATGACCGCCTCGCTTGGCAGAGAAAAATACAGGCTCTTAACATTGTTTCTATTCTGTTTCTGTTTTCACACAGATAAGTTCGGAGTGGAGCGGTACCTCTTTCAAGGGGAGTGTCGTGAAAGCTGTCCAGGGGGTTATTTCCATTCTCCGAAGGGAACTTGTGATCCCTGCCCTCCAAATTGCACCGTGTGTACGTCCACAGGCCACTGTCTCCACTGCACCTCCTCCTACTACCCCAAAGACGGGATGTGTGCCAGACTGCTGTGTGGAGTGGGTCAGTTGCATCATAACTTTTCTAGAATGTTCCTAATGGCTTGCTTGACTTTTTCCATTGTTTCTTTTTTTTGTGATTATTAAGGTTCTTGTTACTTCATTTTGGTATGTGAGGGAGTTTATTATTAAAATATTATTAAAATTCTTCAGAAAATCTAATTATCAGATGAACTGTAGGCCCAGTGTAAAAGAAAATAATGTTTTTGCTTTTTTGCCAGTATTTTTCACTACAAAGTCCCCAAAATTTCTTATTTTCATTTCCTAATGCAAAAAGATCTCATTCTCCTTACTGTAATGCGAAAAATAATAATGTACAAAGTAAATTGCTACAATTGCTACACTACTGTTAATTTTTTTGAATATATATTTTAAAATGTAATTGGTAACACTATAATAACTTTGATTAATAAATCATTAACAAACATTATACAATGCTTAAAGGTACAATATGTAAGATTTTTGTAATAAAATATCCAAAAATCACTGGCACAGTGTGATATATTTCCTGCAGTTGTGTACTTACAATATCCCAAAAGTCCCCAAAAATTGTTTATTTGAGAAATTCCAATTTTAAATAATGGCTCGTCCCTGGTCATTGTCGCCCGTCAATGACGCAATATCCGCGTTATCCCTGGTTTACGCTTGTACTGCCATAGTAACCACGGGCGTAATTTCCTATGGGGACAGGGGGGACATGTCCCCCCCACTTTTCAAAATCCCGTTCGTGTCCCCCCCACTTTCAAATTCATTTGTTATTATTTTTTGACCGCGCGTCGTCATCGTCACGGAGGAGCAGGACCATAGACTGTAAAAAATAGAGCAGGACCGAGCAGAACAGACATCCTATGTCGATGCGCGCGTCCGCGTACAGGCAGGGACGTCTCGTGCACACTCATAGTGTAAGCGCGCTGAAAGTTCTACTGAGAAGCCGGTATCGCAGTCAGTCATGAAACGCCAGCAACAGATGACTTTAATGTCTTCATGGATGAAAAAAAAGAAAGGAGATGTGAGTTGGTTGTTTTTAGCTCAGGTCAGGGTAATCAAAATTTCTGTCTACTTATTTTTTTACAGTCTATGGTCTACACCTGTTGATGAGCTAACGTTAACATACACTGTTGCTAGGTAACTTCAGACTGTTAGCTAAACATTTAATGTTGCCTAGAACATTCTGTGTCCACTTTAAACAGCAGCGTTTTCTGTCAGCAATGTATGACAAGCAGACTCTGGCTGCTAGTTAATGTTATAATCAACTCATTATACTCAGATGCAGAAATAAAATAAGTCTTAATAATAAATGTTTTTCTAAACTTGGGCTATTGTTGTTCACTTACATTATTTGTTCATTTAAAATGGAAGTTCATTTGTAAAAAATATCTGCCGACATTCGGACTGCCAACCAATCCGCAAACAGACTGACGGTAACAAAGTTGTGCTGTTGAGGATCTCGCCCGATGAAAACAAATGAGCGCAGCTCACACACAGAAACTCTGAACATACAGCGGCAAAAATTCATGTGGAGTTTTTATATTTTTACAGTTAAGCAACATCACACGATCAAGAGTGCTGAATACCATCACAATTGAAAATGTGACACCAATTTCATATGACAGTTAAATAAACAAGACATTAATATTATTAAGTCACTTACATTTTATACGCTATATTGACTGTTTTTCTTTTATTTCAGCATCGAAAATAGTTCAAAACAAAGATCACAGCAGAAAACACCTCTCACAGGAACACGTAAAGTGTTTTCATTACTGAATGATTCAGCATTTTGAACGAATCGGTTGAGTGAGTCAAAGATTCAATGACCCATTAATAAATAAATGCCTAATTCCTGAACAAATCAGCAGTTTGAACGAATCGTTTGAATAAATGACTCAATGACTACCTAATTAAGACGGGCGCCTGCCGCCTCCTACTGGAGAGTTAGTTTCTTGTTTAAAAGTATCATTCTTTACAATATTTCATATTTGCATATTCAAAAAATATTTAAAACAATCTCATAACATTATTTAATGCAGTTGTAATTTTTCAGTGTAAATTCTTAAATTTGATTGGTAACAGCCATATAGTGTCTTATTATTATAATTTAATTTACTGATCAAATTTAAGAATTTAAAATGAAAGATGAATAATATATTTAAAACGATTTAGGGAAAAATGCCCTTTATAAAGGTTAAAATATTAATATGCTGATTTAAATATGTCAAAGCTGACTGAACACTGATGACAGAATAAATGATATGTACAACAAAAGAAAATCCTATTTTTGTCTGGACAGTGAATGACCAATTTACTTGTTCAAAGAAAAGGCTTAATGTCGAGCTAGCCTGAGTTAGCCTATATTTTATATAGTGTTATGGTTATGTGGTGAACCTGAGTATAGTTTTACACATCAGCCCAGTCTATTCTGTAAAGTTATTGATACACAGTCAGGTTTTTTTTACACATTAATCTGAAAATAAATGTGGCACACCCAGTTTTTATGATGTACATCCAGAGACTCTTTTCTGGCTACGCTAGTGGAGTAGTAGTCAATATGATCATAACTCAGTTGTTTTCATATCAGAGCACAGATGAGGTGGAGCTGCTTCAGAACAGAGAGGGTGAGATAGGGAAAAGCAGTAGCAGCACAACGTTACAGGTAGGTTATGTGCTGTATGAAAGGCCAGGTGATTTTGATTTGTTGGTGATAAAAGGGAAGAAGTGTACATGATAAATAGTGAATACAGTTTGCATATTATCAAATTAAATGTTCTTCTTGTAGGAGCCAAAGTGCGTGTTGTTATTTGTTTAGAATATTGTTTTAACATGGTCACATCATCACATGGGTGTGGTTTCATATTATTTACCTGCTCACTTGTGTGGTGGGAGAGAAACAAAGAGTCAGGCTGTGATATTTTATAATATAGGTTCAGTTGTGATGAACTTTTGTTTATTTTTATTTGTGCCATGCTTTTATATCAGAGAACAGATGAGGTGAAGCTGCTTAAAGACAGGGAGGGTGAGACAGGGAGAAGTAGCTCAGAGTTGCAGGTATGTGCTGTGTAAAGGGTCAGGTAATTAATTTTAATTATGTCATGTCAGAAACAGGCTAGCATATTTTCATATTTCATAGGTGAGACAGGGAACAGGCGCAAGCGAAGAAGTGCAGGTAGGCAGGCAGGATGCGGAACCCAACCATGCTAACCCGAAGCTCATTGCAGTACAGCAGCTCACCAACAAAACGCTAAGGTTCCAAGAAAAGTGGTACCGTGAATTTCCTTGGCTCCACTACAGTTCAGGAGTCAATGGAATCCTATGTTTTTTCTGTGCTCAAGCTTTTGGGCATGAAAAATCAAATTTGGCCAAGAATGCAGATCCAACATTTGTTAAAACTGGTTTCCGAAACTGGAAAAAGGCAACTCAAAAATTTGCAGAACATGTCCAAAGTAATGCACACAAAGTTGCTGTCACTACCCACTGCCAAAAAACAAAACCAGTAGATGTCCAGTTATCTTCAGCCAAAGCTGCACAGCAACAGGAATCAAGACGGTGTCTCCTGAAAATTGCGGGCTCTGTACAGCTCTTGGCACGCCAGGGAGCTGCTCTTAGGGGCCATGAAGCTGAAGAGGGTAACTTAAACCAATTACTGAAAGTAAGATGTGAAGATGACCCTGGCTTAGAGAAATGGCTGTCAACAAGAAAACATGATTACACATCCCCCAAAATCCAGAATGAAATTTTAAATCTATTTGCAAACAGCATAATTAGGGAAATCATTAGCTCAATTCACATGCTGCCTCTCCTCCAATATTCCATTATTATTGATGGAACACAGGACATTGAAGGAACTGAACAGGAAGCCATATGTGTCAGGTATGTAGACCATGATTTGGTCCCTCACGAGGTCTTCTTGGGGTTTTACGAAGTCTCATGCACTACTGGAGAAAACCTAGCAAAAGTTGCCACAGATGTGTTGTTGCGCTTGAATCTTCCGCTGTCTGGTCTGCGTGGACAGACATATGATGGAGCAGCAAACATGTCAGGCAACAGAAAGGGAGCACAGGCCAGGATAAGGGAGATGCAGCCACTGGCTTTGTATGTACACTGTGGCGCCCACTGTGCAAATCTGGTCACCCAGGCTGCTTGTACAGCATCATCACTGACATCTGATGCCCTGGATTGGGTCCACAAGCTTGGCTGTCTGTACAAAATGTCAGGCAAATACAAAACAAAATTTGTGAATATTGCAGCTGCAGTATCTGGGACAGTTAGCAACCTGCAACCCTTGTGTCAAACAAGATGGACGACCAGGACTCCAGCAATCTGGTCTGTGCTACGTCAGTATGAGTCCGTGCTACTCAGCTTAGAGGACATGGCCCAAACAGATACCTCAAACACTGGTGTGACAGCAAGAGGGCTGCTGGAGAGGTTTGGAAAAGGTACCACAGTGTTAGGGCTCATGATGGCCACTGAAGTAATCCAAGAGTTGGAGTGCCTTAATTGCACACTGCAGAAGCGAACAGAAACAGTGTCTGGTATGACCTCTGCAGCAGATTGTGTAAGGACCACCCTGAGGGCAAAGAGAACTGAGGAGAAGTTCCAGGAGATATATAGCCATGCAACAGAGATGATTACCAAGCTAAATATTGAGCCCATAACCATGCCCCACATCCGCCGTCCACCAAAACGCTTCATTGGTAATGTCACTACTGCACACACATCTACAACACCAGAAGAACACTACAGAGCTGATTTCTTCAAGGTGCTGGATACTGTGGACATCCAGCTGAAGGAGAGGTTTGATCAGGGTAGTCTGAAAACACTGACGAAGCTGGAGGAAGCCCTCCTAACTGGGGATGTAGACACTGCTGTGGTGGACCAGTATCCTGAATTAAACGAAAGGTCACTGAAGGTGCAGCTGAACATGTTTAAGCTCCAATACTCATACACAACCACTTCAGAGGCCGCAACTATTCTGAGGAATCAGTTGCCTGAAGTCCGTGGACTTTTCAACCAAATTGAAGCACTTGTTCGACTACTTATGGTTGTTCCTACTGCCTCTGCGGAAGCAGAGAGGAGCTTCAGTGCTCTGAGGAGGTTGAAGACCTGGCTGAGAAGCACAATGTTGCAGATTCGCATTAACAATGTAGCAGTCTGTCACATCCACAAAGAAATGCTGGATAAAGTCAGCAAGGAAAACATTTGCCAGGAGTTCATCATGGCAAATGACTACAGGAAGCATGTGTTTGGTTCTTACATGTGAGGAGACAGGACAGTATAGAAGGGTGAATAGTTAGTATATTGAGAAATGGGATTGAATTGATAGATGGAGGACAATGAAAAAATATATTTATTAAAATTACATGTTTGTTTTTATGTTTGTGAGATTGTGTTTCAATTTTGCATCTTGTGTAACAAATAATCTTGTGTACCTGCGGTTTGGTGGATGTGTCTCTGACAAATGTCAGATTTAACGGTTAGTTTGAAATAAAAGTTTGTTTAACAGTGAAAATTGTGTTTCACATTATTTACATTTTATTCACACACAAAACGTGAACATTTTTAGTGAAAGTTTTTGACTTTATAAAATGATTCTCTCAAGTCTTTATAAACAATAAATAAAGCAAGACATCTTTTCTTATACATAGTTTAGTAGCCTATTATTATTTTTGGCAGAATTTATCATTATAAACAACTTAATTATTTCCTGGATTTTGTATCACCATAGTCCCTAAATGTATGTAAATGGAGGAAATGGGATTCAAATCGAAAACATTTCCCCCCATTTTGTGTCCCCCCCACTTCTCAAACCAAAGTTACACCCTTGATAGTAACCATGGCGACAGACGTGGACAACTGTGTTACGTCAAGCGGCACATTCACGCTGTTGTTGTTTAGTTCAAACATTATGGACCATGGCAAGCAGACTTTGCGACAAAAGGAGAAATAAAACGAGGATCAATATCGACTTTGCGTTTTCGAGATGCCAAGAGCTTCACGTCCGCGACTAACTTCGACTTGACGAGACGCCGCTCTTGCATGTACTTTATTAGACAGGTGAGCAAATGTACATAAAACTAATCAATGTTATATAGCTCAACATGATGAAATGTTAGAGTATGATCATTACTGCTAGCTACTGCTATTACTGCTAGTCTCATACAGCCAACAAACTAACACATAGAATAACATTATAACTTTCAACACACTCAAATGCAGTTTAGTGTGATGGTGTAACGTAGACCAAGTGAAACAGCACTACTTTACCTCACAAGTTTAATTCGTTAAATAAACTGACCTGTGTGAGTAGTAATTCAGCACACTTTTATTTAGTAATTCTTTTCAGCGTGTAGTTCGGTAGAATGAAATGTCCTTATTCCTTTATATCTGTGGGACTCGCGTGTGGCGCTGATATCTGTCTCTCGTTAGCAATCTATCCATAATCATTATTAGATCCATCGGCATGACGACAAGTTCCATAATTCCGCTTATGCGTCATCAACCTACGCCTTTGTTATTGTAAGAGGTTAGCGACCCCTAGCGGCGAAAAAAATTACATATTGTAGCTTTAACGGAGTTAATATATATTCAAATAGCAAGAAATATGAGATAATTGTTTACTAATGATGAACTTATTAAACATTACATAATGATTAACAGATCATTATTTAATGTAAATTAAAATGCTTACAAATGTCATTAAACTTTCAATTAATATGATCATGAACGTCTTGTAAATCTGCAAATGTCATTAAACTTCAGTTTATATATTACCTAACTATTTTACATTTACAAATGTAGAAATGCAAAAAGGTGTTTGGTAGTTATGAGTGATCCGGATGCTCAACTGAAAAATGAACAATATCACAATGACTGGTCCCACTTTATATTAGATGTCTTTAACTATGTACTTATGTAAAAAAAAACATACACACACACACAAAAAAACAAAGAAACAAAAAAGTCCATTGTTAGGTACAATGCTCTTACTGTGTTGATGTTCTATTGAGGTGTGATACGGGTAAGATTAGGGACAGGTTTGGTGGTACGGGTAGGTTTAAGGATTGGCTAAGGGTTCAATTGTGTACAGGGGTCAGTTTCATTACTATAAGGGAACACTGTTCAAACTTTATATTACATTGTTTTGATAAATGAACAAGTATTTTCTCCTGTTGATTTGTATGATTCAAGGAATATCCTGTTTAAGGATATAGTATAGTGTTGAAGCAATAAAAGCGTGTTTTGCAGCTAAATTATAATGACAAAAACAATGTGGTGTTTAGCAAGCATTTAGTTAAACTTAACTACATTTACACAAACGTTATTACAGTAGCTAAACGTCCATTGCCCATAAAGGTGCTAAATGACTAGTAGTAAACATTTATAAACATTTACAAATGATAAATAGATTGGGTACTGCAAAAAGTTGTGTAAAAAGGGTGAATTCAGGTCATTTGGGACACTTTTTCATCGAGATGACTGCACATAAATGTTTAGAAACATTTACAGATAATGAATAGTTTCAACTTCAGATTGGGTACTGCAAAAACATGAACAAATAATTAATAAGTGATTTGTAAATAGTAGAAGTCTGCATACACACCAGCAAACGAAAATCTAATTTATAACCTCTACAGACTGTTGTTTGAGTTAATGAACATGTTAAAATTAATAGTGTTTAAAATTACTAAACCATTTTTTTTTTTTTACAACATTTGTAAATGTAAAAAAGTGCATTAGGCAATATATGAATTTAAGTTTCATGACATTCGTTAGCATTTTATTACATTATATAAGGATTATAAAAAGTCGATTTAAACATTAACACGCATATTATCTCATAGCTGTTTGAATATATATTAACTAATGATCCGTTAAGCATTATATAATGTTTGTTAATGATTTATGAATGATTCTTTTAATCATTGTAAACCATCTGTCAAAATCATTTGTAGATTTTCAAAAAGTGCATGATCATATGAATTGAAAAGTGTAATGACATTTGTTTTGTAAGCATTTCAATTTACATTAAATAATGATCAGTAAAGCATTATGTAATGTTTAAGTTCATTAGTAAACATTAACAAGCACGTGATCTCATATTTCTAGCTTTGTGAATATAATTATCTTTAAAGCATTACATAATGTTTGTTAATAATTTATTAATGAAAGTTATTATAAAGTGTTACCATGTAAGGTGTCACATGATCCTTCTGAATCATTCTAATATGCTGATTTGGCGCTTAATAAACATATATTATTATCAGTGTTGAAAGCAGTTGTGCTTCACAAGATTCACTTTTTTATTTTCGATTTTGCAGTACAATGTGACCAGGACATGTATTTGTTTGATTCTCCCCACTAGACAGAAGTTATTCTCTCTCATTTTGTGTGCTGTGCTGGATCACTTTAGCCTGCATATATCTGTAAATCTAACTCGCTGGATGTTGTTTGGCTTCTCACGACACCCACTGCTGTTTATCTAATCTTCTTCACAAATTTGTTATCAAGGGCAAAGATGTGCCGAGCATGAGGGAAGAGCTTGTCTGCAGAAGTCAGACTGAAATAGCAGCACAAATGAGAGAGTGGGGAAACAAAAATTCTTATCATTAGTGGCAGACGTGTATAAACGGGTCCTGCGTTATAGCCTCCAGGGCTACCACACACACACACACACACACACACACACACACACACACACACACAGTCTCGTCTGCTTTTTCCCGTCTTTTCAAACTCAAACACACTCTTTAACTCTCTTTTTATACATGATAATACAGACACATGATCTAGTTTGATGTACATCTGTAACATGCATTTTTCTTTTTCCATGTTCTCAATACTACTTCTGAATATGAAAGTGCTGACTCTTGGTGTGATGCTTGTTCTTGTACAGGTGAAGAAGCCGATCCAGATCATGAAGACTGCGTGACCTGTGAGGAGGGCTGTCAGCATTGCCTCACTGGTCAGTATATCAGTGTGAACAAGGTGCATCACATCTTCAGCAAAAAACAGGACCTCTTTAGTCAGCATTAAGTCTTGAAAACATCTGATTTATTATTCTGTTTAACATTCAGCAGGGAATAAAATGTGAGACCACATTGAAAAGCTTTAGTATTTCACACATTATTATTTTTTGCACTATTATGCACTATTTCTTCATTCTTATGTTATTAACCCTATAAAGTTTAATGTATCATATTTGATATGCAAAATTCGAAGGCCTCTAAATCAACATGATCAAAACTGTTGTTATCTACTACATGCCTTCTGTCGTCTGACTGATAGTTTTTATTGTAAATATTATTGTAAAAACATCTCCCTTCAGGTTATACCACGTCTTTTTTGGTACGAAATCTTTAATGATTTTTATAAACTAAACATAATACATTTTTATATTGTTAGTAATATTTAATTACAATAATTTTGTTTGGAAAAGTCATGTTAAAATGTGTATATCAAATATAAAACATCAGGATTATGAGAAACAAATCTCTCATGATCTCTCAATCGTCATTGTATTGCATTACATATATTTTGCCCCCACAATAAAAATCACAGAGCTTTAATCATAAATGTATTATTGGGAGATATAAAGTGACTACTGATATTTATATAGTAGTAGATATTTATAGATAATTAAGTAGTCCGTTATAGTGCTATAAAGATCTCATTAATTTATATTTCAAGCTGTCAGAATGCCTTCTTACTTTTTGCCCATATAAATATCAGCAACTGCACCAAATTGCGTTTTCGGCCTCTGAATTTTTTTTTAGCTTTTTCCTCCTCGAGTATGAGCTACATATTCTCACTATATCATACTATATGAGCCATAAAAGCCAGATGTGTCTAATACGATACTCAATAAAAAAATAATAATAATAATACAAAAAAATAATAATAATATATATATATATATATATATATATATATATATATATATATATATATATATATATATATATATATATATATATATATATATATATATATATATATTACACACACACATACATTTTTTATATATATATATATATATATATATATATATATATATATAATATTACACACATACACACACACATACATTATATGTATGTATATATATATATATATATATATATATATATATATATATATATATATATATATATATATATATATATATATATATATATACATTGAGAAATAATAATTCTAAATTAGAAAATAATACAAAATAGAAGCATTTTCACTAGGGGTCTCAGACTTTTGGACCCCTTTTGCTGTAGATGCACCAGTCACTTACTGATGCGTGTGTAGTGCACAAATGATAGGGGTTGTGCCTGTCTCACAGCTTCCCGTATCTCTTTTCATCTGTTGAAGTTGTTAAACTTCTGAGTTTGTCTGGTCTGTGTCTCCACGTGCCTCCTGCATAGTCTACACTTCAAGGTCTAGGTCATTCTGCTCACCAGGTTGTGAGACATAGCAAGTCAGTGTGTCAGAAGATCAAGGTGGTAAAAACACAGATAAGCGTCTAACATCAGCTTTTCGGCTCATTTAAATTGGATGAAACGATAAGGTAGGAGAGATACTTAACATCTTTCTTTCCAAAAAAAAAAAAAAGATGTGGTATACCGCCTGACACTAGAAACCCAAAAACCTCACGCTGGGAGTAGTTTAGTAAAATACCATTCATCGTCGAGCCACGATCTGTCCCCCTCTGCTGGTCAATGTACTATTTCAAGAATAATGTTTTTTTTGGAATTGAGAAGCACTAAAAGACATGTTTGAACTAAAAGATTTACTTTTTCTGCAGCAGCTCAGTTAGATAAACAATGTTATGGCGCACCTCCTAAACGGTTTTATTGCTCATCTTACCGAGGCCTGAAATATTTCGAAACACTTTGATAAAAAGTCAAACCAAGGGAAGTAGTTGTTCTGTATAAATGATTAAGACAATGAACATGTCACAGTATTACGTTCTTGCATCGTGAACTGAATTGCATTTCCAGTCAAAGCTCTTAAATCACCTTGTCATTTCAGTAATCACCGTCTTTTAAATATATTCCCGTTTCCGTGAAGAGTGCATTAACAGTATGACTTTCCCCTCAGTGGATCCACAGCATTGCATGTCTTGTTTACCGGACTATTACCAGTAAGTTTGCCTCTTACTTTTTGACGACTTGAGTGTTTTTGTGTGTTAATATTTTAGAGAGTATTTTTTTACTCTCTAAAATATTGTGTATTTCTCTTGTGTATTTCTGCAGGTGGAGATCGAGCTGTCACAAAACCTGCCCTGAGAGGACGTTTGAGAACAAGGAAGGGGATTCGAGGAAGTGTGCTCGATGTGATGATCACTGTCTGACCTGTGATGCCTCTGAATGTTTCCTGTGTGAGGAAGGAATCTTCCTGTCAGGTCTGTATTTGTGTTCAGGTTTCATGTCTGTACTGTATGTGAGCGACATGCGTTTGAAAGAGAACTTACCAGTCATGGTATTTTCTCTGCTGTCCTTTTAAGTGATAGTTCACCCAGAGATGAAAATGTGTTTTTATTTTCAGTTTAATTTAGGTTAAGTTAGTTTTCACTCCGTTATTGTTAGTTTTAGTCTAGCCCCCCTAACCTCCTGTTTTCTAATTTAATTCATTTAGGGGTTTTTCTCCCCATTTTTATTTTTATTTTTTTTATTTTAGAGTTAATGAGCAAACAGTTTTATAATATACCATCAAATAAAATAAAAAATATATTTTTATTTTAGAGCAATTGAAATGTATTTGTTTCAGTTTTTTCAGTTAGTTTGTTTTTGTTTTCTTCTCGTTTTCTTTTCCTTTCTCACTTTTTGTTATTTTGTTTTGTCTTGTATCCTTTCAGTTTACTATAATTTTTTTTCAACTTTCAGTTTTTTTGTTTTTTTTGTTTGTTTTTGGCTGCCAAAGTTAATCAGCAAGCAGGTATCGTTTAAAAATGTTTAACTGCATTAAATGTCATTGTTATTGCTGTCTAATGTTTATTTTAATGTTTAATGCAGGGAGTTTGTACAATTTTATAATACACCATCAAAACTCAAAAACTAGTTTTAGATTCATGAAAATGTATTTTAGTTTTGGTTCCCAGGTGTCAGTTTTTATTTTGTTTTCATTTAGTCCGTTTTAGTTTTCATTGAGTTTGTTTTAGTTTTCATTGTTAATAATAGCAGTTTGCATCCATGCTTTAGATCAATAGTGAACCATTACACCTTTACCTAAGCCTCTGGTGCTGCTTGCGTCGCAATTTATTTTTCCTAATGAAATAAATATACTATATTTTAGTTCGATGTTTTTTTATTTAATATTTTGTATTTTTTTAGGGGATTTTATTGTACTAAATTATATTTATGGAATAGTTATGATCCAATTATTACCTGTTAATCACTTTCCCAATGAAATAAATATACTATATTTTAGTTCGAAATTTTTTTTTTATATATATTTTGTAATTTTAGGGGATTTTATGGTACTAAATTATATTTATGGAATAGTTATGATCCATTTATTACCTGTTAATCACTTTTTTGAGCATGGGCCTGAAAATGAAATTTCCAACTTAAACTGTCGTAAAGCTTGAATGCTTTTGAGCACAGACTTGAGTTTGGTCTCTTTTTAAAGAAGATACTTAGATTATTGTTGAAGTGAAAAAAGTAAAGAAAAAAGTTATGTAAGTTTAATCTTAATACTATTATTCAATTTTAAATCAAATATATAATTTTCAAAACATGTTTTACTCTAAAAGCCATACATCTACAAGTTTTGTTCCAAATTTGAGGTTGATAGCTCAAAAAAAATTAGCTTTCAGTAAGACTTTGTTGGGCGCAGTACCAAACGTTTCCACTAGATCAAATTCGCTTCCCATTTGTTTCCAATGTGGTGATTTTTGACTGTGAAAAGTATGAGTGTGACTGTTTTTTTCAGGACAATTTAACCTTTTCGAATCATATCCATGATGGGTTTTGTGTGTTCACATTACAAGTTTCGTACCATTCTGATGAAGTAAAAAATTCTAAAAGAACAAAACAGAAAAGGTTTCTGTCAAAAATGATCAAACAGCACTAGAGGGTTAAGCATTCATCTGCCCAAATACTTGTGTGTTTACTGAAATTCTGTCTGCCTGCAGATGGCACGTGCGTAGCAACATGTAAGGAGGGTTTCTATGGTGACGAGAAACAGGAGTGCGAGCCGTGTCACCACATGTGTCGGACGTGCGGTGGTCCTAAATATGACGACTGTGATTCCTGTGAAGATGACATGTTTCTGGAAAAGGGTCAATGCATCAACAAGAGCAAGATCAAGTGTTCTGACGGAAGCTTCGTAAACAGTATGAAAGCAGTACTTTCTAAAAATTCATTTAAAGTATTCATTATTTAAATAAAAGTAAACTTATATTATATTATATTATATTATATTATATTAATTTCATTATAAATCTTTTAAAATAAGCATGAGTCTTTATTATGTATTTTAATTTATTTTGTGTGTGTGTGCAGGTCAGGGTGAGTGTGAGCAATGTGATTCCTCCTGTAGGACGTGTTCAGGGCATGGCACAGAGCAATGTGATTCCTGTGAGAAAGGTGAGCGAAACAATAATGTGCTATAGAATCTTCTTCTCCTGGTGCTCTTTGGATAAGAGATGATTTATTCCATGAAAAAAAAAAAAAAACACATTTAAAGCCAAGGCATTCAGGTTTAAGAATGCACTGAGAGTTCATTTATAATATGATAAATGTGTGTTATGTGACATGATCACCTGATTTCTAAACATCACAATATATTTAAATAGAACAAAATACAGTTTGGCCAAAATAGACAACAATTCAAGAAACAATCAAGTCAATTAGAAAAAAATCAAATTCTCCATTTAAAGGAGATTGATAGTTCACCCAAAAATGTCATCATTTACTCACCCTCATGTCCCGTAAGAAAAGTTCATAAAGAGATCGTAAAACTAATCTATATGAATTGAGCCGTTTAGTCTAAATTTTCTGAAGAGACATGTTCGCTTGACGTGCGAGAACCAATGAGGTTCATTCTCGTGTTACGCAGCACGTTTGAGCTTCCGCAAGAACCAATGAGGTTTGTTCTCACGCGTCAAGCAGATTCGGTTGAGCTTCTGTTTATGTTTGCTGATCAATGTTTAAATGTGAATAAAAGCCTAAATGTAATCTGTTCATCAAATAAAGTGATCGAGTCTCCAGAAAATTTAGACTAAACCGCTCAATTCATATGGATTAGTTTTACAATATCTTTATGAACTTTATGAAGCGACAAAGTGCGTAGCTGAAGATGAATTAGTCTTACGGATTTGGAACGACATGAGGGTGAATAAATTATGACAATTTTTTAACTTTTTGGGTGAACTAACCCTTTAAACTTCAATAGCTCCTTCAGTGTACATATTTATCAGGATGGATGTGCAGAAAAACATTATGGATATACTAGTAATCTATATGTCGTCTACATGGCCGTTTGTCTGTCTCTACAGGCATGTTTCTTACCAACAGCCAGATGTGCGTGTCCGTTTGTCCACTTGAGACTCATGGGAACCAGACGAGTGGGCGCTGTGAAGATTGTTCAGCAGGCTGTTTGACGTGTCAGGACGCCCATAAGTGTTTGAAATGCAAAAGTGATCCTCCGCTCTATCTGCAGGATGGAAAATGTGTCCCTGAATGTAAAAGGTAAAAACGTTCCTTCAAAACTCATAAAATGCTACATATTCACACACACAGTCTCATGCACAAACACTTTGCACTTCTCTGTCGTGAATAGTATACATTGCGATAAATCCTAAAGAAGTATTTTTTATATTATTTTTAGTCTTTCAACCATTTTTTTTTTTTTCATTTAAACTTTAAACCTTGTTAATTGTGAAGAAATTAAAAAAAAATAATTGAATGACATTTATTGTTACTCCCATTCCCTTTAAAAAACAGTTGCGCTTGCGCCGTGGCGGATTGCTACTTACATGATGAAATTTGCAAGCGGAAAGAGGAAACGGATCTGCTCGTGCACAAGGTTAAAGTGCGCAAGCAGATCATCTACGGGAAAAGCCGGATTCCACCATATCTTTATGTACACAATAAGAATCGTTTACATTGTAATCCTTTTATTTTGAATATTTGGCTAGTTTGTGTTCTGCTGCGTGACCCTGTGTGTGTAATAAGCAATGTGTACGCACGTTGTGCACCCGCCTATAGGCGAATAGCCTATTACTCATGTGCCCTTTAAAATAAAAAAAAATTAAAATAATTGTGCTCCATTGACTTTAGACCAGGTCTGTGTTGGTCAATGGTGCAGTCTATTTCAGTTGCCTCAAAATAGCAACACACCTATTTTTCAGACCAGCACGCCCATGGGCGCACAAATGGCCGCACAAATGCATTTGCTTTAAACAACGTGCCGCAGGAAGTGAAAATGATAACTGCGTCGGGCTGAAACTAGCAAAAAACACTTACATCGTGCCTGGCACTGCATTGCACCGGGTGTATGAAAGGGCCCTTAAAGTAGTGCATTTAGCTAATAGTACATGACAAATGGTTTTGCGAATCAAGACTCAATTTTATTGTCTAGTACTACTATACCGGTGCAGCATCTTACTTCATATTCAAAAGTATGTACAGTACCATACGTTCCCATTACCGGCGAGGTGAATGTTGAAGTATGTGAACTGGAACACAGCCACACATTAACATACTTTTTCAATGACTGGTCATATAATATCTGTGGCTTCCTCGCAGAGGTTACCTAGAGGCTGATGAATGTCACAGCTGTGCTCCGGGATGTGCTTCATGTCAGGGGGAAGCCAGTTATTGTCTGAGCTGTGAGGAAGACTACCTGCGTCTCAAACACACTTGTTTGAGTCACTGCCCTTCAGGGCTCTTTGTAAAGGATGGAGTATGTGAGCTCTGTCCAAACAGTTGTGCTGAGTGTGACCAAACGGGCAAATGCAGTGGTGAGGTTCTCAACATTATTTATCAAAGATTGATTTATTTGATTTCATTATAATAACCACTAAACTGTAGCGTTTACTGTTGTCCAAGGCAAGTCATTTCCTACACAGCTACACTACTAGTCAACAGTTTGGAATAATTAAGATTTTTTAAAGAAGTCTCTTTAAATTTTAAATTGTAATATTTCATAATGTTACTGTTTTACTATATTATTGATAAAAAAAATGCAGCCGTGGTGAGCATGAGAGACTATATATTCTAGACGTTCCTTTTTCTTCTCTTTTTCAAGCAATGAAGTGTTGCACTACTTCTCTCAAACTTAGTTCTTTATCTTTCTCCTGCTTTCAGAGTGTAAAGAGTACTTCTTCCTGCATGAGGATCAGTGTATTGTTGACTGTCCTGAGGGGTACTTTACAGATGTAGAGCAGAAGAAGTGTAAGTCTTGTCACAGTGATTGTGCAACATGTGACGGACCTGATGAAGATGACTGCATCTCCTGCGAGGCTGGATATTTGACTACTTATGTACGTTACAACGGAAAGTGCCTGTTCCGCTGCCCATCAGAAACATACCTGGAAGAAGCAGAGTGTCGAGGTATAATACTTATTCTCCTTTATTTATGGGTTTATTGCCTCAAATTGACAAGATAGTGTTGGACAGGAAGGAGATGCATGTGCCATGCTGTGAAACCAGTTCTGAAATGGTCTTAAAAGGTATAAGGTCTAAAGAAAATGTAATTGTTGTTATATTTTGACTCTTTCTTTATCAACTTGTGATCAGTTGATCTTGTGTAAGAAGAGAACATTGGAAATGTTATGTAATTATGTGATGCGCTAGTGTATGTAATTTAATAATATAAAAAATGCATAACAAAAATATAAAATATACAAAATTATACAAAATTACATTATATAACAAAATCTCTGGTCCTTAAAATAGCATTCATGCAAAAAAAAATTATATTTGTATTTTGAGTGTGAGAGAGTGAGCGAGGGCGGGCGAATGTGGGCGAGGGTGGGTGAGAGAGTGAGTGAGTGAGTGAGTGATTGTGGGCGTGAGTGAGTGATTGTGGGCGTGGGGGAGTGAGTGAGTGAGTGAGTGATTGTGGGCGAGAGTGAGTGATTGTAGGCGAGAGAGAGATTGTGAGTGAGTGAGTGCGACAGTGAGTGAGTGAGTGAGTGCGACAGTGAGTGAGTGAGTGATTGTGGGCGTGAGTGAGTGAGTGATTGTAGGCGAGAGAGATTGTGAGTGAGTGAGTGCGACAGTGAGTGAGAGTGATTGTGGGCGAGAGTGAGTGAGTGATTGTGGGCGAGAGTGAGTGATTGTAGGCGAGAGAGAGATTGTGAGTGAGTGAGTGCGACAGTGAGTGAGTGAGTGATTGTGGGCGTGGGTGAGTGAGTGAATGATTGTGGGCGAGAGTGAGTGATTGTAGGCGAAAGAGAGATTGTGAGTGAGTGAGTGCGACAGTGAGTGAGTGATTTTGGGCGAGAGTGAGTGATTGTAGGCGACAGTGAGTGCGACAGTGAGTGCGACAGTGAGTGCGACAGTGAGTGCGACAGTGAGTGCGACAGTGAGTGCGACAGTGAGTGCGACAGTGAGTGCGTGATTGTGGGCGAGAGTGAGTGATTGTAGGCGAGAGAGTGATTGTGAGTGAGTGAGTGAGTGCGACAGTGAGTGAGTGAGTGATTGTGAGTGAGTGCGTGATTGTGGGCGAGAGTGAGTGATTGTAGGCGAGAGAGTGATTGTGAGTGAGTGAGTGAGTGCGACAGTGAGTGAGTGAGTGATTGTGAGTGAGTGAGTGATTGTGGGCGAGAGTGAGTGATTGTAGGCGAGAGAGAGATTGTGAGTGAGTGAGTGAGTGCGACAGTGAGTGAGTGAGTGATTGTGAGTGAGAGTGATTGTGGGCGAGAGTGAGTGATTGTAGGCGAGAGAGAGATTGTGGGTGAGTGCGACAGTCAGTGAGTGAGTGAGTGATTGTGGGCGAGAGTGAGTGATTGTAGGCGACAGTGAGTGCGACAGTGAGTGCGACAGTGAGTGCGACAGTGAGTGCGACAGTGAGTGCGAGAGTGACAAGTGATTGTGGGTGTGAGTGAGTGAGCGAGCGAGTGAGTGAGTGAGTGTGGGCGAGAGTGTGGGCAAGAGTGAGTGAGTGAGCGAGCGAGCGAGTGCGTGAAAGAAAGAAATGTTTTGGTAACATTCAATCTATCATGTTACTGAGTGAGTGATTGTGGGCGAGAGAGAGATTGTGAGTAAGTGAGTGAGTGCGACAGTGAGTGAGTGATTGTGGGCGAGAGAGAGATTGTGAGTGAGTGCGACAGTGAGTGAGTGAGTGATTGTGGACGAGAGTGAGTGATTGTGGGCGAGAGTGAGTGATTGTAGGCGAGAGAGAGATTGTGAGTGAGTGCGACAGTCAGTGAGTGATTGTGGGCGAGAGTGAGTGATTGTAGGCGAGAGAGAGATTGTGAGTGAGTGAGTGAGTGAGTGAGTGAGTGAGTGAGTGAGTGAGTGAGTGAGTGAGTGAGTGAGTGAGTGAGTGCGACAGTGAGTGAGTGATTGATTGTGGGCGTGGGTGAGTGAGTGAGTGATTGTGGGCGTGGGTGAGTGAGTGAGTGATTGTAGGCGAGAGAGAGATTGTGAGTGAGTGCGACAGTGAGTGAGTGATTGTGGGCGTGGGTGAGTGAGTGAGTGATTGTGGGCGAGAGTGAGTGATTGTAGGCGAGAGAGAGATTGTGAGTGAGTGCGACAGTCAGTGAGTGATTGTGGGCGAGAGTGAGTGATTGTAGGCGAGAGAGAGATTGTGAGTGAGTGAGTGAGTGAGTGCGACAGTGAGTGAGTGATTGATTGTGGGCGTGGGTGAGTGAGTGAGTGATTGTAGGCGAGAGAGAGATTGTGAGTGAGTGCGACAGTGAGTGAGTGATTGTGGGCGTGGGTGAGTGAGTGAGTGATTGTGGGCGAGAGTGAGTGATTGTAGGCGAGAGAGAGATTGTGAGTGAGTGCGACAGTCCGTGAGTGATTGTGGGCGAGAGTGAGTGATTGTAGGCGAGAGAGAGATTGTGAGTGAGTGAGTGAGTGCGACAGTGAGTGAGTGATTGATTGTGGGCGTGGGTGAGTGAGTGAGTGATTGTAGGCGAGAGAGAGATTGTGAGTGAGTGCGACAGTGAGTGAGTGATTGTGGGCGAGAGTGAGTGATTGTAGGCGAGAGAGAGATTGTGAGTGAGTGAGTGAGTGAGTGCGACAGTGAGTGAGTGAGTGATTGTGGGCGTGGGTGAGTGAGTGAGTGATTGTGGGCGAGAGTGAGTGATTGTAGGCGACAGTGAGTGCGACAGTGAGTGCGACAGTGAGTGATTGTGGGCGACAGTGAGTGCACCAGCGAGTGCGAGAGTGAGCGAGTGATTGTGGGTGTGAGTGAGTGTGGGCAACAGTGAGTGATTGTAGGCGAGAGAGATTGTGAGTGAGTGAGTGCGACAGTGAGTGATTGTGGGCGACAGTGAGTGCGAGAGTGAGCGAGTGATTGTGGGTGTGAGTGAGCAAGCGAGTGAGTGAGTATGGGCGAGAGTGTGGGCAAGAGTGAGTGAGTGAGTGAGCGAGCGAGCGAGTGCGTGAAAGAAAGAAATGTTTTGGTAACATTCAATCTATCATGTTATCATGATAGTCACTCACACCACAACTGTTTGCTGATATCATATATGTCTGTTTTTTAGAATGTGACAAGTCCTGCCTGACGTGCTCAGGTCCTCACCCGTCCTCGTGCCTCACCTGCAGAGCGAACATGAGGTTAGATGTTAACGGGCACTGTGAGTTCTTCAGCGACTGCTCTTTGAGCACATTCATGGGTGAGGACGGGCAGTGCCAGTCGTGCCACAAGAGCTGTCTCCGCTGTTCGGGCGCGAGCAAAGAGCAGTGCCTCAGCTGCAGCCACAATACCTTCCTGCTCAGTAAGAACTCACTTAAACACCAGACTTCATTTTCCAGTGTGGGAACACAGACAATGAAATTAAACTTCTCTAAATGATCACACTATAAATGTTAAAATCTAAGTAACAAAAACTAAACTGAAATGTGAAATGAGTTTTAATAAAAGTCTTAAGATAAATAAGCTTCACAAATGCTGTCACTTACAAGTTCAAAATACAAGATGTCTGAAGAGCTGCACTGAGTAATATTTATAGAAATGCAAAGTTTACCATTATACATGCTCAATGAAATATGTTGTACACATTATTTTTGTCATTTTATAGATCAAACGTGTGTGTCCACGTGTCCCAGTGGTTACTATGTAGATGAGAACAAGCAAGAGTGCATTCAGTGCCACGTGAACTGTGCGTCATGCCGTGGACATCACAGTAATGACTGTGTAACCTGTAAACCAGGCCTGCTTCTGCACGGACACAGCTGCTTCACCTCCTGTCCTCCAAAGTATGATATCAATATTTATTGATTTTTATTTCTTAAGAAAAAATCAAGCTAGGTTTTATTTAAAGTGCCACTACTATGCTATTTTAAAGGTTCCTTATTTTGTTTTGAAAATAGATTTACATGCATCCAAGTTCAAAAAACACTTTCTTATAATATACATTGTGCATCACTTCATTTCTTAAAGAGTCTGAAAACGGTTTGTTTGAAGATTCAGTCTCTCTAAACCCCTCCTTTCTGAGAGCCTGCTCTGCTCTGATTGGTCAGACGGTCGAGTCTGTTGTGATTGGTCTGCTGCTTACAGCGTGTGTCGGAAATGAAACGCCTATTACCATATCTGAATTTCAGCTCCGAAGGCTTCCACAGCGCTTGATGCAGTGATACAAGCAGTAACTATGTAGCTAGTTTTTCCATATCAATTCCAGCGCAAGTCCTCATCGTTTTGAAATGCATATGCAAAGTGGATTCCCAGCGCTGAAAACAGCTTCTTCTGGACATTTCAACAACACGAACCAAACTCTTCCAGGCCTCAGCTACAACTACAACGTGTTTGAGGGCGGGTCAAAGTAGACGTTGTTCACGGGCAGCCAATGAAGAGCATGGGCTGGCATTATGCAAATTTGTTACGTTGTTATATAGGTATGTTCCTGGAAGCGAGACTGGAATTGCTGACGACTCATTTCATGCAAAAGCAACAATTGGGATGTTCCAGGATCTGTCGTCATTACAGTCCTGCACTCATGTCATTGTGCGCTTGAGTAACGCAGTCTCTATTGTGGAGGACTGTCTCTCTAATTAGTATGCTGTATGTCACTTCGGATGAAAAGCTCCAGCTAAATGACAAGTTACTGACATTCCTTCCAATTCCTTCCTTCCTAAATGAGCCATTAGGAGTTGAAGTACTAGGCATTTATAATGTTACAAATGATTTCTATTTCAAGTAAATGCTGTTATTTTGAGCTTTCTATTAATCAAATAATCATGAATATATATATATATTACTAACTACCTACCTACTAAAATATATATTATATTATGGCGCTTTTCCACTGCATGGTACGGTTCGGCTCGGTACGGTTCGACTCGGTGCGGAACGGTTCGGCTCGCTTCGCTTTACCACTGCGTGGTACGACTCGACTCAGTACGCCACGGTTCAGCTCGCTTTAGCTCGGTTGCTTTTCCACTGCAGTTAGTACCGCTTCAAAGTGGGTGGGACTGATCGTTATAGTTGCCGTCTCTACTACCATGACATCATCATATTAAATGCGAATTTTTCATTCCGTGTTTCCCCATCCGCTCCTCGGCAACCAACGAGAGGAATGTGCACCTCGTCCACTGACCACGATTCAGCCATTTCTTTTTTGGAAGTTTATACTCTTTTTTTTTTTTTTTTTTTTTTTTTTTTTTAAGCAAATACTTTTAAAACAGGCGCTACAGCGCTGGCTGTTGTCTACTGGCTATTTAAATCTAGCGGGTTTAGTGTCTCGTGTCGTAAATACAATGACGCTGGTAGAGATGATTCTGTCTGACCAATCAGTGATCTGCAGTGTTTTCACGTCACATTTTAGTATCGGTACGGTACGCTTGGAACCTCAACAGAGGTGGTACCATTTAAAGCGAGCCGAAGCGAGCCGTACCGTACCGTACCATGCAGTGGAAATGCGCCATAAGTGAGCCGTACTGAACCGAGCCGTACCATACCATGCAGTGGAAAAGCGCCAAAGCGTGCCGTACCGAACCAAGCCGTACCGTACCATGCAGTGGAAAAGCGCCATTATATATATGCATATACATCTAGTTACATCTCGAAATTATTCCACCCCCATTGCAAATTAGTTTATTGGCAAAATTTACAGACTTTTAGTTGTTTGCAATGAACAAATCATACAAAAGTAATTAAAACAGCTCAACACAACATATTTTTCAAGTGCTTTCCCCAAATTCAACTGAAAATGCAACTTTTAATGACTTCTGCTGTCTCAAAATTATTCAACCCCTTCATGGCAATCTTCTTTAGTACTTTATTACCCTTTTGCTGTTATGACCTGCTGCAAATGAGATGTATAACCAGACACCTTCTGGCAGCGTTTCTGAGGAATCTTAGCCCATTCCTCATGAGCAATGGCTTCCAGTTCAGTAATATTCTTGGGTGCTGCAACCACCTTCAAATCCCACCAGAGATTTTCTATGGGGTTCAAGTCAGGTGACTGTGATGGCCACTATAGAATCTTCCTGGACTTCTTCTCCAACCAAGCCGGAATTTGAGGTATGCTTGGGATCATTGTCCTGTTGGAAGGTCCCAAGCTTCAGCTTCATTGACGGCATGACGTTTTCTCCTAGGATTTCCTGATATACAAAATGAATCCATCTTGCCTTCCACACACTACAGGTTTCCAGTTCCAGAGGATGCAAAGCAGCCACAGAGCACCACCATGCTTAACTTTAGACATTATTCTTTTCTGCAAGAGCCGACTTTTCTTGTGCTTTTGGGCCAGTAGTGGTGTACGTCTTGGAGTTCTGGCATGGAAACTGCATGCGTTTAGTACTGTGCAAGCTGAAACATCAGTGCATGTTGCCACCAAGTCTTGCTGCAGGTCTTTCACAGTCACTCAAGAGTATTTCTGAACCTGCCTTCTCAGAAATCTGGTTGCAGCCGTTGATAGCTTCCTGTTTCAGCCCCGTCCAGGTAGTGTAACCACTGTTCCTTTAACTTTGAACTTGCAAACTATGCTTCCAATGGTGTCTCTATGAACATTTAGTGCCTTCGCTATCTTTGTATCATGTTCCTTGTTTGTGAAGGGTGAAAATATATTCTCTTAAATTTTTGGACCATTATTTTGAGCCATATTTCTAACATGCTGTCAAACGTGACACTCAACAAACCTACCCAGTTCAGGTATTATGGCTCAAGCACACCTGGTGCAACTAATGAAGCTCTTGATTATTTAAATCATGTATGCTTGAGACAACACCTGTTTTGCAGATTTGTGCTGTTGTAAAGGATTTTATTCAGGGGGATGAATCATTTTGAGACTGCAGAAGTCATTAAAAGGGGTTGAACAATTTAGATTACAACTGTGTATATGTGTATGTATACACTTACAGGCGCCAACATTTTTAAATGTAAATAACAAAATGACAATAGCATTAGCATAAATAAACGGTTACTTCAACCACAATAGACCTTATTCACAGCAGTGCTATCTTTAATTTTTAACAGGAATGAAAGCGAGGCTCTGAGGGATAGTCATACATCTCTTCAGTGGGTTGTACTGCTATTTAGTGTGTTTTTTGGATTGTTCTGCTGACGAGACATTTCAAAAAATTAGAGAAAAAAGAAAAATCTATAAACTATATAATAGAGAGTAGATTGTTGAAAGGCCATAAATGGACATTGTGGATCCTCTGAGGTGTTTTCCATGTGTCATAAGACTCACATTAACAGACAGTGCTGTTATCACTATCACTGCTCACCAGAGCATGTAATCCTGTTCTAGCTGAAACAAATATTTTACCATTTCAGTTTGCGTCCATTTTGTGCAGCAAGATGTCCCATAACTGCCAGAGAGGTTTTTCTACTCCACCTTCTGGAGGATTTTAATAGATGCTTTTTTATTTGCAAGATGGTGACATTATCCTATTCTAATGTGCGTTGATGGGAAAAGAGAGAAACTGCAAAGTAATACTTGAAACACGAAGGTAGCAAAAGTAGATATTTTGGTTTCACTTTATTTTGATGGTCCCTTTAACACATTTTGTTGTCTATAAGTAACATTTTACCTACATATCTACTAACTCTCATTAGAGTGTTAGTAGAGTATTAGTAGATTGGTAGGGTTAGGGTTAGAATAAGTTGACATATACTTGCAAAGTTACTTATAGTCAGTAGAGTGTCTGTTGGAGGACCATAACAATAAAAAGTTATCAGATATTAAGCGGACATTCTACTAATACTCTACTGAGAGTTAGTTGACATGTAGTTGCAAAGTTGCTTATAGTCAACAGAATGTTCAAAAGGGACCATCAAAATAAAGTGTTACCGATATTTTGCATAGGCAAAGGTGAAATATATAGTTTAGGATTCATTATACTGAAACTTTTGCCACATTGATCAGAATCAGTTATTCCAAAATGCCGTGTAATAATAATGCTAACCGAATTGCTTTTGATGCAACTAAAAATTTACACATTTTGTGATTTATTAATTCCCAAAATAAAAAAGCATTATTCTTTAACCCATATATGTATTTCCCCTGCAGTTTCTTTGTAAATGCCAGCAGAGCATGTCAAGCGTGTGATCACACATGTGAGGAATGCCTAGGAAGCAGCGGTTTCTGTCTCAGTTGTAGAGAAGGATACTCTTTGTTGAGAAAGTCTGGACAGTGTCTTCATACTTGCCCCTCGAATTATTTCGTTCACTTGGACAGAGAGTGCAAAAGATGCCACGCCACCTGTAAAACATGCAAGGGTAAGACTCATCACATGACTACAACCCTCTGACACATGTACCATTGTTTGTCGCAGTGTTGTTCTTAAATTCATTAGTTTCAGTAAAGTGAGTAAATATCAAACGATCTGAAACAGACAAAGCAATAATAACACATGGTAAAAACATTGTTACTCACACTATGGGCCCTATCATACACCCGGCACAATGCAGCGACAGGCAAGTGTTTTTTGCTAGTTTCAGCCCGACGCAGTTATCATTTTCATGTCCTGTGCCACGTTGTTTAATTAGCAAATGCATTTGCACCCATTTGTGCGCCCATGGGCGTGCTGGTCTGAGAACGAGGTGTGTTCAGGCACATTGTTGGCGCGTTGCTATTTTGAGGCAACTGAATAGACTGCACCCTTTGACCAACTGAAACCTGGTCTAAAGTCAATGGCGCAATATTTTTTTTTGTTATTTAAAGAGCGCGTTATTTAAAGGGAGCTTAGTTTCAATAAAAGCTGTTTTGGACTAAAGAGGAAGTTTTGTGTTCTGAAACTTGCAGGATATTTTTATAGGTCAATGCCAAAAGATCCACAGATTGATTTCTCAATTCATGACGCCTTTAAAATACTCACTGTTTCAATAGTATAACCACAAAGATGTTAACAATATGATGTTAATTTATTTGCACTTGTTTTTAGTGTAAAACAATCACTTACTAGCACTTTCTGTTTAAAGTTTAATTAATTGTACAACTTCATTGTCATGGCAAAATAACGGCTAGCTTTACATTCTGCTTTCTACATTTAAAGCCTCCAAAAAGCCCTATTCCAATCCATTGCAAGTCCCTAAACATAACCTTGATTTTTACTTCTTTACAAAAAAAACAAGGGACAAAATAATTGTTTGTATCAGAGTGAAGATATGATTTGAATACCTCAACATGATTAAACTAGTCTGTGGTGTCATGTGTGATCAGCAGGCTCTGGGGCGATCTCCTGTACATCATGTTATGATGGTTATAAAATGATTGGAGGAATCTGCTCATCTACATGTCTAACCGGAGATTATCCCATTCCTGTGGTAAATGTTTTTTTTAAAATACATATTTAACAAATCAGTCATGTACTAATCTGATTATACTGTGTGTATACTTTCAATGTGGCACCAACACCTTTCGAAATGTAATTTTCTCTTTGTTTGTTTATCTTTTATTCACTTCATTAAAAAGTACACTTAATAGTTAATAGTTGAGTGTGTGGACACACCTCATTCTCATTAATGGATTTGGCCAGATACTTTATTCGAGACTAATTTTCTTTCTAACATTCTTTGTGTTTTGCACAGAGTAACACATGTGGAACATGTGACCCATCCTGCACTGAATGTAAAGGCCCGGGACCCTACAACTGCACCTGGTGCCCTGTTCTTCAGCGCCTCTCGGAGGATGGGAGGTGTCTTCCCTGCTGTGGAGAGGAAACATTCAGGGATTCCTCAATAATCCACTCGGAATGCTGCCAGTGCCACGGACTGAATGGTACAAGCTCTAAATGAATTCATTATTGATTATATGCTTCATAGTGATTTAGTTTTTACTGACATTTTATAATGTTAAAAAAATTATTATATAAATAAACGATTATTTTTGTTCTTTTTTTTTGTTTGTTTATTTTTCCATTTTAATTCTAGTTTAAGTTTTAGTTATTTTATGTGCTTTTGTCTTTTGTTTTTCAATATTTCTATTTAGCTTTAATTTTTATGTCAGTTTTAGTTCTTAGTTTTAGCACTTCAACTTTAGCTTGGCAACATTCTAATTGATATTTTATTTCTGTTAACATTTTAATAGTTTTAGTTAACAATATCAACACTGATATTTAAACTGCTTTACAGAAAAGATAATGATTTTATATTTATATTAATATTTACTGAATAACTCATGAAACTGACAACAAAAATACAAGCTCACACTTCTGCTCATAAACCCAGACACAATCAACTCATGAACTTCTATTGTAAGTGCATTTTTTTTTTGTTAGTTTAAAAACTGAGGTGCAAATTGAAATGTAATGACAACATACCATCAGTGTTTGGTAAGTTACTTTAAAAAAGGAATTAATAATTACTATTTCAACAGTATTAGATTACTGTACTGATTACTGTTTCTAAAAAGTAGTGCATTACTAACTACTTTCTAAATCCCATATCAACCTCGACCAGTTGAACAGTACAAGATAGAAATGAAACTGATTCTTTCAAATAAATGATAATATTAAATTGTATAAATTATTCTTGAACTGACTAAAATATTCAAAGGGAGGAGGTTACATTAAAAACGTACATTTTAACATTAGACATTCAATTTTGATGTTAAATCCACTATTGATTTATTAAGAATTGTTTTAGTCTACACAGTATTTACATCAGAAGTAACTGTTATTAAATTACAGAAACATTAAGAGTAATCCCTCACTTTACTTTTCATGGGAAAAGTAATTAATTACAGTAATGTTTTACTTATTAATACATTACACCCAACACTGCATGCCATTTAATGAGCCATCAATATCAATCTGTAAGATTCGCATAATATTCTTTAGCTACTGTATCGTTAGATAGCACTACTGTAACTCAGTGGCAGATATTATTAAATTATGCTTTTGTACATTATTCAAGGAACAATTGAATACTCCTGCAGTCCTAAATGTGACCTTTAACTTTTCTCTTTCTCAGATGAATGCATTGTCGCGCTGAACTACAACCTTTTCACCAACGATCCAGCGACTTTGGGTCATCCTGGCCTTGTTGTTTTCACGTTCATATTTGTGTTGGTGAGCTTGTGGCTTGCCATTTTTCTCTTCCTGCATTTTCGGCCAAGGTTCACCACAAAGCCCGTCGTCAAATCAAATGGCTATGCCAAAATCCCAGACGGCCCGTTCACCTCTAAAACCCTCAAGGACAGTATACAGGCGGAGTATTGCGATCGAAACGAAGGCCAGGAGGAGGAGGAGGACGAGGATATCGTTTACATGGGGAGGGACGGGATAGTGTATCGGAAGTTTAAATACAGCATGTTGGAGGGGGAAGAGGAGGAGGAGGAGGAGGAGGAGGAGGAGGTGGAGCTGGAATATGATGATGAGATGTATATTATCACATAAAACATCAAAAGTGTGCTTACTTTCTTTGAAATGTGCATAACAATACTTTATTTATTAATATTTTGACATGCAGAAACCCACTAAGTTTCATCAATCAACCATTACAGAAATTGTTTACCCAAATATTACAATTTTGTCATTTATTCACCATGATGTTGTTCTAAAAAACACTTGTGACCATTTATTCTGTTCTGTGGAACACAAAGGAAGATATTTGGTAGAATGTACAAGCTCTTCCTAGCTAACTCTAGCTAACTCATCTACTCTTATGGAAGATAGCCACTTGGATTGTGCAAATGCAAATATAAGTTACATTAATCATGTGGTGGTGTCATCAGTATATGCTCAAGTCATGCCTGTTGCTTTATGATTGTAATTAAGACCTTGTGAATGATTTATTGTGTAATGACGGCAGTCCTTTTCAAACAATAGCTGATTATTCAGCCTGTTATCTACATGATGAATTGGGCAATATGGCTTGTTGTTGTGGTTTATGTCAGTTAAGTTTGATTACTTGATTAAATTAACAGTGCTGATAACAGTGCAGTTATATGTAGAACTGATCTTCTTTATATTTCACATTCATTTTTTATAAATTTAGCATAGTAAACCATAAACTAACCTTTCAAACCCTTGAAATTTACCCTTGAGTGTACATAACCATTCAAAAGTTGGATTCAGTATAGGATTAGACGACTTGTAAAAAATAAAATAAAAAAAAAACGTACTTTTGAACCCTAGTGTACATGTGACCCAGGATTAGCAGAGTCAGGTAATCCATTAGATCAAATCCAGCTAAACTTTTTGATTGCATGGGAAACCCTTACTAATGTCAGCTGATATTATAGGCATTGTGTGCAATGAACAAAATTAAATCAGAGCCAGTTCACTTAGCCTTGAGGATATCTAAAGCTGTTTTCAGAATATTATCTTTACAGCAGCCTCTCACCCTGAAGATGGACAAATATTTAGCTACAATAGGCTACGGGAAATTATACCAGAAATCAAACTGAGTCTAATCACAGGATTCTGTTTGTGAAAGTTATTATATTACTTATTACTGTAATTATTACGTAACCAGATGAGGAAGACTGACAAGATCATGTAAAAATAGATCTGTTACTATTACCACAGAACTAGAAATGATTCATTTCTGGTTCACATTTCCCATCTCTATCATTCATGTGACATCATGAAAGAGTTACATAACAGACAACAGTAAAACAACACATAAGGCATTTTTGTTTAATGCTTACAAGTAGGTATTAACATAGAAGGAATGCTTGGTTGTGCACTGTATGTTACATATCTAAGGCACTGCCCTGACCAAAAAAAACCATGCATACAGTACCGAACATTTAAAGCAGCAGTAGTTTAACATATAAAGGTCCTGTCTACACATATTTGTGAGGATTACAGCATTAACATAAAGTATCGCTTTCCTGTGCCTATATTAAGATGTGGTCACATGTGGCGAAATCAAGTCATTTCAATAGGAATCCACGTGATCTGAATTTCGCGCGAGGACGGAAAATTTCCTCGGATTTCACAACGGGTTCAAGTCGGTCACGGTGATTCCCTTGCTTTGACCAACAGAAAGCCGATTGGTTTGAAAGTTGTGTGAGCTGTGCTTCATACATTGCTACACCATTGACAATTAACCTTTTTTGCCCACGATATTTCACTAATGTGACCAACACCTTTACAGAGGATTGCTGTAACGTTTCAAGCATGCATTATACAGGAAAACAACATGGAGAAACGGGTAAATCAAAAAGACATTTGTAAACCTTAAGATCTAACTTGACTCAACTGTTTGTTGAGTGTCTTTACAAATGTAAAACTCCATTAAATGTTTAACCAAAGGAAAAGAAAAAAGGCAGCCGTTATTTTATGTGAAGGTTTAGTACTAGTGCATATGTACATAGTCAAAACATACTGAACTTCTGTCCACTCCACACACCAATATGTAAGACCACTCCAGTACTTATGTACATCCAGATAATGTCTTCATTCACTGTTTGTTCTGTCTATACACTCATCGTACAACAACCTAGGCTTTAACTCTATCTCAACCTTGGACTTCCACCTCTACTCACAGTTCTCTGAGAACCATAAAACACATTAATTTCACCTCAAAGAGGAGGACCGCCGATTTTGACTATTGTTAAAGCGTTTTATCGATGTAAAGAGTCTTTCTTAAACAATAATGAAATTAAACTGAAGGTGGAGACAAAACAATCAAAAAGAGGAATATATTTTGACCCTCCCTGACTTAGTATCACACAGTATCATTGCGAGAGGTCTGTGGTAAACATGGAATTCTGGGAAGGGCTCTGTGACGTTTAATGTGAACTGCATTGATAATACCTCAGTCATTCTAGTAACTGAAATCCTTCTTTTATCTATATATACACAGAAGCAAAAGCTGATGAACATACATACACACACATATAGTGCCTACATTTGACCAAAGCATCACTTGGGGACAGACATCTTTTTTCATAAATAACAAATTGAATATGGAATAAACAGGCTTTAAATATGTGCTCATGACAGTGAGTGTTACAGTCGATGACCGTTCAAGATCTGATTGGCTGTTGTTAATACTGATGTCCTGAAGAAGTTATCCTCTTTTAGTTTCAAGTGTTCAGGCAGGTCCAGCTTTGTCTTCGCCTCTTCAATGTCACTATGAATCGCTGCTATCAACTCATCTGTGAGGAAGACACAGCAGTGAGTTAATTCAACCGTGTGAACAAGTTTGTTTGGTTGGGTGAACAGGGTCAAAGAGATCATGTGATGTGGGAGTGATTTCAAGAGAGCAGCTCAGTGCGTCTTACCAAGCGATGTGAATCCTCTCTCAGGGCGAATGTAGCCAACCATGGCCACACTCAGTATCTGACCGTAGAAATCTTCCTTAAACGTGTGGATCACATGCGTTTCCTGTCACACAGAGCGACAAATGCATGATATTTGATATCAGACTCAGGTATAATGTACTAATTATTTACGTCACTATTAACATTTAATGAATGCAAAGATATCAACTCTTCAGCTTGTAGATCAGTGGTTCTCAATTCCAGTCCTCGTGACCCACTGCTCTGCACATTTTGTATGTCTCCCTTATTTAACACACCTGAACCAGATCATCAGCTCATTAGGAGAGACTCCATGAACTGAACTAAGTGTGTCAGATAAGAGAGACATACAAAATGTGCAGAGCAGTGGGTCACGAGGACTGGAATTGAGAACCACTGTTGTAGATGTTTGCACCCTCTAGAAAGGTTGACATGGAAATACCATAGACTTCTTTGTGTTTTTGTAGTAAGGGTTCCAGCCGATGCTCATCACCATCTTGTGAATGTCTCCGTTATCCACACGAGCCCATCCGTAGTAGATGCCGGTGCTGATGTCAGCGGGGAGATTGTCCACAACCGACTCTGGGAAGTTTGCTGAGATCGGAATGGAAAGAAAACATTTTATTAGGATGTGCGTTTACAAAATATATGCCAAATATGGATCTACACACAAGTATTTAAGTAGTATTAGGGCAGAGACTGTTTCGATCATGTCATTTGAGCCGCAAGTCTCTGATTGGGTAATGTTCTTTGATGAATCAGGGGTAATGTAGTTTTTCCATCCCGCTGTTAAATATAATTTAAGAAAATGGTTTAAATAATGCAATCTGATGGCTTCAACATACCATCGATTAACCTCAGAGCTCACAGTATAAGTCTGTAAAGGTTTATAAGGTATGATTAAACAAAAAAATCAATTTCCATTTTGAGAAAATGAATGGACTGTTGCTCTATTATGCAAAAATAATTGACTGTTGAAAGTGGTGGGCTGGTGGCTCATAATCAAGTATTTTACGGATTCACGTAACGTAATAGATTAATTTGGGCAGAACTTTATCTGAAAGAACACATTCATTACAACAAGTTATCCTATTTATTGGCATCGATCTTTACAACTAAACTGAATATCAAATTGTGGCGGTTTAATTCCGCGTGACATATCAAATTTAAGTTTTAACTCATAAAGCGCAGACATTTTCAAATGATTGTAACATCTTGTGTTTAAAATACTACTTTACGAATTTTTTTCACCCAAAAATGATTTACTCGTATCGTCATTTTAAGCCGAATGTTAGCCATTGACGTCACCACCGTACACTTTTATTGTACCTTTTCCCATTCAACAAAAGTAACACTCACTTCTGTGTCTCACGGAAGAAAGTCAGACAGCTGATGAACAACATAAGAGTGCGGAAATTATGTCAGGAGTTTTATTATTTGGATGAAATGTTTCTTTAAGTGTTATTCTCACCTGTTGGGATGCCCAGGTCTTTGCTTCCCCGTCCGAATCCGTGGATAACCTTCCCCCGGCAAAAATAAGGCAAACTCCTCATGTCAACGCGTTTAAGAGATTCAGAGAGCCAGACAGGTGTCCGCTTCGGTGAGGACAGTGACCCTTCTTCTAGACTCTTCTCTCTTATCTAATGCCCGGTTTTTTATACAGGAAATATCAGTTTTAAAATGAAGAGCCTTGATGTCTCAGTCCCAGCTGTTGTGAATCTTGAGACTAAATGAAGAAGTGAATGAAGAAGAATATCCTCTGAGATACCACAGGTCTGTAAACTGCTCCTTACATTATGTGACCGGTCGGCCAACTGTGAGTGTCGCACGTCATACTAGCAGGGGGTTTTTTTCCCCAACGACCTTGCTACGTATTTCCTTTAGGATTAATTCAAAATAAAAGTCCTGCAATTTTACTAAGACAAATACTTTTTCCAATAGTTTTTTTTTTTGTACAAATTATTTAATTCAGTTCGTACGACTTTAATTAAGTGACTACACAAAAATTATAATTTGTAGATATTTTTGTCCGTTCACAAACGATGGCAGGATTAATAAAGTAGGCTACACATTATCAAACTAACCAACCTCGGAGACCTTCCCAACTCGTACTGCATGTCATCATGACACAATCTGTACAAAAGGTCTGATATCATATGATTATTCGAGACCTTTGCATTAGTCATATATTATATACATATATATATATTGTTAGATTTAATTACCTCACCGTATAAATAGCTTCAGTATGAATTTGAATTATGAATTAATTTTATGTTAACGTTTATATATATATATATATATATATATATATATATATATATATATATATATATATATATATATATATATACATATATATATATATATATATATATCGTTTTTCTGATTATAATAATAACAAATTATGTTATTATAGTAATAACAAATTACTATATATACAATTTCTCAGTAAATTGCTACTATTCGTTTGCATTTGAGTTTCCGATAGCCATGCATGTAAATTAGTTTACTTTAATCCAACCCATAGTCTCTTATTCCACTCTTGTTCCCTAAAAGAAGTCAGTGACCAGAAGGTGTCGCTATTTATCTGGAGGTGTGAGGTATGATGGTTTATGAGAGTGCTGTGACATTCTCTCAATCATTCTTCCATCAGTTGAGTATGTAACATAAGATTCCTCTCATACTCTTTTAAATAATAGCTTTTTCTTGCATTAGCCATGTCGTTAAATTAAGATTATTAATTTATCAATTTATCAATCATTTAATTTCAAATTAAAACATATACGCAATCTCATACAAAAATACATTTGCGTTCCATTTTCAAAGTCCTTAATCCACTGTTTTAACACTAATAGCCTACTGTTTTTACCAAAAAAATAAAGAAATAATTAAAAAGAAAAAATGACGGAAAAAAATTATGGAAAGAATCTTCAAATATTAATACAATTAATATTCATCAATATTATAATATCGTCAAGGGGTTATGTCAATTCTTTTGGGGCAAATTATCATGTAACAGATTAAAACCTAAATAAATTTTTTTTCACAACTCTTTACCACGAGAGCAGTGTCATCACTAGTTTAGAAGGGCTTTAGCCCCCTAAATTTCCACCCAGCCCCCCTAAAATTTGCGATTAACTAAAATGTACACTAATTGTGATCGCCTCAGTCCCCTTTAAAACTTATAGCCTATGAAACTGCAGGCTTTCGGCTCGTCCCCGTATTATGGTCTGCTTAATTCAACGTCTTCTTCAATCCGTATAGCGTAGTGCCGGCAAAAGCAGAGGACAACGTGTGTGCATTTATTGATATATTGTTTTGATGTCTGCATCTGTGTTGTTCTTTGTCATAAATGCAGTTTACATAATATGATGCGGGAACAATTCATGTAGGTTTCCCCATCCACTGTAAAATCTGGGCTAATTATTTATTTAGGCCTATTTCCTTTCATCTAACTGGCATGAGACTTGACTTTTCCATCTTTTGCTATACTTCATAATTCAGTGCAATACAATTGCTATATATATATATATATATATATATATATATATATATATATATATATATATATATATATATATATATATATATATATATTAATATTAATTTATATTCAAAAGAACTATAAAAGGGAGTGGAAATGGCAAATGAAATACTGAGTGGTCCTCTGCAGCCATCTACTGGTTATAGTGGTCATTTTCAAAATGGGAAACTTTTTCATAATAAAAGTGTTAAAAGTTTTCCATCAGGTGACAGAAATCCTCCACTAAATATTCAGGGATTGACTTGATAGGTAGTGTAGAACTAACTGTATTGCCTACAATAGTATACAAATAGTATATTTAATTATTTTCATATCCTCCCATATATGTCATATCCTCATTGGACATCCTAATATAGAATCGCCCCTGCGTGGGAGATTTATCATATAATTTGTATTATGTTGGATATAACTCTTTAACTTTTAAGGTTAAATTAAGTTTAATATTTTCATACAATCTCAATCTCACAATTAGACTACATCCTGTGAATAACCATGCACACATAACAGTAATGCTTCATATAACCCTGTGCATACAACCCGTACCTGAGTGCTAGTTCATCCAAAAATAAAAATTCTGTCATCTTTTACTCACCCTCAAGTTGTTCCAAACCTATATGAATTTTTTTCTTCTGCTGAACACAAAAGAAGATATTTTGAAGAATGTTGGTAACCAAACAGTTGAGGGGACTATGGAAGTCAATGGGGCCAATCAACTGTTTGGTTACCGACATTCTTCAAAATATCTTCTTTTGTGTTAGCCTATAAAGCCTGTACAGAATATTATTGTGTGTTGGTGTGGATGCTAATATAGATATTGTTAGTTATTGTTCTTGGTGTGAATGAAGCTTAACCCAGATGCTGTGAATTTTACAAGTAACTTTACAGTCAAAACAGGCACCATTTCTTATACTTTTTTTCCACTATAAAATCACAATGAAACTAACAGCACTTTTTTCCTGTATTGTGATATACATCCGAGTGCAACAGATTACAGAATAAAATGTAGAGCAGGGACTTAGTTCTATCTGTCATTCATTTGTTGATTGGATTTTGAAATTTCAGTTTAGCACTCAAAAAATGAAAGTTAGGGTTAGGTTTAGGCTAAACGATTGGAAAAGTCTGACATAAGTGACCAGAGAAATCAATGTATATACGTTTGTGTATTAATGTATGCAAAATCTGTCATTATTTATTTACCCACCCTCATGTTACCTTCAACACACAAGTGAAACTTAAGCAAGAAAAAGCTCAGGAAAAAAAGTAAATCACTCTAAGGAGTTAGCTGGTGTGGCAGTGTATCCCGTCAGGCCCAGGTCAGTCTCTGAAAGCGATGAACTTCCACACACCCACACTCGGAGCATGAGACTCACTGGCTGTGGTTGCAACACAGCAGTAATGAAGCAGGTAATGCATGCTTAATGAAGCATAAACGCATTTAAACACAGCTACACGGGAGAGATTAACAGCTTGTATACTCACATTATACACCCACTTCAACATTATTACAGAAGCAGTCTCTCTCTAGCTCTCTATAGTTTTCCCTCATACACACACACACACACACACTCCTCAAACACACCTGTGAATAAACATTCAACTGCTATGATAGTCTCTTGCCATCTGTTCATCTCTGCCCCGCTCTCCTCTTACTGCAGCTACAGCGCTCACAGACGATTGATCGGGCTGATAATAGACAGGGCAAACGTCCTCAGTAGATTTGTTTAATGTTTTCACTACTATGGCCTTTTGCCTCTTTTATTAGACAGAGATCATGGAGAGAAACGGCGAATCGGAGTGAAAACAGGTTGCAGGCTAGATTCAAACCTGCATCACTTGTGTGAGCCCAGCCTGATCTCACGGCAATTCGTAAGAATTCTACGAAGTCGTACGAATTCATACGACCTCACTCGTACGAATTAGTATGATTTTTGCTAAATCGTACATATTTTACGAATTGCCCAATTCGTATGAATTCATACGAATGACCTACCCCTGACCCCTCCCCTAAACCTACCCATCACGTGGGTTTAGACAAATCGTACAAATTCGTACGAGTGAGGTCGTACGAATTAGCCACCTTTTTATCACTCGTACGAATTCGTACGAATTGGTCGTGAGATAGCGTTGGTGAGCCCCACAGCTCAACACTTCTGGCACTACGCCTTGGGATAGTTCACCCAAAAATGAAAATTATTCCAAATGTACTCACCCTCAAGCCATCCTTGGTGTATATGACTTTCTTTCAGCTGAACACAATCAGAGTCATATTAAACAATCCCCTGCATGGCTCTTCCCAGCTTTATAATGGGAGTGAATGGTACCTTGGTTTCTGAAGCCCATCCATCCATCATAAAAGTAATCCATAAAACTCATGAGGGTTAATAAATTCCTTCTTAAGTGAAGCGATGGGTTTTTGTAAGGAAAATATCCATATTTAAAACTTTTAAACTATAATCACTGGCTTCCGGCAATAGCCTTAAATGCGTTCACGAGAGAGTCGAGTTCCGGCGGAAGTGTGACCTCTGACCCGGCCTAGCTCCTCTTCTTTTATATTGAAAACCTCTGACATTTTTCTTTGAAACTTCTCGTTTTAGACTTCTAATTCATGACTGCCATTTTGTTTTGCTCTATCCTCTGCACTTCCGCGTTCGGCAATTCTCACCTAAGCGTAGGCTCCTCCTACGTGAAACGTCGGATCAGAGTTCACCCTTCCGCCGGAACTCGACTCTCTTGGTAACGTGTGACGGCCGTTGCCGGAAGCCAGTGATTATAAAGTTGTAAAAATTTATATTTTTCTTACAAAAACCCATCACTTCACTTCAGAAGGCATTTATTAACCCACTGGAGTACCAGAACCAGGATATTATTTAATAAACATAGTCATATACACCTAGGATGGCTTGAGGGTGTGTAAATTGTGGGATAATTTTAATTTTAGGGTGATCTATTCCTTTAATGACACTGTAATGGAAAAAAAACAGCCTAGATACCTCAGGTTTACTTGCATTATCTGTACATCGTGAGTGCTGAATACTAAAATTCTGTTAAAAAATATATCCATTTATGAAAATATTGTGTTTTTAAAATATATTGGATGTCATACCAAAACATAGTGAATGCTTGTCTCAGGATTAAACCTTCCAGTAAAATACTGAAGGGAATCAGGGTTTCATGAAAACTGCTATGGCGTCCTTTAAGCACACGTGTGAAAAAGTGCAGTAAAAGTTGCCCCCACTCTGTGCAAAGTGTGCTAGATGAAAAAGTACAAGTGCCACAGCACAGAGGGGGTACAGAAAGCCAGACTTTTTGATTAATACTCCTCTAAATTAACTGTTTACTCTACAGACTCTTAACATTCCCAGATTATGATAATTTTGTGACAGGCAGAGAGATTGATGTTTGAGAGCTTGTTTTAATTAATGGTTTTGTTTGTCTCCGGAGAATGGATTTTTTTTTTTTTTGTTCTTTTCATGGTTGCTTTTGAACCCTTTTTTTTTTAAAAGAAGCTTTACAGCGATGTAATGGGACCCCCATGTGTGTTTTGAATAGAAGTGAAAAAGTGTCTACAACGATTATTTCGTGTTTGAAGGAGAGGCTAATCACACATGCCGTCATGTTTGCTTTTTTTAACTTTATTGCTGCAGTGTTTATCGCATTTTTATGACTTTTGAAATGATCGAAAACAAAATTTGATTGTTTTTGAGTGTGTGTGCGTATATAGCGCAATTGTTAAAATCTCTTATTTATGTGTTTATCGTCGAATGTACCATATTCCCTCAAAGTTTTAAGTAACTTTGTTTGAAATGCACTTAAAGTAACATTATTTCAAATCTTGTTTATGTTCTCATAATCATAATGACGGCTTGTTATGTCATTTCTTTATTAAAATGCACTTACATATAGATTTCAAAATGAACAAGCATTGTTTAGTCTTTAATCTAAAAGTTACCTTTTAGAAATGACTTTTGGTTTGATCATTTTTTTTTTTTTAAATGATATGGGTCAAACGGGATACAAAATGCTTTCTTATTGTGACATTATCATTTCAGTTTGTTCACTTCAGATGTAGATTGACGTTTTGTGAGGTTAAGTATTTCAGAAGCTCAATTAAACAATGAATTTTGAAAAGTGACAGCAGTTTTAAAAATACTGGCATTCACTAGTTATGAAGGAATGTGAAGGACAAAGATGTTGTCACCTAAATATCATTTTTTTTTGTAATAGTTAACACATTTGAAGTTGCATTGTGAAACATTACAAAAGTTTATTGTGTGGCGAATGACACTCAAGAATAGCACATTTCATGCTGAGAGTGAGAACCCACAATAAAGTGCATATGTTCTCCATATACTCTGAGAGATGTTGAAGAAGAACTTTATTTAGTTGTATGTCCTTGTAGGTCATTCCACCGGAAATACTGACAGACACAGATAAATGGAGAGGTTGCGGGGAAGGCAGGGAGTGAAGAAGAGAGTAAGGGGGGAAAAGTAAAGCTGACAGGAAAACTGTGTGCAGCCATTGCATTATTACCATCTCTAGGACAGGATCGTTTTTCACCACAGATACCCTGATGAGAGCTCTGACAATATCTGGTCTTGATACCCGTCTTAGTAACACTCTTCCAAACACGCACACACACTTATGTTATGTAAATCTCTCTGCCAGTTCTAGTAATGGTGATACCTAAACACAGGGCCTTTGTCAAGGACAGTCAGCAATGTTAGAACCCTGTGGTATCACCTATATATTTGGCTTGAGTGTCAAGACGACCACCCATTAAACAATTTGAGTGATAAATCTTTTATTATCCAACAAAAATTGATTTTTGCCAGGAACAACATTTTTATTCTGCCTTGTAACCTTTCTAAATATGTAATGTTTTGTTTTGTTGTGGTTGTACATTCTCTCTCTGCGGGCCCTCCACAGGTAACGGCTGTTAAACAGTGAATTTCGGCTTCTCCGACCTGCCATCATTATGTAGAATCGCCTAAGGTCCAAACTCCTGCTCGATAACTCATGCCCCGTGCAAATTCCCATGCAAACACAGTCAATGCAAAACACATTTCCTGCTGTCAACAACATCGCTGGCGAGAATCAATCAACCGTTCATCCATTTACACTCTTTGCATACCCTTATGTCAAAGAAAAAAGCGCTCCGAGACTCCGCAGCTCTTCTGAGGCGATCGTTCCATCGTTCTGAAGAATCCATCAAGCCGCGTTTGATTGATAAGTCTGTCTGCGCGCACAGCAGTACAGCTACAGCAAATGGGGTGGCAAAGCGCGAGCTGACATAATGCAAGTCTGCGCAAGTTTGGGAGACAGACTGAGCACGTCCGTGGGGGGTAAAAGTTTGATGCGACATGCTACAAGACACACACAGCACTCGTGATGGCACACACACAAGCTTGCCCCCCTGTCCAACCCCTCCGCGAACACGGAGTTCAGCGTGTCTTTGGAAAAGTATTTTAGCGCTTGACACCATTGTGGATTTTACGTCGGGATTTATTTTCAGATTTTACAGAGTGTGTTTTATCAGTTGTGGCACAGTTGTTTTTGGAATAAACTTTTGATGCATCCAGCTGTCAAATACTTAAAACGTGGACAATTGTAAAAAAAAAAAAAAAAGAAAAAAAAAAAAAAAGAGAAAAACAAACCAGTAAGGTCTGTTTACAGCAGGCTACACCAAGGACGACTGACATTTTAATAATCGTTCTAATTCTAGAACATAAAACGGAACTAAATGTGCTTTTCACTATACTCCAGTGTGACTGAATGCAGAAAAAAAATGTATTGAAGATTGAGGGAGCTATAGATTTTGTGTGAAAATATTTTATTTTTATTTTTTGTTTAAAAATCTTATAAATGTATGAGGTGGCAAGGTGGGCACACATTATTTATACAATACTTTAGGTAAAATAATATTTAATTTTTTTTTTTTAAAAGTCTGAGTTAATATTTGTTCAAAACAATCACTTTAGCAAAGTTTGTACAATTTTCTGTTTATTTTGATAAATAAAATAATTCATTTTTGTTCAATAACTATACTGTCATTAAAATATAGTAATATAAAAATATATTTTAAAAATACAGAAACAAAATTATATATATAAAAAAAGAAGGATTCTGAAAGCATTGGAGATCCCATAATAGTTTAATAGGCTATAGATTTACAGTAGCAGGCTAATAATAAATTATATTTTATTATATGATATGATTAATATCATATTTTTAAATAATGGTTTCATTATAAATATGGTGATTATCTCTAAGGTGCATCTTGAAAAGCGGATATTTTGGAAAGTGCTGTAGCAAGTTTTTGTGCAATCTAGTGGTTTAGAGGAAAATGAAAATCAAAGGCGTCTTTTACCCTGGTGCGCCTTTAGCACCCTTGTAATATGGAAGCTTGTTTTCGCCACTGAATAAAAAATAAAAAAGGTAATTGCGACTTTATATCTCATAATTCTGACTTGTTTTCTCACAGTTGCGAGTCACATCTCAACTTTCTCGACATCCTGACTTTTTTCTTATGTTATAAAGTCAGAATTGCGAGATATAAACTCGCAATTGCGAGTTATAAAGTCAGAATTGCGAGATATGAAGTTGTAATTCAGATTTTTTTCTCGTAATTACGAGTTTATAGGCTATGTCGCAATTCTGACTTTACAACTCACAATTGCAAGTTTATATCATGGAATTCTGAGGAAAAAAAAGCCAAGTTGTGAGATAAAAAGTCACAATTACCTTCATTATTTTTTATCCAGTGCATGGCGGAAACAAGCTTCCATAGAATAATGATATCATTGGAATCACTTTCAGAAATATTTTCAGAACAACTTATGAATAATTACGACATTGACAGCCAATCAGAGTTGAGCTTGAGCATTGAAAGCGGCAGGCAACCGAACTTCACTGTACGCATATAAACAAAACGTACTCTGTGGGTGTGGATTAATTATTATCTTCTTAAATTCGGCATGAAATGAAAATGCATATCATTCTTACATTTAAAAATTTTTAATCAAAATGTCATAAGTGGATATTCTACAGACTTCTCTATGATGACATATGCAGGACTTCTCCAATCATACAGACGTTAAACTCCGCCCTTAAAGCGCACATTCATGACAGACACAGATGAATGGAGAGGTTCGCTTAGTTGGGGACACACAATATTCAACATATATCAATATTATTGATTTGACTGCACTGACTCTTTTTGATGAGAACTGAACTGAGCTGAACGATGACATCACTGTTTTTCTGCAGAACTGCTTTATAGATGAAATGAACTAATTTGATAATTGATGATCTTTAAAACGGAACAACGGAATCAACACTAACTGACTTCAGCTGAACAATGAAAGTTTTCTTTTAGAGCTTTTAGACCTAAATGAACTCTGTTTGCATCATTGAATCATTTTCCTGTTGTCACTGTAAAGCTGCTTTGAAACAATCTGTATTGAATAAAGTGCTATATAAATAAAGGTGACTTGACTAGACATTCATCTGCCTCCATTTTTTAACGGAACACCCATTTCTCATAGGCGAGAATTCATCAATTCCAAAGGCGACCTTTCCAATTTGGAAGCACGTTTCAAAGAAACAATGTTAAGTCATATTTCACTCTTAACAGTATATTTATATACCACTATCCACACATCACAATGTGTAATTTCGATTTTGACGTTTAGAACTTGCAAAAGCTCTGACAAGTTTATCATTATTTTCCAGAGATCTCATAACATCGTGTTCAATTGACATCTGGGCAAGTGCGGCCAGTCTTTCTTGCAACATGGTGGACCGCAGGTATGATTTTATTAGCCACAGGCATTAGATAGAAATTATGGGGAAAAAATTCTAATGAAACTAAACCTGCCAGTGGCCCAGTATGCAAAAGTCGTAATTTCACTGTCTAGGTTAACTATAGACCCGATATAGTCCGGCTATGAGTAACCCACTTCTAGCCAAAATAACCTTGAATTTGGTTACGTAATTTTTAGCAAAATAACTTGCGAGATGTATGATATTACATCATGTCGGCAAAGTAAACAGTGATTACAAGGTGTTTGGTTTAATTTCTTCACTCATTTCATTTCTTTATCTAATGACTAGTCTATTCTTGGGCTATGGTTTAGATGTCTATTAAATTTTCACTGACAGCCCAAATTTTGCCTTGTTTCAGCCTTGACGTCTGGGCTGGGTTGGACGGCTATTAGACGTCTTTTAAACACAAAATTGCTTGCTGGGTGGGTGCTGGCAAATCATTGTCTTACCGAGTGAGTCATTGAATCATTCAGTCAAACGATTTGTTTAAAACGGCTGATTCTTTCAGGGACAAAGCAACTAACCGTATTTATAAATGAGTGGTTGAGTCATTCATTAGACCATTTGTTCAAAACCGCGGATTGATTCAGTAACAAAACAGCACTCTACATCTCTATATTTATAAATAATAAAAACAAGAACTCATACAGGAAAATTTTTTGCCCTATATATCTTGAATTTTGGGGGCATTTTTATGAATTTTTTTGCCGTTTTTGCCCTGAGCCCCCATTCATTTTCCGACCCTGGTGTGTGTGCATGGGCGGCGGGGCTCTTTACTGTCAAAATCCAATCAACAGTTGCGCTCAAAATAATTAATTGGTTTGAGTAGGACAAACTTAAATTAAACTAATTAGTTCAGTCAAATTAACTTTTATGAGTATTTAGCACTTTCTTTTTTTTTCAAGTTCACAGAACTGATATATTTTAAGTAAGCTGAACTGTTTCATTGTTTTGAGTTTTATAAAATGATTTATTTTAATTTAAACAAACTTAAGTTTAACTGAAACGGCTGGGATGTCTATTTCCCAGCATGCTTTGCCGATGGCACTTTAATGGGAGAGTAAATGCTAAAATTAAGTGTAATATAATGTTTTTTGTGCAAGATTAATGTTAAGTGGGAGATTGAGTATTAATAATGTTTTGTTATGCTAATTTAGAAGAATTTCTGTTAATGTTGGTTTTAGGATCTTTACCATCATGGTGACAAGTGGTGCATGTGGCTTGATTTGAGAGCAAATAAAATCTTTATATTGTTGCACTCATGCAGCAAGTGATGTATAACGTACTATTGTTAGCATGATAACATAATAGTATGTTAGCAAACTAGCTTGTTAAAATTGTAAGTTAATACTAACGAAAGTGTTCACATTGAGATTACATGAAGGTTTTAAGTTAAATGTATGAAATAGTGTACTCTGATTTTAATTGTTCTTAACTTGTGAAGTTAAGTGAAACTGCTTCTCGAACAAGAAAAAATGTAGGGTAGGACTTGATTTTGTCCATTGGTAATTGATTAGATCATTGTTGTTTGCTATTGCTGCGATCTCATGTGAGAAACAGGTTTTCCCGCCCTCGCACCAGTAAACAGAGAAGAAAAGAGATGTCACTGCAAATGGAAGGGGAAGTTATTTTAATTTAGATAATGATGTGCACAGATAAAGCACAGTATAATAAATATTACAATATTCCATAAAAAATGGTCAATTTTGATTTTACTGTGACTGAAGAGCCTGTTATTTTTAATTAGTCTGAAATACCACCATGTTTAATTTACAGCATTAGCAGAGAGAGAATTCACTTCTGTAAGCACTAAGCAGAATGTGGAAAGTACACCCAAATGAATCATAATCTGAATCTAACCAGTCTGAATTACATTGGAATCAAATTTAATCAAATCTATTCACCCTCCACAGAAGTTACTATTAAAATGTCAAATAATACAAAACCATACAAAATTAATAATAAAACAATAACTGGCTGTCAAGTTTAGTTGCATGATTCCCCTGATTATCACCACAAGGACTTTGGATTAGATGACATTTTTCCAGTGAATTTCACCGCTTCATTTTGATTTCTATCAGCAAGACACGTCTTAATGACAAAGGTCCTTAAAAACAAGGCGATCTTAAGGCCAGCGTAATGGATCTCACACTAGGGGCAAGCTGCACACAATGTTACGCCCCCTGTGTGGAGAACCGCCCCCCTGCGTAAAACACATTATTCTTCGGGGGGTATGTGGAAGCGACACGACCCATTCGCCTGTGGGACCCGAGGGAGGAATATGGGCCCCCTCTTCAATCTGAGTCCCTAGGAGGGCCACCCAGCACCTGCTAACCCAGGGCAGTACTCATCAGAAAAGCATTTAGCGCGCTTGCTAACTCCAGGCCATAATTAGGGTGGGTAATTATTTACAGGCAGCACTGGGCAGAACTGGCCTAGCATAAACAAACAGGCGGCTTGGAGACACATGACAAACATCGTTAGCTCTTCGCTCATTTTCGCCCAAACGGCAAAAACACTAGCAGCATGTAGACTCACTCCCGGGGAAAAGAATACCCAAAAACTTCTGGTCTGAAAAGCAATCGTTTCCCAAATAGCTAGCACATTTGAGACACACAAGTAGGCTTATTGTAACATCTGTAATGTGCTACGCACACACACACACACACACACAAACACACAGATACACACTCAGACTCACACGCTCATGAATATGATAACGTGTGAAATGACAGATTTATTTGTGTGTGGCTCCAGGGTTTTATCTCTAGCACAGTTCATCAACTCCTCAGCACGAGGACTGCTAACCAACGCAGCGCCTGCACATGCTAATTACTGGACCATGGTTAGCTTCAAACCTCAGATCTGCTCCCATCATAATATGTGCCCTGCTTTTTGCTTTTATGAGATTTTTATCTATCTGTAAGAATGTGGGAAAAAGAGTAAAGGTTTAAAAGTTTCAATTACTGAGAGTTTCTGTAGCCTTGAGTTTATGCTAAAATGCTAATGAGCTAATCACATTGCCACCAATCTGAATTTGCTCTTTTTACACACAAACTTATACTATTATTCATGTTTAATTCCAATTACCAGATGAAAATGAACTTGAATTTTCATAAAGGTGAATGTTTATTTCATTAATCTATAATCATTAATTATTAATCTAGTGATTCACGCTAAGGCCAATATGTTGTGAACATTTTCCTCAGACAGGAAGGATGACTGTGTACAGGAAAAAAAACAAATCGTTGGTTAATCACCCCCGTTACACACTGACGCAATAATCGTTTCAAGGACTGTATAGTTATCAATTACACAGTGTGTGCTGTGTACATAGTGATAGTTTGACTGTAACTAATCAGCTACAATGAAAGGATTTCATTGAGTGTTTTAGTAGGCCTGGTTGTTTGAAAATTCTATTTGAAAGTGCAACACTATTCACTAAGCTGTTTCTCTTGTGCATATTTAATTTCACATAAGATGGAGAGAAACGAGAGGGGCTGCGAGAGCTCCAGATGGCTCCAAAGCTCCGCAGAGAACTAGGCCTCATTGTTTGATTTTTTTTCTTAAGTTTTAATTAGCTGCAAGAACAAGAAAGGAAAAACTTGTATGTTTTCTATAAAGAGTGGGTGACTGACTGTTGTCAAGTAGAATTTGTGTTCTCATTACCAAGTAAAAAAGTTAATAGACGGTGAAGATTTGTATTCAATATCCAGTATTTGACTGATACTGGATATTGTTCATGCTTATTTATCCTATTTTTACTTTTAGATTGCTTTTATATTCATGTAATGCTCACTTAAATTTAAAGGTATAGTTCACCAAAATGAAGGTATAGTTTACTTTTTTTTTTTTTTTAAAGTCCTCTTTTACTCATCCTCATATCATTCCAGACTGTTGAAACATTTGGGTAACACTTCATTTGGTGACGTGACGTTACTACATGTACTTACTATAGTAATGACTGTAAATTATGCATAATTACAAGTAACTAACCCTAATCCAAACCCTAACCGTAACTCTATAGTAAATTAAAGGGATTTGTATTTAAAGGGATTGTTCACCCAAAAATGAAAAGATTTTGTCCTTATTTACTCACCCTAAACTTGTCCCAAACCTGTTTCTTTCTTCTGTTGAGCAAAAAAGAAGATATTTTGAAGAATGTTGACCAGACAGTTGATGGTATAGCCATTGACTTCCATAGTAGAAAAAAAATACTATGGAAGTCAATGGGACCCATCAACTGTCTGGTCAACATTCTTCAAAATATCTTTTTTTTTGTTCAGCTGAAGAAAGAAACTCATACAGTTTTGGAACAACTTGAGGGTGATTAAATAATTAAACAATATTCGTTTTTGGGTGAACAATCCCTTTAATTAATATTACTCAGTACTTATTTGAGTAAGTACAATGTACACTGTAAAAAAAACCCTCCCAAATCAAAAATTTCAAGTGACCGATAACATCTAAATTTTTTAATTGGCCCAAGTGAAATTCTTGCTGCAATAGTCTGTTAACATTGGCTCAATGAGAAAAAATACGTCAGACTAATTGAAAAATTTAGATGTTATCGGTCACTTGAAATTTTTGACTTGGGGATGTAATTTTTTTTACAGTGTAACTATGTCACCTTAAAATGAAGTGTAACCTACTTTTGTTCATCTTCGAAACACAAATGAAGATATTTTTAATATTCTCTCATCATTTTATGTATTCATTCCATTGAAAATCAACAGCCATCACATGCACTTTTGAGCTTCCCATATCTGATGTGCGTTGATCAATGTTTCTATGAATAAATGTCTGTTAAATCTGTTCATCATATAAAGCGATTGGGTCTTCATATAGATTACTTTTACAATATCTTTATGAACTTTTTGAAGCTTGAAAATGTTGATTGCGTGAATAGATTCAATGGATAGACAAAAATGATGAGCGGATATCAAAAAGATCTTCATTTGTGTTCCAAAGATTAACAAAAGTTGAATGGGTTCGGAACGACATGAGGGTGACTAAATGATGACAGATTTATTCATTTAAATTTTTTGCATGAACTAACCCTTTAATCTTTACAAACACTAATAATTTGACACTTTAGCAGATGTCAATTTGATTTTCTATTTTCATACAGATATTTTAATGTTGTGGTGCCTAAATTGACTTGTTAAGAAAGATTGATTTTATATTTTAGTTTATTTTTTAATGTATTTAGACGAAATACTATCAGCAATTTATCAGTTATCAACATGAAAATATATATCAGCTTACCGGTATCAGTGAATCCTACTAAGAAACAAAATACTGTCTCAGCTTAGCGTGTTTTATGGCCTTCTAAAGTACTGCGATCTTGAGTCAGACTTCCATGGTTATTGTCACACTTGACTGAGCAAGTATCATTCTGTACAAACACACATGGACACACACACACACATGGACACACACACACACACACACACACACATGCACTAATCAAAGCAAGCTTATTTAGTCCTTTGTAAAGCATTTACGGCCTGATCCTAAATGCTGCGCTCGTGGCTTTGTTCTCTTCTCAAACACAATTAGAAGATAATATATAAATATATACATACTGCAAATGACATGCATATGACGGCTTCATTTGAAGCCCGCTCAGGTCATTAGTAACCCAACAGGGCGCTACAGAGCCGCCGGTCCCTTTCTGCCAGTCGACCAGTGGAGATTTATTTGATATTAACTCCCTAATGGCCTAGCTCCTTTTCTGGTAAAATATGCACAAAAAGTCCAACACGAACACTGCCATTCAGTTGAATGCTTATTTATTCACTAAACGAGGATCTAATGTTCAATGTTCCCTGGACGCTAAGGTAGTTCTGGGGGAGGAAGGCTTCCCCCTACAGCTATATACATCATTTATTTTACACATATCCCGGTATCACACACTGGGCAGCTTAGAGGAGAAGAACGACTTTATGAAAATCAGAACAGTGAGTGTTACGGGGGACATTAGGAGTTGGAGGGGGAGAGCTGTGAATGGAAGCGGAAGAGGGGCGAGCGAGAGCATCGTCGCTGGAGAGAGACGATGTCTCTCGCCCGCCACCCACAAGCATAGCGGGGCCGTGCTCGACACCCCTCGGATAGGAAGCGGGCTTTCGCTTACCGTCTCTCTTGAACTCTGAGGCCCTCGCAGCCCCGACAAATGGTCGTTATCGCACAGTTCTGTTTCCACATGAACTTCTTTCACGCATTAAGAAGGATGTCTATCTTTCGCGTTGTTAAACACATTGTTAATTTAGTTGTGGCGCTCGTGGTCGTGAGGCTGGGGGGAGATTGTGTTAAGTTGTCTCTGTTTTCTTGTGTTTACCCAAGTCTTGTAGGATTCAACATGTATGATAAGATGCTGACCTAGTGGTGGTCACTGAAATTAAAAACTCTCATCAGCTCTCGTTTGTTTCTCACAACCTGCTAATGCAACACTTTCCATCAATGAATTGGATATATATGTCAAATATAGCCTCTACAAAAATAGCCTGAATATAGCCATTTTTTTTTTTCCTCAAACAATAACCATATCGCCTATTGAAGCTCCACAAGCTTTGAATATACTAGTATTACTACTGATATTTGATTATATTATCCCAGACAGCAACATAGTGTCAGCCCAGATCCGGCCCACATCTAGTACACGTGTGTACCTACCAGATGTGGGCCGGATCTGGGCCGGCACTGTGTTGCTGTCTGGGATATTTAGTGTCCTTGCTACACGTTACATGTAGTTGCTACAATTACTATAAATTGTGCATAATCACATTGCAACTAACCTTAACCACAACCTACTCCTAACCCTATAGTAAGTACATTGTTAATTATTATTAATCAGTACTTAAATGTATAATTACACTGTAACATGACATCGGATAAAGTGTAACCTAATATAATATGAAATAATGCATTATTATTATTATTAAAATAGTTGTATTTTTATTAAGGGGTTACACATTATTTTAAGGTGCCTTTGTTACACTGTAATTATACATTTAAGTACTAAGTAACATTAAGTAACTACATGTACTTACTATAGGGTTAGGGTAGGATTAGGATTTGGTTAAGGGTTAGTTGCATGTAATTATGCATAATTTACTGTTATTACAATGGTAAGTACATGTAACATAAGTAACAAGGACACTGTAAAATAAAATGTGACCTATATATTATTACTATTATTATTATTATCATTATAAAAAAAAAAAAAATATATATATATATATATATATATATATATATATATATATATATATATATATATATATATATATATGTATGTATTTTTTTTTAACAAGGTTTGATTCACTACATCACTTACAACTTATACATATAACAAATACATTTTGAGCTGAAGAAGATTTTACCGGACGCCAAAGTTTCACTACGGTGTGTTTAGCTCATAAAGAATCAAATAGATTTTTGAAGGTCTGTTGGAAATGAATTACAGCAGTTATGAAAATAGCAGGATTATGTTGATGCAGGTACGAAATAAGATAGTTAATGAATTGTGGAAGGTAAGGAATGGATTGCTAAAGGGAAAGGGTTGTGGTAGGTAAGGGCCACTGACTGTGGGCCCCCGTGTCTCTGTGTGTGTGTGTGCGTACGTGTGTGTGTCTGTGTATGTGGCGGGTGAGACAGACTCTGCCAACTGCACGATTCACTAAGCTCTCACCAGGGGAGAGAGATAGATAGTTTTAATGTGTATGTGTGAGTGAGAGAGAAGCGAGCGAAAGAGAGAAAAAAATACAAATACAGAAAACCAAAATGTATATTCCATATTAAGTATGTGAATGGGTTTTATACTCAATTGTGTATGTCGGCCTGATCTGCAGGTAGGAAGATGAATGAGTTTGTCTGTTATAAATATATAGACCAGAGGGAATGGAAAGGAAGGACAATTATCTAAATCTACTTCAAGTGCGACATCTTGAAGATATCGTGAGTTTATGGACAGATAAAGCATATTAAAACTTTGCTTTAGGGTTGATCCTTGAAATATCTCTTATAGCATTTCACATATAACTTTTACTTTGAGAACTCGGCATATGCCCTGATGCAATTGATCTAGAATCTATCAACTTTGAAATGCAGCACCATCTTAAAATGAAGACATTAAACAGATCACCTTAACTTATGGGAGGACTTCCTCGTCACACTTAAAGCGATCATATGTTAATCGGCATCAATAAATCATTTGGTGGCCATGAAGTCCTCTTGCTGGTGCCAAAGTCTCATTTCCCAATAGGACCACTCTAATTGATTTAAATGCTTCGTCCTTGCGGCAACGCTATATGCTCACTTAGTAAGGGGTCTTTAACATTATTATTATTACAACCGTGATTGCGGGTTTCTCCATTTCCTATTGTACGACGAGAGTCAGAATCTCTCGCCCAAAGCTGAAAAAATAATTATTAGCATCTTGGAACAAACAGACGAAACACCCCCTCGACCCCCCACCCTCGCCTCGCGGCCCTTAGCCGACCCCCTCCTCGCGCGCTCATCTCCCCGTCTCCGTTTTTGCCACGTTCAGCCCTTAATTTATGCAAAATTAATTGATATATCTTTTATAATTGATGTGCTGTAAAATTAATGAGTAATTTATGTAATTAGTCAATTAAGGCTAATTCCAGCATATGTTCAATATGCCCAGAAGGTGCACTTTACAAGTTGTTATTTGTCCAGGAGTTGAATGCAGAGAAAACCCGTCTAATTAATTTCTTATGCATATCAGCGTGTTGTCTACTTAACACCGCGCTTTGTGGGAGCAGGTTTAATATTGATCTAAACAACACGGTGAGGAGGAACACGCGCGCTCCCGCTGCAGCCTCGCGCAGGGGCCTTCCGGTGCCAAGCGCTCCGCATGATTCGCGTGTCAAAGGCGCGTATAAACACACGTTATTCGTCAGCGGTCCGGAGCTAAAGTTGCATTTCAAAAGACATTAAGCCTGGGGGATAATGGCGCCGGGTGTGAAATATGCATGCGCCTCGTTCGCCGGTGACCCTTTAAACTAGAGAAACACCGGAGCTCTTCAGGAACAAAATGAGAAAGATCTGTTGGCTAATTAATTGACACGGTTTTGAATATTCATCGCTAATATAACCACTACGCCTTTAATTATATTGTTGGACATCTCTCTCAGGAAGGTAAATCACTGAAGGCTTAATTAATGTAATGTATTCGCGACCCGCCGGGAACCCGAGTAAGAAGGCGCCTGGTGGGATCGTGCCGTGACACCTGGCCGCACAAGAGCGCCGGAGCTTTTGTTATTCTGTTTACCGGAGTACCTGTTCTCGGGGGTGGTGGGGAAGTGTTTATCCTTGTGAAATACGAGCAAAGAGCAAACAGCTTGACAGGTTGATTCTGACTCCAGCTTGGTGAAAAACTGGCGCGCGCTTGGTGCGTGCAAACGCGTGCGCCTTCCGCTTTTGAACGATTTGTCATAAATGTTTTACCTGAAATTACTCAAGAGAAAGGAGTTAAATAGTATATAATTATGTTAGCAACGTTTTTATGCTGGTGTCAAGTTATGACAAGGTTACATATTATGCAGTTTATGATGGATCATATTCAGGGAAGCAAAATTATGGATTGGTTTTTAAAAATATATATAATTTTTTTTTTTTTTGGGGGGGGGGGGGGGGGGGGGGGTAGGCTCCCTTTCTCTCTCTGCTATCTCTCTCCACATTTCACAGTACTGGACCAATCTTGATTGATCCTGGTTGAATTATGCTATGACAAATATTTTACTTTTTATTTTTCACACCGTTTATTTGTAGCTTCAGGGGTGAGAAAAGGCCAAACACATTTCTAAAATTTGCTTGTGAGCAAAAAAACCCCAAACCTTTATTTGATAAGCTATGTGTAGCAATCAAGAGCTAGTTATACAGAACTGTGTCAGTTGAAAGACTTTAAAAGTTGCCTGTAACATTAACAAACTAACAGTTAATGAACAAAAATGCGCATCTCTTTCTGAAGCTACTCATCTGTATATTAATATTATGAATTTCATAAGAATAATGTTATTTCAACTTACAATTAATATTAGGTTACATGACCGAATTGAAATAGATTAAACTTAACAAACCGAAGTTTGTGCAACCGTAAGATATGCTGGAGAAAGTGTGTGAAGAAAAATGTAAATAAATAAATAAATAAATAATTCTAAATGAGCATATTCTTCTTGCCTGGTTCATTTTTTTTTTATGTTAAAACATCTTTAGAACAAATAATAATGAGAAACCCTCACTGTAAATTTTTGTCTCATCTATAACAGAAAAAATATTAGATGGAATTTTAGTGACTTTCATAATCCTACTGTAATAACACAGGTGGTATAATGGAAGTTTATCAGCATCTCTTCAGCAACTGTGTTGTAATGAGACAGAGCACAGTGTTACTCACAAAAACACAAATCCCCATCAGGGTTCATATACATTAAAATAATGCTGTACAATAACCAAACAGTGTTATATGCAAAATAAAACACTTCAATGTAGGGAAAAAAATATATATAAATAATGTAGTTTGCACAGGAAATAGAATGTCCCTTTGTTCACAATATTTTTTTACTTGTTTTTTGTACGTTGAAATTAGCTCAATATTTGAAGGTGAATTGTACACTGAAAACAATTTGACATTGCATTGACAGCGAACAACACACGTTAAATATTAAAGGCTATTCTCGTTTAAGTAAACTTCCAAAAAGTTAGATTTTATAGACTTCGGGACATCTAAAACAATTCTAATAACTCTCCATAAACAGTATATGGATATTTCACATTCACATCATTAGTCTTGCAGTGTGTGTTATCATTATCAGACTCATTAGTGCGCGCGCTGCTCTTTGCCTCTGATTGGTACAGATGAATAGGACTAAACGCATATGAAGTCAGACCCTCCCCCTATTTACCCCTTATTCGTCCTAAAGTCAGTGTCATCATAATAAAACGCAACTAGCGGGGGGTCTGGACCTCTGCCATTCTTACAAAAGCGTCGCGGATCTTCTGCGAGTCAAAGCCGAGTGCGCGCATCCTCCGGGAGAACTTCTCGCGCTCTGAGAGAACGCAGGTGTCGCGCGCGCGTGTGCGGAGTATCATTTAGAGAGGTAACTTTCAAAACGGTCCCGTTTTCTTTGACATACTTTGGCTTTGCCTTAATCCTGTGGATTTTGACTTTTAAACTGTTTCCATGACTTTCGTGTTATGTAAACGTTCAAAACAAACAGATGAAGTAAAATCAAAGCAATAGCACGTTGAATGATTTTCTTTTTTAATTGAAATGGACGATATGCTGGCTTGCTTCTGAGTGTTATAGCACATCATTTTTTTAAAAGCCATGCCTCGGCCAGGCAAAAACTCCTACAGTGACCAGAAGCCTCCGTACTCGTACATCTCTCTGACTGCCATGGCCATCCAGAGCTCCTCGGAGAAGATGCTCCCCCTCAGCGACATCTACAAATTCATCATGGACCGCTTCCCGTATTACCGTGAGAACACTCAGCGCTGGCAGAACTCGCTCCGGCACAACCTTTCCTTCAACGACTGCTTCATCAAGATCCCCCGGCGCCCCGACCAACCGGGCAAGGGCAGCTTCTGGGCCTTGCACCCAGACTGTGGAGACATGTTCGAGAACGGCAGCTTCCTCCGCCGCCGCAAGCGGTTCAAGCTCCTGCGGGTGGAGCATTCGGCTTGCAAGAGTGGCCCCGTGCTGCACTCCTACCACTCTCACCATTCCCAGCACCCCTTGCATCAATCCCACCACCATTCGAGCAAGCTGGGCGTGGGACATCCGGAGTACCTGGGCACCATGGGCCGCCTCTCTCACTTCCAGAGCTACACGCTTGGCGGCGGGCAGAGCGGCGGCTTCAAGCACCCGTTCGCCATCGAGAGCCTGATTGGCAGAGACTATAAAGGAGTGATGGCAAGCGGTTTGCCCATTGCGTCGGTCATGCATCACCTCGGCTATCCCGTGCCCGTGGGCGGCATGGTCAACTCCGTGTGGCCGCACGTTGGCATGCTGTCCGAGCCGGTGTCGTCAGACTACCCGCCGTTCAGTGTGGCGGTGAAGGGGCTGTACCATCACCACCCGGGAACCCAGAGCATGCCCGCCGTGCCAGTGCCCATCAAACCCACGCCGACCCTGGGCACGGTCCCCTCCTTGACTGGCATGACGCCGGGAGTAACGCAGCTGTGCCCGAGAAGCGCATCACTGATGGAGAGAGACGCAACAACTCTTGTTGAGGAAAAAAGCGGGTCTCTCCATCATGCTCTCCTGCAGTCCTGAGCCAGAAAAAAGGACCGGTGGGTACGTAGAGCATGCTTTTGGGGACGGCTGTGGACTGATTCGAGATGCCGAGCCTTTTCCAGAAGATCTGCCACTGTCCTTTAAAAAAGTGTTAAATAAGCTTTTATGGCTGTGTATTTCAGACGATAGTTTATGTTATGCAGAATGCAGGTTGTCATATTCGGCTCTGCGTTTTTCTGCTTTGTTGAATGATGAGGTATGTGTACATGTTTGAACTTCTTTTAAAAACTGTGTACTGTACAAAGGACTGCATAAACTGGTATAAGGAAAAACATGTATCTGATGTAAACATGTAAAAATTAAGCCTTATAAACATTAAAGATACACAGACTGTAAAATGAATTTAAAAATGGTGTGTTTGCACACGACTATGGCTTGCATGCTTGAATGACGCTGGTAAAACAGTGAAGAGGATTTCTCTGTCTGAGAGAGAGTCGTGAAAAAACCCAAAGTGAATTTTGCTAAATTATTGTATTTGTGTAAAATAGAAAATACATTTATGTTAAAATGTTCTTATATATTACCATAAATGTTATACATGTAAATATGTGTAGAATATAATCAATTTCAGCTTTTGAATTGCACTCGTGGTATTTACTAACACGACATCGAAATATTTTATGAAAATGAAACAATCAAATAGACAATTATAGTGACCAAAAGCAGGCCTGGTTTAAGTGTGCTGTTTTAAGGTGGCATGTGAGTTTCGAAAAACAGTATAACTGTATAAGATTTGTAAATGAAGTATTTTTAGAGTAAAATCACACTTCAATCCAGTTTCTGTGCAGTGGAATGTCTTTTTTTCTATGTGACTTTTTCTCATTTGTTTCTATCTGTTAGTTCTCCAAGCTGTATTTACTCTTATATACTGTATATTTATATGTAGCCTACTCTTATATATGTAAAATTAAAGACATATATGCTACGCATATGTGTAAGGTAGTAGCTAATAGATAACATTCTTTAAAACACATTTAAATTAATGTATCTGTAAATTCATTTTGTTTAATACAAAATAGATTTTTTTATGAATAGGAAATATTTTTTATATTATTTAGTACAATATGCGCTTTCACAGAATATTTACAATATTGTGTTCCACAATCCACATTTTGAACGGTGAATCCTGACAGACAGTGGCTGAACATCCACAAGCATAAAGAGCTTAATAGTAATGGATTCGCTTCCTCGCCATTTTGGAACATTAAGACAATTGTTGCTCCAAGGCACAGAGACGAAAGAGTCTGTTTGCCAAACTACAGAAAACATGGTGCCGTCCAGCAGAGGAGCCTTTTCCTCATAACCCATCCTGACGTTGAGTGTTGCTTTATACGTTTAGTCCTGTGTTCACATGTCTGATCTTCTTTTGGAGTCGATTCATTCTCTGAGATCAGTTTTTTTTAATGCAACTTTCTAATTTGGCCAGGTATATATTTTAGGAGCTCCACAAGTGCACTGTAAAAAAATATGATCAATAAGTTATGACAACATATGTTTTAACATTGCTTTAACTCATCAAAATAATTCAAGCAATTTTTAACTTTTTTTTATAAGTTATAGTCAATTTAATATAATTTAAGTTGAAATGACTTAAACATCCAAGTTGATTGTACTTAAAAATTTAAGGCAGCAATTTTTGTACAGTAAAGAAGACCTAACCTGATATTAAAAAGTAAAGCATATGCAGAAATGTTTTTTTTTTCCCTGCGCAATATTTCCTGCATTTAAAGTATCAAACATTAATCTAAAATTAATATGAACAAAAAGTTAAATTAAGTCAAATTATATGAACTTTCAAGATGGTTTTGTGTACAAGCAAAATTCCATTTCAGTCTGTTCATGTAACCGTGGCCTGTTTTTTGAATGCCTGATTGAAGTGACACTTTCTTAATATTTTGATAATATTATATTTCATGAAAATAACCCTGACCAAGAATTGGGATGACCATAGATTTCTTTGCCGAAAGGTTATTCTATGTGTGTGCGTGTGTGTCTGTGCTTCACATAAAGCGCCGGAGGAGACGGCCGCATGACTTCAAAAGCAGCCGTTTGATAAAGTTGTTTTGTCCTGCTCGTCTTGACATAAATTTCACCTTTGAAGTTGAGAAGCTGGTCCTCTTCACAACACAAAAGCTGCCAGTTGGGAGGCCATTTAGAGTGTCACTGTTTAGCATGGCAAAGGCTCTTTTATACGTCTTCATACGCGCGCTGCAGCACACACTCACACCAGGAGTGAGCTGAACCTGCCCTCTGAACAAATAAGATGCACAAGTGGCAGCCTGATGTGAAAACTACACCCACATCATATCTAGTCAGTGAAAATGATCCGTCTCTCTTTCTTGCACTTGCTTTCCTCTCTCTTCATTACTCTCAGGATTCATTACAGTCTGACGGTTGACATCTGAATTTCTTGGCATCTTAAAAGACATCAAATTCATCTTTTACCATAAGCAGCAGTGTAAATTTCAAACAAAATGGGACATTTTGCATATGTAAGCGCCTGTTGAAAATCCAACACGCCAAGAAGAAAATCCTCCCGTTTAAAGCAAATATGTGACCATTTCTTATCGCAATTATGATTGTGCTAGGACTTTTCGATGAGAAAGATATGCAGATTTTTTTTCAACTCTTGAGTCTTTAATATGGATTATATGGAAAGTATGATGAATAGGAATGAGGTCATCGTGAAGTTGCTGGTCTGGAGCAGAATTTGATATGAGGTATTATTGTTAATTACTCTGACTTCAACAGGGGTGGAGGTGACACATTCATGCCCGTCTTAATGACTGCAAAGACCGAGCCTTCATAATGAACCGTTTAATTCATGAAGCGGCTCGCCACCATGAGCCCCGGCAACCGCACAGCAACTTAGTGCAACTGTATAATTCTTTAGAAATGATAGAATTCTGGCCACAAATCAAGTGTGGATTGATAATATTATAATTGATATATTTTCTTAATTCCTCATAACACATAATTGAACTGACATATTCAGTGTTTAATCTGTCTGTCTCTAGAAATCTTTGTATCTTTGTATTTTTTACTGTTAAGTTGCTTTAGTGTGAAGGCTGTTTGTTCATATTTAGACATAGTGATGGAGAACGCTCAACAACAGATAACACACACCATTAAATTTACAATGTTTGGAGTCAGGAAGATTAAAAATAAATCAGCAAAAAAAATATCAAAATGGACAGTAAGGACCAGTGTTGGGGGTAATGTATTACAAGTTACGTAATCAGATTACTTTTTTCAAGGAACAAGTAAAAGTAACATGTTACTTTTATGTTTTCAACAAAATATCTGAATTACTTTTTCATATAAGTTACGCAAGTTTTTTTCTCCCAGTTTTTTATTGACTGACAGCTCTTCTGTCCTCATGTTGAGAGAAATTGTGCAGAGGCGTTGTGTGTAAACATGATGGTTATTGTAGTTCTACTAATGTGAACATGCATTTACTCTTCTCACTTGAACAAAAACGGATTCAGTATTCCTCAAAATGAATAAAAGCAGTGAAATGCAAACTCAGAATATTACGAGAAGCTGCAATTTATAAATATGTTAAAATACACAAATATACTTTATGTATTTAATCTCACTTTATTAATCATTGTCTTTGCTGCTGACCTTTGATAATCCAATTCAACCATACTAACAAGCAAAATCATTTTTTATCTTTTTTATTGGTGAAGTCCAGCCCAGGTGAGAAAAGGTTACTCAAAAGTAATGTAATTACTTTCCATGAAAAGTAACTAATATTGCAATTAGTTACTTTTTCAGGGAGTAACCCAATATTGTAACGCATTACTTTTAAAAGTAACTTTCCCCAACATTGGTAAAGACATTTATAATGTTACAAAATATCTGAACTTTATTCATCAAAGAATCTTGCATCTTTCGTATAAAAATATATCATGGTTTCCACAAAAATATTAAGCTGCACAACTGTTTTCAATACATAATAAGAAATGTATCTTGCACCAAATCAGCATATTACAAGGATCCTGTGACACTGAAGACTGGAGTAATCCCTTGCTAACAGGAAACGTTCTCAGAACTTTGGCTAATGTTTTGCAAGGTTCTCTCAAAGTTATGAAAATATGTTCTTCTAGTAAAATTAATAGAATATTTGTATACACAGTCTTTAATAACATTATCAAAACGTTAGCACAAAAACGTTATTTATATATAGTTTTGTTGCACGTTTGTCCAACGTTTTTTACTTACAACTCGGTTTAAAAATGTTCAGCATTAAAAAAGCTACTCTCCCACAATGTTTTTAAAATGCTAAAATGGAACGTTCCCTTAATATTTTGTTGACCTTCGCAAAAACACGAAAAAAATATATTTTTAAAACATTTTTTTTTTAAAAAGGAAATTTGTAACATTCTGAGAACATTTAAAAATAATGTTTTCATTACTTAATGGAAATGTTATTATAGAACATATTTGTCATGGCTGCTAAAAAATCAATTTGACATCACATGAATACTCAGACAGCAACACAGTGTCGGCCAAGATCCGGCCCACATCTGGTACACGTGGATTGCACACGTACCACATGTGGACCGGATCTGGGCCGACACTATGTTGCTGTCTGGGTAAATTGTAATAATTCACAATATTTGGCCTACTGTTTTTACTGGGGTTTTTTTCATCAGTTTTTGAAAGTGACCTTTCAAAAACTTAAAAAAAAATAAAAATAATTTGTGCATTTTTCAAGGGGGTTATTTTCAACATGTTTACTTTTATTATTGACCATCTTGGAAACTTTTTACTATGCCTTCATCCTTTATTTTTGGTCCTTTTCAGACACCATTATGTATAGATTTACTTGCTTTTTTATCATTTTCATTTTTAGAATAATTATTTTTCATTTTTAAACTAAAAAACAGTGAGCGTAATAAATTGTCTTTAAAAGTATTTCTGTCATGACAACTCTCGGAGTGTTGATGATATGGATATGACAATGCTGATATGTTGGTCTTGGCGGAATAGATCTGATAAGCTGCTGCTGCTGTTGGTTATTGCTGCTGCTGCAAGAGCAAGTACGGGAGTTGCTACTGCCATTACACAACACACTGCTGTGAGCAAGTAAGACATGCTGCAGCTGTACAATTTAGAGTGCCTTATGTTATGCGCCAGAGAAACAAGCGCGCAGCCATCTTTAGAATATTGTCTTTGAACTTCCGTTTTTGCGGTCGCTCTGTATATTTCTATGGCATCGGTGTTGAGGAGTAATTAGCTGGTAAAGCGGATATACTTCTTGTAAAGTTAACGAAAGTTATCATGAGGATTGTAATGTTTAAAGCAGATGTCTTAACAAATGTCAGTAGACTGGGAAGATTCATAAATACGCAAGATCACTGTGAAAATACAGACTGGAAGACAAAAGACAACGAGTGCAGTGCTGAAAAGGGGAGGGGCTACATAAGATCTATAGCGTACATGAATTACCCGTAGCGGATCTATACAGGTGGAGCTGGGGAAGGTGGAGGGTTTCTGAATGCGCGCTGCACTGCTCAGGCAAATGCTACCGATGTATTTGAAGGTTGAGCACGCAAGCTCATTGGCTACTGATACAGCAGGAACCAATCAGCTGTGCCCTATAGATAATGATGTGATTATGAGCATAAAGGTTGAGGACCTATTAGCCTGTGCCATCTAGAGTTTCATGACAGAACTTTGTATTTATTGTGTTGTTTCCCCTCAAATTTCAACTATCCCTTAGTTTGAGACATCATTATACTGCAACCAACAATATTACTACTAATTTAGCTTTAAAGGGGTCATTGGATGCAAAATTCACTTTTATATGGTGTTTGCATATAAATGTGTCTTTGCAGTGTGTGGACACAACCACCATACAATGAAAAATCCATTCACTCCTTTTTTTTCGTCAAAAAGTCTAAACACTCTCAATAATCAAGCCGTTTGGATTTTCTGACCACTATGATGTCATATTGCTCATGCTCCGCCCACGACCACTGACAGACTGTCCCGTATTAGCATATTTCTGCCCTCGGCCATTTGTATACTGTCCGCCAAGGCAGCACTTTTCGTGTCTTGTGTGATACGCCCCATGGAAGAGATGGGTGGGGTGAGCAGTTGCTCATTATCATTTAAAGAGACATGCACCGAAATGGGTCGCTGTGAAAAGAGCTGTTTTTGAGGAGGTAAAAAGGATGATGTTTTAACCATTGAGGAATTTTAACCAAAGTATATTACAAACTTTACATGAAGAATCATAAAGAATCATACCAACTTGTGGAAAATGGGCATCCGATGAACCCTTTAAAACAAGTGCTTGAATGCAAACATCAAACTGACCCGTTGACTACAATGAAATAGTAAAAATGACAGGTATTCAGATTTAGAAACAATGAAAATTGTACTAAGATGCATGAATGTTGAACATTATTGGTAGACTGATTAAAACTGCGATCTTCAAGTATCTGGAAGTGATCTTAAAGACATTATACAGTATAGTTTCTTGTTCTGTAGCTTTTAATTCATGGCAGCTCTCAGGTGCTGGAGCTCAATGAAATCACATTGATTTTTTCTTTCAGGGCTGAGCTTCATTACTTGGCATGTGCCTTCTGCCTTTCCCCTTCAACACACCTCGAGCCATAAGTCACCGACTCATAATAAAAAGCTCATCTGCCATGCATTAACAAAAGATGAGTAGAGGTCACCAGAGCTGTAGTGCTGATCACTAAATCTCTCTCTTTCTTAGTGATTCACGAATAAAAGACAGCCACGTTCGGACTGCCCTCTGGGCTAATTGAAATGGTTGGAGGTTGTCCTTTTAACAAGGATTGTTAGATGCAGCCAAGTCCCGTGTTAATGGTGCTCAATATAGCAGATTGTCTGGGGCTTGACTACTTCCTCTGATTACTTCCATGAATTCTGAAGCCATAGTGTCAGTGTTTTTAAGGCCTTTATGAAGTTTTGAAAGTTTTTCACAACTTTCAGCTGTCCTAAAAAAACATATATGGGAGACAGGGACTAGTTATCTTACTACAGTAATTAATTATTATTATTATTATATATTTTTTTTTTTTACTACAGTAAATATTTTTTTAAAGGGGACATATCATGAAAATCAGAATTTTTCCGTGTTTAAGTGCTATAATCGGGTCCCCAGTGCATCTACCAACCCAGAAATGTGAAAAGTGTAGCGGCAGCTCATTTGCATTTAAAGGGACACACACAAAAACTGTGTGTTTTTGCTCTCACCCAAAAAGGGGCAAATTTGACAAGCTATAATAAATGATCTGGGGTATTTTGAGCTGAAATTTAACAGACACATTCTGTGGACACCATGTTTTTAAATTATTTTTTATTATTTTTGCTTTTTTAATTAATTAAATTATTATTATTAATTCTGTATAGACACACACAATATATATATTCAATTAAACAACCTATAAATGGCCTTTAAACAATATATGAAAAGCAAATATGACACACACATATTTTGAACAAAAACTACTTTAATTAATAAGCTTAAAGTTATAAAGTTAAATTATATATTATTAATAAATCATATTTTACATTTAAACCATCACTGGCCTGACATTTATGAAGAATATCTTTAAGCACACAGTTCAACCTTTTAGTTAAAATCTGCCTTCAATTATTCACTGATTTTTGTCTAAATGTATCTCAGTGTGGTTTTTATTATTTTGATTTACCAACAGCTACAGCAAAAATATGATGATATAATTGTGGTACCTTTTACAAAAAAAAAATAAAATAAAAAAAATACTTAAGAGAGTTTTAAACTAAATGTTTGAAAGCACAAAAAACACTGCTAGAAAACATACATTTAAGAATGAATTGGACTTTTGTCTCAAAACCTCATAGTTCCTGAGATAAACCTTGTGACAACTTTCCCCAGTCTCCCTTGACTGTTTGCAGTGTGATCTTCAAGTTTACCATTTGTAATAAGTAAGTTAAACCTGAAAAAACTCCTTTTGGGAAGACAACAAAGTAAATATTTTTCTTTATTTGTGAAAGTACAATTTATTTGTTACAGTACTTCAATATATAACTAGCTACCAGTAGAAGTCTATGTAATGTCCCCGTTTAGATAGCTAAGTGAACGTGCTTATGTGTGTGTGTGTGTTTGTGTGTGTGTGTCCATGCGTGCAGTCTCATTTTTTAAGCCAGTGTCTGATGAGTGTTCAGAGATGCACACACTGCTCATTTAGAGTTAATTGGCTGTTGACAGCAGTTAAAGGAAAGGTCCTGTGCTGCCTCCCTGCACATTTATCTTTCTATTAGAGCAGGCACTTGGGTTTTTATTGGACTAATTAGGACTCTCTTTCTATCTGCTTAACACTGGCCCTACAGCATGTGCACTCCTGCAACGTGTGTGTTTGTGTGTGAGAGAGGAAAAGAAAGTTCATACACTGTACACCTTTGTAATAATCATCTCAATTAGTCAAACACTTTGTAAAGATCGCAGTCAGAGTGCTTGAGGAAGTCAAACCTGAGATGTGACACAGAAACTCACACTCGCCCTCTTGTGTTCAGAGATTGTATTCAGTTAATGAATAAGGGCAAATTGTCACATTGATATTGGGGCAGTTTGTCACATCTTGTTTCCACATTTGTTTTACTGTGTAGTTTTACCTGAAAAGCCATGAAATAGCATATAATACATAGGCTATTAAATATATATGTTTTTTAGTCTGTAATGTAGTATTTGTCTGACAAAGTAAAAATAAAAAGTAGCCTAGTATTTTTCTGACACTCAAATCGGTGTCAAACTGGTTCTTAGTGTGACAACATGCCCCACCAAGGTAATTTAGACTTTTCGTTTGTTATGAACTAACAATATTATCCAATAAGAGTGGAGTAGCCTATGAAAGAAATGACTGGAATCATTCATCAGTGAGTGAATATTTGAATGTGACAGACATCTAATGAATAAACCAGTGTTGTTATTGTTAACTAAAACGTTTACAAATCTGAGGTTCATGAAAAATTACTAAAACAGAAACAAAAATAAAGCTAAATAGAAAGAAAAAAATTTATTTAAATGGGGGGGTTCCGCTGTGTAGGAAACCAGACACAGTTGGTTGGATTTCAACAGTTGGATTTCAACAGGGAGACATAAAAAGAAGGAGGAATTCTGTAGTGCAAAGGTAACTTTAACTGGTAGGTGACTGGGAGGTGATCTGACAGGTGATGGTGAAAAAGGGCCAACATATCTGGGACTCAATTTCTTGCAGGGCAGGTGCATTTTGATGTCACGGGTAGAGAGCCAAACCTTCTGTCCCTGTTGGAATGTTGGTGTTTCGTCTCTCCAGACTTCCGCTTGGGTTCTTCGTCTGCACACTGCTCTCTGCAGATGGTGATGTGCAGTGTCCCAGACCCTCTCACTCTCTCCGAACCAATGATCGACTGATGGGACATCAGGTGGTCCCCCGGACCGTGGGAACAGTAGGCTGGTAGCTGAGTACGCACTTGAAGGGATTGAGTCCAGTGATGGTGGCAGGCTGACAAATAGAGTTCTGCGTGTATTAGGCCCAGCCTAGAAATTGGTTCCAAGAGTTCTGGTGGCCATGGCAAAAGGTTCTCAGGAAGTGCCAAATCTCCTGGATCTTCCTCTCATCTTGCCCGTTCAACTGATGATGGTAACCTGACGAGAGACTTACGGTCACACCTAGGAGTTTTAAAAGGCCTTCCATACCTGGGAGATGAACTGTGGACCTCTGTCTGATACAATGTCTTCTGGGATTCGATAGTACCGGAACACATGGATAAACAAGAGTTCAGCTGTGTCCTGAATTTGACGGTCATCTTGTTGAGAGCTCTGTAGTTAATACTGTAGTTAATACAAAAAGGATTTCCATCCTTTTTTGCCACAAAGAAGAAGCCTCTTCTATGTACTCCTCCATCGCCTCCTGTCCTGGAAGTGATTTAGGGAAGATTTTGCCATGGGGCACTGGCTCACCCAGATAATGTCGATGGTACAGTCCCATGGCCAGTGTGGAGGCAACAGCGACGATTTTTTGGGACAGAACACGTCACTGAAAGGGGCATAGCAGACTGGAATATCCACAGATTGCTGTTCCACAGGGCTGTCAATGGACGTCGAGTTCACCGGAAGTGGCTGTACTGGTCGAGGAAGATGACGGAAACATCCTGGGACACAGCTATCGCCTTATTTCAGGACTTCTCCAGTGGTCCAGGATAGGTCTGGGTCGTGTTGCACTAGCCACGGGTGCCTTAATATAATACCAGTGGTGGAATTCTCCAGAACCATAAAGGGGACTGACTCACTGTAAAAAAACCAAGGGGTCCAACTGTGTATCTCTACATGGTTTCTGCAGATGGGTTTTCCGGTTATCGACTGAACTTGGTAATGGGTTTCGGTGTGCCTCTTCTTGAGGCTAAGGTGGCAGCAGAGGCTGAAGTTTCCGGCTGACACAGGATCATGTGTGCCTTGATAACCAATCACATTACAACCTTGACATCAATGAATTTCATTCAGAGATGTTTGACAGTCAGTCATTTTTTGCGGATATCATAGAAATGAATGAGAAGTGCTGTAAACTGAATCATAGCTGTTAAGCAATTGTCTGTGACTTCTCTTATAAACAGCATTTTTTTAAGTGTAAACTCTAAAAATAGATAAATCCAAAATAAATTATTAAGCGCAAACATGTTGAAGATTAGCCGATGGGCAGATGATTCGTTAAATGATAAGCCGTTTTCCCCCCAAAACGATTTATTCAGCGTAGTGAAGCCTCTCCTCCATTGACATCCATTCAAAAAAATAATAATTGTACATATGGAGCATGTTTCTTTGAGTGTTTGTGTCTCACAGTGGCAGTAGCTGACAGAGAGGTTTGATGACAATTCCCAGCACCACTCCTCTGCCCAATCCTGAGGCCTTATCCAGCACCTTCAGTCTGAGGGCCAGATCTCCCAGAATGCCCTGCTGCTCCTCTGGTTCCTGAAAGAAGAAGTCTTCATTGAACACAGGGTTGCGGCAGTTCCTGATGTTGGCGCTGTGTTGCCTCTGCAGCTTGCCTGGGGTGAGGCTTAGGGTCAAGCTGCAGGTCAAAGGTCGAGGGTCACCAGGATCTCTCAAGCCTTCCACCGAGACTACGCGGATGCGAATTGTCATAGAGCACCTGGCCGCACTGGACCTGAAGGCGGAAATGCGCACTCGGCCTCTCTGAGGAAGAGGAAGCACGTGTTCCTGATGGAAGCGTTCCTGGCAGTGCAGCATGTCCAGTGGGAACTGGATGGGCGGGGCTAGTTTGGTGCAACGGGACGTTTGAATAACTTTAGCATGGTGATGCACTTTTGACATGGACTTTTTGTCAGGAGTGGAGTGAACTTTATTTTTCTCATTTTTAGAGGCTTGAATATCTTCCTGAACTGGATCTTCAGACAATGACTGTTCGCTGGTGAAATCCTCTCTTCTGATTGGTGGAGGAGTGGAATAAGGGGAGGAGTCAGCAGAGGGCGTGTCACTCTCAGTGCTGGCCGCTTTCAGCGCTGCTCTACAGGAAAATTTGGGTGTTTTGATGGTCATTCGTTCTAGTGTGTAACTGGTAAGTGTCGAATGGAACAAAGACTCTTTGCGACGCGTGTTCGGACTCTCGAATAAACCGTACTCGTAGCATTTCAGTGAATATGGAATGGGTTTGAGTTTGTTCAAGGCTGCTGTAGATTTGTTTAGACTCGCTCTCAGTGGCTGGGCAATACCTGGTCTTGACAATGATGTTTTTGCTGAGCTGAGAACTTTTTTTTCTTCGTTCAGACATTGCACAATTTTTTCAGCGTCTGCCACGAGGCTGTGCTTGGTCAGCTTGGGCGGCAGGAAAAAGTCAGGAATTTTATCAGGTGTGAGGACGTTGCAGTGCATTTTATTGAGGATGCTGGTCTTGGCTGAAATCTCCTCTTTATGTTTGCTGATGAGATGATTAATCTGCATCGGAAGACTTTCTGCTCCCGCCTGTACTTTCTGAAGGATCCACATTGTGATTGATAATGCTGGAAAAAAAAAAAAACAGTTTTAAAAAGTTAATACACGTTTAATACTATTTAACGTGTATTAACTAACGCACTATACACTATACACTTATACTAAGTTTATTTGGTAACACTTTGGAATACAGTTATGTCATTAATGAATAATTACACAGGAAGAAATGAGTAACGTGCTATTAACATTTTAGTAACTACTATTAACTAACAAGCAACTCTGATTAAGAAATTAGTAAGTAATAGCGCTCAGTTGAATGCGGTAGTTCACTATTACAGTAGCTAACCAATAACTACTATACCTCTCAGAGAACTACTAAGAGCTACTAGGTTGATAATTAACATCAATAATGCATAATGTAATTAATTCTAAAGTGAAGGTAATGGTTATCCTCTAGTAATGACTCAAGTATTACCAAATCCTTCAGAAGGAATTACTAATGATTTGGATCAGTATTCTAAAGTTAAAAGCATGATTACTCTCTAATATTGACTGAAGTCATTGTATACTTTTTGAGGTTTTTGTAAGGGTTTAAATAGTAATGACTTGTGTTACTACATCTTTCAGAAGGAACTACTAATTATTCTGATCAGTATTCTAAAGTGAAGGTCATTGTAACCCATTAATCATTGGTATTTTCAGACACACTACTTGCACTATTTGTACTACAAAATTATATAAAATAGTGCATTAATACATGAATAAGGATGCACCTATGATAAAAAAAAAAATATGAATCAACAATATTGTCATGCTATTTTACACCAACATGACCATTTCTATAATCCTCATTTGAATAAATATATTTGATCTTGTGCAAATTATTATAACCAGCTTAAATTGAGTTAAGTTTTGCATTTTCCTTTATAAGTCACACACTAAAACAAATCTAAGAAACATTTATATGTGCCAACAGTAATAGTAATGTATTTATATTGAGAAAGACCGGATCATTATATTGAATTTAATACAAGAAGTATTGTTACAAGGCAATTAACTCGAAAAAAAAAGAAAAAAGAAAAGAAAAGAGAATTCTATTAAATCACTGTATCTCAAATAAGAGCCTAAAATTATTGAAAAGTAATAATATAGTAGTTTTAATGCATGTTATTTTTACTGAATATTTTTTATGGTACCAATTCTCTTTAACCACTCATTAATTATTTTGATTGTTCTTGACTTATCAGTTGATAAATACAGTATTTATATTACAGTATTTTAGTAAAAATGTATTATTCAAATAATGAATGCTTAATTTGCTTTAAAATTAAGCATACATTATTTGAATGATACATTTTTACTAAAATACTGTATTTATCAACTTATAAGTCAAGAACAATCTTCAACTGGACACTTCAATAAAATAATGTTCATCACTTATTTAAAAAAATCAAAACACAATTCTTATTTCATATTATAATCATACTTTACTGTTGCAGTTCTCCTAACCTCACAGTCAAGATAAAATCTTGAACAAGTGACAGCTTTTTGTCTGTTGTTCATACATTTTCTATACTTTTAACCAACAACTAAACAATAAAATGCATATATTTAAGTATAGAAGTAAAAATTTAAACCTATTACAGTACTTATTAATCTACCATTCAAAAGTTTTTTAATTAATATTTTTAATATTTTACATTTTTAAAATTAATAATAAATATATTATCAGCAAGGATTCATTAAATTGATCAAAACTGTGAGTAAAGGCATTTATGTTACAAAAGATTTCTATTTCTAAATAAATAAATGCAGTTTCTAAACTTTCTATTCATCAAACAATACAGAAAAATGTATCGGTTTCCACAAAAATATTAAAACAACTGTTTTCAACATTGATAATAAGAAATGTTTCTTGTCAAATCAGCATATTAGAATGATTTCTGAAGGATGTGATAATTCAGCTTTGCCATCACAGGCATAGCCTAAATTACATTGTAAAATATATTTAAATAGAAAACCATTATTATAAACTGTAATGATATTTCAAATAAATGCAACCTTGGTGACATAAGAGACTTTTTTTCAAAAATAGACTTTTTTTATTAATAATATTATTTTTCATTGTTAATTCATGTTTGTTCATAATACATTTGTGTTAATTTATACAACGGTGTATTACATGTAGAAATTCATATCCTTTATTAATAAAAGCTGTGAAAGTATTGTTGATCTCTAATGCATTAATAATAATGAATGTTAACGAATTATAGTGAACTGTTACCAAACTGTATTGTGATGATTTTTTGCCCTTACCTGTTTGGATGATCTGTGGTGGAGATGCTCATCTGTGATTAACTGAATGTCTAAGTTTTCGGTTTGGTCTGTTCATCATTTCTTTCAATGCACAGTGGCCAATCACAGCACATTTAATGTCCTATAAGCCACCTCTCTCTCCTCTGTGTGTAGCCTAATAAGAATGGTTTCCTTTTGATCTAAAATCCCCACAACTGGTTTCAGACAAGCTCTCACACCCACTAACCTACCCCAAAACAGTTCTATCACAGAAATCCACACTGTTCTCAGGTCAGATGGATGATTCCCCCCCCCCCCCCCCCCCCCCCCCCCCCCCCCCTTCTAACATTTAAAGGTCAACAGTGGCATCATTTGTGTCACTTCAAAGATGAACCTTTCCTTAGAAAACAGTGTGGCCAGGCTCTGTTCTCCGGTTTAGCCTTCATGTAGAGGTCAGAAGTCCCGCTTCCCAGCTGACCAGTCTAGTGTCCTGATTAAAGGTTGACGTCAGGATTTGAGTGGGTGGAATTATCCACAAAATTTGCTTTCTTGTATGCCAGTCTGTCTGTAATGAAAATTTCAATACGATTTTTTTTTTTTTTAATGAAATTAATACTTTTTTCAGCAAGGACACATCATACAGTTTCCACAAAAATATTAAGCAGCAAACTGTTTTCAACATTGATAATAATAAGAAATATTTCTAGACCACCAAACCAGCATTTTAAAATGATTTCTGAAGGATCATGTGACACTTAAGACTGGAATAATTGCAGTTGAAAATTCAACTTTTCCATCACAGGAATACATATTTTAATATTAAAATAGAAAACAGTTATTTTTATATTGTAATAATATTTCACAATATTACTGTTTTTACTGTAATTTCGATCAAATAAATGCAGCATTGATGAGCATAAGAGACTTCTTTCAAAAACAGTAAAAAATGGACAGTAGTGTATATTATTTATGCAATACTTTTGTGCAGAAATACAAAGTTCTGTCATGAAACAGATGGCGCAGGCTGAGAGGTCCTTAACTCAATCCGCTGATTGGTTCCTGCTGTATCAGTACAGCCAATGAACTCGCTGCTCAACCTTCAAATACTTGGTCAGCTGTAGCAGTAGCATCACACTTTCAGAAACCCTCCACCTTCCCCAGCTCCACCTGTATAGATCTGCTACAGGTAATTAATGTATTGTACAGCTGCAGCATGTCTTGCTCACAGCAGCGTGTCTTGTATGCTTATAGGAGGGCAAAAAAAGGCTTTCCTCTGCTGCCTGCCAGTCATTTTTACCAGGTTTGTAGTAAGGTTGGTATCAAAAACCATTATAAAGAAAACGCGTTGCCTTAATTTTCCGGCCTCATCTTCTCGCCTCTATAGTATGCATCATCAAAAAGGTGTAAACTGAATTTGATCTTTTAATATCACTGGACATTAAGGCACTTTAAGGGTGGGTTGCACCAATATTTAAGCACCTCCTTAGCCTGGCATTGGTTCACCCTCCGCCTATGCTGCTTTATCAGCCCTTTAAAGTCCCCCTATGGTGAAAATCCAGCTTTTAATGTTGTTTATATGTCTATGTGGTGTTTTTAATATGCTTTAAGACAAACCATGTGCAAACTCATAAGTCAACACCATTGCTGAGTATTTTCTCCTTTAAACCGCAGTGAACCAAAAACGCAGTTTGAAATCAGTTGCTGCATGGATCACAAGTGCCCAAAACTTGCATTTTGTTCACATATTTTTGTTTTTAAGATTGACATGCTTGTGCTGCAAGTTCTATGGCTATTTTGCCCTCCAGGACTCCACAACAGTCATGTGACTGTAAACTATGAATAACAGCAGCAGCAGATCCGTTCCAAAAATACATTAACATTGCCATATCCATTACCACACCAAACACGAGAGTTGTCATGAGTTGCCAAGAGTTGTCATGACAGAAATTATGTTTATTATTAGTGTTTTTCACTGGCTCATATTATATGGCACATTGGTTTACATACCTTACACATATGTGTTTAGCTATGATAATCACGTGCATTAGGCCTATTGTAGTTCATCTGGAGGTTGTTTTACTGGATATGATTTCACAATAAACTGACGTCAAGTCAAAACACATACACATATCAATACAGTTTCACACAACAAACATTTGGTTTATATGATTCAAGTATTTTTTCTTTCTTTTTACTGATGAGTTGAAACATTTTCAGTGAATCGTGGAGTGTTACCAAAAGGTATTATGTTATTTAGCTAACATTATGATAATTAGGACATAATCATGTCTGTGGGGCAATTATAATGGCAATTGTACTGCAATTGGCATACAGTCCTGCAGCACCACCAGGTGGATTTTAGTGTTAGCCTATGTTTTTTAAAAACTGAACTGTTTTCAAATAAATAATAAGACTATCTCTGGTAGGGGGTGAGGCTTGGAATTTGCCTGTAATTGGTAAGAAAACAAATAATAAATAATAATGCATCGATTTAATTTATTCAATGTACAATTTACATGAAATACTATTGGAGTTTCTCGGTGTCATTGTTCAGATGTGAATTAGTTTCCAACCTGTAGTGGAAAGCAGCACAGAGACAGCGTGATCACGTAAAACCTATTACTTCTTGTCTTTTACCAGCGCTTCTCGTGATTAACCAAACACATATGTTTGTGATTAGGCTAAGTAGCTACATTTAAAAAAATCTATATTTTTTAACGACTTCTAGGGCGATTGAGTGTTCTGAGCATCGATGCCATAGGCTATATATATATATACACACACACAGACACACACACACACACACACACACACACACATAGATACCTCATTAGAGGTTGTTTTATCCGCCATATCGAAACGGCCGGTCCGTGAATGCTGGAGAGCAAGTTGACTATGCATATCAGATGACTTTGCTAAATTAACAAGATGAAGACGTCAGGTAACACAACATTAAAAAGTTACCATAGTAAAAGTAAAACCTTAAAAAGTACCATAGTAAAAACCTGTAATATTGAGTTAATACATATAAAAACACAAAACAACACACTCTCTCCAGTGAAAGGTTATCCCCCGGCGGTTTCACAACCTGACGACACGCTGACCGTTCCAACATGGCGGGCTCGCCGACGTGTGGTCTTGAGCGGTCGAATGTTGAAATCTACATATACATATCTATGCTCTAATCGCCCCCTGGTGGAAAGTATCCGACTGCCGCATGCAAATCCGTTACTCCTTACTGGTGTGGTCACGGACACGCGTCAGTTTGTACGTCACTCACGACATGCGGATCTTCTGTTTTGCATCCTTTCCGTGACAGTCTGTTCTGCCGGTGTCGGGTGAGCACGATAAATACGCGCCTTCAGCTTGAGAACGAAGCAGCTCCATAAAGCGCCGAGTAAGTGTTTCTATAGATACCAGCACACGTGATGCTAGGATGAGCGGCATGTCTGTGTAAAATGATAGGCAAAAAAAAAAAAAATATATATATATATATATATATCAGACCATCCGCCTCTGTTCATCAACCAACTAACGTTAGCTGAAAGCTTTAGCTGGCAGAGATTACCTGATCTTAAAGTCATCTAGTCAAGTGGATCAAATATTTATATTTATATATTTTTTTAACAGCGACACAACAGATTATAACATGATGCGTAAGTACTTGTCTTGAGTAATTGTACTTCATTACTAGGCTACTGCTGCTAGTCGAGTACTGTTGAAACTGATTAGTTTTACTCTACCGTTACGTTTCTAAGAATTGTTTTTAACTGATGAAAATTATATTTGAGGTTTATAATATGGATAGTTTCGACTGTCATATTTAGCTGACAAGTCAAATTAATGTTCCCCATTCATTTCACTTAAGTTTCAAAACAGCCAATGAAATTATTTTTTTTTAAATTCATTTAAAAAAAAATAAAGGAATTTCTTTTAACTTAAAGCAATGCATTTTAACATGTAATTTAATCAAATTAACTGCATGCATTTTCTAAAAAATAAAATAAAAAAATAAGTCAAGACTAAAGTGATTAATCAGGTTACTTTGCATAGTTTAGTAGTGCTTCAAATTTACTTAAGTGAAAATCTTCATTGTATCTGTTTTCTTCAGTCAGTGTCAGACAGTGTTAGTATTATTTATATACTAGTAAAGTATAATATTTTAATTTATCTTTTATATTTTCGTTTGTTTAATTTTGTTATGTGCTTTTGTCGTTTTTAATATATATATATTTTGAAATGTTTCTATATAGCTTTAATGAAGTTTATTCCCATTTTATTAAGTCATTAAAGTTATTTATTTCAGTCAGTTGCCAAGGCAAAGTTTTGTTCAAGTTTTAAGCAACATTTAAAACTTTTCAGTTTTTCATCTAATATTTCTTTCATCTATATATTTAATTTAATAATTTATTTCAGCTTTATTTCAATTACCAAAAATAAATAAATAGTTTTAGGGTACATTAATGTTTACACAACGATGATGTACTAAACACCTACAAGTTTTTCCTTAGCGTTTTTTTTTTTTTGCGTATAGGCGACAACTTGTTAAAATGAACCCGATTCACATGGATCTGCGAAAACAACTGAAACCGATGTATGCTGTATGTCACTTTGTAAAGAAACACTATGCGCCTATAGATTGAACACGCATGCGCATGAGGTCACTGTTCACAAATTCATGTTTGTGTAGTTTTTACACGGAGACAATAATAACAGTATCGTTTTCAAAAACTTGCACTTTGAATCTCGTTTTCAAAAGTTTGCGATTACTTGTATATTTTTGGCTGGATACGTTCACCTATTAGAGTCAAATTTTGACATTAGTTGCATTAGTCTCTTCTCTTCTCTTCTCTTCTCTTCTCTTCTCTTCTCTTCTCTTCTCTTCTCTTCTCTTCTCTGTTATGTAAGTGTGTCTCCCACCACTGTACTCGTGGGAGCTCTATGAGCTCAAATATCTCCTTGTTTGAGATCCCATTGCAGCTTTTACTGAATGCAGGCCACTTTGTTTGGCGTTGTGATCAACCAGTTGCGTTTACTTTGGTGGGTGCGTCACTATCTGTTTGATTTGAATAAGGTTGTACTTGAGTAAACTGTAATCCTTTACCTGTATGTGTTTTCTTTCACATTCTCCAGGTTTCTTCATTTCAGAGCTCTGAGGGAAGAGCTGTCATGTTCTGTGAGTCTACAGGGATCTGAAGTTGCAAAGTTGCCAATGTATAATTCATTAAAAGCGAAGTAAATCGCCTCTGGGCAGTGCCACACGTCGAAAGATGTGTTTGCGTCATCCAGTTGTACACCAATGGATATAAAAGACTTTATAATGTTACCAGTCTTCTTTATGGACTCATTCCACATCATGCTCTGGAGACTTTGACCCTAAAAGTGCTTGAGAAAGTTGGCTTGTGGGAAGTCCACTTCCCTTTCCCAATTTATTTATTTTCTTCCTGAAAGAAACTTAAAAAAAAAAAAAAAAATGGGCCCTTTTATTTCTCCTTTTAGTAATCTGCTATGCATGCTCTTGGGCATTTCTTTCACTTTGTGGGTCACACTGCTTTTGGTCTTCATCATTGTTCCTGCCATTTTTGGTCTGTCTTTTGGCATCCGTGGACTCTACATGAAGACACTGCTCAAGGTGTTTAAGGTGAGTTGGAAGATCATCTTGTTCCATTTCAGGATGGTTAAAGGGATAGTTCACCCAAAAATGACAAGTCTGTCATTAATTACATCGACAGCTCCGCAACTACCACTTTGACGCTTCAAAAAGTTAATAAAGAGATTGTAAAACTAATCCATATAAATTGAGCGGTTTAGCCCATATTTTCTGAAGAGACTCGATTGATTTATATGATGAACAGATTTAATTTAGCCTTCTATTCACATTTAAACATTGATTAGCAAACATAAACAGAAGCTCAACCGAACATTCTTGACGCACGAGAACAAACCTAATTGGTTCTTACAGAAGCTCAAACGTGATGCGTAACACGAGAATGAACCTCATTGGTTCTCGCACGTCAAGCGAACATGCTTGATCTTCCATTTAACACAACTGATTTGTGAGTTGATTAATGTTTATGTGAATAAAAGCCTAAATTCAATCTATCGTATAAAGCGATCAAGTCTCTTTAGAAAATTCGGAATAAACCGCTTATCTCATATGGATCAGCTCTACGATCTCTTTATGAACTTTTTGAAGTGTCAAAGTGGTAGTTGCATAGCTCTCAGATTTCATCAAAAAGATCTTCATTTGTGTTCCGAAGATGAGAGTAATAGGTTTGGAGCGACATGAGGTTGAGTAATTAATATGAATCAATGAAATTTCATTGTTGGGTGAACTATCCCTTTAAGAAAATTGTTCTTCAGCCAGATTTATTTGTGTTTTTTTTGTTTTGCATTTGTTTACCGGATACTATAGAGTTGACAGTAAAGTTGGGGTGAGAGATCTTTTGTGATATTTGCTAAAGATTACATATAAAAGTGTTATTAAATTATGCAAGTTTTTAAATATCAACTTTCGTCTGATAACCGATATGATATTACAGCTCGATTTGATATATACACTGCGAAATTATCCCGCTTATCCGGCTACTTGCCACATAAGTAAATAATTGAACACAAAGTATTAATTTGACATATTTTATTACCTCAAGATGACTCTCAGTACCTGCTTGAGCGCTCTGTTACCAGTTGTAGCGGTTTTTGAAAATATTTTACTCTAGAAAAGGGGGGCCTGGCAGAAAAAGTTTGGGAACCACTGCTCTAAGGTATATAAATTATAAGGTATATAAAATAATATTATTATGGTACTACCATGATACATGTCCAAAAAAGTATGGTACTAACATGATCTTTTTTGAAACTCTTTTATTTATGGAGTGCATTTGGTAGTGTGAACTTCTCATGTGCTTCCAGAACACAATGATATTTACATTTATTCATTTAGCAGACGCATTTATCCACAGTGGCTTACAAATGAGGAGAGCAATATAAGCAATCAAACTAACAATAGGGCTGCTATATGCAAATGCTGTGACCAGTCCCAGTTAGTCTAGCACAATACACGTAGCAAGGTTTGTGTGTAAATGGACTGCATTTATATAGCGCTTTCACAGACCTATGGCCACCAAAGCGCTTTACATTGCCTCACATTCACCCATTCACTCACTCATTCATACACCGACGGCGGTGTCAGCCATACAAGGCGCCATCCAGCTCGTCGGGAGCAGCTGGGGTTAGGTGTCTTGCTCATGGACACCTCGACACTTGGTCAAGTGGAACTGGGGATTGAACCACCAACCTTTCGGTTTGTAGACAACCTACATGAACCACTGAGCCACTGCCGTGTGTGTGTTTAAAAAAAAAAGAAAAAAAGATATACTGTAGAATAGTAAGTGTTAATGGGTCAAGTATTGATGAAAGAGATCCAGTTGGTCCAGTAGGTTGATTGGCGAACCACTACTGAACCCAGCCTCGCTGTATACCAGGCAGGTACAGCGCATGGGTATTTCAATTCTGAGTGACCAGCTGCATCCGCTGTATTATGAGTTCCAGTGTCTGCCGTCCAATCGACGGTTTAGAGTACTGCGGTGTACAACCAAACGATACAAAAACAGCTTTGTTCCAGTAGTGATTCATTTTATGAATAGTACTAAGATGGAGTAAATTGTTTTAGTGTGATTTTAGTGTCTTGTTCTGTTTGTATGGTGTTTATCGTTTATATGTTTGAGAAACTGCCTAAACTTGTTCTCTGGAACTTAATTTACCTACGGGTACAAATAAAGGGACTCTGACTCTGACTCAGCAGCTTGGTTTGAGTTAGGCATTCCACAAGCTTGGAACAGTCCAGGTAAATGTCCGTGAAAGTGATTTTGTGCCTCTGGCACCACAAGGCACTGTTCACTTGCAGAACGCAAGATTCAGGAGGGAACATAGGTCTGAAGTAGTGAGTTTAAGTATCGGGGTGCAGAGCCAGTGGTTGTTTTATAGGCAAACATCAGTGCCTTGAATTTGATGCGAACAGCGATTGGCAACCAGTGCAAGTTTATGAGGTGAGGTGTGACATGGGCTCTCTTCGGCTCATTAAAGACCACTCTTGCTGCAGCATTCTGGATAAGTTGCAGAGGTTTAACAGTGCATGCTGGAAGTCCTGTCAAGAGAGCATTACAATAGTCCAGTCTGGATAGTACAAGAGCTTGGACAAGGAGTTGTGTAGCATGCTCTGATTCTCTTAATGTTGTATAGGGCAAATCTGCAGGACCAGGCAGTTCAAGCAATGTGGTCTGTGAAGTTCAAATGATCATCAATCACAACTCCAAGGTTCCTGGCTGTCCTGGATGGAGTTATGGTTGATAAACTGAATGGAGAAGTTGTGATGTAGTGTTGGGTTGGCCGGGACCACAAGCAGCTCTGTCTTTGCAGGGTTTAGTTGAAGGTGGAGGTCCTTCATCCAGCAAGAAATGTCTGTCAGGCAGGCTGAGATGCGAGCAGCTACCGTCGGATACTGTGTCATCAGCATAGCAGTGATGGGGAAAAATGAATGACATGACAGATCCTAGTGATGACATGTAAATGGAGAAGAGAAGTGGTCCAAGCACTGAGCCCTGAGGCACCCCAGTAGCTAGATGTTGCGACTTAGACCCCTCACTTCTCCACAACACTACCTGAGAGGTAAGACTTGAACCATTGGAGTGCGGACCTGAGATGCCCTTTGTCTTGAGGCTTGACTGGAGGATCTTGTGGTTAACTGTGTCAAAAGAAGCAGACAGATCCAGCAAGATGAGTACTGCGGATTTGGAAGCTGCTCTTGCCAGTCTCAGAGCTTTAATAACCGAGAGCAGGGCAGTCTCAGTTGAGTGTTCGCTTTTGAAACCAGATTGGTTGTTGTCAAGGAGGTTGTTCTGTGCAAGAACGGTAGAGACTTGGTTGAAGTGTTTTAGCAATAAATGGAGGAAGGGATATCAGTCTGTAATTTTACAAATGTGCTTAGAGTGCGTTTTGTTGTGGTAGTAGCCTAAGTCTTTTTAGCAGTAAAGACATTAGCAGAGAAGGAAGAGAGGAGGAATTTATATGTTTTGCATATTCATAGTCTTATTCAATTCTGGCCATCTTGATGTAAAAGGAGTTGGGAGTTCACTGAATTTTTTTTTTATTGGTCCTTCCTGAACCTACAGGAAGTATGAACCCCATTTCTGTGTAAGTTAGAGGCCGAGTACAAGAAATGAGATTTGGATGATGAGGACATGTTGCTCAAGTGCACATCTGGTTAATGTTTCTAAAAACTAGTTTTTCTTTTGCTGACACTTACTATATATCATAATGAAGTTTAGAGACAGGCGTGGAGGTGAAGTTAAGAGCTGAGGGGCTGCTTCACTCCAGCTGTGGTTGATTTATTTCAACATTACCTCACATCCGTCTGAAGCTGTTATGTAAGTTGTGTGCAATCTCACTGCGTGTGGCTTCCTTTTTTCTGCCTGCCACTATGGCTCTTCTGCAAACGAGTGACTTCCCACAATCCTTCAATAAACGGGTTCAGTGACGCAGAGACATTCTTGAAATAATTGCGAAATTCTAGTCAAATTTCATGTTATTTGGGTATTAAAGGGCACCTATTATGCCCCTTTTCACAAGATGTAAAATAAGTCTCTGATGTCCCCAGAGTGTATATGTGAAGTTGTAGCTCAAAATACCCAACATATTTTTTTTTACAGCATGTTTAAATTGTCACTTTTTGAGGCTGAGAAAAACGCACCGTTTTAGTGTGTATCCCTTTAAATGCAAATGAGCTGCCGCTGCAGGCACAGGGGGCGGAGCCTCACGAGCTCGTGCTCAGTGTCAGGACAATCTCATCTCACACAATGATAATATCAAAACAGAAACTCTCAGTAACGGTGTTCATTTCGACCCGGAGTCGGACAATAATGCCCGCAGAGCCCGAGAATAAATGCTGTATGGAGATAGAACAGGTAAAGTTTAGTTTAATTACGGTTATAACTTATTTGTCATCTGCTTTTATCCACTATTAATACAAGCCTGCTGTCCGAATGATGGCCAAAAATGTACTGATGATTTTTATGAAGTTTATTGTACATCACACATAAGATGAAGCATCAGTTTTACTCCAGAATATCACCCTAAGAGATGAATAAACACCTCTTTTTTATCATTATAGGGTGGTTGTATACACACACTGCCAACACACAATTATGTTCAAACACCATGTAAAAGTGAATTTTGCATAATAGGTGCCCTTTAAACAGCATTCAGCTATTAAAAGCTATTAAATTTGTCACATTTACATGTCAGTGATGCAACTTGGCCAACCTAGTAACGGTGAAGTACGATAGATACTATTGTTGGACGCCAGATACAAATTAATAATTAAGCGTAGCGTCAGTTCTGGCAGGTCACGTTAGTCAAGCTCGCATCAGCTGACTCTCAGCTGATACACGTCTACTTACAGGAATACAACGCCTATCACCAATGTTACCTCTAATTTTTTTTCTTGCTGAGCAAATCTTTTCTCTATTGGGCGTACATTTTTCGCCACCTGAGCAAAAATATTCTTTATACCTGACCTGTACAGCATACGTAGAAACACAATGGTTTCAACATAAAGTTGTAACTTTTAACTTGAATGTGCCATTTCTATTTTATTTGATCCTTGATGTAACTTATTGGTATTAAATCATATTTTTGAAAAACAATCAGTTAATTAAGAAGTCACTAAATGAAGCACATTTTAGGTTACCTGAAATACCTAATACCTTTAGGTATTTTTTTTTACAGTGCTATTAACTGTACCAGTCTTTACCAATAAATCCTATGAAAAATAATTTACAAAATCTATTGCAGGACAGTTCAATTCTTCACAATAATATAATATAATATAGTATTAAAAAAATCAAGCTTTTACACTGAGATTTGGGAAACCATAAAGTGTTTTTGCACAGTCAATTCATTTTGTACAAGCACCATTAAACCATCAAAGTTAAATGATTGTTTATTGCTTATGAATTTCCAATATTTTCTTTAGCAGGGAGTGGCAAGGAGCCCTAAACAATACCCTTGTGGGATCAATTCTTTATTAGGCTTATAATGAAATATAATATAATATAATTAGGGCTGTCAAAAGATTAATCGCGATTAATCGCATCCAAAATGAAAGTTTGTGTTTAAATAATATATCTGTGTGTACTGTGTATAATTAAATTTGTATATATAAATACACACACATGCTTGTATATATTTAAGAAAAATGTGTAATTTATATATAAAAAAAATTATATTTATATATAATATAAATTATATATAAATATATACAGTATATGTATGCAAATATTTCTTAAATATATACATGCATGTGTGTGTATTTATATATACAAAATAATTATACACAGTACACACACATATATTATGTAAACACAAACTTTTATTTTGGATGCGATTAATCGCGATTAATCTTTTGACAGCCCTAAATATAATATAATATAATATAATATAATATAATATAATATAATATAAAAAAAAACGAATTGAAGTATTTGAAGTGATAATATATCAGTTTAAATGCTTCAATTTGTTTTCATATTATATTATTATAATATGAAAATAAACTGAAGCATTTAAATAGATCTAATAGTTAAATATTTTCAAGAAAAGTGAATGTGATCTTTTAGTAATCTAACCATCCCTGAAACCCAAACATAATCTATTTAAACTAATGTAATGTTGTATTTTGAGTTTGCACGTGGGTGGGTGTGTAATTGTTACCGTTCTGTCTTGTGTCCATCATCTGTTATTTCCACCACTTAATCAAACCACTCTTCTTTAAAACATGATGATGTGATTTTATTTCACATCTTTGCTTTTCTCATTGCCTCTCGTATTGAGCTATTTGGTCCGCACACACATGACAGTATTCTTACCAATTCTTACCGCCAATCCTAACTGTATGCTAATTGTCAATCGTATTTTGACGATAGTGACCCTGACAGAAAGAGTACAATTTAATTTAAATTCTAAAAAGTGCTATTCCTTGCTGTGTGTAGCACCTACGGCTCTGCAGGATCTGAAGCATCCCAGTTTTAGAAACCAACATCTAAACAGTTTGAGCTGCACATTTAGGGGCCGTTTACACAACACCATTTTCAACTTAAAACTTTGGGTGCATTTTGGCCGTTCATTTACAGGGGGCTTGAAAATGCAAACTTTTGAAAAAGGGTTTCAAAGTGCAAGTTTTTGAAATTGATACCGTTATCGTCTCTGTATAAACTACAAAAACGTGTATATCATGTATAACTATTCAGTCTATAGGCGCGTGTTTCTTTACAAAGTGACATCGCCAACCACTGGCCTGGCATGCATATAGCGTTTTTAGTCATTTTCGCGGATCTGTGTGATCGGGGATCGTTTTGACAATATCGTCTGTATGCAAAAAAACGCAAAAGAAAAACGTTTCCGTTTTTAGTACATCATTGTTGTTGAAACAAATGTACCCTTAAGATTGCAAAGTTATACGGTCCCTTGAGCACCAGGAACAACATTATGACATTTGTGACGTGTCCATTCTGTCCTTAACCTCAAAGCATTACATGTTAGAAGAATATGACATTGAAGCATTGAAGTTCAAGCAAAACCTGTGGTAAATTTTGCAAGATATCAAAACCAACCCCTCAGTGTTTACTGATTCTCAGTGCAAGTCAGTTGTGTGTATTGTGTGCTCCACATGCCTGAATTAACATGCTGACATTATTCCTCCTCCCACAGCTTTTCAATAAAGTGCTTGTTGTTCCTTGGGGGAACATTCAGTGTGTATTTGTGTGTGTGAGTGTGTGTGTGTGTGTGTGTGTGTGTCTGTGCAGTCCACCTCAATGTGTTCAAATCACGAAATAGGCAGTTTTATTTTAAGGGCCATTATGATGTAATCCACAGAGGAAGTATAACTGATTTATTTTGCGGTTTATTAATTATTAATGACTTGCTGACTGCACATTATCTGCTATATTACATACTAGATATTTTCCCCCATAATTAGATTTTTCATGCATGATCATTAAGTTAAATATGAATATAAATATTTTAAATAATAGATGGATTTGTATACAATTAAATATTTAGATCACCCCTAATTCTTTACTAATTCTTAACTAATTAAGATAATTCTTAACTAAATAGTATGTTGCAGTGATAACATTAAATTGAGTTTTTCTTTCTTTGTTTTCCAGTGGGCCACAGTGAGGATGGAAAGAGGAGCCAAGGAGAAAAATCATCTTCTGTACAAACCTTACAGTCTTAATAGTAAGTATGTCAGTGTCTGTGTAAGCACTGTGTACAATTACACCTATGGGAAAATGATCTATTGCTCCTGTGTGCTCATCTGCTTAATAATCTGAGTGACATTGCTTGTTTTGGTGTGTCTCCTGTGCTTGGTTGATCTCATAGGACTTGTACCGTGGTTGTTTTTGTCAGTTGACCGATCCACAGAAAGATCAGACAACAATTAATTGCGGTCAAACTACATTTGTGTCCCATTTGCTTGTGTTTGCATTTGCTTGAGTTGTTGCACGTCATTATATAATGTTTTAACTTTTTTTTTATTCAAAGAATTTATTAATTTACAAATTGTCCGGGAATTTACAGTTAAAGACCCAAGGACCAGATATGATTAATTAAGACCAGGAGTTACAAGTGCAGTCAATTTAAGACAAGAGTCAGAATTATAATAAATTAAAGAAAAAGTTTGACTGAAGATAGTTTGCAGTTTCATCAGGCAGATGTCAGCTTCAAGACTCACAAGGAGTTCATAGGCCGCCCTGTTACAGTTACTAAGATCACAGCAGTTATACCCTTCACCAAGGTCTAAGCTACGTCATTGCTTACAGGTTGAATGATTCTGATTGGCTAAGAAATAGATCAACATAGTAAATTTCCACACATGGACTGATAGGTAGTAGCACATCTCCATAGTCTGTATGGCTGCCACCAGGACCCTATGTTAGGTATGAATGGTCCTCCGAGGTCACAAGACTGTGTGTCTAGGCGTCAGCATGTCGAAGAAAACAAGTCAGTCAATATCCAATAATGCCACTTGTTCCTTGGCCTGTAACCAAGAATACTAACACACACATAGACACACAGCTTCTTCAAGGTTGGATTTGGTCTGGCTCTTACTATAAACAGGAGATTCTTCCCAAAACATCAAGATAACAAGTTCTTTCTCTCAATGAGAGGACACTTTGATATAGAACAGGAAAGTAAATGTTAAGAAATCGTCACTTAAACTATTGGTTCCAATGACCCTTGTTACCTATAGTCGTCATGGTGAGCTAGAAGAACAGATATATGTTTTAACACGTTGAAGACCTTTCTCAAACAAAACGAATCCATATTTCATTTCTGGAAGCCGGGCTAAATGAGCGAACACTGTTACTGCATTCCTGGCATGGGCTCAGATATTTAATACAGACATTAAAGAATACATGAAAAGAACATTTCAGTAATCACACTGGTAACTTCTATAACGAAGTAAAATCTCATAAGCATAGAGAAGTCATTCAACTCATTTGATATTAAGAAGGATAAATATTGATTAATACCTTGATTATAATCACTCATTAGATATACATCGAAGCAGCAGTGGATTCCAGAATCCACTCTCTTCAAAATTGACTTAATTACACCCTAGACTGTGACATTATGTGCTCTGTTATATAATGTTCTGAATTTTGCTCTTCACAAAGACACTGTATGTTTGCATTATCATTTTATCTCAGGCATTATCGCTAAAGAACCCACGTCACTGGAGGATGAGCTCAAAGAGATTCGGCGAAACGGGAGCAGTCGAGAGTTGGATGGCTCCGCCTCCGCCGCCACAGGCCCCTCCCCTTCCTCATCAGAGTTTGAAATGTCAGACACCTTCTACTTTTGCCGCCGTGGCATTGAAAGCATCGTAGATGATGAGGTTACCAAATGTTTCTCGGCAGAAGAACTTGAGTCGTGGAACCTGCTGACCAGGAGCAACTATAACTTCCAGCACATTAGCACCAGACTGACCGTGCTGTGGGGTTTTGGCGTCATCATCCGTTATGGGTTCCTGTTGCCCCTCAGGTGAGCAAGAAGAAAAATGGGGATCGATAAATGTCAGAGATATTAAAATTCAGGCTGATGCTAATTATTAATTTCGTTTTATGGCCAATAACCCATAAACGGCTGATATTATAATTTTATGGTGTTTTGTCTAACTAAATTAAAAAATAAAATACTAAAATTAAAGTAATCACTATATTTTGCATCACTTCATTTTAACGTACAGTATGAAAAATGGATTTCTTACCAAAGATTACATTTGATAATGTTATGAAATTACATTTAGTGAGTCCAATCTCTCATTTTGATAATAATAATGGATGTGATACCAATATATTGTGCATCCCTTTTAAAATAATACAAATAAACCCTTATTTATGGAATAATCAAATGTGAATATTAGCGAGAAGAATTCTAAAATAATAAATAATAAAATGAGGCCAATGCTAACAACAAACAAGTGGTATTACCATTGTTTTTTGACACGTGTACCATGTTAATATTATGTATTTTTGTACATGTACCATGGTAGTGCCTTGGTTATCTTTGAAGTATCTTGGCGTGGTATGCAACAAATTATTATGTTATTGCCCTGACTGAGCGCTAACTGCCACAGTATGTTTACACAGTATGAATACCAAAAATTATTCAAATTAGAAACGGCTGCTTCATGAAGAAAGGAGCAGAGGGCACTGCTGCTACTCTCATTTACATGTCTATGAAAAATACTTAAAAGATATGGTATTGTTGGGTACATGAACTACTTTTTGAGGTCCACTGTATGAAATATAGCGAAACAGAAAAGAAAAAAAATTCTGCTTGTAAACTGTCAATGGCTTTGTAAAGTGCTGTCAGAATAAATATTAAATATTAGTTTTGGTTGGCTGATGTTATAATTTGACATCGTTCTAATTGGTCCATTCTGAGACGTTTGCTCTGCTTTGGCACACAAGTCTGAATTTAGTGTCTTAAAATACAGGCTAATTCTGCTGCCCCTCAGGGCCATATGGAGCTTCTGTAGGATTAATGTCAGTCAGGGCAATGGCCTTAACCCACATCCCTTAATAGAAACACTTCCTGTGCGCACATTTGAGATGAGGAAGAGTGCCTGATATCTGAGCTCTGTTTAATCAGATGTGCCCACCTGGGTATTGTGCTGCATCCATTAGGTCAAAGTAATGGTGCGGTGGGTAGTGCATGTGCTCCTGGAGTTATGATCATATAACTAATGTAGGATGTAGGTTTGAATTCGACCTGCGACAAATTCCAGTAGGGATGGGTATTGTTTGAAAATGAATCAATTCCGATTCTACTTATCGATTCCAATTTTAATACCAGTAGACGCGATTAACTGGTAGAAATTTGTCAACCGGTAGAGATTTTGGAGTATCGTCTCTATCGCGGTTACGGTCACGTGGTGTCGCCTTCACAAAAACGTATCTTATGAATGTGTTTTTAAGCCTTGCGGTTTTAAAACAAGTAGTAATTTTAAACCGTTTAAGCGCAGTAAGCAGCAAAAGAGGACTGTATGCTATCGGTATATGCGCGCGCTTGTCTGAGCACACACCTGAAATGCGCGCACATGAAGCTCCTGCTCATACAGCTCTGAACTCTTTGGGCTTAAACGGTCCAATACACACACACTTATGTTTCAAAATGCTCCTGTTTGCAAGTGTCCTCATAAACACAGTCTTTATGCATTAAGTGAACAATTGCGAAAGAATGCGCATATCAGTATATTAGATCTGCGCATTCGGTCTTAAAGTGACAGCGGTCACTGTGCCGTTAATGTTAATCAAACAATCTCATTACTCGGGTCTTTACTGAATTACTTTTGTTACTTTAATAAGAATATATAATATGATGTATGTTTAATTTACACTGTGAAGACAGTGCAGTGTAATTTTGATTACTTTATACAGTTTATGTAGTAGCCTTTTTCTATAGTCCTAACTAGTGCTTGTAGTTTTTCAGGTAGGTCGATTTAATTTGTGTCTGTTCTATTGTAGCTTTTTTGTCCTATTTCTTGTAATTAGTTTCTTTGTTCCTATTTTATCACTGATTGTTTACCTATCTTCAGTAAGCATGAGTTTTATTTATTTTTTATGTTGGTTTGGCTAGTATTATTTTTTTTGTGAAATTGAAATTAGTGATGAGATTTATGAAATTTCAGTGGCATCAAAAAGTGTGATATAACTTTATTTAAAGCAAAAATAATTATATTGTGATATTTATCATTATAGTGAAATAAAATGACTCATATTGTGATATAAGATTTTGGTTATATCGCCCACCCCTAATTCCCAGTTTCGACTAAAAACATTGAATCAAACATTTATATATCAAACATATTTATTCTGTCTTTTGGCGAAACGTTTTGTTGCAGCTGATTACCCTGAATAAAAATCAGCAGCCTAAAGAACACCAACACTTTTTTTATGGTTTAAACAAAAATACCACAGAAAAACTAAAATAAATTTCAAACATTATTAAAGATTAGTAAACAGTAATAAAATAAGAACAAAGAAACAAATTAGCAATAGCACAATTGGTACTGAAATTGTAATCAAATGTAAAATAACACTACATACTTTTCTTTTTTTAAATAAAATATAGATGAATCCTTATTAAAGTTACAAAAGTTATTAATATAGTAATTAATCACATAAAAATGTGCACACAGGAATCAATGAGGAATCGAAATTTTCATTTTATTACAAGTATTTTCGATTCCACACCCCATATTCCAGTCCCTCTCTTTCCTTCCATTAATTCCAGTTCTTTTTTATTTGTATCTCCAGTGAAAATCAAAAGGCAGAATGTAAAAAAAACTTGACTTCGATATTAAAAGTACACTCAGTAATTTGTTGCAAATTAAAAAGGTTTTACACATACATTTTTTAAAAATAAAATTATTTAATTAAAATTAAAGTGATATACACTTGAAGACAGTCTTCTAGAAAAAGATGTTTTATTCTACATGAAGCATCATACCTTCTTACGTTTCACAAATCCAAAGTAATGCAAACAAAAAGGTTTAATGGGTACATTTTGTAATGATTGTTCCAATGTTTGAGTTGAAATGTCTTGTTTTTTGGTTTATCAGGCTAACATTAGCAATCACAGGAATAAGCCTGTTGGTTGTCTTCACCACCATTATTGGTCTTCTGCCCAATGGGAGGTAAGAAACTTGATTTTATATTAAAAAAATGCCTTTTTTGTCATTTGTTTTGCTTGCTTATACTAGTGCTGGACCAATCTGTGAGACCAATACATTTTCAGATATTTTGAAGTTAGTTGTAAGTTTGTTCAGGAGTGTGATTTAATATGGATGTTAATATGGATGTCCCTGTGTGTTTGCAGGCTGAAAAATTTTCTCAGTGAAACAGTGCACCTGATGTGTTATCGTATCTGTGTGAGAGCGCTGACTGCTATCATCACATACCATCACAGGTAAAACGCCACAGATCATACGCATGCTTTCTGGAAATCTCCAACCATCAGGAGCCTTGGCATTATGGGTCAATGTGCAATCTGACAGTCGCATGTTTGCAATCACACACAATCATGTACAATCAAACAAACACACAAACATGCACAATAACACACCCACAATCACTCTTGCAATCAGACACTAAATATATATATAGTTATAACTATCTGTTACACCATCGGGCCAAACTGTTCGCATTGCTTAACTGTTCCACTCCGTGCCAACCCAGCCTAGCCGGTACGGATATATTTTCATTTTTCACTGTGGGGCTGATAACAGCGCTCTTCTGGAATGTACTCTAATACAAATGCGTCAGCCACTGCCTTGGTAATGCAAAAGTTTACAGACGTATGATATGTAAGTAGCAACTGTGTTATGGAGGATGATCAGATATTTCACAAAAATCACATGCTCACAATTACTCTCGCAATCAGACACTAACTATCAATCAAGTCAAGTCAAGTCATCTTCATTTATATAGCGCTTTTAACAATGTAGATTGTTTCAAAGCGGCTTTACAGTAACAAACGGATAATTTAAGGTAACAGAGATTGTTTTGGCTTTATAGCGGTTCTTGAATAAAGATATTTTCCAGCTAAAGTTAGTTTTGGTTGATTCACTTCCGTCGCAAGGATCATTAGTTATTAAATTAGAGGCCGCTAAGACGACATCGTTCTCTCTACACAGACTTTAAACGCAAACCTGTGAGAAACGCTGATGGCGCTCACGTGCGCATCAATAATTAATTCTATAGTTATGTGCATTTGAATATATGTGCACAGGTTTGTAATTCCCTACAAACCAAGCCTTAAACTACTGGCCTTAAAATTTTGCTAGTTGGCACTTCAGCACTGCATTGTCATCGGGTCCAGGCGAAGGTCCTTCGTCAGATCTGGATACAGCCTGGATCCGGCAGGCTGTGGGAAAACCTCGGGATAAACAAAGACACTAAAATTAGCGTAGATGCCATTCTTCTTATGATGTAACGAGTACATCAGGATTTATGGGAAGTGTTCCCGGTTCCGGCTGACCTAATCTATGCAGCCTAACATTGGATTATAGAAGTCTATAATGTATTATGTGAATGCTAGGTCAAAGACATGTGTCTTTAATCTAGCTTTGAACTGACAGAGTGTGTCTGCTTCCCGGACAATGGTAGGAAGACTGTTCCAAAGTTTTGGTGCTAAATAGGAGAAGGATCTACCGCCAGCAGTCGATTTTGATATTCTAGGTATTATTAACTGGCCGGAATTTTGAGATCGCAATAGACGTGAAAGACTATAATGCGTTAAGAGCTCGCTCAAGCTTCCGGTGGCGGTCGGTGCGCGTTCACAGAGATGGAAAGCGTCGTGACGTAGAACGAACGTTGAGTTTTGTTTTGCTCTGCTCTCTGGCTGCGCTGTCACGTTCGTTCTACGTCACAACGCTTTCCATCTCTGTGAACGCGCACCGACCGCCACCGGAAGCCAGTTATTTTAGTTTATAAAGTTTTAAATATGTATATTTTTACGACAAAACCGCACGGATTACCCTCAGAAGGCCTTCGTTTATCCCCCTGGAGCCGGATGGATTATTTTTGAGAAGGATGCATGTACATTTTCGGACGTGAATCAGCTGGACCCCATTGCTTCACATTATAACCACTGAAAGATCTAAGACATTTTCTAAAATAACTGAAAATGTGTTCGTCTGAAAAAAGATTGACATATGCATCTCGAACGGCTTGAGGGTGAGTAAATCATGGCTTAAATATCATTTTTGGGCGAACTATCCCTTTAAGCGTGCAGGGCAACCACCCAGTAGAGCATTACAATAATCTAGCCTTGAGGTCATGAACGCATGAACTAATTGTTCCGCATTTGTCAATGAGAGCAAATGGCGTAATTTAGATATATTTTTAAAATGGAAAAATGCGGTTTTACAGATACTAGACACGTGATTTTCAAATGAAAGATTGGTATCAAAGAGCACACCCAGGTTCCTAACCGACAACGAAGATTTAACAGAGCAGCCATCCAGTGTTAGACAGTATTCTAGATTATTACGTGTGGAAGTTTTTTGTCCAATAATTAGAATCTCTGTTTTTTCAGAGTTAAGTAGTAGGAAATTACTAGTCATCCAGTTTTTTATATCAGCTATGCATTCCGTTAATTTTGTGAATTGGTAAGTTTCGTCAGGGTGTGAAGAAATATAGAGCTGAGTATCGTCAGCATAACAGTGAAAGCTAATTCCATGTTTCCTAATGATATCTCCTAATGGTAGCATGTACAGAGTGAACAGCAGCGGTCCTAGTACTGAGCCTTGTGGTACACCATACTGAACATGTGATCGATAAGACATCTCTTCATTTACTGCTACAAACTGATAATGGTCAGATAAGCATGATTTAAAGGACAAGTTCGGTATTTTACACTTAAAGCCCTGTTTACAGATAGTTTCTGATGAAATAGAACGGTTAAGATAAAACTACGATAAAACCTGTTGGAAAGCATCTTTTGCAGCGATTTTTTTGTGAGCATATCAGTGAACACCCCTGACCACTCGGTGAGTTTCACGTCTTTGTAAACGAAAAACCAAATTTTAATCTTAACCGTTCTATTTCATCAGAAACGATCTGTGAACAGGGCTTTAAGTGTAAAATACCGAACTTGTCCTTTAAACCATGCTAGTGCAATTCCACTAATGCCAACATAATGTTTGAGTCTATTTAAAAGAATGTTGTCTATATCAGCCTATAACACACACACACACACACACACACACACACACACACACACACACACACACACACACAGAAACAATGAACCCTTTCAGAACTTCTTTCTCAAATACACACAAATACAAACTCTCTCCATTGCATAGCATCTGTCAATCACACACACATGCTCACAATCAGACACCCATAATCAAACACTATCATACTATCACAATCACATAATTAGACGCTTGCAAACACTCAGAGGGTCGCAATAAGAGGCTGTTTACATGACACCATTTCAAATAAAAGCATACAACTTTTTATCCGTTTTGGGTGCCTGAAAATGCAAATTTTTGAAAACGGGTTTCAAAGTGCACGCTTTTGAAAACGGTCTCCATGTAAATAACAAAAACACGAATCTAACGTGAATATAACACACACGCACGCACACACACAATTAACCCTTTCAGAACTTCTTTCTCAAATACACACAAATACACACATTCACCATTGCATAGCGTCCGTCAATCACACACACATCAAAATTAGTAAACTTGCATTCAAACACATACACTACTTGCGCACACACACACACACACACACACTCTCAAACGCACATGCTCATTATCACTCTCACAATCAGATATTCACAATCAAACACTCAATAAACGCGCACATACACTCACAATCAGACACTCACAAACACTCACACACACTGTCACAATCAAACACTCAAAATCACTTCCACAGTCAGACACATGCATCCCACTTATACTCTCTCAACCAGGCACTCACAATCACACAAACAAATATATGCTCACAAACATTCACTCTTAACAGTCACTCAATCACACATGTTTACAATGCTACAACACCCTCACAATCATGCACTCAAATGACACTCCCAATCGCACACCCAGTCATACATTCTAAATAACACGCTCACAGTTCTCTCTGTTCTTCAAACCTGTCTGACTATCCCCCTTGGGACACAAAAGGAAACATTTTGGAGGATGTTCTATTCACTCTTTTCCATGCAATTACAGTAAATGAGAACTGGTTCTTGAGAATGTTAACTCCTCTAGCATGTTCTGTATAGATGGTTCAGATTTTGATGTTATCTGACACACAAACAGCGTGGGGTCAGAGTTCATGACACCGGAAGGTAACAGTGAGTTAACAGGGGCTTTGTGTCTTAGTCTCAGGTCAGGTAAACTTGATTCATCAGATTTTGTGCTTCTCCAGTGCTCTCTTTGTCATTATCTCAGCCTGTTTCCCAGCAAGAATCCCATTCTTGTCATGCTTTCTCTCCCTTGACTAGTCAAACTGGTTCTTTTAATATGAAGATGCTACTATGCTCTTAACCTGTTTACCTTACCATAAACATTGCTCTCCATGTTTCTCCTGTAACTATTTACACTCTCTGCCCACAATCTCCTATCTGTGTCTTTCTCTGGAACAGTGAAAATAAACCCAAGAATGGAGGCATCTGTGTTGCCAACCACACTTCACCCATTGATGTCATTATACTGGCCAGTGATGGATGCTATGCAATGGTGAGTGTGTGTGTATTCATGTGAATTTGAGAAAGAAGGTCAGAGGGTAAATAAATTGTGTCTATGTGTGTGTGTTAAAGGTGGGTCAGATCCATGGGGGCCTGATGGGGCTCATTCAGAGGTCTATGGTGAAAGCTTGTCCACACATTTGGTTTGAGCGATTAGAAGTCAAAGATCGCCATCTAGTGGCTAAAAGGTAACTCAGCATCAACACTTGTCTCATTTCTTTGGATTTTAAACAAAAGTGCTGTGGCCAGTTGCATAAACTGCTTAGACAAGTCTTATTTTTTCCTTCAAGGCCGGTCATAACCTTTTAAAGTCAGTTACATAAAAAGGTAGATCGGTATCATTTGAATTGGAAAAGTAAGACTGATTTAACCCCTTGGTTAAAGGGGTCATAAATTGAGAAATCAAATTTTCTTTAATCTTTTGAAAAATGGTCATTGTACTATACAAATATCCTGTAAGTTTCTAAACACAAAACTTCCTTGTTAGTCCAAAAGCAGCTTTTATTGAAGCCAAGCTCAGAAAACGACTCGTTTTGTATTTTTATTACGCCATAGTGCAACGAAAGACCGCCTATGTAGAAGAAGATCTACATCATTACCTCTTTATCCCCGCCCACTGATTCACACGTCAAGAAAATAAGAGAGACGCAAACACAGGATTACTCCAGCTACAATACGATAGAGATCCCTGTGAGGATTACAAGACGTTTTAATGTGCCAAGTTATGGAAAAACACTATCTTGTAATCCTAACATTAAGAAAGCTTGGATGAACTTTATTTTTAATGAAGTTCCAGTCAGATTGCGTCAGTAAGACACTGTTTGTTTATTTACATTTTACTGCAGATTCCTTTTTAAACAAGACACGGTTATACGCTGGCTTTTCAGAGAGATTGAAAATAAAAGATGATGCAGTGCCGACTACATTGGATATGACAGTAATGTCACAATACTCAAGTGTAACAGTGTTTTCACCATGTGTCACTATTGCTTTGTCTGATACAGATCGTTTGATGTATCAAGTATTTATACTGTAGCGCCGCAGTCAAACTGAACAGTTGTGATAGTTGTGATTCGCTGTTCTTTCCTTTGCTATGGCATTTATGGGGTTAGTGCGTTGGTTTATAGGACACGGAAGAAAGCACGTTAGCGAACGCTTTTGTTATTGTTTAGATCTAAGCCATTTCAAATGACAATATAAGTTTTTCACTTTATCGAGAAGGATGAACTATGAATAGCCTTTAAGAACGACAATGTGACAAACAACGGTACATTCATTCATAATTCTATTTACCCAAAACACAGAAAGTCATCCTTTTAACTCTAAATACTTATGCTTTACAAGTCTTGGTTGTGGCAAATAAAGTTTATATAATAATATGCATAAATGTTTCACATGGTTGGCAGATGTTTCAACTATGTAACAATGTATTTTTCAAAATCTGAAGTTTTCAAAACAATTCCACACATGTAATGACAGGGACGTTTAAAATATTTTAATATGCAAAACTGCTACCCACTCATAGCAGTGGGTGTTTACTTCCAAGTCTTGAATGCGGCACGCCTATCACAACTGAGTGTTCGAAAGAGAGGGTCGAAACAGGATAGAAAAACACTTACTTACTACTAAATTAGGATGTCCAGAACCTAAAAATTACACTACTTCTTTTTTTTTTCTTTCAAAAATCATATATCAGTCTATTATGATAAAATGTTATCTTTAAATGTATGTTTTTTCTCTTTACATATGTTTTGGTGATTATTTTATTTGCCTCTAGATTCTTGAATTGTACTATTTTAATTGAAAATAAGCATTATTGATCCTTAATAAATAAGCATTTTTTTTTGCATTTTTTTTCCCACAAAAAATACCTCATTCCAGTCCAGTTCTAGTGAAAACATCAATAATAAATCATGCATTCATTCATTGAGTGTCTCGTGGACCTCTTGTGGGAAAAAATTACATTAATCTGAATTTTATGAAAACTGCCGCTAGAGGAGAGGGTACCTAAAGTTTCTCTTTGGATATTTTATATAAAGCAAATAAATTGGAATATGGGAACAAAACTCCAATTTGAAACTTAAATTAGCTTTTTATGCATTCATAGATATATTTAGACATTTAAAAATAAATATTTTGTAAAAAATAAAAAAAAGTATTATGTATTTTTTATGTGTGAGTGGTTTACATCTGTGTGTTTGTGTTTGTGAGTGTGTTCTGCATTGTGGATGTTCTATAGTCTCATCCCTTTATTTGAGTGTGTGTGTGGGGTTATGGGGGTCAAATTGACCCATGAGGGAAGGATATGTTACTATTTTCATTACAACCACAAAAACTCTTAGAATCCAGTCAATCGTTTTTGTGTATTCCCATTTCAGATGTGAAAGTTTAAAGCAAACTCTTAGACCACTTAGATCGTCTAAAAATCGTCCAAAAATCGGAGAGGAGTAGGGTTAATATAGTGGTTAAGTTTCTGCAACTGGTCCCTCAATTCTTCTTCTAAAAAATGCAAATTAACATTAGTAGTTCATATATCACACTGAAACTGGTTCTTTTATAACTAACCTATCGTTGTTGTCATTAATCAAATGCGTTTTATTTCAGGTTGAGTGATCATGTAAAAGACAAAAGCAAACTGCCTATCCTCATATTCCCTGAAGGTAAGCTGAACTCATTCTCAGAAAGGATTATTGATGTGAAAGGGAAACTAGGGGAGACTACTATAATATTATAGCAATTAAAAATAATATGTATTGAATATAGTTTGAATATATGTAAAAAAAAAAATATATATATATATATATATATATATATATATATATAATTTTTTTTTTTTTTTTTTTTTTTTTTTTTTTTTTAAATATACATATTTGTTTAACTTTACTAACCCCAAACTTTTGAATGGTTGTGTATATAATACACTTGATAACTTGACAGCAAGAAACAAATACTGGACATCCAAAACTCAAAATTATTGTTTGTTGAACATTTCTTACAAAGTGAACTGGGGCCAGTTGCATAAATACAGCCACTATGTTAAGACTGTGTCTTAAGAACTAGTTGGACCAACTAGAAATTAGTTAGGGCTAATCAGTCTTACTTTTTGTGTAAGACGTTTATGCAACCGGCATTGATCACTCTTGATTGATCAGAGAAAGAATGTGATGGAAAAACATTACAATTGCCCCGTTACAGTTTCTCTTCTAATAAGTGTTTTACATTATGTAAGCTTATAGTGACTGCCATCACAAGTGACCTGGGTAGGGTTGCACCAGCCGTTCGTAAGTTCTTGGAACTTAAAGTCCACACTAGAGGCTACTACTAGCTAGTTTGTAACTAACTCTGTACTTTATTCCGTTGCACCATTTATTCGTAAGGCAGAACGTTGCTAGTAGGTCGTAAGCTATTCAGTCTGTCTGCTATTTTATTCCAACTGTTACTCCTGATCGGAGACTGCCATAAAATATTTAGTTTATACGTAGAGTCATGCTTCAACTAAGTTTAATGGTGCAACGCAAAAATATTTAGAAGTGCGCAAGTCGTAACTTAGTGTCCATTTACGTCAAAACTAGGCTAAGTTGTAACTTACGCACAGCTGGTGCAACCAGACCCTGATCTTCTGTTTGTTTCATGTGTTCATCGTATAATTTGTGTCCAGGTACCTGCATTAATAACACATCAGTAATGATGTTCAAGAAAGGAAGCTTTGAAATTGGCTCGACTGTCTACCCCGTCGCCATAAAGGTCAGAAAATATCACTTCCCTAATGAAGATTTTGGGTTAGGAACAGACCTTGATCCTTAAATATTAAACTTTGGTGCATAGCTCGTCCTGTGTTTGTGCAGGGTTTTACTGCATTGATAATATTTTGGCGGCCGCCAAAATGAAACTTTGTTTTGCCAAAAATGTATTTGATAATTTAATGTGATGATGATTTAAGCTGCTCCCTTGAGTGTTTGTGTAAGCACTGTGTGAAAGGTTTCTATTTACTAGGAGTGGGAATCACAGGGTACTTCATGAATACGATACAATACGATACACGATACATGTCTCACGATACCGATAATATCACGATACAGCAATTCTGCGATAATCAATGTATTCCTAGACAATCATATACATATACAGTGGGGAGAACAAGTATTTGATACACTGCTGATTTTGCAGGTTTTCCTACTTACAAATCATGTAGAGGTCTGTAATTGTTATCATAGGTACTCTTCAACTGTGAGTGATGGAATCTAAAACAAAAATCTAGAAAATCACATTGTATGATTTTTAAATAATTAATTTGCATTTTATTGCATGACATAAGTATTTGATCACCTACCAACCAGTAAGAATTCCGGCTCTCACAGACCTGTTCGTTTTTCTTTAAGAAGCCCTCCTGTTCTCCACTCATTACCTGTATTAACTGCACCTGTTTGAACTCGTTACCTGTATAAAATGGCGTTTTTCCACTACACAGTACCAGCTCGCCTCGGCTCGGCTCGACTCGGCTTTGTTTGGTTTTCCACTGTGTAAAAGTTGTACCTGTACCTGCTTCCAGGTACTTTTTTTCGTACCACCTCCGGCGAGGTTCTAAGCGGCAGACTGCTGATTGGTCAGAGAGAATCGTCACTATTCACTGCGTCATTGCACGCGCCAGACGGAGTATCCTGAATAAAAAACAGCAAAAACAAAAACATCCAAAAACAGAATACACTGGACAATAGGCAAGCAGCTTGGTGAGAAGGCAACAACTGTTGGCGCAATTATTAGAAAATGGAAGAAGTTGAAGATGACGGTCAATCTCCCTTGGTCTGGGGCACCATGCAAGATCTCACCTCGTGGGATCAGCCCAGAACTACACGGCAGGACCTGGTCAATGACCTGAAGAAAGCTGGGAACACAGTCTCAAAGAAAACCATTAGTAACACACTACGCCGTCATGGATTAAAATCCTGCAGCGCACGCAAGGTGGGTCGTGGCTGGGTCTTCCAGCATGACAACGACCCGAAACACACAGCCAGGGCAACTAAGGAGTGGCTCCGTAAGAAGCATCTCAAGGTCCTGGAGTGGCCTAGCCAGTCTCCAGACCTGAACCCAATAGAGAATCTTTGGAGGGAGCTGAGAGTCCGTATTGCCCAGCGACAGCCCCGAAACCTGAAGGATCTGGAGAAGATCTGTGTGGAGGAGTGGGCCAAAATCCCTCCTGCAGTGTGTGCAAACCTGGTCAAGAACTACAGGAAACGTATGATCTCTGTAATTGCAAACAAAGGTTTCTGTACCAAATATTAAGTTCTGCTTTTCTGATGTATCAAATACTTATGTCATGCAATAAAATGCAAATTAATTACTTAAAAATCATACAATGTGATTTTCTGGATTTTTGTTTTAGATTCCGTCACTCACAGTTGAAGAGTACCTATGATAAAAATTACAGACTTCTACATGCTTTGTAAGTGGGAAAACCTGCAAAATCGGCAGTGCATCAAATACTTGATCTCCCCATTGTACATCACAATATCTGTCTAACCATGAAAACAAAATGCCCATGAAAAGGCTTAAGTGCAGGTTTCCTCTCTTTATTCAAGTCCAAACTGTTAGAAAACAGCACAAAAAGTTTTTCAGTCTGTAAATTAAATTCAACATTTCAAAGTAAATGAAACATTTTATGCTTATACTTTTTTAAAAGCTTAAACTGTTCTAAATGTAAACTGACACATTTACCTACTTATCAACTTATTTTATAAACATGGTACATTTCAAAATTTTACAAGTTTACTCTTCCTAAAAATAAACTTGTGAATAGTGTTGTCAAAGATACCGACTTGGGTATTTTAAAATGTAGAAAATGTGACGATACCAGCATTTCCGCCTAGCATTTTGAGCGCTGTTGAACGGATTCTTAAATACTTCTGATTGGCCGTTGTGTTCTGGCTCGCAACATATATGTCTGTGACTGGCTTCAATGATCAACGCTTCCAAAACATGTTGTAAATAGGCATAGACATACAAAGTAACCATGTGAACTGAGAGTGTTGATGACCCTGTTCATCCGCCACCACTGAAAACTATTTTTGACCCAGGAAAAACCCTGTCGTGCTATGATCATAAACGATATCTGAATTATACACACGGTAGTCTGAGACCACTAATAGATAGATAGAAAGATAGATAGATAGATAGATAGAGAGATACTTTATTAATCTTTCTCAGGAAATTAGATTTGTTACAATAGCAGCAACCACATTCAGTCCTCGCACACAAACAACATCAATCTATCTACTTAACTACATTCATAAAACAAAACTTTCACTAAAGCTATACCCTATAACTTATTAACTAAAACATGCTGATAAATACTAAAAACAAATACGCAAACAAAATTAACTAAATCATACAAGCCCTATTTTAATAATACCAAGAACTTAAAATATTACAAACAAATGAATAAATATAAATTAGACATCAGACTCAGTTATTAGTTATTTTTCATGCTACATTAGTTAAATTAGTTAATAGTTTGACAATTTTAAGTTTTAAGTTTTTGACAGCAGCAGTCAAGCTGCATGAATTCCACAAGTTTGTGTGAAACCTGATGATCATGTATTAAAAATGAACCAAATAACATCTTGTGGAAATGTGACCTTTTGAATAAAAGAGACACATGATTCATGTCACTAATTTGCTTATCAAATCTGTGGCCTAGAAATACAGCATAATTTGTTTCTGCTCAAAATCTTTAAAAGTATAATCATGTGGAATTTTAAGTCACGTTTTTTAATTTACATTTTGTCTTTCACTGATCATTTACATAGGCAAATGTGGCCAATGCCCATTCATGTGCCTTTAACACTTGAAGCATAATGGATATATTTATTAATCCAAAATGAAAGATTTTTTTCAACTAGGAGTAATGTTCTAGAGAGAAATGCCTGAACTGACCAGAATGAATGAATTTGTGTTTTTAATGCTGCAGCTTGTAGCCTGTAAGATTTCACTCTCTTGTTTTGATCTGTGAAGCTACTTTCAAAGGTTCCTCCTCGTTTACATCCTCTCATACTTTATGAGCTTTTATGGTAAGAAAAATGATGAAGAGGGATGTTGATGTCCTAATCAGTATTTGTTAATAATAACTTTACTAAAGCAAGATAACCCTAACCATAATCCCAAAAGAGGGTTTGGATGGAGCAAGCGGTTAGTAAATCTGGCTTTCAGAGAAAAGATTATTTTTGTTTTGTATTAGCTTGCAGGAATATGTATTTAAAGCAAAAATTTGACTTATATTTTAAAAAAAGGCCCATTCTATATATATATATATTATGTGTGTGTGTGTGTTTTGTTGTTTTACCTTATTGGTGTTTTTTAAGCATAAACATCACTTAATTTCCCCATTAAAACAGTTTAAAAGTTCCCGTGGCCAGTTAGTAGAGCATGGCACTAGCAACAGCAAGGAGTTTGATTTGTATACGAATGTATCGAATGCTTGAATCTAATTGGTTGACAAAGGTGTGCAATTCTTTTCAGGGAAACGCACGACTAAAGTAGTTCCAGGCAGGTCTTGACCGCATTACATGTCCATATCAATTTGCTAAATGATTTCAGTTATTTTAAAGGTCCTTGCAGCCTACAACAGCAAAAGAACCAAAACCCACAACGACACAGACCAAGCAAATAAATATAGTAAACAATAGGATAAAAACATCAAATTATTTCCATGTTTTTTGGCCACAAAATTACGTTTTATTATGTACGGAAACACATACAGTCTTTCTCCCGCACTCTCTCCACTCAAACGCGCGCACACACATTCAGTACGGACACACACACACAGAAACGTGTTGTCAACGTTGCTCTGACGATTTTATCAATAAAATAGTTTAGCAACTTAAAAGCTACATGACATTTCTCTCTAACGAGGTAATAAAAATGCTGTTCTTGAAGCAGATATACTTACAGTTTCACTATTAGTAGAGATGCTGCTGCCGAACACTGTTGAGAGATGCACAGACTCAGGCAACTGTATTAGTTTGCTATCAATGGCTTAAAGTGTAAGTTGCAGGTTAACCACCACAGCCAATTAATGTGTAAATTAAAGTGCTCTATATGTATATATTTAATTATTTCTGTCTTAAAATGCGTTAAAATAACATTTATTGGGGTTTCTTCAAAGGTAGCGTGTTTTTTCAGTAACTGGGTGATGACGTCATAAGAGGAACTCGCAACCCATACTCTGCTAGATTCTTACTGTATTATGGCTATTTGGAGAACGACTGAGGATGTGGGAAACCATCAAATTCTTTATGGACCACAGCCCTACAATTTTTAACCGGTCAGGCGTGAGAGAGGGGAGGAAATTGCCAGGACCCATGGCACTCAAAGCGTTATTAATGCTTGGTGTGAGGAGAATGAGTGGAGGGTTGGCCAGGTGTCCTGGTGAGTAGCTACGTTAGAGCTAGTCTAGGCTAGCGTGGTGCAAACTTAACCCGGATAATATAAGGGAACAAGCCAGTCTTTTCAAAATCTTGCCGTCATGTAGAATAGCAAGGAGGGACAACGACTGAAGACATTATTTACTTACATGGTGTCAGTCCAAATCAGAGCTGTAGAGATGCACACACTGCACAGGCACCAATCGCTAGTCTCATCGACGCCTCAAACGTCATGTAATACCCTTCCTCAATCCACGCTATTTCTCACGATTTAATTAGCGATGTTTATTGTCAGAAAAGAAAAAGAGAGATTGATGTCCCCATCACTGTGTTTGTGTGGGCTATGCCACCCAATTGAATCAGCAGTGGAGAGTGTGTGCTGCCGTGAGGTGAATGCGTTTTGGAGTTTAGTGGAACAGCTCGACCTGCGACCGGCTGATCTGACGTGCCTGAACCCGGTGCCTGAACCCGTTTGTTTTGCGAATAGCTTATTCTCATTTCAGGCAGGATCACGGTCCCCTTGAAGTCAGCACACACGAGTATGTTTACAATTGAGTTATTTTATCCATAATTTTTTTATCAAATAAAACATACAACCAACTTTTCTGTAGTTATGCAAGGCATCTATAGCTTTCAAAGAAATACAACATTGAAGAGTACCATACTTAATGCATGAGTAATTACATTTAGATAAAAACCAACATCAAGTTTGCTACATCCCTATAGATGAATAAGGCGAATATAGCTGCTAGCGTACTATTGACTATGCCGGTAACTCTACTAGTGAGTTCCTCTTATGACGTCACGCCCCATCTAGTGGAAGGGAGCGGGAGCGGTTAAAACCTCTGTTAAAAGTGCCAACTTTTCATTATATTCAGCATTTTGGTATAAAAAACAATGGTGGGCGGTTCTTATCTCTATGTTTAATAAACACATTGCATTATCTTCGTGAAAAATTTAATCTGCAATTTACACTTTAAGCCTTTGTTACTAGCTCTAAAATTACGTTTTGGAATTAGCAATGGAGGCATGGGATGAGATGCGTAAGAAATTAGTCCTACACACACTAGAGCAAATATCTTGAAATACATCATTTGAACAATGTCTTGAGATGTGGTAACCGTAGTATAAGCAGAATAATTGACTCCGATCTGTTGAATTATTGGAAAATAATGCACACCCGAGGTGTAACGGCCACACGTAATTCATCGGCCCTTCGTCAGTTATTCCTTACATAAAACTGAATTGAACTTGAAAATTGAAAATTGAATTCAGGAAATATAATGTGAAAACAAGTGCTATTGTCTACAGTTTGTTGTCTATGGATCTTGTTTTAGGAATGTTTGCCAAAAAATCATTAGGAAATTATGATTTTAATCTTTCATCAGCATTGTGATGGGGATCGCACTGTATTTTATTTGTGTCTTTGTGCTTCTGCAGTATGACCCTCGGTTTGGGGACGCCTTCTGGAACAGCAGTAAGTTTGGGATGGTGAATTATCTGCTCAGAATGATGAGTAGCTGGGCCATCGTCTGCAGTGTGTGGTACCTGCCTCCGATGAGCCGCCAGGTAAGGCCGGCATGCACGCAAACTCATCATTTCTGTGAATGCAGTAAAATCTCTGTGGTATGAATGACCTATTTTTGCGTTGGTCCATTTAATACACAAATCAAACACAAATGAGCCTGAGTGGGTTTGGACAGCCTGTCTGAAGTTTTGTCCGCCCACCACAGATTGGAAATAGTCATCTGTTTTTGCATGTGGGCATGCAAATAAACAAATAGACCATTGTTTTTGATGCATGTGTACGCTCTCGGCTCTCCAAAAAACCAGAAATGGTCACCATAGGTAAATCATTGTGCTAATGTGTTCCGCCCCACCTTGTATGTTACAGAAGTTCTCTGGAAAATCACTGGAATAATGTTGAAGCCCTTCCTTGGTATACTTATTGCTTGTTTTAAAGTGCTCCTATAATACATTTTCGAATATTACTTGTCATGCAGTGTGTAATATATAGCTGTTTGCAAATGCAAAAGGTCTGCAAAGTTTTAAAGTCCCCCTGTAGTCATTAATTGTATTCCTTAGTCTCATCTTTCATCACCAAAATTACATATGGCGCTTTTCCACTACACAGTACCAGCTCGCCTCGGCTCGACTCGGCTCGACTCGACTCGGCTCTGTTTGGTTTTCCACTGTGTAAAAGTTGTACCTGTACCTGCTTCCAGGTACTTTTTTCCGTACCACCTCCGGCGAGGTTCTAAGCGGGCTGAGGCGATACTAAAATGTGACGTGAAAACACGACAGATTGCTGATTGGTCAGAGAGAATCGTCACTATTCACTGCGTCATCATTGCACGCGCCAGACGGAGTATCCTGAATAAAAAAACAGCAAAAACAAAAATAAAAACATCCAAAAACAGCATACACTCGATTTCCTCCATTGTCCTGTGTGTGTGGGTAGCGGGTGTGTCTCGCGCGTCTCGCGTAAAAGATTAAGTCACGGCAGTTTCCTGCGGCGTCGCTATGACGACCAGGTACTATTGTGGAGGTACTATCTGCAATGGAAAACGGAGCGAAAAGCGAGCCGAGCCGAGCCGAGCCGAGCCGAGTCGAGTCGAGTCGAGTTGAGCTGGTACTGGTAATGGAAAAGCGCCAATATTTAATTGTTTTTTTTTCCTTGAAAAAACCTTGCCTCATTTAGTATACGCGGTTCTATGAATATGCAAATTAGCCCCGCCTCCAGTCACTCACACCAGCTCAGAGATCCACTCGTTGACGATCACACATTGACCTGATTGGTTACAAGGTAGGCTAGTTTGTGATGTCAGAAACACCAGTGATTTTTGAGATTGCGTTTTTGAGACTGTCTTTGATTCACTGCAGTTTTTAAGAGAAAATTCTCAGCAATGGTGCTGACTTATGAATTTGCACATGGTTTGTCTCAAAGCATATTAAAAACACCACATAGACATATAAACAATATTAAAAGCTTGATTTTCACCACACGGGGACTTTAAATATCAAAGGACATGGCAAATAAAGTTATTGTCCTCTAAAACAAAGAATCGATTTGAACTGCTGAAACGAGTCGTCAGCAATTCCAGTCTTGCTTCCTGTTACATTCCTATATAACAATGTAACAAATTTGCATAATACCAGCCCATGCTCTTAATTGGCTGCCCGTGAACAACGTCTACTTTGACCCACCCTCAAACACTGTAGTTGTTGGTGAGGCCTGGAAGAGTTTGGTTTGTATTGTTGAAATGTCGAGAAGACGCTGTTTTCAGTGCTGCGAATCCACTTTGCATGCATTTCAAAACGATGAGGACTCGCGCTGGAATTGATATGTAAAAACTGACGCCATTGTGATTGCTTGTATCACTGTGTATCAAGCGTTGAGGAAGAAATTCAGATATGATAATAGGCGTTTCATTTCTGACACGTGCTGTAAGCGGTAGACCAATCACAACAGACTGGACCGTTTGACCAATCAGAGCAGAGATTAGAGAAACTGAATCTTTACACAAACTGTTTTCAGACTCTTTAAGAAATATGGTTATGTGCCATGTGTGTATTATGAGAACATTTAAGTGTGTTTTGACCTTGGATGTATGTTAACCTATTGTAAGAGACTTTAACATTTAAGCAACATTACTGTTGTTTTAGATAAACCTGCTATTAAAGGGATAGTTCCCCAAATATGAAAATTCACAACGCACTTACATACATTTTTTGTTTGTGTCTGTTTGTTTATGAAAGTCATACACATCAGGGATGACATGAGGGTGAGTAAATGATGAGAGAATTTTGGGTGAACTATCCCTTTAATAGAATGTGCTGAAAATAATTGTAACAAGTATGAAAAAATACATTTCAAACTCTTAAAGCACAAGATCAAGGTTTTTGTCAAGGTCTGTTTTGTCTCCCTCAGGAAGATGAGGATGCCGTGCAGTTTGCTAACAGAGTAAAGGCAGCCATTGCCAGACAGGGTGGTCTGGTGGACCTGCTGTGGTAAGTCGGACTCAGCTATGTTAAGGCCAAAGAGAAGTAATACAAATAGTAATATAAGCCGTAGATGGAGAGATATGTGACAGAACATTAACCAGAAAATGTCTGCTCTTGGCTGGTTTAAGCTGGTCTCCTAGCTTGACAAAGCCCTTCTACAAACTAAAGCCCAAAGTACACTTCTGCTGTCCATGTGAGGTGATTTTCATCACTTTTTGTCATCAGAAGCGTCCGCAGACGTCCACGCCAAAGTCCCTTTAAGACAAGTCATTTCACTCGGCGGCCATCTTTGAAACGCCTCTCGGGCATGCGAGTGCAGCTCCTATCTCTTTAAATGGGGAAACATAAAATTCTCCAAAAATGTTCGCCAAGCTTACGATTAAATTTCATATTTGAAATCACCAATGAAATCTGACAACAACTGTCTCATAAATTTTGTTTCTAAACGTTTGAATCATGACAGAAAATGACATATTTCAGGCTGGATCAAGCTAACGCGCACGCGTCTAACTGTTTCTATAGACCTTATGCGCCAGAGAAACGAGGGCGCCGCCATCTTTAGAATATTGTCTTTTAACTTCCGTTTTGTGGTCGCTCTGTATATTTCTATGGCATTGCTGTCCAGGAGTAATTCGCTTTTGAAGTGGATTTACTTAATGTAAAGTTAACGAAAGTTATCATGAGGACTGTAATGTTTAAAGCATATGACTAAACAAATGTCAGTCGACCGGGAAGATTTTAAAACGAGCCGTTCATTAATAAACATGCAAAATCGCTCTGAAAATACAGACCGGAAGTCAAAAGACAACGAGCGCAGCGCTGAAAAGAAGTGGGGCTACATAAGGTCTATAGGAGCCGGAGCTTCTAACGGCAGCTGCAGTGACCCGATGACTTTACCAATCAGCGATTGGCTCTTATTTAGAAGGCGGGACTTATTCCGCCATATTGAGCATTGCACTTTTCCCCATTCAAAACAATACGGGTGACTCATCTTGTGTTATTCTATAGTGTTTGTCCACGCACACCGTCCGCATGCAGCCCAGTTTTTGTGTCCACATGGACAACAGCATATGTGTGAGTGACTGCGTGATAAAGTCATCTAGATAAATCCACTAGGTAGTGCACATGCGCCGAACGTGTCTTTCCAAAGGAGGCCAAAGGAGTATACTTTGAAAGGCTCGCACTCTCAACTTTGCACAAGACAAAGTGGAACGCGGAAAATAAAGTATACCCGGGCTTGAGAGACCAGCAAACCAGCTTAGCCATATTCAATTCACATTTGTAAAGCGCTTTTCACAATACACATCGTTTCAAAGCAGCTTTACAGAAAATGCATGAGTCCACATTAGAATTTAGAGTGATCTGTTATCAGAGGTAACCTTCTGAGTTATGTATTTCAGAAATGTACATAAACAAAATAACAGTTAGCGAAAAAATTATTAATTTAAACAATGTAATGATTTCAGGCAGAAACAATGAGCTCATTGAAGTAATGAATACTTGTTTGTTAATAAATGATTATGACATTTGGAAAAATGCATTGGTGCATGTCCTTTTAGTTGAAACTGGGTTTGTGTTTTTCTTTAGGGATGGTGGTTTGAAACGAGGGAAAGTGAAAGACGCTTTTAAAGAGGAGCAACAAAAAATCTACAGCAAGATTTTGGTTGGAACGCAAGCGGACCGCAGTCGTTCTTGAGGAGAGGATGATGATTCAGGTGAGGACCTGGAGGGCAAGAGACGGTTCACAGACCCGGACAACGGCGTTATGGATTTGTTTAACTTCAAATCACAAGAGCTGTCCTTGTTTAATTATTCCTCTTTGTGAAAAGGATCAAAGCTTGTCGAGTGTTAGGTCAGGTCGTGATCAAAACAGTCCACGAGATGCGTTTTGATGCGTAATGTTCCTTTGACCGAAGCCAGTGTAGCGTGTGTGTCAGTCTGTAGTGGCCGGTTGGCTCACGAGGAGTCATAAGGATGCAATGTGGTAGTTTAATGGTTTCTTTCTCTTTTTTTGTTTATTACTTGGTTAGTTTTTTTTGTTTTTAATTAACAATTTTTTATCTTTTTCTTATTATCATTTACTCTTAACGTATCATTAGGATGTAATAAACTATTAAATCTGATGGCCATGAATGGCTCAAGGAAACGCCTCATCAGGCTGCACGTAGGAGTCCGAGAGTTTTCCGTTATGCACTTCCATCTCTCTGCTATACTTCTGCTGCGCAAGTCACTTTAATCCTGGATTTTAACTGGAGAAAACAGCAGAAATATGCATGGCAAACCTGCAATTTAATTTGAAGATGACATTTGCAGACATGTAATCTGCATTGACCTTTCAAAATACGTCCATGTAATCAATCAAGCCTGTGTGAAGGGTTTGAGAAGAATTGGTTATATATTGTTAGATTTTTTTCTTTCTTGTCCTTGTGTGCCAGATCCAGAAGTCTTTGCCATTTCCATTCACATATGGAAGTTAAACCTTAAGAGTCTTAATGATATTGGCCGAGTTACAGCCAATTGAAAACTCAATGAACTTTTCATGTTCTTCAGGTACTGCATAAATTCAGATTAAAAACATTATTTGTGATGTTTAAACAACACTATGCTGCATGTACTGTATACATGTTTCCTAAAGGATTTATTTTTATTTTCAGATCAACCAACCCTAAAATTGGGACAACTTGTTAAGCAATAGCAAGACTATTTTAACATAATTTTCTTTATTAAAATACATTTTAGCACAACAAAACTCAGAAACTCTGTTGCAAGACAATGTTGCAAAAAACATTGCTTTCAAAAAGTGCACACAACACAGTTATTGGATCTCTTCTCATTTTAAATAATCTGATCTGGTTCAGTAAGTTATCTGACTGATTCAGGCTATAACTGATGACTCATGACATCAGACGATGACTGTTTGTCGGTAACTAAAAACAATGTTGCACTTGTTGACCACAATTTTATCAGATTTTCGTGTGATTTTTTTTTTTCTTTTTCTGTTTAGACCAATGTGTAAAAAAGGCAGACAGGCTGAATGAACATGTAAAGTGATGGAAGGAACAGTATGTACATGTTTTCACCAAATACAAGTGTTCAGAGACGAGACCTATGCTGCATCCCAATTTGCCTACTTATACTACGCCCTAAAAGTATGTACTCTTTTTGTGAAGAAAAAGTTCATACTTTTGACTGTGTAGCAGAAGAGTAGACGAGCTTTGGGATATACTGTACTATCACCTCATTAAATTGCGTCTTTTAACAATGTCAATGTCACTTTATTCATAAAGCACCATTTAAAACAACAACTGTTGACCAATGTGATGTACATAGCATAAACATTAACACAATGAAATAAAACGGATAACGTGACACTGTAACATCAATTAAAAGCTATTTCAAACAAATAAGTTTAACAGTTACTTTGTCGCATAGTTACGCGCATCTTATCACTGCAAACTGGCCTGCGCACATCCACCATGTTTGTAGTTTTTTAACACTTTATTTGTGTTTGTAGTTCTGAACTGAATTCTCCTCCAAAGCGCAATGGGTTGTGGGCAATACTGGCCGTTAAGAGTGTGCGCGGATCCACACTTCGAAAATATACCAGAAATAGTAGACCATCTGGGGACTTGTGGCATACTCTTTTCAATAGACTATGCTTTGGGATACACTTATTCTAATCTCACATACTATTTAGGATTGATTTGGGAGGCAGAGCCACTTCCGCTTTCCTCTTCGGTCTCTTAGCAAAACAGTCTTTTTGTGAACTGCCACCAAGTCATAATTTTATGTAACAGCAGCGGCTTTGGGCATGTGACCAAAGATGCAAATCTTATTGGTTGGCCAATTATATTTTCAGTGTGATGGAAAAGAGATTAGAAAAGTGCTGGATTTACGGCATGCTAATGTTTGTGTTGTTCAAATTAAAATATTTATCGTGCCGAATTTTCACACAGAACATTAAGGCCTTAACTCAGCTAAGAAATTGCCATGTCGTTACAAAAAAAACATTGGCATAACAGCTAAATACTGTACAGGAGAAAACACTGTATGCAACTACTATCTCTAAAACTAAACCACTAAAGGGCTCATAATGAACGCTAGTAGTTTCACAACGAGAACCCTTTTTGCTCTCTAAAAAGAAAATGTACCACAGGTCTTGTTTCAGGACTATGTTTGGTTACAACCACTAACAAACAAGATGTTGCTTGTTTAGCTTATCGTGTTAAAGCTCGAGTGGCATGAGCCACGTGTGTAAAGCGGTTTCTCAGACACTTTTTGGCTTCTAGTGAATATGATTAGTTTGTATTGGATGATATCCACTCAAGCTGTGAAGTTCTGAATATTAACCTTCATATGGGTGTGTGCAGCCATCTTGCACCAACCTAGATGGTTATTTTTAGGATTTCTCATTCAACCATCATCATAATCATGTCATTAGTCGTTTGTAAGAGCAGCGTGTCTCACAGAGCCTGGATATTAGCTCAAGGAGGCATGTACAGTACAATGGAGTTTTGATTCAACAAAGTGTGACAAGTATTTAAATATAATTATCCCTCATCTACAAGCTTGAAAGTGGAATTGAATTGGCCCCATGTTGTGTTACTCCACAAAATTACATCTTTAAAGACAAGTCTGCCTGTGATAAAGTTTGATTGAGTAATTAAAGCTTTAGATCTCTGCTGTGATCTGAAATGGTGCGACTGCATACCAGCGTGTGAAGCAATTCGGCTGCTGGGCTCAATATGTGGGAATGACTCTTTTCTCTACGCTTTTAAACCAGTTACTGAGCGCATATAAATGGCTCTGTCAGTGGAAACATAGTGAGTTTGTATAAACATGTCAAGGATTGTACCATATACAGCTGCTCATGTTTTCAAGGACTCTGGTTCTCGGCTTTACGTGGAGGTTCAACTGGAGATTTCACTGAAGCTCAGCGTTGTGGGAGCCTTTGATAATATAAGACTTATTCCAATTCACTGACATTGTGCATCATATATGTTTAGCAATTTATCAGTTCAGTATCCTTCTGGGATCCAGCAATTCAGTCTTCTCTTTAAAACTTAAAATTGACAGGCTTTTCTGAGATACAAAATGTTGGCTGTTTCGGGCTTGACAACTTCCTTTTATTGTTTTTAGAAATTTCTGATATTTATAAAAAACATCTGCTTCTGCAAAACAATGATTGCATTGAAATTACTGTATTTCAAAAAACTTTTTGTACAGCATTTTATTTTGTAATTCACTAGCATTCAAAGGTTTTTGAAACAAGTCTGTTATGCTCACTATAGCCACATTTATTATTATATATAAACATACAGTAAAACAGTAATATTGTGAAATTTATTTAAAGCTTTATTTTGTAGCAGCCATTACTCCAATGTCCAGAGGCACATGATCCTTAAGAAATGTTTCTTGAGCAACAAATCAGCATATTGCAATGATTTTTGATTATTATAAATGTTGAAAATGTGCTGCTTAATATATTTGTGAAAACCATGATCCATGATGATGATTTTGTAACATAAATGTCTTTTACTTTTAGGTTTAATCAATTGAATGCATCCTCATATCATCCTCGAATGATAAGTGAATGTGTACATTCTTTTTTATAGTTGTCAAACCTGTGGGGAGACATTACAGGTCAATAGGGTTAAAAAAAAAAACACATTCTCATTGGTTTAGACATTCTCACATAAAAGTTCTAAAACATTTGTTAATATAAACTTGCCTTTATTTTTTAATAAATAGATCCTGATGTCCAGTATGAAAGAACAATAATGTTTTATGTTTCAAACATGTCATTGTAGGTTTTAAAACATGACTTTTGCTGGCTCTCATGAGGATTTGTATCATTTACTGTGTCTTTGGCATTTTCTTTGATATTGTAGTAAACAATGCTACTTTTATGCACAGTAGACAGCACAAAAATCGTAATATCCTTTAGATTAGTCCATCCTACAAGAAGAAAGTGTGAGATTTGTACATTGTCATTAAATTGGATTAATGTCACCATCCACATTAGGTGAGTGGGTGTGTGTGTTGCCAGTGATTTGACTGAAAACAGCACCTGCCAATCATCCACCTGTTTGTCACTGTTCGTTCAAAATGTTCTAATGTGATATATATATGTACAACTATATATAATATGTCATACAAGAAAATAAAAAAACTTAAACACAACATTCTGTCAGTTTCAAGTTTATGACGAGAAAAGTTTCTAGTATCCGTTGCTTTTTGCTTTTTGATTGATCCCTGAGTAGGGATCAATCAAATCATTTTGAACGCATCTTTAATATGTCTCGGGAACAACGAGTTGTCTCACTGATTTGTTCATTTTGCGAACATCCCAAAGGTTCTGTACAGGAAACAGAAATGATTCGTTCATCATCGATCATTCGTTCTTTGTGACAGCCGTATTGGATTTGGAAATTAGTTAATAATTCCCAACCTTCCTTACAAGCAAGCACGTAGTTGGTTTTTTTTTTTACTCTTAGTTACGTGATGCGTCTCTGGTCTCAAATTTCTTACACTTTATAATTTTTTGAATTTCTGTCATGATGGTTCTTTTCCATAACTCATGATAAAACGAAGGACTCGGACCTGAAGATTCGAGAGGTGAACTAATCATTTCTGTTTCCTGTACAGCCTGTGGGACTGCGACGTGACAAAAGAACGAATGACGTGGATAGGGAGGTGAGGTGAACTAACAAGACCGCATATAGCCTGAAGAATGAATCATTGCTGTTTCTCATCATTTGGCTGTGGCTGCATAATAGTTTTTTCTTATTCTAAATGTGATCAACTTTACGTAAGTTAATGTGTTAGGGAATTTGGCTATAACCATGTAACATTTAAATTATATTCTGCTGAAATGAACAAATTGACTTCAAAAAAAGATTCATTAATTTTTCTGAACGAGACTCAAAGATCCGAGTCGGTAAAATGATCCGAACGTCCCATCGCTACTGCGGAGGTGGAGCAGGCTGTAAAAACAAACGGAGAACTTGACATTGGTTTTAGGCTCTATATTGACGTATTTCTGGAGAACTGTGTCAAACAATGAACCAGAGGGACAAGTTGTTCTGCCAGAGTCCTTTCACTTAACATGAATTATAAACATCCATTCAGCCTGTCGTTGCTGGGCTGGAGTCTGACCTGAGAAACAGAGAATTTCCTTCATGGTGACATTTCACTTGAAGAGTGCCAACTCTTAGGTAACACCCTGTAGACCAAGAGGGGATACAATGACTTCACCCAGCCAAAGAGCTGATGGATAGATCACAACACACACACACACACACACAAAAAAACTGCAGTAAACCGCAAGCTTATTGTTTTCACATGTTTGGCACAGAGGATTAGATTTAGATAATAACAGATCTTTAAAATAGCCAATAGTTTTCATCTGGTGAATGTCACTCTTGCATTACCATGTGATGAGTTCCAGATCTCCAAATCAGTTTTGATGGAACATTCAAAATGACAAACTGACTCCAATTAAGTGTCTGCCAGGGCACACCGAGCACGTGAACATGTGCGTCAGTTTCTGCACAATTACCTTACCTTTACCAGCTGTGAATCCATCAAACTAACTAGATTATGAACTGATGTCTTTATCTAATTTGTTGTTCTGCAACAGCACAGATGCAGAACAGAAACTACTGACATCCGTTTTTGTTGCTAGTGGGACTTTTTTACATAATATATGCCATGATGCAATAAATATTGCATGAGATGCTATAAATACCATGAATATTGCATATGGCATCGTTATTAAACAATAACGCATATTGTAGTTTAACCTGAGACCCAGAAGTTTGCTTTCAATTGCTTTCTGTTGTTTGCACTCCACATCAGTTTGTGTAAAACCTGATTATCATGTTCTCAACGATTCAAATAGCATATTTTGCTTCAATGGAAGGAAATCTGACCTTTAGAACAAAAGAGTTCACATGATTCATGTTACAAATTACTTATTGGATTAGTGACCTAAAATCTCCAAACTCCAAAAACAGATTTAAACGTGGTTGCAGACATTTTACTTTAATGCTCTTATTCTCCCTCTCTCTCGAAATATATATATGTATATGTATTTATTTATCAGGGGTGTTTCCTCCAAGGAGGTTAAGTTAAAAAGTGTATAAATCATGATATTAAAAAGTGTATAAATCACTTGGGTTTTTTAAGTAACACTGTGTAACAGCGACACCTGCAAATAAAGTTACAGTGGGAGTCTGTGTCTCTCTTGCCTCCCCAGAGCCCATTGACTTTTAACAGACCCTCTAAACTTTAGCGTGCGCTGGGTTTAGTGGGGGGTAATTGAGAATGAATGGGGAAAATCACATGAGACCCATTGCGCTATGATTGATTATGGTTAAATGTGATTGGTTTGTGCGTTAAATCCCACCCCTTGTTTTCATGTGCTTTCGTGAATCGGTCTGGATGAACAAAATGATGCCATTTAATGGGAAGACTAATTAAAAACAACTCAGCCATTTAAATATCATCGCTTTGTCACGTCATAATCTAATTTGAAATGGACTAAAAACATGATGACTGTATGGATTTTTTAGTGAGCAATGGTGAGATTAAAGGTAATTCTTCGTCTGTGATCAGTGTTTCCGAGCTTGATAACTGATGAAAAAAAGTTGACTATTAAAAAGAACAGCTGAACATCAGTTTACAAATAAAATATATTGTTTAAATTTGTTCCTTTAGTTATTCTTTTGGAGTAAATGTAAAAATGCCTAAAAAACTAACTTGATGGGATTTATACTTGGTTTTAAAGAATTAATTACATAGTTAATGTAAAAATACAAAATATAATTGTATTTGGTTTCTCTTTTTTATGAACCTGTGACATGAAATTACATTATTTATATATATTATGGGGTTATTATACATTATGGGGACAGAATGTATGTTATACTTTATGGAGACAAAATGTCCACACAAAGATGGTAATATCTGAAATCCTTGTCCTTGTGGGGGAACAAGGAAAACAGCTTATAAAAGGTGTATTTTTATTTATTAAAAAAACGTATAAAGTTTTTTGAAAATGTAAAAATGCAGAAAGTTTTCTGTGATGGGTAGGTTTACAGTATAAAAATCACTGTCTGTGGAAAGTCCCCATAAAACATGAAAACATAACGTGTGTGTGTGCATTTGTGTATAATACAACTTATATGCAACACTTCTGTGCGTGTACGTGACCTGACATAAATTCAGTAAGTACAAAAGGCCTAGATACCTCGCTTCAGTCAGGTCTGAATGACACACGGAAACTTTGACGCTTCTCATTTGTACAGTAGCTCACAGTACTACATGTGTAGGGCGGAGCTTCGCATGCAACATAACATTGACAGCGCGCAACTAGTTTGGTTAAGTCTGAAACGGCAGGAACTCCGAGGCTACAGATGCTTCGACGCTGGGTTAATTCAGCTTAAAATAAGAACCTAGTCCGATTACCATGAAGACAGGAGGAGAAATCCCTCCACTGAGCAACTAGAGAAGAGAAACGCCGTGAATGTGAATGTTTCCTCATGACAGCAGGAGTAACGTTAAAGATGCGAGCGTTGCTCTCGTGGGCTCTGTCTTCAGGGCGAGATAGCTAGACTTTTATAATCTTATCTTTAAGCCGTTTGTTATTCCTCCTATAAAGACCTGCGAGTGGGATTTCCGTCGTAAGATTAGACTTGTCTCCAGCTTGCTTCTTATCATGGAGATGTACACGGACGTCTTACTAGTCACTGCAAACGTTGGATCACTGTTTGACAATGTAAGTCGCCTCTGTTTACATTCCTTATTATTTTCCAGGTGGAATATTGCTCAACATCATAAATGAGTTACGCAACAAATTATTTTTACTTTTGTTATTTAAACTGGTCCCTTTGCAACTGCACGCATTTGACTAGTAACCTGCTGTTCAACGCTATCTGCGTTTGCTTAGGTAATCTTAAAAACAGTCGTTATATAAATATAGGTAGGCCAAATCACCCTCATGGATAGCTGCGTTTTAAACGGCTCTGAAATGCGCTATATTTAAGTCTGTATCATTTTATAACTCAACCGTTGTAATATTAAGGGGCCGTTCACAAGGGACGCCGCCATGCGTCATTCTGCGCTGTTTAAATTTTTTTCATGTAAACACTTTGTAAACACTGCATCTTTGACCGTTTCTTTTTCATCTTTGTGCGAGACGCCGTATCTAGTTTAAAGAAGTTGAACTTTTAAAACGCTTCTCGAGACGCCAGCGTTTTGTAGCGCTGCGTCTCGCTGTTTTTGAACGCAAGAACGCGTCCTGCGCGAGTGGCTCCGACGCCTCTCTCTCATCAGCGATAGAGCTGGACGTTCTCATGCGGCTCCTCCATATCGCAGGGACTGCTGTGAACCCACTTCAGGTTTCCTTCGCTCCACTGGGCCTTTAGCGCACGAGTCCCCAGTCTAGAGTGATATTCTCTCCCATTCACTGCGTGCTGTCAGACAGCACCTCCCCACAGGTCTACCGACCTATCACACACCGCGCGACCGGCCCTTGTGTGTATTCAAATAAAACAGGAAACTGACAGCGAGTTGTGACAATTCAAAGCGCTACCGCGAAACTGGGGAGTTGAGCAGTTGCAACATTAGACTTATACTACTACAAACTCTGGCCTGCAGTTATGAACTAGTATAAGACGGGAGAATGTCAGTCTATACTGAAGAAAAAAATACATGGGCTTTCATAATGAAGCGTGAATAGTAATGTTGGCATCACTGCGTGTGAATAAAAATGCAATAGTTTATTGCAAGTTGTTTTTACATTCTTTAAAACTGACAGACCCGTCCATTTTTATTACTAGTTTTACTAGTACTTGTTTTCAGTTTCACTAGTACTTGTTTACTAGTCCTTATTCAAGTGATTTGTATGTGATGATTTAAAGTCACCATGGAATCAAAATTTGCAACTCTTTTTTTGTGTGTGTGGAATGTTGCAGTATTTATTATAAATGATTGATCCGTGCACATCATATTTTTTTTAAGTAATGTGTTCTTGTAATATTTAAAGACCCTCTGTGGTGAAAATCACGTTTTTAATGTTGTAAGTGGCTTTTGACCACACTTTACAGGAGAGACAAAACTAAATTTTGACCACACTTCAATCACACTATTATTAACCTTAAACCACAAACATTGCAACCACAGGCATACTTACATGAATGAGTATTTAAGTAATAAACTTATGGCATATTAACACAATGAACATGTTCTAAAACATTTTAAAATAAAAAAAAATATGGCAATAACGTCAGATACGCACCAAACATTTCCAAGTCTTCTATGGAAATATTGGGCGTATCTGCTGAACAATGCAGAACATAATTGGTCAAAAGGGGAATTGATTGAATAATTAACACTTGAATAACACTTGAATAATTAATTAATTTTCATTTAACTCATTCATGAATTTTTTTTCTCATTTCACTTTTCCATTCTGGGCATCTGCTGAACAGTACAGACTGTAATAAAAATCACTGAACTTGCTAAACACACTTCTGATTGGCAATTCATGAGTTGTTCAATTTATTTCATTACATTCATACATTTTTTTTCAAATACTCTATACAATTGACAGTTCTCTCGAGTTCGTTTTACTCATTTCACTTTTCTTTTTTGTTCAACCATTTCAATTACTCTGTGAATCTATTCATTGACCACATCCAAAGAATCAGAATTCTGTTCACTAGTTTGTTTAGTTCTACTCACTGTACTCACTGTTCTACTCACTGTCAGAGCATTGTACTGTAGAACTCTGCGTATCTTGTGAGGAAATGCATTCAAAAACAACTCTGACTCATCTTCAACTTCTTCAATATAGGATTCATCAGTTTATTTCATAATATTCATCAAAATCTTTTCTGCCTCATACAGTTCCATGTCTGCAGTTGTGTCAGCCATTTTGAATGCTGTTTTAGGGCACCAACTACACTTACGCCCTTCTGGCTCTGAACAAAAATGTGGGTCTTACATGTCCTACATGTATTTTTCAGAGCCAGAAGGGCTCCAAACATTATTCACACTTTTGTGTTAGGTCTTTATTGTTTTGTTGCTTTATTCAATACAGTTTGATCTTTTTGGCACCATTGGATAGAGCTCATCGAGACCTTTATTTTGATATTAAGAACTCATATTCGCCCAAAATGCCACTTACGCCCCTCTGGCTCCAAGGCCTCGATATGTGGTGTTTTAATATACTTTAAGACAAACCATATGCAAATTCATCAGTCAACTATCCAAAGAAGTTTCAAAAACGCGGTTTGAAATCAAGTATAGGTCTCTGCAGGAGAGTAATAGGAGTTACCAGACGAGGGGCGTTTTCGACAGCGTCACCTGATATTCCCACATCACAGTGAGGGTATAGGTTTAGGGGTCGGGTCGGGTCGGGTGAAGGGCATCATTTTCACTGGATTATTTATAAACACCCACCAGTATGGAAACAACCACAAATTTAGAAACACCCAATTTTGTTCCGCGAAATCGCCCTTGTTCTCTACGTCACAAATATGTTGTAACCAATCCCGTCAAGATGTGGCCAGGCTTTAACATATAATTTACTAAGTTGTGAAGCAGGGGAGTGTCAAGAGAAGTCAGGTTCTGGTACATTTTCTGTTGATATGAAACATTTGGTACGTTTGCCAATATGCCGGGTGAATTATGTATGTGATGTATATTACAATGTTATGATGAACTATATGCCTTTCTCCACTGACGTTCTAAGTTGTTCAAAGCGTTTCTAAAGATACTGGTTTTTAGAAGGCAGACTGAAATGGCGAACAGGAACATGGTTTGTTTAACATTAGCAAAACATTATTAGCTGTTTGATAACATAGTCAAGCAAAAGGCTAATCATATTAATTACCATTATGTGTCCGACGTTGTAGAGAGCAGTGTAGAAGAGCCTGTTGCAATAATTCACTCTTCCACTTCTTCTGAATCAGTTTCTGGTTCAAACATATATGGCTGAATAAACCAGTATTTCCACTTGTCATCGTGTCGTGTTTATTAGTTGACTGAGTGTTGACAGGTATTCTGGGCTCGTGTGATTGAGCGGAGGCGGGGGTAATTTGCAAATTCATGGGTCCGCATATGTTAAATGAAGCAAGGGTGTAGAGTTACATTGAAGGTATTTTAATGCATGAAGAAATTATTTTCACAGGAAAAAAACATTTAAGTATGTCATTGTAGTGATCAAAGATGAGTTTTGAGGGATAACATTATTGACTGCAGTGGAACTTTAATCAAAGTAACTTCCAAAGAAATCTCTTCTCTTCTCTGATGAGGTTTTTTAATGCGAGGAAGAATAACCGGTCTCTCATGAGATCAGAGCAGTAGTAAACCACAACGATCCAATCAATTCTCGAAAGACAAAAACAAGTCCCAACCTACAGTTTTTCTTGCTCACAATGTCACAATAGGGAAGAAAAGACCCGATCATTCCGATTTCTCTCTTCTCCCCAATCACTGTCTTTCCTCAACTGTCCTCTCTGATAAAGGCCAAAAATGTTGCTTGATAATATCAGTATAAAAATGGATTCTAGATAGTTTTAAAGAATAAAGGTTTAAGCCTGACACAGTGTGCTCAGTCGACTTTTAGGGAAACCATGATACCTTAAAACATGAAAATGTCCATAAATTTTGCTGAATAAAATAATGGTTAAATAGACTGTATAAGTTTAATTCCAGCACCAGGTGATATCATATTGTGAAACCACAGACAGTAGATTAGACACTTTTAACTCTTTCCCCACCGCAGCATTTTTGATAATTTTTACAAAACTTTAATGGCCCCCAGAATATTTTGTTGTAAGAATATCATGTTTTTGTCAAAGACCACGTCTGGGTCCGATTCAGAACGATGATCAAAACATAGATGGAGTAGATTGAGTCCATCAACACAGTGCTACACCTCATCCTGGGTCGACATTTCATTCAGTAGCATTTGGCAGTTTTGATTTATATGCTTTTTAATGTTTTATGATCGTGTTAGCTTACATGTGCGTAAGCAATGCTTGTTTCACTTGTTTCTGCTTCTTCGCTTGTTTTTGGGTCCGGAGATACTGTACTATTTCAGAAGATTTGTAATAGCATGCCCCCACCATATAACCGTGAAAACATGGATTGCTGTAAAATTCTGTCGAGTATGGTAAAAGAGTTAAACTGGATAGAACTTTTAGCTCGATTTCTTCATCAAGTTTTTAACGTAAGTTAAGTCCACTGCTTGCGCTAAAGGCATGATTGATACCACGTCAAATCATGAGGCTTGATGAGGTGAAGGATTCTACTATATTTCTAAATAATTCGATTTCCAGATGTTAAAACTGGATAGAAAACTACACACTTACACTTAAAGAGGGCCCAAGCATTGCCTAAAAAGCCAGGCAATGCCCACGGACCGTTGGCTAAACGTCTGATGCATATGGCACACTTATCTGGAAACACTTCAAGTCCAACTGGAATCAAAATTGACCCTATTTACTTTGTTAGCGCATATTACTAGTCTTGTGGTGAACAATTAATCCGTGCAAGTTAAAACACAGAAAAAAATTGTTTGCCGTCGTAATCTTTAATCAAAGTCTGAAAAGTTACTTCCGGTCTGGAATGGCGTTCCTTCTCTGATGACGTAGGTTTGAGGACTTGGGTTGGGAAACGCTTAACCACTCCCCTCAAATCGTTAGTCTGTAATGAGCGAGAGATGGAGAGGAGGAGCGCTAGAGTAAAACCCTGCCCTCTGTTCAATATTCCGTTTCACTGGGAAATACGTCACAGCACTGGAGAAAAGTCGTTTGCAACTTCCGGTTCACGGGGACTTTCAGGACTTTCAAAGTCGTCATCTGATTGGTTGAATTCTACTGGATGTCCAGGAGACGTGTGTGATGTGTTTATTTAACGGTCCGCCTGGAAACAAATGCCATGACGCCAAACTCCCTCGTGGAAGAAGAACGCTGTTGTGTTTACAATTGTGTCAATGAGCGCTTACCAGAATCAACTAAACACTGGATTTTCAAGAGTATGTGAAATTCGCCGCTCCATTGTTGCGGTAAATCGTTCTGGAATGAATAATTTATAGATGCACGCCGGTCTGTTATTGAAGTGATCACGACTTTACATTTTCACGCACCTAAACCTGTTGTTGAAGAAAACAAACTGTGATTGGTTGCGTTACATGTCAGTCAAACGTCCTCTTGGGCGGTCCTTGGCCAATGAAAGCTGCAATAGAGTCCAGACCTTCTGATTTCAGTCTGAATGTCCAACAACCCCTTATAGCATTGTTGCTTTATTTTTGTTGTTTAGAAAATGTTAAAATCTTGTTATAGAGTTAATTTTGCCTCAAACTATGTATGTTCAGCCCAGTCTTTCCGGAGTTGTGTTTTAGTTGTATTTGTTAGAGCATTGGCTTCATTGTGTGTATGGAGGACTGAGGCTACAAGTGGAAATTTGGCCCCGTACCCAGTTTCCTCCGGCCATGTTTGGCTGAGAAAAAGCACATGTCACAGCCCATTGTGACTGTAAACAGATGAATATCTTTTCCCAAAGTACTTCAACCCTTCGTCGCTTCTTTTTTGAATAGGTCAGTATAAATGTTGTAGCAGACTTCCAAAAATGGTTAAATTTTTCTTATCCACAAGAAGGGTTTACCAGGCCTTTTAAGTTTTGCAAGATCCTTGAGTTTGGTGTATTTAGCTGCGATTCATCATGTCTAATGAGGTGATAACATTTAGTGAAAGGTCGAATCTCACATGCTTAATGTCAGCATTTCCTAAAAGCATTGAGCCTACAGTAGAGACAATTGGTGCTAATGGTTTCTATGATCCACTTAGACTTACAATGCTTTTGATAAAATCAGCCCTGGTGGTTCACCTCAAAGTCTAAATAAATACGAAAATATAAAAGTAATAAGTGATTAAGATTTTCATGACAATGACCAAATTTTTTTCAGCATAAATAAAATTTTGGTCAGCAAATATGACCATGATGTCTACTAAATTTTTTACTTTATAGGGTTAGGGTTTGGTTTAGGGTTAGTTACTTGTAATTATGCATCATTTACAGTTATTACTATAGTAAGTACATGTAGTAATGTGTAAGTACGTCACCTTAAAATTAAGTGTTACCAAATGTTGAAATATTTACAAATTTTATCTGCATTACCGTAAAATGATAATGTCACAGTGCTAAACAAACCCTTCATGTTCCTAAAAATAAACCTCATGTCGTATATTCTCATGCAGAATATAAATTATTATTTAATACATTAATTTTTTTCTTAATAATCCAAACATTTCTTAATGTTTTGTTGCAAAATTCACACAAAAATAGTATATTAGTTGTTCCAATACATATCAGATCTCATAACCAGTTATCACATTTGCCAGAAATGTATCAGAAAATGTATGACCGCAAGGCACTTTAAGGATTCTAGCGTGTTTTCATAAACTATCTTATTCAATTTCTTGTGCTGTCATTGCAGAGCAACAGTTTGCAGAGAATCTTGATAAACAATTTAAAGTAAATACATTTATGGCAACTTACTTCAATAACAACAATTTAGCTTTTGCATACTTGCGTGAAGTATGTTTCTGGCTGAATACTCTTTTGTCAATGCCCTTTTGTTATGCAATATGTTTGTTTCAGCAATGAGTGATCGTTTTTTGAAAACTGATGGCTTCTTTTGGAGAGTTGAACATGTACGTATATCAGATAAAATCATACAGTCTGTGATGGAATAACCGAACGCATAGGTGCAACTATATCTGATGAACTCTTTATCAACACTACATCAGAGCTTAAAGCTTTCTTGTCTCTCTGCTAGTGTCCCCTACAGATACTGCAGTGTTTACCTGACATTTAAAAGTACGCTAATTCAATGAAATTAGTTCTATGCTATTTTAAGTCAACTGTAAGGAGCAGGCAACAGGAAATGATGCATTGCAAATTTGGGAAATCCTCTTGAGAGTTTAAATGAAGGAAGTTTCCATTGGCCTCCCCACCCTTTCAAATTCAGTGGAACTAAGAAAACAAAGATAGTGAACGACAGTCCGTAAAAGGTCTTTATAAGATCAAAGTAACATCATAAATTGCATCAGATGCAATTCTATTCTGAGCCCTGTCAAATTCACTACAGTCAGGGTCTGCTGTTTCCATCCACTCTTTCACGGCTGTGCAGTCAAATTCTCGTGACCTGGTTTCACTGCATGCTTGACAAGGCTGAGGAAGGGAGTGGTCTGTTTTTTCACTTTTTTTTAGTGGTCATTGCGTCAAAGAGACGCAAAAGCAAATTAAACTGCAAAATGTTAAGCAGACACCTATGTTTTAGACAACCTGCAGACAGACTGGCAGTGGTCTGCCTTCTAACACAGTTCTCAAATGAACTTTGAAAGTCCTGTACCTTACTATTCTGCGTTGAGTTAACTGGAATTTCACACTTGTGGTTATAATATAGCATACCACGGGGCACATATCTGTGACACTGATAAAACTGGTCTATTTTGTAGCAGCCAGTGTTCTTAGGAAGTAGATATTTTTGAATGTGTTGCGTATCATTCAGTCATCCGTGGCTGATGTTTTTTTAAACTATTTATTTTACTAAATCCATGAGCAGGGGTGTGAAGTAACGAATTACAAATACTCATGTTACTGTAATTAAGTGGTTTTTTTATTATTAGGAATTGTACTTTTTTAAGTAGAAAATGGTCCAAGCCCAAAATGGCTAAACACTAAACTTTTAATAGTCTTAACCACAAATTATTGGTCAGGAAATGAGCAAAGTTTAAGCAAATTAAGCACTTCTTAAAAAGCCATTGCTGTCTCAGGAAAACATCGAAGACAAAATGAAGTTTTTGGCTGAATATGGGAAGTTTGATTCAGAGTGGTTCAGAGTGATGAATCGCAATGAAACTCGAGTTTATGTCGGTTTACTAACTTGGAGACATTTTTCAACGACTCATGAACTGTTTGAAGCCATCAACATTGGGTGAAACAACACTGACTGTTCTTGTAAATAGCTGTCTGTAAGTTTACCCACATGGATTAAGCATTTAAAGAAAACAAAGGGGAAGGCACTATGTTAAGTTATTTTATCTACAGTATAGATAAATTGATAGTCACTTTATCTACAGTATTTGTGTAATTCTTGCTAATTTCCTGACTAGGGATTTTTTTTTATTAAAATGGTTAAGACCATTAAAAGACCACTAGATATTTTGCCATTTTTGGCCCATTTTGGCTTGACCCATTTCTTGTTTTAATTTTATTTTTATCCATCAACGTGATAATCGGTCTTGTGACATCAATCGAGATCAGCTTCTTCCTCTAATTTGAAGTATCATGTTTCAGATTTCTGCTTACTAAACTAAGTATATGGCTATCCTTTTGGTGCGAGGTTTCGGGTATTCCGTAAAAGTCCTGCAAGTGCCGTGTTCAAAATGCTGGATATTCCCACACCCATTTATTAACTTCAGCATATCCACCTTTTTCCTATGCCCCATGCTTTGCGTGAATTATGGGAGTAATTTCCGTTAAACTGTAAACGAAAGTCTCGCTCTATAATATGCTTAAAAAAATGTGTACATTGTACAGTGAAGTGACATTATTCTACTCACCCTTCAACCATCAACCATTAAAAGGAAATTGAATAGTGTAAAAGCATTAACAAATTACTACAACACACCATGAATAACCCCAAAAGCGTGATATTTCTGCAGCTTTATTAAGGATGTGTTAAATATCACTTTAGTAATATTTGTCTATATTATGTAACTTATGTTGCCTTAATCAAAAATGTTCATTGAGTGATAATATTTCATTTCATTTTGACAGATAACAAATACTGTAGTTACCTGCTTTAGAAATGTCCTGCTAATAGGGATTAGAGGTACAAATTGGAGAGAATTACATTTTAAAGCATCTGTGTGAAAACAAACTTGGAAAGAGACGTGAGGATTTGGAGAGGAAACGAGAGATTCTTAGTGCATTCCAGTGAATCATTCATGGGATGTATCGTACAGTAAACCACGAGAGCAGACCACAAATGCAACATATGTTGTTATTTTTCATTCTGTTACAGAGAAATACAAAGCAAAAGAGAAAATAATAATGAATGAACAGAATGCAGAAGTCTGAAAAGAGCTCTTACCACAGAAATGCTTGTTATATCACATTTAAATACCAAGCATTACATTCTTCTGACATTTAAAATAAAATACATTTGAACTACAGATCACTTTTCTGAAGGCCAAACAAAGGGGTTTTGCTTTCACATCAAATTCATAGTGTCTCCTTGACGTGAAGACAACACTACAGTTTACTGAAGGCTTTTATTCTTTGCATATGCCTTTGGCCGGACATTATGCTAATATATCACATAATATTTAATATCTGGACTTCAATCGAGGCGTTTTAGGCAGGTCAGGATCAGTGTTCTCTGTTAGGTAGAACAGTGGTTCTCAATTCCAGTCCTCGGGACCCACTGCTCTGCACATTTTGTATGTCTCCCTTAAAGTATCATATCAAATAGGTCAAAAAAGCAAGTTCAGCTAATTAGATTTCATATAAATTTAAACTATAATAAATAATTTTTCATTTACACAATTAACATGTAATTGAGTGTCCAAAAACCTGACATTCCCAGTTTTTAACCGTATGTTAAAGTGTACTTCTTTTTCACAAGGGTGTGCTTGAAATGCCTGAAGTGCTTACAAATATCACACGTCTGAAATATGTCATTGAACCTAGTTCTCAATATCAAACTTCATATCTGAAATATCTAAGCTCCTTCCTGAAACCATTTCATGTTTTAGAGCTATATGGCTGCTGGCTTTATCAAGTCGATCCTAATTCCTTTGCCTACTCTCAAATACAAGGCATTTCTGCTATGCATGACCTGCCGCGGCACAGATCTTCAGATTCAAGTATACGCACATTGAATGCACTGCTTCATTCCTTAGAGACTGCCTCAAACCACTGTATAGTCTTGCATAGTTCGTTTTTTTTTTTTTTCTTCACTGGCAAAGTAATTTAACTTAGTAATTTTATTACGTGCACAAATGTACACAGCAAAATCCCCAGAGTTAAATTAACTCTGCTCAGAGAACATTTGGTCCCTCTCTACAGAGAGTTAAAATAACTCTCAATCAGAGTTAAAGTTAATGAGATACTTAAGTGATTAAGTGATGATTGGGCATTAATGATAAACACCTGCTGTCAACAAGCAGAATCACTGAATAAAAGAGAAACAATAAGAACAGAGAAAAAGAGAAACACAAGAACTAAAACTGACTTCCAGCCACAGCCTTAGATGAAATCAACTGAAGACAAAGGAAGACATTAAATCTCTCAAGATCTCAGCAGAGGAGGATTAAACAACTCCACAAACAGCATTACCAGCTTCACTTATTAGTAACCAGACTGACTTTATTTCTGTCAGACGTCTACAGAAGTTTTTATTGAGAATTAACAGAGGTTTAGATGTTGATGATTTATTGAAAATGTTTGGTCACCATTGTGGTGACCAGTGTTTCCTTTAGTTGGGCAGTTTGACACTTAGTTTTTTTTTTTGTTGAGTTTGTAACAGTTTTTACCATAACACGTAATTTGTTGCCAAGAAAATGAAGAAGCAAAAATGATCAGGTGATATAGTTTTCAACAACAAAACATTATATCATCACTGTCCAAAAGTGGTTATTTGATGTTATTAGATTATATTCACCAACAATACTCTCTTGCCACAGATTGGACATTCAATTTTTCATTTTTAAAATACATAATGGGGAATTTTTTTTTTTTTTTTTTTTAGACACAGACGTCAAGAATCAGCATATGAATCTCAACAATGGTGACACGTTTCATGCCGCAATGCATCCTGGGAGCAATGAGTTTTATACTATTGTGGCTCCCAGCATGCATTGTGGCATGAAGCATGTCACCATTGTTGAGATTCATATGCTGATTCTTAATGTCAGTGTCTTTTATAACAAAAAAAAAATCCCCATAATGTATTTTAAAAACCAAAATTCAGAAAGTCCGATCTGTGGCAAGAGAGAATTGTTAGTGAATATAATCTATTAACATCAAATAACCACTTTTGGACAGTGATGAGATAAGTGCCTTATTCTACTTTTTGTTGTTGAAAACTGTATCACCTGCTCATCTTTGTTTCTGGCTTTCCTTGTAACAAATTACATGTTTTGGTAAAAAAATATTACAAAAACCACAAACTCGCAAAAAAAGCCAAGAGTCAAACCGCCCAACTAAAGGAAACACTGATCACCATAATGGTGACCAAACATTTTCAATAAATCGTCAACCTCTAAACCTCTGTTAATTCTCAATAAGACCCTCTGTAGACGTATGACACCAATTAAGTCAATCTGGTTAGTAATAAGTGAAGCTGGTAATGCTGTTTGTGAAATTGTTTCATCCTGCTCTGCTGAGAACTTGAGAGATTTTATGTATTTTGTCTTCATTTGATTTCATCTAAGGCTGTGGCTGGAAGTCAGTTTTAGTTCTTGTGTTTCTCTTTTTTCTGTTCTTGTTGTTTCTCTTTCCTTCAGTGATTCTGCTTGTTGACAGCAGGTGTTCATCACTAATGCCCAATCATCACTTAATTAATCACTTAAGTATCTCATTAACTTTAACTCTGATTCAGAGTTATTTTAACTCTCTGTAGAGAGGGACCAAATGTTCTCTGAGCAGAGTTAATTTAGGTTATAATCCCAATTGATTATTGGTCATTTGTATAATAGTTTAGCTACGCATTTGATTATTCTATTTAACTCTTTAACTCTATTGAAATCACAATCGTTCATCCGGATTCCTATAATACTTTGAGTCTCGCACCGGCCAGGTATACGACCTCATAATCACAAACTCGTCAGTATTGGTCATTAACAAAGGCGATTTACTACTACTTTTTAGATAACCGCACCATGCTTGTTAATTACCAAACGTATATTATGTAGTCCCCATAGGTCTGTCTGTACACACTAAATTAAGGCAAGACTATATTTAACCATTACCATAGAACCAAGCTGACCAACTTAACTTTCTCTAATGGTAACGTATAATCATGCCGTGGTTTCCCACGTACACTTAGTTAGAATAATACTATACAATAATCAGAGGTTGAGGCTCCTCCCTATTTAGATTGGTCTAACAACACTCTAAATGGAAAAACCCATTATTAGCCTCTACATTCTAAATATACATGACTAATGCCAATGTGTTAGTCGGAGCTCTAAAACATCAGCTGAACTGTATTTTAGTCCATTACTAACCTGAGTGTAGACTTGTGGTGTTATGGACTTAACGTAATCTACTTGAGTCAATAATTTCAGAGTAAGTCAGAATAAATCCAAATGTAAAAATATTTTATTAGTCAGGTAAATGTATCATGTCAATTACATAATCAATTAAAAGATAATGCTCTGGAATAATGAGTAAAAGATGCATACCTGACAAAAATAGTGTACATAATACTAGGGCTGGACCCGAATATTCGAATAATCGAATATTCGTTCGGTGGGTTGGTATTCGATTTGAAAATTTGACATTCGAATATTCGGGTTTTTTTTTTTTTTTTTTGCACCGCGAAACGGTTCTCATTCGCGCATGAATAAGGCCGGCGACACACTGGCTGTGTGGCGTGAGCGTCTCAGCTGCGTGGCGTGTCCGTTTTTATTTCGGCTCCCATGTTAACAGGTTGGAGTTTGCAGTGCACACTGCCTGCATGAGACACGCGTCTCAGGCGCGGATCGAGCCACGCGAAAAACGCGTGCATGCTAGAAATAGAACCGACGCCTAAGTGTTCCTGCAATGGGAGTGTTCTCTGGCTAGAGCGCAGAACAGCGGAGTTTGTATGGACCGAAGTGCATGCCTGAGCTTGTGTTTTGGGTTAAGCTGCTGACATTGTGGAAAATAGAATAATAGAAACCAAATGTATTAGCCTTTTTACCCGTTATTATCAATCTAAATTAATCTCGTTTTTAATTTAACTTAATTTCGTTTTTCTTTATTTAAATTTCGTTTTGTCTTTATTTAAAATTCCTTTTTCTTTATTTAAATTTCGTTTTTCTTTATTTAAATTTTGTTTTTCTTTATTTAAATCTACCCTTTACTGTGTCAGTAGCCTAATTTGTTATTCAGAAAAATATTAGACTACCTTAAAAGTATGGCTTAATTTAACAGACCTGTGTGTGCGCGCGTTTTATATCACTAGTGCAGACAGTGTTCGTTCTCGGAGCATAAGCCCTGCTCGCGTGAGGTGCGCCACTTCCCGTTCACGTTGTTCTGTAGTTTACTAAAAGTTTATTAATTCTGTATGTGTCACGTCTCGCGTGTCCATCTATATTGCACCAAATGCGACACTGCACTCCCTTGTGAAGTCGATTGGATGAACGGTTCTCGAAATAATCAAAATGCAAACGGACATACAGACACATAGAGATTCCTGCCTTTATTAGAGAGAAGAATATGTTCAGCCCCCTCTCTCCGAAGCTTCGAATATTCGATGTTCATTACTACCGAAGCTTCGAAGCTCAAAAAATGGTATTCGGACCAGCCCTACATAATACAGAGTGTCTGAAAGACTATTTCAGCATTTCAAAGACAAAACATCCCCCCAATGTGGTGCATGAACTTACCACAGGAATGTGCATTGACTAGGGTTATAGACCTTGAGGGGTTTGCACCTTGTCAGGGAACAGGAGTTAGTTTGGATGAAGGACTCTGGGAAAGGGGCACACCCACCACAGTAAGCAAAGTATCTCTAAACTCTTGAAATCTTTATTACCTTTTGGTTTACTTCTGTGGAGACGAGACCATTGTACCAGTCACAATGAGACATTTTAAATGATACCAAACGTGACTGTTAATTCACTTGCATTGACATAGAACATTATAATAATTTATATAATCTTTCTAAGTGAAGTGAGTGAAGAGAAGAATGTGTAAAGGGAAGGAAGTGGGGGAGAAGTAACAAGTGTGAAGGGAGGATAGAAGGGAAAGAAGATTTCTCACAACTTCATTCTAAGGGGTGTGGAGACAAATGACTGTATGTGTTTGTGTTGTCCATATCTCAGGAGATTAAAGTATCTGAGGTTCTGTTTGTCTTACAAGGCCATTCATAGGTTTATTTTTCTGAAAGGTTTAACACTGTTTAACACTTATCTAAACATTTGCCCTGTTTGTTTGTGCATCTCAACCAGGTCCATATGTGTTTATAATTCAAGCTAATCTCTTCCACTTTATAATTACATGCTAAGTTATTGTCTTAAAATTGAGCCTGCGACATTGTTTATGATATTGAAACAGTACCTTTACTTTTCATATATTTATGTCTAAAGTATCAGACTTAACCGTATTTGAAACCTGCTTCTCAAAGCCTTCAGGTTTAACATTTTTTAAACAACATTTTCCGCCAGTACACACGCACACACTCACTTTTAAATGTTTTTTGCTTTCAGTTCTTAAATTATTCATGCTGTTTTTTATAATTATTCATGTTTGTTTTTCTTTGTTCAAAATCTTTGTGTTTCCTTTCTAACACACAATAGCTTCATTCTTCGAGTTTTAGATCTGTTTTGTCAACAGCATATGCTGCATATACGATCATCTTTGTAATATTATATTTGTTATTATATGCATTTATTCTTGTCCAGTTTGGGAAAGAGGTTAGAGTAACTCGATAAGTAATGGGAGGGATGTACTGTACTTTCACCCCATGCATAGGCGACAACATTCAGACTCCTCATGATATATATCGCTTCACAGCTGCTTTATTGTTTTATTATCATTTAAAATTCAGCAGTGAAATACAAAGTAAATGTGCAAAGTGCATAACACACCTCAAGTCTATCTGTCTGTCTGTCTAGTGAACTAACTAAAATAGCACTTGTTATCACTGGACTGGTTTAATAAAGACCTTCAGTGGCACATTTACCTGTAATGACACAATCAAAGCACTCAAACTTAATATTTCTGAATTGAAATGAGATCCATTTCCCAGTAAATGTAATCCACAATGCAGTTCAAAGCTTAAAGCAGTGGTTATAACCTGACCATGTTATTAGTCTTATTAAAGTGCCCTAACAGGGAAATCTGGTTCTTTTTCTCAGGTGGGTGAAATTGAGGGAGACTGGCTGCGAGAGTTCTTCACGGTGAGTTTGATGTCTTTCACGTTTCTCTCATTCAAACACTCACATCTGATGTTGCTCTATGTAGCATAGTAGAAAAACTAAAAGCTTCTTCTTTTTTTTTTACATGCTCTTTACTGTTCTAATATTCACACGTACATTTCTTTGTCTAAGCTCTCCATCTGTTCAAACCTGCTGTAAACACACACCTTTGCAGAGTGAACTTTACTCAGCCACTGTAAACCTAAAGGTTTTTTTCTCATTTATACAACCTGTCTTTGGAACACCATTAAATCATGTTATATTATCTGCTGCTGTCTCGTTGTGAGCAAAACGAAGTTGAATCACAGATTTAATGATTTTCCTGCTGGGAAATATCTACATCTAATGCATACAAAATCTGTTACCTTGTATTTGAATAGTCTGTGGTTGTCTTTTTGCCTAGTAACATTATTTGTGCAACTTTATCAAAGATAGCAATAAAGTTTTTTTGGAAGTTTCTTTTAAAAAAAAAAAAAAAAAATATATATATATATATATATATATGTATTTTTCTATAAAAATTTAATAAAAAAGATCACAAACTATTAAGATCAGACTGACATGAACACAACAATTGACTTCCCCCAAATCTTACTCTACTAATGGTTAGTTTTTCTGGGGTTAGGAATTATATTATCCCTTCTACATCTATGTGACTGGAGAAGTTACAGTACAGTACTAGCTACAGTATGTTTGTTTATTTAAGAAAAAAAAACATGTTATTATATTATTCTCATGATTTGATCCCTTTAATGAATTCTGTGATTCAGCAGCTGATAAACACAATAGTGAATTAATTGTATGTCTAATGTAAATCTTATCATTTTAGACTGTCCACATGTACAAGCCACGCTTCATCGCCCTGCACTTTCAGGAAGTTGGTGGAAAGGACTATATGATAAACATGGGCCACGCAGAGAACTTTTTCTGGTGAGGATATGGCAGATTGTGTGCTACTGTATAAATAAGTCACCTTATTACAAAGTACTGTGGCAGTATCGTCAGAATCAGATTGTACCAGACCACTGATTACCATGGGATTTACATGGTATTCTGATGTATTGTTGCATGTCCAGAAATATCCAAATAATGTGATAGTAGCATTATTTTTAGTCCTTTTTGAATGATGTGATAGCAGTGTATTAAACAGATTACAAAGGATTTATTGTTTCTATTTTGATATATAGAATTATATCATTTTCATCCTTTCCTTTCTTCTGATTATAGGACCATAGAGTCCAGCTCTGAGATGGCAGACTTTGACAGAGTCTGTGTCTATGTAGACAGTCATTTCAAGGCTGTGGACAGTTTCACGGTGAGTGTTAAAGATGTTGCAATATCTGATATTTTCACTTGTTTCCCTAGTGATTTAGCTCAAGGGAAACACATTTAACTGTCATGCACTTACTTAATGTGTTGTCTTTTGCAACATCAGTGCTGTGGTTGGTTTGTATGTCCACTAGATAGAGCCCTACAACCATTTTTAGATTGTTCTTCCAATACTCACCTTACTGTGATTCTAGTGCTATTCTTACCTACACTCACAGCAGTGCTTCAGAGTCAAAGTGATAGTCCACCTAAAATATAAATTCTGTCATCATTTATTAATGCCATTATAAAACATTATATATATATATACAAGTAAATAGTGGATGTGTATCCTGGCCGCTATTCACTTTAATGAAAGTGAATGAGGACAGCGGGCTTTCAAGGTGCAAAATTAAATTAAAAAAAAGTTTAAAAAAAATAAATAAAAAACTTTAATAGTAATCTATCCACCTTATGTTTAATGTAACAGCAGCTTTGGCCTTTGTAAGTTGATTGTGCGAAGCTTGCATTGTCATTCGCTTCCATTATGCTGCTGGATATTGCAAGATCGTATTTGTTATCATATAATTTTAATGTATTATCGCAAACATAAAAACGCATAGTGCAGATAGTTCTACTATTTACTGCACTTTGTTTTTCTTCTAGATATTTATCTGTAGTGGCTAATGAATTGGGAGTCTTGCACATTCACAGAAAATAGCTTGCTTACGTGTTGCAAAATAATTAATAAATAGTATTCTGAAGCCATCCAATAGTTTTTCGTGAAGAACAGACTGATATTTTATTTTGTTTTTAACTGATAATTGTTCCCCACAGTAAGTTGTTAGCGACTGCGACCAGATCATTGAGTCAGTGAGTTGAACTCAAAAACAAGATCAGTCCGATTTCCGAAAAAAATCTGATTCATAATTTCAACACCTTTGAATTTATTTTAACTGTTCAAAGTGCTACAACAGAAATTTTAAGTTATTCAAAATGGAACATACAGTGGGAGACCATATTAAAATATAAAATTACAAAGACCTCTTAAGTAAATTATTGGCCAGCTACTATCTAAAAACAGTGATGGACCAAAGATAGAGCCCAGGGGCACCCCTTTCATTACTCAAAGTAACTTAGTAAAATCTGTGAATAGAGATAAGTTGCTGGTGTTTGGCAGGGTATTAACCCTCAGCCCACCCAGGTGAGAGGTGCTGTCTGTGTGTTTGTACACAATGTGTATGGTCTGTACCTTGATGGACTGGGTTAATGTGCGGGAGTGGCCAGGCAGCAGACCGAGTCAATACGTTTAACTCCAGATTAAAACTATTGATTAGGCCCCTCTCATCTGAACATGATAAATAAACTGAATGTCTACGTGTGTGAGTGAGTCAGTGAGTAAGTGAGTGAGTGAGTATTTGTTTTGTTGATGCAGGAGGGTTAGTGAGTTTTTCTGTGCGTGGGCCCTTTGCCACACCTGCCTTAGTTTTTGTTCCCAAATTATAAATTTATGTCAAATATAGAAATGTCATAGATGCACACAAATCATCTCTGTCAAAAAATTGGCTCATCACATCATGAGCCTGTTTCAACGGGACCCACAGCCCCACACACACATTCAGCACACTTGCAGCTTTACACCTATCTTCATCAATCAGGCCAGTGCAGGGTTTAATAAAAATGTATTGACTTAAAAGTGATTTTTTTATCTAAACACCATTTGTACGATGTGTGCCAGACACTCTCTGCATTTACACACACACTCTCTTCCCAGTCAAGCGATGATTCACAACCCTCAGAAAACTAATTACAAATCAATACAGATGATGTGAGACAAATGAGAATGAAGGTGGGTGTTAACACAGCCGATGGCTGTGTGTGTGAGTTCATGCACTGCAATGAGGACCTTCATTATAAAAAGCTGGAAAATTTTAGCAAGATTTGATTATTTTTTGCCAACACACAATTATTTGTTTATCAAACAGACCCAAATTTTCCCCATGGCCCAGTGGCATTTCAAATACAGTCGATCCTTGTCAACAGTATTTAATGACACTTTACAGCAATACAATATATTGGCTTTTAGTTCTTTAGCCTTAAAGTGTTAAAGAATTGAAATCTGGAAGCATGTAATTTGAAGTCTGTTGTCTTTGCTCATGGCTAACAAAACAAATACACTACTGGTCAAATGTTCTGTGGTTTGTAAGATTTTTAATGTTTTCAAAAGAAGTCTCTCTTATAATATAGAATTCTCAACAGACAAACCCAAAAAAGGTTAATCCAGTCTGTGTCATTTCCCAGTCCAATTTCCCATCTCTCTCCCCAATCATTTCTGGTCCCTGCCGGAGCTGTTGTGCTTGAGTTGCACATGTGCCTGTTGTAATGTCCAGTCTCTCAAGACTGGTCATCTAGAAAGCACTATCATATTAAAAAAGTATAATTTCTCTCACAAGATTTCTTTCTTTCTCCTGGGATGGATATTCTGAAGAAAACCTGACTCTGTGTGTGTGTGTTTACGGTGTGGTGTGCTTCATGTCAAAACATCCCTCAAAGGCAGGTCATTTTTCTCTGCCATCCATGCGGCTCGTGTTGGGCCAACAGGAGGGCCCTGTGTTTAATCCCTGTGTGATTGTTTTAATTTTCTGTCCGTATTGATCTCTGCGGAGCTGGATTGATGTGCGCTCACCAGAGCAAGCAGCTAGTACATTAAATTCATTCAGCGTGCTGTCAGAAAACGCAGGGAGTGTGCGTGTGTGAGGTCTGTGAGTAGAGTATTGCATGGGCATATCTAGGTGTTTTTCGGGGTACCAAAACTATGGGCAAGTTTATGATTGGATAAGGAAATCGACTGTAACAGAGTCTTGAAACTCAGGGTTTAATGATTATGATGCGAGTACATCATCAACATCATCTAAAATCAAAGCAGCTCTTCAGACATTGGAGATCTCCACTAACCCCTTATTGTGCATGACTTTAAGCTGTCAGGTCATTAGCCCTGTATCCACTCGGGATATAATTAGGGCTTCGATTAGAAGATCACACGAAATAATGTATGATTGTTTGCTTGACTGATTTATTTATTTATTTGATTTTAGGCTCTGGGAAGCATGTATTTCATCCACAAGTCACTGAAAAATATCCAACAATATGACTTCAATGGTAAGAGTATTATTTCGATAAATGTACTATAAAGTATTTATACTACTATAAAATATTATGGTTGAATTTCACAAAACCTTTCAAGGTCAAGTCCTGGTCATATTACAAAATCCCGATCATCACGTTGGGGGTTATTTTGCAATAAGGACTTGCTGATTGTGCATCTTCCTGCTTATTACATGGCTTTTTGGCAAATAAATCAATAAATAAACAAAATATTTTAGCAGTTATGGAGTGGTCAGTTGGTCATACATTGTTACCTGTGGATGAGCTGCGATTTATTCAGAAATATTCGACAATTCAGCATTCAGGAGAGCTGTATAATAGGAAATTATATTTTTCTTTTTTAGGACCATTAAGATTTTTGCATTGTGACATTATTTTCATGACAATTAAGTACATCCCAAAAATGTTAATTGTTGTAATATAATATAAAGAACAAATATGGTATAACATAAAGAAAAAATATGTTTGTACTGGTATCTATATCTAAATTGTATCTATATGGTATGTATACATAATTTGAACTGGCTTTAATTTATGCTTATAAAAAAAACATTGTATTAACTGATTGAACTACAGTCATGAAAAACAAATGAGAATCAATCTCCATTGGAAAAAAACTTGAATGAATAAAGTGAAGTAAAATCAAAATACATTAAAAACATATTCAGGTGAATACATAGAATTCAGTTGAGGAACAGTGTTGCTTCTCAAAATGTTTTTTTCTATATTAAAGATTATAGATTATATTAAAATATTTCGTGGAAATTGTGTAATGAAGTGGGTTAAATGGTACAAGGATTTTCCCAATTCGTACAACAACAAAAAAAGTAAATTTGTGAAATTCACACAATCTTACTGGCCGAAACACAAGACATTTACTGCTATTAGCAGAGAGATGAATTTCCAACCAACACAACAGAAATAAATGTTCTCCTTTGACTCGTTTGGTTAGTGTCTCTGATAGAACAGGGTTTAACCTCATAAGCTTTTTTTCTCAAGCCTTCATCTGTTCTAGTCACAGCATCTCATGAATAAGCTCTCAAGAAGAGGACTAATAGAAGAGCCATTTAGATCAGTGGACCAATGAATTTGGTGCCCTATCAAATCAGTGTCTCATAGATCCTGCTCTCACAGGCTACAGCTTCACGACAACTCCAACATTAGTATATTGATTTTGCATTTGCATGTTTTTCTTACAATATGTCTTGTTTGTTTATTCCTCCTCCTTGTAGTGAAGGAGTTTAAAGCTGTCTCAGGTCATAACAAGTACGTGGGCTCCCTGGAAGGAGTGACTACCATGGAAAAAGAGAAATTCCCCAAGAACTTTTGGCCTGATGTAAGTGTGTGAAGTGTTTTTTTTACAATTGTTGGGAATTTCTCTTTGCTGTGTCACTTCTGTTTTGACTACATTTTTAGGGATGCACCAGGTTAATTTACTCACACTTAGACTGGTTAAATGCTCTTATATAGAGCATTTGTTACATAAACCTTGAAACACAAAGAAACTGGAATCAGAACAAACTATCAACGATTATTTCAAGAATTTATTAACATTTCATTAATTCATTAAACATATTCATGTCTGTAATATTGTGGAATATTTTTACTTATCTTCCCATCATGCTGTACAAATGGTCCAAATTATGTTATTTTTTTAGTTGATAATGAGGGGAAAATCATGCAGTAACAAGGTTGTATGCAAAATTCAAATGTTTGGTCATTTAAATTAAAGTTAAATAATAAACATGCAGTTATTACTAAAATATACTTTAATTTTTTCATTGACTTGATCATTGATTACTCGAACTCTGTCTATAAAATTATATGGATGCCTCCTTAATTTTATTATGCATATGTGTGTGTGCATTTCATTACAGTTCAAGTGGTCCAGAAAAGGCTACATGAGGACACGATGGATCATTCACAACCAGTATGTTTTCACTCACACTCTTCTTCACCTTTTGAGATGTCCCCCTTAATTTTCATTACAGTCTATTGTGTAAGTGTTTTTTGGGCTTCAGCTCAAAGAAAACACTTTGTGTTAGCTGTGTGTTAGTGGAATAGTGTGTCATCAGAAGCGCATTAATAGCAGACACATGGCAGCAGTATAATAGAGCAGTACAGGAACCTGAAGACTGAGTGATAAATGAACTCCATCCTATCAGCTAATGTCCCACATCAGTCACAGAGACCCCCATATATAATATATCTTGTGTTTATCTGTGTGTGTGTGCAGGGGTTTAGACCTGGTGAACGTTCACCTGTTTCACGACGCCTCCAACCTCATAGCCTGCAACGCTAGCCCATCAGTGTATTCCGCAAACCGCAAGAAAGCTCTCCGATATGTCATCAACAGGTTTGTGCTTCTGAATTATTTGTGGAAATACATTCAAGTAATACAAATGACAATGGATGCAAAGACAACATGAAATTAGAATTAAATAACATGCATTAGTGCACGTTATCCCTACATTCATTGAAGGGTTAGTTCACCCACAAATTTATCCCATATATTTATATAAAATATCCCATAATTTACTCACCGTCAAGCCATCCTAGGGGCATATGAGTTTCTTCTTTCAGCCAAACACAATTGGAGTTATATTAAAAAAATATCCTGGCTCTTCCCAGCTTTGTAAAAAGAGAGTGAATGGTACCCTAGATTTTGAATCCCAAAAAAGCATATTCATTCATCATAAAAGTAATCCATACGGCTCTAGGGGGTTTAAGGGGGTTAAAGGGATGGTTCGGAGTAATTTCAACCTAGGGTGACCTCGAGCCAAACACCCACCCAGAAGCCTTTTTTCCCTTGGTCGAACATTATTAAAGTTAGAGCTTATTTAGAGAAATCAGCCGAATGGCTTAGTGCAGGCGCTAATGGATCCAAGGATGTGTCTCGTAAATTACCCCACTAATAAAGCCCAGGATGGTACCAAACTTCTACAGTAGTACAAATAGGTTCTGTACTCATAAAACGAGGCATTGGAAAGTTTGTAAGTACATCAGGAGTTTATTTAAATAACACTTGCCTGACGGCTCATGCTACTGCTAACCCAGACGTCGAGGTCACTTCGGTGATTTGGGAAAAGCCCGTAAAAGTCCTTTGCAAAACTCACAAGTGTAAGGGGAAAGTGGAAAACTTTGAAAGTGGAAGGTGTTTGGCTCGAGGTCATAGTGCAAAGGACCCTAGGTTGAAATTACTCTGAACCATCACTTTAATAAAGACCTTCTGAATCGAAGCGATGCGTAATTGTAAGAAAAATATCCATATTTATAACTTCATATACTATAATCACTGGCTTCCGATAACGGCCATACGCGAGTCTAGTTCCGGCGGAAGAGTGACCTCTGACCTGACGTATAATAATATTTACCTATAATATAGTTCACTCATCATGATCAAATCAAAGCCTGAATAGAATCGAGTCCAGGTCAACATTATTTCCAGTTGAATTTTCTCCTACACACAGAAATGCATCAGTTAAATGCTGCGTTATGTTGCCTTTGAGCAGAAAAGACATTGAGTTGTAATGTGGTTTGTGGTCCATATCAAATTCTTTCTCTTGTCTTGCAGGATGGAAGATAACAGCTACAGTTCTCTTCCCTTCTTTCTGTTTGGGGATTTCAATTTCCGCCTTGACACACTCAGTCTAGTTCAGGTAAATCTGACTGATATATTCTACACACACACCAAAGAGACCATACACACATTCATTATATAACGATTAATATGTGTATTTGTTTGTGTTCAGAACCTCTCCATGTCGGCTGATATCCAGACGGTAAAAAAAGACAGTAGCAACGAGGTAGAAAAAATCATTTGTGAAGGGAAAGACAATGACCACCAGGTGATTATTTATTTTTAAAACTGTTTTGATGAAAAGAGATATTGAATTAGGTATATTATATGCTGATTTCTTAATCAAATTAACCACAAACATTTGCATATATCAATTATTTCTGAGAAAAGCCTACAAATTAAGATCCAATCATTCAGTAGACATTGCAAAAGTTAACCTGAGGTAAATTTACGGACTATTTACACATTCCATTAATTGTTGGTTTTTGTACATAAACAAAAACTTAGGAGTCAGTAAGATGTTTTTTTAATTCCAAGGACGCATTAAATCGAGCGAAATTGACAGAAATCCTCTGTAAAAATTTAAATGTCTTTTCGGTTTCAAATAAATGCTGACACAGATCAATTAAATAAGACACTTAAATTATTAAATTAAGCAAATTAATAATGGTCACATGTATGTGTATGTATGTATATATATATATATATATATATATATATATATATATATATCTAAAATCTGAATTCACCAATATGCAGAATTACAGAGCCACCACCAAATCTGCTGAGACACTTGCTTTCCTGAGGTTTTGTAAACATAGATGTTAAAGGCTCTGACTTAGCATCCAGGAGATGATTAATTTTTTCTTTTTGTGTGCGCTCAGACATATCCAGTACACTGTCCAGCCAGATTTATGGTTCTTGGACGGTTGATATTGACTTCTTGCCAGTCCTGAAAATGCGAGCTTGCATTTAGATCACTCCTGCAGACCTGTGCTTCATTTATTTATTTTTTATTTTTTTGTGCCAGCAAAGTTGGAGTTACTCTCCGTTCTTTGCTAGTTTTTTATGCCCTGCATTAACCTCTGTCCTTCTCTTTTCACCTTTGTCTTTACTCTTTGTCTTTCCTTGTGTTTATTTTTTCTTCACTCATTTTTTGTTCCTTTGCTTTCTTTTCAATACTTCATTCTTTTTTTTCTGTCCTTCTTTTTATCACTCCATCACTAGGTTCTCCTTCATATAGAGACCAAGTTATTTGCTTACTTGAACCAGGCCGTGTTCAGAGAAAACAACGGAAAAGAGGTTTGAACTTTGAAATTAGACATTGATTATAATTGAATCAAAAGAGTGCATCACTAGAAATGAGTTCTGTCTTTCAGCTGCTGAAGTATGATAAGGAGATCTCCGAGTTTCACGACGTCATCACAGAGGAGGATATCCGCTTTCCTCCCAGGTGAGCAACTTTAAAAAGTCTCGTTAAACACCCGAGAATGTAAAGTGCACAATATTAAATAGTGCACAATATTCCAACTGTAAAAATCAAAGTAATATCAGACTCTGGCCTTGCAGAAAAGAAACGTCTTTCAGAAGCAGAACAAAGTATATAATTTAAAATAATAATAATAATAATATTAGTTGTACTTTTCATGGACCAATCAAATCTGTATGGACACTGTAAAATCAGGTCCTACATCACATCATTTCCTGATTAATATTTTATCATTATTAATTTACAGAAATACATTACTTTTGAATACTATCTTTTATAAGTTTTTTTTCAACAAGGACACATTAAATTGATCAAAAGTGGCATTTATAATGTTAGAAAATATACAAATTTCTTATTCATCAATAACTTTCTTATTCATCAAATAATCCTGAAAAAAATAATGGTTTCCACAGAAATATTAAGCCTCACAACTGTTTTCAACATTGATAAAAATAAGTAATGTTTCCTGTGAACCAAATCACCATATTATAATAATTTCTGAAGGATCATGAGACACTGAAGACTGGTATTTTGGAAAGTTAGTTTAAAAAATATTGCGTTACAATATTGCGTTATTCCCTAAAAAAGTAACTAATTGCGTTACTTAGTTGCTTTTTATGGAAAATAATGCAGTACATTACTTTTTCTCGCCTGGGCTGGACTAAACAACAAACTGAACAAAAGTTCTATTTTTGGCAAATGCAAAGGCCCTTTCACACCAAATGTGAGATGACCCACGAGAAGAAAGTTCAACACTCTCACTTCAGCAAAAAGAAAAAAAAGAAAGAAACACAAATGTGTTGTTTAACTAAAGTCATGTTTGCTTATTTGTATGGTTGAATTCCATCGAAAGTCAACAGCAAAGACACTGGTTAATAAAGTGAGATTAAATACATAGGGCCCTATTTTAACGATCTGAAACGCAAGTGTCAAAGCGCAAAGCGCAAGTAACTTTGTGGGCGGGTCTTGGCGCTGTTGCTATTTTCCCAGCGGGATAAATGACTCTTGCGCCCGGCGCAAATCTAAAATGGGTTGGTCTGAAGTAGCTTCATTATTCATAGCTGTGGTTTGGGCGTAACGTGAAATAAACCAATCAGAGCGTCATCTCACATTCCCTTTAAGAGCAGACGCGCTTTGTTCTAAAGCGGATTCCTATTATAACGGCGGATTTGCCAGGCGCGCGCCAGGAGCGGTTCACATCCAAGGAGAGCAACGCTCTCGTCAGGGACGTTGGGGATGGAGAAACACACCCAAATTAACTTCGGTTAAAAAGGCGTATGATAATTTGGGTAAATGTGTAAGCTAGATGTATGCTTTTATAATAAATTGTCTATCTATCTATCTATCTATCTATCATAATAATGTATGATTTGCAAAAATGAAAACTGCTGCTTCTGTGAAGATGAGAGAATCAAAGTGTATTCGCGTTGTGCACACGCTACATTGATTATGGCCCAGCATGCGCCCTTAAAATAGTATATGAATAACATGCGCAACGCGCCACTGACTTTAAACTATTTTTTCCTGGTTAGTGGCGCAATTGTTTTCTAAACCTGCAAAATAGCATGAAGGAACGTTTGCGCCGGAACACGCCTCCTTTTTTGCGCTGAACCGCCCAGGGAGCGCAAGTTCATTCCCTAGTTTAGCGACGTGCTTCTGTGGAGGGAAAAGCGCGCTTTGCGCGGGTGCAAAATAGGAATGATACATGCGTCAGTGTACAAAGTCAATTGCGCTGGGTGCAAGATAGGGCCCATATAGTATATTATTCAACATTTTAATTATTGCAGGTTTGCTTAATGGTTTGCATTTCACTGTTTTTATTCATTTTGAGGAATGCTGAATCAGTGTTTGTGCAAGTGAGAAGAGTAAATGCATGTTCACATTAGCAGAACTACAGTACAATAACCATCATGTTCACACACAACGCCTCTGCACTTACTCCTGATTTCTCTCAACATGAGGACAGGAGGGCTGTCAGTCAATAAATGGGAAAACAAAGTAACTTTTGTTCCTTATTTGAAAAAGTAATTCAGATATTTTGGTGTAAATTTAAAAGTAATGCGTTACTTTACTCGTTACTTAGTAAAAGTAATCTGAATACGTAACTCATGTTACTTGTAATACATTACCCCCAACACTGCTGAAGACTGGTGTCATGGCTGCTAAAAATTCAGCTTTGACATTTCAGGAATTCATTCTTTTTTTTAATATATTAAAATAGATTTTTTTATTTTTTTTATTGTAATAATATTTCACAGTATTATAGTTTTGACTGTATTTTTGATCAAATGAATGGTCAGCATAAAAATAAATAAATAATCTTTCCAGACCCAAACCTTTGAACGGTAGTGTTTCATCATGATATTACAGTAGTTAAATATGCTATGGGTCAATTTTACCCATTCAAATTTCTGAAATACCGGTTAACTTATGATTTTTTTCTTGACATTTTGTGACTTTTTCTTAATGTGCCTGCAAAGTGAGGCGTTAAATAATGAATTGTAATTGCCAGTTCAAAACAGTGTAATGTTCATGTCTGAGTTCTGCTTGTATCGTTTTAATGTTTCAGTTACCCATACAGTGAAGACTACACTAAACCTACACAGTACATGAACACACGATGCCCGGCATGGTGTGACCGCATCCTAATGTCCCACAGCGCGGGAGACATCATTCACCGGGTAGGATTACATTTATAACGTTTATTGTGATTTTAATGAAGTTTTTTTCTTCTTCTTCTTTTCTTACATATTCTTTTACACCATAACTAAATATGTTCATCTGTATTACACATCCATGTGTTAAATCTGGTACCAAAGGATATGCAATATGCGTGTTTGAGATGAATGAACAGCGACTTGATTTATTGTTTGTTCTCTGCAGAGGGAAGATAGTGAGAGTGGTGTTGTTTATGACACACTGGGCTCCAACATCTGCATGGGAGACCACAAGGTGATCAGCTCTCTCAAACATCCCATCCAAATCAAAATGTTTCAACGAATGCTAATGGATGATTCAATCAATGACTATTTTATTGGTTATTTTTTATCTTTTCTCCAGCCTGTTTTCCTGTTTTTTCCACTGAAGACAATTGACCATTGACACTAGGAGAGTCAAAGGGTGAGGCATTTCATTTGTTTGTTTGTAGCTTGACCTGAAACAACAAAGTATAAAATCAGATTTTTTCCCAATATATTCTTATAATATGGACAATACGTTATACTGGTATAATGTAAAGAAATACAATAAAACTATATGGGCATTTAATTCAGTTCTATTTTTTATATATCATTTCTTGAATTACCTCAAATTGTAAAAATGTCACCAATAAAATTAACTTTATTTGTTATGTTGAAGATTAACTGCAGTGTGACACGAACTTCAACTAAAACTATCTTAAATTGCAAAGTTGTAATTTTTTAATAATTATGATGCATCTCATTTTATATTATGCATGTCTTTACTCATTGAGTAAATATGGAATGTTTGTACTTTTACACATATATTTGTCACACAAGTGAAATAACAAAGACAAAAAAGTGATTAAATTGGTTTTGACAGGGAACAAAAGCTACGATATTCCTAATTTAAATAATTCCAACCCAATGCATACGCAGAAAAAGGGGGGTGAGGCCTGGTTGAGTTGTGTTAGTAGTGTTTTGAACCTACCTAGTGGTAAGGGCGTGACATTTCTAAAACCCGTTCGAAGCAGTTGACCAATCACAACACACTGGTCCAATCAGAGCACATTGTGGTTTTTAGAAGGAGGGGCTTTATAGAAACCAGAACTAAACAGAGCGTTGCTGGCAGTCCGGGAAAAGAGGTGCTGCAACAATGTAAAATATATGAAAAAAAATTAATAATTTTGTACATTCAAACGGAAAAAGGGCATAACATCTTGATGTTGAAAAAAAGGTTTATGTCCATGTTATATGTCAACCACCCAAGTACACCTCTCCCATTTCCAGTTTGAGTCGCAGAATGTCCGTCAGTCCACTTAAGCGTTCTGTTCTGATCTTCCCCGAGGAGCCGTTAGCCGCCCCTCGGCCCTCATTTACTGTGACGCTGAGCCGAGATGATGGAAGACGGGTCCCGCTGCTCGTCTCCTGATCTATGTCTGTTGGATTCCCTGGCTCTCAAGCCTACGCAAGCAGTTCCACCGCTCTGGACCATAAACGCACCAGTGTTCATTAATTACAGATACACAGAACACAGATCTATCCTGCATTGTTGTCCCATATTGGCATTTTTAGGGCAGTGATTTTGTTTTGCTGCCAGTTTTATGTGTGTTCTATAGGTTACGCTTGTCTAGTCTTTAGATGGGTTTACTACTGAAGCTGGTCTGTCGTTTAATCTCCAAATACTTAAATTATGGACATTAGTATTCGTTAGTGCTTAAATTAAGGAATTGGGGTCTAAAGTGGATTCTACAGGTTTTTTTGTTTGTTTGTTTGTTTAATATTATGTACAAGACAATACAATGTACATTGTAAAACATTTCAGTCTGCGAAAAACGTTAAATGGCTGGAAACAAAGATGTTGATATAAAAAAGTTTGTACATTCAGTACAGTACTGTACAAAAGCAATGTCAATACCAAGAAATGCAAAACTCTGCACAAATTGTGATACCGTACAGACAGATTATAGAAGAGCAGGCAAAGCATGGCAAGTTTATTTACATAGCATATATGTATATACTTAATACTCATTGGTAATCCAAAGTGCTTTACATTGGTATAATAAGGAGAGAGAATAAAAAAATGCAAACATTATAAAAGGCCATTTTAAATTATTTAAGAACGAATGAATAAAAAAGATAAAAGAACGGTTTTATTTCAAATGGACAAAACTGAAATGGAATGAAATACAGTATCATAAAAAAATTAAAAAGACAAAATGACACATTCCCATTTAAAACGAACTTCTCAGCAATATTATACATTTCAATATACATTTTCTGTTTTATTCTTATACATTCATAAACCCATTTCAGTCCTTTAATTCTTTCTATTTGCACTGTTTACATTTTTTCTACAATTACTAAAAATAATAACAACACATTTCCACTAGATGAACAAAACCGTTGAATGGTTTTATCAAGATTTCGGGTTAAAATGATTTCATATATAATGGGAAGTGTATGTCTTAGGACAAGTAACTGGTCACATGCCATTTTTTAATCACCCTTTAAAAAAATATTTCATGTGAAATACCCATAAACCAAACAAATATTAATTTACAAAGTTGTCATGTGCAAGATTAATATGTTTTCATAAATAAGTTTTCCTTTCAAGTTGATTAACACTCCTTCTCTCTTTATCAGGACTTCCTGTGTTGTTGACGTGTTCCTAGAGGTTATTCTGTGGTCATCTCTTCCGATCATACAACAAGTACACACTCACTCTCACACACCGAGACAATGAGAAAACCCCTACAGGACCCCCTGAAATCTCCTGGCAAACTCAAGTGGGCACACAATGTAAAGGACAAGAACTGTTCATTTTCTGATTGGTTCTCTTAGTTTTACTTCCATCATAATGCACATTTAACAAAGACTTCAGGTATGTTCAGTCAGCGTGACTTCAGAAATTTCTGAACAAAGAAAAATAGGACAAAATCAAAAAAGGACCAAGAGAAAGAACACAAAGACTTCTCAAAGCTCTCAACTCCCGACTTTTCACAAACAACTAAGCTTAAGACTTTGCATAGAGTGGGTTATTACAACTCCATTCGTTTGCTTTTTACTCATTGTACGCGAGTGCAAGTACAAGTATGCTGAAAATAGCACACCGTATCCAAACGCGAGCTGCTGCGACACGCACAAGCTTTGTTTGCTGTTTCACTCCGGAATCTCTTTGCATTGGCGTTCATCATTTGTGTGCATGTGCGGCCTGACACTTTAGCTTTTACCTAGTTGCTTTTCAGTTCTTATGCATGTGTGAGTATGTTTTTGCATTTACACTCGCCTCAGCACTTATGGCGTGTTCTTCAGCTTCAGTCATTGTCTCTGCGGGGTTGTTAGTCAAGACTCTCGGATCAATAGAATATGTACAGGACACCAAGGGACAAGTTATAAAGCCATTAGCACTTGTGAATTATGGAAATCCCACCCAGAGTGCCCTGGCCTGGAAGCCCCCAGACTTTTAATTAGAGCACTAGTGCAATGTGGAATGCTAATGTGGAGCATAGCGTTCGCAGATCTGTTGGTCGTTTTATTTGCGTTGGATCTTGGGTATTTCGTATTGTTTAGTAAAGTTTAACCACTCTATAAAGGTTTTCATTGGTGTTGGTCCAGCGTTAAATGTGTTTAAAGCTAGTTTTAATTACCACGTTTCATATAGTAGGATTCTTTGTGGTAAATTACCTTATGCGTTGCTTTATGTAATGACTTAAAATTGTAAATACGTAGGGCTACGTAACTGTTATTGAATCACTTTGTTAGTCACTGATGCTCAGAAATGTATTAATAATCAAACCCGACAATATGCAAGATTTAAGTTGACACACTTTTACAGTAAAATATCCCTTTAAATGTCCTCAGCAACATGTTTCTCATTTCAAAACCCAAATCAAACAGATGATCTCTACAAGGGATTATATCCAGATATGATAGGGCCGTGATTTCTTAACCAAACCGGAATTTATTGATTAAATCAATATAATCTGAACACCCTCCACGCATAATTTACGCGTGAGGGTTAAATCGTACAGCCCACCTGTCAATAATGGACTTGTTGAAGTTGATTCATGGTATGGTCAACATAATTTACTGTTCTCTGGGGCATCGCTTCAAACCGTGGTTCAATAGGAGGCCACGGAGTCGCTGTAGGAACGGCATCGATGTCGTTTAGCATTTGAGATTTTACAGATAAACACAAACACTACAGTCTCTTGAGATTTATGTGCACTGTTATTAGCATGCTAAGTTACACGTGTATGTAGCCATTCATGTTTGCACTGGTTTTGGGGAAGTATTTTACTTAGCAGTGATGTGAGCATTCATAGTCCGTAATAAAAGGGATCTTTCTTTCATAGCAATTGTGAAATCAGTCACATTGCTTATTTTATGTTAACCTTTAAGTTATTTCTACTTTCTGTGACTCTGACTTTTCTTCTTCTTTAAAAAAAAAGAACTCCTGGGTGAACATATTTTGTTGATCCTGGAACAACATTTCTAACCATATCCCTACCCCTAAACCTAACCCTATATCCATAAGTTATCTCTAAAATCAGAGGGAAATAATCTGTGAATAACACTGATGTAGAAACACCTAACCATAGTTGCAAGCCTAAACTTGACATGAACTTGTCCCTCAAATCTTATTGGTTAGAATGTGGTTCCAGGATCAACAAAGATGTTGATCCAGGAACATTTTGTACTTGGTGAAATCAGGTTCTGCCATGGAGCCATCCTAGAAACATTGAAAAATATATTGTTATATAGTGTCTATCAAGAAAATGGGCAGTGGTATTGTGAAAAGTTTCAAATAAATGGTGACTGCTGGGCCAGGAGGAAACTTGTCGATAAGATCAGAACATTTGCCATTATGAAATTATAGATTATTCGGAGTAAACAAAGGGAAAGTTCACCCACAAACTTTAATTCTGTCATCGTTTACTCGCCCTCGAGTTGTTCTAAACTTGTATGTTTCTTTCTTCTGTTGAACACAAAAGCAGATATTGTATTTTTTTTCTCACACTGTGGAAGTCATTGGGGACCAGCAACTGTTTGGTTACCCACATTCTTCAAAATATCTTGTATGTTCAACAGAACAAAAAAACTAAACTCACACCGGTTTAGAACAACTTGAGGGTGAATAAACGATGACAGAATTTTTATTTTTGGGCAAACTATCCCTTTAAACAGTCATATTCATACCTAAAATCTGCAGGAGAAAAAACTTTATTGTGATTGAAGATGTACATGATGCTTGATAATGTGCCAAATATAGTTTTTTCCTTTTTTTCTCCATTTTATGATTTTTGACAGACCTTGTGTTGGGCAGATTGGTTGTAACAGACATGAGATGCAGTAAAACAGTAGCAGTGCATCTGGTGTACCTAATGTGCTGTCGAATGTTAGACTGGCCTGAAACGGTCTAAAGACCCTCTTACTGTACTTTACCTTCTGCAGCACCAATGAATGTTTTTCTCAAATATTTTTTGTCTTATTTCCTAATAAAATGTATATATTCATCAACTGATCAGTCGAATTGTGTGTGTGTTTTTTTTTAGCCTAATAGATACATATAACAGAATATTTAAATTGGGTAAATAAATAGATAGATAGAAAAATGTAAATTGCTATTGAATATATGAACACATACACTAATGTTCAAAAGTTTGGGGTCGGTAAGATTTTTTTGTGTTTTTGAATGAAGTCTCTAATGCTCACCGAGGCATTTATTTGTTAAAAGCTACTTAATTGAACCAAGTCCTAAACCTGGCTTAATCTAAGCCTTGTCTGTGAAACCAGGACAATAAATGTTTTTCTTTTCTTTTAGAAACAAAAAACAACCTTACTGACCTACTAGGGTCAGGAAAATTTAATGCGGGATTAGAATTGAGCCTTTTTTATTATTCAAAAACATTGATGATAATGAATCCAGCTGACTTGCTTCACTGCCTTGACTTCGTAGGCAGTGTTTGCGCGTGACAACTAAGTGAATATTTATTTACTACAATAGTAATTTCTCGCTAGAAATCAAAAGTGCGGAAAAGTAAATATACATTTACACACAAACTGACCACCAAATGCAATTTTCAGACGGCATTTTTATTTTTATCAAAGGCTGCGAAGGATACATCTAGGATACAAAAATCCATTAGATAGAGATAGAGACATGATCATTGTTTTCAGATGTGCCTTGTTAACTTCCTATGCTGCCTGCGGAGGCAGCATTGTTCAGCTTTCAGACGCAGCCGTTGAGTTTCTCCATATTTTAAATATTGCAACTGGTGCTAAAATTAGCACCACTGAGAAGATCCATTGATGCCTGTTTGGTCAATTGTTTCTTATTGACCCCATTCACATTAATTGATCAATCCAGAGTCATTATCATTATAAGACCCTTTAATTGAGGTGTGCAGTTAAGACTTCCATAACAAGCAGATGCCAAACAAGACACACACACACTCCCACCATCTGCTCTCTCATTTAGATTAAAGGATCTGAGATCTGACTAATGCTTCCCTGTAGACAACTGGTCTCAAAGGAGCCATTAGTTAAATGACATTCATCAAAATGACAATGACCACTTTATATCCAGTGCCTGCTGATTTGCTGTAGAATTATCAGAGTAAGTTTTACATTTATTGACAGTTCAAACAGCCTTTTTTCCCCAACAGGTTAAACTCAGGCATTAACTTAAAATGTAACTTAATATTCTCAAGATTTCATTCCTTTCATAATGTTCACTTATCTAGTATGCTGAAAAGTTTTGATTGACCTCTTTAAAATGTTAAAAGACTTTCAAAATAACAGGACAAACTCAACATTCAAAACAGCAATTTATTGTTACAATTAATAATTAATTTACAGATCATATACATTAGATTATATGCATTTTAGATGTTAAACGTTTGAGTGTTATTTATGGTTTCATTTATTTATTATTGGGGGGAATATCTATCTACCCTGTCTTCAAGAGTTTTTAAAAATCAATAAATAATAGTATCTCTACAGTGCTTGTATGGCATTATGGAAAACATGCTGTCTTATTACTAAACATCCCTGTCTGAACTTGACCTGATTTATGGACTGAGAGGGTTGCAGTTGCAGGTTAGTTCAACTTCACTGGCACAACATGAAATGCTTGTAACTTTTGGAAGGAAGGGAAGAATGTTCATCTACAGTGACGTAATGATATAAAGAGAGTGAGAATACAGGTCATTCGGTATTGATTTATGTATCTGATTGCATTTGACCATATCTCCTTGTTATCCCTGTTTCATGAGCATTTATAATGCTTTTTATCTCTGAATAAGTTTGAGCAATATTCAATACAGAATTCAAAGACAACTGGGTACACTGGTAAAGTGATCAGTTGACTTAACTTAAAAAAGTGAAGAAACCCATTGCCATAAAATTAAGTAGATAAGCTTCATGCGTAATTGAAAAAATTAAGTTATGGGAACTTGACATTTTTTCTTTCAAGCATGAAATTTAATTTTATGGCAACAGGTTTCCTCACTTTTTTTAAGTTAAGTCAACTGATCACTTTTTACAGTGTAACGCTTTCTTTGAAGCTTTTATAATGCAACATAAATGTATTCTCAATGCCTTAAAATTGATTCCTAAGGCCTTGTAAATTTTGTCAATTGTATGTTCTCGTAAATAATTGTCATCAGTTACAATAGCCTATAATAAATTATAACGGTTTATTCATGGCTATATATTTAGAAAATACATTGTATTATAACACAATAATCAATAACAATGGTATGTATAACATGTTATAATGCATAATCAAATGAATAGCCATGAATAGTTCAATATTAAAATTATTAAAATAATTTGTTATGCAGAGTATTAGGCCTAGCTGTCACGCAAGAAAGATCAATATCCCAATAACTATAGCCTAATCTTTTTATTAAAAATTCTAGTCCACAAATGTGTTTTTTTCCGTTACAATACGTTTATACAGTGAATTAATTAGGTTACACACTGCCCAAAACATTTAGTCTTCTTTTACATTTTATTTTGCCATTTCTTTAATAGTTTTATAGGCCTATATCATAATTGTTTTACTGTTTAAATTGTACCGCTGAAAAGCTGTTTAATAGCAGTTAAATCCATTTTGATCACCCCATATGGTTTCTGTTTCTTTTTTTTTTTCCTTGGCAAAACAAATGGTGGTAATTTTCATAGAAAGTGTTACCAAGAACGGTTAGCCTATATATTACTGTGTATTCGTATAATTTGAGACCCCTTGTGTTTTTTTAGAGTGTATGAATATGCGTGTTTGTTTGTATGTTGGTGTAATGGTACAGCGGCCTGTTGAACGCGCGTTCGCCTTCAGAGGTGATGCGGTCCCAGGCGAAGTACTGAGAAAGCTCTGCGGTGTTTTCGCAGCAGCTGTCGGATCTTCTCGTCGTCCGTGTCGGGGTCCAGCGGTTTGTTGTACTCCTCGTCCTCCACCTCGTTCTCTGAGCCGTCTCCTCCACTCTCCACCCGCGAGGCCTGTGTAGAGCTGGGCTCCGTCGCGCTCTTCTTCCGCCATTTAGTGCGCCGGTTCTGGAACCACACCTGAGAGGAATCGCATTATCGTGTCAGCTTCACGCAGGTGCTGTTAAAACTCGTTACAAATAAATAAACTCTCACAACAAACATTTGAGAATGTCAGATAGACAGAACCTACTTAGCTGTTTGCTTGTCAACAACTTTACCAACTTTAATCCACAACCAATTTGGAGTAGCCTAGGCTATTTTTTATTGAATAACGCAGGACTATTAGCCTAAACTATTATTGTGGGTTTAACTTAAAAAACAAAAACAAAAAAAACAAGTAACCTGGTTGTTTATTGAAATTACAAATGTGTAGCCTAAAATGAAGGAGATTGGTTTAATCAACAGAAACTCAAAATATGTTATCTGAACCACATTAAAGGGATAGTTCACCCAAAAATGAAAAAATATCTGTCATCATTTACTCACCCTCATGTTGTTCCAAACCTGTATGAGTTTCTCTCTTCTGCTGAACACAAAAGAAGATATTTTGAAGAATGCCGGTCACCACTGACTGTATGTTTTTAAGTCAATGGCTACCATCAACTGTTTGATTGCCAACATTCTTTAAATGATATTATTTTGTGTTCAACAGAAGAAACAGACTCATACAGGTTTGGAACAACATGAGGGTGAGTAAATGATGACAGATTTTTTGGGGTGAACTATCCCTTTAATTATCGAAGTTGATTTGACAAAAGAAACAAAGTTGTGATAACAAATCATGAAAATATTTTTTACAGTGTTGTACTATGTAATCTTACTTTAACTTGTGACTCAGTCATGCCTAGTGAGTATGCCAGTCTGGCTCTCTCTGGTCCTGCCAGGTACTTGGTCTGCTCGAAGGTTTTCTCCAGAGCGAAGATCTGGTGCCCGCTGAAAGTGGGTCTTGTGTGCTTCTTTTTCCCCGCCGTCTCAGTGTGATGCCCACCGTCTACAGAGAAAACACAAGATTGTGTATCCCAACTAAATCTGCATGTGCTGACTTAATTTTTCTTTTATTTAACCTCGTGACTTCAAAGCAGGAATCGGTGAAATGAAAACAATTTTACATTTACAATTTTTTATTTTATGTTAGAAACATTCATAGTTAGCCTACATGTGAAACTTAAGAGATCTCGGAATGAATAGAATAACCTAATAAAAAAAGAAAAGAAACATCTGGTATTATAGAAGACGCTTTATATTTTATAGACAACAAATGTCTATGAAAATGTCAAATGTTTGATAGAATTATGTTATAATGTTTATTATATTGTACAAATACTTATTTTAATGTAATATTTATATAATAATAACTTGATATTTTATATTTCAGTAATTTTTTTACATTTCCACTTAAAGATTAAAATAATGAACTGTTTAAAATGATTGGCCTACAGTTATTTAAAGTAAACAATTATTCTTTATATCTTGTTTACTGAAAAAAGTCATTTGAAATATTTTCCACAACCTTTCATTTAAATTTAATTTACATCATACAGTCAATATTATAAACACGGATAATATCACGCTGATTTGTTAAATCTTGTAACTTTTCACTTGAATCTTAAAATAATGAACTGTTTAATAAGTTTGAATATTTTTCATTAAAAACATTTTTTTTAATCTTGTTTACTGAAAAAAGTCATTTCAAATATTGTCCACAACCTTTCATTTAAATATAATTTACATCATATACAGTAGTCAATTTTATATACACTGATAATATCACACTGATTTGTTACATTTCCACTGAAACTGAAACTTAAACTTAAAAATTATAAATATTAAATAATATCGCACTAACTGGACTCACATTTAACCTGAGTCCTTAAATACAGTCTAATTGGGATTTTTCTTTAATCTTCTGTATGATATCCAAACAATTTACAAAACTGTACTAAATAGTAAATAAGGTAAATTAGTATTAGTAAATGTCACATTGTTGGTCTGACATCACACATACTCTTTTAAATGACTCACTGTTGGCACACTGCTGTCTCGCTCCTCTCCACTCGTACCCTCCATCCACCCAGCAGCTGCTGCCTTTGCCCTTCATACCCGAACACTCAACGCCGGCTTTAGGGAAAGCGCTCAGTCCCGATGGGGCGTAATCCCGATTATAATACACCCCTGGATTGGGCACAGCTGTCCCAAAGCCACCCATGGTGGGGTACCCGGACAATAGCGCGGGGGTTCCCGGGCCGCCCATCAAGGATCGACTCAGGATGTCACTGATGCCATGCGGAGTGCCAGCCTGGAGCTGAGCGTTGATATTGGCAGGGCTGAGCTTGTAGAAGGAGTTGGGAATGGAGTACTGGCACACCGGGGCCTTGATGTCTGAGGGGAACTGGTTCAAGCTGTTGTTGAAGAGGAAAGACCCTGAAATATTGGACTCCATGGAAACTAGTGTGCGCTCTTCTTCTGTTTCCAATGATGAGGATGAGGATGATGATTACCTAGGTCCTGACATCCAGTACTCCGAAGGGTCTAGTCCAGTTCTAATCTGAGTTCTGATTTAATAATCTGGAGTATTTCCAGCGCTCAGTGTGGTCCTCACATCACACCAGGTTCAAAATGTCTGAAAGGTCAGGTAAGAGTCTGTTTTTATTTCCTCTTCTCAACTCTTTTAACTAGTCCATAATGGATGCTGGAACTCCAAAGTGAACACCCAGCGCCACTCTCAGTTGCACAGACAAATGTCCCACTGGCTCTCTGGTTGCAGGTCATAAATAAGATGTACCTTACACAGTCCAACATAATGATGGACAGAATTAGAATGCCCTGTCTTGATTGGTTAAGCGCTCAACGTGCCTGATCTCTTCATTGGTCTGTTTTCGCAGTGGGACAGCCTTTGATTGGTTGTCAACAGATTAATAGTTTTTTAAAAAGTCTGGGTGAGAATAAGTAGCTTTTTAATGGGGCGTCTGCCGTGGCTGTGGAGGAGCAGCTTGGAAGCGTAACACAAGGAAATGGGATTTTTGTCATCTTCAATGGTCATTGGGAATATATTTGACATAGTCATTTTCTTCATAATGATTGTGGCATTGTGGAAGATGAATAAGATGTTTGGTGACTATGTGACAGATTTTTTTTTTCTTACTAATATCAGCTGCAAAATCTTCCCCTCTCTGCTTGCGTAATTCCTCAAAATATATGCATTTGCATCTAAATTGTATTTCTGGGATTGTAGAGCAATTTGCAATTTTAATCAAAAGTATCAAAGTACTTTTGATTCATATGTAGTCATCAAATGGAAAAAGTCAAATGTTTAATGTGTTTATTCAAAGATGTAATGCAATTGCAAGATGCAATTGTTTAAATGTAACAAGTGCACAAAGGTATAAATAACAAAAACAAAATGATGTTATATAATGAAATAAGTGTAAAGAATCTACAGCAACATACACCCATTTTCTGAGAGCAAAAGTTAAATCGTCAGTCTGACCTTTAACTAGGCATTGTCCTTGACTTTCTGGTCTTAGACTGTTTGATATTCTGTCCAGCTCAAGAAGGGCTTTACAATTACAGTTTGTACTGAGATATTGATTGTGTAAGTTCATGCATAAATTCTTAAATTTCTTGACACAAGCATTCACAAGTGGTGTAGTGTCAGTGGCAGTTTTTGAGGTATAAAAAAGGTGTGTGAGTGTATATAATAAATCTATATATATATATATATATATATATATATATATATATATATATACCTTAGATATAATAACAATAATTAAAGAAAATAAAGAAAGAAAAGAATAGCAAGAATGGAAATAAGAAAGGAGAAAGAAAGAAAGAAAGAAAGAAAGAAAGAAAGAAAGAAAGAAAGAAAGAAAGAAAGAAAGAAAGAAAGAAAGAAATGAAATAAGGAAGGAGGAAGGAAGAAAGAATGGAAATAAGGAAGGAGAAAGAAAGAAAGAAGAAAGGAAGAAAGAAACAAAGAAAGGAAGGAGAAAGAAAGGAAGGAAGGAACATAAGGAAGGAGAAAGAAAGGAAATAAGGAAGGAGAAAGAAAATAAGGAAGGAAAAAATAAAGGCAATAAGGAAGGAAGAAATAATGGAAATAAGGAGAGAGAAAGGAAGGAAGAAAAATAAGGAAGGAAGAAAGAAACAAAGGAAATAAGGAAGAAAGAAAGAAAATAAGGAAGGAAAAAATAAAGGCAATAAGGAAGGAAGAAATAATGGAAATAAGGAGAGAGAAAGGAAGGAAGAAAAATAAGGAAGGAAGAAGAAAGAGGAAATAAGGAAGAAAGAATGGAAATATGGAAGGAAGAAAGAATGGAAATAAGGACGAAAGGAAAAAGAGAAAATAAGGAAGGAGAAAGAAAGAAAGAAAGAAAGAAAGAAAGAAAGAAAGAAAAAGGAAGGAAGAAATAAAGAAAATAAGGAAGGAAGACAGAAACAAAGAAAGGACATAAGGAAGGAAGGAGAAAGAAAGAAAATAAGGAAGGAAAAAATAAAGAAAGGCAATAAGGAAGGAAGAAATAATGGAAATAAGTAAGGAAGAAGAAAAAAAGAAAGGGAATAAGGAAGAAAGAATGGAAATAAGGAAGGAAAAAGAAAAAATAAGGAAGAAAGAGAAAATAAGGAAGAAAGAAAATTAAAAAGGAAGGAAGAAAGGAAATAAGGAAGGGAGAAAGAAAGAAAGGAAATAAGGAAGAAAGAAAGAAAATAAGGGAGGAAGAAAGAAAAAAGGGAGGAAGAAAGAAAGAAAATAAGAAACAAAGAAAGGACATAAGTAGAGTTGGGGTACTCGAACTCGGACTCGGACTCGAGTCCGGACTCGAGTCCAATTTTGAATGAACTCGGACTTGTCACGCACTCGGATGAATTTGTACTCGGACTTGACACGGACTCGGACATTTTAGACTCGGAAAATTTGCCGAGTACAGTCGAGTCCGGGCACTGGAGGACACAATTTTATTCAAAAACGAAACGAAACGAAACTGCTTACATTGTGTTGTGTCAGTGTTGAGCATTGTAGCCAATCACAGATATGTATATTAAGCGCATGAACACAGTGGCCAATCAGAGGCGTTTTGAGTCACCATGCGGAGAAGTCGCTCAAAACGTATGTTCAGAATCAGCGCGAGTTTTATCCTTTCGCAAATCTCCTCATAAACAAAAAAGTCTTGACGCGATATAAATAAGAGATTCGCTGTGCAGTGCGGACAACTTCAGTGTTTATGACGAGAGTTTCAGTGAGAGTGCAGAACGTAAGTGAAAGAAGTAAGTGATGGCTTAAAGTGAGCGCTATTGACAATCTAAATAATATATTTTTTTCATACTTCTAGAGGACCAGTGGTTACGTTCACGCTGTAAATTAAAAAGAGTGATAACTGCATTTAAATGTGGGAGAGAATCTGCAGAATTTTAGTCCTGTGAGTCATGAAATTGCGATGATTGACACAGTAACCATAGCAACATGAGAACGCGATAACCAAAGCAACATTTTGGCGTCTAATAATGTTATGATTTTTGTTACATTGATTTAGCCTACACTTTAGTCATAAGTTTACATACACCTTGCAGAATCTCCAAAATGTAATATTTATTTATTTTTTAATGAGGATGATCATAAAAACATTGTTTCTATTTATTACTGTCCTGAAAAATCTTTTTCACATAATGGATGTTTAATAGCCTAGTCCACAAGAAAAAATGCAAACACAAAATACAAGACAAATTACATAGGCTTGATTTTAATATTGTGTTTCATTACCTGATATATATATTTTTTTTAATGGTTGTTCATGAGGAAAAATCCTCCAGCTCCTGCACATTCTTTGCTTTTCCAGCATCTTCTGCATATTTGACTCCTTACTAGCAGTGACCATGATTGTGAGATCCATCTTGTCACACTGAAGACAACTGATGGACTCATACACAACTATTACAAACCCTGCAAACATTTAGTGATGCTCAAGAAGGAAGCAACCATTAGGAGCCAGGGGGTGTACATTTTTGAACTGGATCATTGGTGTAAATTGCTCTTATTTTATTTAAAAATTCATTAATTAATTTAGTCCTGCCATTTAGAGGCTAAATAAGATATTAGCATGTAAAACAAAATAAGATAATCAAAATAAATAAAAATAAAAAAATCAACGTCATCTTGCTCAAAAGTTTACTCCTGGCTCTTAATGCATCGTGTTATATTCTTGAGCATTACCTTGCAGAATCTGAAAGATGTACGATAGGTAAACGTATGACTGTAACTATACATTGGAATCATTTTGTAAGGTTTAACATATTAATTTAAGAGCTCAGTGTTGAGACCTTTCACTGGAATTTGATTGACATGCGATCTGACCAATCATAATGCAGATACCTGCCATTTTTGTCCGACAAACAAACCAAACCAGATAGTAGATTAAAGTCATTGGACTTGAACTTGAAAAATGTTGTGTATTGAATTCTTTTTGCAGTTCTGATGTTCATTCATGTTTAATTCGTGCTATAACTAGAAGATATTATCAGTTCATGTGCTGCTTGAGTTGAGGCCTATATTAAAGCACCACAAAACGGTGTGTATTGTTTTAATTTCATAAAAATTACAAAATTTGAAAGCTAAGACTTTATTTCATACCAGAAGTATCCTTGTCTTGTCTGTTGGCGCATTGTCAGGTCCTCTTTGCTCTGCAATATATATTTCACTGTGTGAGAACATGTGGAGTGAGAGCGGAATGGCTTGTCGGACGTAGCGACAGTAAGAGGGGCAGGTCTTTGTGAAAGGTCAATTTAAAACTATTTAAGTCTTTGTGGACTCGGCCGGACTCGACTTGGACTCGGATGTTAAGGACTCGGACTCAAGTGCGACTCGGCACTCTTTGGACTCGGACTTGGACTCGGACTCGATTGTTAAGGACTTGGACTCGACTCGGACTCGACAATGTTGGACTCGGACCCAACACTAGACATAAGAAAGGACATAAGAAAGGACATAAGGAAGGAAGAAAGAAAGAAAGAAAGAAAGAAAGAAAGAAAGAAAGAAAGAGAAAATAAGGAAGGAAAAAATAAAGAAAGGCAATAAGGAAGGAAGAAAAATGTAAATAAGTAAGGAAGAAGAAAGAAAGAATGGAAATAAGGAAGGTAGAAAGAATGGAAATAAGGACGAAAGGAAATAAGGAAGGAAAAAGAAAGAAAATAAGGAAGAAAGAAAATTAGGAAGGAAGGAAGAAAGGAAAGAAAGAAAGAAAGAAAGAAAAAGAAAGAACTCACCAATGCTTTATGCTCACAGTTTGGTCACCATATTTTATTTTATTTTTCATTTTATTTTTTTATGCAGGGATTCCCAGACATTTATTAAATAACCTCTTCCTCTGACGTTTAGGTTTTATAATGAAAAATTCCCTCTCTGTATTTAATTGTGTGAGCTGCTTTAACTTGTTTTCCTCTGTAGAGGGCGATAGATGTCAGACATCAACAATCTCCACATAGAGACCTTTGACAATCCCTCAGTCAGTGCATGAAGACAAGAGGAACACACACTAGTGCTGGAAGCATTTAATCAACCAGTCAGTACATTTATAAAGTAATGTGTCCTCATACCAACACAGCCGATATGTGCATACGTACATTAATACTGTTCTGTTTCATCACTGGAAAATACAATATATAAAGCTGAGTAGCTGACTCTAGCACAGAATTGTCAATGCTTTAAAAACAACTGGCAATCTGTTATGTGATCAGTGGGAGAATTAAGCTGATAAACTTGTCTCAACTTGAACTTGGCTTTGTATTAAGACATTTAGTACAAAGAGATTTAATAGAAAACTTTAGTTAATGCACTGAGAACTGACATGAACAAACAATGGACGACTGTATTTTATTAACTAACTTTAACAAAGATTAATAAATACTGTAACAAATGTATTGCTCATTGTTAGTTAATTCATCAACTAATGTTTACAAATGAGACCTCATAGTAAAGTGTTTTCATTATAAGTTGTATTATATTAACTTAAGAGAAAAGGGATGTTTTTGGACAAACAATTACATGGAATTTTTGTTTACACGTGACACTATCTTGTTTCATCTGATCAGGGCTTCTTCATCTGTTCATCTCGGCTCTCTAAGGGTATTTATATTTTATTTATATTTTTTTCAACACACACTACCAAATGTTTGCAGAAAGCTCTTGTAAGTTCTTCATAACTGGAAGTAACATGCCTGTAAAATCTGGACTTGCACAATGTGTGAAAATATCCATTATTCTCCAGAATGGATTGAAATAAATACAGTATGTTAAACAGAGCTGATAATTATACACTTTTTGACTGATATCATTGGCAGATTGTGGATGTGCAGTTTTCTGCAGCCAGTCACTGCGACAAGTGACTTCTGCATACTGCGCAATACTGCAACAACAACAAGATGTTAAAGATTGTGACGGATAAACTCGACACATCCGTCAAGGTCAGACGCTCACTGCACATGTAGTTGTAGTGGGTCAAATGTAGTAGGTCGTCTGTGTATTCATGTGTATTGAAGGGTCAAATCTGAAATCTCCTAAATTACCGCAATTATTTATTCATTATAAATAAACTCCTGAAGTCATATGCTGCGTTTACAGATCTCTAACCCTCATGTCAGGCGGGTTTCATCATTATTTACTTGTTATGTTTCCGCGTGTTTTTACAAACCACTGCATTGCTTCACAGAATGATGAGGTGTGAAAGATATGATGTGATTAAAATGAAAACATTCTACAGAACTGGACAATTCTACTAAACATGGTTTAGTTTCACATTTCAGATTTTATTTTATTTATGAATTATTTGATTTGAGTTTTCATTGTTTCTATTTTCATTATTGTTTCTGGCGGTTTATATCATTGTGTTAAAAACCAAACCCGTGCCAAAACAAACAGATATTTTTAGAAGTCATTGTGTGGTCAGGAGTCATACTTTTGCTTTCGTTATGACGTAATATGTTTATGCAGAAAAGGAAAGTGGGATGGTTCCGATCCCTGGATTTTCCAGGTTTTGATTTCAGAGAAATGTCCTGCTGTAAAAGGTTTCACCTCAATCAATAATTGATTTTACATGAATATTTAAACCCATCTGAACTATTTACTGTATGATACATGAATATAATTAGGTAAGTCATACTAAAAAACAAAACAAAAATTACATTAAAATTACATGCAGGGCCCTCCTTATACTTTGGCGATTTCAAATAATGTGAAATCCCTGCATTAACCTCAGCATCAGATTCATATTTCTTGTTTGAAACCCTAAACATAATTAAGAATAATACAGTGTGTTAGGTGTTTGTTTTCTTAAAAACCTGTCATGAAACTATTCGCCACGTCTTGTTTCACCAGTATTTCAATCAGCCAAATGACAACTTAAACTTTCTAATGTATTCAAAACAGAAATAAACTCACTGATCAAGATTGTTCTCTGGATTTTTCTTATTCACCAAAGAACTCATCTGAAATATTTGTGATTCCATTTGTGAAAGTTTAAACTGTAACACTTTACAATAAGGTTCCATTTGTTAATATTAGTTAACTACATTAGTTAACATGAACTAACAATGAAAAATACTGGTAAATGATTTATTAATCTTAGTTAGTGTTCATTTCAACAGTTACTAATACATTATTAAATCAAAAGTTGTCTCTGTGAATATTATTTAATTGACCTGGGCTAATGTTGACCTAGCCTACTGTTACAAACATATTGCTTATTGTTAGCTTAGCTAATGCATTAAATTGATGAGAAATAATTCTCATCTATGCCATTGTTTAAATGACATGAGTACATTGTGATCTCAACATGTTTTTATGAGATTCACCTTTCAGCTCCACCTAATTTCTCAAACATTTCTAAGTAAATTAAACATACAAAATGACATACTTTATTTGAATCAGGAGTTGCCTAACAACTAAATTAAAAAGAAATCTTGTGATTACAATGTAATTACAAAACCAAATTACAAACGGTAAGCCAGTAATTTCCCTCACTGTGCCTCACCTGCATGTACTGTAAGCCCGTCCCCTTCTTCTTTTCTTTTCTTTTCTTTTCTTCATTCAGCCAGTGTAACAAGTAAAACAGGCTCTGTGCTCGTGGGACTCACAACGACTTGGACAGTAAAAGCAGTCACAAATAGTTTCTCGATTGAGTTAACCATCTTGAACATCAGGACCTTTTCATGAGGCAAAGACAAACCAACAATGAGTGAGTATAACTGGTCAAAATACATAAAGTGGTTTTAGGTTCATTGGTTTGTCAATCTGACTGTAAGATTCATCTGTATTATTCTAGGGCACGATCGCACGTGTGGAAGTCGATGTCTGGGTCCGATGACTTTCAATGTGGACCAGACAGGTCAATATGTGTCCCTCAGCCAAGGAGGGAGACTCGCATCCAGAGACGCCTCCACCTTTATGAACGGTTTGGCGTTTCTTAGCCGCACTGTAAAGGTGGACGAAAAGCTGTGTATATGTATTGAGGACTGCACTTCATCATGGGATGGAGCTCTCCGTGTGGGTTTCACCAACATCTGCCCACAAAGAAACAATATACCGCCTGCCTCTATACCAGACCTCAGGGACGCACAGGGATACTGCGTTGTGCCGGTGCCAGAGGACTTGTGTAGGAGAGGTGTAGAGCTTCAGTTTTGGATGAACTATGCAGGCATGGTTATTATCCAAGAGAAAGGTGGGGAGAAATATTACCTCAAAACAAAAGGACTGAACCTGAATAATCCACTGTGGGTTTTCATTGATTTGTACGGGAGCACAAGTGCCGTCCGCCTTTTGGGTAAGTACCGAATGCGAAAAAGACTTTTCTTTGCAGTTCAGTCAGAACTGATTATAAAATCTTTTGTAATAATGTGCTGTAGGCTCAAGGAGGGGGAGTCGAACATCATGCCCGGTTTGTCCCGTTGACGGTGGCATTGACTGGTTGACGAGACAGTTTGAGAGACAAATGTCAGAGGAAGAGCATAGTTATCATAAAACAGGTGAAAATATTTTCTTAAGACGCTAACATCAATAATGAACCATCCATCAAGCATATTTTTTAGTTTTAGAACCCAGTGTACTGATTCCATTGACTTTTTTAAAATTCTGCTTAGACACCAGAACGGTCCAGAAAACATCATCATCCTGGAAACCAAGTCTCTTCCTTGTACAGTTTGCCAACCAGACGACATCCCCAAGCCCCAAAGAACGTTCAGATCTCACAAGAGCTGGTTTAGGTACATTATCTGGCTACTTTCAGCATAAAGGGAAAGTTCACCCAAAAATGAACATTTTGTCATTACTTACTCACCCTCAAGTTGTTCATAAACCTGTATGAGTTTCTTTCTTCTGTTGAACTCACAAGACGATATTTTGAAGAATGTTGGCTACTGTCAACTGTCTGGTTACCAACATTCTTTAAAATATTTTCTTTTGTGTTCCACAGAAGCAAGAAACTCATACAGGTTTGGAACAACATGAGGGTGAGTAAATGATAACAGAACTTACATTTTTGGGTGAACTATCCTTTTAAAAACATCACCAGCATCGACAGTTCTCATAGTGCGCATAACGTTTACAATTAACATCAGTTTGAAACATTAAGAATCTTACAATATGTCCTATGTGATGCTTTCTAGGCACACCTGTCCAGAGGAGGAGTCAGGAGTCAAGAGTAGATCTAAACTGGACTTGGAGAGAGCTGAATTGCTTCATTTGCTCCAGATATCCATTGGTCAATCTGGATTTGATTGGTTTCCATTTAGCAAAGGCTGATAAACGTGGAAGACTTTGCAGATTACATGCAGCCACTCTGAAGAAAATAAAAAAGGAACTTGGTGATAGCGAACTTTATATAATTCCTGAGACGGACATTGTTTTAAATGAGGTATAGTAGGAAATTGTTATTTATTTATTCATTTAATCAGTTCTGAAATACTGTAATAAGTGCCACAGTACTAAGGTAAATGTTTAAGCACTGGAGTTCTTTGAAGGCACTTTTTTTTGCACCTCATCCTGCTAGTTAACAATTACTTGACAATACTATACAACTACTTTTTCCACAGATGACTGCGCAAACACTATCGTCAGTCATGAATGCAAATGCTTTCTCACCATCACGCTCTCCTCCACCTGTTCATGCACAACAGAGGAACCGGCTGACTTCTTCCAACAGTTACCTTTCTGATTCAAGCCGAAACTCTTCAGTGGTAATTATCTTTATTATGACACACACACCTTACATACACCTTTGACATTGCAGAAAGGCAGCATAAGGCAGTGTTCACATCTCTTCAACAGGAGGACATGGACGTTAGCTCTTTGCTCAGAGAGTTTCAGCACATGCATCTCAGTGCCAGTGAACAAGTTTCAGTATTGGTTTCTCGTAAGAAGTTGCTGCAGAGTGCTAAAGATGCGCTTTCCAACTGCAATTTCCCTTGGACCAAAATACCCCTCGTGACATTTGTTGGTGAGCAAGCACTCGACTGTGGAGGTCCACGGAGAGAGTTTTTTAGGTATGTCACTTACAATAAAAAATGTGGATTTGGATTCATAAAAGAGTAGAAAACTCATTCTTACACATGAAACATGCACTAGTGAGATTACAGTTTTGTTTGACTTTGACATGAATGGCATCTCGTTTCATCTTTACCCTGGCCTCAGAATCCTGATGATGGAGGTGCAAAGCTCAATGGGGATCTTTGAGGGACCGTCTGGACACTTATTCTTCACCTATGACCAGATGGCCTTGGAGGAACACAAGTATGAGTTGGCAGGGAAGCTGATTGCGTGGTCTGTGGCTCATGGCGGACCAGGACTCAAAGCTTTTGACCCTTGTCTGTACCAGCTGATGTGCACCCAAGAATGTCAACTGGAAGACTTTGACTGGCACCTGATACCAGATGATGACATTCAGGACAAACTGAAAAAGGTTTCTATCCCTTTCTCCATCAATCTGTTCCCTTCTTTAGCTACCAGATCTCTAACCATTTTATCTTGCGTTCAGATTTTGTCATGTAAAACGACGAAAGACCTCTGTAGGCTTCAGGGAGAGCTTGGCGACTGGATATGTGACTGTGGATTCCCTGGAATATACAGACCTGGAATTTCCATCCAAGATGTACCAAAGATTTACTCCTATGCAGTTCGACATTACATATATCTTAGGTATGTATCTATATTAAAATTTGATCTCTCATATAATAAACATTATTTACTCTTGCTTTTATCAAATTAAAGGGCTCTTTACACTGAGCGCGATTAAGTGACGCGAATGTATGTCGCGATGACGCTCTTGAATCGAAACTATAGATCCCTATGGAGTTATTCACACTGGGCGTGATCAATCGCAACGTGACAAAGCAAGATTTTTTATGGCTAGTGTGTCAACAATGAAACGAGCCATCCAATAGATTTGAGCTTACCTGAGCCACAGTGGTGGCGCTGTTTTGAAAACCTGCGTAAACACTGAAGAAAAGTATTCCAGAAGAGAATAGAATGGATGTTGAGTTCTTGTATCATTGGTGTCTGAGAACAGATTTATTCTTACATGTTCTTTATACAGATTTGTATTCATTTCCCACTGAATTATGCGATCTGAAGAGCTTGAAAAAGCATACAAAATTCTCAGTCAGCTCCACCTATCGTTCAAGCGTGAATTAGCTGAAGGCAGTCAATCGTTTCACGTTCAGAAAGCTCCGTTCATAGGCTATTTGCTTAACTTTATCGTGGCGCACTCAATGTGAAAGAGCCTTAAAGGTGCATAACGCAAGTCTCTGAGTTTTTGCAGAACTATGCCCCCCTCTGGCGACAAATGAAACTGCAGCACTGCAACTGAACGCGCATGACGTCACGCCCAGTCTCAGATTCCGACCCGAATCCCTCTTATTTATTTTACTGTACAGGATTATAGAGGCAATCGCATTGATCAGAGAAGGGCTCATTCAGCCCATCAGGCAATTGTTTAAGCATGTATGGGTTAGAATAACGGGTATTTTTAACTTTAAAAGTTGCATAATGCACCTTTAACACTCATTTATACGACAGTTAGTTCCGGTCCTCTAATTTGACTAGTCGTTACTTCCAAGAGCACTGTTTAGGATATTTATACAAATAATTATCTACTTAGTAATATTTGTGGTGTGATACTGCTTAAATATAAGAATAGCCATTTAACAGTCTCTGCTAATTTTCACAGAACATCAAATATGATTCACCAGTTCACAAAGGGACTGAATGCTTATGGACAGTTCTGGGATATGGTAAGAACTCACTGGGTTGAGTTTCTGCCCATCTTTACCAACATGCATGAGCCCCTTTCCAGAAGCACATTCACAGCCCTGTTCCAAATCCACTGGAGTAAAGCAGGGACCAAGAAGAGAGCGGTTGAAGAGGAGACTTTACATTACTGGGAACTGGTGCTTCAGATGATTGAGGGTGAGTTTCCTAGTCAGCAAGTAAACTGTGAAATAAACTGTGTAATTGCATACTTGTGCTTGTAATTGGCAATTTGTTAAGACTTGAGCTTGTAATTTTTCCCTCAACAGATAAAAAAGCTCCACAAAATGAGTTGCGTTTTGAGGAGATTTTGGCCTTCATAACTGGAGCGGATGAAGTCCCACCGCTTGGGTTCTCCCAGAAGCCCAGCATTCATTTCTACCAGCCAGAGGAGCGTGGATGCCGTCTGCCATATGCTAACACATGCATGATGGGATTGTTCCTGCCCAGGGTGGTAAAAGATGAAGTGGAACTTTACAGAATGCTTCTGAGAGCAATCCGAGACTCGGCTGAATTTGGGAGAACATAAACGTATATTCAATATTCTAATGGAAACATTCACATGTGAAATATATAATTACTATATACAAGCTACTATTTCATTACTTGAAAAGAAAGCGCTTATGTACAGTTATTTGTATATGCTGTATATTTTTGACATGTTTACATTTATGTTACAGCCCTGTCCCCCTGTACTGTAATTACAATAACTGGGTAATTAGGTAGCCTACTAACCCTGAACCTACCCCTAAACCTAACCTTAACCCCTGTAGTATCTTATATATTTATATATATTTATATGTATATATGTATTCACTTAAGTAAGCTAAATACACTGTAAGTATATGCACTTTTAAATAAAGTGCAACTAAAATATCCGGCATGCCTCTATAAACTGTTAAAAAAGAAACAAATTGAGTGTTTATTTCTCTGGTTTGGTGGGGAGGAGTGATAAACAACAGCAATTCAGCGAATCAACTGTGATTTCATACAGTGTCGACTAGGAACTATTAGGTAAAATATTTCAAAAAATAAAAATATTTCAAGTAAACAATGAATACCTGCACACATCAAAACATATTCTTTTTCTTTAATATTTATTTTAATCTTCTATAGCTTTCTTTTACTGCATACTTGAACTGTTTGCAGATTAAAGAGAATAAGACCTGCCAATCATCATTCTGTAAACCAGTTTTAGATGCCAAACCTATGTAGTAACACACTGTCTACCAGGAGTGCGTTTCACAAAAGCATCGTTACCCAACTATGGTTACAAGTTCGGTTGAATTGTGTTGATATCGATGGAACTTGCGATCATATTTGGCTTCAGGAAAAGCCCCCCATGTGGTCTTTGAGCTGTCAGCTGTGGAAGAGAGGATTCAGTACGCTGAATCAAGGGCGGATACCGGGGTGGCAACTGCCTCACCCCAGAATTATTATAAAATATGTATGTAGTGTTTCCGCTTCAATGTGAGGGCTTCAGAGAAGAAGAATGGCAACTGGCAAGAATAGAATAGGCTGTGTATTCTCCCCCAGTTATAATAATCCCCATTTGATCCAAAACAACGGCAATACATTCACTACTGTAGTATCCGCGCACAGTGATTTACTGTCAAGGCTATAATGTGGTTGGTTTACGAGGCACACGTGAACCAAGTTGTCCATTGCAGACTCTCCTCCTCCAGGCCACGACCACTCCAGCTCCTCAGAAGCGCCAAACCCACTGTTCCTCACTCTATAGGAAAAATACTGGATACGTTGCAAACTATTTCCTCGCAGAAGACCGTTTCCGCTCTTTCACTCTGCTCACATGATAAAAGTCAAACAAATAAGATAGGCTAACTGTCATGTGATTTCCTTGAAATGCTTAGTGACATCATCTTTTGAGCTCGTTGTAAACTTGTTCCTTGGTTAAACCCATGAAAATAAAATACTTAGTGACTTGTCATTATTAAGGAATTGAATCAGATTCAAACGGGCGTTTGATTATAAATAAGTAGCCTAAAGTTTAATTAAAAAATATAAAGTTTAACATACTAAAACACATTCTGAAAATGTAAATATAAGAGACCCATAATATAGAATATAGATGTAGAGTGCAACTAAAAGAGTCAGGGACCAACTGCGTTTTCCCAAAAGCATTGTTAGTCAAATATGGTCGCAAGTTCCTTTTAATTGTGTTGGTAACGACGGAACTTGCAACCTGGTTTCAGGGAACGCACCCCTGTAGCCTAGGTGTCCTAGCCTAGTAAATTCCCAACAGGATGAAACATAGCAGACATAACCATCTTCAGAACTGCATCCTGTGAAATTCCCAGAATGTTACAGGTGATTCATTCTGAATCCGTTCACTTACATGGACAACAGCTACACTCTTGCATGTTTTGATTATGGACAGTACCATAATTTAAGCACAAAAAGCTAGACAGGCTATTAATATTAAGATATTATGATCTTTTATTTGCAGGGTAGGCCAACTGACAACTTAAGAAACCGTTGCAGTTATATACAGTAGGCCAAGGGCGTAGATTTGGTTTGAACATTGGGGGGGTTGAAGTTTGGGTATGCCTCCTGATATTGTGATCATGTTATAAATATTGGGGGGGTTGTAATGCATAGATTTAAATATTGGGGGGGTTATCTCCCCCCCATCCCCCCCACAAACTACGCCCCTGCAGTAGGCTATGTCTAATAAAATAAGGTCATAAACAAATTGCAACCCGACCCGACACACACACACACACACACACACACACTTCTCTGAGTGTCTTTAGTAGTAAGCTTATTTATATTATTTACTTTATCTATGAAGTTTATCTGAAGATAAGTTTTACACCAGAAGTAGAGATGAACAGCCTGTATTTATGGACAACGTCATTACATTTATTAGGTTATTTTCACAACATCGCTCACTTCCTCTACGACGTGAAATGAAACATTATGGTAATATAATGTTCAACATATCATAAACTTAAGAACGCATTCACACATCGACAGTATAGTTTTATTGAGAGCCGTACCCTTGACCTAAGCTCTAAGTTCGTTCAGTTCACAATGCGCTAAATCAGAAATGTTTTAAGGGGGAAAGACGTGACCAAAAGTAAAATTTTTGACATTTTATTTAACATTTCATTTAAAAAACAATGGGAGTTACTAGAGAGCTGGTCTTCTCTTCTGCTGTTCTAACAGCTTCTACTCTTCTGTAAAGGCTGCAAGGATTTGATCCCATTCAGTCATAAGATCATCAAGGGGTCTGATTTTGGGTGATGTCACTCAAGCATCCCAGACAGCAACATAGTGTCGGACTCGGCCCAGATCCGGGCCACATCTGGCACATGTGGATTCAACGTGTACCAGATGTGGATCGGATCTGGGCAGACAATGTTGCTGTCTGGGATATCAATGCACTCTACTTAACACGTATGTTCTTGTGCATAGCTCTGGACGCTTGATTTTATGCACCTGTTAGAAAAGGGCATTGCTAGAATAAGACTTTGGTATCTACACTTTTGGCCATGTACTTTATGTGTGGTGGTTTAAATGTGCCTGCCTGGGGAAATTTATTCCACAGGATGATTAGGTGCATTGACCAGACTGAAAATGGCAATCGTATAGATTAAAAAACACTAAAGTAGAAAGGTGTGTCATTAAAGTAGAAGTAGAGAAAGAACACGCTTGTGTATATTGGATCCGTGCATTAGGTCTTAAAGTGACAGCAGCCTATATTTCTGCTTCAGTCTGTGTTTTTAATGTTAATCAAACAACAAAAGGCAATGAAAAAAAATGTGATTACTTTATTCAGTTTCTGAAAACTATGCTGTTAATTGTCTTTAATAATGTTTTAAATTTATATTAGTTAGGTTCGTTTTAGATGTGCTATTGAAATTGCGAATTTTCACTGCAGGGTTAGGTTTTGGCCATAACTGCCTGTTTTTGCCAAAACAGTTTCATGGCCGGTAAAACAAAAAATATTTATGGCCGGTAAAGCTTTTTCTTAAGTCATCGGCCATTGGTGTGGCATAAAAATAATTGTATGCCCTATATATATATATATATATATATATATATATATATATATATATATATATATATATATATATATATATGTATAGTGTATGTATGCTTGAACAGAAAATACATTTATTCAATTCATTTCCACATTACTCCTTTGAAGCAATTATAATCATACCAAATGGTGGTTATCATGAGATTAGTGAATGATTGAATAAGTAAATGATATCATAAATGTAGTAAACACTCAAAATGAAAGTGAAATACAGCTGTGTTTTCTGAATATGTTGTTGACTGCTTTGCAAAGCCCTTGAGATTTAAACCACCAAAGAGCAAAACACAAATTAAAGTGCCTTTGATCCAGGACATATTCTGTTGGCAACCATTTCCCCAACCATCCCAATTACATAATTGGTATTAGGTCAGACTGACAAAATGCCCACAGAAAATAAAAAAATCATGTGACCCACATATACTCAAAACAGACTCAACTATGAGAATGATAACAGTATTGGGTGAGCAATTCTTTCTCATGCCTCCTTCACTGGACTAAAGAGTATCTTGTGATGCACGTTGCCTATTTAATAGCATGCTAACGCCACTGTTAATGATTACACTATAGCTTAATTAATCATATGCTTTTTATGAGTGTGCAGAGAATATGCTTATCCATTCTCAGCACAATATTTAGGTTTCTTTTTGACTGGTCAAGTAAGGTGTGGCTCCTCAAACATCCATGCAATACTTCATTTTAGAACTAACTTGCTGTGAATACACAATGAAGTAACATACTTACACCCTTCGTGTTGTGAAACAAGACATGAAGGGAATTTTCTTAGTTTTACACACACATACAGAAAATACATTTCTAGATTTAATAAATCTCCACATTTACCCCTTTGAATTGTGTATAAATAAATATTCATACTTTGTGGTGTAAAACAAGACAGCAAGGGACTTTTCTTTTAGTTAAGCTAAGTTTTCACACTTATAGGCCTATACAAATATATTATCTTTAAGCATTTACACACACACACACACACACACACACACACATATACACATTGTGAATGTACATGCTTGAAAAGAAAATACATTTAGATTTAATTCATTTCCACATTTACCCCTTTTAAACAATTATAAACTAAACAAATGGTTGTTGTCATGAGATGATTTATGAGATGACCCAGACACTCAAAGTGAAAGAAAAAATTATACTGTGTTTTCTGAATATGTTGTTGAAGCTGTATAGTTCTTCTTCTTCTTTGACGTTTTGTGGCGGTTGGCAAACCATCTTTTGGTCCATATTCCGCCACCTACTGGGATGGAGTGTGGAGCATTGACTTTGAGGGAAAACTACATAAATAAATATCTTTGTATTTTTGTTTAACACATTCTGCAGTAAAAGCTGATTAACTCTGATATTTCTGAAGTGCTTAATAAGTTGTATTCTTTTATTGCCATAACCTTTACACTTTATTAAAGCATGCTCGACTCAGGAAGATCACATCTGATAAACATCTTGCCTAGTTGATGATTGTCCACTCTTTAAACTTGAAAATGCTGCAAAAGAGTCCGAAAAATATGACCACTTCAGGTATTTGGTCTCTCCCACCCACTGAAGAGCAAGTAACATTGCAAGCATTTCTGTTGCATAGACTGATATATGATTAGTTGCTCTTTTTGCTATTTTGTTCCTAAACCTTGGTATATACACTGCTAATGCTGTATAGCATCAGGATCTTTATATCCGTCTGTATATAACTGAATTACTGATACATTATGATCCAAATATTTATGTACTATTGTATCTTTAGGTTCTTGTCTGTTTTTATCATTTATACTCACTAAAAGTTGAAAGTCATCTGCATTGGGAATAACCATGGAGGTGTTGCTGGCAATACTACAGTAGGGCAAACAGCACAGTTACTTATTCCAATATGATGAGCCTCTTTATTTGCTTTCCATCCAAAGCTATTCAGATTTATACACTCATGTTCCCAGTAAAGCAGTATAATTTAGTAAAATTATGACTAAAAAGCCAATTTATGTTATGCATTAGCCTACTATAAGACAAAATCAATAAACTACCCAAATACTTTCTTTTGCTTACCAGTTTATACGTACAGAAAACGAATAGACAACTAAATTTCTAAAAGTTTCCCAACAGTTATTGCTGTCAGTCATTCTCAAAGGAAACTTTCCAGGGCTCCGCCCCTAGTCTCTCCATCCAATAATACCCTCGTGTTTAGGTGCAAACCACAACACATGCAGTTCAAAAGCAACAAATTCCTCATCTACTTAGATATAGGCTAGATACGAATGTAGCCTGCAGGAGAGACCAAGAGCTTCTTAAGAAAACAGGATGACAGAGAAAAAGAAAGGTAAGAAGTTGACACTAAAGGCAAATTGTAACTTTTCAGCAATATCACTTAATGAAAAAGCAATTGTCAAGCTTAAAAATAGTTCGGTTGGTAGGCTATTTAATTTTTTTAAATTAGCAAGTTTGTAAATGTAAATTATTTATTATTGTTTTAAGATCGTTAACCAACCAATTAATTTACAGTAATTTATACAATAAAATTGTCAATAAATAAATAGATTATATTATGCGTCAATAATATGAAATTATTATTTTTCGTGCAACATTGTAGAATCTGAGTTTGATAATAATGTGCGTAATGTGATGCTTGAAAAGAAACTGTCCAAAACAGTGATTTTGACAGTTGAGCAGCGGCTGCCTCTAGTGGCTATAAAAGCGCTATTGCCGTCAGTGAGTTGAACAGCCGGAACGACTAAGTTCGCGAATCGGTTCTTTTGAACCGAACAAAGAACCAGTTAAATTCTTATGCAAATTACATTTATTCCGGAGTGACTTTTTTGATGCTGTACTGTAGCCTACATGTATTGCGTTTTTAAGCTTCAATAAGGGTGTTTATTTTCATTTCATGTGTCCCATTTTAGGTTGTTGCAGATAATTCATGTTAATTAGAACCTTAATATAATTTGCATTTACATTAAACAATAGGCCTACTGATTTTAAGTTTAATCTCTTTGCGAATATTAAACCCTTATTTCATGTGTGTGTTGATTGATAAAACTGTCTCGTCGTCGTAAATGTTTTGCCATTGAGATTTCAAATAAATTCTCGGTTCAGTGAGAATTGACTCGAGAAACGCTCGAGTCCGATCTTTGGACGAGTCGTTCGAACCTTTTCTCAACCGGTTGATTCTTCTCAAAAGAATTGATTCGCGAATCGGACGTTCTGGAAAGTCCCGAGCAAACACCATGCAAACACAAGTTGCAAAAAAGACAGATGAATCATAACAGAATCATAACAGAAATGTCCACAACACATCGCGTGGTCACTTCATTTTTAATGACAAACCCTTTATTTCTTTTCCAGAGAAAGTGAAGTGCGTGTGTCACGCGCACGGGAGCCTGAGAGCGATTTGTTTCCACTCAGAAGTGAAGGGTCCTCTGATAACGCTGAGTGACGGGGGTCGTCGCGTGACCAGGGACGGTTCGTCATTCTGCCACGGACTGACGTTCAGCGGGCGACAGGTGAAGATACAGGAGAAAGTTTGCCTGAGAGTCGAGCAGTGCGTGCGGGGTTGGCACGGAGCACTGCGGGTTGGATTCACGCATGTTTTACCCGAGCAGACAACTTTACCCCCTCTGGCCATCCCAGACTTGACCCACTCTCCACTGTTCGCGGCGGTGGTGGTTCCCGTGGACAATTGTTGCCCTGGCTCAGAGATTCAGTTCTGGTTGAAGAAGAACGGCTGTCTGTGCATACGGAGTTCTGATGGCAGAACACACACAGAGCAAACCGCTCTGAACGCCAAGTGGCCCGTCTGGGCGATGGTGGACGTCTATGGACAGACCACGTCAGTGATGATGCTTGGTGAGGCTTCAGATGTATCATATTTGTGTTCTGAGGGCATACAAAAGTTTTTTTTGGTTTGTTGTTGAAAAAGGCTGGTTATTTTTGTGCTATATTTTGATTACTTCCAAAATGATATACTGTAGCACAAAAATAACCTGATTAGGATCTCATACATCATTGCACCACCATAACACTTTTCTGTTAGAAAGTTTTTTTTTTTTTTTTTACTTTTTGATGTGTGTATATATATATATATCATTAGTATCTTAAGTGTACGTGTTAACTTTGACCGCTCTCAAAAAATACATTTTGTAAAATCTTTTTTTTTCTTTCAAGATTTCACAGAACCCTTGTGGCTCTGAGGCTTAAGCAAACCAGGGACACAAATATATGCCTAGTTCTTTTTTTCCCCTGCCTAACAGTGTATGTGATCTGTGTATCCGCGTTATAGGCTCCAAAAAGAGATGTTGCATCTTCACCAGGAGGTCCTGTCCTGCTCTCACACACATCAAACACACTGAAGATAAAGAAATGCTACAAATAAAGAAGGAAAAAATGAGCACGCTGGAGCAGAGAAACCTGAGAAACCCTAATCTCGTCAACACAGGTAAGAATCTCATAAGTGCATGACAGTCATTGTATGATCGAGCACATGGAGTTTCAGCTCCTAATCTCTTCTCTTTTCCCCCTCAGATCATGAAACTCCTGACTGTGAGGAATGTGTAGTGTGTTACAGTGATGTGGCAAACATTCGTTTGAGCTGTGGTCATAAATGTGTTTGTACTCCGTGCGCCATGAGGGTGTTCATGACGTTTGGGACCTGTCCTCTGTGTCGTCATCCCTTGGGTTCCTTACAACCATATGACTAGTTTCATCCCATTTAAACTGGTGGCCTATGGCCTGTTTGTTGAATGTATTTTGTACAATTCATTTCAGAATTGCTTTAATGTACAAATCTATCACTGCACTGTGCACATGTTTTTTATTTTTATTCTCTCTAGTTGCACTATTTCTCATTTGTAAATTATTTTACATTCTGATTGTTTATGAATATAATATATTTGCGAAAATATCAGATTATGTTCTTAATCTATTATGTAAATATGTATATGTAATATGATTTAAATATATATGTATGTATTGTAAATATGTATGTATGTAATATGAACAATGTTTTTAATTTTGTATTAAATGCATTTTATGTAAACAGTTTGTAGGACTGACTTTTTATGCTCAGTTATTCGTCACCTCACAAAGCGTAATGTCTTGCACTACTGAACATTTCCGCCAGGTGTCAGTATTGTGTAGGAAAACAAAAACTCCCAACAACACAGAAGAAACTGACAAAAGTTTGATTAGCCATTATTCTAATTCAGCATTTAATATGTGAGGCCCAGTGCTGCAGAAGAGGTCTACATTTAAAAGTGGGTGAGCTTTTTCCTTTAAAATAGTAGTTGAAAATAGGAAGGGTGGGGAAGAGGAATTACGGATTTGGGCGTGAGAAATGCAGTGTGTAGTCTACTAATAAGAGAACGTGCTATATTTGGTTTCGTTTGTTTGCTGGCTGTTAGATATTAAAGTCTAGAAGTTAACACTAGTTTTCTTTTAATTTAAAGTTAATCTTACGTTGTCAACATGTGATGCATGACATTTCAACCAATCAAAATACGGTAAGTTAGTACGGGGTGTGGTTGACACACAGAGTTTGCAAAAGTCTTATTTGACAAACGTGTGCTTCTATAGTTGGTTTATTGTTTTCAAACATCTAGTTCAAAATGCTCTTAAATTAGAATACTATTTGTGAATAATATCCTACGAACTAAAATTCCAGTATCATATTTTTCTTTTAGCTGTTGGGTTAAAAGTGAACTCAATAAAACCACACTGACCCGTGTAATACCTGAAAAATTGTAATTGTCAAAGTTAAAGATTAAAAGTGTGTTCTCAGGACAAGACTTTTCCCACAAATTAAAGGTTTATGTATTTTAATTGCATATACAATTTTCATTCATTTGGTTAAACGGTTTTAATTAATGTTGGTAAATTCTCAGTACTGAATGAGAGCAACCCACAAGCCTTGCCATTTTAGAGATAGCAAATAGATAGACAGATATCCGCGTACAGTGATTTACTGTCAAGGCTATAATGTGGTTGGTTTACGAGGCACACGTGAACCAAGTTGTCCATAGCAGACTCTCCTCCTCCAGGCCACGACCACTCCAGCTCCTCAGAAGCGCCAAACCCACTGTAGCTCATGCTGTAGGAAAAATACTGATATACGTTGCATTTCCTCGCAGAAGACCGTTTCTGCTATTTCACTCTGCTCACATGATACAAGTCTAACAAAATAATAAGATAAACTGACATGTGATTTCCGTGAAATGCTTAGTGACATCATATTTTGAGCTCGTTGTAAACTTGTTCCTCGATTAAACCCATGGAATAAACCAATAAAATACTTAGTGACTTGAATCAGATTCAAACGAGCGGTTGATAATAAATAAATAAAGTTTAATTAAAAATAGCCTATATTGTTTAACACACTAAAACACATTCTGAAAATGTAAATATAAGAGACCCATAATATAGAATATAGATGTAGAGTGCAACTAAAAGAGTCGGGGACCAACTGACATGGTCAGGTGTGCGTTTCTCAAAAGCATCGTTAGCCAAATATGGTCGCAAGTTCCTTTTAATATGTTGGTAACGACAGAACTTGCAACCATAGTTGGTTTCAGGGAATGCACCCCTGTACAGGTGTCCTTTAGCCTAGTAAATTTCCAACAGGATGAAACATAGCAGACATAACCATCTTCTGAACTGCATCCTGTGAAATTCCCAGAATGTTACAGGTGATTAATTCTGAATCCGTACACTTACATGGGCTAATATGGGCTTACATATAGCTACACTTTGGAGTCCCATAATTTAAGTACAAAAAGATAGTCTATTATTATTAAAATATTATGATATTTTATTTGCAGGGTATACTGACAACTTAAGAAAATGTTGCAGTTCCATATGTCTGATAAAATAAGGTCATAAATGAAACAAATTGCACAAGGCTTACAAGTCTATTTAAGACTTTTATAATTTGAGAAGATTGAGAATGGTTCTCTTCAACCTGTATGATATTTTATTCCAGGTTGAACTTCATCAAAAACTGTCATGGCAGGGAAAAAAACAGATTTAATAGGAATAAACATATCACACAGCTGGAAGGATATTGGACCTATACAGAATTATTTACTTTAATACTTTATCTATGAAGCTTATCTTAAGATAAGCTTTATACCATGTAGAGATGAACAGCCTGTTATGGACAATATCAATAAATTCAGTAGGTTATTTTGAAAACATTATCGCATTATAATAAAAAACGTATCATTAACTTAAGAATGCATCCATTCATCCACAGTAGTTTTATTGACAGCCGTACCCTTGACCTGAAGTAAGCTCTAAGTCAGTTCAGTTCAGAAATGTTTTTAGGGAAATAGATGTGGCCAAAAGCAGAGTTGGACAAAGTACACAACTTCCTTAATTGTGTGATACTACTGGTCAAATATTACGCCGTTACAAGTAAAGTTGTAAAGGCCGATTTTTACTTAAGTAAAAAGAAGTTGTTTTTAAAAGTACTTAAGTATCAAAAGTAAAAAGTAAATGTCAGTGCATTGTTTTATTATTGCTGCATTGTTGTATGTAATACTACCTAATGCCTCTGAATCTATGCCTGCCTAGCCTCATATCAATATCAAATTTATGAGATTGAATGTGAGATTGAATAAGTGCACTAATGGTGCAATAAATAAATAAGTGCAATAATGTCCACAATGGTTTCAGACACCCGAATGGCTGTTCCCTCAAATATTGCCCTATTTAAAGTTTTTTTTGGCTTTTAGTATTAGGTTAGCCTTACTGTTATCTATAAACTAGTGTGCTCCAAACCAATGACAAAATTTGCATTTAGAAGACCAAACCCAACGTTGAAAATGAAAATGAGGTTGATGTCAGAAACCAACATCAGTCGGGTTCTGACGTCAAACCGACTTTCATTTCCAATCAAAATGCAACCCCTCCAAAATCATCCCCTTAGTGACGTTACTACTTTCTACTCAAGGACCATGACAGAATTGTAGTGGAGTAAAAAGTACGACATTTGTCTTTCAAATGTAGTGAAGTTAAAGTAAAAAGTTTCCAGAAAAAATTATACTCAAGTAAAGTACAGATACTCAAAAAGTGTACTTAAGTACAGTACTCAAGTAAATTTAACTGTCCACCTCTGGCCAAAAGTAAAAATTTTAACATTAAAATTTAAAAACGATGGATGTTATAGGGAGCTGGTCTTCTCTTCTGCTGTTCTAACAGCTTCTACACTTCTGTAAAGGCTGCAAGGATTTGATCCCATTCAGACACGAGCGTCAGTGATGTCTGATTTTGGGTGATGTCCCTCAAGCATATAGAGATGCACTCTACTTTACATGTATGTTGATGTGCATAACTGTACTTGGTTTTATGCACCTGTTAGAAAAGGGTGAATAAGGTTTTGGTATCTACACTTTTGCCCATGTAATTTATATGTCCCTGTCTGAGGAAATTGATTCCGCGGGATGATTCATAGGTGCATTAACCAAGACTGAAAATGGCAACCGTAGAGCTTAAAAAACACTATAGTAGAAAGTGTTATGGAATATCCACATTTTTTCTATTATAAATATGCCTTTTTGTGTATGAAGCAATTATGTATTGGAGTCAACCATAATTGTAACCTTATATAATGGAAGTGTTTTTATAAAGCAAGACACCAGAAGTTGCTGTTGTAAAATCATTTATTGAGAAAATTGTTTATAAAGAAAAACACTGCAAATTGTTTTTGTAAAATCATTTATTGAGACAATGGTTTATAAAGAAAAACATACCACACTGAATGTTGTAAGCATTTATTAAGCATATGGCAGAGTAGAGAGAAATTGAAAATGTATTAGAAAGAGCTTTGCCAAAGAAAGAAGAAAAATGCAAGCAATACCGTCTACGTGTTGCGGACGAGATACAGAATGCGTTGAAGAAAAGGTCCAGAAGAAGGAGGACAAAGAGGCAAAAGCTTTAATGGCCAAGTCCTAGGGGGTTTCCAGGAGGGGATTACCAATGAACAAGGTTTTGGGAGTTTCCAGGAGGGAATTCCATTGTCCAGTCGGACGCTGATCACCAAGGATGGCCTCTCCGGTGTTAGATGCCTTGCCATTGTGCCTCATGAAGTTAAAAGCTTGTAAATTATTTGGTTTTGATTTACTTTTATTTTATATATTAGTACCTTTTATGTAAACTAGTTAACCTGTAATAAAAAAAAATATATAATTGAAATTAAGAAGCTCGCCTGCCATAAGTCTTTGTTTTACAAAAGATTGAGCTGAACTAACCACGGAGAAGTCTTCTCTAAATATCGTAAGTATGGAAATTCAAATGCTTATTATTTAGGACAGATTTGACTTACTTTACCTAACCTGAGAATAATTAAAATTAGGTGTTTAAAATTACGCATCATAAAACAAAAGGTGTGTCATTAACCCTTAAAAAGTAGAAGAAACAGTAGAGAAAGAACACGCTTGTGTATATTGAATCGTGAATAGTTTTTGAAAAAAAATAATAAAAATCACTCACTGCTCTTTACTGAAAAAACTTTTGTAACTTTAATATGGATTAATCTGTTAATTCATACAGTGAAGACTATCCAGTATTATTTATTTTGTATTTAATTACTTTATTCACTGTCTACCTGAAAACTACTGTTAATTGTCTTTAATAATGTTTTTTTTCAATTTATATTAGTTAAGTTAGGTTCGGTTTAGATGTGCTATTGAAATTGTGAATTTTCACTGCAGTGTTAGGTTTTGGTGTCATAACTGCCTGTTTTTGCCAAAACAGTTTCATGGCCGGTAAAAAATATTATATATATATATAATATAAAGTCACCAGCCATTGGCAGGTATGGCAAAAAGATAGTTTGAGGCCCTATATGTCACGTTTCTGTTTGTGTTTGGACTTTCTCAGTTTCGTTGTTCAGTTTCTAGCCACTCCTCCTTCATTAGTTCATTTGGTTCAGCTGTGTCCTGTTAGTTACTATGGTTACTGTCATTAGGTGCGTTTCCATTACAGATTTGCGCAAAACTTTTGAGATTTTTTTCTAAATGTCGACAAAAAACTATTGCGAAATGACGGCGTTTCCATTAACCGATGTTATGCGACTAAAACTTAACATTTTTTTAAGTAAAATCATTCCAAAAACCATGGCAACGGACATTGGTAGGTTTATGTACTATATCCCAGCCACTGCACTAGCCATTATTATTAATCGAAGGAGATGTATGTGTGTTTCCAAGCATTAATGGTAAGGAACGACCCACTTGTGAGCGGCTCATATGAGGTGTTTCTGGGTGTTTCTCCCTCATATCTGCTTCGAGGTCTTAATTGTGGCATTTATTTGAGGTTTAGAATCCATTATTCCTGTAATTACTTTGTCTTATATGAATTTAATAAATAACTCTGTCTCGTATTCTGCCCAAACATACCGCGTCATCTACATCAGGTGACCTATAAATGCGCAAAAGCTGTTTCCATTGCAGTTTTGCGAAATAATTCTTTTTCGAATTGCCTGAAAAACCACCTCATGCGAGCGTAAAAACTTTTTTGCGATAAATGGGAGTTTTTGCGAAATTGACGTGTTTGCATTTGGGCGTATTTTCATTTCGCAATTTCAATTTGGATGGAATTTGTAATGGAAACGTGGCTATTGAGTTCATTTGCCCCAGCTGTTCTCTGTGTATTAAAGCCCTCTGTTTCTCCCTGTTCCTTGTCTTGTATTATTTGAGTTCTATGTGGTTGTACTATTTCATGTTTATTCCTGGAGTAAAGTCTTCCATAGTATCCCTGTCGTTGTGCGCTTGATTGCAGCCACTCCAACCGTGACTATATATAAACAACATTTGTTATTTCCGAATTTACTCCTTTGAAACAATTATAAACATAACAAATGGTGGTTATCATGAGATTAGTGAATGATTGAATGAGTAAATGATATCATAAATGTATAAACACTCAAAATGAAAGTGAAATACAACTGTGTTTTTGTTGTTGACTGCTTTGCAGAGCTCTTGAGCTTTAAACCCACCAAAGAGCAAAACACAAGCTAAAATTGTCAGGTTTTGAGTAGGTGAAAGGAGTGAAGACTCAAGTGCAGAAAAATGGGTCTTTATTAATAATAAAACTAAAACAAAATGCAAACAAAAACTACCCCTAGGGGGATAACAACACAGACTTGACTTGGCATAACAGGGTAGAATTACGACGACGAACCAGCACAGAACTGTAAACACAGGGAGAATAAATAGGGAGAGCAGACAAAGCAGGTAACGAGGTGGGGCAAATGAATCAATAATCAGGTATCAAGATTGGTGGGGTTAGACAATGACAGGAGAACGATGGCACAAGGAAACATGACAATCCATGTGCTCACACCAAACGTGACAAACACATGAGCACATGGCCCTCAAACACAATCGCCAGCCATGTGCCCCAACAAAATAAGACAACAAAAACACAAGCTGCATGCAACACAACACAAGACAAAACATGAAAGCACAGGAAACAAGGCACACGACAAGACAAAACAGGAGTGTCAGGGCTGTGACAGAACCCTGAAAAAAGTGCCCTTGATCCAGGAAATAGCCCTACTTTTAGAAAAATTGGAATTACACAAATGGCTAATTGAAATGTCTGAATGGCAAAGTGAATAATACTCAATTTATCGAGTTATACACATTGCTTGTCCAGTGTATTTGTTAATTTCTGCATTCACAGTCAAGAAATGACAAAAGTTTATTAAATTACAAAAATATATGACAAGAATGAAACACAAAAACAAACGAGTAAAAGGAAAAGTAAACTGGTGCAACAATAGTCAGCAACACATCTATCTATCTATTCCCATTTCAGTCGTATCCGACTCTTGGTCATTCAATGGCCATCTCTTGCCATACGTGAGAGACTGACCATGAATGTTCTTGGCAATGATTTTTCCATTTCCCCAATCATCCCCATTACAACAACATTACAATAAGATTAATATGTAACTACTTTCCGCATAGTCTGAATGTTCAGAATGCTCCATGGGCGGACATATTGGTTTTAGGTCAGACTGACAAAATGCCCACAGAAAATTTTACAATTTTAAAGTCATGTGACCCAGATACTCAAAACAGACTCAACTATGAGAATGATAAGAGTATTGTATGAAACATTCTTTCTCATGCCTCCTTCAAATGAAAGAGTATATATCTTGTGGTGCACGTTGCCTGTTTAATAGCATGCTAACGCCACTGTTAATGAATAAAAACCTTGGAGTGATCTTTGACTCTTCACTAATTTTTGATAAACAAATTACTGCTGTTATTAGAGGAAGCTTTTTCCATCTAAGATCTATTGCAAAGTTGAAGAACCTTCTTTCAAGCAAAGATTTAGAAGTTGCGATTCATGTATTTGTAACATCACGATTAGATTATTGCAACTCTCTTTATTCTGGTCTCCCTCAATCTTCACTATCGATTGCAAGTTGTTCAGAATGCGGCTGCAAGACTTTTGACTGGGTCTAAAAAGAGGGATCATATTTCCCCTGTTTTAGCATCCCTTCACTGGCTTCCCATTAAATTCAGAGTTGATTTTAAGATCCTTATGTTTGTATAAGGCGTTGTCCGGCCGTGCAACAAGGTTAGTGGTCTTATTGTGCCATATTGTCCTGCTAGGGCACTTATCTTCCAATCACTTCCTCTTAAATGTGTCTCAGTGTCGCTACAAATCAAAGGGTGATCGGGCCTTTTCTGTGGCTGGGCCCAAGCTTTGGAATGGTCCCCCTTTTCATGTGAGGTCTGCTCCTTCATTGGACATCTACTCTTAAAACTTTTTGAAAACCTGTTATTGTTGTTGTATTGTTTGATGTATTCTGAACAAATGTTGTAAAATCTGATAATCTATCTGATGATTTCCAAGGAATAGTCATCCTCAAATAAAACTTAACAGGGCTCCGCCCCTAGTCACTCCTTCCAATAGTATCCTCCTGTTTAGGTGCAAACAACAACACATGCATTTAAAGAGCAACAAATCCCCCATACTTAGATATAGAAACGAATGTAGCCTGCAGAAGATACCAAGAGCTGCTTAAGAAAACAGGATGACAGAGAAAAAGAAAGGTAATAAGATGACACTAGAGACAAATTGTAACTTTTCAACAATATCATAATGAAAAAGCAATATGTCAAGCTTAAAAATAGTTCTGTTGGTAGGCTATTTAATTTTTTTAATTAGCAAGTTTCTAAATGTAAATTATTTTTGTTTTAAGAGCTTTAACCAACCAATTAGTTTACAGTAATTTATACAATACAATTGTCAATAAATAAATAGATTATATTATGCGCCAGTAATATGAAATTATTATTTTTCGTGCAACATTGAAGAATCTGAGCTTGATAATAATGTGCGTAATGTGATGCTTGAAACGAAACTGTCCAAAACAGTGATTTTGACAGTTGAGCAGCGGCTGCCTCTAGTGGCTATAAAGCGCTATTGCCGTCAGTGAGTTGAACAGCAGGAACGACTAAGTTCGCGAATCGGTTCTTTTGAACCGAACAAAGAACCAGTTAAATTCTTATGCAAATTACATTTATTCCGGAGTGACTTTTTTGATGCTGTACTGTAGCCTACATGTATTGCGTTTTTAAACTTCAATAAGGGTGTTTATTTTCATTTCATGTGTCCCATTTCAGGTTGTTGCAGATGATTCATGTTAATTAGAACCTTAATATAATTTGCATTTACATTAAACAATAGGACTACTGAATTTAAGTTTAATCTCTCTGCGAAGATTGCCTTTGGCTTGCTCAGTTGGGGATATTTTGGGGATATTTAATTTTATTCTATCAATCAATAAATTCCACTAGAAACAAACCTTGTTGTATTATTTTATTTTAATTTAATACTGTGAAGCTGCTTTGATACAATCTGTATTGTGAAAAGCGCTATACAAATATACTTGATTTGATTTGATTAAGCCCTTATTTCATGTGTGTAATTGATTGATAAAACTGTCTCGTCGTCGTAAATGTTTTGCCATTGAGATGACTGGGAAAAGTGTCCCAATAAACCTGAATTTACCCTATATTTCAAATAAATTCTCGGTTCAGTGAGAATTGACTCGAGAAACGCTCGAGTCCGATCTTTGGACGAGTCGTTCGAACCTTTTCTCAACCGGTTGATTCTTCTCAAAAGAACTGATTCGCGAATCGGACGTTCAGGAAAGTCCTGAGCAAACACAAGTTGCAAAAAAGACATGAATCATAACAGAAATGTCCACAACACACCGCGTGGTCATTTAGATATGAATTTAAAATGACAAATCCTTTATTTCTTTTCCAGAGAAAGTGAAGTGCGTGTGTCACGCGCACGGGAGCCTGAGAGCGATTTGTTTCCACTCAGAAGTGAAGGGTCCTCTGATAACGCTGAGTGACGGGGGTCGTCGCGTGACCAGGGACGGTTCGTCATTCTGCCACGGACTGACGTTCAGCGGGCGACAGGTGAAGATACAGGAGAAAGTTTCCCTGAGAGTCGAGCAGTGCGTGCGGGGTTGGCACGGAGCACTGCGGGTTGGATTCACGCATGTTTTACCCGAGCAGACAACTTTACCCCCTCTGGCCATCCCAGACTTGACCCACTCTCCACTGTTCGCGGCGGTGGCGGTTCCCGTGGACAATTGTCGCCCTGGCTCAGAGATTCAGTTCTGGTTTAAGAAGAACGGCTGTCTGTGCATACGGAGTTCTGATGGCAGAACACACACAGAGCAAACCGCTCTGAACGCCAAGTGGCCCGTCTGGGCGATGGTGGACGTCTATGGACAGACCACGTCAGTGATGATGCTTGGTGAGGCTTCAGATGTATCATATTTGTGTTCTGAGGGCATAAAAAAGTTTCTTTTTTGTTTGTTGTTGAAAAAACTGGTTATTTTTGTGCTATATTTTGATTACTTCCAAAATGATATACTGTAGCACAAAAATAACCTGATTAGGATCTCATATCATTGCACCACCATAACACTTTTCTGTTAGAAAGGTTTTTTTTTTTTTTTTTTTTTTACTTTACTTTTTGATGTGTAGGCTATATATATAGAAACGCTCGAGTCCGATCTTTGGACGAGTCGTTCGAACCTCTCTATATATATATCATTAGTATCTTAAGTGCACGTGTTATTTGACCGTTCTAAAAATACATTTTGTAAAATCTTTTTTTTTCTTTCAAGATTTAACAGAACCCTTGTGGCTCTGAGGCTTAAGCAAACCAGGGACACAAATATATGCCTAGTTCTTTTTCCCCCTGCCTAACAGTGTATGTGATCTGTGTATCTGCGTTATAGGCTCCAAAAAGAGATGTTGCATCTTCACCAGGAGGTCCTGTCCTGCTCTCACACACATCAAACACACTGAAGATAAAGAAATGCTACAAATAAAGAAGGAAAAAATGAGCACGCTGGAGCAGAGAAACCTGAGAAACCCTAATCTCGTCAACACAGGTAAGAATCTCATAAGTGCATGACAGTCATTGTATGATCGAGCACATGGAGTTTCAGCTCCTAATCTCTTCTCTTTTCCCCCTCAGATCATGAAACTCCTGACTGTGAGGAATGTGTAGTGTGTTACAGTGATGTGGCAAACATTCGTTTGAGCTGTGGTCATAAATGTGTTTGTACTCCGTGTGCCATGAGGGTGTTCATGACGTTTGGGACCTGTCCTCTGTGTCGTCATCCCTTGGGTTCCTTACAACCATATGACTAGTTTCATCCCATTTAAACTGGTGGCCTATGGCCTGTTTGTTGAATGTATTTTGCACAATTAATTTCAGAATTGCTTTAATGTACAAATCTATCACTGCACTGTGCACATGTTTTTTATTTTTATTCTCTCTAGTTGCACTATTTCTCATTTGTAAATTATTTTACATTCTGATTATTTATGAATATATTTGCGAAAAAATAAAATATATATGTAAATATGTATGTAATAGGATTTAAATATATATTTGTATGTATTGTAAATATGTATGTATGTAATATGAACAATGTTTTTTAATTTTGTATTAAATGCATTTTATGTAAACAGTTTGTAGGACTGACTTTTTATGCACTGCTGAACATTTCCGCCAGGTGTCAGTATTGTGTAGGAAAACAAAAACTCCCAACAACACAGAAGAAACTGACAAAAGTTTGGTTAGCCGTTATTCTAATTCTAATTCTTAACAACGCTCATGTTCAACATTTAATATGTGAGGCTCAGTGCTGGAGAAGAAGTCTACATATAAAGTGGGTGAGCTCTTTCCTTTAAAAGAGTAGCGTTAGTTGAAAATATTCAGGAAGGGTGGGGAAGAGGAATTACGGATTTGGGCGTGAGAAATGCAGTGTAGGCTAATAAGAGAAAGTGCTATATTTGGTTTCGTTTGTTTGCATTTTGGCTGGCTGTTAGATATTAAAGTCTAATAGTTAACACTATAGTTTTCTTTTAATTTTACTGAATATGGAGAAATACTGAATAAATGAGGAGGAATTTGATAGTATAAATCTACATTGTCAACATTGTGATACATGACATTTCAACCTTAAAATATAAAAATACGGTAGTACCGGGGCTGGTTGACACCAGTTGACACCACTCATAGTTTTTGAGTTTTTATTTGCACTATAGAAGTTGGTTTATTATTTTCAAACATCTAGTTCAAAACCCTCTTAAATTAGAATAATATTTGTGAATCATGTCCTACAAACTACAATTCCAGTATCATATTTTTGTTTTAGCTGTTGGGTTAAAAGTGAACTTAATAAAACCACACTGACCTTCACACAACAGTCAGCTATACCTGAAACATTTTAATTTTCAAAATTAAAGATTAAAAGTGCGTTCTCAGGGCAAGACTTTTCCCACAAATGTTTAGGCCTAGTATTAAAGGTATATGTATTTTTATTGCATATACAATTTTCATTCATTCGGTCAAATTGTTTTAATATAAACTAATAAACTGGGGCATATATTTGTCAGAAATATAACCAAATTTATAGAATTTAATGAATTATATCTCACTTTTTAAGTGTCCGTAAGTGTTTTAGAATCTGTATTGTTATTTTTTTTAATATTTCCATTAACGAGCAGTTGAACAGATAGCATTAAAGTGGCCGGTGATATGATGTTATATGATGAACCAAAACATTATGACCACCTACCTAATATGCTGTTTGTGCTCCACCTGCTGCTAAAACAGCTCCGCCCCACCGAGGCATGGACTCTAGACCCTGTAGGTGTCTTGTGGTATCTGGTACCTTAGCAAGCAGAACCTTCAAGTCCTGTAGGTAGCGATGTGCAGCCGCTGTGGATCAAACTTGTTGGTCCAGCACATCCCACAGATGCTTAATTGGATTGAGATCTGGGGAATTTGATACCTTGAACTCTTCATCATGTTCCTCAAACCATTCCTGAACATTGTGTGGCAGGGTGCATTATCATACTGAAAGAGGCCACTTCCACGAGGGAACACCAGTGTCATGACGGGGTGTACCGTGTACCTGGTCTGGAACGATGTTTAGGTAGGTGGCATGTGTCAAATTTCCTTCCACATGAATGGCCAGACCCAGGCTTTCCAAGCGGAACATTGGCCAGAGCATCACACTCCCTCCATTGGCTTGTCGTCGTCCCACAGTGCATCCTGGTGCCATCACTTCCCCAGGTAAATTGCGCGCACATACATGGCCCTCCACGTGATGTAAATGAAAATGGGACTCATTGGACCATATGACCTTCTTCCACTGCTCCAAGGTGTAGTTCTGACGCTCGTGTGCCCATTGTAGGCACTTTTGATGGTGGACACTCTGACTGGTATGTGACTTGTGCCATAGCAGACCTTCTCTTGGCTCGGACCAGACAGGATAGCCTTCGTTGTCCTCATGCATCGATGAGCCTTGGGGGCCCAACACCCTGTCACCGGTTTGTGGTTTGTCCCTTCTCAGACCACTGTTGGTAAATTGAGAGCAACCCACAAGCCTTTCCATTTCAGAGACACTCTGACCCAGTCGCCTTGCCATAACAATTCGGCTCTTGTCAAAGTCGCCCACGTCTTTATTTCTGCCCATTTCTCCTGCATCCAACGCATTGATTTCAAGAACTGATTGTTTGTTTACCCTCTACCCAGACATTGACATGTGAGTTTGTTAGGAGGTGATCAACCATATTCGCTTGACCTGTGACTGGTCGTAATATTTTGGCTCATCAATTGTTACCGTACAACCATTTGTTACCTTGGAATATTTTTGTGTTTCCATTTTTACTGCGCAAGTATAGCAGAAAAAGCTTCAAAATAGGTTGTTTAATGGCCATTGTGCCATCGTGACAACTTGCATAGTGTCACAACAACATGCCCCACAATTGGAGAATGTTTTTGCTAAATTAAAATATAAGCATATGTTCAATGAACTATGTTTTTTTACTGGGCAATAATGGCAGAAGTGTTCAATAGCTTTTTTGCAGTCGAGATTTTTTATGTCAAGAAATGCAGAAGTGTTCTACGGTTTGTCCAAGTGTTGGGTACATCAGATCATCAGAATGAATCTGAAATTCACAGAGGGTCATTAGTACAGTGGCCTTAAATGAAGCGAAATGTTTACTTAATTCTAATGGAAATCTTTTGTACGTTTTCTTGTATAGAGTGGTGCAGGCATGACGTCAGAACCTGGAAGACTAATTAATTTGCTGCTGATTCCTTTGAGATTTTCCTATTGGGTTTTATAATGTTTTTTTTTAATGTATGAGTAAAATAAAGCCTGTGGTAAACATAACTTGACGATACTTTGATGTTTTGTTTTACAACATACAGCACACTGCACACACTCACTCCCCAAGCTGTCTTATCTGGTTACTTATTAAAAAAGTTTGTTTTGAAAAATGCATCAAAATGGCATTTTCACGATGGGAGTGTGTGAATTTACGCTGTAGAACAAAATGTTTATGTTTACCACAGGCTTTATTTTACACATAAACCAAAAAACCCCATTATGAAACCCCATAGGAAAATCTCAAAGGATCCATTGGCGAATTAGTCTTCCGGGTTCTGATGTCATACATGCACCCGCTCTATAACTTGTTCCAGTTGGCTTCTGCAGTGGGCATTGAGTCCAGTGAGTTGTTATCAGCATTAAATTACATTTACAGTAACACCCCAGAAATCTAATTATACGAGTGGGAAATTCATAAAAAATTAGAGGGAGGAGAATGGCGTAGTGAGCAGTATGTGACCTTTGATTGTTGATCACGTTATCTGACTGTTAAATATTTATTTTGGATGGCAGAAGAGAGCTTGAGGAAGAAGAAAAGAAGCGAGGAAGGGCTTACTAAGCCATTGAGTCAAAGCCGAGTGGGGGGGGGATAGAGAATGTCTCTGAGTGAACTGAAGATTGCACTTAAAGGCTGCTCAGCTTGATGAAGAAAACAAACATCCTCATCATCAGCAGACGTGCAGCACGGTAGGTGTCCTTGGCTCACTACTAAACAGTTCCTCCAGTATTTTTGGTCTGAATGTCTTACAATGGTTGATTTACCCTAAACTACCATTCAAAAGTGCAACTATATAATTGCAGTAATTTCCCATCTTGAATGACTCTTCATTCATTTGAACGACATTTCAACCACTCATTACATACTGTTGTGAGATATCAGAGATATAAGGAAAGGAAGGTGGTTTAGTTAAATAAGGATGAATGATCTCATCCACGTCAAGCTGCCTTTACCTGAAATAAGACTGTGATAAAGGGTTCTTCAGAAGTGTGCATTACTAAACATTACTTTTAATGAGTCACTGTGTGTAATAATTCGTTTCCAAATAATTATTTCCAACAAGTTCTCAGAATAAAAAGCAAAGTCATTGTTTTACAGTTTATGCTCAATTTTACAGTTAACCTCAGCTCTATCCACATTTGTACAAAACTAGCTCATCAAAAGAGGCATGTTTTAACATCACCATATGCTGATTACTCATTTTGTGTATATCAGTGCTGGTTTAAACAGTATTGCAAGTGGAATATTTTTACAACCTAAAAGATCCGGCATTGTTTATCTTTACTGATAATCTTCCAACTGCAAGTGGATTATTGAGTTTAGTGATTTTTACACAGTTCAATGAAAAGATCTGACTCATTCATGAATTGAACATTGCCACTTCAAAGAAAGCAGGCGGATGTGAAGATTTTCTTTTTATGCAACCATAGACAGTAATTTGAAATGTGTTTTTTAGGTTGATGTTAATATAGAGTGTCTCATTTTAGCCAGTCAGCCCAGTAGTTTAAGTATCCTCTAATTTAATGGACATAAGTGGTCACTAAACCTCATTGCCTGTGGAAATAGTCAGAAAGCATGTTGTATGGCTGAACTGGAAGGACATCGTGATGTTATTTGATTGTCTCATTTCATGCTCTAGCAGAGGGCACATCTTCATCTCAGGCACTGACAGTATGACTGGAATAAAGGAAGCCACAAGGCTGTGTTCGGTTGAATGACAGAAAAGACATGAAGGCATGAGATAATTGTATGTCAGAGAGAGAGAGAGAGAGAAAGTGATGATCTGTCCTCAAGTGAACAATGAGCTGATGTATTTGCAGATCAAACATGCCGTCTGTGTGTGTGGGAAGGGAAATGCACTCATTTGTTCTTTTGATTTTAACACACAAGAGGGTGTTTCTCCTCAGCCTGCATGGGACTTTCTATTATTTCCAGCTGTGCATGTGTGTGTATATGTATGTGAGTATGGGATGGAAACTATTACGGAGCTTTGGACTCGTTAGGCGCAGAGAGTTTCATGTATGATCCTGGCTTGCCCAGAATGGTGTATTACACACGCACACACATACACACACACAAAGGCTGAGTCACAGAATCGGAGTAAATTGCAAACGCCCTCCCAGCAAAAACAGAGCTGGCTGTAATCTGTTCCCTCTCTCTGCTTCTTTCTGTGCTACTCATTCCAGGGAAACATCTCCTCACGGTAAATACGCCTCTTTCAGTTCTCTTCAAACTTCATGACTGTCTTTTACTCAACAGTATGCTTCTGTTCTGTTTTGAAGTAAATATTTAGGTGATCTTGAACATGAAACACCTATAAACTTTTCTGTCACTTTCCTTCTTGCTGTAACATTTGTGGAGACGCATGCTTGACGGTTTGCACCCAGGGAGTGAAATTCACACCCACCAGCCATCAAATGTTGGTACTTTGTGTGAATTGGCTGGTAATTTCGATTAGTAGCCTGTAAGACATCTTATTCTGCTAAAGTGATTGGTACTAATGTTGACCAAAAACAGATCCACTTGGGTCAGCGACAAAGTGAATGCAAAGAGAACTGGGGTTTTATATTATGGTTCTCAGGATTCTAGGGTTCTTTGTCTTTGCATGTTCGTCCAACTAATATAATGTACAGTAAATATAAAAATGTAAATTCAAAAATCTGGCATTAACCAGCTGCTGTGTTTTAGTGGGCAAAAAAGTCACCTTATTTAGAGTACATAAAGAAAACATCCAGTTCTCTGAAGTTGTAATATTACAATTTGCTGTTAGAGGTGTTGTCCCATGAGAAGCTGTTGAGCCTGATCTGCTAGATTCCTGTCAGACTGTGTTTCCTGTCATAGCCTACTTCCCGTGTGACAGGTTGATAACGGTCATTTATTCATAAGGTAGATACAGTTGGCAAGGAGGCCTTGTCCACAACGTGGGGGAAAACAAATTTACTCATTTAAGGAAAAATTACAAACACAATCATGTAATTATCATTCATCTGTTGATTTTTTAGATAGAATAGCATATATGTTGGACAGGAGGTGAAATGGGAGAGAGAGGACCATGAGCTTGGATTTGAACTGTGGTCGCCTGAGGTGCGATTATGCTACAGTACATGTCCAAAAGCTGCTGATATTTCGCTTCTTTTTCCTCATAGAAATGGGGTAACTATAACCATGATTTGTTTTCCCTACTCTAAACCAGTCCATGTCTCCACTGAATGAGTCTGTGTCTATTGAAGCATCAGATGGATGTGCTATCTGGAGCATTGTCTGTTGCTGTTGTCGTTTCATAGATTTGAGGCTGCTTGAATGGTATAGGCTGTAGTTCTTGCACTTGTTTTAATATCTTGCACATTGTATGCACAGTAGCCACCCCTTGTTCCAGAACATTCAAATGTTGAGGTCACAAAGCAATCAATCCATTTTAATTGAGTGTTATATTTCAGCAGTGCGGTCTGAGACTTGTCAAGAGTAAATATTTACCATCGTGGTGAACTTAGTTTCCTCTTACGCAACACTGAGTCATGCCAGTCATGCTGTTAATCAGCAGTGGTTAGCTGCCATTCACAGTATCTCTTAAGCCCTTGGTTATATTTTGTCAGTATTGGTGCAACATGTTTACTCTATAATTTAGTGTAGAAGTAGTTGACAAATCACAGCCATTTCAGAGTGTAGTTTCATTATAGAGAAGGATTTGTGCTTGTTTGGGATGTTGTTTAAAGTAGGGGTTGACAATCTTTTTTAGGCCAAGGACCCATCAGAGACATAGCAGAAGACCCCCTGTTATATTATATAAAATGTATTGTATAAGTCTGTAATAACATGTATAGTACTATATTAATGCATTTACTTTACTGTTACTTTACAATGTAATGTTTTTGAAAGAAGAATCTTATATTCACAAAGGGTGAAGTTATTTGATCAAAGATACAGTAAATAAAACAGTAATGTTGTGAAATATTATTACAACTTAAAATAACAGTTTTTTTATTTGAATATATCTGAAAATATATTTTATTTGTGTAATGGCACAGCTGAATTTGCTCATTTGGTGCTCAAGAAACATTTTTTAATATCATTAATGTTGAAAACGGTTGTGCTGCTTAATATTTTTTGTGGAAACCATGATGCATTTTTTTCAGGATTCTTTTGATAAACAGCATTTATTTGAAATATAAATATTTTGTAATATTTGTCTCTGCTGGCACTTTTAATCAATTTAAAGCATCCTTGCTGAATAAAAGTATTAATAAAAGTATTAATTAAAAAATCGTACCGACCCCAAACTTTTGAACGGTAGTGTACTTTTAACATTTCATTCATATTATCATTATTGATCTACAAAGCCATGTACTTTACTGTAATGCACATTACAGTTACATTTTTCTTGATACATTAAATGTAGGAGGGACTCTGAAACATTAAACTGAACTTTAGCTGCTTAACACTGGCTTTGGTTGAAGTATTGTGCTTTTTTAATGCAAATGAAATTTTTTCACAAATGCCTGGTTTAAAGGCCTTTTATGTGCTTGCTTTCTTTAAATGGGGTTTATCTCTACGTTTAGTACAGAACTGAAAAAGAATGGTAGATTGTTTATCAGGTTATGATGAGGTTTCTTTCGGTCCAGTGATCACCATACTGGCAGACAAAAATATCTGCTCGCTGCAGGAGACCGGCCATTAATAACATGCCTCTCATTTATTAAGCCCTCTCTCCTCTCCTCTATAGTTCATCACTCACTCTTCTCTGCCTTCTCAATGGTTTATTTCTCTTTCCTCAGTCTCATGCTGAACTTTCATTCCAGTATAAGACCTCTGTATTCTCCTCTCCTCTCGTCTGGTCTCACCTCATGCATTCTCCTGTTTAAACTGTCAGTTGTGAAATGTATTTTCTTCTCTCCTCTGTTTTGCAATAGTCTGGTTGCTGCACACACACACACACACACACACACACACACACACACACACACACACACACACACACACTGTAAGACTATACCATTTAAGACTGCTTTGCCCTACTGAGCCAAACCAATGAATTATTAAGAATGAGCTGGCTTCCCAAGATCCAGTGGAAAAAAGCCAGCAATGGAAAATGCCACACATGCATAAACGAGTTCAGGTAATCAAGAATTCACTCTTTAAAATTCATAAAAAACCACACACAGAACTAAGGCAGTTGTGCCCGATAAATTTTATTATCGTTTTGTTGCTTTTTATGATGGTGGTGTGGCTTAGTGGTTAAAGACCTGATTGTAGGTTTGAACTCCATAAGGGGTGATTGAAGAACAATAACCGTTGTGCTCTTGAAACTTCAAGTTGCTCCACTGAGACTTCAGATCAATACGATAAATTACTACTTATGAATGATGATATGATAACGTAAAAACATCTCGTTACGACTGTAACCCTGAGAAGGGAACTCAGCACTGCATCAGAATGTTGATGCTATGGGAACACTTCTGCCTAACTACATCTGAAGCACGTGTGAAATCAGTGTGAAAGAACGTGTGAAAAGTCCTGGGACAGATGACGGTGCACCGTTGAAGCTATAAAGTATTGGCTGAAGTAGATCACTCTCAGGTATGCAGGAAGTTATGGCAAAACAACACAGTTTCTCGTTCCCTTCTACAATTGTTACTGAGACGTTCCCTTTTGAGGGAACTCAACACTGCATCAGAATGTTGGCACAAACGGAATGTTCATACCCACTACGCCATACTGAACAAATGCCTGTCCAAGTGTGAATCATAATAAAGTCACAAGCATTTGAGATCCTGCTGTGGACTCTATATCCTGGCTATAAAATCTGATGAAGGCATGTGGAGAGGACCAGCCTACCGCATCACAAACCTCTTGAAGGGAAACCCCTGATAATAATGCTGTAGAGGGAGCCATACTTCTCGTAGAGTGGGCTCTTATGACTAGAGGCAAAGGAAGACCACGCGTCTAAAAAGCCAGAGAGATAGCATCTACAATCCACTTGCTTATTCTTTGCTTAGATGCCAAGGAGCCCCGCATGGGTGAACCAAATCAGACCAACAATTGGTCATATTTACACCACTGAGATGAGCAGTGGATGTAACAATTAAGTGCAAAGCAAATTGAGCTTCTCTTGGTCCTCCATCTGAAAAGGAGGAGGGTAAAAAGCCTGCAAAACATAAGTGTGTTACATTTGTAGGCACATTAGGCACATAACCTGGTCAAGGGTAAAGAAAAGCTTTTACCATGCCGGGAGCAAACTCTAGGCAGCAGGAAGCAACAGACAGCGCCTGCAGATCTCCTACCCTTTTCAGTGAAGTAATTGCAAGTAAGAACTCCATATTAAGAGGAGTCAGAAATTTCTCTGACGCTGACTCAAAAGGCTCAAATGGTGCCATAGACAAACCCTCCAATACAATTGACAAATATCATGCTGAAACTCTTGAATGACTCCACTTGAATGCATACAGTTTCCTCATGGAGGGGAGGTAGAGGGCTGTAGAGTTTAGTATGGTTTCAACAACCTTGGTTGAGAGGCCAGAGTTCAAGATTTGGTCCCTTCAGGGGCAAACCCACAGATGGAGATCCATATCGCCAGTCAGGGGTGATAAATGGGGCACCCCAATGGGGCACCATCAACTTGAGACAGAAGATCTCTCCTGAGGGAAATCTCCCATGGAGAGCCATCCAGGAGAGACATCAGGTCTGAGAACAATACTTGGGCTGGCCTGACCGGGGGTATAGTAGCAGATGAACCTTGTCCTGGCAAACTCTCTCCTGAACTCCCAGGAGCAGAGCAACCGGGGGAAATGTGTACATGTAAGATATTTTGGATTCAAATATCCCAAAACCACTAAAAAACGTATATACATTTGTTGTCTACATTATCCCAAATGTTTCTAACAATGTTTAAAGAGAGTAACGTTATAACCGCTTTCAACATACTCAAACATATTTAGTATGATTGTTTTGACCAAGTAAAACAGTGCTGCGTTACCCCACAATTTTAATTTGTCAAATGAAGTGACCTGTAAGAGTAGTTCTAGACCGTGTCTGTCGTCTCAGCCCCCTAAAACTATAATCACCTATCTGAAAGATCGGGCCAGTTTTGCTTCAAGAAAGTTTACAATTTTCACATATTTTTAAGTCTTATCAGTTTAAACATTCAAGTGATTTTAAGCCATTCATGCGTGAGATGCCGTGAAAGTAACTTCAATTGGTATTCGCATGCTGTGATAAATTGTTTCTGTGCGCACACACAGAAAGCCACCTCTGAGACGACACGTGAGTACACACAAAATTATGTCAAAATGCCTTGATGAGTATCCACGTAAACACAGTCGGTTATGTCTTAAGTGAACGAAAACGGTTAAGGAACTATCGGATGTGTGTCAATATAACGGATCCATGCATTAGGTCTTAGAGTGAAAGCAGCCTCATAATATAAGCTAACTAGCCTACATGGTTTACGGTTAGGTTTAGGGATAGGTTCAGGGTTAGTACCTAATTATAACCCAGTTATTGTAACTGCTATATTAAGTACATAGTATGTACATGGGGAACAGGACTGTAAAATAAAGTGCTGCAGTTTTCTTGTATTTACTTGTGCTATTGCATTTGTTATTATTTTATTATTGTCTTTTATGTTTATTATTGTCATTATATTAGTTAGGCTAGTGCTAGTTTTTGCTTGATCTGACCTGGCCAGAAGAAAAAATCCTTAGTGTTGAGCCCTGAGTCCATATTTTTGTTTTTTAGCTAGTTAACAGAAATACTTGTTAATAATAATGATATGATGACAATTTTCTGTAAGTCAAACCTAAACGTGTACCGATTTGAACTATATTGCAGAAAGATTGGTGTCATTATGTAATTTATAAAGTTTTTGTATTGACTTACTGGTAGGGTACTTTTGACTTACTATAAAGTAAATTAGTACTGCCAATTTAGAAGGGCATAGAAAGAAGGGCATACGGCATTATAACAACACCAGGGTGAGTAAATTATGACTTAAATTTATTTTTAGGGTAAACTATCCCTTTAAATCTTGTAAATCAAATCATACTTTGTACCTGTACTGTGATAATCCACAATTACCCTCAGTATATCTTTTAGCACAGTTCCTAAGATGATGACAGGACATGTCTATGTACAATGTCTAAGTAGTCATTTATATAATGATAAGGTTAACATCTATAAAATATGTTTCTTGAGAACCATATCAGCATATTAGAATGGTTTCTGAAAGATCATGTGACAATGAAGACTGGAATAATGGCTACTGAAAATTCAGCTTTCCCATAACAGGAATTACATTTTATAATATATTAAAGTAGAAATCAGTTCTTTTGAATTGTAATAATATTTCACAATATTACTGTTTTTACTGGGGTTTTTTTATGGTGTGCATAAGTACACCATAAGTGTACTCAATACATTTCAGAGTAGGCCTACTTTTTTCACAAGTTAGGTTTTCCTGTAGTTTGAGACCATTCCACTAAATCTTACACTTTCTTGACATATTGAATTGGGCATGTTTCTCAATTCAAGCCCTCTGCCTCAGTTTATTTGTCAATTATCTGTTCAAAAATTTCTCAAGCATAAGTTCACTATTCACTTACTCACTTCTGTCCTCCTCTGGTTGGCCATGTATGGCCAGACACACATAAGCAGTGGCTCGTAGAAAAACAGTGGGGTGGGAGCACAGGAAGGACAGAACAGAGCGAAATGAGAGGAGAAACGTCAGGAGGTGGATGTGGTTTGGTCTTTGAATTCTCCAGTCTTTAACCCCGTGCTGTGAAATATCACCTTATGGCCACAAAAGGCTGACTGCCTATTCAAATGCTCTTTAGTGAAGGCAGCCAAAAGTGAGCCAGGCCTCTGCACACAGTCTGTATGTTACCATAGTAACCCTTGTCAACCAGGAAGTCCTGTAGTGGTGGAGTGAGAGAGAGCGCGAGAGAGAGAGAGAGCGAGAGATCGAGAGCATGTGTGTGTCAGTATGTGAGAGGGACTTAACAGAGGTTATAGACGGGAGCAAAAACCAGTGAGGGAGAGAGAGAAAGAACTGACCTTAAAGCAGACAAAAAGAGAGAAAAAGTACAGAAAGAGCAGGCTGCTTCTACAAAGCAGACCAACCAGCACGTAGGGAATTGTGTGTGTCATCCTGGGAAATCTGTGCGTGTCACACACATACGCACCCACACAAACCGGTGAGTTGATTTTTTCCATCTGACAGCCATCAGCCTGTTAGCGTGAGTATTGTAAAACAGTAAAATGATATTGTAAACCAACTCATTTATTCATGCAGTTCTTTCTGGCCCAGTTTTGGCCCAGGGTTGTGTTGAACTGGTGGACCGCTTTACTTCTGAAGTTGATTCTTAACTCTCTTTGAAGGATTAAGGGTCTTTGGTGCGAGTTTTCAAAGCAGTGGAAAAGAGCATAAATGTTGTAGAAAAGCCACAATGTGAAGTCCATGGTGTTCTGTGTTTACACTGATATTTCTATGTAGCCTATATGTTGGAAATAATTTGGTTTCAAGTGGCTGGACCTTATTGAGACAGAGGTTCCTGCTTAGAGAGTGGTGTGATTTGATTGACATTTTATTATTGTAGTTTGACCCTAAATGCATTATGTTCAGAGTTTGTTGTATTTACGATGAAATGAAATACTTTTGTACATTTATTCTGTTTGATGTCATGATTTAGTGTTATTAAATCATGCAATCATTTTGGATGCACAAAATGCAATTGGTTTATGTTATCCAACATTGAAAGACTGGACGATGCGGATAAACCATTAAAAATGAGGTGATATTTAAAATTCTATACTATTTTATATAAATTAAAAATAAAACACCGAAAATTTAAATTGTAATGTATTTAAGTGAACTTCAGCATCACAATAGCGTATTACAATGTACAGTATGAAAAGTGGATTATCATTCTGAGATCTTCTCAAGATTACATTTAACAGTAGGCTAAAAAAAAAAATAATACAAAAAAAAAAAATATATATATCTCGATTATAAACAATTATAAAATGTCGATCTTCAGTGAAATGACAGACTTCTTTATTTAGTCTGCTTAAACCCTTCCCTTTCTTAAAATAGACTTCAACCTCGCTTTCATATTTGTCTCCATCCAATCAAGTCCCTGCCCTAAATTAACTTTTTCTTTTTCGATAACCTGTTACTTGGATGTAAATCACAATACAGAAAAAAACTGTACATTGTGTTACATTGCAACTTTAAGTGAGCGTAAGATGACCAAAAAATTTTATAAATGTAAAAAGGGGGAAATGATAATGTACAATATCAACTGATATTGATGAATAAAAAAAATAATTAAAAAAAACAAGATCTCAGATAACCAACATATTGTGGTGCAAATATATTGCGCATCCATAGTATTGGCCTTAGAGATATATAATATAATACATCAAGATATCAAGCTAATATTAAGACTGAAATAAATGTATAATTAGTATAATCAGACTGCTTTTCTCAACCTCACATATTCCCATGCTATAGTTAATGCTAGTTAAAGATATTTTCCCAGAGTGCTCCTCAAGTCAGTGACTGACAGCTTAATCTCACTGAATATGTCCTGCATTTTTACACGTCTATCTGGGTGTTTCTCACCGTTGTAAGGCAAATGAGTGCAAACTTCAGTGTCAGCTCCATTAGTGCGTGTTCCAGTGACAAAAGCATGGAGGGAAGGGTCTCCTTTCTTCCCTCTGAACCCGTCAGGTCCATGAGAATGACCTAAGCAACACACACTGATCTCTCTGAGAATATTCTCACATTGTATGTGTGTGCGTGAGTGTGTGCACGTGTGCTTTACATAAGCATGACATTCTATGGGGACCCTCATAGTATGGGGCATTTCCCAGCCTTTGATACATAAGGGTACAAAAAATTGCTGATTTGAATCATCTTCAACAGGTCCAGACAGGGGTTTCACAGTCTCCACACTTTAGAGTGTAGTTGATTTTGGATGGTGCACAGAGTCCATCTGGAGGAGCCCATGTTGACTCATCGCTATCAAATTGTTTGTGGGATCCATCCCTCCTGAGTCGAGCGATGGACGACCATACATGGTGATCAGATGGACCCGCTGCTGATTAATGTGTGTATCATGTAATAACAGGAGATTGTAAACAGACGCACAGCAAAGCCTTGTATGGCGTCTGCTTGCATTCATCAAGAAGTCAAGAGCAACAGACCTGTAAAAGAGAGAGAGGAGAAAAGTTAGCAATGAAACATATGAGGGGGTCATTTGCTTTGTTCTGCTGTTTTTGTTATTTTTAATTTTAGAAAGCTTTCCCTTATTTCAGCATGTAGAGACTCCCTTGAAATGTGTAACTTAAAGTCTTAAATAGTCAATAATTGTATCCTTTTAAAACTCATCTTTGATCACCAAAATGAAATTTTTAACATTTTTCCGGTGAAAAAAATGCATCATGCCTTAACATAGCTTGAATGCAACTCTAGACCCTTGCTTCATTTAGTATACGCGGATCTATGAATATGCTAATTAGCCCCGCCTCCACCCACGCCAGCTCACAGATTCACTCGGCCAACTCACTGAGGTAAACGCTGCACAATGGTATCGCTCTTTACAACGTCGGACACATAACGGTTATTAATATGATTAGCCTTTTGCTTGACTATTTTATCATCCAGCTAATAATGTGTTGCTAATGTTACAATCTAACAATCATCAGAAACACTTTGAACAACTCAGAACATCAATGGAGAAAGGCATATAGTTCATCATAACTTTGTAATATACATCATACACCCGCTATATTGCTAAATCCACCCGATTTTTCATATCAACAAAAAAATATATCGGGATAACCTGGCATCTCTCAAGACTCCCCTGCTAGTTCGCTGTTAATGATATGCTAAAGCCTGCCGGCACATTGACGTGATTGGTTACAAGGAAGTTTGTGACGTCAGAAACACCAGCGATTTCGAAACCGCGTTTTTGAGACTGTCTTTTTTCACTGCAGTTTTAAGGAGAAAATATTCAGGAATGGTGCTGACTTAAGAATTTGCACATGGTTTGTCTTAAAGCACGTTAAAAACCACCACATAGACATTTTAACAACATTAAAAACTTGATTTTCACCAGAGGGGGACTTTATCTTCATACAATATCCCTCATCTGTGGCTTGGGTTGTCTTCGTTTCATTAGGGACTGTTTGTTTGGACATTTCTGTGTTATCTAAACATTGTTTGCTTGAACATCCAAACAGCCTAGCACAGCAACAGCTTGGCCAATGAAGTGTTTGGGGTGGGGCAACCTGTTTTTTCAACCAATGGCAGAAGTGAGGAGTGTTAAAAAAAATCTGTCTGAAAACAATCATTATTTTTGCAATTATGTTATGCACTGAAATGACACTTTTCCACTTTAAGTGTGTGTCTTTAGATTTTGTCTCTGTCTGTGTTCTTGCCTTAGTTTCTAAAGCCCAAATCGTACTTAAAGGGTTAGTTCACCCAAAAATGAAAATTCTGTCAGTAATTACTCACCCTCATGTTTTTCCAACCCCGTAAGACCTTCGTTCATCTTCAGAACACAAATTAAGATATTTTTGATTAAATCTGAGAGCTGGATCACTCCTCCATAGGCTTCTAAGACATTATAACTTGCTGGCCCAGAAAATGTATTAAAGAGATCGTTAATATAGTCCAAGTGACTACAGTGGCTCAATCTTAAGTTTATAAAGCGACGAGAATACTTTTTGTGCGCAAAAAAACACACAAAAATAACGACTTAATTCCACTTTTCATTTCCTTCTCTCTGGGCCTCGAGTTTTTTCACGTAGTGTAACTGCGCAGCGCGTCTGTGTTGTACGTCACACGTAGGCTCACTATTGGCCGACGCTGGTCATGTGTGTGATGCGTGTGATGTGCAACACAGATGCGCTGCGCTAAAACACTACGTGAAAAAAGGAAGGAAATGAAAAGTGGAATAGTCATTATTTTTGTTTGTTTTTGCGCACAGAAAGTATTCTCGTCGCTTGATAAACTTAAGATTGAGCCACTGTAGTCACTTGGACTATATTAACGATGTCTTTAATACATTTTCTGGTCCAGCAAGTTATAATGTCTTAGAAGCATATGGAGGAGTGATCCAGCTCTCAGATTTAATCAAAAATATCTTAATTTGTGTTCCGAAGAAGAACGAAGGTCTTACGGGGTTGGAACAACATGAGGGTGAGTAATTACTGACAGAATTTTCATTTTTGGGTGAACTAACCCTTTAAGGTTTGACAGAAATGCTAGTAAATGCTTTCAATACTTTAGTTTAATGGTGTTCACAAACACACACACTAGAAAGTTTCATCTTTGTCTAGTTTTTGTGCTATTTCTTTCCAGAAGTCATGAGCAACAAAAAATCTCTATGTACACATTTAAACTAGAGTTGCGAGTAACTCTTAACCACTCTGCAACATGGTCATTTAATGTTATTGCGTCTCCAGTAGTTTGTTGTTATCGTTCGATCTCATCCGTTTCTTTTTCAACATCAACGCAAGGACTAAAGTTTTGGCTGCGATGTGTTCAGTTTGACCTAACTGGTTGTTGATGTCGCACAATGTGCCATTGATTTTACCCAAGATCTCATTCATATCGTCTAGTCAGATTCGATTAAGCGATATAATCTAATCATGATGTTGAATCTTTTGGCTCAATCTCACCTCATACTATGCTTTGTCTGTCTACTCTCTTTTATCTCTATAACCTTCACGCACACATAACATCTCTACAGAAAAGCTCTCAGACATTTACCTTTTTGATTTGATTAACAAAGTAGCAAAAGATTGATGTGACTCATTCAGATTTTATCAGACAATGAACTATGAGGATTAATAAAATACATGAATTACTTGCAATGAAATAAGCTTTTATTAATATAGTCTTTTATGTCTATATGTTGCTGTAGCCTATTCTGTATAGAGTGGCCACCAAAAACTATTTGAATACTTAAGCCACAAGTAAAATGTATGAATTCCATTGTGTTACATACAAAATATGATCTGCAAATTCTTTCAGAGCTTTCTATAGTATTTTCTTATATAATGCAAAGACAGTGATAGATTTGTATATTCTGAGCGTCCAGATCGTTTTTGGGGTCACTGAATGTAGGATGTAGATGTGTATGGTATAAAATATTAATTATATAATAGATGTGAATCTAAATGTGTTCACCGAATTGAAAGGCACAGTTAATTACTCATCATGAAAGTATGCTACATACTGTATCTGCTGATATATTTATATAAACTACATGATTGAAAAGTCATTTTCCCCATTGCAACAAACAAACCCGCCCACGCTCAGGACATTTTCCAGATGCCGTTGTGAAAATAAATGGAGATGCAGGGTAGAGTTCATTTGATCACTCGCTGGGGAATGGTGTGCAAGCGCTCTTATTTGGACAGTTGGGATTCACAAAAATGGCCAAAAATGTACTGAGCTGAGAGAACGTTCTTAGTTAAACAAAATTGTAATTTCATGACGACTATAAACTGTAGTTAAACACATGATTCCAATGACTCACATTAATCCAGTGACTGAGTCTGTTAATGATTGAATGGACACTTTTAAAGGCTCTGAAGATTTCTAAAGGCTCCCTTACTTTGGTACCTTTCCAATAAGAACAATAAGGTGTGGTCAGTCAGTTTAATTCTTGAATCAGATCTATTTTTAGTCATTTTCAGTGTGCATTACCCCCACATGCAAGTCATTTCCAGTAAGGGGTTTTCTTCTCACACCAAAGAATGAACTTGCTATTGTTATCAAGGTCAGCCGGACAAATTTGACAAGTTTTTCCTCAGCATTTTGACATAGAAACATGAAATCTTGTCAGTACAGTTCTATCTTCGGCTTGTCTATTTTGGCTTTTGATAAAAAGGTCTGTGCATAAATTAAGCTTGTCCTGAAAAGCAGAATGTTTAGCCTCAAACTGACCTGTGTCTCTTTTGACCTTTGATCTTTAGACAATGATGTAAAGATCCAAACTGCTGCCAACAAGACAAATGAATCACCATTCCATCCCCTCACTGATCATAATGCTTGCATGTTCAACGTGCTTCACTGCAATATAAGCATTTTAAGTTTTAGTTTAAGTGTACATTCTTAAGTGGCCTTTTATTTAATTAATATTATATTATCTGCTTTCAGCATGATTGAGGCAGCAAAGAGGAAAATAAAGAGCTGGATCTAATTACACATTTTCTTTAATAAAACAAACTCAAAATAACACTTCTTAGGGTAACATAAAACCAAAACACGATACGATTTCAGACTAGGCTAACTAAGGCCTTGTTCACACTTTCGTTTGAAAACACATCTTTTTCTCTCTGTTTTGGCCTTCAGTCCACACTGAAACAGCTCTCAAACTTGAATAAATTTGAAAATGAGGTGTGGACTGTGAAAACAGAGGTATTTGAAACCAATGCACGTTTAGTCATGTAACACATATTGTACAAATAGGTATTCATGTTTATACCAGTATTGTGCCTGTTATGTGCTATTTACTTTCACACAGTTGCTAAAATGTTACTTTGCACACTCTTCATACCTGCAAAGATGACAGAATTTACTCGCATTTGCTGTCCTGCGGCAAAACATGAAAGCAGTTTTTGACCAAACAAGTGACTGAGTGCAACCTGGACGCATCAGTGAATGGTGAGATATTTTTCTAAATGAAATGATCCTGCCAGAAGAATTGCGTGATAACTTGATTGTCTTGTTCTGTCTGTATCATCTCAGTGAGGGTTTAAGCATGCACAGTTAGAAGAATTTAGCATTTTTCGACGTTTCAGTATGAGCGAGAAACTTTTGGAAAACGCTTGAAAACGCTAGAGTGGACTGAGAGCGTTTTGAAACGAAAATGCCGTTTTCAAATGTATCCGGATTAACGTAGACGTAGCCTAAGTGGCTGTTTACACGACACCATTTTCAACTAAAAACGTAAAACTTTTTATGCGTTTTGGCCATTCGTTTTACACAACAACGGAGTTTTGGGTGCCTGAAAACGCAAGTTTTTGAAAATGGTCTCCGTGTAAATAACAAAAACGCTATCTCTGAAGATGATGACGTCATGCACATGTGTATTACGTGTTCAGTCTATAGTGTTTAATTGCCATTCATTCTGGCAGAAGAATACGTTTTTAGTATTTTTCGCGGATCCATATGAATGGGGATCGTTTTGAGAATGGTGTCATCTGTAGACTACATGGAAAAATCAAAGGAAAAACGTCTCAGTTTTAAGTATATCGTTGTTGTGTAAACGTACCCTAAAACTGAGGGAAGGTAATTAAATAAACACAGGTTTGACACATAAGGGTAAATCAAAACCATGGTAACAAAAGAACACAGACAAAGAAAGGAAACAGTGAAAACCAACTCAAACACAGGCCAAACGTGACATCTGCAAGTATAGTTTTTATATACAGTATATATATATATATATATGTATATACTTCAAATTCAACATCACTCAAATTTAAAGTATTCTCAGATATTCTGGTTCGTTGAAACAAGTAGCTTTAAACACGCAGGCCTTGATCACTACACAAATTACAGATTGTCTTTATCTTATCAAATGCAATCATGTGCAAATGTGCTTGTGCATGCTAAAACAAACTGTCACGTCACAGCTGGCAGGAGCACTAGCAGTCATTATGTTTGAGGAATGATGTGTCTCCTACAATAAATTCAGTTTGCACTCGCCAAAATATCATGCTGTCTAAAATAAATAATAGATAAATTGATAAACATTGGCCAAAAAGCATCTGTAAAACCGTATCATACATGTGACTCAGTATTATGTAAGAGCTGTTCACATGTGTTTACACTGTAGTGCACTCCTTCCCTACTGAAGTCAGTGGATCTGCTGAGTAGACGGGTGGAGCTCGTTCATAAATGTTCCATAGGTCACTCCCTCATATCAGAGACTGGAACTACAAATACCTGGTGACGTTGCCTTTAAAGGATTATTCAACCAGAAATGTCATCATTTACTCATCCTCATGTTATTCCAAGGTTTCTGTCTCCAAAAAAGGAAAAATTTACTTCAACATGCAGTTACAATTAAGGGGGACCAAAGCCTTAAAAGCTTCAAAAAGGACCCAAAAGCACCATAAAATCATCATAAATGTGGTCCAGATGACTCATGCACTGTATTCCAAGTCAAACTATAGTTTTGCATAATAATCTTCCAATGTGTCATTAAATCTGAAAAGATCCAACTCAAAAGAATTTGAATCTGACATCGCTACTTCTCCCAGAAATCATATTCCATCAGAAGACTTGATATATAACGCATATGAACTACTTTTATGGCCATTTTGAAGCTTGACGGCACCCATCCTCATTTACTTTTATTATACTGAAAAAAATAATGTCTCCAGGATTTCCTTCATAAATTCACTTTTTGTGTTTCACGGAAGAAAGAAATTCATATGCTTTGGAACGACATGCGGATGAGTAAATGATGACATAACTTTGATTTTTGTGTGAACTATCCCTATAAAGTTTCCTGTGGAAAACATGATTTCACTTTTCTACCTATTTCCTAAAAGTCTTGGAGTCTTCTCAGAGTTTGAGCATGTGGATAATTTTCAATGCTATTTAAAAAGATATAAAAGAAAGGCCATAAAAGAAAGATGTAATAAGATTGGGTTTTCAATTGTTTTCTCTAAAATAAAACCACCCGAAGGCCAATGTAACACAGGGATCGTTCCAGCCATGATGTCATTGGGAGTATGTGCTTTAGAATTGACTACAGACAGGAGAATGCGAACGGATACTGTTCTGTCAGAGCTTGTCATGGGTCACTATGAACATCTTGAATTTGTTGCTTAATATAATACAGCGTAGATGAATCAATATAACATTGCATTGCAGGGCGAATGCAGGCTATGGGTTTAGTAGACCATCTCATTGATGAAAACTAATTCGAATTCAATTATACAATGAATGGAGTTTGTGCTTTATAAGGTTTTATTAAAAACAGTCTGACTAAAGCAACACGCCTGAATAGAGCATCACTGCAGCTTGATTTATCATCAACATGTGCAAGTGATTTGACCGCAGTAATTAACTTGCTGACCCCTGCGGTCTCCCAGACATTTATTAAGCAGACTTTGTGTCCTAATCAAACTTGTTTCTCCTCACAGATGGTATGCATGTTCGCTGCTTGGAGCAAAAGGCCGTAATACTTAATAATGTTGGTGCCGGAACTCTTAGTGGATCGTAAAAAGCAGAACCCTGATTAAATGTTAATGATTTTTCATTTACGTGTCACAGATTTCCTGCATGTCTGTTCCTATAAAACAAGATGAAACGCAGATAAGAACTAAATTAAGAGCAGAGTAACAGTGTTTTGACAACTCTTAAATTGCTCTTTTCCCATGAAACAGGCCAGCCTTTAACCTTAGAGCAAAACTTTGGTTTATCCTTGAGTAGTCGTAGCCCAAAAGAGATATTTACTCACCTTCATGTCAAAGGTTTTTTTTTGCAGAACACAAAAGAAGATATTTTGAAGAATGGTTCAGCTGTTTTTGTACATTTAATGAAAGTCAATGAGGTCCATTACAAAATTGGACCCCATTGACTTTCATTGGATGGACAAAAAAAAAAGAGACTTTTTTTTATTATTATTCTTTTGTGTTCCACTGAAGAAAGAAAGTCATTTGGTTTTGGAACAAAATTAGGGTGAGTAAAAGATGACAGAATTTAAATATTTGGGTGAACTATCCCTTTAATTGGACATTCACAGACTGTCTGATACATATTGCACACTTCAAGCTTTTCTAAAATCAGAAACTCTATTGTAACAGGCTGGCTCATGTACAGTTTTCCTAAAAGTCAGGATGCACTGGTGTTTATGTTGAACCAGGATCCACTTTACTGTGTATTGCAATATGACGCTCCCTTCCTGTCTAAGTGGACGATTGTCAATTTTTAAAATCTATTTTATCTATCTAAACCATATAAAGGTTTTTAAGACTTTGAATGGCCAAACTTTGTTTAGATCATCCCTAGTAAATATTGTGAAGGTGACAAACACATGGTGCAATGTGAAGCTTCAAAGACTTTTCAGATCATTTCTCAGAGGACAGGCCAGTGGTCCCGTCTTGTGCCAGTGACCTCAAAGTTGTGGGAAGCGTGTGTGATGTCATTGCCAAGTCCTCCGCAGGGACATTCCTCATCCCACTTCTCCACATCATTCCAATACCTCCCCCCTTTTCAGTCCGTACTGGCTGTTCCAAGCAAAACTCAGAATTGTGTGTTGTATACAATTATACATCACTGTTCAAAAGTTTGGGGTCAATATAATTTCTTTTAAAGAAATGAATGTTTTTATTCAGCAAGTATGTATTAATTAGATCATTATCGACAGTAAAGACATTGATAATGACAAAAGATTTCTATTTCAAATAAAATAGAAGTAGTTCTATTCATCAAAGAATCATGTTCATCAATTACTGTTGTACATTTCTGATCAAATAAATGCAGCCTTAGTGAACAAAAGATTTTTTCTTCTTTTAAAAAATCATACCAACCCCAAAGTTTTGATCGGTAGTGTATAGTACAAGTACAAGTAGCTCTGATCTACTGAACTGCTATCTAAAATCAGATTTTTTTCAATATTGATGAAGATGAATATTGTGGGAAAGCTAGTCCCAGATCAGTGATTTAGTAGATATATACTTCTAATGTATGCTACACCTTACACAATCCAGCACAGTATTTCCCAGATGAAAACACAGGATAAATCAGGCCTGTTAGTCTGCAGTCAGAAGAATGTAGCATTTATGCATCGCAGATGCTTGTTTAAATTTTGTAATCTGAAAAAATTGCTTGGAGCGTAAAACAAACAACTTTAATGCTCAACGTGTTCTTAGGAGGAATCTGAACATATTTTACCAACGGATATCTGAGAGACGTGACCGTATTAGGTTGTGTTTCAGGAGTCCTCTAACTATTCCAGAGAGAATGTTGTTGGGTGCTCTCTCTCTCTCTCTCTCTCTCTCTCTCTCTCTCTCTCTCTCTCTCTCTCTCTCTCTCTCTCTCTCTCTCTCTCTCTCTCTCTCTCTCTCTCTCTCTCTCTCAGAGTGCTCATTTAGGTAATAATGGTCTAAAGTGCCAACAGCATAGTTGTCCAGTATACAGTCTCTTCACTCACATGTCAAGGTGTAAAGTAAACTGTTTTGATTTAAAGACTTTTTGTTTAAGAATTTCACATTTACTTACCTTGAATTTACTAGTCAGTAAGTTTACTTAACAACTATTTGACTAATTGGTCTTTAGGAAGCCCGCATAATTAGTCTGATTGTGGGTTTACCTGAACATGATCGGTTGTTTGTCTTGGGGGAAGCTTATATTAGACACGTTATTGTGTTAAGAAACAACTAACCTTCCAAACACACCTCTTCCATGAGGGGCCTCAATAAGTCTTAAAATAATTAAATTGTACACTACCATCCAAAAGTTTGGGGTCTTTTTTTGTGTGAAAGAAATTCTTTTAAAAGAATACTTTTATTCAACAAGGATGGATTTAATTTATCAAAAGTGATAGTAAAGACATTTATAATATTTAAATATTTATTATAATTGTTTTAATATTTAAATTATTTAATATATATATATTTTAAATCTAAACGACCCCAAACTTTTGAATGTTAGTGTGTATGGCTGCAGCAAGATGGTTTTAGAGTGCAAACTAAATAAAAGAATAAAAAGGCACTAAAAAACCTCTAAAAAAAAAAAAAAAAAAAAAAAAAAAAAATATATATATATATATATATATATATATATATATATATATATATATATATAAAAATAATAATAAAATAAAGTAAAATAAAAAATCAGTAAAAATATAAACTAGTCAAACTCAATAATGACCACCATGACCCATCCCTAGTTTAGTGTGGTATTATGTGCAGGATGTAGTTCAGTGACAGGTTCATACACATGTATAATTACACACACACACACACATACACCCACATACACAAATCTCTTTGTTTCCTCCATACATGTGGAGACATACAGTGCAATAAATCAACACTCCTTCACTCTCTGTTGTACCGTTTCTGAATTGGCTATTGAGTGTCATGATTCTTTCTTTTATCTTGACTAAATAACTTCCCAAAGCACGCCAGTCTGCAACAAAAGCTTTTCATATTTTTAAATGCAAAAACAGGCAAAAGGTTGGGCGTCCTCATCTTTATTCTAAAACGTGCTATATGAATGAATGGCCTTAGTGTTTAATTCAATGAACTGAAATATTTTACCCTTTTACAAACTGAATTAAATTGACTGCTGAAGAGAATGAACATGAATAATTTGTTTGTAACATTTCAAATACATGTCAAATACAGCTGTGATCCTTGCGTGTGTCACATGACCTCATGAAAGGAAAATAGACACACTGGCATACAGGGTATTTGGCGTCTGCTATGCTAATTTATTTGTTTTTTCAAATGTTTTTGTAATGTTTTATGTTCACCCTCACATTCCAAACCCACATTCCTTTTACTGTGTAACACAAATGGAGAAGTTTAGCAGAATGTCCTGGCTGTTCTTTTCTATACAATGAAAGTGAATGCAGATGGATGCAACCAAACTCCAAAAATGCTTTAGAAAAGTCTTCTGAAGTCATATGATAGCTTTGTGTGAGAAACAGTTAAAAAAAAAAATGTATTTCAATGCCTTTGCGTTCTCTCAGAAAAGTGTTGTGTTCCCTCGCGAAAACTTGTGCGTTCCCCATAGAAACTTTGCATTCGCAAAGAATTCAAAAGGTTTGCAAGTGAACACAAAGTTTCTTGGGGGAACAAAAAACATTTGAGAGAGAACGCAAGGTTTTTTGGTTGGAACGCAGAACATTTGTGAGAGAATGCAAATTCTTTGGGGGAACGTAAAAAATTTGCAAGAGAAGGCAAAGTTCCTTGGGGGAATGCAACACATTTGCGAGAGAACGCAAAGTATCTCAGGGGAACGTAAAAAATTTGCGAGAGAAAGCAAAGTTTCTCGGGGGAACGCAAAACATTTGCGAGAGAACGCAAAGTTTCTCAGGGGAACGCAACACATTTGTGAGAGAATGCAAAGTTTCTCGGAGGAACGCAAAACATTTGTGAGAGAACGTAAAATTTCTTGGGGGAACGTAAAACTTTTGAGAGAGAACGCAAAGTTTTTTGGGGGAACGCATAACATTTGCGAAAGTATTCAAAGTGTCTCGAGAGAACGCAAAATGTTTTTTGGGGGAATGTAAAACATTTGAGAGAGAATGCAAAGTTTCTCAGGGGAACACAAAACATTTGCAAGAGAATGCAGAGTTTTTCGGTGGAACGCTAAACATTTGTGAGAGAACGCAAAGTTTCTCGGGGGAAGAAGAAGAAGTAATGCTGAGGTCCAAATATATACTTAAGTATGGTTGTAAGGTTGACTTGTTATTTTTCCTCCCATCTCATATTTTTTTCCACCACCATGAACCTTTAGGGGCTCTGTATGATGGAAGTAAAATGAGACTGAAGGAAAACGTTATTTTAACGCAAAGTTTGTTGGGGGAATGCAAAAGTTTTGTGTGAGAACGCAAAGTTTTGCGAGTGATCGCAAAGTTTCTTTGGGGAATGCAATAGTTTTGGAAGAAAATAAGTTCCTTGAGGGAACGCAAAACTTTCACGACCAAATGCAAAAGCAGTGCAATATCTTTTTCTTTTTTTTTCAATCAGATGAGGTGAGATGAATAAATGACAATGTAATTTTTGAGTGAACTCTTTCTTTAAAGTTTAATGTATTTCACTTATGTCTCAGATTTCACTATCACTAATTGATACAAGACATAACTATCTATGTTAATAAGCAAATAAACACACCCCCATTGTGGGACCCTCACATACCGAGAGAACATTGTGAAGCACACATACATAAACCCACACTCAATTGTTGTTTTCTCTGTTATGTAATGGAGCTCATTCAAGACTGGTGAGTCATCTGGGCCAAGAGAACGAGAGACCAAGAGAGAGAAAGAGAATAACCCAACATATAATCCCCTGTGTGAAAAGCCCAGTGTTCATAGCAGTGGATACAACATTCTGGAAACTGACGGCAATCATTATGGTCTCCTGTTCATAGTTAATCATCTCACATGGAAAACACATCTCTAGGAGTGCTGGGTTTAGGGTTTTGCTCTCAGAGCGGGAAACATTGATGTCAAATGGAAAGCTAAAGTCATGTGAAATATGACAACTCACCGGTTGCTATGATAACTAAATTTTTTTGTGGTTTATAAACACCGCTTTTTGTAGAGCAGCACATTTTCTTATTTGAAATCATTTTGCTTGTTTTAAACATTTTTGGTTCAGTTGTTTGTGAGGTTTTTTACACCAGTTATTTTGATGGGTCTTCTCGTTGTGGTTTTCACACGGTTATGGCTTGTTGGAAAGTTTGACCCCTGGTCATTGTTTAGTTATTCAATTGCCACAGCAACAGGGCAGGAATGTCCACATCGTTGGTTTCAAAGTCCTGGGGTTTTTGTAGTTGTTTCAGATTTTTCACAATTAATTTTTATCAGACAAAAAATACTAAAAAACTAAGGGTTGAAGCAGTGAAACAAACTCTAAGAAGTCCACGCCACAGATTGAGGTTGAATGGTTGTACATTGAGCACAGAGTGTGAATATAACAAAATCATCACAAAAAGCTTCCGGCCAACCAAATGCTCAAGCTCTTTAAAGCAGGATGGATTTATTCATCAGCTGGGAAAATTTTTCTGAAAGTGATTCCCACAATATCATTTCACTGTACCATTTTATTATGGTTATAGTTGTGGTGTAGACTCTTAGACTCTATTCTTTTATATTTAGAATGATTTGAGAGCTATTTTAGAACTCTTTATTGTTATCGCTATAGTTCACACATCCTTGGTGTGAATGGGCCTTAAGAGTGCAAAACATATATATGACATAATATATATAAAATATATAATATATATTAAAAAACATATATAAAACATATATGTAAAATATATAATACAGAAATATATATACAAATTTTAGTGCTGTCAAAACAATTAATTGCGATTTAATTGAATCTAACATAAAAATGTGTATATATATGTACACACGTATATGTGTGTGTGTGTGTGTACATATATATTTATAAACTTTCATGTTAGATGCAATTAATCGCGATTAATCGAATCTAACATAAAAATGTGTGTGTATATATAAATTAATTGCTTTGATCGAAATTAATTGATCGATTAATTGCTTTGAACATAAAAGTTTATAAATATGTACACATGTATATATATATATATATATATATATATATATATATATATATATATACATGTGTACATATTTATAAACTTTTATGTTCAAAGCAATTAATCGATCTGACAGAATGCAAATACAACACAATGACATGCATATACTAATTATTGCATGACGTCATCTATAGCAACTTTTCGAGCAGACTTTAGCTACTTTCCATTGAATGTAGTTAGCAATAGTTGTAGTGATTTAATTATTTTATGTAAATAACAGGACAGTTTGAAAAGTATCCCAGTTATTAAATGCTGTTGTCAATCACTGATTTAAATCAAATAGAAAAAAAGAAAAGAAAAAAAAAAGTCGTTTTCCCTCCCTAAACGGTGCTTCATCACAATATGTATTTGAGTTGAAGTGTGTACATGATGGCTGCATTGTCAAGGAATAACAGTATTTTTAATGCATTATGATGTAATGTGTGTTGTTTTTAGGCAGCAAGTCTAAGATCTGAGAGATTACTGACTAGAATCCCTGCTGATGACATGCAGTCTCAGGTAAGACAAACTTTCAAAGCATCTGTTGAAAATCAAAGCTTGTTCTCTGCATTTCTCTAACTGCTTAACTTGTGTTAATGTGAAGTACTTTGCACTTGTACCTACTTATGATCCTTGGCAGCTCCTGGGCCGTTCAGCATCACCTCGAAAGATGCCCAGGAAACACAGAAAGAAAGAAACGTTACAAACAACCCATTACACAATGACAGGAGGAGAGAAAGAGAGAGCTATTTATGGACTAGACTTGGATTTCCATGAAAAAGCCCCAGTCCCTGTTCCCCCAGCTCACAAAGGCATCTCCATGATTTAACAATATACAGTTTCACCATCTGTGAGAACACGGGGATCTTCCCATGACCCCTAGAGTTCAAACAGAGAACAGGAGCATTATTCAGGTCACAGAGAGAGCAGAAAGTGAGGTATGGTGGGGATTGAGTCAAGAGGGAGAGGAAAGAAGGTCAGGCAGACATTTGGGAATGCAAAATATATCCAGAAACGCTAACCTAACCTGTTATCACCACTCTGGTGACCTCTTCATGACCGTGTTGGTCTAGAATCATTCCTTAGTGAGATTGAATGAGGGACCTCACTTAAACAGGGCATTATAATGAGGTAGTAATGATGTTGTGGCACCTCTAACGAAGACCACAAATGGCCCGTTTTCTGTAAGAAGGTGTCTTAAATGGTCTTAAATCTAAAATGGACTTGGATGGTAATTTCATTTTGATACTTAGAAAAGGTAACAAACTGACAAGAGAGGATTTTTTATGATTGCTAAAGTTTGGCCAAAATCTCAAAGCCCTTCTAATTGGTCACAGGAAAAAACATAATAATAAATATTACATAACACAACATAGCACAACATGCACAAATGCTAAAATTTTCTATATATCCTAATCATTTGTTAACAAACCTGTATTCATTACTTCAATGAGCTAATTGTTTCTGCCTTAAATTAATACATTTTTAATGTATACATAAATACATTATTAGCTAACTGTCTGATTTGTATATGTACATTTCTGAAATGCATAACTAAGACAGTTACCTCTGATAACAGATCACTCTAAATTGTAATGTAGACATGCATTTTCTGTAAAGCTGCTTTGAAAAAATATGTATTGTGAAAAGCGCTATACAAATAAATGTGAATTGAATAACATAACATAGCATAACATATAGCATAGCATAGCATAGCATAGCATAACATAACAACATAGCATAGCATAACATCACTTAACATTTAAATAGCTATCAATAGTAGTGATGCACAGAAATGCCGAAATTAAAGTTTCACTAATTAAATTGGGGTAATTAAGTAACTTGGGTGATAAATTAAACCAGTTCTTCAGCAACAAACTACTTCAATATTCCAGTCAAACATATTTTACTATTGCTTCTGTAGCATTATTTTAACAGCACAGTGAATTGTGTCCACACTGCTGACATGTTTACTTGTTGTATACTGTAAAAAATTAAACCGTGATTTTTACGGTAAAAAACCGGCAGCTGTGGTTGCCAGTACTTTACCGTCAAAAATACGGTAGCAACATTATTGGTTTTACAGACTTAACTTAAAATTTACAGTAATAAACCATAATTCATTATCTGATATAATGTGAATTTACCGTCCTATTGAAGTATTAATATCTGTTTTGTACCATTGTAATACACTGATAACCAACAATCACAGCAGTGATGAGAGTCACATGATCAATCAAAGCTCATCAGAAGCAGCTCTTCCACAAGAAATGTAAAACTAATAGAAGCTGCACGGTGTCATTCACACAAACATTAAACACCATCACGGTAATTTTAAAAATGCAATAAACATTAAATGTAACATAAAACCCTAATGTACATAACTGATTAGAACAAACTAAGAAAACTATGAAGAAACATAGTTATTTTAACAAAAATAGATCAAATGTGAAGTGTCACGCAGGGAATTGTGGGAATGTCAATTTATGGTTTTTCACTGTAAATTATACAATGAGTTGTTCTTTTTCACTTTCAAAAACTGTAAATTTAACGGTATTTTACAGTAAAATTATATTAAATGTACCATTAGATCTATCACAGTTATTTACCGTATACAGTACGGAAACTTTCTGTTAACCAATTAACAGTTTTTCTTTTACCGTTAAAATCACGATAATTTTTTACAGTGTAGCATTTCCACATTGTGTGCATAAAATAGACACTGAATGTAATGCTTTCGGACACTTAGGGTGGCTTAATACTTGTAGTTCAGTTCTCTTGGTTGGTTATTTTGATCCAGACTAAAAAAGAAAGAGATACATTTAGTCCATTTAGTTCGCTTAGCGTTCACACTGTCATTGTTAAAACCAAACCTAAAAATACAAAACAAACAAGCAAAAACAAAAGGCGTATATTTTTTACGACAGAACATCCAAAACAATGCTGTGTGCTGGGCTAAATGCCCTTGTTGTATGTGCGTACATGTGATGATATTTTTTCAAGCTGAGAACTCATAAAGTAAAACCCAGGTATGCTTGAGCATTCTGTCCTCTTTAGGGTCGCATCTTGTGTCATCACATCCTGTTTTTGGTTTGTTTAGATGTCTTTGGTCCATGCTGCATTCATATTTCAGTCGATCCGTACCATAGTTTGTTTGGAAGTGGACTGAGACCAACCTTTTCTCAGTCCGATTGTTTTGGATGTTTGGAAGGTTTGGATGGCAGCGTTCACACTTATTCAAATGACAGAGCAATCGTACCAGAGTTCGCTGTAAATGTATAAATATGGTAAAGTGTACAGCCGAATGTACTAACCAGCACTAAAATATACTTTAATGTTATTTCTTTTGAAACTTGTATGTCATGTATTTAAATATATATTTAATTGCACGTTTGTAACGATTAAGTAATTTAGTACAATTGAAATAGTTTAATTGTAATATTGAATAACATTTATAATCTATTATAATCAAGTATTTACATGTGCTTTAGTATGTTAGTCAACACATGAAAATAAGTGTGCTGCTTTAAAACATGACAAAGGATTATTAAAGCATAATGATTTAAAATGTACTTTCAAAATAAAACTTTTAATTTGACATTATTACTTTTTTAAAAGTACTTAAGTGTGTTAAGAATCTAACTTAACTTAATTCTTATATTATAATATCTGGTATAAAGTAACATTTTTGAAAAATACACTTTTAAGATTTGGTAAACTACATGTGCACATTAAGTGCACTTCTTTTCCACAAGTGTAGTCAACAGAGGAATAAACATTTAGCCCAGAGAGTGGTGTAGTTACAGTATCTACCAGTAACTGCTGAAGATAATCAGCTAAACCTTCACTTCATGTTTTTAAAAAAAAGACTGAGGGCCCTATCTTACACTCGGCGCAATGCAGCGTCAAGCGCGACGCAATTGTGTTTTGCTAGTTTCAGCCCGACGCAGTTATCATTTCCACATCTTGTGCCATGTTGTTTAAAGCAAATGCATTTGCGCCAATTTGTGGTGTGTTCAGGCACATTGTTGGCGCGTTGCTATTTTGAGGCAACTGAATAGACTGCGCCATTGACCAACTGAAATGACGCAATATTTATTTTGTTATTTAAAGAGCGCGTTAATAATATGAGCCTATAGGTGGGTCCACAACGCATGTACACTCTGCTTATTACACACACAGGGTCACGCAGCAGCACACAAACTAGCCAAATATTAAAAATAAAAGGATTACAATGTAAAAGATTATTATTGTGTACATAAAGATATGGTGGAATCTTGTCCCGTAGATGGTCTGCTTGCACACTTAAACCTCGCGCAAGAGCAGATCCGTTTGCGCTCTGGAGAAGCGTTCAGTCTTTCCACTATCAAATTCCGCCATGTAAATAGCGAATGCAACTGGCTTTTAAAGGGAATGGGAGATGAGACTCTGATTGGTTTATTGCACGTAAAGCCCAAAACACACCCATTACTCATTAAGAGAATAGGGACAACCCTTTTAGATCATGCGCCGGGCACGCCGACCATTTTCCCCGTCGTTAAACTAGCAAAAGTGGATTCAGACACGCCCTAAGTGAACTTGCGCCGTGCGCTTTAGACAATGCGCTTAGATCGTTAAAATAGGGCCCTGAATGTCTCAGGCATTATTTAATTTCACAGAAATTGTGATTCTAGGTCTCTGAAAAAATGTTTTGTTCTTCTCTCAGAAAAGTGTGGAGGTCTATGATCATCTAAATGGCTCGCGGATCATCTTCTCAGATGAGGCTCTTCCCAGCAGTGGATCAAGACAGCACTTCATGACTCCGGATATGAGCCAGGAAGTAGTAGTAATCTCTCCTGGTCTTCCTACACCTCCGTTAAGTCCGTTCCACAACAGTTCAGCCTCTTCGTCTTCATATCACAAGGCAAGAGTACATCCGTAACACATTACTGTTGCAGACTTAATGACTTATGTGTGTTTGGAACTTTACTATTCATATACACTGAGATGTATTGAAAATCTAGGATTCAAAATCTAACTTAAACATATATATATATATATATATATATATATATATATATAGTACAGGTCAAAAGTTTGGAAACATTACTATTTTTAATGTTTTTGAAAGAAGTTTCTTCTGCTCATCAAGCCTGCATTTATTTGATCAAAAATACAGAAAAAAATGTAATATTGTGATATATTATTACAATTTAAAATAATTGGTTTTCAATTTATTATACTTTAAATTATCATTTATTTCTGTGATGCAAAGCTGAATTTTCAGGATCATTACTCCAGTCTATCACATGATCCTTTAGAAATCATTCTAATATGATGATTCATTAACAAATTTGGAAACAGTTCTGCTGCTTAATATTTTTTCATAACCTGTGATACTTTTTTAGGATACTTTGATGACGAGTAAAAAGTAAAAAAAAAAAAAAGAAGCACATTTTTTAAAAATAGAAATCTTTTGTAACAACAATATACACTACTGGTCAGTAATTTGGGGTCAGTCATTTTTTTTCTTTCTTTTTTTGAAATAAATCAATACTTTTTATTCAGCAAGGATGTGTTAAATTGATAAAAAGTGATAGTAAAGAAGATTTATGTTGTTAGAAAATATTTTTTTATTTTGAATAAATGCAGTTCTTTTTAACCTTTTATTTATCAAATATATTAGGCAGCAGAACTGTTTCCAACACTCATAATAAATCAGAATATTAGAATGATTTCTAAAGGATCATGTGATAGACTGGATGTCACATGTGACACTGAAGACTGGAGTAATGATGCTGAAAATTCAGCTTTGCATCACAGGAATAAATTATTTTTTAAAGTATATTCAAATAGAAAACTATTATTTTAAGTTGTAATAATATTTCACAATATTACATTTTTTTTCTGTATTTTTGATCAAATAAATGCAGGCTTGATGAGCAGTAGAAACTTCTTTCAAAAACATTAAAAATAGTAATGTTTCCAAACTTTTGACCTGTATTGTATATATATATATATATATATATATATATATATATAGAGAGAGAGAGAGAGAGAGAGAGAGAGAGAGAGATAGATAGATAGATAGATAGATAGATAGATAGATAGATAGATAGATAGATAGATAGATAGATAGATAGATAGATAGATAGAAATTGAATTAAAAAATATATTAAAAAGCAAATATCTGACATTGATCATAGATTGTGTTTATAGATTTTCTTGTTTCCATTGAAGCACAAGATGCTCTTTAAGAACATTCTCAAATTATTCTGGAGAACATGGTCAGGTTTTACTCTAACATGTGTTCATGCTGTCATTAAAGCAGAAAAGAGACATACCACATAAAAATAATTTCTTACACTAAACTGTTTTTTTGTTAATTGAAATAAAATATAAATACTAGATGGAAAAATGTAACTTAAAAACCTTAAATAAAAATAAAATATAATAAAAAATAATATAAATGTTTTAAAAAGAAACTAATAAAATGACAAAGCACATAACAAAAGTAAACAAAAATGAAAACTGAAACTATGAAAATAAAAGCTAATTTATAAAATAAATACTATTATAGTAAATAAACAATACCAAAAAAATCACTGCTTTGACTGTTACAAGTTGACTTGGACTGAAGGTTTTCAGGCACATCATTTGTATTGTTCTGCCCCCTTGTGGCATTAATTTAAAAAGGACTCTTAAGATACAGAATTCATCCTTTTTACAGTTTTAAAGATAGCACAAGCATTTCTTTGCACACGCCACTTGGATTGATATTTTATAATGCAATGAAATTCAGATATTTATAAGTGCAACTTAAGTGTCCAAATGTGTTATGATAACACATTAAGTGTTACTGATTTAATGTTTCCTATTTACCTGGATTCTCTTTAATTTACTGTTAATTCACTGTAATTTTAATATATCCCTGACTGTGAACTAATGTTTCATCAGGTCTCAGATGTCAATGGAGGTGGATTCCCGTCACACAGTTTCGGATCCTACTATGGAACGACTCAGACAAATGGTAAATAATCTACTTGATTACAAGACTCAATCTGTCATGTTAAGTGCATCAAAACATTTGATTAGTGTTGGTGTTGACTGAATTAAAATAATTATTATGTGCATCTTATCTGTGGTGATAAGTACATATAAGAATAGGTTTCTGTCCTACAATTAGAGTTGTAAAATTCGAATTTAAATTCGAAATAAAATAGGCACTATGCAATTCCATCCATGTTTAATTCATAATCTCTCGTCCCTTTCAGTTGGATTGTCCAATGGTGGAATACAGAGTGGAGGTTCTGCCACATTGCCCAGGACTTCTGCTACCCGAGAGGAGCGCTTAATAAAGTTCTCTGGAATCGGTCCTGTAGATGAGACGGGCATGCCAATCGCATCCCGATCTGTGAGTCTCACCCAACATACTCTCTCTGAACCACTGCAATCCCAGAATGCATTCATGCTTCACACCTTCAGGGAGCTGATAATTACAATAAAAACACATGGCCATTTTATCCTGTTGTACTGTATGGCTGTATAAACCAGCCATGCATGCATGCATACTAGTTATCACATCCTTAAACCAAGACTAATGTACTTGAGAAGCAAAACTGTGTAAGATAATCTAAGGTAATCTTTATCTGTAGGTGTAGATATTAAGAACATCTCTTGTATATTGTTTATTTTTCTTAACCCATTAGCAAATTGTTTGTCTTGTTTTAAATAGAAATCTTACTGACAAGACATATTCAAGATATAAAATTATATATAATATATTATATAGTAAAAATATAGTATTCTGAAGATGAATGGTAATATTTTATGCAGTTTTGCTTCTTAAAGGGGCAATATGTAGAATTCAGAAGGCTTTGTTATTAGCGACACCGGTGGCCGTTAAGTGAACTGCAGACAGCAAATTATTGCTTGTGCACATGTACAAGAGACTGAACATGATTCAGTGTTGTCCCGATATACTCACGTCGACGTTCCTTTTCATTCTTAGCTGAAGTAAAAAGAATTTGGAAATACATTTGCAGCATTATACTGTTAGCAAACATCCAGACGCCATCCATGCTGCTGAGAGCGACGTTTAGTTGAATATGTAACGTAAATGTGACCCTGGACCACAAAACCAGTCACATGGGTCAATTTTTTGAAATTAAGATTTATACATCATCCGGAAGCTGAATAAATAAGCTTTCCATTTATGTATGTGAAATGTATGTGATTGTTGTTTGAATAGGACAATATTTGGCCGAGATGCAACTATTTGAACATCTGGAATCTGAGGGTGCAAAAAAATCTAAACATTGAGAAAATCGCCTTTAAAGTTGTCCATTCATGTTCGTGATTGTGCTGCATTCACTCACAAAAATAAATGTTTTATATATTATGGTAAGAAATTTACAAAATATCTTCATGGAACATGATCTTTACTTAATATCCTAATGATTTTTGGCATAAAAGAAAAATCAATAATTTTGACCCATACAATGTTTTGTTGGCTATTGCCACAAATATACCCGTGCGACATGTGACTGGTTTTGTGATCCAGGGTCACAAATACAGTATGTGCTGCACGCTTTCCTCTCAGTAACAAAATAAACGCACAGCAGAGAGAAAACAGCAGTTCAGAATGTGTCAGAACGAAAGTGAGGCTCTCAAGAGCGTGCCTAATCATATCCTGGCCAAAAATGAAAATCAGTCTACAGGCAAACCTATGAAATCGGGGAAGGTCTCGTCTTTTTAAAGTTCAATTACAAGCTGTGATTAATACATCAATTCTTACATATAGGCCCTTTAAATTCATTATTTTAGTTTTAAAAACAATAGAACATTGTTAAAATAAATGCATATGTTGCACTATGCATTCTTTATTTTAATACTCAAGTATTTGATGTTTAGAACTTTATTAGAATGCATTGTTGAGCTTTTTTTATTCTGTTGAGACATTTTACTTGTAAACAATACAAAAACGTTAATCACAAATATTTTTTACAGAGTTTATGCCATTTATATGTTTTATTTTGAACAATGCATTTTTGTCTCTGTCACCAGAGCGTAAACAAGCCTAAGGACTGGTATAAGAGCATGTTCAAACAAATCCACAAGAAACCAGAGGGTATGTGCTCTCACTCTCTCTCTCTCTCTCAGAAACAATGAGGAAATTCCTCTCTGTTATTGTCTGTCACATTTTACATGGTCCAGAAAGAATAAAGCCAAACTCTGGCTTAGAAATGTTAGACCTCATTTCTCGAACATTGTTAAACCTTTCACCACATGTGGAACTCAATGAGAAAGTGCACAATCGACCCCTTTGAAAGTGGAACCAGATAGGCTTTACTGAGCATGATGGGATTTAGGATATACCACACTGTGCCTCTCCTTCATCAGTGGACATTCTGAGTTAGAAGATACCGATTTCAAACTCTTAAAAATGTAAAGAGCACAAACTATAATTGTAAATAACAAATAAAACAGGACAACAGCAAAAGAACAGCATCAGAAATGTGGAGTGTTGCTGTAACACAAACTCCTGCTGAAATTTAGACTGTGCTTTACCACTAATTACTGTTACAAAACTTCACAAAAACCCTCTAGGATATTTGGCCAGAGTCCTGAGCTTGATTAATGTTCAGAGGTTTGCTGTTGCAGTTTAATAACTGGAAAAGCACCTGATGTAGTTGAGTAATTATGAACGGCATAATGCAGTGTAACACAGCTTTCTCAATGTATTTCCATAGACACGTTGTTTGACTCAGACTTATTGAGCTTATAGAGAGAAAGAAGTTAAGAGCGGGCTGTCATATGATAAGCTTATGGTATCTGGTCTTTAAATAGTACAGTAAGTAGTTCATTGAAATGACACTTTTATCCAAAGAGACTTACACTACAATGATTACACAGACAATCTGCCTTGTGATAGTGGAAATAAATCATGGATTGCTCTGTGCTAACCTATTGCTTAAAGCTTATGTCACTACACCACATCAAACCTTAGATTATTTTAGCTAATAACTATAAAGATAGTACAGATAGAACATGTTTTCTTAGTTTCATGCATTTAATTGATTATAGGGATATAGTGATTTGGCATTCAATATAATAATTCTGGCATGTTTCATCTTTTCTTTTTTCTTTTTTTTTGTTGTTGTTATGGCCAATAACTGATACACAATTATGTTAAAATTCTATGCTAATCAATCTATGATACCGGTCAAAAGTTTAAGGTTGAGGAGGTTTTTTAATGTTTTTGAAAGACGTCTTTTCTGTTCACCAAGCATAAGAGATTTTATTTGATATAATGCATTTATTTTATAATGCTGCATTTATTTAATCAAAAAATACAGTAAAACTAGAATATTGTTAAATATTATTCGATTAAAATTGTTTTCCATTTATAATTTTTATATTTAAAAATATAAATTATTCCTGTGATGTCAAAGCTGAATTTTCAGCATCATCACTCTTCAGTGTGATCCTTCAGAAATCATTTTAATATGCTGATTTGGTGCTCAAAAACATTTCTTATTATTATCAGTGTTGCAAGCAGTTGTGCTACTTAATATTTCATATATTTGTAATTTTTTTCAGGATTCTTTGATGAATAGGAAGTTAAAAAGAACAGCATTTATTTGAATTTTATAAATTATAAATACTCAGTTTTGATAGATTTTCAGTGTCCCTTTTATACATGTTGCATGTACTAACTATAGTAATAACAGTAAATTATGCATAATTAAATACAACTAACATTAAACCAAACCTATAGTAAGAACAAGTTGTTAATTAATATTATTGCTTAATTATATACCACCTTAAATAAAGTGTACCCAAAAATTTTTAACAGTAGTGTATACAATTCTATACTATTTTGTCTAAATAAATGTAAAATAAGTTTAAACCTAAAGATTACATTGATATTAAATCATTAGTGTTTTGTAAAGATTAACTTTGAGTGTTAAAAGACAGCAACGCTAACTTAAATGTAGAAATAGGAAAAATTAGCCTTTACTATTTAATATCAAATTTAATATAATATAATACCACTACATTTTAAAAATTAAAATATCGGCTCATAACTCATTTTTAATTTCTTCTAATTTCATTTTGTATGTTTTTACTCCTGTAGAGCCTGAGCTTGACTGGAGAGAAAGTAAGTAGCAAAATAGTTATATTTTATATGAAAACCCTATCCTTATTTCCTGTGGCCAGTTGCATAAACTGTTAAGACTAGTCTTACAAGTTAGTCATCCAATTTTATTCTTTAAAACTGTTAATAACTTTTTAAAGTCAGTAACATAAAAACGTAGATTGGTCTAATTTGACACCGAACAGTAAGACTGATTACCCCTAACTAACTTCTAGTTGATCATACTAGTTCTTAAGACACAGTCTTAACATAATGGCTATGTTTATGCAACTGGCCCCTGGGCTCTGTATTCTGTAACTCAGCCAGACCGAAGCCTGAATTGGGCTGCAGTGTTTTACAGTTATTTGTGTCTAATGAGAATGTTAAAGCGTTCTGTTTGATGTATTCGGATAAAAGACAGTATTCTTAAATTGAATAAAAGTGTGAACCATCTATTAGCTGTCATTGATTCGCATTTTTTAATGCCTACAGGGAAGCTGTCATCATCATCATCATCACCTCCCCCGGATTCTGCCCAGCAGGACGTGCGCTCAGACCCCTTCACTCTCACCCCTCACGGAGCCCTGCCTGACTGGTGAGAGAGAGAGAGAGAGATAGAGAGAGAGATAGAGAGAGAGATAGAGAAGTTACAGAGACACTGGGCAGGTTAGAATCTGTTGCTGCAAGAACCAACAACGATTGTGTGTGTGTGTGTGTGTGTATGGGGTTTTGTTACAGGGCTGATCTGGGCGATACAGGGAAGCATCCAGAACCAAAGAGTATTTTTGACTTTGAGCCTGGAAAGGGAGAAGCGGTAGAAGATCGTAACAAGGTAAGATCCAGCTGTCATCCACCATCACCTGAGCATTAATGCAGTTTAACAAGAAATATTGTCATTTAAACGTGCAAAAAGACTGGTGGGGTCTGTAATGATTTCTTGGAAAAAGTATCCTGATTTTTTTTAGTTTGCCAGTTCGTCCACAGCATTATTGTGTCTGTTGAATGCCTTTTTGTCACTGTCCATTGGTATTTGTGAGTGGGTTTGCCTGAACACTAGAAGTGGGAAAAAGGGCGAGAAGGTGCTGGGGAAAGTACAGTAGTTGTGACTGTTTTGCTGGGCAGAATCTGAGTGAGGAGATGATGACAGCTTCCCCAAAAGCATTAAAAAAAGACAAACTGTATCAATTGCCCCTTTCAAGAAGCAATCCTGGTATATTACCGTAAAAATGACCAGGATTACTTTCCCGGTTAATACATACGCTGTTCACACAAGCCTTCCGTCTTGTTCCAGGTAAGATTCCATTCACACGTCAGTGCCAAAATACCGGTGTTGTGGGTGTTAAAGTAACCCAGAGTTAATTAGATACTTAAGTGATTAATTGAGTGATGATTGTTTGATTATTGAAGACACCTGATGATAATGAGCAGAATCACACAATTAAAGTTGCCAATTTATTGGACTTTCTATAACAGTGCTATCCATGTGTTCCCCTTGCACAAAAATATATAGATTTGTTGTATATTCCTCAAAATGCATAAACACAATAAATCAAGTCAAGTCACCTTTATTTATATAGCGCTTTATAAAATACGGATTGTTTCAAAGCAGCTTTACAGTGACAACAGGAAAATTATTCAGTGATGCAAACAGAGTTCATTTCGGTCTAAAAGAAAATAGTGTCAATGTTCAGCTGAAGTCAGTTAGTGTTGATTCCGTTCTGTTGTAAATATCATCAATTATTCAATTAGTTAATTTAATCTATTGTAAAGAATCCACTGGAGGCAAGTGTAAATGAGAACCCAAGTGCAGTTTATTATAACTAAAACAAAACATGAAACAAAAACATGGCTTGGCATGAAAACAAAAACCAGAACATGAACATGAACTTACACTACAGCAGACTACAGGACACAATACCTGACAAAGACACATGGCAAACATGAGGGCTTAAATACACAGACTAATGACAAGACAAGGGACACCTGTGAACAATGATCAGACAATTAACCAATGACAAGACACATGGCAGGATCACATGACAAACAGGGAATCACATGACAGACATGGAACCATGACAAGACACAGAAGCATGACAAGAACAAACCCAAAATCGTGACAGAATCCCCCCCTCTAAGGGCGTCTCCCGACGCCCAACAAAATCAAAAGACAACATAATACCAGGAGGGTGGTGGAGCGGAGGAGGTCTTGGGGGAGGGATGGTGGGCCAGGCCCATGCAGGGGGACAGGACATGGGTCGTGGCATGGCGTGGACGGGCCGGGGATGTGGCAAGGCGTGGGCAGACCTGGGCGGGCCGGGGATGTGGCAAGGCGTGGGCAGACCTGGGCGGACATGGGTCATGGCAAGGCGTGGGCGGACCTGGGTCATGGCAAGGCGTGGGCGGACCTGGGTCGTGGCATGGCGTGGGCGGACCTGGGTCATGGCATGGCGTGGGCGGACCTGGGCCGTGGCAAGGCGTGGGCGGACCTGGGTCGTGGCAAGGCGTGGGCGGACCTGGGTCATGGCAAGGCGTGGGCGGACCTGGGTCATGGCATGGCGTGGATGGGCCTGGGCCGTGGCAAGGCGTGGGCGGACCTGGGTCACGGCAAGGCGTGGGCGGACCTGGGTCGCGGCATGGCATGGGCGGACCTGGGCCTTGGCAAGGCGTGGGCGGACCTGGGTCGTGGCAAGTCGTGGGCGGACCTGGGTCGTGGCAAGGCGTGGGCGGACCTGGGCCGTGGCATGGCGTGGGCGGACCTGGGTCGTGGCAAGGCGTGGGCGGACCTGGGTCGTGGCAAGGCGTGGGCGGACCTGGGCCGTGGCATGGCGTGGGTGGACCTGGGTCGTGGCATGGCGTGGACGGGCCTGGGCCGTGGCAAGGCGAGGGCGTGGGCGGACCTGGACGGGCGTGGGCCGTGGCAAGGCGTGGGCGTGGGCGGACCTGGGTCGTGGCATGGCGTGGACGGGCCTGGGCCGTGGCAAGGCGTGGGCGGACCTGGGCGGACCTGGGCCGTGGCAAGGCGTGGGCGGACATGGGTCGTGGCAAGGCGTGGGCGGACCTGGGCCGTGGCATGGCGTGGGCGGACCTGGGTCGTAGCAAGGCGTGGGCGGACATGGGTCGTGGCAAGGCGTGGGCGGACCTGGGTCGTGGCATGGCGTGGACGGGCCTGGGCCGTGGCAAGGCGTGGGCGGACCTGGGTCGTGGCATGGTGTGGGCGGACCTGGGCCGTGGCATGGTGTGGGCGGATCACATGACAGACATGGAACCATGACAAGACACAGAAACATGACAAGAACAAACCCAAAATCGTGACATCTATAAAGCAGTTCTGCATAAAAACAGTGATGTCGTCTTCCAGCTCAGTTCACTTCTCATCCAATAGTGTCAGTGCAGTCAAATCAATAAAATTGTTGAATACTGAGTATCCCCAACTAAGCAAGCCAGTGAAACCAGTTCTTCTCTGGCCAATGAACGAACACAGTGCGTTTATGATTCAGGCTGCATCACAAGTCAGAATTCAGATTGTGGATCGGTAGCATTCAAATATTTAATTTGAATGCTAGTTATAAATGTACAATATATGAGTTATTTTTAATGTCAGGATAATATGACACTATAGCCGGTTACAAAGTAATTTGTTACTGTAAACAAATGACCTTTTTAGTAGTGTATTGTAGTAGAGTACATTTTAAATATCTGGAGACTTCAGTCTTGATTACATTCACTCTAAAGACACAGAGGTCTATAAAGTGGTGTCATTCAGGGGCCATGAGAGAATTGGGATTATTAAATTCTCCAGAAATTCTCAGATTAAGATGTTTGTCAGGACTCCTGATTGTTTATGACTGACTTTATGTCTGGCTTTGTGTGAATAAGAGAATAAAAGAATCTATTGTTTCATCTCCAGTTGTGGAGCTGTGTGTAGGAGGGCTGTCTTGTGATTCGTATTAAACCTGTTAACCGCTTGTGTGATTTAAAAGCACCAAGTGCTGTTTCTTCTTTTCATTTTCCCTCATTTGCCTTAATGTGACAGCTATCATCTCATTTACTAAAGACAGCTTTGCTTTGTTAAAGTCCCCCTGTGTTGAAAATCCAACCATGTTTAAATGTCTATGTTGTGTTTTTAATATGCTTTAAGACAAACCATGTGCAATTCATAAGTCAACACCATTGCTGAGTATTTTCTCCTTAAAACTGCAGTGAACCAAAGACGGTCTCAAAAACGCGGTTTGAAATCGCTGGTGTTTCTGACGTCACAAACTACCTTGTAACCAATCACGTCAAGGTGTTATGGTAAACGAGTGGATCTCTGAGCTGGTGTGAGTGAGTGGAGGCGGGACTAATTTGCATATCCATTGAACCGCATATACTAAATGAGGCAAGGGTGTAGAGTTACATTCAAGCTATTTTTTTTTTATATGTCATTTTGGTGATCAAATATTCATTTTAAGGGGGACAGGGGGACTTTAACATATTTGAAAGATGCATTACTTATCATGTCTTATGGTGTTCTGGATGCCTGACTTGGCTTTAGTAAGGTTGTTAGCTGCCATTCAATTCTGCTCTTTAGGTAACAATTAAATGTGTCTAAATGTGGCTTAATTGCATTTTATGATGTTGTAGTCTCAGTTGGTATTTGATTTGTTTTTAGTCTCTGAGGTCTGCGTCACAACTGCCTTTATATCACACCCCGGTTAAACCTCAACCCAGATCTCCATCTATAGAGGTGAGTGTCTGCACTTCTACATCAGACATCAATCTGAACACATCTCGCTTTCTGTTATTATTATATTAATAGCGAATCTATTACAAATAAATGTAATACTGTTAATATGGTCATTTTTAGAGGTACTTTTGTTACAATACACAAACATGCCCATCATTTTCTGATTAAAGGTCCATGATCTGGTTAAGTCTTTATTCTGAAGAAAATATTTTCATGCTGTCGGACTATTCCTGTGTACTCAGCATAATCTGAATAAATGAAGGCTATTCCTTTTCTGCCATTCTCTTCTGCAAATACTGGAGACGCTCTTTATCGCCAAATACCTTGTGATTTTTACACTGTCAAAGTTCAATTACCATGAAATCGTATGAAGTCCCAGATTACATTTAGATTTGTGTGTTACACCAATAGTTTTACATAAAATATAAATAGCACACCAATAGTTTTAAATGTCATGCTGTTGTCCAGGCGACACTGGTGTCGGAGCTGAACCGCTTTGAGGCCGAGCTGGACTCAGACATTCGTGGTCTGGAGAGGAAACTGTCACAGAAGCAGCAGCGGCGAGGCAGGGGTGAGGTACTGACTCTCCATTCTACGCATTTATATATATATATAATTCAAAAAAGTACAACCAAACAATTTCAGTTCAACTTCATGTGGTTTGTGGCCTGTTCATTTCAATACAAAACAAATACTTTTCTCAAAGGTTTAGAGAGTGAGCGTCAAAGAAGAACAGACACTGCTGTTAGATAAGACATGGAGATCATTTGAGAAGTTGTATTTGGCGTGCTGTATCAATCGCTCTAAATGGTTTTTAAATCTTTTGGACTTCTAGTCAGACTTTAGTCATCCATTATGACCTCACCGATTTCTTAAAAATTCCCCCACCCTTCAGACAAGGTATTAGTCTTAAGCTCGTACTTGTTGTGCCAAAAAACACACAAAAAAGTCAAAGGCTTTTTCTGTGTTTCTGGCCACTGCTGTTACCTTCCTGCCAGCGTGCTTCAGGTCGCTGGATAGGCCCTACTCTGACAGCTGTGCATGCTGATCCTCTCTATCACTTCCTGTCATGCTGAACAGACAAAGTCTGCAGCCGCCCACCGCTGATCTTGCCTTTGAATCACGCCAGCCTGCACAATGTCTGCTCTTTAAATCCCAGCCGTGTTTATTTAATCCTTTTCTTGCCATGACTCTCTTTCTGTGATTCTTAAAGAGACAGTTCACCCAAAAAGGAAAATTATGTCATTAACACACACACGCACGCACACACACACGCACGCACACACACACACACACACATAAATAAAATACAAATTTGTGCTGGGCAACGATTAATCGTGATTAATCGCATCCAAATTAAAAGTTTGTGTTTACGTAATATAGCCTATGTGTGTTTACTGTGTATTACTGTGTAATTTGTAACACATGCATGTATGTATATATTTAAGAAACATGTGTTATTTATATATAAAATATTTATATTTATATATAATATACATTATGTATAAATATATATACAGTATATATACAAAATAATTATACACAGTACACACACGTATATTATGTAAACACAAACTTTTAGTTTGGATGCGATTAATCGTTGCCCAGCACTAATAAAAATACATAAAAAACTAACAAAGACACATATTAGACAATATTAATAGACATAAGTTCTCTATATCATACAATAAAAACAACACTGAATCAGTTACAGCTTCAAAAATAACAAAATATAAATCCATAGATTTTATGTGAAGAATTTAAATTGCTGTTCGCTAAAATTTGAACAATTCATTTAATCTAAAAGGAGCTTCTGGCTCAACGAATTCTGCACCTTTAATTGTTTAAGGCTTTATGATTCCCCATGTGCTTGTGAATTACAAACTGTGGAAATCTTAGCTGATGACCTCACAATCACCAGTTCCATCTGATTCAGATTTACAATAGAGGTCTAACGGGCTTTAAACTGAAACTCGAATCCGGCCCTCGCCCGAGAGCGTTTATCCCCACCCGACCGGACCGGTACGGTTACTTTTTGAGCTTGAACCCGAAGTCCGTTTCTCACAGCAAATACCTTTTTATAATATGCTGTATTTTAGGATTGCATGCAACGATTAGTAAACAAATACATGTAAACAAACACAGTTTCATCAAGACACAGTGGCCCCCTCAGCAGTTAGCAGACAGTCTAATTTACAATTGCAACCTAAATATATGGAGTATAGGACCCAGGGGAGCAGTGCAGCTCTCTGTTCAGGAATGGTCACCGCCTCTTGAGATTGCTTTCGAGCTACTCCCAAATACTCCTGTTGAACTGTGTCTTGAGGAGAGTTCATGTGTGTTAGAGGTGAATGAAATAGTGATTTCTATTTTCAGGGAGCTAAAGCTAACACAGCAGCCAAAAGAACAGAAGAGAACAGACAAGAAAACAGGTAAGTCTCTGAGTTTACTTAATTATACTTTGGGGGAAATCTGGTCCGAAAAGTCAACAAAATATAACAAAACCTCATAAAAAAATAAATAAAAAAATTATTGAAAATTCACTCTTAGGAGATAGGGTCAGTCTTAATCTATAGTAATAGTATAGCTTTATATATGTTATATAGCCATAAATGGCTAAGTCATGGAAATATAAGTAATGTTTGAAGTTTTAATATAATATAATATAATATAATATAATATAATATAATATAATATAATATAATATAATATAATATAATATAATATAATATAATATAATATAATTATTCTGCATCATAAGTTCTCTGTATCTGTCTTATATGTACCATTATGTTACAATATTATGTGAACAGGTGGAATGAAGTAGTTTAATCTTTTGACAAGGCCAGAGTTACAAGTTTCGTCTTTGGAATGTTTTGTAGAAATAATATCTGATAATGTGTCTGTCTAATTAATTATAATACAGTGTGACAAATGCAGCAGATTTCCCTGTTGTTTTCACTCTCTTATTAAGGTCATATGACATGCCCGGCCTGTCTCCTCGTCTGATTGGTTAATTGTTGACTCTTTGGCCGTCGGCCCACATACCCGACCCCATGCTGAGCTCTTTGTGTGCCTGTTCATGTGTTTGTGTATTTGTGAGAGTGTCTAAGTGTGTGTGGCATTCAAATTGAGGATGTCTCAGTCTTTACTCACATGCTTGACCTTGTTCATCCTGTTAATAAAGTGGTACAGTATTGGTTCTTAAACTGTATTAGACACAGTTTTTCTGCCCGCATCGCTGCTCCACAAGCAGTTATCCCCCTCTTTATGTGCTTTGACACAGCAGAGCTATAAAAGGCAAAGTTAGCTCCCTCCAGGCCTATACTTCAGATGTTCATGCCCATTCTGACACCTTAAGGTTCAGTATTTGCTCGCCAGGGGCCCATATCTCACTGGATCTGACACATTCTTGAGTTCTCCCTCTGTTTTTCTGTGGCATGTTGATGTTTTCTGCCCCCTTCAGCCCCCTGCTGACTACCCCCCCCCACCCTCAAAATGCCATAAATGCTACAAAAAGGATACAGAGTGAGGACAGTTTTACAGCTTCCCTCTTTCTGGAATGATTATCAACCCTGGGGCTGAAAACCTGTTAACTGGTTGTTGGGTTCAAAAATTGTTATGCTGCCATTTCATCAACATCATTTTTTTTATATATATATATAACACATTATACAGTTCATTGTCAAACATTCATCCCCACAAGAGAAAAAAAAATCAGCAATATGTAGAAATATTGTTAAGAAGGCACATTTACTTGAGGAAAAGTATGATGTTTATGCTTAAAATGAGTAAAACTATTTGGGATACATGGGATAAAAACAACTTAATTCAAGAGATATTTTATATATACAGTGTTATCTTGCACCGTATTATATTTTAAAGATGTTTAGAGCAGCAGAAACCTCTACCATTAGTTAAATCTCTCAGGTCTGTCACATATTCATAAATATTCCCATAATTCTGGGTCCTCATAGCTGAGACAGACCATCTGTTGTGTTTTATGGAATTCTTCCTGTCTTCCTTGAGTCTCCAATGTAACTCAGAGGAAGGTTTTTTTTCAAAGCTCAGGAGACTGAGATGTGTGTTGTTCATTTGTGTATCAGTGTTGTCTCCATTTATTCATTTAAAATAGGAATAAATATGAAATTGTTGAATATAGTGCTGTAAAATGAGCGTGAATAGCTTAAATTGTTGATGACAAATGTTGGAGTTCATGTTCATCTCGATTGCAGATTTTGGTGTCTTGCATGACAAATTTGTTGCACATTTTGAAGCATTGTTGAGATTTAATCTGAAGTCACACCTGAGATTATTGGTTTGTTTCTTTGGGGGAAAAACATGAGGAGACTATAGAAAAGTCTCTAATTAATCTCCATTTAATCTCTGCTGTCCAGGCAAAACATCTGAGACGTGAAATAGATCTTGTTATCTTTCTTACATACTAATAACTAATAATTGTTTTTAAGGAATGAACTTTCACCTCACTGTTTTTGACTTCAGTGTTCTTCATTTAAATGGTATAGATGTGTCACATGATAATTTTGTTTTTCTTTTCCAGCTATCCCATAATCCCCTGCTCAGCTGTAAAGCAGGGCACAACAGCAAGCTTCATGCATGCTGATGGTAAGATACAGTCATCTTCCTATCCCCTCCTGTCCTCTATTTCCTATTTCCTTGAACTTCTCGCCAATCTTCTCCTCTCCTCTCATTCCCCAAGGCACAATTTGAACAATTAATACAAAGTAAACACGTTTCTGTGAAATGAGGAAAACAAATGAAGTCAATCACTATTCATCAGGACAGGAAATGTGTAACAAGGAGCAGGATGGAGGTCTTGATTGCAGATTAGATTTTTCCAGTTGTTTTTCCTGGAGATTAATGCAGAATGAGTCTGCCACACTAAACACATTAACGTGCGCAGAGCTGGAGGCCCATTGAAATGGTCAATGGGCCATTGAGCAAAAAAAAAGTTAATTTGGATTAAAAAGAAGGCCCTGTCCCAAATGGAACCCTAAGCCCTCATGATCTTCCTCTGAGTTCGCACTTTCGTGATGTAATTGCGCTTTGATTTTGGTATATGATGGGCTGATATCTGTTCCTCTACAGGTCGCACATCCTCAGACATGGATTTCCCACCTAAGAAAGAAGAGAGAAAGGTACAGCATTTGATCTTTTTCCTTGAAGTTTGGATGGAAAGTACATATTTGACACAGACTTTGAGAAAGAACGGCTGTTTTTTTTCTACACAGATGAAAGCAGCCCGAGCCAAATTTAGTTTCCAAGCACAGTCACCAAAGTAAGTAGAAACAAAAGACACAACACAGATTTCATTATTCATAATTATTTTCAGAACTGGATATGGTAGAAGGTTACGGGGAAGTCGTAAAAAAAATAAAATAAAGTTCTCTGATTTGTTGTTCAGTATGATTAGTTTTATACATTTTACCACATTTATAATCACACACCCTATCTTCCCTAATCCATTATTATTGTCTCTGACCTGTCATCCATAGGGAGCTGACCATACAAAAAGGTGATGTTGTGTACATTCACCGACAGGTGGATGCCAACTGGTATGAAGGAGAGCATCATGGGAGAGTGGGAATCTTTCCCACCAGCTATGTGGAGGTTTGTCAAGTCAAGTCACCTTTATTTATATAGTGCTTTATACAGTACAGATTCTTTCAAACCAGCTTTACATGGGATAAACAGGAAAATGATGATCAGTGATGTAAAGCAGCTCAAAAAAGACAGTGTCATTTTTCAGATGAAGTCAGTTCAGTATTGATTCAGTTCAGTTCAATAACTATGTAAACTTCATTACTAATGAAATGAGTTCAATTCAGCAATAAAGCAGCTGTGTAGAAAACAGTGATGTCATCATCCAGCTCGATTCAGTTCAAGTTTATTTCACTTTCGGTAGTGTCAGTGCAGTCAAATCAGTGTATGCAAATGAAACACTGCGTCTCGTCGTCTCTTGTCATTAGCATCCCTTCCTATCTTTTCTTTCCAGATTATTCCTCCAACGGAGAAGCCCACTCCAATAAAGTCTCCTACCATCCAGGTGTTGGAGTATGGAGAGGCTGTTGCCCTGTTCAACTTCAATGCCGACCTGCCTGTGGAACTGTCCTTCAGAAAGGTGCCATACATATCACACACTCTACCATACACTACAACTAATTTATCATGTTCAGTTCATTATCATAAAATATTTTACTACAGGCTAATTTTCTCGCTTTTTAAATGAGCCGTGGAAACCTTATTAATACCATTTGCAGCTGGTTTGAAATGTATAAACAGTTTGTGACCTTTCATTGCCTTTAATCATGCTCTTGTGTTTATGGTATTTCAATCATGAACAAATCTGTATTTAAAACAAATGTAATCAACTTGAATCACTGTAATGAATCAAAATCCCCATTGCTAGATGTTAAAGAGATAGTTCGCCCTGCCCCGTACAGGTTTGGAGACATGAGGGTCTCCAAACTTAACAACTTAAACTGTCGTAAATCTTTGAACGCTTTAGAGCACAGACTTGAGTTTGATCTCTTTTTAAAGACGACACTTGACAAATTATTGCTGGTGAAAAAAGTTTAATAACGTGAACTTAAAAAAAAGTTCGAATTTTATGTTTATTATAAAAATATAAAAATGCACAAAAATACTATTTTTTCAATTTTGAATATAATATAATATGAATATATATTTTCAAAAACACATTTTACTCTAAATCTGCACTGAAAACTAAACAAGTTGTGTTCCAAATTTGAAGGTGATATGAGCTTTCAGGAAGATTTTGTCGGGCGCAGTACCAAAAGTTTTCACTAGATGAAATTCGTCTCCCATTCATTTCCAATGCGGTCATTTTTGACTGCAAGGAGTACAGGTGTGACTATTTTTTTCAGGACCATTTAACCTTTTTGAATCATGCCCATGTTTTTTTTGTGTGTTCACATAGCAAGTGCCAAAACCTATACAAAGTAAAAAAAATAAAATAAATGTTGGTCAACAATGACCAAAAAGCACCAGAGGGTCAAACAGTGGTCCGGGGCCCACTAGGGGTCTCAGCAACATTCGAAGGTGACCTCAAGATGACAAAATGAACATTACAAATATAAAATATCTTTAATTAACACCCTCAACCAGTGTTTTTTCTTTGAAGAACCAGGAGTCTTGAAAAACTGAATATATGAAATAGCCTAATTATTAACCTAATGTATATAAAACATCAATCAAATTTAAATATTAAAATCCCTTTCCAGTAAATCATGCTTGGATGAGCCTTGGAGTCAAGAAGGCTGAGAACCACTGCTTTAAGGCTTAAGTTTGGTAACTGGCGTAATGAATCTTAATCATGTCATGTTCAGACATGTAAATCAAGTCTTTGTGTTTGACTTCCAGCCCTAACTAGCACAGCTTTGTAGAGAAAATGGTTGCTTGGAACAATTATAGTCAATTATACAGTTTCACCATTATACACAAATATCCAACCACAGAACGCTACAAATGACCAATCAGAGTCAAGAATTCCAAAGAACCGTGTAATAAGCGATGAAACAGCTTCAACAGCTTTCTTCTCTCTTCTGTTCGGTGTCTCTGTCTCAGGGCGAGATTATCTCAATCGTCAGGCGTGTTGATGATCACTGGCTGGAGGGTCGTATCGCCGGCACCACCCGAAGTGGAATCTTCCCCATCAGCTACGTCCAGGTCAACAAAATGCCCCGCACTAAAAGCAGTGATGACTTTCCATCTTCTCCCACTCTTACCCCAGAGCCCCTCAGTCCCGGCCGGCCACAGCACTCCCCCCTGTCTCCCCTGTCACGCTCCCCCGAACCCCAGCTTTCACCTCACAAACACTCCAGCCAATCACGCTCCCCTCTGTCACATGCACAGCCCATCTCTCCAAAACCATCAAACCACTTTTTGTTCTCGCCTGGCCCCACTTCATCCATCCCACCCAGCAACAACTGGACGGGATTGCAGCACCCTCACAACCCACTGGAAAAGGACACCAGATCACCTGTGTCACCCTCCAATCATGTGCTGACATCTCCGCAGGGCCCGGGACTGTCAGCGAACACCGGCGCAATGCCAGCGCGCCCTTCGTACATCACACAGGTTTGTGCAGAGAAACAATACTATACTGTATATTTACATGTATGAACTTCTGTATCAGCCAGGCCCTATTAAAGCAGATGTTTTGGTAACACTTTACAATAAGGTTCATTAGTTAACATTAGTTAACTACCTTTGTTAAACATGAACTAAGAATGAACAATACTTCTACAGCATTTATTAATCTAAGTTAATATTAATTTCAACATTTACTATTACATTATTACAATCAAATGTTGTATTTGTTAACATTAGTTAATGCACTGTGAACTAACTATTAACTTTTAACTAAGAAGATTAACTAATACAGTAACAAATGTGTTGCTCATTTTGTTAGTTCATGTTAGTTAATACATTAACTAATGTTAACTAATTAACCTTATTGTGAAGTGTTACTGATGTTTTTTTTAGTAAATACTTAGTATTGTGGTAAATAATGTGGCCGATGTACAATACATTGGTACACTACCGTTCAAAATAAACCCCATTTATTTGGGGTCAGTACAATTTTTTTAAGAAATTAATATCTTATTCAGCAAGAATGCATGAAATTGATCAAAAGTGTCAGTAGAGACACTTATGTTACATCAAAAAATCCTAAAAAAAAGTTATTAATCCAATAAAAAATATAAAAGGTGCAGTAAGCGTTTTCAGAGAAACACTGTTGATATATGAAATTGACACCCAAACAAACCCCTCCCTTCATTTCTCCGCGCCCAAAATAACAAACACACCATGCAACACCAGCAACGACTAACATCAGACATCTCACGCAAATATGCTGTGATTCAACAACAACAAAAGCATAACTTGGTTCTGTGAAACAGCAAAATAACCAATAGCTGTTTCTCAATTCCAACTTAGAAAGCAAAGAACGGACTTGTGTTAACCTTGAAAGAACGAACTCGGGAGGACGCAAGGACACAGAACGCATCTTTGTGAGAATTGAGATGTGCTGCGATCTTGCTGCTCAAGTGACCGTCCCAGCTAATGCACAACAAATACAACATAACATCACAAACAAGCGTCATAACCTGATAAAACATTTCTGTTCTTGAGAACTGGAATTGAACTTCAACGGTTGATGATGTGTTCTAGTTTGAGAACACATAATTAGAAACAGCCAATGTTACTCTAGTATCGAGCAGAAACAAGCAACCTTTCTGCTCTCTAATGTCGCTCCAGCGCTGGAAAGCTTTTCTAATATCGTAACCCTTCCTTTCCCAATTATGTTCCTCTGACATTGTCTTCTTTGGTAATATCTCAGCCATCTCTCTTTCTACAAATATCCCGCTCTCTCACTTTCTCTCCATCATGAGCAGATACGCCCCCTAGTTTTTTTTTTTTTCAGCACACACAGAACAGACATCTAGCAAATAGTCACAAAATGGTTTGTTTGGTTGTTGATTTACAGTGTTTCTCAGCATTCACTCACTGCTTTGCTCTAGAATGTCACACTTTTTAGCAAAATATGATGTGCATTTCATAGCATTTTAGCTTTTGACAACAATTTGTAAGGTGAAGGACTCTTGTATTATCCCTTAATTACAAAAACATGATTCCTGTCTTCCACTGAGACAGGTCACATCTGTTTGTTCAATTCTCAGCCGATTTTCACATGTAGGCTATGACATTATTTTATGCCTAATCCTGATTTCAAGGTTTAGAATTATGGCCAGTGACAGAATAAAATGCAATCACATCCAAACAGTGACAGGAAAAAAAATCTTATTTATAAATTGGGTTTATGTAAAGTTCTTTGCCATTAAATGGGTATTTGAGCTTATTTTTCCATTGCAGATTGCAAAAAGATAAAGTCCCCCTGTAGTCAATAATTGTACCTCTTAAAACTCATCTTTGATCACCAAAATGACACATTTAAAGTTTTTTCCTTAAAAAAATTCTTCATGCCTTAAAATAGCTTAAATGTAACTCTACACCTTTGCCTCATTATATGAATATGCAAATTAGCCCCGCCTCCACTCACTCACTCACACCAGCTCAGAGATCCACTCGTTGACGATCACACCTTGACCTGATTGGTTACAAGGTTGTTTGTGACGTCAGAAACACCAGCGATTTCAAACCCCGTTTTTGAGACTGTCTTTGGTTCACTGCAGTTTTAAGGAGAACATAGCAATGGTGTTGACTTATGAATTTGCACATGGTTTGTCTTAAAGGTGCCTTGTGTCAAAAAAAATACATTCATACTGCACATTCCATACCAGATGGGGGCAGTATACCTCCAGAAAGTGAGTTGGTCTACTCTAGAGTATGAATATGACATCTTCAAGCTACTCCCCTTCACCTTTACCAGTGAATATGTTCATATTCGTTTTGTTCATATTACATTTTTATTGTTAGTTTGAATTACATTAATTTGACAGACAGCATTCGCTGATGTTGACCAAGCTAGCGCCAACGCAACCAGAGCTGCCAACTCTCTCGCATTCACCGTGAGACTCACGCAATTGACACTTCACACGCTCTCACGCCACACATCAATTTTCTCACGCACAGAAAAATCGCGAAGCAAAGAGGACACGGAGACCGACAGACTAGACAGACAGAGCAGGTTAGTTATGATATAAAAAAAAAATCTCAGCTCTCAGATTCTGTCAATTTTATTACGCAATTCAAACAATACCGTTTTGGCGCTTGTAAATGTTACACGACAGATCCCTAGCGCACGTGAACCGATCATCTCTACTAATAGTAAAAAAACACGAACACTGTTAAAAGATACAGTAGGCTACAACTTACCAAAATGTATTCCTCATACATAATATCGACCAATCAGTGTTTTTTATCAGCGTGAAGAGGTCAATAACACAGTTGGAGAACAATTATGTCAGATTTACCTCAGGAAAGCCATTTAATAAACATAATATAGGTCACGTAAGTTAGTTGGCAAGAAAAAAAGAGCTATAGAGATTGTGCTATATATGTCAAGTCAAGTCAAGTCAAGTGTATTTATATAGCGCTTTTCACAATACAGATTGCATCAAAGCAGCTTCACAGCATTAAACCAAAATAACACAACAAGGTTGTTTCTAGTGTAAATTTATTGATTGATAAAATTAAATTAATATCCCCAAAATATCCCCAAAATATCCCTTTATAAAAAACACATATATGTGTACTATTACAATACTATATTTATGTACGTTATATATACGTTTATCGAACAGCCTTCAATACATTTCTATGTTATAACTTCCCGAAAAAACTACACAAACATATAAAACAAACTTCTAACGAAATACTAACAGCATCTTACTTCCCAATCCAAAAGAAATGTTGCAAGTTAGGAGTCGAACCTCATTTCTTTCATGTCCATTAGTTGTCTCCAGCGATGAAAAGCAGTGCCAATGTTTACTCTGGTTCTGTTCCTTTTTTTTATCAGATTTTATTTGAATGTAGTAGTGGACAGTAGGCTACTTTCCACACGATTGACATCAGGTTCAAGTATGCCCACAAGCCGTGCGAGTTATTCGTGTATTGCATGTTTGACTGGTGGTTATGTTGCCCGCATACCGCCTCCCATGGCCGAAACTGGTATTACGACACCTGTCGGGCCGTGGCTAGTAATGCTAATGCTAATTCAGGTTGATATCTCTGCAGCACTATAACTTGTCATTTTTTTAATGACATCATTGCCCTTATTTCTTCTCATTCTTTTGATGCGTGTAGCTCATTTTTTGGATATTTTTACCTCAATTCTGACACATGGCACCTTTAAAGCATATCAAAAACACAACATAGACATTTAAACAACATTAAAAGCTTGATTTTCACCACAGGGGGACTTTAAAAGATTTTGGATAGCCTACTTCTTTTTGTCATTAAACTTTTTAAACTTTGTCACGGTTTGGAATTTTTTTATTCTATTTTTAGTTTGTGTTTCTCTGCTCCATTGATTATTGATTATCTCCTCGTTTGTTTCTATGATTACGTATAATTATCACCTGTCAGTTTTGTCGTTTTGTATGTAAGCCCCCTGTTTTGTTCAGTCCCTTGTCGGTTCTCATTTCAGTTTATGTGGTTTGTGTTTTTGTCTGTGTTTCCTGGATATCTCCTGCGTATTTATTACTTGGAATAAAGACTTTGTTTGTTAACTCGGCGTTATCGCCGTGCGTGCTGCATAACATTATCAATTATAGGCTGTATAATACTAAGAAATGTTTCTTAAGCACCAAATCAGCATATTAGAAGGAAGGATCATGTGACACTGAAGAGTTGAAAATTCAGCTTTTCTATCACAGGAATCAATATGTTTTCAGAATATATTAAAATAGAGAACAGATATTTTATAGTAAAACAAAACTAAATTTTAACAATCATTTTTAGGATGGGACCAGAACACAATCTCCACAGCCCAACGCACAGGTTAAGATTCCCTCCACATCACGGTCTCCTGTGAACAAGGGTCATTCACAACAACTGTGAGTACATTATTCACTACTTCTGACCTAATTCAAGCAGACATAGATATATCATTTATTAGTTACATTAGTTACATATTACATTTATTAGTTTTATGATTGATTAAAGGGAGAATTAAGTCAATTTCCTTATTTACTCACCAACGTTGTGAAAGAAAGTCATAGTTTGCTGAGTAAAACATGACAGGATGTTAATTTCTGGACGAACTGTTCCTTCAAATATGTGCAAAAAACTGTACACAAATCCAGCTATATTGTACTGATATCATTCTTTTTCATTCACTCTTTCTCTTTGCATTCAGGTATAAAGCGGTTTACAACTATAACCCCCAGAATAAAGACGAGCTGGAGTTGAGAGAAGGAGACCTGGTTCAGGTCATAGAGAAGTGTGATGACGGCTGGTTTGTAGGTAATCGTCCTTTAAGAAAACTCTACTTACACTATTAGCATAAAGTCTGCTCCACTTTACAGCTTATTCTGGCTACTGTTTTACAGGTAAAGAGACTAATCATAGTTTCTAGGGATGCATGATACATTTGTATTATATCAACTATAGCTTGTATTATAGATCAATTATATTTGATAGATATATATTGATTATAAATTTTGCAATGCAATGCCTAAATTGAGTTCTAGCATTTTAAACTATTGATATTATTTTTGTGTTGTAGAAGAGAATTGTAGGTGCTTTTTAATCTGAAATTGGCAATAATAGAATATTATACAGTATTATAGAATTTTATTATGAAGAATATAAATATAAATATGTGTCAGAATTTACAGTCCAGAATTATTATAAACACTACCGTTCAAAAGTTTGGGGTCAGTAAGATTTTGTAATGTTTTTGCTGACTCTCTTATGCTCACTAAGGCAGCTTTTATTTGATTAAAAGTCACATGATCTTCTGAAATCATTCTAATATGCTGATTTGGTGCATTTCTTATAATTATCAATGCTGAGCAGTTGTGCTGCTTAATATGCTCATGGAACCGTGATACAATTTTTCAGGATTCTTTGATGAATAGAAAGTTCAAAAGAACAGCATTTATTTGAAATATAATTTTTTTGTAACATTATGGGCCCTATCACACACCTGGCGCAATGCAGCGTCAAGCGCGACGCAAGTGTTTTTTGCTAGTTTCAGCCCGACGCAGTTATCATTTTCACGTCCTGCGCCACGTTGTTTAAATAGCAAATGCATTTGCACCCATTTGTGCGCCCATGGGCGTTCTGGTCTGAAAACGAGGTGTGTTCAGGCGCATTGTTGGCGCGTTGCTATTTTGAGGCAACTGAAATAGACTGCACCATTGACCAACACAAACCTGGTCTAAAGTCAATGGTGCAATATTTTTTTTATTTAAAGAGCGTGTTAGTAATGCGCCTATATAGGCGGGTCCACAACGTGCGTACACTCTTGTCGTAGATTTTTCCCTAAACCTAACTAAGTCCTATCTCATCTGACTTAAGTCTACCTGGGCCTATAATACTTATACTCTAGCGCGTCTACACATCGACGTCGGCTGAGTACAACCCTATACTCTAGCGCGTCTACACATCGACGTTGGCTGGGTGCTAATCCTATACTCTAGCACGTCTACACATCAACGGCGGCTGAGTCTAATCCTGTACCCTAGCGCGTCTACACATCGACGTCGGCTGGGTGCTAACCCTATACCCTAGCGCGTCTACACATCGACGGCAGCTGAGTCTAATCCTGTACCCTAGTGCGTCTACACATCGACGTCGGCTGGGTGCTAATACCTGTTCCCGTAACTAGCTTATTTCCTGCGCAGGAACAATCGACAAACAGACCTTAGCAAATGTCCTTTAAATGCTTTAATCACGGCCGGAGGATCTCTCGAGCAGTTCTCAGAGAATCTCCCCCAAGAAGAAGTAAGGCCGGAGGATCTCTGACAAATTCCATTGAGAATCCCACCAGCTAACACGAATACAACAGTTTTTATAGAATAGGGAGGTATGGCAAAATGATATGAATTTGATTGGTTCTTCACATGCAAACCCTTCTGTTACTAGGTAAAGCAAACTTTGTTTTAATGATTACTTCATTGTTAATCACAAGGTTCAAATTCAGTCATCTGTCTAGTTTCAATTCCCAAATGTGTTATTTATACACTCACACAACCAAAGTAAAAGGGGTATGGCAACACAACATACAGCATTCAAAAACACAGGACAGAACGTTTTAGTACATTGTGTTTCAAAGTGTTATCATGTTAGGCCTGAAAAAGGAAGTAAGGTTAGATGTTAGAGACATGGTTAGTTTGATATACAGTTTACTATTTTATCTATTAAAAATCCACCACACTCTGCTTATTACACACACAGGGTCACGCAGCACACAAACTAGCAAAATATAAAAAATAAAAGGATTACAGTGTAAAATTGCGCACGAGCAGATCCGTTTGCACTCTGGAGACTCGTTCGGTCTTAGTTTCCACTATCAAATTCCGCCATGTAAATAGCGAATCCGCCATGGCGCCAGCGCATCTGGCATTTAAAGGGAATGGGAGATGAGACTCTGATTGGTTTATTGCACGTAAAGCCTAAAACACACCCATTACTCATTAAGAGAATAGGGACAACCCTTTTAGATCATGTTTTCATGTAGATCATGCCGACCATTTTCCCCGTCGTTAAACTAGCAAAAGTGGATTCAGACACGCCCTAAGTGAACTTGTACCGTACGCTTTAGACAATGCGTTTAGATCATTAAAATAGGGCCCTATAAATGTCTTTACTGTCACTTTTGTTTAATTTACCGCTTCCTTGATAAATAAAAGTTTTAATTTCTTTCAACAACAAAAAATCTGAACCCAGATGTTTGAATTGTAGTGTATATAAATTGTTGCAGATAATAACACAGCGGAATATACAGTTCTACTCATAAACAGCATGTGACAAAACTGAAATATGTATCTTTTAAAGACTTTCCCTGTACTGCCCTCTATTGGCCAATTGTGACGTTACAGTAACTTCCACCATCGGTGCATCTCATAATCAACAGATTCTTTTTTTTTGGTATGTTTTAAGCGGTAGTTATTTGTGCCATCTGTTTTCTTGCTTAAATGACATTTATTTTCTCTTCCTGTCAGGTACGTCTGGAAGGACCAAAGCTTTTGGAACATTCCCTGGCAACTATGTGGCACCAGTTTAAGAGCTTCCACCAATTCTTCCTGGCAGATTCTATTTCACTGACACTACAGGCTCAACCACTAATCAATGCAATATACATTCTGTCTGTACTGTCACTGTACACTATTTACAAAACTACTGCCCCTCTTCACACACAAATATATACTTACAAATTCTTCCTTCACATCATCCACCAAGCATGTGCACTCCTCACCTTATTACTATGGTGCCCATGTTTCCCATAGTAACTACTCTTACAGATGTTGGACACAGATGGGTTTGTCACAGTATGATCACTCACATGTGTGTATTTGTGATGAATCCACCAACACTATTGACGTTATCTTAGCTTACTTACCCAATGTCTTTGTAAAGTTTACCTCCATTTTGGTTTCAGATTTGCTATGAACACTACATATCCTGAGGATCTGGATCTAAGACATGGTTAAAAAAACATCAAGGTTCTTTTTTTTTTAAACGATCATCACAGTTGTCATTTACCTGCTGGCTTAGCTGATCACCACATCATATTATTAACACCGCCGCAGCCTTTGCAATCATTATCAAGTGTATGTAAACGCTTAATGCAATTGCCTCCAAATGTTTAAACTGGTTCACGTTTATTGTGTAACAAACCCAGCATGCAACATTATCTTAAGCTTTAGGAGAGGGTTGAAAGTGTTGAGGCAGTGCTGTTTCAAACTCTTTTGTATGGATAAGTCTCCTGCTCAGTGAAAAATCAGTGGTGGGTTCCATCCAAACTAGATTAAACATGGTTTCTGACTATATAAACTATTTTAATCCATAGGGCTATCTAAAACCATATTCAAATGAACATACATTAATGCAACTGAGGGCAATTCACACCAATGAAGTTAACTATAAAGGCCCGTTCACACCCAGGATGAAAACTATAAAGATAACGATAAAGATATTCTGTCACTTTAAATACTCGAGCTTATTACAGCAGGATGGATTTATTTATTAAAGGATAGCCTCTTGAGATGCAACATCTCATTGAGGCTATCCTCAATGAGATGTGGATCTCAGGATTCTGATTGGCTGTCAGTGTTTTTATCGTTTATCAGCTGGATAAAATCGTTCTGAAAGTGATTGCAACGATATCGTTTCTCTGCTGTTATCATTATAGCTTTATTGTGAACTCTGATATTCTTTAATACTGAGAACGATTTTTAGAACTATATCGTCATCTTTATGGTTATCGTCCTTGGTGTTAATAGGCCTTAACGATAAAGATACAGTTAGTTATAAAAATCGTTATATATATATATATATATATATATATATAAAAGAATAGCAGAGTCACGACAAAAATGGTAACGGCACAGTAAACGATATTGTTGGAATCACTATTTGAATTGTTTTTCCAGCTGATGAATGATAAAAACATTGACATCCAATCAGAATCCATCCGGCTTTAAAGAGCTCGAGCATTTAAAGTAACAGACGACAAAACTGCAGCGCGCGCATAGTATAAACAGACCACTATCGTTTGCTAGTGTGGACGCTAATAAAGTTATCATTGTCGTTATCTTTATAGTTATCGTTCTTAGTGTGAACGGGACTTTTAGTCTTGATCAAACGAACATCATGATTTGCAGTTAGTCATTCACAGTGCAAAAAAAGAAAAAAAGCCGGTGTTCATTCTATTCATTTGAATTCCACCATTAACTCCTTTTGTCTTCTGTTTTAATTTTTCTGGGAACTGAAGTAGCTGATTGCATTTTGTTGTACAGATTGTTGAATCGTTATCGCACAGTTATCGAATAATGGGAAAAAAAGATAATATATTTTTATTGACACACAATGTATTGTAGTAGCCTATGTAAGGTACTCACAGATTTTGATAATGATCAAATAAATAATGAAAAAAAAAAAAAAAACATTGGTTGCTTGTTACTTTCATTAAGAGCTTAATTCGAATCATTGCAATTATTTACACAGTCCAATCTGAATACCTTTCAGTGTCTGGTCTACAGTAAATGGTTCTGCTGTTATTCATAAGCTGTCTTTCATTAGTCAACACACCTACGGAACAAATTACATCATTAGCCTTGAGAACATGATGAGAGACGTCTATCTTTCAGCGAAAGGCAATTGTAATTTTCCAAAACACATACGCAGATGAACAACCTTAACTTAATGTGTTTTTGAGATTGTACTGATTGATTTAGAGTAGACTGATTTTATGAGATCTGGAATGCCGAATGAAACATAAAGCATGTTTATGTTACAAAACAGACAAATAATAATACATCTTTTAAAAACTGCAGTTTTTTTAAAATACATTTTGGTAGATTTGCGACGCTGCTCTGATAAAAGCTTTATACTCAGCCCTTTTTATGATGCCATAACCAACTAATTCTTGACATAAATTTATATAAAACATAGGTTTTAGTACCTTAGATTTGTATAAATAATTATCAAATTATTGCAATTAAATAAAATTACTAACATATATATGTTATAATAAAACAGAATTAATTCATTCATATATATATATATATGTATGTATATATATATGGCTAAATACACACTGTATATCTACTGTAAATCTGTCTGTCTAATCTATCTATCAAACTTTAAGCTTCAAACTACTTCATCTATATTATTTCTGTGATGCAAAGCAGAATTTTATGCATCCTTACTCCAGTCTTAGTGTCACATGATCCTTCAGAAATCATTCTAATATGATGATTTGATACTCAGTTATTATCAGTGTTGGAAACATTTGTGCTGCTTAAAATTTGTCTGTGTAGCCTATATATATATATATATATCTATATATATATAAATATATACACACACACACAAAATAATATATATACAGTGCGTGCAGAATTATTAGGCACGTTGATTTTCTGATCATATTTTTTTTACAGGTACATTATACCAATTCCAAACCACATTAACTACAATTAATTTTGTATTAAATAATTTATAAGTGATATATAATTGTTCATGAAGGCTGGAAATGAAAAACGCCTTATTTTCAGGTGTGCAGAATTATTAGGCACGTTTTCTTTTACAGATAAAATAAGCCAAAAAAGAGATTTAACTCAGACTGAAAAGTAAAAAATTATTAAATGCCCATGAGAAGAATGCAATACTAAAGCAATACTAGAAATTGAAGTTAAGGCATGACCATTGGACAGTGAAATACTCATTAGGTCAGCAGGGTCAGACAAAAACAGGTGGAGAAGAAAAGACACATGCAAATGAATGAAGAATTAAGGTGAAGAATTAAGTGTGAAACCATCAGGAACCCTTTAGTGTCCAGTGCCACCGTTTTCAGAACTGCAACCTACCTGGAGTCTCCAGAAGTGCAAGGTGTCAGGAAAAGAATCCTAAAAATGACCCCCACTTAATAAGAGTCACAAGCTGAAGTGTAGTAAAATACATGAAGACTGTTTTTTATAGGCTTTGTAGACAGACAGATTGAGAGTGACTCTTGAAGGACCAGCACCACATCCTCTTCTACCACTATTTGAAGAATTCATCTTCCAGAATACGTTTTAATAAGTTTTGGGAGTTTATTTTTAGTCCATCTCCTACCCTGAAGTCCATTTTGCAGAGATGGACTAAAAATGAACTCCCAAAACTTACTGTCAGATTCTGGAAGATGAATTATATATATATATCAGGCTTGATAAGCATAAGATACTTAAGATAGTAATGTTTCGGTCAAAAGTTTGTGACAAAAATATTTTTTTAATGTCTTTGATTGAAGTCTCTTATGCTTACCAAGTTTGCATTTATTTGAACAAAAATACAGTGCATCTTTACCAATAATGAATATACATTCAAATATAATTTATTTCTGTGATGCAAAGCTGAATTTTCATTAGTCATTACTCCAGTCTTCAGTGTCACAAGATCTTTCACAAATTATTCTAATATGATGATTTATTATCAACGTTAGTTCTAACAGTTTCTAAACAGTTGTGCTGCTTAATATTTTTTATTAATGATGACTTATAACATGACTTTTTTAAAATTCTTTGATGAATAAAAGAACAGCATTTATTTAAAATATAAATATTTTTTAATAGATATATTATATTTGTATACACACACACACACACACACACACACACACACACACACACACACACACACACACACACACACACACACATATATATATTCTGCATATATAACTATAAGAAGCCTTTATAATCTTAATTCTAAATGTTTATTAGGTATTAAATCACTGTATTTTAAACAGAGAATAAAGCACATTTCCATTTAGTTATCATCGTCAGCAGGTGGCGCACTAGCACTGAGTCTCATAATAATTGCTTTTAAAATCATATTTCTGTTTCATCCCACCTACTCGACCCGCCCCGCGTGCCACCCTCGCGTGCCCACCCCCAGCCTTTATTTTGACAGCAACACGTGGCATGTGAGTGAGGACCGCGCGCATGATGCTTCATCATCTCTACAGCGGAAACATTCTTGGGAAAAGTTTGAAAAAAACCTGGGCGGTGTGGGAATTTGGTCACATGGAGTGCACAGCCTAAAAACTGACGCGCTGAAAGTGTCTCAATCAGTTCTGCATTAGGAAACTGACAGAGTGAGACTGTGCAAGAAGAGCGGCGATTCTCCGCGCTCACACAGAACGCGTGCGTGTTTTTGACGTCATCCGCACAGGTGTCAAACCCAGCGTTGTGATTACACTCCTCACCGCGCGCCAACTCTTTACCAGGTAAGCGCTTTTCCCCTTAGGTTCTTCAAGTTTATCAGACATATACCGGTATTATGTTGTATTTTTAATATTTAGAAGTGCTATCTATGTTCATACTGTGCATTTGCGTACTTCAGGTGAGAAACATGGCATCAGTTCAGCATCCTTTAGTCTTTCACTGTTACCACTGCAGCAACGCAACTGTTATTGCATCCGGAGTTTTTTTCTTGACAAGTCTAACTATCCTACGCAGAAATGGTCGAAAAACTGAGTGTTTCAGCTTGTTTAAGTGATGAATTGCGTCTAATGTGCCATGTAAATGTGGACACAACAGCTGTGACACTGCAGCTTGATTCAGAGGAGTATGAGCATGTAGTTCTCCATCACTCAAAAGCCCAGTTTTCAATGGGATTCTTTACGGTTTGTAGACATTTTTTAAAGCAGATTTTTAAAAACTTCAAAATTAGACCAAACTACTGTACATTTAATGAGATAAAACTAGACAAACTTCATAGATACAAATAGTAAATGGTTCAAAGGTTTCTTTTGTCTTGCCCACTATGCTCTCACAAAGACCAAAGAGAACAAATAAGACTATGTGGGTTTTAAACTAGTTAATGGAGGTGGAGGTCCTAGTGGATTGTGAAAAACCTTGGGACACCCTTACACTTTGAACATGACTAAGGAGTTGACTTTAGAATATAACCAGATGTCATTCCATCTAAAGCTTTAAAATGTGTTGCGTTATAATGGACTCGGATTTGAAACAGTAGTAAAGAGAGACTATGTATGTATGCATGTATAAGTATTAGCATTTTATTTTTATTTTTTGCGTGATAAACATTGAGATTCTGTATGTCAGTGTGCACTGCATTTGCTAAGAACATTTCATTTGTTCTGCCTATGATGCCCAAAAATGTTGTCAGGCAGCTCATTTGGTTTTGAGACATAATTTCTTCAATTGACAGCGTTGGGAAACGAGTGTATACACAGTTGTTTTTACTTTTTGAGGGTATGGAATTTCTTGTATCCTGGTTGAGGTTTTACCCCAGGACAGACTGGAATAATTAGGATTCAGTTATGCAGAATAATGTGAAGGGTTACAGCTTAACACGTCAGTCATCAACACTGTCCAAAGGCGCATGGTATAGCCTCAGAAATGAATATAGATGTCTGGCTTGTATCAAAAAAAAAAAAAATCACCAGTTTCTACCAGCTGCTGTTGTATTGTTGCTATAACACAGCTCTCTGTAGGTTTAAAGTGAGCAGAAAGCAGTTTTGAGGCTGGGCACTGAATGCGAATGATGACTGAGCAGTGCTTTTGAATGGATGGGGGGAAAAAGCCAGACATGTTTCTGTATTCACATGACCAAACCCATTGGAAGTGCTTTTGTACCTCTCTATTGTCTCCACCTGTGCAATTATTCTCTGTCATCCCTCGATTTTACCTTCTCCCTCTCTGTTACTCTACCCAATTTCCATCACCTCAAAACACACATTCTTCTTATTCATTTGTTTTGTTTACGTTTCAATTCAGTGTACTTTTTTTGGCGTGGCAATTAATTGGCACTGCAAACAACAGTGTAAATTTCAGTCTCGGGATTATCGTTAACTACTTCATTTTTCTTAAAGTAAAAATCCGGGTATTTTTTGCTGTGTACTGTGAATTCGGACATACTATTTTTGTCACATACTGTTTTTTGCCTACTATACAGTAGGGAAGTATGCGATTTCGGATGAAGCCTATGTCTCTAAACCCCTCCCTTTCGTGAACCTACTCTGCTCTGATTGGTCAGACGGTCCAGTTAGTTGTGATTGGTCTACCACTTACAGCGCATATCAGAAACGAAACGCCCATTACCAAACCTGAATTTCTGCTCCGGAGGCTTTCTTAGTGAATGATGCACAGTGATATGAACAGCAACAATGGCATTGTTTTTTTTCTGTATCAATTCCAGCGTCGATCCTTATCCTTTTAAAATGCATGGAAAGTGGATTTGCAGGGCTGAAAACAGCGATTTCTTGACATTTCGACAACATGAAACCAAACTCTTTCAGGCATCAGCTACAACTAGTGTATTAGGGTGGGTCAAAGTAGACGTTTACCAGCAGTCAATGAAGACCATTGGCTGGCATTATGCAAATTTGTTACATTGTTACGTAGGTATGTGCTTTGTTCTTTAAAACTCTCCAGACCTTTTATATTCATAAACCGCTATATGCTGCATGAAAGGTAATAATCAAAAAACATAATTGGGCACTTAAATGGTAACAAAAAACTAAAACAAATAAAAATTATGAAATAAAAAATAAGCTAAATAAGAATGTATAATATAAAAATACTAGCTAATTGCAAATATCAATACAACTGGTGATGCATGCTAAACTAGCTCAGTCAGTAGTGCTAAAATAAAATGAAAAGTAACCATACAGAGTAAACTTAAAATAGCAACTGGCATATTTCTACCAATAAGACTTCATTAGAGGTAAAATAAATAATATTTATTATACATTTCATCTGGTGGGTCAGACCTAGACTTGGGACTGGATTCCCACCCAGTGAGCTTGTTTTTCTTTGAGAATGATGCCTCCTTGCTCTTGCTCTCTATGCTGATGTACTCAGTGCTAACAGGCTGTGGAAGACATAACATCCACAAACATGTCTTATAATTGCACTCAGCCTCTGCACTAAAACCCTGTCAACTGTACAGTAAATCAGCCGTGTACAGAGACCGCTAGGCACTAAGTAGTGCAGTACCGCTTATGGTTTTGATAGTCAACTGGACCACAAAATAGCATCCCATGCAAAACAACAATTCCATACAGTTCCATATTCAGATGGTTATTTCATAGTGGGCAGCAAACGGAGCGTTTTTTCTTTGAAAACTGCGGTTCTTGGATGTTTTCAGCATGCAGTATGCAAAATTTTGTGTCTCTCTTTGGATTAGCAAGAATTTGCACCATGTGTTCAAATAGAAAGGAAATCGCACACTCTGATATGATCTGTTATCTGCTGTTGATGATGAAAACCCTTTTTCAATTCATAACTGTCTTTTCTTTTATGTGCAGAAAAGTTTCTCACGCAAGGAGGTGCACAGGCACAAATTTGACTTTAAGCCTTGTTCTAAAAGTGAATAATCCAGATTATACAAAGGTGCGTTCACCCATAGGCCTATGCTTTGAGCAAATGAAGCTCGCAAGGAATTTGACATCATGATATATCACGACACTCTAGGGATATTTTGTAATAAATCACAAATAATAAATTACAAATGTGAAAATATACCATCTACTTTCCCTTTAATCAAACAGGGTAAATGTTTGAGATTTAGATTCTCATTGACTAAACATCATCTTGCTGTGTGAATTTGCAAGTCGCGATTGCAACATAGTTGAACTTTCGAAGACGAGACACTTCTTTGCATGCCTTGCATTTCCTCTTAACTGTGAAGTTAAGTACGAGTGACTGCATCTTTAATGAGGGTGCACAGTTATTAGCATAATATACGCCCAAACGATCTCCGTACAAGGGCAAAAAAAAGATGCACTCACTGAAGATCACACTCTGCATGATGGAGAGTTGTTTCTCATTTCTAGTACTTTGTTGTTTGTGCTCACAATGTGGTATCTTGTTGCTGGTTGTCCGTGTCTCTTACCACATTTCCTGTGTGCCGTGTCTCTGTTTTGTAGCAGTTAAAAGGCTGTCTATGTTCTTATTTAAAGTCTGTGAACAGGATAATATGGTAGTCGTAATGATGGCGTGTCTGTCTGCACCACCACAGTTTCTCTCTTCAGGGAAAAATCTACCCTGTGTTTTCTGTAATTGAACTTGTGCTCTATTCCAGCCATACTTTACCAAAAACTTCTCCTCTTACCACTTCCTCTGCAAAAAGAGTCACGACAGTTTAACCACTGCCTATCATTGCTATTGAGACCGTTCAGATGATCTGAACTCATGACTGTGTCTGCATATATAAATCATTGCAATCCCTTCCTTAAGCTTAAAGGAGAAACCTGAACACTGGATCTGGATTGAGATTTGATCTATATTGTGGTGAGCTCAGTAGTCACTATTGTTTTAAGTTTTAACTTCTAACCCTTGGTATTCAACTTTAAATGTAACTTAATTTGAATTAAATTTAACTTTTAATGTAGTTTAATTTGATTTAAATTTGATTTAGCACAATTACCGTTTTAGTCATTATACAGTAGCATTTTATATATATGTATATGTATATATATGTATGTGTGTGTGTGTGTGTGTGTATATGTGTGTGTGTGTATATGTGTGTGTATATGTATATGTGTGTGTGTGTGTGTATATGTGTGTGTGTGTGTGTGTATATGTGTGTGTGTGTGTATATGTGTGTGTGTGTGTGTGTGTATATATATATATATATATATATATATATATATATATATATATATATATATATGTATTTATGTGTGTATATATGTGGAATATTTGAATGTTGTAACGAGAAGTGTGAAATCTGACTGTATTGGAATAATATTTAGGCTACTTGTTGGTATAAACTACTGAAACTTTGCTGTCGTGACAGTCTTACATTATGCTATGTCTTGTAAAGCAAAGGACCACCATTGTAGCCTATTAACTAATTTTCTTTTCTTTTTTTAAAGCTTTTTGTGACTTTGTGGCCTGTGGGGAAGAATGTATCATACTTGTCAGAACGTAGAGCTTGTGAATACCTCCTGCTCTTGAGTCATGTTCATAATATCTTTCTTGTTCTGTTTCTATGACAGCCAAACAAAACATAACAGCTGAGGAGTGAATCCTTTAAGCAACCAAAACCGAAAATTCACCGTAATTAGCCGATACTGGAATGTGGGATTGTAATGATTCATTAGGTGAAATTTTAAAATACCAAAACACAGTCCATTATTCAAACTAGCTTCTATTGTTCGTCCCCAACCAACGCCCTTTGCGTTCTTTTCTTGTCTACTGTGTTGTTTGATTTTTCTACATCATTAAGATGGAAGGTAGCAGAGTTGACTCACTGACATTGAATGTGAGGAATGTTTTATTTTGGCTTTATTTTAACCAGAATGGGGAGGTGTTGATGTTGCTGTACTGACTGGGTGTGTGTTGGGCAGGTGTGACTGTTAAGCTCACTCATGGGAGTGGATCATGTGAGAAAAAGCACAGTATGTTCAGTAGGTTTTGTGTGTGCTGCAAGACTAGAATCACTGTATGGATTTGCTACTGTACTGCTCATTCTTTAAATCTTTTTTATTGTAATACTAAATATGTCCTAAGTCTGTAGAGTAATTTCAAACTCAGAACACACCCTGGTCACATTGTTTAAAGGTGCTAGCAATGCAAGGTCATGAACTTGAATGCAGTGTACAGTATGTTGCTTAGGATAAAAGCATCTGCCAAATGTTTAACTGCATTTAGTTGACACACTTTGCAAGTGAGACTTTGAAAAGTCACAAATTAGCCTGTGGTGATGGGAGGGGAGTGTGTAGTTTCACACTATTTCACAATTCTTGATACCAGTTTCACATCAATAGCAAGAGCTAGGCTAATAGTATTAAGTTAAATATTAATAAATAATGGCAGTCAGTAATAAATAGAACAGGAAAAATTAAAGCTATAGAACAAATCCTCTATTATCACAAAAACAAAGTAATAGCAAATCAACATTTAGGAATTGAAAGATTTAATCAAATGCAAGATAAAACTACTTATTGACTTAGTCTTCATTCCCCATTGCATGACTGTCAAATGTAATAAATTGCTGAACGTTGTTGAAGTTGGAGTGAGAAGCAGGTCTGTAACTAAAATAATTTGTAAAGTAATTTTTCTTAATTGAATTTAATGCTAAATTTTGTGTTCATGGTCAATTGTAGGGGACTTATTAAGGTCTTTGAAGTTTTTCTGCTAACAGCAATGTTTTTAATATTAGAAAAACTGTCCACTTCCTTAGATGGTCTGAATATGATTTGTTCTAAAGTTAATTTAAAAGCCAAAATTTATGCAAACTGCTCTCAGTCCCAGTGAAATGAACCAAATTAATAGTGATATCAGTTTGAGTCGAGTGTAAACGAAAAATTCGGGCTATTTTAGAGCTGTTGGAGGACTTTGAGTTGTGTGTGTGTGTGTGTGTGTGTGCGCGTGTGTGTGTGAGAGAGAGTGAGTCTATGCTAATACACCATGCCATATCTAATTTTGATCATCTCATGTGGTATTGTTATACTGGAATTCTCTTTCACATCTTCCACCAGAATTGTTTAATTGTAATCCAAAACAACTCCAGTCAAATGAGGGCAAAGTTTAGGAATAGAGCCTCGCACAGGCACTCAAGCACCCACTGAAGACATTCACTTCATTGAATCAAAACTGTTATATAACTGCTTCCGATTTAATAACTTTCCCACAGATCCGAATACTGAAATTGGCATCTTTTCCCGTTACTCTTGGAGAACAGCTTTTTTAGCCCATGATGAGTCACTCAAGGTGTTTACTGTGTGAAAATAGAATAATAATTATGCTTTATTTACCATGTCACAACTTTTTTTTTAATTAAATGACAGAGATGTACCTCAGGGTAAATGTGTGCCAATTGCAATGCACAACAGTTTCCTGAACTCAACACTAATTTAACTTGTTTAAACAGGATGCTATGCTTTGATTTGGGAGAGCATTATGATGATAACATGAGGTGAAAAACACTTTTTGCAAAAGTATCTTGGATAATTTCTGATGACTGTAGGCCATAAAGAAGTTTCAGTTGGAGCGGTTGCAGGAGCAGTAATTACTGCAGAACTAGGCGTTCAGACTTACAGGGCACCTATTATGCCCCTTTTCACAAGATGTAAAATAAGTCTCTGTCCCCAGAGTGTGTATGTGAAGTTTTAGCTCAAAATACCCAACACATAATTTTTTACAGCATGTTTAAATTGTCACTTTTTGGGGCTCAGAAAAACACAACGTTTTAGTGTGTATCCCTTTAAATGCAAATGAGCTGCTGCTGCCTGCACAGGGGGCGGAGCCTCACGAGACCCCGCTCAGTGTCAGGACAATCTCATCTCACGCAATGATATTATTAAAACATAAATTCTCAGTAGTGGTGTTCATTTCGACCCGGAGTCGAACAATAATGCCCGCAGAGCCAGAGAATAAATGCTGTATGGAGATAGAACAGGTATAGATTAGTTTAATTACGGTTATAACTTATTTGTCATCTGCTTTTATCCACTATTAATACAAGCCTGCTGTAGCAGACCCCGTCCAAATGATGGCCAAAAATATACTGATGAGTTCAATGAAGTGCATTGTACATCTCACATAAGATGAAGCGTCAGTTTTACTCCAGAAAATCACCCTAAGAGATGAATAAACACTGTATAAGAACTGTAAAGCCTTATCCATAAACACTCTCTCTCTCTCCCTTTCATTGTCATCAACATACACAGCGAATCACACAAAACACTCATTACAACTAACAGTAAACAAATATATACACAGCTTTTCAGGGGGTGCTTAATAAACCGGTAAACTTTATATCCATAAAATGACTCAGATGAACTGTAATAAACTGCCGTGGCCAGTAACGTTAGGCCTATCGCTCCGGAGACTGTAAGCTGGATCACGAACAGTTGGTACAGATCCATCCTCGAGTAACAATGAGAGTAAATGAAGGCTGCTATGTTCATTCTTACATCTTATAACAAAACACCTTAATCGCTTAGGAAACATTCTTGTCTACAGCTGCTCCGGCGTCGAAACAATGGAGGACTGTGTGTGTGTGTACTCAGGGCAGGTCTATGTTAAAACTGCAGTGTCAATCAACAGTCGTGGGAGGGGCTTGTGCAAAAGTACGTCACACTGCCCAGAATCTGAGAACGGGTTGTTCTGAGACAGTGCTTATGATTTATGGGGATTTTAAAAAAAGTACTGGGTGGATTTTTATCATTATAGGGTGGTTGTGTACACACACACTGCCAACACACATTTATGTTCAAACGCCATGTAAAAGTGAATTTTGCATAATAGGTGCCCTTTAAAGCACTAGATATGATGCTTGCAGTGAATATATAGTTCATTTCAGTTTCAGCCTTATTTGTTTCTTTTTAGAGTCTTGAGAGCTTCCTGGCTGACCTTACTGTCTGGTCACTTAGTTTTTACTGTAAATGAATCAGAGTAGGATTTCTGTAAGCATTTCTGAGCAGCATCTGAGAAGACTGATTTGCACCAGGGTGGGAAAGAATTAAAAAAGCTTGACAAGGTTTTAATTTAGAACTAAATGACAAAAAACTGTAGATGGGGAAATCAAGATAATATGGATTAATCTCACAGAATTTGTATTTTCAAAAAAATATATTTTGCTTAAAAGATTATTATGCATGGTACCATTACTTTCATGACAGTTATGCAAAATTAGCAAAATTTCGTATCTAAATCTCATTTAATTCATGCAAAATAGCATTTGAGTTTTTTCGTTCCTTCTCACAGTTGCCTTTGGCTTGCATGCTAGTGGACAATAGAAGTTACTGTTACTGAACAATGTACAGTGTTTTTATTATAATTATGCCATGGCAATTAATAATCTCCTCAGTTACTTAGAGGGTTGTGATATTATTGAAATTTTAACCCTGTCATTTATATGCATTATTTAACCGTGGTGGTGATATAAACAAATAGCAATTAGGCTTGTCACTACACCAGAAAAAACGTCCAAGTTTCATAACCCTCAACATTACCACATAACAAACTAATACTTCCAGCCTACAACTATAAGCAGATAACTTTACTAGTATACATACTGTACTGTATCACAAAGCGATATATCAGAATATCTCAGCTGCTTGATTGTGAACCATATAATTGCAGTTGTAATCTGCTAAACCATTGTTCTAACCAGACGCAACACGACAAAGCAACACAAGTTATCTCAATCAGATTTTTAGTCCTAAACAGCTGTGACTGCGATATGCAACAATAGACCTATACTCTGTTTAGAAACTTTTTTTTTTTTCTGCAATGTTGTGGGAACAACACGCAAAGTATGACATTGATAATACTAGGTACTGTTTATGTGATTTATTTAATGTTAAAACCGTCTAATGTGAGTTTAAATATCATTTTGTGTGACCTTTATGGTGGAAGCAACAACGGAAATTCCACCTCATATCTTGAAAATAAATGGAAGGAAAGAAGAACGTTCAATCTGTAAACCTAGTGTGAACAAACAAGTATATTCTATGACAGATTGTTTGTCACTCAGTATGTATTTTTAGTCTATTTGTTCTGAGAATTTCACAATGCAAAACATCATTAGTACTAAAATAGGCTTAAAGGATTAGTTCACCCCAAAATGAAAATTTCCTAATAATTTACTCACCCCGATGCCATCCAAGATATCCATGTCTTTCTTTCCTCAGTGGGAGAGAAATTATGTTTTTTGAGGAAAACATTTCTGGATTTTTCTTCTAACAATGGACTTCATTGGTTAGCATTGTTTTTAAGTCCAAATCAATGCAGTTTCAAAAGTCTTTGAAGTGTTTAAACGGGCTGTACGCGATCACAGCTGAAGAAGAGGTTGTTATCTAGCGAAACGATAGGTCATTTTAATTTTTTTTTAATAATTTATAGACTTTTTACCTTCAATAGTTCGGATTGAGCTGATCAACAAACGGACAGGGAACTACGTCATCATGTTGAAAGGTCACGCCGGCGCCGGCGGAAGTACCGCCCCACTGTTTACAATGCGACCGTACGTAGGAGGATAGTTCAAATAGTATTGTTTGCTATTATATATATATAGTAATAGTATTCAGTGAATATGAATATGAATAGTATATGAATAACATTCTGATGAATATGAATAGTATAGTTCAAATAGTATTGCCGGCGCCGGCGTGACCTTTCAACGTGATGACGTAGTTCCCTGTCCGTTTGTTGATCAGCTCAATCCAAACTATTGAAGGTAAAAAGTCTATAAATTATCTTTTTTTTTTTTTAAATGACCTATCGTTTCGCTAGATGATAACCTCTTCTTCAGCTGTGATCGCGTACAGCCCGTTTAAACACTTCAAAGACTTTTGAAACTGCATTGATTTGGACTTAAAAACGATGGTAACCAATGATGTCCATTGTTAGAAGAAAAATCCAGAAATGTTTTCCTCAAAAAACATAATTTCTCTCCCACTGTGGAAAGAAAGACATGGATATCTTGGATGGCATTGGGGTGAGTAAATTATTAGGAAATTTTCATTTTGGGGTAAACTAATCCTTTAAGTTTCTTTTATTCTTTTGCTTTTGGGGTGAAATACGACTCCTTATGAACCTTGACAGGTTTTGTGAGATTCTACCCTTTCTCCATCCTCAATCTAACTTATGATAGGTGCTAAAAACTAACGTTTGCTATATAATGTTTCACTAGCTCTTTAGCCTTTCCTCAGAAATCCTCTGACCTTCTCAAGTTTAAACTGAGTGCCAACGTACCATACAAAAAAGGCAGCTTTATGGGTTCCAACACCCCCTCACTTGGATGTGAAAGGGTTGTAACTACGCAAATGATTTTGACTTATGTCCTGTGAGATTCAAACTTTCAGCCTTGGCCAGTTCCTGCTCAGAATGTTTTCTTTCTTCATGATGTAGTTCAGAATACAGACCTCCAGGCACTGGTTGATACTTAGAGCTTGATGATGATTTTGATTTAGGGATGCACTGAAATTTCAGCCATTGTAATTTAGGTTTAAAAAAATGCCTTAACTCTCTACTTTGAGATTTTAAATTGGATTACAAAAAAGGTTGAAAATATGAGCAGAAAAATACTAGATTACAGAAACTTTGAGTTTGAGGAGACGGTGTCTATTCTATTCTAGATGTCTATTCCTCACTATTTCTTTACCTGATTCTGACATACTACCTTAACATGGTGTAAGCCGAATATTTTTTGTAAACTTGAACTTTTTTTGTTGTTGACATTTTTATGTATTTTATGTATGTGTGTGTATTTTTGTTTGACTTGTTTGTTGCATTGACTGCTTCAAATTTAGTTAGAAACTCTATTAAATTGCATGTATTTGTTTAGGTTTTGTGAATTACTAAAATAAAAATGTTTTTTTGTAAGAGATTTGTGATATAAGGGAAAAAATAGTTTACTACTCATTTATCCAGAATCATGTGACCATTAGACTAGTCAAGACTAGACAGCTTCTGCAAGTCAACACTTACATTGTTACATTGTCATTTACAATGTCTTTTTTGCACATTTTTTACTTTACATTTTTACAAAGGCTATTTTCAAATTATTCTTGTGTTGATGTTACAGTTTAAAATGCATTATTGTAGGCTATATCTGTTTTCAAACTGGCATATGACAATCATAGCTTGCTTATAGGCTTGTTATACTACCAGTTGTAAGGGAAAATAGCCTGCTGATATAAAATTTTATACCAATTTAAAGGGGAACCATTATGAATGAAACTACTTTACAACAACAGCCTGCAATGTGTTGTACAGGTGTTTTTCATACACTTTCAAACCTGGATGCTCTAACGGTGGTAACGAACAACAATACCTTGATGTACCTTGAGTGACTAACTTTTATTTGAGGCATCCTGTTCATAATAAGCTATTAAGTTTGTATTAATTTGTCCTGCATTGATTCAGTTGATTTTAGTTGACCAAGTGAACACTTAAGTTTAATGTACAATAATCATAATGCCAATATAATGGAATAATGCCAATAATGCCAATAAAGGAAACATAATGCCAATGAAAAATATATGCCATTCTTTATGGCATTTGACTGTTTGATTTCATAGATTAAGTAGACCAATTCAAATGGATTGCATATTTTAGTTTCGATGTTCATTTTAAGAATTAAATTTATAGACTGAAAATGAAATGTATGGATAATATCTATATCTATATCTATATCTATATCTATATATATACACACATATACACACATACACACACATATATATATATATATATATATATATATATATATATACACACACATACACACACACATATATATATATACACACACACACACACACACACACACACACACACACACACACACACACACACACACACACACACACACACACACACACACACACACACACACACACACACACACACACACACACACACACATATACATGCATATATATACATGCATATATATACATGCATATACATACATATATATATATATATATATATATATATATATATATATATATATATATATATATATATATATATATATATATATATATATATATATATATATATATATATATGCATATCGCAACAGCTTGCAATAACTGGGGTCATGAGTAAAAGACAGAAAATCACTGATTGCTCTTAGCTGAATAACTTTTGTAGCTTTAATAAGAATCAGTGTGTATATATATATAATATTCATACAGTAAAAACTAAGCAGTGTTTTATTTTTAAAACACCTAGGCCTACCTGAAATCCTAAACCCCTGGTTTACACTGATGTTAAAATAACACTTCTTATGCTACAATAAAACACTGCAGCAAAAAGAATGTGAAACATGTAGGTTATAGCATTTTAAATATATTTGAAAGATAATTTGTTTATTTTACACACTTTAAGCATTACCATATCGCATATTGAATTTCGCATTATTTAATGAGATATCACACTTTTCTTCAATATCGTGCAGCCCTAATCACTTGTACAACAACGTTCTGAAGCCGTGATTCATCCACATCACCATTCCATTCCGATCCTCTCACTAGCTTTTAAATATATCAATTATGTTTATAAACATAATTGATGTAGTTCTGAGGTATTTTGATTTATCCCTGTATTGCCATAGCATTATGCCTCACTAATAAAAATGTCATAACACTGGCCACTGTGAGTAGTCTGTGAAAGCATGAAAGATGTGGGAAAGTTGGCAGTGTCATTTGGCCAGTTTGAACCAGTAATACCAGTCTCTGATGGCCCTAACCTGTGATCTTTTGTTTGTGGTGGAATGTGTCGTATTGTCTGCTAGTTTAGATGGGCTCATGCTGACATGAGCAAAATCAGACGTGTTGTTAGGAAACAGCTGCTCAATACTCAAAAATTTGCCCAAAGACGACACAATTTCCTTTCACAGTTAATAAATAAGAACAGCAAGAGGATCAGCTTAAATCCAGTGTGCCGTTACTATGTATTTAAATGGCACAACTGCACATTACAGGTTCGTTTGCCAGTTTTCCGTGCTCACATCTCCTTAAATTTCCTCCCGCTGAAAAGCCAAAGAAACTTAAACTAATGGACTTTCGGCAAATGCCAAAAGGGGAAAATGGAAACATGGACTCCCCTAAACTTGCCATTTATTTTTGAGATGCAAATACTTTCACTTTCCCAGTCAGCTGAACAATGTCTATTTTTATCTTGCATAGTTACTCTCCCTCCCTGCCTTTCCTTCCCTTTGTGATTGAAAATGACTGATTTGAAAAATGTAACAGAAAAACCAGGTACATAATCATGGTTGTTGTGGATTCCCCCCCCCCAAGTGCTAAAATCCATTTGGCAACAGCTGTCAGACTAACTTTTGTGCATTAGTTTACGTACTATTTTAATGCATAGAACATATTGATTATTCATATGCGGGAAAATTTCTAATGGTCGGCTCAAATATACAACCGCTCATGTGTCGGGTTGGTAAGATTTTGTAATGTTTTTGAAGGGAGTATTTTATGCTCACCAAGACTGTATGTTTTTGATTAAAAATAATAGTTTATAAATGTAAATATTAAAATTTAAAACTGATGCAATCAGAACAATCCAGAAGAATTTGTCTTCTACATCCAGTGCAAAAAAAAAACATGATAAAAGTGCACTGATTGTATGTGAATTTAGTAATGTTCTGTTCTGTTCCGCTGGTGCTAATGAGAGCAGCCGAGGATCCACTCTAACATGTTGGATTAATTGAGGTTCTGAAGGGAGGGAAATGTGGCTGCCGCCTCCTCTGTGATTACATAAAAACTCAATAGCTACGCAGAGCGGCCCGAGTCTCTGGAGCCCACAGTAATTAAGAGAGATCCTCCCGAACAGAGGCCTCGTTAAGGCTGCTAATTGCCTGGAGAGCTAATGATGGGGTAGATTTGCATTCCCTCAGACCAAACTCTCCAAGAATGCAGCGACATCCGTAGCCTCAACTGGGTCATGGTGGTAGGGGAGACTGCACTTGGTGTGGGTTTATGTTTGTCCCGTGAATGGAGCCAATTTCAAGCTTTCACACACTTTCTCCTGTTGCTATTAAATTCAGGACAGTGTGACACAGACGGTGACCTATCTACGGTGTTTACATGTCCAAATTCTTTAAATTCCTCCTTTAATTACATCATTCTCAGGGTTGAATGAACCATGTGGTCCTTTCAAACCCCAGTTGATACTGTAAATGCAATAAGGTCTGGTTTTATGACACCATATGCCGTGTAACTTTACAAAGGTGTCAGCTGGTAGAGATTATGCTTATTATATTACAGCTGAATATACTGGATTTGGTGTATGCCATTAGTAGTCATCATAACTACTTTACACGTAAGAGTACAAAGATACACAATACAAAGGTGTGTTTCAAATGTTTTAGAGTAGTTATATTGTCTCTTAGTTTGTAACCATTCTTTTTAAAGTATTATATTTAGGGATGCGCTGATAATTTAAAGGGTCATGATATGGATTTTTTTTTTAAAACTCTTTCAATTATTTTGACATGTTCTTTGAGGTTCACTTATGTTATTTTTTTGCACAAAATATATAAAACAAATATATATGTGGAAAATATATCTTTATGAAATATATCTTTATTTCACATTCGCTTTTAAATTCACAATCACACGTACTCTGTGTATAGGCCTATAATTTGCGGGCATCAGGGAGCCGCTATCAGTATGAGTGGTATTAAAATGCGTGCTCACTTTTTACTTACATTTTTTTCCGATTTTGCGAACAAGTGTCAGCTTCTTTGTGTATAGGCTGAAACAACAACAACACATGCTTATGTAATGTGAAACATTTTGCTGTGGAATTTCCAGATAATTATGATGTATAAGATAAAAGTGCTAAAATATTTGTCATAGCTCTCCTAATGTACAATATCAGATACAACAATATCAGATCAGAATAAATGGCCGGTTTAAAATATGTATGATGGACCGGCCCTTTAATGACTGGAGTGAGTAAGCCCTGTAATCAGGGTGAGTAAGCGGACAAACAGGGAGAGATAAAGACTGTAAACCTTAGTTAAGTATCAAAGAAACAGTAGTTTTACAGCGTATTCCTAATCTGAGATACAGTATTTACAATAGCTAACTACTTTATTTTGCAACACAGAAGTAAGATATTTTCTGTGCTGCACTTCTGAGTCATTAGCTGCTATAGGTCAGTAACTAGAGGAATAACAAAGTGCAGTACAAGTTATTTGCAATACAAACCAGTACGTTTTATAATTATAACAAGACATTAAACCAGGAGCCTCGCACATTTAATTTACAAATGGCTGCATCTGCTATTGCATTAAAAACAAGGTTGATAAAACAATTATAGATAAAATTTCAGAGCCAATATGCAAATAACAAATCCGATTCTCATACAGTACGTCACTTGTCTTGGTTTTTGAAGCGTCCAGGCATGTTTTAGCTGTAAGGTAAATAGTTCAACACCTTGGTGAGATCTTGTACAAGGCTGCTGCAGGCCAGTGCTTCACTAAGTCTTCAGTATTCTTTAAGGGATCATACAAAATTCTTAGAATATTTCTTAAAACAGTGTTTTTGTAACGTGAGCCCTGGGTCCCTAGTGCCAGGATTGAAAACCACTGCCTTAAACATCATTTAATCCTGTATTAAAGCTACAATGCACTCCCATTGCAGGGCTCGACATTAAGCCTTATGTGCTTTTTATTTGGTGTAAAAAAAAATAAAGCAATATTCTTATCAGTAATCTCTATCGGCTCTTATTTGCCCCCTTGAATTGATTTCCCAAGCATCTTTAATCTTTTAAAGGAGGGCTTTTTCCCTAAATGTTATCTTTCATGTCAAATTCTTAAATTTTATTATTAAATTCAATTAGAATAAGATGACACTATTGGGCTCTTTCCAGTCAAATCAGTACTGAAATCAGCATCTTTCTACTTTAGAGGAAACAGAAGCTGCATTTGAAGTGGCGTTTAGATGCATTTAGATGTTTAATGAAGCTCAAGAGACTCCATAATGTTTTGAGATTTAATATTTTATATATTTTTTTTCAGAATACACAAATATGAAATATTGGAATGATACTTTTAAATGAAGTTCTCGTCACGAAGCTCAGTGCAAGTAGTCCATTGCATATTGAAGGGCAACCGGGAGCAGTCTTGGCCGATCATGGAATTTAATTTATCCTTTTATGTTCTATGGAAGAAGGAAAGTTTTGTGGTTTTGGAACGACATGAGGCTGTGTAAATGAAAATAATCTGCTTTGGTCCCAATGGCATTCAAGTGGGAACTATGAACCATCATGTCTCCAAAGAGCTCAACGTTGAATGTTCAAGATTCAAGATGTTCAAGAATGTTCAAAGATGTTCAAGATCAACACTAGGGCTGGCTGAATTTTTAATATGAATGTTTGCTTTAGCTGCAATATTATTTTGTTGATATAACATTGCGAACATTGCGACGAGTATGGTTTAATGCACTTTTATTTTGCCATGAAGTTTTCTTGATTGTGTAGCTCTGTAGACATTCATGTCTATGAATAAGTACATTTAAAACGGATTTCATCTATTTATGTTTAAAACAAACTCTAAAATGGATTTATTTTAACATTGTAAATCTACTTTGAGCTGTGTCAGACTACTTGATGATGATGGCTCATCAGTGGAAAAAAGGCTAATAAATTAATTAATACACATTTTAACACTCAATTATCTAAAATAGTTGTACAAACATTTAAATTACACGAGGCACTTTTTATATCAACTTTTTATAGCATAATTGTTTCTACTCCAGTTTGTGAAATATAAACGTTTAAACAACAATAAACTGTTATAACTTGTTTTCATGACAGATTTATTCAAATATGAAGACATCACTAACAGATTAAGTAAAAATATGAGTATGTAATACAGTGCATATAGCCTATTTAGAAAAATGCTCTGAGTTCATGGACATTAAATAGCTTTCATGAGGAAACAAACGTTAAGTGACATTGTATAGCCTACAAGCTGTTTTATTGATGTCTTTCCCCAGTTTAAACACTGATTGAGCGATTACATGAGGCAGGATTAATTTTGGTAAATTGTAATGTATCTTTCAACATACATATTGGTGTTCAGCCATGTTTATTTCGAGCTGTAACTAATAAAGAGATGAGATGATCAGTTCATTTATGTTTGATCCTTGATGATGCCACTTAAACTGAGGCGCTGATCTGTCACACCATTTTAAAGATCGCCAAAAAGACATTTGTTTGAATTTCATAAAATCGTCAATTTTAAAGTTGAGACTACTTATTGGATGGCAGGCTCGCTACAAATGTTTAGTGAAGTTTTGTTCACGCATCAACAGAAAACAGAACAGACTAAAAGGTTTTCGATATAAGAAACCATATCATTACAGATTAAAATCAATAAATTAATATTGTCATATTGACTTTGATCTTTTTGTGAGTGGCAAAATGACAAAGCGTGGATATAATGGTTTAATAAACGAAACTACGGTAGGCTACACACACAACTAAACTAAGCAAAGATTGTATACAGAATCAAGAAGTAAAGAAAAGTGAAGAAAGAAAGAGAGAGAGAAGAAAAGAGAATGGCAATATTACAATCAGTTAACCACAACCTACAAGAAACCTCAAAGAATCAGGGTCACCTTAAAGGGGCACAATAACTTAGAAACGCATCTAAAGGCTGAGAACGGGTACTTGCATTGACTTCGGTTGCTGAACAAGTCCAGATGCAGGAGGTTCTCGAGATCCTTGATGATTTTGCCAGGAGTGCGCTGAAGCGTTTGTTTGGGTTCTTGGGGTGGTCCACGTTGAATCCAAAGAAGTTAACTTGAAGTTGCCGGAAGGAGACAGGAAAATGTTGTCTCAAAGAGATTGAGCAAAGATCTGAACTAATCAGACACTATTAAAAGTCCAATCAGTTCACACCCATTTGGTGAGGTGACCAATCAAAGATGACGGAGAAAGTCTTTGTTCCATCATATCCCCATTTGCATGTTCATGGTGGCATGGAGAATCTGTGCAGTCTTTACACAAAAGTATGGTAAAAATACACATTATATTATGCAATTTATCATAACACATTGTACACCATTGATTATAAAATCAAGAGGATTCTTTTGATACCAAGAAAGAGGGGAGTTAAAGACATTAAAGCAGTGATACATCATCTTTGGATATCAACATTTGAAGTTACTTATAACTAAAGAATCATAACTAGGCTAATAAAACATAGGGACATGCATAAAACACAGGAGAAATACTATAAACATTTGGGAAAGATTGTGGGTAAGAATGGAGTAAATGTCCTTGTGTATTGGAAGTTTATCTCAATGGCTAGTGCCGTCTGGTCTTCTCTGCTGTCTTTGAGGGTTGCAGACACAGTCTCTTGCTGAGATCGTTCAGGGAAGCAGAGGTGATAACGGTCCTTGAAGAGAACTGGTTTGAGGGCCAATGACAACGGGAGAGGGGGAAGGTTTTATGATGTCTAGAGCATTTTGAGCATCTATTCGTTACACAGCTGACTGTTGTAGCTTATCTATGAACAGTCAAAATGTGCCATCGGAGAAGCGCTAATTAAACATCCGTTTCGGTCATTGATTCAAACCATTTCAGTTGGCCGAAATTTCAGTGCATCCCTAGTTAAAATGATTTTTTTTTTTAATCATTAATAATGAAGACAACATTACATTTTAGGATTAAACTCAAACTGACTCTAGAGTGCTTTCACATTCTCCTTATGGGTGTTACATCTTTAACAACACACTCCAGGAATGTCAGTCATGTGGCACCTTTCTATGATTCTTGGTTGCTTGCTACAGTGTCGGTGGATTTCAGCTGCAGTCATGTGGAATGGGATGAAAGGTGTTCTGAAGAACAGGTGAAAGCAGTTTACCTTTCAACAGCAGCCAGTTGCTCAGAGTTGTGGAAACTATGAGACACATCTGTCAGCTTGATGTCAAATTAAACTTGACTGAATCTCTGCATCTGTTGGTTTTTTCCACCTTTTTTTGCCCCTCTTCTCACATTCATTTTTTTTATCATCCCACAGCACTCCTGAGAGCATTGGGTAGCAGCCTGTCATCACATGATGCCATTTACAGTGAATTTGATTGGCCCGTCTCCCTGGGGATTCAGAATATCCGGAGGGCGAGACTTCAAGAAGGCCATAACCGTTTCCAAGGTAATTTTCATCCCTGTTTACCAAAGTTAACCAGTCAAGTACATGGTTCATCTCCTGGGTTTTTTTTTTTTTTGCATTAGTGATCAAGGCAATGAACCATCATACCTAAATGCTTAATATAACGTCTTACTTTGGGTTATTCACTGGTGTCTTACTGTTTTGCATTCTGTCTCCTTGACTCCTTCAACCAAACAAGAACGGGATAATTAAAGAGGAAGTTCCTGGTTATTGTATTGCGGATGGTCAAGCTATTGTTTTCCCCTTCTTTTTCCTTGCTGGTATTCTCCATTCTCTTTTTAGAATAATAGAAAATATTTTGAACTTAAGCTACAGTTAGGTTTAGCCACAGTATGAATCATTAGGTTCACATTTTTATGTGAATCTGAGTCTCTCACAACAGGTTTATCAATCCACTTTTTTGCGTTCAAGCTTTTAAGACTCTGGCATTTTTGAAAGACTGTTTTTCATTTGAGAAGTTTAGAATCTGCTGTACTTCTGCCACCTAGTCTGGAACCCATTTATTTTTGTTTTTCATGGGCTTTGGGACAGTTTTCCAATTAAATTAAAACAGTTCCTCTCAACAAAATTTTTTTTTTCTCAGTTTTTACAAAAACTAATGTTGTGATCCAGAAATACACCACAGTGTTTCTAATTTAAGGCAGCTAATGGAACCTTTCATTTCATATCCTGGTCACATCTGCACTGTAATCCAGATTACCATTGGATTTAAACTTAAACCACTTAAAACATTGAGACTTTAAAATGTTGTGCCTTTTCAAGTCATCTCTATCTCATCACATGATGCTTGAAATACATGCTTGCTTGATGCAATTTTCCCTTTTAGGTGAACTATCCCAAGTCAGAGTGTAGTGGCAGGAGTTTGGCATGGGCACAAATATTTTGCTCCCCTCCTTGCATTGTTTTTGTCTGAACTAACCCTTCCTGACCCTCCATGATTCCTCAAGTTTTTCACGTTTTGGATTGCGTGAGACAAACCTCAGAAACTGCCTCCTGAAAACTACCAATTGACTTATATTCCTATAAAAAATACTTGACAACACTGACAGTCATTGCATAATTCAAATTCTGCAGATAAGTATGAGGGTAATCTGTTTCTCAGGTCATTTTTGCCATCATACACTGAGGGCAAGTATATTCCAGAGGTATAGAGTACCTGAAAACCATACTTGAGTAAAAGTACAGATACAGCGAAAATGACAAGTCACTAATTCCAGTAATTCAAGTATGACAGTATGACATTAGGAATTATCGTGAGGAGAAAGATGGCAGCTGGCAAGTTTGGTGTGCTTGTGATGTTTTTAGTTTACATAATTATAAGAAATGTCTTAGACAATGGCCCTAGGAATGACATGGATGAGTGCTTACAGAGCAACTGTGTCCACCCAAACAAATTTTTAGTTACTAAACAGTTGGACCTGTTTAGTAACTAAAGAAAACTCTGTTGGAAACGTTCCTGCTGGTATTCAGCCAGGCGTAAAACAAAGGCTGGAGTTAAGTGGCAAATTAACGGCGGGGTTTTAATCATCTGTATGTGCCTGCTATTTTCTGGGGATATACACCAATGTCCCCGTCCGATGCCCGACTTTGGACCTAGGAATACGATGGAAAGTGCGACAGGTGTGATGGTATGTAGGCTTTCCAGTCGACGCAGTAATGGGCGCAAACATTTGTCCATGAGTGTAGATGAACTGGGTGGAGGAGTGCATGGAATCATTGAGAGAACAGAGCTGGGCTTGGGAAACACAACGGTATCCCTTGATGAGTGCAAACAACCCAGGAATTCAGACCCACTGCTCCGTTCAGTTCAGTCAACCTATGCGGTTTTGGAGGATGCCTGCAAGGTTGAGCCAAATGTGGATTCATTCCTTTCGATGAGGGGACTTCACTTGCTTCATTTTAACATCAGAAGCCTTCTCCCTAAAATCACTGAGATGCGTCTCCTCAGTAACAGCAATAAGGTAGGACTTTTTTGTTTTACCGAGACATGGCTGGACGACTCCTTTAAGGATGCCGAAATTGAAATCGAGAACTATTTTTTTAATCAGGAGAGACCGAAACCGTAAAGGTGGAGGTGTGCATGTCCATGTGAGATCGGACATTGTTTTTAATCAGAGAACGGACTTTAATAATGACAAAATTGAAGCAGTCTGGTTAAACATTCTGTTGCCGAAGAGCAAGCCTATCTTAGTTGGAGCATGCTTCAGGCCACCTGACCAGACAATGTTTTATGAAATTCTGGAAGAAGTCTGCTCAAAGTGTATGGACTTTGTCAAATCGGAAGTTATCATGATAGGAGATTTTAATACTGATACTCGAAATACTGACCTTTCCGGCTATAAGGCGTTAATTAATTTTTGTCGCTCATTTAGTTTACATCAGCTGATCAAAGAACCAATGCATGTATGTCCTTCCACTCAAACTATTGACCTTGTTCTAGTGTCAGAAAAGTCTAGGATAGCAGAAAGTGGGGTAATTAATTATGGACTGAGTGATCATTCTATTGTTTTCTGCTCTCGAAAAATAAGAAAGCAGTGCTTAATTGTCATAGCTCTATAAGAATCAGGTCGCTGAAAAGGTATAGCAAAGAAGCACTTGATGACTGCTTGAATTTAATAAACTGGTCTGCTGTGTTGCAATGTAAGGATGTTGATAAAGCATGGTGCTCTTTTAAATGTATGTTTTTAGAAGTTGTAGACAAATTAGCCCCATTTAAAGTAGTAAGAGTTAAACAGAGGACAGAACCCTGGATAAATGATATTCTCGAGGCAATACACATTCAAGAGAAACAAGGATGATCAGAATTGGGCAGAGTACAAAAAGGTGAGAAATGAAGTGAGTAGATTAGTGGTCAATGCTAAAAAAGGCCTATTTTAATGAGAAAATTGTGGAATATAGAAATGATTCAAGTAAGTTATGGAAGTCCCTCAAGCAGCTTGGCTACAGTAACAGGTTGAAAACAAAAACTAGTAACATAACTCTTGATTTTGGGAATAATGTCACAGCAGAAAAGGTGACTGGCAGATAGTTTTAACAACTACTTCTCATCAATTGCTAGTAAACTGGTGGAAAAACTACCTGACCAGTCAGGGCAGTACGGTGAAAGTCACATCTTTGACTTTTATTCTCAGCAAGAGGTCAAAGCAGATGGCTTCTCTTTTGAAAAGGTATCAGAGGCAGTTGTACTTGAGAAGCTTAAAAATCTAAATAGCTCGAAAGCCACTGGTTTTGACAATATTCCATCTAGATTCTTAAGAGATGCTGCTGAGGTTATCACCCCATGTATCACCCATATCATAAACATGTCTATTGAGCAAGGACATTTCCCCAATGATTTCAAGCTTGCCAGAGTAATTCCACTTTACAAGAAAGGGAGTAAATTAGACCATGGAAACTATAGACCTGTTTCTATCCTGTGTAGTCTGTCAAATATAATTGAAAAGATTAGGCTGTTTTTTAACAGATTGACAAATATTTAGCATCACACAGTCTACTCTGAGTTCCAGTCTGGCTTTCGTTAATCACATTCCACTGACACCTGATTATTGTATCTAACTGACCACATTTGAAGGGAGGTAGATAAAGGTCATTTTTGTGATATGGTCATGTTAGACCTACAGAAGGCCTTTGATACCGTTGACCATGGTATTTTGGTACGCAAATTAAAAGCCATTGGTTTTAATGACTTAGCAGTCAGATGGGTGAGTTCTTATCTGAAGGATAGGAAGCAGGTGGTGGATATTGGAGGAACAATGTCTCAGCCACAATGTATATAATGTGGGGTCCCTCAAGGGAGTGTCTTGGGTCCACTTTTTTTCTTTCTATATATAAATGACCTTAAGTATGTTCATGTGAACTTTTTTTATATGCAGATGATTCTGCGTTATTAGTTTCACATAAAGATAAGAACATATTTGAAAGGACTCTCAGTGTAGAACTATCGAATGTCAGCAGGTGGATGTCAGACAATAGGCTATCGCTTCACTTAGGGAAAACGGAAGCCATACTGTTTGGGTCAAAAAAACAGTTTTTACTGTTTTGTCTTGGATCCATTTAATATATATATATGGATGTGATGATTGATGCTTGATTTGCTGCCACTTGCTCTGTATATTCTTCAAAAAGTTCTCTTCAATTTAGCAGATTAAAAATAAAATAATGTTTAGTCAAATTAAATTAAAGCCTACTTGTACTGGAAGGTTTAGCCTCATTTGTCCTCATCTCGTGTATATAAGGGTGCTTTCACACTTGCTTTAATTCCCCCGTTGGATTGTGTTCACATTATATTATTTGGGTCCGAACCGCAGTTCATTTGCGTCATCAAAGCAGCAGCTTTTTACCCCTGTTGCTTGGTAACGACGAGGCAGAAGGCGGCAAAATGCATAGCGTTGCTCACATCACTTTTATATTTAGTTTTATCTTTGCTTTTGTTTTCAAAGCATCATTGCTGTCTCTATTTGCCGTGAATGTACTGCAAATAGTCTTAAGAATGTGGGAGTCTATTTCTGCGAGGGCGATAAGGGCGAGCATAAATGAGATATACATTATCTCTCTTTGTAGTGCATCAGTCACGCTTCTAAGGAAAGTGAGTGAGATGCACACAAACACACAAGTTGTTGTTTTTTTACCGTAGGTGGACTGAGAAGTAAACTCCACAGAGTATTCCGAAATACTAAAGTGAGATTAAATATTTAAGTGAGATTCCAATCCAAAGGGAGCGAACATGTTCAGTTCGAAAGGCATGAGTTAGGAAACATCGATGCATCACTTCACAGGAAGTGGAGAGTGAAAATCAACCAACTGTTTTTGCTCCATTGTTAGTGTTTGTTCAGACTGGTGACGCGATGTGCAGAGCTGTTGAAACTGAGTTTTTTAAACGGCTCTGCAATGGAGTTTACGTATGCATTTGAGCATTCATAAATATTTTATTATACAAACTAAAATATTTATGAATGGTTATGACGATGAATGGTACATGTGCGTATTCTATTGAATGAATAATTATGTAAACTAAGTGTTGAGGCAGCTGAGGCGTTGTCATTTTTTATTTAACTTTAATTACCTCAGGAATGTTTCGATGCAGCTGTCCGTGGGAAAGAAAGCGCACAAGATGAGACGGCTACAATTATTACGACCATTAAGAACAAATTTGTACATAGTTAACCAAATCAAAATTTATTTTCATATTGAATGACAGTTCAGCTTTAGTTTAGAATGACTGACTATTAACAGATTTGAATCTGTACTGTCAATTAATAGCAATAGTCAATTAAATATACAAGTAGTCAATGTAAATTGAAAACCCGAGATTCACAACCTGCTTAATGCAGTCACATTCGTAGCCTTTTTTAAAAGTTTAGGAGTTTTAATTACACTAATATCTTTGATTCTCAGTAAAACAACAAAGTAGCCAAAAAGATTTTCAAGTACAGTAACTAATTACATTTGCTCAAATACTTTACACCACTGGTATATTGACGCTCCGCGTGAAGCGAGGCATACTCTGATTACATAAGGCGCGCTCCATGCGTCTCTGTAGCAACAGTTAATTGGCACTCGAGCAGGTCCTCAGACATGGCACCTCTGCCCTACTGCTTTCAGCTAACATCAACAGCTGACTGGCAGTCCTCAAGGCCTCTCTGTGCCATGCTGTTTGAGTGTTTTGAGTCAGGCTGCTTTCCTCTTGTGCTACTAATGAGGTTGTGGCCTTATTGACTGAGTCTTGAGGGAATTCTAAGCTTTGCTCAACTGACACCAGTCCTTGTAGAGTTGTTTTTAAGATTCTGTCAACTATAACACAACTATAAGTAAGCCCATTGGTAGGTTGATATTGTAAAAGTAAAAAGTCTGTGGCGCTAAAACTAAATTTGCACACTGTAAAACAAAATACAATTTATTTTTTTGTAAATGTACACAATAAAAAACATTACTGATAATTCAACCCACATGTTGGTAAGTTACATATTGTTACCTTAGTATAAGCAGAATTGGCAAAAATAATTGCATATATTATGGAATACCTTATTGACACCAATTCAATAGCTTTCTTCTTATTGGGCCACATACTTTGAAGGTCTATTAGCTATTAGACTAAAGTCCGAGTTCTAATTGGTTGAATGTGTTTTTTTTTTTTTTTTTTTTTTTTCAAGGTGAATGCTGGCAGTAAGGCAGAGATGGCCTGTCTTCAGCCCAGTGACATCATCATGGAGATTAATGGAGTCAATACTGGCGAGATGCTGAATGTAGAGGCACAAAACAAAATCAAGAGCTGCACGACACAACTGCAACTGCTCGTAGAAAGGTAAGGGTCCCTTTTTTCTTTATTTACATTACATTTACATTTTTATTTTCAATACTTTCTCAGGTGGTCAGTAATGGGTATAAGTGCATTAGTACTGGACTGAAATGACAACAATGGTTGTATTTTGAAAAATCAAAATCTTTTCATTCAAAAGTGACTTCAGTACGTTCAGCGGCCATATTGTCAATTCCTCCAGGCAGCTCTTTTGGACATGCAAAACTCCTCTATACTTGTATTTTGGAATACTGAAGTCTCAAAAATGGCTTGCCAAACTCACATTTAAACAATGTTTTAATTAACTAATCGCACATTTTGCATGTGTGATTAATCGCACAGCGGTTCAAAGTGCACTTGATTTGACCCTTGTAAACAGTGCTTTAAGATGCTCTAACAGGTAGATATACAGAAATTGAATAATCAAACATTGCACAGTCTTTACTGCACAAATTATAAATTGAGTATAGATTAATCCTTATTAAAGGTAGAAAAGTTATTCAGTCAAGAGCAGTGAGCTATTTTCTGTCTTTTGTTCTTTGATTAATATATGACTGACAGCAGCAGGTTTATTTGGCTGCTGTCACTTTAACACCCAAGCGCACATCTAAGGATACTGACTTTTCGATTGGCAACCAGAGCTTCTAATAGCAGCTGCAGTGCTGTTAAGACTTGACCAATTGGCTCTTTTATTTAGGAGGCAGGACTTATTCTGCTGTATTGCACTTTCTCCCATTTATAGTAATCCGTCTTGGTATATATACTGTCTTTGTCAAAATTCAGTAACAACTGAATGTTTGAAGGAGCTAGAAATTTGTTCCATATGATTAAACTGCTCCTAAACACCAGTTCCATAAACACCCCCTAAAACACATTGGGGTCAGATGAACCCAAAGCCAGTCTTATTATGCAGGACTTTCTTAAGAGCAATTAGTTGACTAGTTTTTCAGTAATCTTACTGACTTCATCTTTAGATGCCAGCACCAGTAAACAAAGTTTTGGCCTCAATTGTACCTTTGCTCTTTCATACACATGTACTTTGTTCATGTGAGTACATTTTTCCCTTCTGACCTCATGTCTCTGACCAGGCCAGAAACAACACTGGGCCGACAATGGCACTCTTGCTGTGTGTGTGTGTGTGTGTATCTCCTGTAGCCCACAGTATTGGAGGAATAGGGTGTGTGTCTGCCCTAAGTTCAAATTAGTATACTTGGATACAGAGTTATAGAAGTTTCCTGCTCTACTTGTTCCTTTAGTTTTCTGAAAAATCCATCCTACCAAAAAACTTGCCTACATTATGTAATAGTGGAGGGACATTGACTCGTGTTTTGAATTCAGTTTGAAGAATTTGAAGAATTGTTGGCATGAATGAGAGTTTCCTTAAGCTGTTTTTAGAGTTTCCTCTTGCATATCAGACTGCAACAAATCAGTTAATAGCACACCTACTGAAACTCGCACAAAACATTGGCCTGAACACCATTAAACCTTTTTACTGCAAAAGCTACTGTACACTGTTTTGAAAGTATCTGAGCTACTTTCACACTACTGAAAAAATGTAGTTGGTATTGCTGTTAGAGTTGGTTTGTTACTCCCAACACTGGTCAGGAGGTCTTCATCTCTTTATTGTCACGAATAACTCTTGGCTTTGGGTTACAGAGTCTAGTATTAATGGCTCCTGTGCTAACTCTCCTGCTGGTGAAGACCCTTTGATGTCTGTCTCATGTGGTTTTACAGGGTTTTTTTCTTTCCTTTTCTTATTTTGTCTTACATTTTTCTGTGACATTCTTATGTAGATTCTATGTAATGATTTAATTTCTAGTGAGTTGAAAATATGACCAGAATGCTGCAGTACAAGTAGCGCATTAAGACGCTCTGATGCAACGCCTTCCAAAGAATAAATGTCTAGCAAGAAGTTGCTTCAGAAACCATGTTGCAATATGGAAGAATTTGCTAAGAATTTTGCTGGGAATTTCTGCATGATACTGTATCAGCCATGCTGCTGCATTTGTCTTTCAAAGTGTAGATCTTTGCACAGGAGCATCAGAAGACAAACTGTTTTAGTCCTCTTCAGCAATATCATGCTAAACTTTAGTCTGGGGCTCATATGTTGACACTCAGTCCTTGCTGACGGCCTTGCTGAGGACTGAACGGGGCACACAAGTGAATGTCGTCAGTGTAAAAATGCCTTGCTGTTCCAACAGAGTTAAAGCAGTTGGAACAGGATTGTTATTTTCTGATTTCACAGAATTATAGGGCTGGTATCGCTGTATGTATCTGTAGATTGTTGATTAGGGGTGTAATGTTTCAAATTACTCATGGTTCGGTTTTTATCACGTTTTAGGGTCACGGTTTCAGTACTGTTAGGTTTGTGCCATGTCAAATAAAAATAATGAAAATAAAAACAAGTAATCAAACCTCAAGTACAAACAGCACAAATAAATACAATAAAGCAAAAATATACAAATAAAATAACATGCTTTTCAGCTTTTTTAAGGTATCTAATAGTAGTTTTCAGGTACAGAAATTGAATAAAGTAATCAAATGTAAAATAACACTGCATATAATCTTCACTATAAATTATAATAAAGTCTTTTGTTGTTTGATTAACATTAAAACACAGTAGGAATATTAGGCTGCGGTCACTTTAAGACATAATGCATGGATCCAGTACACTGATACAGAACACATGCGCTGCCTTTCACGACTGTTTACGTTCACTTAAGACGTGTTTGTTAGCATACGCTCTAAGATGGGCATGTTGAGAGAATTTTAGTTAACTTTTCCGTTCAAGTGCAACTGTCTCTTCTCAGAATATCTCTTCTCCTGTCTCTGAAAATGTCTTTTTAATGGGGACATATTATGCAAAATTCACTTTTACATGGTGTGTCGGTAGTGTTTTTTTTTTTTATTTTTTTTTTTTTATCACATCAGAAACCATGGACAATAGTGTAGATTAGATAGACTGTGCTAGTATAATGGAAACCATTTAGTTTTGTAGTCTGATGTGCAGTCAGGCGGAGAAAGATTTGTGTGCATCAGCACAGTTCAGTGTTTTACAAGAGCTTCAGTCATGTTTGTAATGTATTCCCGTACTGTTTTGAGTCTCTTTTTTAAAAATACCTCCACACGCATCAGCAATATTTCTGCATTTAGATGCTTCCAAAGCTCAGCTACAGACCACCTCAGCTTTGAGCCAGAGACAGAAGAAACTGTGAAGGGGGAAAACGGAATATCCAATAGGAGGAAAGAATAAATCAAAGGGAGTTTGACATTAGGATGAAATGGAGTGAGACAAAGTAAGAGAGATAAAGCAATTGGAAGTAGAAGCAGCAAAAGGTAGAGGCTGAGTCAAATGTATGTGTCCGCCAGGGCTGTTCACGTCTTGTTTTTGCTGGCATCACTAGGAGGATGTTCTCCCTTAGCCTCGCAGTAAAACATCTCATTAACAGGAATGGAAACACTCCATTTCTTTAGTTCAGGATTAAATCTGACTGTTTAAAGCACTCTTAATGAAGTGTGGATTTCAGGAGTGTCAAGCATCTTCATTTGAGTTTCATTTAGTTTGATGCGGAAATGGTTAACAAATAAACCAGATTTGTGGCCTGAGGGAATCCATTTTCTTAATTGATGAACTTTTACTTTTAAGTAACTGGCAGAGTGAAGGATTACAAGTGCAGTGGGTGTTTTATATAGCAGAATTTTCAAGAAATAAAATGACACTTTCCCAAAACAGATCTTGGCTTCATGAGAAATAAAGCCTTCCTGGGTTTGACTGGTTTCTGAAGATGCAGAGCACCAGGTCTGAATCAGGCCCTTGTGGCATTCCTTGCTCATGAAGCTATAAAGAGCTTTCTGTAGCGAACATATGCCAGGGATTAATTTTAAGATAAATAAACGTTTTCAGACATGTGCTGCTTCCTGGTCACGAGTTCTGCTAATGTATTTAAACAAGTCTGTCTTTTCTCTGTTGAATTTCATCAACTTGTATTCACGCTCATTATCATTCTGCATTTTGTTAAATATACCAGTATCTGCACTTCCAGATGAGAAAGAAAATGTCACTACCTTTAGTTCCTGAAGAAAGGCAGTGGGGATTCCAATGTGGTTCTTTCAGTCAGTCTGTGTCAGATTTACTTGGTAGCCGAATAAGTCTCAGGATAACGTGAGATTTTCTTTCCTTTTGAAGGAAGTTTTAAGTTTATCCAGCTACTTTATCACAGGATCGTACTGTATCTGACTTATAAAATATGACTGCATCTCCTGGTTGTCAAATTTGTCCAGAAATGTAATCATAAAGCTATGCTTAGAAAGTGACCCAGATTAACCGTGCACTAAAGTTACAGATTTTGGTTTTAAACACACTGATCCTTTTAATAGTAAAATAAAATGCCTTGTATTAATGTTTGAATCTTTCCACACAGACCTGCTCCTCCTACTCCTGGTCAGACAAATGGAATCACAGAACAACTGGTTGGCCGCTTCCAGGTCAGTAAAAAAGCAAATATCAAAGGGTTTGTTTACCAAAATATGTGAATTCTGTCATTTACTCAGTCATTCCAAACCTGGGGTGCGTTTCCCGAAAGCATCGTTGGCCAACTATGGTCGCAAGTTCCGTCGTTACCAATAGAGTTCAATGGACATTGCGATGAACTTGCGACCATAGTTGGCCAACGATGCTTTCGGGAAACGCACCCCTGTATGACTGACTGACTTATGTGGAACATATGGTACGGTATACAATTCTTGCATAGTGTGCCTTTAAGAGGTGTGTGTGTCCATACAATGGAAGTCAAAGGGGACCAAAAAAATTCAAATGGTTACCAACATTCTTCAGAAAAAAGTCAGCAGAAGAAAGTCATACAAGTTTGAAACAACATGATTGAGTAAATCCAGAATCATTTACATTTATCCTTTTTGGGTGAACTATAACTTTTAACTGTTGATTTTTGACTCATGCAAAGGGGCTGTGCTTATGATCAGAGGTTGTAAGAGGGAGAGGAGTGGCTAAAATAATAAATTGTATTATTATTATTTAAATGTAGTTGTTCTTCAGTCACAGATTTGGTGTTCGCTTTTTGTAGTTTTTAATTTAAATTTAAATTTGTTCAAGTTAATCTTGAATATTTGTTTATGCCCTTGTGTCTTTATAATTATATGCTGGATTTAATTCTTCATCACCCACTGTTGTACTGGTAAATCAGAGGGCGATATGCTGCATTATATTTTCTTATCTTGAGGCTGTCTACTCTGGACGCAACAAAGCAACGTTCCAAATCCATTTGTCCTTTGTCCTGTCAGAAGTTGCGCGAGTGCTTGGAGTTCATCAGAATTGGAACGGGGCATCAGTTTACTGTCGCAAATTTGTCATGTCACCTCGCGCCGCATCCTGTAGACAGCATCAATGATAATGAAGGGTTTTATCTGCTTTGGTTCCATCGTACCGCTCAGTTCTGATGTTGTTTTGGTAGTTGTGACGTTTGGAGTAGATTCATCGTCTGCTTTACGTTTACCTGGCATTGACAGTCCTTTTACAAAATTGTTCATGCTTCGTGCAGAACCACGCATCATTCATTTGTATTCTGATTCTTCAATTGCGCCATCTAGTGGTCCATTCCACGACAACCAGAAATACAACTGATAATAGACTGCTCAAGCTGGTACTACGAGTCATCTTGAGATGATAAAATGTCAAGATGATGTAAAATGTCAAATTTTGTGCCACATAAGCAGCATAATTTCGCAGTCGGCTCTTATAAGTTTCTTTTCTATAGCAATCTGGTGACTGTACACCATCCCTTAGCCTTATCACGCCCCCATTTTTATAACTCTGCATGCACCGCATAGTTTGGAACCACTGACTTATACAATATTTTACGGTTCAAAAGGTTGGGGTCCGTACGATGTATTTTTTTTAAGGAAACTTATTAATTAAATTTATCAAGTTACAGTAAAAACCATTTATAATATTGCACAAAAATTCAGTTTAAAACAAATGCTGTTCTTCTGAACTTTCTATTAATCAAAGAATCCTGAAAAAAATTATTATGGTTTCCACTGGAATATTAAGCAGCACAAATGTTTTCAACATTGCTAAAAATAAAATGGTATGTTAGAGTGATTTTTGAAGGATCACTAAAGATTGGTTTAATGTCTGCTAAAAATTTCAGCTTTGCCATCACAGGAATAAATTATATTAAAAAAAAAGTTATCTTTTGTGAGACCGGTAGTGTATACTATATTGAAGTAGCATATCGTTTTCTTTTTTCAAAATGTTGCTTTGAGTGCAAGAAGCAACAAAACAGCAGTCCATCGCTGCTACAGGCCTGTCGTGAGTGTGCTACTCTACTAAACCACTGACTCAAGGCTTAGTGTTTGGATCTCTCAGATTTGAAGCATGCCTGGTATCTATTAAGAGAAGGTGGACCACTATCTGCTTATCAAAGATTTATAGTTTGAGCTCAAATAAGACACTTTTTCTTTCATTTTTTTCAAGAATAATTTTTCTTTTTTGTACGGCAATAATTCTGCATTTCTGACGTGAGAAAGGAACTTGGGAATGTTATAAATCAGACAGAGTTCCTGTCTTTTAAATGCTGAAGGGGCTGCTGACAGGTCTCTGTTGTAACAGATACTATGATCGGAAGGATTGGGAGCCCCATAAGTCTTGTAGTCCTTCCATACGATCATGAGAACTTGTAAAGAAAGAACATTGTGAAGGCACACATGAGGGTTTAACAATAAGCAAGACCTGAAGGCCCAGGGCTAGAGATGGAATGGTCATAATAGTCGTCACCACATCATGTTCACATTTGATCAACATATCCCGTGTTTACCAGTCAAAACTATGTGATTCAAAGAGGAGGATCTGTTACTGATCTGTGTTTTTCCCTTTGGATGTGCAGGAGGCTGTGCAGGTGAGTCGAGATGAGAACCAGAACTACAGAGAGTACACCATCTCCAGCCCAGCGTCTCTGTCTCCTGGCCCATATTCACCTGAGCCTCCATCCAGCCCCGACCGCAAAGGGGGCAGGATCACACCCACCAATAAGAGGTACAACTGAACAACTTTAGTAGAGTACTGAGGTTTGCTACTATAGCAGTAACACAATAAGATGGATTTACGTTTATACAGGATTGCTTGCTGGCAGTGCTTTTTCCAAACATTGTGTTTATATACTTGCATAGAGTTTTAGTATTGTACCTTGACCCACTAATGGACATTTAAATAAGCATGCTTTTTTTCTCTTTGTGGTCCTTCAGTATTATTAATGTAAAGGACAGCACTGTAGAAGCATGCGTAATGCAGTAATGAAATGCGTAATGAAACATGCATAATGCAGACTCCATTAGGATTAATGTTCCATGAAGATTCTAGGGAATCATGTTCTAGCACTCGGCTGATGTTTTCATGACTGATGCTTTATACTGTGCTTTTAATTACTTAATTACTTCAAATGTTCAGCTGTACAAACAGAGAGAGTATTTCTGTAACAGAAATGTTTGCTAAGAAAATACAATCCATTAATTAAGAGTAGATTGGATGACTGAAATTAGTTGACATTAAGACTTTCAGCAAATGTTTTTTTTTCTTCTGTTGAAAACAGAGATATTTAGAAGAATGTATAAGGTGCTTTATTACATGCATTGAAAGTGGATTGTAACCACGGCTTTCAAGCTCCAGGAACACTAAAAAAGTGTGCCAAATGACTTGTGTGCTGTATTCCAAGTCTTCTGAAGGTATATGTTAAATTTGAGTGAGGGATTGACTAGAGGTCTGCACAGGCTTTAAAATGAAGCCTGAACTCAGCCCGTACCTGAGATTGGTTCATCTGACTTGACCAGTACAGTTACATTTAAAGCCTGACACAAACCCGAAGTCAGTTTCTCACAGCAAATATCTTTTTACAATAAGCTGTATTTTAGGATTGCATGCACCGATCAGTGAACCAACACATCAAGTTTCATCAAGACACAGCACACTGCAAAAAAGCAACTGCAAAAGAGATAAAGCACATGCATACCAATTATGAAACTTTGATGGATAAACAGGTGTAAAAGTGACATAAATTCCTCTCGAACTCACTTCAAAATACATTTTGTTGACAGCAACGGTAAAACAGCAGTTGTTTTTCCACCAACCCATACAATATTTTCTCTTTAGTTACAGACCCGAAGCTATTTATGAATTTGAAACATTAAACTGAAAATGGGCATCAGACTGAAATTGAAGTCATTATTGACTAAAGGCCCTGGTATACTTAGGAATCAAAGAACAAACTGGTCTGATGTCATTTTGAACAAAATCAGTCCAAAACAGTTCATTTGTAGTTTTTCTAGAGTTCGAAATTGCCTGCCAAAGCACACTTTCCAGAAAAGTTCACTATCGCTGGTAAACACCTTCAAACTACCATTGGTCTGTGATTACGTAACGGGGCTCCGCATTTGATGTGGAAATCTTCTCTGGTTTAATTCTCCTGTTCAGTCCATCAAGGTCAGATGTGATTAAAAACATGAACACACTGGAGAGCTGCTTTATAGTTGTAATTCTACTTGACAGCGACATTGGTACGTTTTTTTTTTTCATGTTTAATACTATAAAGCTGCTTGCTATAAAGCAATCTGTTGTATAAAGTGCTATCGTGGTATCAATAACATCACCTGACTTGACTGGATAGTGCCGAATTGCAGAGCTGGTGCAAACATATCGCTGTGATCAGATGCTTTCTTAACAGTTGTTTTCTCACTGCTGTTTTTTTTTTTTTGTTGTTGTTGTTGTTGTTGTTGTTGTTGTTCTTTTTGTTACTGAGAGGAAAGTGCGCCGCACATATTTACTTATCTAAACGTTGCTCCGCAGCATTGGGATATTTGCTAACAGTATACCGCTGCTCAGTTATTTTTAGCGCAAAGAGAAGAGAGAAAAATAACTTTGCAGTGAGTATATTGGGATTTAATAATATTGCCTTTGACAACCTCTGTCATCATTCTCTTCCATTGTATGGAAAAGAGCAGCTTGGACATTCTCAGTCATACGGGTTTGGAATGGTATGAGGGCATGCAATTTGCTATTTTCATTTTTGGGTGAACAAAATAGATGCAGTTTCAGACAGTGCAGTTTTAAATACAACTGACAAAGGGAACTTTGATAAGAGCGTAAAGTTATTCTACAGGAGACATGTTAAGACTCCTCTGCTTCCTCAAGAAGTTCATTGTGGCGATTTTTTTTTTTGTACCAGGTTTCCAGTAGAGTCGGCACATGGTTGATGAATGGGTCATAGCTCAGTGCTTGACTGCAGGTGAAATGTTCGCTTGTCTGTTTCCTGAAGGCCCCCCCCCCCCCCCACACACACACACACATGCGCGCACACACACTCTCTCTTCACCTGTTCTTCTCAGACTTAACACTGCAAATGTCTGACCCCTGACAGACTGCACCACATTCCACATGTCACTGCTGATGAAGGCCATTTAATTAGATTTAGCGATGGATTATGAACTAGATTTAATGAATTTTGGATTAAGCAGGCAAATGCATTACAGCACAGCATGGTGTTGAGACAATAACTTGTTGCTTTTAATATCACCCAGCCAATAAGATCATTGTTGTACAGGGTGGGCCATTTATATGGATACACCGTAATAACATGGGAATGGTTGGTGATATTAAAGTCCTGTTTGTGGCACATTAGTACGGTATATGTGAGGGGGCAAACTCCTCAAGATGGGTGGTGTGTACTAATATATACTAATGTGCCACAAACAGGACTTTAATATCACCAACCATTCCCATGTTATTACGGTGTATCCATATAAATGGCCCACCCTGTACATTACAATTAACGCTGTATGATTTTTTTATTTTTTATTCTATCATTTCAAGGCTAAAGGGATAGTCACCCATTCTGTCATTTGCTCACCCTCGTGATGCTCTTTTAAGTGTGTATTACTTATTTTCTTCTGTGAAACACAAAAGGTACATTTTACTTAATGTACTTAATTTGCAAGTGCACTGGTACTAGAGCAGGCTCCAAAATTAGAAAAAAAGTCAGTAAAAGTATGACTAAAGTAATATTTATGACAAATGAGCTTGATGATCTCATACTCTTATTATTATCAATGTTGAAAATGGTTGTGCCTGCATCTTTTTTTTTTAAGAATTCTTAAATTAATAGAAATAAAATAAATTCACACATTTGAAATATAAATATTTTGTAACATTATTAGTCACTTTTGGTCAATTTAATATATTGCTGAATAGAATATATTTGTTCTGAATAAAAATATTATTAGAATTATTTTTTATATATATATATATATATATATATATATATAAACTTTGACCCCAAACTTTTGAATGGTTGTGTATATTATACAATAATTATGGTAGAGGTAAGTGCCTGTGACTCATGATTTTTCTCTAACACGTCTGTGTAGTTTCACATTCTTGTTTACTTCTCTTGAGTTTCTTGGTCCAGTTTCTGCCTGCTGAATTGTTTAAAAAACTTAAACTATATGGCTCAAGTTCATGTAACTGCAACCAATTTCATGTCAACTGTAGTTTGCTTCAAAGTGTTCTTGAATTCAACACCAGTTCAGAAATGCCCCATGTTCTTTGTAGGGTGTACTTTTGCTAAATTATGTTTGTTTTTCAGCCTGCAGCTCTATTCCTGGTCCTCAGAAGAGAAGAACGTACAGAGTCACAGACTGTCCCGACCCCTCTCTCAGGTACAATCACTCTCTGAACTCTTTTATATAAACCCAAAGAACAAATGACAGATGAACTGACAAATTAACCAATAATGTTTCCATGAAATGGTTTGACAAGTATTCTTTTGTGTTGATGTATGTCCTATTGAAACAAAGTCAAGGCAGGACATTCTGAAGGGCTTGTTCTTTTTTTAAATAGCCGGTAGCCTTCACACAAGTGAGGAGAGATCTGGAGCACTGATTGCACGATGTCTTAGGTTGTGAAAAACTGAGGGTTCTGCTTGTACCAGTTTCAATCAGACGTGAAAAAGACAACAACACAGTGACCTAAACAAACACAAACACAACACATATACATTTAGGAGGATGTGACATTCTCATTTAGAAGACTATTTTATTGGACAAAATGTGCATTTACACTTATGAACAAGATGAGTCATCAATATATTTTCTAGGATTATACATTGTTAATATAAACACATATTTTGCAGTTCATATTAAATTTTACTACTACTCGTGAATCTGTACATATAAGTTGTCAGAAACAAGCAAGTGGAGTTGGTGAGATGAGGTCTGATTAGTCTCAATGTTGATGGGATCTGCGGTGGAAAATTGATGTTAGTTCTGCCTAATGCTTCTGAGGGGCTTCCATGTGCGTTCATGTTCGTAGTACATAGTACATTGAGTCTTCTCACGGAATAGGATTGCTTTGCTCTGCTCCTGAAATGTGGCCCATAAATCCCTTTATTCGCTGCCTATATATGACTTCATGGGAAAAGCAGGGTTTCAGCGGTACAATTTAACTGGGATGCCTCTTCACAACAAGCTCCAGGATCGCACACTCAGGAAATGAGATTACGATTTCCATCCGTAAAAAACTTTTGCAATAAAAGGGTTAGCATTTCCAATATTTTCATAGGGGGCGGTGAGTACATAAACTCAAAAAGGTCACCTCACTATGCTGATGTTCATGGGAGCGCAACCTGGAAATGGTTAATCTAGAACATCATTGAAACAATGTGGTTGACCTTTCTTGTAGCTTCTTTTAACCTCAGGTTTATTAGCATCATAAGTAGTGCAGTGCCCATGAGATCTTTATTGTACTTATTAGTGCTGCCCCACTATTCTCTGCTACACTGATTCTGTAGCATCTTGCGGGATATATCAAAAATGGGATGGGAGAACGGGCAATAATCTGAAGGGAAAGCGTTCCAGAGCCTGTCCCAAAAACTAAAATTGAGTAAATAAAGTTTGTGGGAAAGTTATTGCGAGATATGTCAGCTATTTAGTAAAAGGCTCAGTCCCACAGATGTTTCTACAAGGCAGATGTCAGAGCAGGAAAAAACAGCCAGGACCTTTGATGGTTGAAGACATTCCAGTCATTTTATCATTGCAGTAGATGTTAAATAAACATACATTCATGACACAGCTTATTAAACTCAAAAACATCCCAATTCCCCTGTCAGAAATGTTTGGTCCTTCTAAAGATGACCGTTTGAATGCTTCTAAACGAAACTCATGGGAGGTCTGGGAGAAGCCAGCATGATGATAGTGAAACAGAGCACTGTCCTTTGTCAACAAAACGTCTCAATATAGATGCGTTATGCTGTGAAAATATCCTTGCAAAACTAGGCAGGGAGAAAGAATGAGAATTAAAGGAATAGTTTGTCCAAAAATGATAAAGCTGTAATTTACCTGTTCTCATGTAGTTCAGAGGGGATTGCCATCTCATTTGGATTTATACTGTCCTGCATGCGTGTGTTGCCAAGATGTCTAATCTATGAGTTTTCATCTGGACACAAGACACACTCAACAGATTTAGCAGTGTAGACATAACATGGAGACACCATTGCAATTGAAGTGGACCAAAAAAGAGATTTGTTCATTTTAAGGTCCAGGTACATGTGAACAGTGAGTCCAAGATCATATTTTTTTTATGACTAGTCAATACAGCTAATTCGAGTCTGAGTCCAGGACGATGCTCCTGAAAATATGGTCTTGGACTCAGACTTGAGATGGACTTAAGTCGGACGATGCTTCCCAAATGGCATATCCGCCATGTTGTCATTGTAACCTACTGCGTCAGTTGTGTCGCTTTACCGCCATTCACAAATCCACTCCTGTGACATAATGGGATATTTAAGTGTCCATTGAAAGCGCACTTCAGAATCTCGACAGAAGTAGTAAGCCATCCAGGTACTTTTCGCCTACTGTTTTCTTGGGGTGAAATAAACATCAAAGATGCTTTGCCACAAGCTGCTTCTGCCACTGTAGGAACTACACTAACTATGGTGATGCAGATCTTCTTCCAAGATGGTATTCCTTGGAGCATCCACATTGTTGGAACCCTTCCACATCATCAGCAGGGATCTCAGGGTCTCAGGTGTTTCGCCCCTTAACCTGAACACCTCGCCTGAGTGGGGCCATGAAGACTGCCTAGCCTTCACCTGCAGAAGGATTCCAACTGTGGGCTCTCTTCAGCCACAGCCATCTTGAGCTGGACTCGGCTGCTGCAGCTATGTCTCTGGTGGCTTTCTTCAGCTGTTTCGGCTCCAGGCCCATCTTCTGGAGGAAGTAGCGCATCGATTTTGCTGGGAACCCGCGGCACCCGACTTCAATGGGGTAGCTGGTTGCATGCCACCCCTTTAAAGTGGCTTCGTCGACCAGGTCTTGGTACTTGGCTTTTTTCAATTGGTGTGACGTGGCTAGCCTCTCTTCCCCTCTTTTCTAACTGTATGTGGACATCTACTCTGTTGGCGTATTGTTTTTCGCATACTGTACTGTTTGGGAAGTATTAGATTTTGGATGCAGAGTTGTCTTGTCTGAACTTGTGTACTACAACACTGAATGCAAGGAGAACTGGTATGTTTTGATTTGGTAGGCGTGAACACCTGTAAAGAGTAACTTTTTTTTTTTTTTTTTTTGAAAAAAGGCATTTCTTTTTTATTTAGCTTTTGCGCATCTTATTTCAATTTAGGTTTTTTTATTCTATTTTTCCTGGATTTTTAGACATCAGCAATATGAGAGGTTTATCATATTACAATTCAAACCACATTATATGACAAAATAATTGCAATAGGATTTTTGTTGGCACAATGGCACAGCCCTAATCATACATTCTCTGACAGACATCCCACCAGTGGACATGTGCTTACTGGGAGAGTGTGGTGTAGACGGAGCCTTAACCATCATGTTCGAGACACCCTACTTGCATGCCACTGTTGAAGTATGAAATATCTCAGCTATTATTTTGACCCACAGACATCCAAACTTTTGGCCTCCCAATAAATCTAAGCCAGCCATCCAGTTAACCCTACTAATTTACTGCCGAAACAAATCCAGTCCAAATTAGGGTCGTCACCTTCTGCTCATAGCCCTCAATTCTTTCTCATGCTCTCTCATAACATGTATGATATAGGGTACAGCAGCATCTGTTGTTTAGATTGTTTTGCTATAGAGCAGGCAGTTTTAGTGGAGGGATGAAAGGCTGGAGTTAGCCATGCCAAACAATGGATTAGATGTTTAAGGGAAATTCTGTATTAAATGATGCTGAAAGGCAGGAACAAGGAAGCAGCCAATGAGGTGTAGCAGCAGGGTTGATTTGCTGCCACGTCTGTGGTCAGATACACTGGACACACAAACATGCACATAAACAGTCGGCTTGCTCTTTACTATCAGTGGGCTCAGAGTCTTTTATGTTTGTCTGTCATGAAGGTCTGTTGTGGGGGACTCTAGTATAATTGTGGTATTTGTTAGATCCCAAAAGGCACTTTGATGCCAGAGAGGGTTAGGATCTTTGCCTCACATATTTCTACTGGAATTTTAAGATCTGTTCAAGCTCTCTCCTCGTTTTTCATCCTCAGACTGGAATCCCTTCAGTCCTACTCCTTCCTCTCTTCTTCTTCAGGGAAAACTTGCATTCTTCTAGTCTTGGGTTGCTCCAGCATTTAACACTGAGCGTCTTGGCATAATGTCTGTGGAAGGATGTGCTTTGAGTGTGTGGGGGTGTGTGGTGATCTTTTCGACATCTTACACACATTATTTTGAAATTGTGTGGCATGATTGGTGCAAAGAGTTCTTTCGTTTTGTGTGGTTTGGCTGTAGAAATGAATGGAAAGCACATTGTGCACCAAATGAGTTTTCTTTCTCTGTACTTTGTACAAGTACATGTTTTTAGCAGCATAGGAGGCGTTTCCTCCAAGGAAGCAAAAAAATTGGATGAGAAAATCCATATTGCAAAATTAAAACACAAATATTACAAAATGTGGTATTAAAAAGTGTATAAATCACATTTATTTGTGATTTATACACAGTCCAGCTGTGTTACAGTCCAGCTACCTTTCTGTAAAAGAAGTTAGCTATACTATGAGCTAATAACAACAAATACACTGAAGCTACTGTATCTAAGCACATTAAAGTGAAATTATGAAATTGCTGTATGCTACCTTTGAGCTGTTTTTGTGATTGAACATGCCATATCAGATGCAGCTTCTGTACGTCCTTTGCAATGTAAAGATGACTTTTGGAGATCATTTTATTGGCAACAATCTATAGTGTTTTGATTGAGTTAATTAAATAAATAAATACTATAATTTAATTATAAGACAACATGGATATATTAAATAAGGAAATTCAAAAAATTGCCCCTGTAAATCAAATATTGCCCCTTGATGGAAAAGTTCATTTCTGACCTTGCCACCATTTATTGGTCACTTAGTTAATCTTTAAAAAAACAAATGTTTTCTGTACTTTTTTTGTATTTTAATATGATACCTAAATTCACTTTGAAAAACATTGATTTTAGGTTTTAAACAACTTAAATACTGTCACGCTACTGAAATACTTGGTAGCGTCTCCACTTTTAGTTACTCCACAACACTGTCTGTTACATTCATACTCATGTATACACACATCTGTACACCAGTTGTGCCTGGCACAGGGGGTCTTTTTCCTCTAATGGTCCTTTGTGATCTTTAAGTGTGGTTCAGGTAGAGGTATAATCTCCAGAGAGTGAGCTAAGGGAGGAAAAGATAGCAGGAATATCCATTAGTCCTGCTTCGGGGGGTGTAGGGTATCCTGGGAAAAGTGGCGTGTACAATAAGGGCTCTGATGCAGATCGTTCGAGGTGTGTGGTGTTGGTTTTCTCGCCCTTCTGAGGCACAGGCTTGTCCTTGTCCGGCTGAGCCTGGTGGAGATGGGCTGAGGAGGCCTTATTCATCCCGTCTGCTTGCTGTCTCTCATTTTCACTTTCTCTCTCTCTCTCTCTCCCCCTCTCTCCCGCCTTTCGACACTGCTCGTTTTGGTCAGACCCTCCGCTCCTCCCTCCTCTCCTCACGTTCAGGCGGCTGTACAGGCACAGAGGCGGCCATTGTACCACTCTCCTCTTTTCCACTTCTCTCTCTGTTGCTCCCTTTTCGTCCTCCATCATTCTGTGAGAGTGATAGACGATGAGACATGAGTGAGACTAGAAGGGTTGTAAGGAAGGAGGGAAAACTGATCATGTTTCTGTTGAAAGACTGCACAAAGTGCCTTTGAATCTACTTCCTGTTCTAGCAGAAAAAAAAGTTTTCCAGAAGCTTGAACATAATGGCTACATCACTCTTAGGCCTGTTTTGTGTATTTATTCTGGCAACCATATTACCAGGTTACAGTATTCATGCTTCCCGTATGAGCAGAGTGGCGCTGCGTAGTTGGAGCACGTTTCAGCTGACTGTTGAAAATTATTAACCTTTTATTAACAGTCTTTTGCAACAGAAGCTTTTATAAAGCATCTAAAAATACTGGAGTGAACTACTCATTGTTTAAAGTTATCTGTCGGGTGCGATACAAGTGACAGCCACACAAACATAAGTTTCTGTTCAATAAATCTGACGGGAACGATATAAACTGCTTTAATTATCTGGATTCAATGTAAATTAAATGTAACTTTTTTTCCCTGAAAATTTGGTTTTACAATGATCAACTTTGTAACAATTCTTAGTGGCAAACGGATAATTATTTTATCCTTTATGGCTTTATAATAATTATAGTAGTAACCTATAGAAATCACTTATTCATCTTTTTATTTTTATCCAGAGCTCTGTTATGCCTCATAAATGTGTAGCTGCTATGTTTACATAAAACCAAATTGCAACTGGACTGATGACTCAATCTGACTTCATATTCTTCATGTAAACGTGATCTGTCTGAGCTCAATCCAGATACAATTTTGACAGTATTGGAAGGGGTGGTGTAGACCTGAAGAAAATGTGATCAATAGGGAGAAAAAAAAAACATGTAAAGACTGGAATCCAACTATTTTTTAAATCCGATGCACTCATGCACAGTGCATATAACACTGCAAAAATGCATAGATGCATTCAAGACTTGGTTAGTAAACACCCATATGATTGTGTAACAGTTTTTCATATTAAAATAAGTACTTGGAGTTACCACAGTTATAATTGACCAAGATGTCTTATGGTGTTTCGTGTAAACAGATTTATGAACATTGTTCTTTTTGGCTATTTATTGTTCATCCTTTTCGATTAAGTGAAAAAAGTATACACTATCATTTGCTGTCATGTTTTAAATTCAATTTAAGTGTAATGTCTTACTGCTGAAACAACAGATGTTGCTCACTGAATCTTTTATTCAGGATAACAGCAAATGGCTTAGATCAGAACAACAAAAGCAGAATTCTCTACATGCTTTTTATTCAGTATCTGATAATCCAGTGCATTAACCCCATACATGGCGAAACAAAGGAAAGAACAGCGAATCACAACTATTAAGTTTGACTGCGGCGCTACGGTATAAATACTCAGTACATCAAATTATCTGTATCAGACAAAGCAGTAGTGGTAAACTACACATGGTAAAAACACAGTTACACTTGAGTATTACGACATTACTGTCTGATCCAATGCATCTTTTATTTTAAGTCTCTCTGTAAAGCCTGTATCGAACTGTCTTGTTTAAAAAACAAATCCACACTAAAATGTAGTAGATAAACGGACAATGCCTTAATGTAATCTGACTGGAACTTCGTTAAAAATAAAGTTCTGTTTTGCAAAGAACTTTTTTTCCACACTTAGCACTTCAAAATGTCTTGTAATCCTCACAGGCATCTCTATGGTTTTGTTGCTGGAGTAATCCTGTGTACTTGCATCTCTTTAGTATTTACTACTACATGTGTGAATCAGTGTGTGGGGCTAAAGAGGCAATGATGTAGGCATTGATCTTCTGCAGAGGCAGTTTTTCATTGCACGCATCAATAAATAGCTGTTTTGGACTAACAAGAAAGTTTTGAGTTCTGAAGCTAATGGGATATTTTATAGTACAATGATCTTTTATGTCAAAAGATCAAAGATTTTCAATTCATGACCCCTATAATTGAAACATACCTACTGTGAAAGCCTATGACGAGCCTGCTGTTGTAGAAATGCTTTTACTTTGTAACCGTGAGAAAAAAGCTTTCACCATTTGCAAGGTAGCATGACCGTTCACTCGGTTTTGGAACATAGCTAAAGTTTGCTCAACTTTGCAGCTTATTTTGGCTGAGATCGTCTTTTTATGTAACATCTTGTGGAAAATTTAGACATGCACTTACTGAGAACAAGCAAAGCATATAGTTGCGCTGAAGGATGTCTGGTTTAATTTCTACTGTAGAAATGAACCTAGAGTCAATGAACCTTGTAAACTTTGTCAAATCTAGGAACACACTTTTTTTTTTTTTTTTTGGAAATGACCAAACGGATGATTTCAACCTGCTCTTGCCATATTTATGAATCATACGGTCAATAAACTGTTTGCTGATATGTCGAGTACTTTCTATCTACCATCTCTCCTCAGCCTTCCACTCATCCTTCCGAGGGCTGTCATTTGGGAATATTCCTGTTTACAGCACACTCACCTTGAGGAGGAAAACAGTGGGTGGAGAGAAGTGTTCAGTCCATCAGGATATGCCCATGCTGATTATGGTACTCTTGGGAGGGTGATGTGCAGCCAAACCTAGAGTGGCTTTGGCAACGGATCACTCCCTGTTCCATTGCTATTAGTGCCCGATCACCCAGCTGGGTTGCCTGTGGTGACTGTTTTGTGGTTGCTGTGGGTTGCCATAGTGGCAGGCCTCATCCTGTGAAAGGGCTTAAGGGTTCAGATAAAAATAAGCAATGCACCAAGCTGGTTTAGGCTGGGCATGCACTGTGCGATTTTCGTCCGATTTTGAGCCAAAATCGGACTTGTGCGACTCGTTGTTTTTTTGTTTGTTTTTTTTGAGTCAGGACGATTTTGACGTTTGTCGTGCAGTGTACAGAGGGAAGCGAGAGGCCATTAACCTCTCCCAACCAGCAATCGGATGGTCAGATGAATTTCTGGCATGTCCAGAAATTTTGGTCTCCCTTCATGAGGGTATCGCACAGTTGAAGCAGAGCTGCCAAACTCAGTGTTTTTTCCCTCACTGCACCTCCGAGAAAACAGAAGTTAAACCATTTCTTCTTTAATGCAGCAAGAAAGAAAATTTTAAAGAGGGAGATCTATAAACTAGCTAGCTGCAATTTACCTCCGGTTCGTGTTGCAAAATAGACAAACCATTACCCACGTCTTCCAAGCCAACTGCATGTACACCGGCGCCTCATTTATTCATTTACTTGATCAGTAATTTACTTGTTTAACTTTCAATTTTATTTACTTTATTTAATTTTATTATCACTGGAAATGTGAACTGTTGTTTATCATTTTGGAATTGGTGATGGAATTGTTCCATTTAAGCCATGAAGGCAAGTCAGTGGATATCACACAAGCAATGTGCAAACTTTTTAGAGAGTTATCCTGGTGAAGAAGTCTCTAACCCCAGTCAATTATTCACTACAGAAAGTGAAAGTTAAAACTGATGAGCTTTCGGTGCGTATTCTCTCAGAGACAACGAGAGAGATAAATCCTACCTCAACATATGCTGATAACGGTATATAACTGTCTTAATTTATTTTCTTAATATTTCTCGTGTGGCCCATATAGGCCTACGTAGTGAAAAAAATTTAAGATTATTTTGTTAAACAAGTAGTTTTTGAAATAAAGCTGCTCTTAATTGTCATTGATTACTGATTATTGCAGTGTTCAGACATATAGACTGATAATAATTTTGATTATAGGCCTATTATTGATTGTATAACCAATCTAAATGTTTTTAAATCATTTTCAAAGAGGAGTAAGCTAATCCATCTAAACTTTTATCTTTGCAGCACGTCGGTTATGTGCTATGAATTATTGTGGGGCAAATTAATTTTAATAGCAATTTAATAATAAAAGTAGGCCTAATCTTAATAACAATAATAATTGAATACATAAATTGGAAATGCTAAATCATCTTTATCGATAGCTGATGCTTTTGACGATATCTCTGGATATTCAATTTCATGGTCTATCAGCGCAACCCGTCACGGTGGCTATGGTGCATATTTCACACATTAGAGCAGCTCGATGATCGGGTTGTATAGTGTGAGCACACAAATCGTGAGGTTTGGCTTTACATCGTATGTGATCTACTTGTAGAGTGTGAGATGGTAACCTTGCTGAAATCGCAGAGTTTATGCCTGCTTTTACCCAAAGTAAAAACTGTGCACTGACAGTGTTGACAAAGGTCTGAAACTGCTTTCAAAAGTTGCGAGCTAAATTAATGTAGTTAAAAATAGATACAATAGTCATGTTCAAAGATAGCTGCAATATAAGCTACTGTTTAAAGAAAAGCTTTGTACATCATTGAAGTCATCTAACCATAATATCTTTTTAAGTATATACTTACAATCTAAGCAGTTTCTACAGAGCAGTATTTATCTGGAAAGAAAACATTTAACGTGACAGCACTGCACAAACTGAGAACATCATACTAAATACAACTGATACAACTAACATTCATTCTTAAACACTGTCGTCACCAGCTTTCGACTTATAGAATGATTGTTTAACTAAATATTTTGCACAAAAATACAATGTTAAAGCTCACTTGGCGACCATATTGCCTGCATATATACTATTTGCACGCTGCGTCTGAAATCAAATACTTCCCTACTAAATAGTATGTGAAAAACAGTACGCCAGAAGAGTAGTATGTCTAAATACATAGTATTCAAAAAACAGTAGGCGAAAAGTCCCATGACCGTAACAACATAGTGGATATAGTACGTCCAGATTATATTCATACTATAACGTAAGTTTTTAGCGGTCACAAAGTATGGACCTACTCAGACAGCACGTGATTTCGGACGCAGCGATAAACTTGTGCGATTTTGAGCCGATGCCAATTATTTTACAGAAAATCCGGTAGTTACAATCTATCACGGGTGCAAACGCATACTCTCTTAGCCATATATAATAAAAATATCAGAAGTATTTATATTCTCTTTACAAAAGTTCCTCTCTTAAATATTTTTCTCTCATTTGTGTCCACTCAGTGTGGCAGAATACTGGCGTGCTCTATCTCATCTCTCAATCAGTTCAGCTGGGTGAAGTGGCCCTACTCTTATAAAGATGGGCTCACCCTCTATTTTGTGTTTGATGACAGACCATCCAGTGTGTGTGTGTGTGTGTGAGCGTGTTTGTGCATGCTGGAGCACACTCACTCGGGGGGTGTGGCTCACTGGAGCGCTCGCTTGCGGTCTCTGCCTCAGAACACAAATAAAGGCTTGGCCCGCAGCAAACGGTCGATCAGTTGCTGTCCCAGCCTCAAAACAAGTCTCTTACCCGTCAGCTTCCTTAGACTGTTTCTTGGGAAAGATTTAATAAGATTTGCGCTTCCAGAGCACAGACTAAAATCATTTTTGGCTTGGTCTGTCTTCCTCCTCCCACCTCTCTTCCTTTTTCTCGCTTCCTGAGATGGGACAAAGTACTATTTCAGGTTGGACCTGAAAACATGGGGGCTCTGTGTTGAAATTTGCAAGTGTGGTAGACACTAATAGTCTGCTGTTGATAAATCTAGAGGTTTCTTACCATATCAGTGTCACCATACCGTCCCATGGCAACTGATCTGAAAGACCTAAACCTGCTGGGGTTTATGGGGCAGTTTTTGCTCGTGCCGAGATGGGGCCTGGTTTTTAGTGCAGTTTTACTGAATAGACCTGGATGGACTGGCAACATTCCATACATTGTCGAGGTAACCAAGAATCTTTCTCTTGCTCTGTCACATCAGGCTCCAAATATTGTTCCAAAAATTACACTTTAAAGAGAAATCATAGAAAAAATAAATAAACATGCAAATTTGAAACAACATGAGTATGATATTTTTATTGTCATACCCTCTCTCTCATGTTGTTTCAAACCAATAACACAAAAAAAACAGGAAGTTAAAACACTTTTGTATTCCAGAGGTTTATTATTTTTATTTATTTATATTAAATTAGTCATTTCTAAAGCCGTATATTAGTATATGTTAGTATTTCTTATACTGTTCAAGATATACGTATATTTTTACGTCTTATATACGTCTTGCCTGCATTCTGCTTCCGCCCGCAGACAGTCCGCATAATGTAATTTTCATCATAAGAACAGTACAAAATTTTAGCACACACCGTGCATACGCAGCTTACTTTTTGAAAACAAGGGACCAGGTTCAGGGCCTAAAGAAAAGTGACGTTAACCCCTAAAGCCTGCATGACAACATCCTTAGAAACGGTTACTATGACTGACTTTCTGTAGTAAAGAGGTGGAGAGACACAAACAGCAAATTAAACAGAAGGCAGACAGACAAAGTGATACTGAGACCAGTAGCAGAGAACAGGAGACACGGTTCATCCAGGTGGCTCCTATCAAGCAGTGGTTTATAAAGCTCACTAATTACTCCATAAACTCCATAAACTCCATCAACTGTCAGGCATGGTTTAGATGGAGATCATTATCTCTATTAGCATGAGTGATGCAGAGCCGCCGGCCCAGACTTTAAGCTTTAATTCAATAACTTCTTGTTTTTTGTCGTCTCTTTCCTGTTCATTCTTCATACTGTAGACCGTACAACAGATCATGCCTGTGTTTGGACGCATACCCTCTTTTCATTGGAATAAAAGCATGATACTATTTGTATCGCTTAAAGTGTATTATTTCAACTTTTAGGATCGTTTAATGGTACTTAGATTCTGAATGTACACACTTTAATGTCAAGACTTGATCTGACATTTAACGTGGATCAAGCTCGACTTACTATGATTTAGCTATGAGTTACATGTGAAGCATTTCGTTCATGAAAGAGTCCTAAAAACAGAAAAATGGATGAAAAAAAAAAATTAACTACCATCCATTTAAGGACATTCAGACATGGTAACTAGTGGTGACAGAGTCTGTCTCTGTCTCTGTTTTTGTCACTCAGTTTTCCTTTTTCTGGGGTTAGATTCAAGTGTGGAAAGGAGGTTGGGGGCCATAATAATCTTCATGAAGTCCACAGCTTTAACAAGGTCCTAATGATTACCAGATGCCTAATGAGTTTGATTCTCGGCTACAGTTGGACCACTTTCACATTTCTTCATTAGAAAAGAAGTGTGTGCTGGTATTGTCCAGCATGCTACGCACTCTGAGGCTGTTATGGTAGCACTGATTTCGACCACCGTGTGCACACTGAATTCCTTGTGGCGTACTTTGAAAATATGCCCTTGGCATTGTTCTTCTGTTAAGTTTTTGTGTATCACAGTTTCTGGCCACACAAATGCAAATGTCCCAGTTCACCTTGTTTACAACATGATGTTTTAGTCTTCTGGCAGTATTTATTTCTGAATGCGAGACTGTAAAACATGATTCACATAAATGGAAAAACTGCAATCCAGCTGGACACCAATAATCATTATGCATCAACCACCAAACCATTGTAGCACCATTTGACATTCTTTCCTTTTTTTTTCTTTAAAGAGTACTACTTTTGAGTATTTTGTACCCTTCACCTAATTCAGCACTTAATTTTGAACATTGTGTCAACGAGAAGTTCTGCCACATTTTACACTGGGTAAAATGGGTTCTTACACAGATCTGCACTGGGTCACTTTGCTTTTACCAAAATCCCATAGTCTAAGACAGTATTTGAAGGCCCTCAAATATATTTCTGGTACTTCTGTGTGTGTTCCAGGAATGTTATATTATAATATGCAGTAATTTTAAAATTAAATGGAATATTTTTAAATAAATAGATTCCATCATTTCAGAAGTTTCAATAACTGAATGTTTAACCTTTTTATTACCAATGAATTTACATGACTTTTCTAGTAGTTTGTGATTTATAATTTTTTTATATTATTATTAAAATAATTTTTACTTTCAAAACAATCCCACAAAACGAGTCATTATTGGAGCTCAGTTAGAAGCTTCCTGATGCCCGCAAATTATAAACAAATGTTATACCCTAAATCCACAAGGATACCTGCTGTCATCCTTTCTGTTCCTTTTTGCTATTGACTGGATTATGAAAGAATCCACGAGAGAGCAAAATAACTGAATCCAGTGGACCTCGTGGACCTAGCTCGATGACCTGGACTTTGCTTACGACCTTGCACTTCTCTCCCACAACAAACAGCAGATGCAAGAGAAAACGGATGTAGTGTCAACTATATCATCTCAGATTGGCCTCAACATTAACAGTGAATAAGACAAAGATCCAGTCACGCTGAATGGAAGTACCCTGGAAGATGTCCAGTCTTAATTTTGTAAACCTACCTGGGCAGAATCATTGACCAACAGTGTGGTACAGACGCAGATGTCAGTGCAAGGATTTGCAAAGCAAGAGTGGTCTACATACAGCTCAACAACATCTGGAACTCCAGAGACTTGTCCTCGGCAACAAAGATCTGCCAATTTAACTTAGCCGTTGGGAAAGGACTCACCAACTCCCTGCTGAGGAAGAAATCAGGAAAAGATGGGGATGGATAGGGCACACTCTTCGTAAAACATCAACCAAACATCAACAGGCAGGCATTGAAGTGGAACCTCCAAGGAAAGCGGAAAAGAGGCCCTCCAAGAAACCTTGAGGCTGACGTCACCAAGATGGGCTACACCTGGAACCAGCTGGAAAGAATGGCCAAAGACAGGAATCTGGAGATCTGTGGTTGGCGGCCCATACCCTGGCAAGGGAGACGGGCATAAGTAGTAAATTCACCCCCGCCCCCGGTGTTGCAAGTCTATTTGCCGGTGTGAAAATTCCCCCACCGTGACATGACTCGATGTTAAGATGTTAAGAATCTGTGAATCTGGCCTCTGGTTCTTGTTATAAAGGGCACAAATAAAAAATAAGAAATACAATGTCATTTTTATCCGTTTAGCTTATTTTAAAGCTTGGTAAGTCATCCCTTGGAAGTGTGCTTCCCTTGGTCATTCTTGCCCAGAGGAAGTCTCACTCCGTAAGTCTATACACCTTTGTCACCTTTATGTCTTGAATGAGTCTAGTGAATTTCCCATCTGCCTGTAAAACGGTCACTCTTTGGATGTCTTTGAGGTTACTGCATCGTTGTTTTTAAACTGTAGAGACCATAGTGTATAAAAGTCTCTGGAGGTCAGCCGTTTGTGCCCTACAGAAACCGGCACAGCTGGCATCAACTACCATCGCAGATTCAACTAAACATCTTAACCAAGTCCGCATGTGCTCGTTGCAGCTGTGTGATGCGTATCCTTTGGTTATTTGTTGAAATTGTATTTTAATTTTGACTTGCTATAGCCGTCATGCATAGTTGCTGCATAGTATTCCTCACATAAACATAATAACATTGTTGTGACACTATTGGGTCAGGACTGTGTCACGCTGTCTGGAGTAGCAACATGCAAACACATGCTTAGAATTTCTCATTCATTGTCTCTGTGTTTCTCTGCACATGCTGAACGTCTGCGTTTGATGTACTTTTAGTAAACATGCGTGTCCTTACACCACACTCACAAGCAAATCAAAAGCATCTGAATGAGTTCAAAGTCACATGTATCTGCCCAATGAAGATTGTCTGAATTAGTTTAAGGAGATAAGAAGGGCATGTGTTATGTACACAAACATCTACGTGAATCTAGGTTTAATTTACGTTTTTTATTGTAAATTACGGATCCTTTAACATTCCTGGATCATATGGTCAAATGATATCCTATTTCTGTCTTGATCAATTTCCAATGTTTTCTTAAAAAAAAAAAAATGCTTTTCTAACATTTCTAACGGACCAAAACGGTGACACAATCCCTTTTGAATCTCAACAGATGTTTTCGCTTGTAACTCAGATTCCTACAGCATACATGAATCAGATGGTCACGTGGGTTTTCTTTTTGGAATTTTGTTAATTTCATTTTCTCATACAAGGCCATTGGTCCAATTATTACAGCGTTTGGCATGTATCATTTAGAGCAGTGGTTCTCAAACTGTTTGACTCAAATCAGCGGGTCAAATAAAATAAATAACATTTCAAAAAATTGTGGACATTTCAAAATCGGGTGGATGAGAAATAAATTGTTGATTGTTGATTTTAATAAAGACACAGACCTCTCATTTTACGGTAAACCACAACGAACGCAAACAAGCTGTAAGTTTTGCTTTGAGTAAATGTTCATTTAAAAGCAGCCTTCAGCATAATGTTACCATATCATTGCACTTAACACTTAGAATTTGAATAAGAAGTCTAAGAATTACATTAAAAAAATTAGGTTTCCTCATATATTCATATAAAGTTCAAATAAAGTTATCTTAATTTTTAAGTCATCTTGAGGTCCCTTTTGAAGTTTTCTGACACCTGGTTAAGAGCCACTGATCTAGAGACGCTCTTGTTTTTTCTACTAAACGTTTTTCTAATACGTTTGGTTTGTAAAACTAGACTGTGGTGGTCATGGCCAAGAACAGGCAGGACCGGTAGTGAACGGATAAGATTTATTTCTTCCAACCAAAAGGACCAAAAAATAATATACAGGGGCAGATATAACGAAAGTCATTTTCAAACAAAGTCCACACAAAAAGATGGAAGTTAACTGAAACGAACAAAAATTAAACGGGCCTAAAAATAAATGAACACATTTTACAAACTTAATGAAACACAAGCAAATTTAATTCATTTCCAGAAAAATAAGTTGGAAGAAGAAAATAACCAGGAAATCCTCATTACTACTCTTTCCCCATCTGTTTCTCCATTAGTCTTGTGATGATCTTCCCTTGAGGTAGATGAATGTTAGCCGGTGATGATGTCATGCTCTGGGGGCATATGGACGATCTGAAACACCAGAACTAGTTTTCCTCATTTCCGCGTTTTTCATATCACTGTGATGCAGCTAAGGGTTTTAAGATCTAGGTGGGTAACCCTAAAGCTGTACTTAAAGTTCTTTTGAGAAGTACCCACAATTCATTGCTCCAATCAGACCAAACCATTCAGTGTTTCAAAATGAAACATGCTGACTACAGCATCTGTAAATCCTGATCTGCAGTGAGAGATCTTAACTTCTTCTAATAAACTCTACATCTCCATGAAGCTCTGCCGAAGACTTGGCTACATACAGCGAGTGTGCTAAACCCCAGTGCCTAATCTCAAAGTGAACAGTGTTTATTTTTCCCCCTGCATGTGCTGCACTGTGTCCTCTGATACATATTCATGCCATATGTACCACACAAAATTAATCATGCGGCAGGAAGCCCCAAACAGAGATGTTATGGCTCGTGTGTAGAAGGGAGTTGCCGTGCACAAGTGTGCCACAAGGGTGCTAAATCAAAATCATACGTGTGGTTTTTACATTATTATCTTAAAGAAACCCGTGGCACGTCACTATAAAAATACTCACAGTGATAGCTTTGGAAATTGAAACCATTATAAAAAGCAGGCTAAATCTAGTCGCATGCAATTGTGTGCACATTTTTGTATGGAAAAAGCAGAGAATAACTACTCGTAGAAATGAATGAGAGAAATTGTAAAGCTCAATATAACGCATGTAAGGCAGTCTAACCTTTCAGTTAAAAAGAGGCAATTATTTTTTGATTCTTTCCCCGTTTTTCATTGTGTAAAACTGTCTCTATATTGAAGCCCTGCAGCTCCCATGATGCACTGCTGACCGCAGGACAAAATCTAAAGCGTTCGTTGAAACTCAGAAAATTTGTGCCCTTATGCAAGAATAGGACTAGATAAACATCACTGTGCTGCAAGTGTAATCTTGTGCACAAGCACAGTTTTATCAGAAGAGGATATATGACACATTAGTTGCCTTCGCCTTATTTAGATTACAAAAAAACTGTTATGGTAACCATAGTTTATCAAAAAACTATAGTTACTAGAGATATTTTTGGTTATATGGCTATTTTTCTACATTAAAGACATTGGTTACTGTGGGAACATGGTATTTTAAAAAAAGAAATGAAACAAACTGACATGTTCTTAACACTGCTCGAAAGAGATCTGATAGATATTAACATCCTTTTTAACTATTGTATTTTTGTGGACACTGGTTACCATGGTAAATTTATTGTAAGTGTCCTCACCATACACACCCCATTGTAATTGTCTGCATTTGTTTTTTGGAAATGTTCTCATTTTAATATTAGTACATAATCTAATTAATAATCATGAGCTCATCCTTCACCATTTTGAGTAATCAGAAGCAGAAGCGCCACCGATGGTCTTGTAGATAGTCTGGTGCGTGTTAATGTTTGTGTATGTGCAGTGTTTTCCTGGGGATGTTTAGAGATCCTGATTACGGTACGGATGAAAGCTAATCAAGCACACTGACCTGTGCCAGCCAGAAGATAGACTTGAGTATGTGTGTTTGTGTGTGTGTTTGGTCTTTGAGGAAAAGCCTATGATTGCACATGGACTTCCTTTCCTTTCCTTCTCATAACCTCAGTCCAACACAAACACAGCTTACATCCTCACAGACACAGGGCACGAAGGGAATGCACCCCTTCCCCAGTAAAACAACACTTCACCAACACTATAAATGGTCAAGCACAAATCCGATTGACCTGTTTGGATTTTGGATTTAATTTCAAGTCAATTAATGGAATGGCAATGGCACTTTACCTTCTCTTCCTTCTGCCTCGATGTCTGAGTCTGTTTGTTTCTCCCATTCTGATCGTGTTTGGGTTTGACTGCATTCCTGGCAAGCTTGTCTAGATCTTAACTGTGTGCTGTTGATGGGTACCGTACCGCATCTATAAGCAGGCGAGAGCAGTGCCAGCTCAGTGAGTTACAGCTGCAAGCCCTCAGCGGGCCATTTGTGTCTAACACTGTTTTGGGGGGTAATCTTGTCATACCTGAGGCCTGGAGAATTCCTACTCTTTTCACCAGATCCATGTTATGTCCAGCTGTCAAGTCTCCCCTCACTGAATTTTAAGTGTGACGGACTATTGTTTGAACCATTTTGCAATATAGCTGTTTTAGGGTGCTTTCACACTTGGTTCGATTTCTTGGTCCAAACTAATTGCTCCCTCTCCCCCCAGTGTTTCCCACAGACTATGGGCAAGTGAACCTCAGTCCATCTAATACATTATGTTGTTTAAGTTGTGCTTTGAAAGTTCAAAATTGAGTGACCAAATTGACCAGAGAAAAAAGTCTTTGCATTGACTTCTACCTGGACTTTAAAGTGGACTCAAGCCTCTTTTTAGTTGTGATAGTGTCTGTCCACATTATATTTACACTGGTGTTTTTGAATAATAATAATAATAATATTCTCCCAAAGACAATGTATTACTGTTGTAATACAACTGCACTGTGAAATGTAAATGAAAAATGTATATTTCATAATCAGTATATTACTTATTTTACTTTACAGTAGTAAAATTACAATACTTATGTCTTAATTTCTTCGCTTTCATGCATTAAACTTGAGCTTTTATTTTGGCGGAAAACAGGTTTACAAACACGTCTAATTACAAATCTATGAAATTCTGTAATACAATAACAAAGTGCAACAATACATACAGCGTAGCTGGCGCAGTGGCATACGTTATGTTCCCAACGCGCTTTACTCTGAAACATGCTGTGCACAGACTTTAGTTTAGACTCATTTATAGTTAAATCGCAGCCTTTTGCAATTTGGTAAGGGCACTGCCCTGAGCATCACCCACTTTAATTTTCTTCATTTTCAAACTCTGTTGCATTGTTTCTCCATTACCTCATGGCAACCCTGCATCAACGCTCTGGACTAGTTTACTCCCGGTCTGTGTCGGTTTGACAGAAGTCCTTGGCACGGTCTATTTCCAGAGATTTGTGCCTGGGTATGTGTGAGGGTAAACTCGCTCTCTGCCAATCTTGTCAGATTGTGTTAAGAAACGGCAACATTGATCTGCTTGATTTTTAATTTAGGTTGACTCGTTTGTTTTAGGGTAGAACTAACCGATTGCTAACCGATGACAGGTGATTACATAACGGGGAAGGAACAAAGGGATAGGGTTGATGGATGAAAATATTGAAAACTAGAAAAAATGTGACTGGTGCCAGAGTATTTTTAGTGGTTGCACTTGATGCGAGTTTGAAAACTTAGAAAATACCACAAGTGTGCTTTGTGTGATTCGCATTGATTATTGGACCAGTTGACCAAGACCTATGAACATGCACTGAAATTAATAGTCACATACTTATTGTGAATAAAAATGAGAGAATGATGAGAGAGAGTGGGGGTGGGGGGAGAAAAGAAGAAAGCAACACAGTGAGAAAGGAGTTCTCAAATTATGGACATACAAAAGCAAATACTTTTCCATGAAGTTTGTTTGAATGCCTGGATGCCATTGCTGCCATCCAGAAGAAGTTTAGACTACAGGAAACTTTTGTTTGGATCAAGGGAAAATGGGCACTTTCCTTCTTACAACTTATCTAAATAAACTAATCCATTTTTTGACTCAGAGACATGTTGTTAGCAATGGGTTACTCATAAAAACCATAACAGTGCTTAAGGAAAAATTATTGGAAGTTGACTGTGTCCTCCTTCATAAGATTGATATTTAACTTGTATATGACTCCCCCTAGTGGTCGGATTCTTAATTTACACCTCTCTGCAGTAATTTACAACCCTCTCCTCCTGCCTTTTTTTCCTCCTCAATGTCAAACCGTTAAGGGATAGTGGGGCAAGATGTGTCAGTAGGTTTACCCCCAAAATGTATACATCTAGTCTCCCAATTAATCTATTAACAATCTTATGTATAAAACTATATAGGAATCTAATGTATAAACCTTTTTTTTTATTAATATAATACATTTATTAAGAGTTAGTAAAAGAAGCAATTCTATATAGATATAAAAAAAGTTTACATTTAAATATTTGTTTCACCTTATTGAAATATGAAATAAATTTTTTCTGGCTGCATATGAAAATAATATGCCGCCAATAAGACTTTGGATTGGGGTTGTGCATTAGTTCATTGTTTTCCCCGTTCATTTTTATTTGAAATGTAACTTTTTCCCACGACTTGACAGTTCACAGAAAGTAACACCGTTTACCTAATTTTTCTGTATTCTTACTTGCTAAATGTGACCCTGGACCACAAAACCAGTCTTATGGGTAATTTTTTTTTTTTAAATTGAGATTTATGCATCATCTGAAAGCTGAATACATAATCTTTCCATTGATGTATGGTTTGTTAGGATAGGACAATATTTGGCCGTGATGCAACTTTGAAAATCTGGAATCTGAGGGTACAGAAAAATCGAAATATTGAGAAAATCGCCTTTAAAGTTGTCCATTTCTATTGGCGATAGTGCTGTATCCATTCACAAAAATAAATGTTTTATATATTTAAGGTGGGAAATTTACAAAATATCTTCATGGAACATGATCTTTACTTAATATCCTAATGATTTTTGGCATAAAAGAAAAATCTATAATTTTGACCCATACAATGTTTTGTTGGCTATTGCCACAAATATACCCGTGCAACATAAGACTGGTTTTGTGATCCAGGGTCACAAATGTGTTTAAAGAATTTTTGAATGCAAATCTGTTCTCAGTTGAGTTTGCTTTAGTGTTTACCGCCAAAACTTTCCAGCAGTGTAACTGATCGTCACAGCAGCTGATAATTGCTTCAAGTGGGCGGAAATGCTCTTGGCTGCACTTTTGTGAAACTTGATGGATGGAGCCAATAAGCCCCAGGTGGAAGTTGTCATTTTGGAGCTGGCCTGGGAACAGACTCCTCCATTTAGTACAGCTGGTGTCAAAAGAGCTGCCCAGGACAACATCAATCAGCATTAGGGCCAAACATCTGTTAGCATGCCTTCTCCATCACTCTCATCTCTTTCCCAACAGTTCCGGTAGATATGCACGGCCATCAGGAACTCACAAGACCAGCACGAAAAACTTTCCACACAGCTGCTCCTCTTGTGAATGTGAAATCGATTGTACTCAGTCTCTGTGGCCAAGAATCCTGCTAAGATCACAGTCAAAGATTATCTGGACACTAAGACTAGCTGAAATGTTGACAGATCTGCATACTTCCAGCTTTAGGAATTAGGAATCAATTTTTCATCCTTTGTCCTGATGTGTGAGGAAAGCCATGAGGTGTTGGAAGTGTGTCTCGTGGTCTAAGGAAGGGGCGTTACACAGCATTTTCAACTAAAAACAGAAAACTCTTTATGCGTTTGGCCATTCGTATACACGACAACAGTGTTTTGGGGGCCTGCAAACGGGATTCAAAGCGTAAGTTTTTCAAAGCAATACCTTTATCGTTTCTGTGTAAACTACAAAAAAGCGAATTTGTGAAAACGGTGACATGCGCATGCGTGTTCGGTCTATAGGCACGTAGTGTTTCTTTACTAAGTGACATCTCCAAAAACTGACCTGGCATGAATAGAGCTTTGTAGTCGTTTCCTGGATCCGCGTGAAAGGGAATGGTTTTGACAACGTTGTCGGCTGTCAAACTTTTCCGGTTTTACATTGTTGTCATGTAAACATACTCAGGTCAGGTGTGCAAAACTCAGTTCCTGGAGGGGCCACAGTTCTGCAGGGTTTAGCTTCAACCATAATTAAAAGCACCTGATCCAGCTAATCAAGTCCTTCAGGCTTATTTGAAACCTACAGGTTATGAGTGTTGAAGCAGGGTTGGAACTAAAGGGCTGTGGCTCTCCAGGAAGTTTTGCACCCCTGGTATTAGGTATCAGTTTCTCCCACCTGCTCTGTTTTATTATCTTTGTCCCCCTGTTTGTGTTCTGTCTCCACATTAATTATTCTTTTAAACAGTCTCCAGAGTTTATCAAATCATGTTCCATGAGGAAACTCTTAGGAATTTGCCTGTACAAAATCTCACTCACAGATCTGAATGCATTTCTGTCCTTTTTGACCTTTGCATTTTTTTTTTTCTTATCAGCTAATGGAGGATTTTCCCCCCAGTATATTCTAGAACAATTAAAGCATTCTTCATTTTCACATGTGTGGGATCTAATCTGGAACACTTATTGATCTGGAATAGGGATCTCATCATCATCTTAAACATCCATTATGTGGATTTTGGTATAGTGTGATTTATGGTGTGGAATTGTGTGTGTGTGTGTGTGTATGAAGGTAACGTAAAGGTAATTTCGTAACTCGACCTTTTGTTGAAACCACAGACTTCTCTCTGGTGACGGATGCAGGACTTATCAAATCACATTGTCCGTTTAATGCCCTTCCCTTTCTTACAGTCACTGCAGATGTGCCTTCATCCAATCCACAACTAAGTCCACGCTACTTATATTTCATCTGGATTTTGAAATACATTTCTAATGTTCGAACTGTCACTCTGTTCTGGTGTGAGCTGGAATGTGATTTTCAATGCAATATAGATCTGGGTTGCTGGCTACTTGAAGGAAGAGCAGTATTTCACCCTACACACACACAGTGTAGAAAAAAAAAAAACGGTGTCATTGTACAGAAAACCCTTCAAATTTCCAAAATCAGTTTGCAAAACTTCATAAATAGCACTGTATCTGTTTAAAATATTATGATAAACATAAAAAATAGGCCTTTTTTATTTTTTTCCCAGAATCCTGTCTTTGAAAGTCTGTAGTAATTTTTTTTTTTTTTTAACCAAATTTATTTATTTTTTACCATTTTGAAAAGTAGGCTACTTTCTGATGCTGGTTACATTTGCACTTAAATATCTTGGTACTTCCTGGATTTTATCATTATTAAGGAAAAAACAAGGGTGGCAGTATTTCTGGCCTTTGGACTGAGCTTACACACACACACAAGGTTGCTCAACCCCAGACGTCTCTAAGCAGCTGCATGTGCCTCAGCATGGGGTATGAGACCGAGGGAAGATCCTGGGATTTTTCCGACATCTGCTGAGCAATGAGCATACACACACACAATCTTAGGGATGTACAGCTAACACTGCAAAGTGCATTATTCTGACCTGTCCTATGTTCTGTGTATTCTGTAGGAGATCTCTTCCATGGATTTCCGCAGTAACTCCGTATCAAGTCGGACTCCAACTCCCCCTGGACGATACTCTCCACACAGCCCCATTGAACGAGAGCCTCCTGTTTCCCCTCGACGCAGGTACATATATGCACATTTGACTTGTTTCTCCTCTCAGGTCACCCAGAAGAACATTTTAATCTACATTACTAATAAAATTATGATTAAAATTATAATTTTACAAATATGTATTAATATATTAATATGTAATATGGAAATAAATTGCATACAGTATTTAATTATTTATTTAAGATAATTTCTTTAAAATGAGAAGGTTAGGTCTGGTTCAATTGCATAGTTTTTATTGCATCAATTTAACAGTTCTCAGAACAGATTTATTTTGGCTCCTTCTGTCAGATGGCTAAATGACTCGCACTACATGGCCAATGTCCCAAAAATGCCTTCTTTCTAACTTTGTCTTGCTTTCTAGAAATTGATTATATTATTTCTGCCCCAAATTTCCCCCTTACCCTTCTCCCTCTTCTACATACAATGACCCCACCCCCTTTTTCTCAACCAATAAGAAAATGTCAAAAACTATTAACTACACCCCTTTTCTGCTGTCAACCAATACTAGGCAGCCTAAAGTCACACCTTTCAGACTGAAACTCTCAACTTTCTTACATCTCGTCAAGACTCAACAGAGAGGGGTGTGTGTGTGTGCGTGTTAGCCTGAGTTTTAGATGTGTGTATGTGTGTACAGTTGTCACCATAGGCTCTGTTGTTGTTCCAACAAGAGTTGAACTAGTTGGATAGGAATTTGTCTTTGTTTGCTTTTGAGGTAAGTCCAAACTATTCAGACATCTTCCTCGAACTTACATGGCAAATGACAGGCTAGTCTGCAGGGGAAGATGAAATATCGTAATGTGAGACTATGGCTATATGCTCCGCTCTGTTCTCTGCACTGTAATGTAATGATGCTGCGTCGACTGTTTTCACTTTTCAATCTGAAGCCTGTTTAGCAAGATTGTAATCATATTTCAGCTGTAGGGGGTTGCAGATGGATGGAATGTTCTTTCTATGCATATGTCGTCTTTACGTCAGTAAATGGTGCCGTTAAAATGTTCAGAATGAGAAACTTGAATACTTCCCCACTGCAGCACTCATTTATGTCAGGGGATTGTGCATGTAACACGAGGGGGACAACCGGTTCCTTTGACCCCCTATGATCCTCTATTCTATAACCTACTCTTTGGTCCCAGACAGTTGAGGTGGCGCACCCATAAAAATGTTGTCCTGTGCCCCATGAATTTAGCCATCGACCCTGTGGGGAACTGAGAGGTGCTGGGAGAGTTTTCAGTGGAAACTCAAACTCACTGTCTGGTTTCAATTTGAAGCATGTCTGCATGAAGATAGTGAACATGCCATTTATTTGGAGATTTATAGTGTCTTCAGATGCTTTTTCCTCAGTAATGACGATTCCAAATGCTCCTTTCTTTTAATTTTCGGTCATTTCTTGGACATGCTACTTTTTGTCCAGTACCATATGGTAGCACACATTCCAACACGCAAACAGTCATGTCAGTTATGAGATGCTGTCATGCAGGTTTCTTGTGACAACCACACCCAGAAACTCAAAAAAAACCTCATGACGGACACTTTAAATCTCATTTGACTGATTTGATTTTGTAATTTTCCACCTCTGTTTGACATTACGGTAATAAGCATTCACTCTTTGTCAGGGCAAGAGTCCTGTTGGATTGTTTTGGCTACTGGTTAATCATTTCTCACCCCATATCATGGCCTTTGCACAAAACAGAAATCCTGATAACATTTGTTTTGACAACTAACTCATTAGCAAACTATCACAAGGCCAATCCTGTCAATCCTGTTGTGTGCTTGCTCAAAAAAAAAAAGGAACAAAAGTAGGAACCAGATACAGCAAACATTTATTCAAACAAACGTAATATTAAATCCAGGCAAAACTGCTAAATACAGACATGCAGGGTTTGAAATGAACTTTTTTACCCACTGGCCAATTTGGCTTCTAAATTAAGTTACCGGCCATTCAGATCTTCTTCTAGCTAAAGAAAACAAAAAAGAAAAAAAAGAAATGAAAATGATTAACTACATCACAGCTTATATATGTATGTATGTATGTATGTATGTATGTATGCATGTATGTATGTATCGGTAGGGATTTCTTTAAGACTTCAAGGGAAGCTTGGCTTCCCCTATAATGTCAAAAAATTAATGGTCAAATATGTACTATTGTGTTAACATTTTATTGTCTAAAAATGCGTTAGAAAACGTTCATCTCAAAGACGAGTTCGTTCAGAATCAGTTACATATAGCAGGTCGGCTGACTCGATTTCCTTCTCATACATTCCCGTAGCGTCACAGTACATTTCCCTGTTGAAGCCCAGCGTCCATTGACTTCAATGGGGCTGCTTTGAACAGTTTTTTTCAGTGCTTCGAAACTAGATGGTCATTGGATAAATGCTGCGATTATGTCCCGCCCACGGACGCTCAGCGTCTCTGGGTGTGAATGAGGAGTGGGCTGGCCCGGACTCTGGGCTTCTGCGTGATGATTGGAGGGTCTGTCGAAAGACTGCATCTCCTTTTGATTGACACCGATTTCATACAATAAAAAGTCGCTGATGCTGAAGCTAGTTAGTAATGTAGATTAAAATTAGCTTTTTAGGTGGACAGACCAATACAGTACACAGAACATGTAGGATGTTGGAAAATAAAAATGTTTTTTTTTATTCTGTTAACCAAATGCTTTTTAATCTTTGCTATTGCTTCAATGCAAATGAACAAGCGCTCCGTTATTTGTTACGTAGTGACGGGCATGTTCAAGTAAGCCAGATATGTGCAGATTCTGCGCAGTACTCTGTATTTAATAGATCACGATGACTCACAAGTTGAGTCTTTGTGCTAAATCTGCACAGATTTGGCTTACACAAAATTCCCCAGCGAAGTGAGTAAACATAATAACACGCCAAATTGGCTAGTGATTTGACAGCGTTACTCGCCACAGTTGATTTTTACCCGCATTTGGCGGGTTGGCAGGTGTTCATTTCAAACCCTGCAGAAATGGACAAGGAATGCAAACAAAACCGACAAGCACACATGCAACATCCATAGAAGGACAACACCAGACAAAGAACAAACAAGCAAACAAGACATACCTAGGAACAATCAGGAGATAATCAGGGTAGGGTAACAAACAAGGCAGGCAAGACAACATTGGAAACCGAACACAGGAGTGAACACAGAAACAAATGGGAACATAGAATAGACTTCAACATAAGTCCTTTACAAAACCGCTCACTCTGCAGCCCAAGTCTTTACTCCATAAAAAATGCAGTGCAACCAAATGCGCCCCATTTCTCTTATACATCCACTGATATGCAGTAACAGTCTTCCCTGGCTTATTAAATGTTGCAAGAGCAGGTTTTGAATGTGTTAAAGAATCATGCCACTTAAAAAACACACCATATAAACTTGGGTGATATTACTTGTCATTTGGTGTATGTGAAAGTCTCTTAATACTCCCCAAGACTGCATTTATTTAATTAAAAATAAAGTAAAAACAGTAATTTGTTAAACATTTCAATTCAAAAAGTTCTATTTTACTATATTTTAAAATTAAATGTATTCATTCGATGGCAGAAGCTGAATTTTCAGCAGACATTTCTCCTTTCAGTTGTTTTAATGATTTGTTGCTTAAGAAAAAAATCTTATCAATGTTAAGTTTTTGCTATTCATTTTGTTAAAAAAAAGTTGAATCTTACTGATCTCACTTTTGAACAGTTGTGTATGTTTGTGGGTAAAGTGTTTATTCTCATGCGTGTATGTTTTCCACTCGGCTGTATAGTTTGTCTGTAAGGCAAAGGCTCAATATGTGTAGAGCAGTTATAGGATGCCCATGTGTACAAGAAAGCTCTGTTTATGACTGCATAAAAATGCAGCCATAAACCTCCCGCTGGACGGCTACTGTAACTGCACTCTAATCAGCCCATTAACCCTGTCATCATAAAACACACACCATTTCTCAAAGCCCCACTCACATTCTACCCCAATCTGCTGATTGCTGCATTCAGAGAGATTAGGGTCGACCACAGGAGTGAGGGAAGAACAATGGAGAGAAAAAAAGTCTTATACTTTGATGGAAACATCATGTGTTGAGATTTACCAGGCAGGAATGACTCTCATCCACATAAGTTTAGTTAATACAGAGATCTCTGCTACCCAGTAATGTGGAAAGGCCAATTTTTTATCTGTTTTTCCATAATGTAAAATACCTAATTATCTAACACACCGTAGCTTTTTAATATGAAATCTGTCATAAGGGATATTGATTTTGTAGTCTTTGAGAAGATTGGTTTCTTGTCAAGACTGTGAGTTATAATTTGCTCAAAATAGCACAGCAGACATTATACACTATCCATAGACTCAGAATCACTTATGAAGTTGCCATGAAAGCATAAGCACTTTTGCCTTAAAGGCATCTGTAATCATATCTCTTCTGTAGTACAAAACCAGGACTGATTCCTCCATAATGCTACACTAATATGGATATATTTTCTACATAATCCAGAGATGGAGATGGAAGAAGATTTCTGAGGCCCTTCATTCTTACTACAGATATACACATCACTGTTGGATTGTGTCTTGCTGGTTGGTTGTGTTTTTAAGGTGGTGTCAAGTTTAACTTGTAGATGAATAAACTCTCTTTCTCTCTTTCAGCTCAGACTTTGCCATGCAGAGGTTTGACAGAGAATCAGAGGTGTACAAGATGATTCAGGAGAACAAAGAATCGCGTGCGGCTCCTCGCCAATCCAACACCTTCAAGATGCTGCAGGAGGTGCTGGAAGCTGATGAGAAAGGTTTGTAAGACAGCATAAAAAGAGTGCTTTGGGAAATTAATGTCACAGGCTTAGACATTCAATGAACATCGAACAAAGTCTAGTTCACATTTCTCACAATTGTTCCGAAATTATTGAAACAATAATAATAGACCAACTTGGGTATTGGTTATAAAAAACAATCGAAAAAGAAAATCATCAGAAAGTGTTACGTTTTATTTCGGTTGTCAGAAGACACCATGGTGTAAAAGCTTTTAGCGCATGCTTAATGTTTTAAAGGACATTAAGCATAAATTGAAAACTGCTCAGTGAAGGTGAGCTTTGGACACAGGCAATGTGGGTGGAGGTAAAAGGAAAATGATGTTCCTCCAGGTGCTGTAATTTTATTTTTGTATTCACAGAGGGCGCCATCCTTTTTCCAAGCAAGTTGTCGCCAAGCCCTTCCAAGGTCACGTCCTCTGTTTCTGGAGTGCAGAAACACCACACCTGTGAAAAATGTGGCACCAGTATTGTGTAAGATAAAACGCCTGAATCCCTCAGTTTCTGCACACACTCCATTGTACTGTATGTCCTTTGCACAGGCACGCTGGGATTGCTTGAGTGGCTAATGAGCCGGTAACTTGATGAGTGTTGTGTGATGTTTAGCCTTTAGGGAAGAATCGTTCTCATCATCTTTTCATGCTTATTAAAGTTGATGATTGAGTACGACTGAGACAAAACCAACTCAGTGGTTATTCGTTCGTATATTTCAACACCTTCATAAAGTGAGATAAACACTTTTCAAAACCTAGACAGCATTTTAAGGCACCTTAGGTGCGTCCTCAACAAGAACGTTTTTCCAAAAGGTACCACCTTTTGACAACAATCTAATTTACTTCAGTGCCAGTACTTCAGTGCTGTTTAAAAGGCATCCCATAAAGCACCTTATGAATTTGGTTCACACACTACCAGACTTTCAAGTTATTCAGAACACAATAAATTAATACAGAAACATGTGCTTTATTGCTAGGAGATGCCTGTAAAATGAAAACAATGTTCTAAAATCAATTAAAAATATCAAACACTGGATGGAATCAGAGTTTGAAGCTAAAGAAATGGGTGTCTGTGCCCATCATACACTAAATCTGTCAACTCTGACTGCTCAAAATCTGTAGACTGGCTCTGATTTTCGGCAACTACCATCAACCAGACTATAAATCAGGCAAAAATCGTGTAGTGTATTTCAGCCTTAATGAGATAATGAGCTCTTCTCTGACTACTAAGTAGGCAGCTAAGTTATAGAACAGACCTTGTGTACAGTGACTTTAAAAATTAAATTTCTCCTTCCCCTTTCAGCACTCAGGCTGTGAGGATCACAGATGACTGTTTCCGTCATCCAGAGTGCTACACCTGTACAGAATGTGGACTCAACCTAAAGATGCGCGGCCACTTTTGGGTGGAGGACAACATGTTCTGTGAGAAACACGCCAGGGAAAGATACCTGGCTCCCGGCGGTAGCCCTCGCTCTGTTGTGTCCCCACACCACTGAGATGCCCAATCAGCCGCCCTCCTGACACCACCTCCAACTCCTCTAGTTGGCTAGGAGCATAGGGAGGAGAAGATGATTTCATTGTTATGTTGTCCAATGTTAGCCAAATAAGAGTGGTTTGGCAAAATGTCACTTGAAGCTTTGGGACCTGGCGCAGTTGAGTCTTCTCCTCCAGGTATTGTTACACCCAACAACTAGAGACTATTGGATTTGGAAGGGGGCGTCTGCATTAGAGTGTGTGCTATTTCTATAACAGTCAGCATATTACAGTTGAATTTCTACATTGCCTGCCACTTCCACATGTTGTATTATGCTTAGAAAACAGCTTGTTTCGATAGACATTTAACTTGGGTTTATCTTAAATAGTTTGTATTTTTGGCTGAAATTTGTAGAGCTTTTCCAAAAGCCGTGATTCAAATGGTTAGATGCTACAAGTGGGCATCAGCAGCGCTAATGCATACAGGACTGGTTTCCTTAGTGTGTTTGTGTGTGTGAATAGTTGCAAACGGTTTCATATATTTCAGTTTGCACCTGTTTGAAGGGTTTGATGATTACTTGGAAGTGATTCTTAGTTTGATGTATATTTCTCCCTTCATAAAAAGAAACCATCATCCACAACAAATCCTCCATCCACACGCATTTAGTTTATTTGCCATTTGCTTTGTATTAAATAAGGGAAATCTAAGAAATTATGATAAATGTGTAAATATGTTTATTTTTCACTTTAAACTGTATTTGGACTGAGCGGAGGGTTTTGCACGCACTTGTTTGTGTTCAGGGTTGCATGTTTCATTTTGACTGTATTGTGTATTTTTGGGTGAGAGAGGTTTGATCATGCTCAGATACACATCTGTGTCCTTTGAATGCAGGAGAAAAGAGTATCAGAGTGAAAACATCAAGCCAAGGTTAGATGAATCGTGAATCCTCACATTGTGTTTGTAGGGTTGCCTCTCTTTACCTTTTCCGTTTCAAATAAAAACTGATTATCAGCGGATGAATTGTGTTTTGTCTATTTTGCTTCATTAGGGTATTAAAAATGAGGAAGGGCATTAAAAATGAGGAACGAGTGTTCGTCTCAACCCCTCTACCTAGATATGGGACTTCCTGCTTAGAATGACGCAAAATGATGATTTTTACATCATTTTAAGCAGGAACTGCAACACTGAAATCTGTATTTCTCCCATCTCAAGGGAAAATGAGGGAATAATGCACGACCATTCAAAAATATGACTGGGTTTCTAACAATACAAAGCTTAATGCAAATGGGTGAAGTGTTTCTTTATTAAGACAAGTCATAAAGATTTTGTCATCCAAGATGTTCATGTCTGTCTTCAGTCGAAAAGAAAGATTTCAATGCATCTTCAAAGGGCTTGCTATCCCAGCCGAGGAATAAGGGTCTTATCTAGCGAAACGATCAGTTATTTAAAAACAAACAAAAAAACATTTATATACTTTAACCACAAATGCCGGTCTTGCTCTAGCTCTGCGATGTGTCACGCATTATGTAATCATGTTGAAAGGTCACGCGTGACAGGTGGAAGTACCGACCTAGTGTTTACAAGGCGAACGTGCAAAGACTAAATCAAACGGCATTTACAAAAAAAATATGAATGATTAAAAGGTAAACCAACGATTTCGGACGATTTTGAAGTTGGAGGAGAAAATGAGATGGAGTTTTTCGCCCTACAGTACCTTTTTGAACTGGAACACGAGTGACCTTTCAACGTGATTACTTTGTAATGCCGTTGATGCCAAAGCCACGTTTGAATGCACCGGGGACGTTCGCATGTGTTTGGAAGTTATTTGCTGTAGTTCCTATATTGAAAGGTGGAGATTCTCATGCTGTTAGTAATTACAGACCTATTAGTATTTTACATATAGTCTCAAAGATTGCAGAGAAATTGATGGCTGTGCAAATCACTGATTATCTAAATACTAGTTTATTTGCTATGCATCTTGCTATGTTAATTGCTATTGCATTAATGCAATTTGGCTTCAGAGCAAATTATTCAACTGAGATGGCAAATAGGTTTGTATTTATCTCTCTTAGACAAAGGTGGGGTTGTCGGGCGGCGTTTCTTGACTTCACGAAAGCTTTTGACACTGTAAACCACACATTTCTAATGTCTAAATTACTTGAGAGACTTTGAGGTGGATAAAATGATCGCATGCAGTATGTCTGAGTTCAGAATTATAAATCAGCTTCCTTAAGTATAGGTGTTCCCCAAGGATCTATTCTGGGTCCATTGCTATTTACATTGTATATCAATGATCTTCTGTCCGTTTGTCCTGAACACTAACATCCAAATGTATGCGGATGACACCGTTATTATGCACGTGAGCAATGTGTCACAAGTCGGAAATTAACCTACAAAATCCGTGGTTAATGTCACAGCTTGAGGGGACTGTATTATTCCTTTTAGAAAAAGTACATTTAGTCAGTCTGTATTTTCTTTTAAAGCCACAAGGGAATGGAACTCCATCCCACCAATAATTAGAAGACTGGATATGGTTCTTTTAAGTTTCATCTCAAAAAATGGTTACTTACCTACTCAGCACTGTAAACATTAGTATCTTAATATTCTGATTTTGTATATTAATATTACTTGTATTTTTTATTTAATTAATGTGATTTTTGTTTTTAGGGTGACTTTTTAACATTCAATCAAGGGTCTACAGATGAAAAATAGCCTTTTTGGCAAATTCTTTGGCCTTTGCCTTTTCACTTCAAACTGACAAAAAATAACCGTATACGAGTTTGAAACAACATGAGAGTGAGTAAGTAATGATGATATAAATTTAAGTGATAGAATTTGTTTTTGGGTTACTATTCCTTCAATTTTAAAGATTTGAGACCTGAATCTTTCTGATAATACAATAAAGGAAATGAAAACAGGCTGACTTGTGGGGTGAATAACCATGGTGAGGGCTATCACGCACCTAGTTCCCTTTAGAAAGGGAGAGAGAACATGCCTAGAGAACACGTCATCTTTTCGTCTGAAGGGACTGTTTTGTCTGATTTGCAGTCACCTGGAAAAGGTAAAGAAAACAATTATGGCAAGTGATAAGCTTTTCAAGAAGTGTGTGGATCCGTTTCTCAGGTATCTGAAACCAGAAGACACGCACAACTTGTGCGTTTACTGTCTGGGCGAAGATCACGCACGATCAGCTCTTGAGAGACGTGATTATGCAGAACCGCTGCCTCAATTGGAAGGTCGATGGTGGCCACGGAGAGACATCTGTGACTAAACCTAGCTGACATCAGGGAGAAAGAAAAGGGTTTTAAGCTTTTCTTTCTCCTCTGTGCCGGTTTCACCATCTGAACTTTTCGGTGCCTCCATTGAGATAGTGGTGGAAAAGTTCAGAGAGGTGAAGGCAAGTTCAGCGTCGCCTCTCGCACCCCTCCTCCTCCGAGGAGTAGGTCGCAGAGAAGGCGCGATTCGAGGAAGGATCTGAGGGAGATGATACAGCACAGGCTCTCTCAGCGTCAGTGAAGGATCCCCTTCCTCTGAGGGTGAACCCTCTCCTCTCTTCTTTCCTCTCCCCCACTTCTTCACCCCAGGCGCTTCTTACATCAGGCCTGAGGGTGGACCTATGATGATTTTTTCCTTCAGTACGGAACCCTTCTGAAGGTCTGGCGTCGGGCTTGGTAGTGAGTGCGCCCTTTCTAGCTTTAGGGTGGTAGGCCTTTTATTCTGAGAATGTTTAGGCCGCCGCTCTACGAGCAGCAGGATGATCCTGGGAAGGTCCAATTAAAAAGGTTGTTAAAACAATAGACCTCGGTTCCCTCTTTAGAAAGTATTAAGGGGTTTGTTTGATAGGAAGTTTATTATAGGATTACAATAGGGCCCTGAGTTCCCACATTATAGGTAGGCTTGCATACCTTTTCATAGGCCTTTTTTTTTTTTTTTTTTTTTTTTTTTTTTGAGTCGTCAGGTTTATGTAGTAGGTAGTGCCAATCTTTGGTCACCCAGTAGTGTACAGGATGGCTTCATCTCATAGAGAATTCTCTAGTGAGGCCACCGTGCAGATGAGCTTCAAATAGATAAATTCTGTGTAGTGTGAGATGGCTTCCTCCCATTTGGGGGTTATTATTCTGAGGCCACCACTTTGTATAAAGCTCCAGATAGACCAAAACACCAAGCGTTGGCCCTCGTCGGGCCACCTTGATAGCCACTTTGTATTTATATAGCACGTCTCCTCTCACTTTAGAGAGTCGTTTTAATGAGACTATAGCTTTGAACTTCAGACATATGATATTCAGGTGTCAGCCCTCGCGGGGGCCTCTTCAGTATCTGGCTTAGGCATGTGTACTAGGAGTTTTTGGAGGCGATCTGCTAGAAGCATGCCACGCCCCTGAGCCCCTCAGTATCTAAGCGTAGGCTCTTTAGAGCTACAGCCCTTCAGTTTATCTAGATTATCTAGTTTATCTATGTCTAGATTCCCCGGTACTGGTCTCCTCTTACTACTAGAATCGTCTAGCCTAGTAGATGTCAAGGGTAAGAATAAATAGCAGCATAGCTAGCAGGCTATCTCCTAAGCCTCCCATGCATGTATCTTCTGGGCAGTGTCAGGCCTTTCTTTCTCTGAAAGGAGAGAGTAGGAAGCAGTGTGCTGAGGCCTCCGCTCTTCAGAGCTGAATTAGTAGCTAGAACTATCCAGCTTGGCCATAAGATGGTTTCTCTCTAACACAGGGCCTCATAGCTGAGACCTACATTTCCTTTGGGCTTAGCAGAGAAACAATGAAACTGTCTTGTATTCACAAGATAAATAGGCCTAGACCCAGAGGAAAAAAAAATCTCACGGTTATGCTGGTAGTACTCCCCTTGTTAGTGTCATGATTAGAGTGCTTTTGCTACCCACAGCTTTAGTCTATTCACCCTGCACCACTAGGGCTCAGGTAGAGACACACTAGTACTCCCTCCCATTTGGGTTGGTTTGAGTACACTCCTTTAGAGCCTATGCACTGCCATGGGCTGATGCTCTTGGCAATTGAAGCTGTAGGCCTTTCTACAGGCCTCCTCGATAGTACTTCTGCTGAGTACACTGGCCATTGGCAATGTAAACTAGGAAAACCAGGCCCACAGAATTTCTCTGAGAACACCTAAAATGTCTGAGGCTAGTTCTGCTAACAAGTATCACTATCAAGTAGTCAGGCCCTCACAGGTCTCCTTGAAGGAGGCTCCACCAACGAGTTGGATGTTTAGCAATAACTGATCATCACGTTGCAGGCTCCCTTATAGCCTCCCTGATTCTAGCCAAGAACTTAGTCAAAATATATATACCAAACTAACCCTAAGTCTGGTCAGAAGATCGAAGAACTCTCACAAGGCCTCCATGTTAGATCATCCCTAGAGTTGGAGGCGCTCCCCTTATTAAGGTCCCTTGTTTAGAGTGCCCAGCCTCCACAATGCTTCAAAGCACTGTATAGATCAAGGATTGAGTAGAGTTTCTCCCCTCATTTGCAAGGGTTATAAAAGCGCTATGCTAAGTTCTGCTCTCCAGGATTGCCTGTCTCTATGATCCAGTTTGTGAGTGACTACTTCCACTATATGCAGTTCTCCCTATCGGATGCCTCCACAGGTAGAGGCAAATAATGTGAGAGACTCTGTTTAGGAAACAGACAGGTTGTTGGCAAGACTAGGTCAGTAAATTAGACCAGATCAGCCTCCCTGGTGGCATATGGGGATGACTTTAGTCCCCCTCAGAAAGTGACTGGACGGGACTCCTTTCGGACCCCCTGGCCATATTCCCTTAAAGGAACCCCTTCCATGGAAGCTGCTGGTTTCAAGCCTTTGAGCGGCCTTGGTAGGCCTTAGTTGTTTCTGAGGCCTCTTTGAGGCTTATAGCTTGGGCAGTGACCATAGGGAATGTGACCAGAAGGGGGAGTGTTTTTTGCCATTTCAGTGAAACGTTTGTCACAGCCATAATCGGCATGCACTCCCCTCAGCATGGTGGGTTTGTATATCGTTCCCCATAGCGTCAACGACACAGTGCAAGTTCCCTTTCGAAAGGGAACGTCTCAGGTTACGACTGTAACCAATGTTCCCTGAGAACAGGGAACAAGACACTGCGTCTTTTCGCCATGCCTCGGGGATGCCTGCTGAACAGTCCCTTCAGACGATAAGTGGATAAGACATGTTCTATAGGCACCACTTTTATACAAAAACGATTGCCGTGATTGGATAAGCTTTCAGACACCGGTTCACATGGAGGGCATTCCCCATAGCGTCATCGACGCAGTGTCTTATTCCCTGTTCTCAGGGAACATAGGTTACAGTCGTAACCTGAGACGTTTTCTATTATTTGAAAGCATTTATTTAAAGGGATCGTGTCATACTTTTTTATAATCCTGCTAAGATCCACTTCTAATGTTTGTCAAAAAATTTTAGCTGAATAATGGCATCACTGTCTGCAGAGCTGCTTTACAGCTGAATTGAACTCATTACATAATTTATGAACTTTACACAATTACTGAATTGAATGAACTATGAACAGCTGAATAATGACACTATTGTCTTAGAGCTGAATCTTAGAGAATTGAATTGTATTTTCATCATTGATCATTATCTTCCAGTTTGTCACCGTAAAACTGCAACAATCTGTATGCACTATATAAATAGATAATTGTCTTAACTTTTAAAAACAAACATTGCTTTATTTTACTTTTTTATTAAGACATAGCATGCTTATACAAAGAAAGAGACCAATGAAACATAAAATATAATGTTAATATATTTATAATGTTAAATATATAAAATATAAAGGAGAGGAAAAAACAGCAAAATATACATGTAATGACATAGTAGTGTAAAATCACACTAATATACAAAAATTGGTTTTAAAACAAAGCAAATATAATCAATAATAAATTATTTATATAGCACCTTTCAGACATAAAATGTTGTTTGAAGTGCTTTACATGATCAAATTGCACAGATGATCAGCTTTCGTTTCTTGTTCTAAGTTGGGGAGGTAAACCTGCATTGGATAATCTTAAAGTTCTTGATGGAATATAATTAATGAGAGAGCTAGTAAATATAGTTAGGTCCTTGTCTATTTCGAGCTTTGTACGTGATGAGTAGAACTTTAAAATCTATCCAAAATTGTATAGGAAGCCAATGCAGTGCAGCCAAAACTGGTTTTATATGTTCTCTCTTTTTCGGTTCTAGTTATTAACCGAGCTGCAGAGTTTTGGATAAGTTGGAGTCTGTTAATTGATTTTTGTGGGAGGCCAGTAAAAAGTGCATTACAATAATAAAGTCTGAGATAAGAGCTTGAATAAATTTTTCTGCATTTTCTGGTTTAAAAAAGGACCAATTTTAGCTATGTTTCCTAAGAGAATTAAAGATTTTGTTACCTATGTTATTAATGTGCGAGTTAAAACAAATCTAAAATAATGTCCCAAGACTAGTAACCTCTGGTCGTACCCGTGGAGACAATTTAACTAGATTCTTAAATAACAGTTCTCTTTTAGTTTTTGGGCCAAGTAATAAAATGTCAGTCCTCATTTAATTTTTGAAAATTGGTACTGATCCACTTATTTAGTGATCGAATTAATAGCCTCAGTGTCAATTGGCTTCACATAAATGTACAGTTGTGTGTCATCGGCGTAACTATGGCGTAACTATTCTCTGGTAATGTCACCAAGTTGGCAGCATGTACAATGAAAACAAAAAAGGACCAAGGCAGCTTCCTTGTGGGACTCCAAAGTGGGTTTCATGTTTCTCAGATACATGCTCTCTGATTTTAACATAAAAATGTCTCCCTTTATTATACGTTTTAAACCAATTTAACACAGAATCAAAAAGACCTACTAGTTTTTCTAAACGATTGATTAAAATGTCACGATCGATCGTATCAAACGCTGCACTTAAGTCTAAAAGAACTAGAATTGAGACCTTATTTTTATAGGAGTTTATTCTGGGGTCACTAATTATTTTTGTAAGGGCAGTTTTAGTACTGTGATAAGCTCTAAAGCCAGACTGAAATTCCTCCATAATGTGATTTTCTTTTCTTTTCTTTTCTTTTCTTTTCTTTTTTTTTTTTTTTTTTTTTTTTGGTGTTGCAACTACCTTTTCTAGTATTTTACTAACTTTGCGGAGAAAATAACTGCTAACCCACCACCCTTCCTGTTTTGTCTAACAGCCTGATAAAAACAAGTTAACTTAACAACTTAAGTTTAAGATTGTGTACACGTGTTGATTTATAATTGTTACAGTTTGTTCGACCATGCCACCTTCTATTTGAAGTCACTGGTATATTTGTGGAAATGGCATTGAATCGATCTCATCTCTGGTGGGTATGTGAATAATGATGTCTCTGACGATCATTGACTAGACTTCTGCGTTGTGGCTACGGCTACCTCTACTTGGTGAACATGGATAAGGAGGAGAAGGATGGGAATATGGTTGTGATGACTTGATGACTTCTTTCCAGTCTTGCTCACTGGCTCTGAGCTCTCTAGTGTGGCGGCTTGAGTTCAATGTCAGGTTAGGGTTGAATTTCGGGCTTCAGGTCACGTCACAAGCTCAAGCCCTCCAACCAAGGACCGCAAGAATGTTATTTCCTATCCAATAAAAAATGATATGAACATGTTAACTTATCAGTGTTTTTTTTAGAGCTGTTTTACAGCAGAATTGTATTCTGTTTACATCAATGATTCTGTTATTTTCCTGTTTGTTATCATGAAGCTACTTTGAAACAATCTGTATTGTATAAAGCGCTATATAAATGAAGCTGACTAGACAATGACAAGAACATTAAAATCAACTCTGTTCACTACACAAATTTGAATCTCACTACAAAAAAATCCAGAATTGAAGATGTATCATGTTGTAACATCTGCTCTAACGTCAGCCGTTTATTTGGATCCTTTGTTAGGCACTGGCTAATCAGATCACTGCATTCTGTACAAATTTTAATAAGGAGAGAGCTGGTTAGTCATGATGACCATGTGACTTGGCATCTAAACATGATTTATGTAAGGTAAAATGTTCTTTATCTTTACTTTAAAGGTGAAGTATGCAGTTTCTGCAACAAAAAGAGAGCATATTTTCACGCAACTCTTATTGGTTCAAACTGTTTCTGTACAGAGCCTTTGCTTTATGTGTGTGTTTATCAAAGATATCAATATTATTCTCTCACCTTTGGATAAGTTGGAGTTCTCAAATGTAACTTTGGCTTGTGTGATTTCCATTCTATTGCCAAAAGGAGAACATGCGTTCACCATCTCATATAACAAGACTCCTAGAGTCCAAACATTTGCTGGGACAGCGTGGAATCTCAGTCTGTTAAGACTTCAGGTGGGCAGTAATTCTGTAAGCAAGACATTCACACATTGTTGAGCTTTTTATTTAAAGTGTCAAATAAGTCACTACATTCAGGTTTCCACACTCACACACTCCAAAATGCTCACCACAGTATATTCTGCTCTCGTAGCCATCACTACTAAGTAGCTGACCGCAGTATCAGCTTGAGCTCTAAAGTGTTTTTCTTCAACAGGAAGTTCTCCGCATGAACGTCATTATGAAAAACGCCACGCTCGATGCAGTGTTGTGTTGCCAGTACAGCCTGTCGCATGATGACCCGCGCCGTTGTTTCATCCAGTTTAGGGTTACTAATGATGAAGTCCAGCAAGCTCTCGCAAGGTTCGGGGTACTCCATGACGAGAGTGAAATTTCGAGGGTGCTCAAACCACTCGTAATAGCTGTATGACGTAGGGGCTTCTGGGTTCTTGCCTCATCATTAGCAGCAGCGCCACTTCTGTAACCAGAGGTTCGGGATGCCCAGGCTAGAGAAAAGTAGCAGACAGAAGGTTAGCTGGGTACAAATCTGAAGAAAACATGTCATTGTTAAATGTACTTTTCTTTTATCTCTGTAGATACAGAGCCTTTTCAGCTCGAAGTTATTTGGTGCTTCTAGGCTTATTTACAGCTAATGCTTCCTACATGTGTATTAACTACAGTAATCAGCACTTAAACAACTAATTGCACATTCAGGTTTTGGCCAACTTACAATATCAAGATAACGATTGTTGTCAACCTTGCTCATCTGCTTGATGGCAACCTGCAAAAAATTGTTTCAGTAATATTCAGGCACCTGACCTTGCACTATAGGTATTAAACCATCTGCAAATTGTTTTAAATGTTTTGATGCATGCAAGAGCAAAATGTTTGTTCAGTTCGGTAATATTTACCTTTTTTCCATCAAATTTCCATGTTCCCCCCTACATTCTGCCAAATCCTCCGGATCCAATCATCTCCTATGTTGAAGAGAGACTCAAAGGACTCTGAAAAACAAACAGAAATAATAAGTATATGAGCTTGCTAGATCCTTTGAATTAATAATATAAGGTTACACTTTATTTTAAGGTGACATACTTTTTAAGGTGATTGTACTTCCTCAAATACGTAATATTAATTAACTACATGTACTTACTAGCCTATAGCCTTACTCTTAGGGTTAGGGTTTGGTTTAGGGTTAGTTACTTGTAATTATACATAATTTACTGTTATTACTGTAGTAAGTAGATGTAGTAAAGTGTAAGTATGTCACCTTTAAATGGTGTTACCGGTGGCACTTTATTTTAGCCCTGTTTCCATGTACATACTATGTACTTATTACAGTAATTACAATAACCGGGTAATAACCCTGAAACTACACCTAAACCTAACCTTAACCCTTTGTAGTAACCTAAAATTATATTAATATGGGGAAAGTAATATTAATATTCTCTTTAAACAAGCCTTAAGATATTTTTAGAGGAAAACAAGACGACAATACTGTTTAAAATGATGTATTTGCATGCTGATGATTAATGACTTTTAAAGCCCGACACAGTTGATTTCCTATAATACTAACACTTTATCTTTTATTCTATATCTATTTTGAAAAAAATAGAGTACATGTGCTGCATTAGATTAAACTGGGAAGGGTCATAGCACTTGTATATTGTTTTCCTATTGTTAGTTTAACTGCTTCTATTGTTCTCATTTGTAAGTCGCTTTGGATAAAAGCGTCTGCTAAAGGAATAAATGTAATGTAAATGTATATTATTTAATAATAATACTACTAATAATAATTAATAGCCTAAATGCAACCTTTTATCTCACAATTCTGACTTTTTCCTCACAATTGCGAGTTTACATCTCGTAATTCTGACTTTTTTTCCTCAGCATTTGCATGACATAAACTGGCAATTATGACGACTTCTTTTTTTTCACGCAATTTATATTTTATATTTTGCAATTCTGACTTCTTTTCTCAGAATTGTGAGACGTAAACTCGCAATTTGAAGCTTTTTTCCTGCCCTGGAATAAAACAGTTTAAAAGATAAACTTTTATCTCACAATTCTACCTTTTAAAAAAAATATTAATAATAATCTGAATTGTGAGAGAAAAAGTCGCAATTACTTTATTTTTTTATTCATCAGAAGTCAATCAGAAAATAAAAAGCTGAAAAAAAAAAAGTATTATATAATTTAGGAAAGACATTTGCATACATTTTTGTAAGTTCAAAAGGAGTAAGGGTCACAAATGTTTTTTTTAGTTTTTTTTTTTTTTAGATTTGCAGCAGTTTAACAGCAACTAAAGCCATCTCACAAAGGCATTGTGAAGAAAAGGAAAACGTATATATTTTAGTTGATTTTCTGTTTGACCACTAGGGGACAGCAGTGATGTTTTCTTTGCATCAAAGTGGTTGGCTGGTTCCCTGTCAATCAGCACCAGCTATCTCCAAACAATTAGGAGGCCATTATAAAGACATCTAAATCACGCGATGACATGTTTAAAGTGTTGATGCCAGTTTAGTCTGTTACTCTGACACTGTTTAAGATATTTGTATGACATCCATGTGGTGCAGTGCAGGTCATGCATTGAGGGCAGCCTCTCTTAACCCAGCCTTATGAATCAGTTCAGTTACAATAATGGGGATTTTCAGTTCATTTAAGACTTACTCTCTCATAAAAATAACCTGTGCCGGAGCAATTTTCATTGTTTGGCGGAGATGAATGACCTGCCTGCGCTGTTTGATATTTTTGGACATGGGTTTCTCCCAGCAATCAGTGAAGGTCATGGGTTGTTATCTCTGGTGTTTTGTTCACGTGTGTGAGGTCATGCTTGTTTCCAGACATCTCTGTAATCAATCTTTCCCCAAAAGCCCATTAAACAGAATCAGCGCTTAACACTAAAGACAGGAACTGTGCCCTGGTGAACAGGGAAATGGGAGCAATCAGACATTTGTTAGACTGATTTCCTAATGGGACACGCTGACGGAATGGCTGATGTACATTCAAATGGTCCGCACTTAACTCCCGCTCTCTAACCTCATTGTCGAGGCCCAAATTTTTATGGGGTGTGTCAAATATTGGCTCACTTGCACATACATGGTCTTCGCACTGTTTTATGTCGAAATATATCCTTTATCCAAACACAAAATCAAACACATCAATCTTCGTTTAGACTGAAGTCATTCTATTATCTATTCTGCAACTTTTTTCACTTATGAACCAGGGGTTTATTTTATTAAAACTAACAGATTTCAGCCTTTTACATTTTTGTGAAATGAAGTTTACAGAAATGTTTTAGCAACTTTTTTTCAAATCTATTTTTAATCTGTTTTGGGTTTATTTATTTGCCTTCAATTATTTTTGTTGTCTTTTGTACAGATTTTATTGTTTTACTTTCAAGACTTTCAGTCCTACTTTTCAAGTCCATCATAACAAAATGAATTAATACATGTTTATAAATTATAATAATAGTAGCCTAATCTAAATTAAACATGAACGTGATGTATATTGTGTGAAAATGATTAATACCAAAATTGAACTTGCAACTGTCACTCAATTATGACAATTTCCACCACACTGAACAAATTTGCGACTTATGAAGATATTGTACTCATTTGCCAAGGAGACTGTGTCTATAGATCTTCAGATGAAATATGATGCATGTAATAAATTGAAAAATGCATTTCCAAGATCACCTAAAAAAAAAAATCACTTGTGAACAGAATATTTTTGTGGCATTTCCAACAAAGCTACAATTTTGTCAAATTAATAAAAATAGGTTAAATAAATATCTGTATTTATTTTAATATTTTTAAAACGCTATCTATTTACATTTATGCATTTGGCAGATGCTTTTATCCAAAGCGACTTACATTGCATTTCAAGGTACACATTTACATTCTTATCAGTTCTTGCTTTCCCTGGGAATCAAACCCATGACCTTGGTGTTGCAAGCGCCAACGCTCGACTGTTTGAGCTACAGGAAAGCCATCTATTTGACTTTGCCAGACAAAGGAGCATGCCATTTTATTTAAATTAAATTTAAATTAAAATTCCACCACTGAATGCTGTTAAACACAATACATCATATCTAGTGGAAGTGACATTTGGCGGAAATGGTAAAAGAAAAAAGATGAGGAAAGAAAAAACATTTCTCCTGTGTTGTATCTATATACCTCATTGCATACTGATAGTGCTTATAGTTGAAGAAAAGTGATAGAGATGCTCACCCCTGAAACGTATACCATATTGCACAGATCACGGGAATAGCAAGAACAGACAGACACCACAAGGTGGCGCTATACATAAACACTGGCCTGCTGAAAACTTTCATATCTTAGTCACTTGACTTCAGATCAAGTAGATATCCTTTTATCACAGGCCAACACTGCTTTGAAATGAACTCACAAAGTGTTCTTTATATATTTGTTGGCTGCCTTTTTGTTTTTGAAACTTTCATACATTTGGTTGTGTTTTTCAACCAGTATTAAATCTCCCTGTGGATTGGAGGCAGATAGTGACCTCATCAGAGCGATAGAGCAACGGGAAATAACATCACTCACCAGGGGTCATTACCTTCATCCCTGGGAGGAACTGTCTAATATGTGTAGTGTCTAAAAGTAAAGTCAGTAGTGTTGCAGTAGCTGTCTTTGATATCACATGACCGAAAACCAAAAACACTGATATAACACACACACACACACACACACACACACACACACACACACACACACACACACACACACACACATATTTATATATTAGTCTGTTACTGATCACAAATTACATGACATACACACACACACACACACACACACACACACACACACACAATTGACATAAAAACCTACACAGAGCCCCTTTAAAATACAGGGTGCATAAGTCTGGACACCCCTATGTTAAATTCCCATAGAGGCAGGCAGATTTTTATTTTTAAAGGCCAGTTACTTCATGGATCCAGGATACTATGCATCCTGATAAAGTTCCCTTGGCCTTTGGAATTAAAATAGCCCCACATCATCACATAGCCTTCACCATACCTAGAGACTGGCATGGAGTACTTTCCATAAGATCATCTCTCAATGCAAATCAAACCAGCTATTAGGCTAACTGAAATAAAACCATGCCAATCTCTAGGTAATGTCCTGGTAGACGGCTGCGTTGAGTGGACAGCACAGTGGACCAACACCAGCCGATGACATGGCTCCCCAAACCAACACAGACTGTGGAAACTTCACACTGGACTTCAAGCATCTTGGATTGTGTGCCTCTCCATTCTTCCTCCAGACTCTGGGACCTTGGTTTCCAAATGAGATGCAAAATTTGCTCTCATCAGAAAAGAGGACTTTGGTCCACTGTGCTTTATTAAATCCAGAGTCAACGCAGAAGTCTACCAGAACATTTTCAGAGCACTTCATGCTTCCTTCATTTTCCAGCAGGATTTGCACCTGCCCACACTGCCAAAAGAACCAAAACCTGGTTCAATGACCATGGTTTCACTGTGTAATTACTGTGTGATTTCATGTAATATTCAAATTTTTTGAAATCCTGTTTTCGTGTGTTTTATGAGCTGGAAGCCCAAATTATGTACAAATAAACAACTAAATACTTGAAATTGTTTAAGTTGTGGGCCCTGAATCTATAATCTATGGAAGTTGAACGTTTTGAATGGAATTATGGAAATAAATAAACTTTTCCATGATATTCTAATTTTTTGGAAAGGGTCTGTATATATAACATTATTCATTATTTTTCATAACTGATTTGTGAATAAATAAATTATATATATCCAGTGGTTCCGAAGATAAAATTCAAATTCATGTTTTTTTTTTTAGCACGGATGCATTAAATTGATCAAAAGTGTCAGTAGAGACATTTTCTTACATTAATAATGTTGCAAAAGATTTCCATTTGAGATAAATGCTGTTCTTTTGAACTTTCTATTCATTAAAGAGTCCCGAAAAAAAAATGTATGACGGTTTCCACAAGCATATTCAGCAGCACAACTGTTTTCAACATTGCTAATAATAAGAAATGTTACTTGAGCACCAAATCATATTAGACCGATTTCAAGTGTGACTTTCTTGCCTTTTTGGGGCTGCATGTCCTGTATAAAAATTATAGTGTCTGTCTCTTTCTAAAGCCTAATAACTCTGTGTCATTTCCTCCTTGTATTTGTCCATTGTATAACTTTCACTCTCGCAGCAGACTGAGGCCCACTTCTCCATTTATATTCCCTCTTCTTTATTCCACCTGGAATGGACTCCAGATGTTGCTGAGGGAGAGGGAGATACTGCTTGCTCGGCGATATGAGCTAGAAAAGAAAAGCAATGGGGGAATAGGAGGGAGTAAGCGAAAGTGAGCACGAGAATGTTGGAAGGACATAAAAGTTTGTCTGGATGCCATTAAGTACAATTTGATGTAATGTGCAGTTTGGGACGTGACATTTTAAATGGAAACTGCGTACCAGATGAGGAGGGTTCGGGGGTCTTGAAGGTGCGGAGAGAACGTGTTCGAAACGTTATTTAAAGTGCAGGATAAACAGACCTCGGTTAGAGGCACTGTGGTGCGCGTTCGCTCGCACGTTTCCGGAAGCAATCGGAATCGTCTTTCCCGCAGGCCCCCATTCCGTACAGGAATAACAAACGCGGGTTTGCACGATTTTAGCTGGAGTACAGTGTCCCTTTGTGCGAGTGGGCAGCTCTCACACGTCTGAACCTGTGGCACCGAGACACCAACGTCAAGCTCAATTGAAAACCTCTATCCGTTTTCTCCGCAGTATTTTCAAAACGTGGCCTGGGTCTGTTTTTTTAAAGCCCGAGCTACGGTTTCCTATTTCCCCGCTTCTTGTATATCAAAAGGAGTCGGTTTTAAAATGAAAAGTTGCCGTTTTAAAATAAGACAACACTGTGGATTTTAACTCTGCTGGAAACAAAAGTTGATTTACAGTATGAGCATCAAAGACCTGAGGAAATTAAGTCTCGTGTGTGTTGGGAATTTTACAGCATGGCCCATAAACATCTCAGCGGTCCATATCTGGTTCCCCTTTCCTCTTTTCCCTAGTTACAACAGCTCTTTTTGAAACATTGAAAAATTTATGCTGATGGGAGCATTTTTCCCTCCATAGCAAATGCCTGATAAGAGGATTTTAGTAGCAGCAGAACAGACACACATTGTTTTTATAATGATGACAAACAGAAATTGGAAGAACGTTATGCCCTTAAATAATCCGTCTGATTCTGTCTCTGTGGTTTTCTTTTGGTTCGTCTGAAGGTTAACCTCAACCAGCCTGTGTATACTGCATGACACATGGTGATCATCCACACATTTCTATCCGAGCGTTGAAATATAATTGCCTGGCGCTCACTTTTTGGCTCGGTTTTGGAGTCCACAGTTTGTTAAACAACACTTCATTGGAGCGTTTTAAAGCTATTTTTATCAATTCATAATCCAGCATTAGTGTAAACCGTAATTAGTCAGTCAGGGAAAATATAGTTTTGAAGAAAAAGCTTATAACTTTGACAACAATGATTCTAAAAGGGGAACATTAGTTTGTGCATGTGTGTGGTTCATTGTTATTATGTGTTTACAATACTGTAATAACACAGTAATAGGTTACTTGCAAGTGTGGTTTTCATTTCCTCAGCTGTGCATTTATGAAGTGTTGACACAGCTGTAAGGATAAGTCAAATACTGGTTTCATTGTAGAAATTCTTATGTGTTCATTGTGAAACCATCCTACAACTGCTTACTTAAATCAACAAGTTCTGTTGAATTTGTTCTGTCAGAACCATGAGAAACAAACTAAGAGGCAACTGTATATCTATCATTCTTGATGATCTGTTTCCTGGATGTATTAAATTTCTCCTCTTTGGTTCTCAGACCCCATGTGCTCTGTGCACATCGCAGCCAAAGCTTCATTCAGTCTCCTATGGTCCAGTCGCACGCGAAGATCCAAGGAGGCCCTGACAGCCCCATGGACTGACCAACTGGGTCATAGTGTCCGATATGTAGTCAGCAGTAATTACAAGTCAAAGGCCAAGCCCAAACATACATCTATTAGTTCTATTAAGAGAGCTAGAGAGACAGAAGGAAAAAGTTTTTTGTAGTTATTGATGAATAATCCCAAATTCTGCCGTTCCCCAGGGCTTTCTCATAGTCATTCCTCAAGTGTTGGTCATGTAATTAAAACCTTTCAAAGATTCTTTAGTTTTACTGTGGCTGTTTTCAACTATCAATGACACCTTTGTGAGATTACCATTAAAATTAGGCAAAAATTCACATTTAAAACTGAAAATGATGTCATTAATTACTCACCCTCATGTCGTAAGACTTTCATTCATCTTCAGAACACAAATGAAGATCTTTTTGATGAAATCTGAGAGCTTTCTGTCTTATAGACCACTATGCAAAAAAGTTCATGAAGAGATTGTAAAACTAACCCATATGAATTGAGCGGTTTAGTCCAAATTTTCTAAAGAGACTCGATCGCTCTATATTATGAACAGATTGAATTTAGGCTTTTATTCACATATAAACATTTATCAGCAAACATAAACAGAAGCTCAACCGAACCTGCTTGACACACGAGAATGAACCTCATTGGTTTTTGCGGAAGCTCAAATGTGCTGCGTAACACGAGAATCAACTTTACTGGTTCTAGCTGAAGCTCAAACGTGCTGCATAACAAGAGAATGAACCTCATCGGTTCTTGCTGAAGCTCAAACGTGCTGTGTAACACATGAATGAACCTCATTGGTTCTTGCTGAAGCTCAAACATGCTGCGTAACACAAGAATGAACCTCATTGGTTCTTGCTGAAGCTCAAACATGCTGCGTAACACAAGAATGAACCTCATTGGTTTTTGCTGAAGCTCAAACATGCTGCGTAACACGAGAATGAACTTTACTGGTTCTAGCTGAAGCTCAAACGTGCTGCGTAACACGAGAATGAACCTCATTGGTTCTTGCGGAAGCTCAAACGTGCTGCGTAACACGAGAATGAACCTCATTGGTTCTTGCGGAAGCTCAAACGTGCTGCGTAACGAGAATGAACCTCATTGGTTCTTGCTGAAGCTCAAGCGTGCTGCGTAACACGAGAATGAACCTCATTGGTTCTTGCGGAAGCTCAAACGTGCTGCGTAACACGAGAATGAACCTCATTGGTTCTTGAGGAAGCTCAAACGTGCTGCGTAACATGAGAATGAACCTCGTTGGTTCTTGCTGAAGCTCAAACGTGCTGCGTAACACGGGAATGAACCTCATTGGTTCTTGCTGAAGCTCAAACGTGCTGCGTAACACGAGAATGAACCTCATTGGTTCTTGCTGAAGCTCAAACGTGCTGCGTAACACATGAATGAACCTCATTGGTTCTTGCTGAAGCTCAAACATGCTGCGTAACACATGAATTAAACTCATTGGTTCTTGCTGAAGCTCAAACATGCTGCGTAACACAAGAATGAACCTCATTGGTTTTTGCTGAAGCTCAAACATGCTGCGTAACACGAGAATGAACTTTACTGGTTCTAGCTGAAGCTCAAACGTGCTGCTTAACACGAGAATGAACCTCATCAGTTCTTGCTGAAGCTCAAACGTGCTGCTTAACACGAGAATGAACCTCACTGGTTCTTGAGGAAGCTCAAATGTGCTGCGTAACACGAGAATGAACCTCATTGGATCTTGCAGAAACTCAAACATACTGCATAACATAAGAATGATCCTTATTGGTTCTAGCTGAAGCTCAAATGTGCTGCGTAACATGAGAATGAACCTCGTTGGTTCTTGCAGAAGCTCAAATGTGCTGCGTAACATGAGAATGAACCTCGTTGGTTCTTGCTGAAGCTCAAACGTGCTGCGTAACACGAGAATGAACCTCATTGGTTCTTGCTGAAGCTCAAACGTGCTGCGTAACACACAAGAATGAACCTCATTGGTTCTCACAAGTTAAGCGAACATGCTTGAGCTTCCGTTTACCAGATCAGATGTGTGAGTTGATGAATGTTTATTTGTGAATAAAAGCCTAAATTTTATCTGTTCATCATATAAAGCGATCGTGTTTCTTCAGGAAATTTGGACTAAACCACTCAATTCATATGCGTTAGTTTTACGATTTCTTTATGAACTTTAAGCATCAAAATGATAGTTGCGTAGCTGTCAGTTGGGAGGAAATTTTCTATCCCTTTAAAAGGGAATGACTTCTTTCACTTGATAAACCAGATACATACATCTAAATCATAAAATATTGAATTGAGATTGTTTTAAGAAGATTAGCCTACGTTGTGATATTGTATTTACAATCCAATTACTCTATGTAATTTAATTACACTTTTTTTTTTTTACATTCACTTGCCCATTCCCCAATCTCTCATAGTCGTAAATGTAAACATAGTACATTTTATTACCATAATAATGATTTAGAGTAACATAATCTGGAGACTGTAATAACTAGATTTATGGGAGACATGAAATTAGCTGAGCTAGGACCGCGCGGCTCAGGGAGAGGAATGTGCGCACTGTGGCTGGAGCTGAATGTGAGTGTGACAGGATGGCAGAGGAAAAGCGCCAGAGTCCTGGAATTAGGATCTGCACCGTTATTCAAAGTCAGATTGCGATTTACACCACACGGACCCCGGAGCGCAGCGGAGCAGTCCGTCATGTTTGCTGATACGCGTCCGGAACTTTATGACAAATCAAATCGCATTTTTCTGTGAAATACTGCTTGGAAAAAGTATGGACAACAGCTGCTTTGAGGACTCGTAATTGCGCTGCGCTCAAAAGCACAAGAGTAACAGCTTCACTTTCCTTTAAAAAGGCGACAGAGTGACATTTCTGCGCGCCGCTCGTTTGCGCGTCACATTCGTAAAGTGCTACAAAATTATTCCGTTTCATTTGGGACATGGAGGAAAGAAAGTGCATGATGGAATTATGACATGATGGATATAATTTATTGCTTCAGTGACAGGAGTGCTGTCATTGTTTAACAGAAGTGAGTTTTGCAGTATACCGTGGTGATCCATCCATTCATACTTAGAAAGGAGTAACTTGTCTCTGTCTCAGCATTGATACTTTAAGTTATTATCACCCAGAAAAGATTGTGCCCTGATGTCATGGGCTGACCTGGGACCGCACAGTTGATAGTGTGGGGGACAATGTCGGGACCCTGCGTCCGCATCCCGTTTTGGGTTCGTGTGTTTCTCCTGCTGCTGCTTCACAGAGTCTCTGCGGGCTGTCCGGAGCTCCTCTCCAGCGGCTGCAGCTGCGCGGAGGACCGCGGTAAAGCTCACCCTGCGCCCGGAGCGCGGAGGAAAGTCAGCTGCGGTGGGAAGGAGCTGACCGAAACGCCAGAAGTCAGTCTGCTCCCCAACAGGACCGTCTCTCTGTGAGTATTTTGTTCATTTTCACTATTTAGCAACGCTTTATCAATGTTATAGTCTGCATATTTCATGAAAACACAAGTACAAAGTGTAAAGTAGCTACAATGCTCAAAATCAACTTCTCGATGTAATTATATATTAAGCTGATGGTTTGTGAAGTAAATTATACCTGAGTTTGTTGGAGGATGTGGGGTGGTGTTTGAGAATACCATTAAGCTTAATTCTCTGAAGCGCAAATTTCAAACAAACATTTGAAGATGCAGAACTTCAGCAAATGAGACTGCATGAATGATTGATGGCACAGGGGTTGTCTTAAGATACAGAAACATGTATCATTGAACATGGCTTTTATTAGACAATGTATGTCTATAGCATCTCATAAAATCAGTAATTGTGACAGCAGTCTGGAAGATGTAAACTGGTATTACAACAGTGCTAAAGACAAAGGTCGGACTCTTCTTGGTGACTACTGTACAAGATCTTAATAGACAGCAGCTTTGAGCAGCTGTCAAAATTGAACTCTATAGAGGGAGTCCAGGGGCAGCTGTAACAATTTTTACATTTTACACTACTTTTTTTTCTCACAACTCACTTATTACTACAAATATATGTGCCATCTTTTGGTATAAGGAAAATGTACAGTAACATTAATAGACTTGCAATGAGAAAGACTCTTTAGAGAAAGTTTAGATTGTTATCGTTTATTGGAGAATTATTAGCCTTTGTTCAAGTAAATTAACATTAAAAATAGATATTAACTATCTCAAACAAGAGATAGTTTTTAGTATTCAGTATTCAATCTTTGATGACATAATTTTAAAGGTTACATTTTTCAATTTATTCATATTAATTCATAACTAGTTTTGTTAACAGTTGTCCTACTTCACAGCCATAAAATGTATGGTATATGGTAAATACTGTACCGAGTACAGAGATTCTGTCATTATGCGCTGTTACAACTTTTGACTAACATTCTTTGACCAACAATCATTTTTGTTTTGGCTTGAATGTTTCACAAAGTGAAACCATCAAACTCTACAGTGTGACGCTACCAGCTCATTGTTTCGGCAAATATTTTCATTCAGATGTGAGATGTGGTGAGAATTATGAGCAGAGTGAAGCACTGAAGAGGAGTTTGTTGCAGAACTCAAAACTGATGTGTTGTCATTTTACACATGCTTTCCATCTGACAGCAAAGGAAACCAGTCCTCTGTCCTCAAAAAACACATATGCACACAGGTCCTCTAGTCTTCAGCTGACTTGGCCATGCTAAAGGAGAATAAAAAGTGCACTTTAATGGCCATCCGTCTCCCTGTGCTGTAATATCCCAGTCTGTTCATAATGGACCATATTCATATTGTCTGCACAGGAAGGAAGTTAAACCTCTAAAGTGTGGCTATAGCTAGTTATGACCTATTGTGATATTACCTGTTAATCTTGGTGACTATTCTAGTACTTCAGATACTTTCGGCGCCTGTACAAAATACTTGTCGGACAAAGTATGCACTTAATCCCTGTGTGAGACAAGGGAGATCATTTTAAAGCTATGTGTATTTGTTTTGGTGAGGAGAGTGCTATTTTTCGTCTGTTTCTTGACATGGACACCCGTGCAGCCGTCCAACGTCTTTGGTAGTATCCGCCCTTAAAATTGGTGTGGAAATGCAGGAATAAAACACTCGTCGTTTCAGAACGATGATGAAACGCATGATTCCCTTCCCATGATGCCCTTCTGCTCCCCTTCCCAGCAGGAGCAGAATTCGCCTGCACATGGCTGTCGTAAAAACATAAACATTAAAAGCACTCGAAACGCCGCGAACAAGCCCAGGAGAGGAGTATGCAGCCCGAGGATTGGTCCCCTCGGAGGAGGAGGCCCGGGGTAGCCAGGACTCCATTTAAAGAGGCTAGTGGTTCTGCTTAATAACTGCTCACATCTGCTCAACACATTGCCTCTGCGAAACCGGAGGAAATGGACTTAAAAAAAAATAAAAAAAAGATAGGAAGGGGGCAAAAGTAGGATGGGTGGCAGACGACGGAGGCGGTCGGAGACAAGCTCTCATGAGCCTTTTGCACCTCTTAACATCGTTTATTTGTTTTCCGAGCATGTGGAAAGCGCACCGTGAGGCAGTTTTATGAGGCTTTGTGTGTTAGAAGTATTCACAGTCTCCTTCCCCCTGGAAGGAAAATGAGCAACGGTTAATCAAAATGCTGCACTCAGCACTAGTTTAGTTGGGTGTTTTTCAAGGTAGTTGATCCAACGGTTTCTCAGGATTGGTTTTTGTCTGGTTAGATGCGATGTTTGAAATTGTGTCTCTGCTGTTGTTTTCGCGGACATGCTTTGTGATTGTTCAGACAGCAGATGCACTCTGGGAATCATCACCTGTCTCTTTTTTGCTCATCTCTTTCAGCCGCTCTCTAATTCGCCAGGAGAAAATGTGGAATGTCTGTGTAAAAATAGTTCTTGTTGAGGTGAATGATACCAAAACCCCTTTAAGGCAAGTCAGTCCACTCAGTGGCCATTTTGGCTCACACCTGCTTGAATGGGGCCAAAATCTTCAAAGCTGCTTGTCAATATTTGCCAATCACCAAAAAAAGGTTGATTGGCTCCTTTATTTGAAACGTGGGACTTCTATTCCTACGGTGTGCTGACATGAGCTGTGTTCCACTTTGTTTTTTTAATGCCCTTCTCTCGCTAGCTTCCCTCCAGTGCATTGACTCGGATGTACGTCATTGCTTACAGTAGTAGCAGGGGTGCCCACTACTGGCGAAACCCATGCAATGGGTTCAATTTGAATGCCCTAAGTCCCTAATCACTTGGAATCTGCTATGAAGCTGATGTATTATTTTAGTTTTTTTTTTTTTTTTTGGACTTTGTTTGATTGACCTTTTATATGGACTGTTGGAGAAAATATGCACAAACAAGTAAAATATCCCCCAACACTGCACATTTTGGATCTCTTAAGGCACTCACACACTACAAGATAATCTGGCCCAATTCTCTCATTCCGACAATCCTAGGTAAAGTCCTGATTATCTTGATGGTTCTACAGATTATTCTGTCAGATCTGTGATGTGTGTTAAGAGTGATTGAATCTGCTCAGAATAATGTTGTGGCTGCACCGATCTCAAATTGTAAATATCCAACATGTTGAATATTTACGATAACAAATCCGATGCACTCTGTAGTTTGTCACGTGGAATGAAACAATACCAAATTAGAAAGCGAGCTGACAGAAGAAGGAAGAATAACACCACTTTATCTAAACCTTTTTCTTTTATTTCCGCAAATTTTCTATAAAAAGCAGTCCAAACACTATTATCACCATTTCTTCTTGCCCGTCGTCCGGCATGTTTGTTTCTCGCTCTCCAATATAAACCGCCGTGTCAAGCTGCGGTGCGGAACTCTTCTGTTGCACAGGAAAATGCTGAAATCTTTGGACATACCATTTGAACACTGTATGAATACTTCCAGCATTTCCACCACCAGTTTTGACGTTATTGTTACATGTCGCATTAAGAGTGATGCAAAAGACAATTAAGAAATCCGTTTTGAGCAGCCAGAGCATCCAGACTGAGACGCATCTCTAAAAATCTGATTGGAATCGCATTTCAAACCACCTCCATATGTGTGGTTTGAAAAAATCCAATTTCATGTGTTTTTTTTGTTGTCCAGACCTTAAAAAATCCATCTAGATAAAATCTGGATATGCAAAAAAATATTATTTTTGCAGTCAGTCGGAACATGGCCATTCAGACGGGATGTCTCGTTAATCAAAATTTTCCGGAATTTATTTTAGCAGTAACGAAAAAATCTAAAGGCCGTCCATCATTTTGACAGATTACACTGAGGGGGATCTTTTGTAACTTGTAACTGTAATTCCCAGTTGGTGGTGAGTGCGCTCCAGTGTGGCAGCAGAGTGCGAGTTCAGTCTCTGAGGAATAAAATGAAAACAATGCGTTTGATTACACACATCAGGACAAAAGTCCATTTTATAATAATAATGTTATAATACTTATACTTACATAATTAAGTGTCTAATCCGTTTTTTTTTTTTTTTTTTTTTTAATGGTGGCTGTCATAAAAACTTGACAGATTCATTCAAACATACATTAAATATTAAAGAACAGTAAACAACAAAAAAAGATTATGTAATATGTGACCCTGGACCACAAAACCAAAACCAGTCACATTGGTCAATTTTTTTAAATGGAGATGTATACATCATCTGAAAGTTGAATAAATAAGCTGTCCATTGATGTATGATTTGTTAGGATAGGATAATATTTGGCCGAGATACAACTATTTGAATATCTGGAATCTGAGAGTGCAAAAACATCAAAACATTGAGAAAATCGCCTTTAAAGTTGTTCATTTATGTTTGCGATTGTGCTGCATGGTATGGTAGGAAATTTACAAAATATCTTCATGGAACATAATCTTTACTTAATATCCTAATGATTTTTGGCATAAAAGAAAAATCAATAATTTTGACCCATACAATGTATTGTTGGCTATTGCCTCAAATATACCCGTGCTACTTGTGACTGGTTTTGTGATCCAGGGTCACATACAGTATGGTACATATATTTACTTATTTACTTATTAGTTAGTTAGTTTGTTATTTTTCTTGCTGACTATCAAGTTTATGGTCAACGAATGGCTTTTCTGAGGTATAATGTTACGTGACATTGTTTGCAACACTGATTGAGTTATTACATGACACATGATACGGATTTCGATTAGTTGTACTGTATCTTTCAACATTTTCTTTCTGAGACATGTTTTGAAACCGATGGAGACGACAGCACGGAATAAAACCACGCATGCAGCCTCCTTAAAGGGATGGTTCGGAGTAAAATCAACCTAGGGTCCTTTGCACCATGACCTCGAGCCAAACACCCCCCCCAGAAGGTGTTTTTTTCCCTTGGTCGAACATTATTAAAGTTAGAGCTTATTTAGAGAAATCAGCCGGATGGCTTAGTGCAGGTGCTAACGGATCCTATGATGTATCTCGTAAATTACCCCACTAATAATGCCCAGAATGGTACCAAACTTCTACAGTAGTACAAAGAGGTTCTGTACTCATAAAACGAGGCATTGGAAAGTTTGTAAGCACATCAGGAGTTTATTTAAATAACACTTGCCTGACGGCTCATGCTACTGCTAACCCGGACGTAAATAAATAAGCTCTAACTTTAATAATGTTCAACCAAGGGAAAAAAGGCTTCTGGGGGGTGTTTGGCTCGAGGTCATGGTGCAAAGGACCCTAGGTTGATTTTACTCCGAACCATCCCTTTAAGTTTCTGCCACGTCCTTTAAAATTGTTCTTCAGTCATTTTGTCGCTTTAAAATGCCACTTGCATAGCATACTAGTTTAGTCTGTCACTTAATAATGTAATCACAGTAGTCCTTACACTGTTTCATCAGGCATTACAAACAGCACATCCTTTGGTCCAACACTTTAAAAAAATGGGTTTTGAAGCCATATAAAATAACCATCTTGGGTTCCCCAAATAAGCTTTCAGTGAACAGTTCTTAACAGAACAATTATGTTCTTTGTGTGAAGAACATTTTAACAATCTGAAGAACCTTTTTTTTCCACTATAAAGAACCTTTTGTGCAATGGAAAATTTCCGTGGATGTTAAAGGTTCATCAATGCCAATAAAGAACCTTCATATTTGAGAGTGAAGACAGGCTTGATTAAACGGGTGGACTGAATTGTTCATGACTCTGCCAAATCCAAATCTATCTCATTCATTTTCCTATGAGTAGTCAGTATCTTCCCCCTTATACAGTCTCTGTCGGTGTGTCAGGCAGAGAAAGGGGAATTATGGGTAGTGCGGTACATTTTTTTTTGTGGTTTTAGAAGTCTCACAGCAGAATATCCACTGATACTGTATCTGAGTAGTGAGTACTGTATGTTAGTTCATTTTCATTTCAATTTCAGAGTAATGTGACTGAGAAAATCAGTTTAACAATCGGTTTTAGCTCTAACCGTAAATAAGTGATTGTTGTATCTGACCAACTCTAAACAGACTGACCTCAAGAGGTCAGAATGTGATTTCTGGGGTCAGTCATTTTGGTAAAGGTTATCTGTTGGACCAGCTGCAGGCCTGCAACACAACATCTGGCATTCCTCAGCTGATTAGGTTAGATAAGCAGATGGCATCCCTTAATCTGATTGGTGGAGAGGGAAACTGTGGAGGAGTGACCTCAGTAATTACCCAAAATCGTATTCTCCATCCTTATTGTTCATCCATAGACCATAACCTGAATGAATAAGGGAATAGTAGTAGAGATAGCACATTAAAGCAAAAATCAGTTTTTTCAATTAATTTTTCTTTGTCTCTGCTCAACTTCTGATTTCTTTTTTTTTCATATTACTCCCGCCCGAGCCCCACATCTCAATGTGTCAGAGAACGTGCGCTAACCTCTCAGCCACTTCTCCGACTGCTTCTTCTGTTTCCTTACTCCCCACATTTCGCCTCTGCCCTTCTTTCAAATATATTTAAAACTGTAAATCACCCAAAGCACTCGGTTAGGAGCAGGAGAGATGCGGTTTGTTCAGTGAGAGCCTTTCATTGGCTGCTTCTCGTTGTTTGTCAAGCAGCTCGGCAGAGGATTTGTGGCTACACCTCCATATTAGAGTTTAACTGCTTTGACCTCTGTGGGTAACTGATCACTTTTTGTGCGTGTGTGCGTGCTGTTTGATGCCGTTCCACACGTCAGCCTTCTCCAGGTTTCCATTACATCCTAAATTACTCATAAATCCTCTCCACATTAGTGTATGCCGTTGGCATATACAAGTCATTTGGTGCTACTTTGTGGTATAAAGCCCAATATATTTACCATAAACGGCCATTTTTCCACTTTCTCCCCCTCTCAGCGCAAACGCACCCTCTCTTTCCTCTTGCTCCACCCCTCTATCATGAGTTCATCCATACACAGTGAGTCTGAACCTAAATATTTAGCTGTCCTGGTAGGAAACTGCCATGCCTAAACTCTTTCCAGATGTGGGGGAGAGCAGTGCGCTGTTTAGAGCTAATTATGTGCGGCTGCACAGTGACTGAGTTGATAGAGGGGGAGGGAGACCGAGAGAGAGAGAAAGAAGGGAGAGAGAGGAGGTAAAGAAGTGGAAAGTGTGAAATAGAGGTAGAGATCAAGGAGAGGACAGAAGATGAGAGAATGAGATGATGTGGAGGGGGTGAAGGAGAGTAATTTTAGTTGAATGTTTGTTTATCTGTTGAGCGAGAATGAAATGGGGAAACAGTGACAGAGTGTAATGAGAGTCGAGTCTGGGTTTTGCTTCATGAGAGTGTTTGTGAGTGTATGTATACACAGTATATATGTATGTATGTATATATACTGTATACACCATATATACAGTATATTTAGCCTATATATATATATATATATATATATATATATATATATATATATATATATATATATAATTTCACAGAAGTTATGGTTCAGCTAGGTTTCTTTTCATTTATTTTAAACAGACAGTAGTGCAAATTTTTGTAGGGCTGATAAAAAAACCAAAGGTATTTGGTCACAATCAACTACAAAACTGAAAAGCATCTCTTGTGTAATAAAAGTATTAAGTAAATAGAATAATAAAAAATAAAACTTGTGCAGAGATTTGTTTTCTTTGCGTGTGAGAGTTCATTAACATGCGGTGACAATGGTGAATGCACAAAGTTCAATATTACGCTTTTTCAAGAAATCACGGAAAGATGAGAGAGGAGGAGAAAAAGTGCCATCTAGATCTGAGCCCACTTCACCTTTCCACAGAGAGACAGTGAGTGAAGCGGCACCTGAGGATTCCCTTTTCCAGGGCATGCATATTTCATCACTGGACTGTAGTGAGACTTCCATGACACAAATCAGCACAATGCCAAATGATTTTATCTCATTATAACAGCGAAAACAATTTAAAATACTCAGTCATTTATGGCATAAATATGGTCATACAGATGAGACATTATCTGAAACTGTAAAGAGTCTATTTTTATTTGTGTACACTCACAAGGAAGCCACTTTCTGCCATCTCTGATTTAGTGGAGAACATCACAAAAATGAATCGAAATTCAGCATATAGGCTACTAGCAAGTTTTTGCGCGCCACCTGAACTCTTAATTTGGGTTGGTGCGTAGATTGTCTCTTCTTCTTCTGCTCTTTTTTCCCCCTGTTGTGGCGGTTAGCAAACGTGGGTCTGGATTGGTGAATTGTGTGTGTTTGTGTATGTGTTCTTGATGTAACGTCCCCAGACATCACTTTTGGCAAGTTAGTGATTGTCTGATTGGCTGACTTCTGCCGGATGTCCGGGACTCTAGGGTGTCGCTGTCTTTAACGGTCCACCAGGAAACAATGAACGCATCACATTGTGTTCACATGAGCATTTAGTTGCTCATGTGAAGCGCTCATTGTTTCCTTCTCAAACATTTTGAAATCCACCATTTAGTTGCTCATGTTAAACAGGTTGGAAACATTAAAAAACACTTAGTTGAATGTAAAAGTGATATTATTGCATGTTTGCATGATATGGAAAAAATATTATTTTTCAAGCTTTGCCAACCCTTTCCAACATATGAAAGGATACCCGAGTGATCTCATTTTATTAGATGCATGTCCTCTCACTTCTATAATGGAAGATCAGGGTCTGGTTGCACCAGCTTTGCGCAAGTTACAACGTAGCCTAGTTTTGACATAAATGGACACTAAGTTACAACTAACGCACTACTAAATATTTTTTCGTTGCACCATTAAACTTAGTTGAAGCGTAACTCTACGTATAAACTAAATATTTACGGAAGTCTCTGATCAGGAGTAACGGTTGGAATAAAATAGCAGACAGACTGAACTGCATCAAATGGCTCTTCTTTCACCTGACAGACTTCAGTTCTTTTGACATATGATAATGCTGACATGTATACTCACCTACATTTTAAGAGAGAGAACATTATGTGAATAATTACTTTGTCAGCAGCTCGTCAACACGAACCCGTCCTAACAGCACGCCGCTGTGTGCATCTGTCCCAACAGTCAACATCCCAACAGTGTTGTGCATGTCAAATAAAATACAATAAATGTAATTTCTTATGTTTTTTTTTTTTTTGTATCAGTACTTATTTATTCATCCCTATTAATTTAATTTCAAATACAGTTTCTGAATGTTATTTATATATAAAAATTACATAAACATAAAAAAAAGTATCGTATTTAATGGAAACGTATTTTTACTGTACGCGAGGCAAAAGAAGTTTGAATGAAGGATAAACTGAATTTCACGCATTTCATCACAACTTCTGCTCACATTTTTGAAGGATGCTATATTGGATCATTGAGGGTAAACGTCATATTATGCAACTACACATTCTTAACAGAGCTGACGACCTACTTGCCATGTTCTGCCTTACGAACAAATGGTGCAACGGCATAAAGTACAGAGTTAGTTACAAACTAGCTTGTAGATACTTAGCCTCTAGTGTGGACTTTACTTTCCCATTTAAGAAATAACTTCCGAACGGCTGGTGCAACCTTGCAGGTGATAGATCAAGTGATTTTTCAATACCTCGCTGAAAAGGTAATATACAGTATGAAAGTACAGAAGCTGACATCGCAGCCATTCATTATAGTATTTGAATCACCGTAATTACTCGTGGGCACTAAAATGTGGAGACATGCTCCAAACAGACATGATTGTTGATGAAGTACACACTAGTTTTAGAAGAATTAAAATTCTGGATTTTTTTTTTTACAGCCATCGAAGTTCAGAACATGATTTTAGAGTTTTAGCTTTCAAGTGATGCATAGTTTATGATAGTCAGTTAAATATTTGTTATAAAACAAAGGTAAAAAAAAGTAATAAATGTATAGACATGGCCCACCCAAGGGCCTATGTTTTAATGCAGATTGTGTCATTATTTGCTTTAAATTTCATGTCGATATTGAATGAATGACATAGTTGCACGCGGATGTGTTAAAAATACTTTTTTTGATCAAATAACAGCCTTATAAACCCACGATAGACTTTGTTATTGCTAATCTTGGTATTAAGAGGTAGGGCATCCTAATTCTAAAGTGCATTTAATTGGACCAAATTAAGCACACGCCCTGCGAGCAAGATTAGTCATGGATATTTTTGGTCTGTTTTCCCAGAAGAAAAGGTCTGTAAACTTAAGGATCATTGTAGTACACTAGCTTATAGGAGACCTCAGTGCTAATGCTTTTGGTTTCTTTTAAAATTTATAGTAATATAATAAGTGTTTATTCCACAGATCATTGTTGGTTCAACGATAAAGGACATCTTTTTTCAGCAACAATGGGCGTAAGTGTTATTGACACAGTGGTATTTTGCTGGCGGTTCTGTGTGCCCATTTCTTTAAATTTAGCTGATGCTAATCTCCCCCACACAGCCAAAGAGTACACATTGTGTTGATCTCCATCTTTAAGCATAAAACTGTGATAATGTTTTGACAGTTACGCACCATATAGAGATTTCTTGACTCAGTGTTGATCCACTGACTCAACAGTCGTAAAATCAATGTTTGTTCAACGTTGTATCAGCATTACCCTGCTCCAGATTCGAGCGCTAGCGTGTTTGCGTGTTTTCAATGACTGTAAGAATGTGGGTGTGAGCTGAACTGGCTGTTGTACATGTGTGTGAGTGTTTATAAAGCTGTTTTGAGATACCAACGATTCCAACTTCATTGGTGACCTTGAACCGAAGCCCCTCTCAGACAGCTGCGGCGAGTTTGTGTGCATCTGTCCGTCTGTGTCCGACTATGTCTGTTTTTCCAGAACTGACATGATGAACTTTGGAAAACTGGAGCTTTATTGTGTTGTGCGATCATAACTCAGCATCTGTATGGATATATGCGCGTGGTTCTCCTTGAGGTCAGAGTGTGACGAGAGGGGAGTGTGTTTTGAGAAACCTTCCTGACAGACATCCGGGGAATTGTGTGGAGGGGCGTCCTCGGAACGCCGGCATTCCAGGAGGGTTTATTTTTGTGGGAAAAGGCGACAAGAGTAGAGGAGGGGAAGGGAGGGGAAAAGTGCACGTGTTTCTGAGAAGGGGCGGCGGTCCGCAATAAATCAAAAAAGCAAACAAAGACCCAGACACTGGATACCGTGAGCCTAACCCATCACACCTGCCCCTGCCACACACGCTTTGACCTCTGACCTCCATCCCCAACATCTATGTAACATTCAGCACTCTTTCTGAGGAAAAACTTTCTCTGTGGAATCATTAAGCAGTTATGTGTGCTGTGTTTATTTGTGTGACCGCTTCGGATGGGAATTTGTGGACGAAAAATCCCCCAGCAGTGTCTTGTTCGAGAGCGAGAGAGACAGAGAGAGAGAGAGAGAGAGAGAGAGAGAGAGAGAGAGAGAGAGATATGCTCCTCCCGGCGCACAGCGGGAATCTCTGTTTGGATAGTTTTTCCTTTCACTCTGCTTGTCTTAACTGACTCCAAGTATTGTTGAACTAACTCTCTTTCTGTATCTCTCTCTTCCTCCTTCCCTGTCGACAAACTCTCATTCTGATCTCATTTCTTTCTTTAGTCCTCTGTGTACAGTATATCTCTGTCTTCAGCTGTCCCCCTCTCGTTCACCATAGTGCCTCTGGTGGCTTGTATCTCACGGATGTGTCTTATTGTGCTGGTCATCTCAGTGATTCGAATCTTTTGAGTCCATTCTTCAAAAAGATTGGTTCAGATTCATTCACTGATTTGTGCAATGTCCTTTTTTTGCAGGTGACATTGTTATTCCAGTAGAAAGTATTATTATGTTTCTGGAATGTTATATGTTTGGCAACAGTTCTTCTAACTGTAATTGATGAAGTGTGTAGCTTTTCATTTCTTAAACAACCATGTAGGAAGAAACATCATGGACCTTTTTCCATGTTGACAATGTCAAGATTCATCAGGCTCAAACTGTGAAAGAATGGTTGGGATGGAGCATGAAGAATCAGAGTTCAGACCTTAAATTCGTTGAAAGTCTTTGGGATATACTGGAGGAGACTTTACAGAGTGCTGGACTCTTGCATTGTCAAGATCTTGACCAAAAAATGAATGCACCTCTTGCATGTCATATATTTAACAGTTTAGAATATTGTTCCAAAACCTTACAACAACCTGAAAAACTTACACAAAACTTACAATGAGTCAATATTAAGGACTTATTATGCTTTTCACTTCAGAATATTGATCCAAATAATTCGTAATTCCTTCCGAAGAACTATAATAATAATACGGTAATACGGTAACACTTTATTTTGATGGTCCCTTTTGAACATTCTGTTGACTATAAGTAACTTTGCAACTACATGTCAACTAACTCTCATTAGAGTCATTACTAGTGGGTTACAGTGATCTTCACACTAGAATTAATTACACATTATGCATTATTCATGTTACCGTAATTATCAACCCATTGTAGTTCTTAATAGTCCTCTGGAGGTATGAAAAAAAAAAAAACAGTAGTTATTGATTAGCTAATAGTGAACTACCGCATTTGACACTATTACTGTTATAAGCACTATTACTTACTAATTCGTTAATCAGAGTTTCTTGTTAGTTAATACTAGAATGTTATGTTATTAATTTGTTCCTGTGTAGTTATTTATTAATGGCATAACTGTATTCTAATAATACATTTATAGTTTATAGGTACTTTTAATATTTGTCAACACTTTAAAATAAGTGTACTTCTTTACATCATGACCAAAGATTATTAAAACATAACTTAGTGCAAATTTTTAATTTGTTGTGATAACACTTTTAAAAAGTGCACTTTGTTAAGAAACATAATGAAAATGTACTCTTTAAGTACAATTAAGTTTATTTCATTAATATTACATTATAAAAGTTGGCATGAAACAGATGTTGTGATGGTCTTTTCTTCCCTATTGTGACGTACTATATCAGAGTGTAACGGCTTATCGAACAAGAAAAAATCGATATTGTCCCGTCCTTTCACCGGTGAACATGTCATCAGAGAAGTTATTTTAATCAAAGAATATGAGGGCACATGAATTTAAAAAAATGATGTGCACCGATAAATGATATAATAAATTCCATTTTCAGTCAGTTTTGACTTGGTGACTAATCCTTTGTACTCTCGTTATTAAAAAAATATTCTGGATTATTAACACAACGTTAACTAGGCAATCCATATGTCTGTCCTCAATGAATGTGAAACTACTGTGTGGCGTCACACAATCAGAAAATATAACATTTTTGATGTGCAGTTATGAGGACTTTCACTTTGGACTAATGAGACTTCATTGTGATCGGGCCGGAAACAGAAAACAAGTGTCATCAAAATGTCCTGACGCTTTTTTGGCTGTTTGCATAGAGTTTACGTTGTATTTAACCAAACATATTTCTTTAGTACAGACTTTTTCCTCTTACATTGCTTGTTCACTCTAAATAAAAATGACACACAACAGAGCAACAATTGTTTGTTGTCCTCCACTTGACCAGTGGCCTGTACATAATCATAAGCAAAAGTCCTGGTCCTTCATGTTTACAATGAGCTCTTCCAGCATCCAAACCAACCTCGTCTTGTTATCTGGGTCAAACCATGAACACACACTAAAACACAGACCAGTTCCCAGGAGAACAGCTCTTTTTCTTCTGCAATATGACTGTGATGGTGGCCTTGCGTGGTTAACATTGTTTAGAAACGTTTGCGCATTCCAAAGACAGCAATTAACATTCACTAAGATACCGTAGTAGCATTTCAGAAAGTCTGTCATTCAACAGATCCACGCACGTTGCTCTATTTACAAAAGCACGCTGTCTTTTTATGGTGACTTGTTGTTATATTTTCTATTCTGCGGTGGCTTGTATAGACTGTATTTATGCACATATGTATTTTTTTGTTATAGTGAGTGTGTGTCTGTGTGTACGAGAAGGGCGTTCATGGCCACAGTTCCCCAAAATAGTGCATCATCTCCTTCTCCATAATTAGAGAGCGTTTATAAAACCCAGATTTTAATTTTAGGCTATGGAAAAGCCCAACATATGCACACAAACAGACACACATGCACCCGCTTGCTCGCTCTCTCTCTCTCTCTCTCTCTCTCTCTCTCTCTCTCTCTCTCTCTCTCTCTCTCTCTCTCTCTCTCTCTCTCTCTCTCTCACTCACTCACTCACTCACTCACTCACTCACTCACTCACTCACACACACACACACACACACACACACACACACACACACACACACACACACACACACACACACACAGACACACACAGACACACACACACACACGTGTCCAAAACACAGTCTGTAATTTTGAAATAAGCTGCAGCTTGAGGACTGCCTGGTTTTCTGGCCTTCAAGGTCACTTTTTATCACACAAACAGATATTTAATGTCTTAGTTCTGTCTGCGATTCCCAGCAGCATTGAAAGTGAAGATCGTTCTCCTTATTTTACAGTATGCTTATTATTCATTTAACAATATATTTTATGGATATTCATTTAAAAATAGCTTATTATGCTTGTGTGTGTGTGTGTGTGTGTGTGTGTGTGTGTGTGTGTGTGTGTGTGTATGTATGTGTGTGTGTGTGTGTGTATGTATATGTGTATATAAACAGTCAGTTTATATATATATATATATATATATATATATATATATATATATAAACAGTCAGTTTTATTATGAAATTCAAACTATAAATATCATTATATTGCTCTTTAATATGGTGTGACAGATCACTGTATAGCGTCTCAGTTCAAGCAAAGTGTGAAGCGTATTTGAACTAGTTATAGCACGAAATAAGCACAAATGAACATCAGAAGGTATGTAAGATACAGTACAACTCACCGAAATACGAATCACTTCACATGTAATCACTTTATCAAAGTTTCAGCTGCTGAAAGAAGTCAATAAAACAGCTTGTAAACAATGCCATGTTACATTTATCCCAGAAATGCAATTCAAATATTGTTAATCAGCTAGAAACGTCTAGAGATAAGCATTTAACTAATACAGTATGTCAACTATGTTGCTTATTCATTGTATTTTTACTTAACCTGTTCTTCAGTATTTAATGAATAATTTTTTTTTAAATAAATATGTCATTTTTAAATGACAGCCACCATTTAAATATTTATATATATAAAAAAAGATTAGGAACATAATTGTCATTAAAATGTATTATTATAACATTATTATTATTATTATTATTATTATTGTTATTATTATTATATAAAAAACATAATTTTAATGTAAGTAGCCAACAAATCGGTTACTTTTGACCATTAATATAGTAATGTACAGTTTCAACTGGGGTTCCCTGTATAGTTTACAGCATTAGTTTTTTTCCTTGAGGAAATTTTCCATGTACTGTACCTGAAAGATGGCACAGCAAGAAGGTCCTCGGTTCGGGTCCCAACTGAGTCAAGAGGCCTTTCTGTGTGGAGTTTGCATGTTCTGCCTGTCATCAGTTTCCTCCAGGTGTTCCGGTTTCCCCCACAATCCAAAAAACATGCAGTATAGGTGCATTGGGGATGCTAAATTGTCCATATGTGTGTGTGTGAGTCCTAAGCCATGTAAAAACACCTGGTTGGGGAAACACCTGGTGACCTACCCCTGAAAAATCATTGCCAAATTCATGAACAGTCTATTGTGTTTGGCAAGAGATGACCCATATATTCACCAATCGCCTGATATGAGTAAAATGATTAATGCCTGACTGTTTTACCTGATAAGCCCCAATTAATCAATACTGAATTGAATCACAAGCTTGTGAATCAAAATCGAATCATGAAATTTGTCAATGCTCCTCCCTAATATTTACTGTATAATATATATATAAACAATAAATATATAAACACATAACTTGTAACAAAGCACAAATCGCTTTTACACTACAGGATACAAATGTACATAGATTTTATGATTAATTGGTATTTACAGTTAATTTCTAGTGTTGTAAAGTTGTACTGAAGGAAAAGCTATTATATTTTAAGCTATTTTTTATGTTGAATGATTTCTATTCATGGCTGGATCTACAGCATCTGATGTGGTGTCTGCATGGAGATCAGGAGGACAGTAACACGCTTTCTGTGTCCTTATCTGAGAAGAACTTGTAATCGTCTTATAATTCTGGATAACTCGATCAACAAACAGTTGCTGTACAATTACATGCATCCACTTCACCGCTGACAGATGGATTGGGTGGACTTGGCAAAATCTGTGTCTTTCTCTGTCTTTGTCTATTTCTCTCTCTCTTCCTGCAGGCTTACTGCACAAAGACATGCATTCACATCTCAAGATGCATTTAAGCACTAAGTGCTCATTGTGCTCAAGGCCTTCGGACAAACCGTGTGTGTGTGTGTGTGTGTGAGTGAGACGGTTATTATCATACTAAAACTAAAATGAAAACCTTTTTTATGTGTATTTACTTGTGTGTAATTATTGGGTTCAGCAATTTGTGTGGATGACACTCATAACGAGAATACGTATGTAAAAGACAGAGGTAGATTTGTATTCTTTACTCGCCTCTCTCACTCTAAAACACAGAATATACATAAGTAAAATTGTCGAAGATGCAGATTCTGGTATAATGTTCATATAGTACATTTTTCTGCTTAAAAACCTTGCTGAACCGTCTTGGCTTTAAGAATCATCAAGTAGCCGATGAGATTATAAGTGGTTTTAATTTTCTCTATTGAAGCCTGAAGCTTAATTTATTTGTGATATTTATAACTTTGGCAATGTTATGTTGATCCTTCAGTCGATTGCAATGATGTTATCTCCCACTTTGATTTTGGTTGTTTGTTGTTTGATGCTTTTGCTGTAAAATCCCTGCCGCATAATTAATGATACATATGGATAGTTTGTCAAGATTAAATATGAATTACAATAGTAATAGCTTGCAATGAACAACAAAAATCACAGGGTCAGCTTTATAGCTTTAACTATAATAAGAGTAAGACTAAAACTAAACTGCAATTAAAAGTAGGCTACACTGAAAATAGTATTAAAATAAAAAATGAATTTGAAAATGTAGAACTACATTCTACATACTTCACAACTGTATTTTATTTATTTTTTTTTTACAGAAAATACTGTAAAAATGCTAGAGTAAAAATTGGTTAACTCTAAGTTAGTGTTTCTCAACGGCAACGGGAAGCAATATTTTTGAAAGGGGGGCATTTGTTTAAAGGGATAGTTCACACCATGATTTACTCAAGCCATCCTAGGTGTATATGACATTCTTCTTTCAGATGAATACAACTGGAGTTATATTAATAAATGTCCTGGCTAATCCAAGCTTTATAATGGGAGTGAATGGGAGCCCAAAATTTGAAGCCCCAAAAAAGTGCATCCATCCATGATAAAAGTAATCCACACGGCTCCGGGGTGTTAATAAAGGCCTTCTGAAGCGAAGCGATGCGTTCGTTGTATTTAAAACTCTATCAACTAAAATAACTCCGCTTTTGAGGACCATCAGGACATTTTATAATATAACTCCGATTGTGTAAATGTAAAAACACAAAACTACTCACTCATTTTAGTTGCATTCTCTGGGCCTTTCTTTCAGCAAATTCTTCCACGATGTCCTTGGTGTTTAATTCACAGCTTCGGGCATTCTCAATGGAAAGAATTGCCAGTCCTGATAGTCTGTTCTGCGATATGATGCTCCGCACATAATTTTTTATTAGCTTCTGTTTTGAAAATAAGCACTCCGCTGAAGCAACAGTAACAGGGATGGTAAGACAGAGAACTAAAACGGTGCAGATGTCGCTGAAGCTAGATGAAATAGAGTTGTTCTCAACAATCAAAAAACTGGCCAAATCCTGAACTTTTGTCATCCCAGAGATTTGTCTTTTGAAGGCTGCACGGAATGTAATTAATTGTTGTGGAAGGGCTGAAGACAAGTCTCTGTTGTATCTCTCCACTAACCTCTGTGCCCTTTCGAATATAGCGTTCTTCTCCTCAGTTGGAAGTATGAGTGGCTGGACCACTCTGAACAAATCGGCAACTGATCGCAAAGCTGAAAATCGCAGGAAAATGATTATGTCTAGGCAAGCGTTAAAACATACCCTGAAGTTACTTTCAGCATCAGCCAAACGCTCATCCTGACAGAATTCATCTAAATGGCGCTTTGCCCTTCTAATTCTTTCATTTTCAAAGATTTTTTTCACTTCCCACTTCTCAGCCATGAATTGTGAGGTTGCTTTTGCCTCCTCGAAATTTTCCCTGAACCTTGTCAACTCCACGATGTAACCTCGCAAGTAATTCTGTTGCTTTATGAAGGTCAGCATCCTTCGCCTGTAGCATTTTTGAAATGACATTGATCTGTTCCAAGACTTCACTTTGAAGGACTATAATAAAAACAAAGTCAAATCTTTCCATCAGCCTTATCAAAGCCATGGCCTCGTTGCGCTCATCTGCCTTTTTACGGGTAAGTGAAATTTTGGCCAGGGCCTTCGACACGTCAACATATCTGTAGATTGCAGTCACGGGATCATTGCGCGATGCCCACTAGTAGAGCACAGTTTTTTCAGCGTGGCATGAGTGTGTTTTTCAGTCATCTCAACCAATACATTCCACCTCTTTATACTGTGCGCAAAAAACACGTACAATTTTTCCATGGTTTTGTAAAACACGTATGTGGCATTTGGATGTCTCTCCTGTATCCTTGCCTGAACTCCCGTGTTTATGCCACTCATGTTCGCAGCTCTGTGAAATCCTTGGCTACGGCATTTTGAAATATCGAGACCTTTTTCCTCAACTGAACGTATAATTTTATTAGCTATTGTGCCAGCGGACGAGGCAGGTATTTGCATAAATCCCAGAAAAGACTCATTTCTTTCTGGAAAGTCTCAGAGAGTATAACTATCAGTTCATTTTGGATTTCTGGGCTTAGACACTTAACAGAACTAGCAGGGCGACTGAGCAGCAAATATGGATCATACTTGGCCAGTAGGTCGATGATGGAGAAAAAAAAACCTTGTGCTGACACTTTCATTGTTATCGAAGTGTCCCCGAAATGCTAGGTTGTTTGATGCCAGAGTTAAAGTGACATTAATGATTCGGTCAAGAGCCTGCCTCCAAAAATGAACTTGTTGACGGATTTGCAGTTCTGACGCCTCATTGATAGTGCCATGCAGACGCCACTGATCATAAACACTGCAAGCTGCTACATGGCACTCTGCGCCTTCATGCTTGGACATTTTATTCGACAGGGTCTGCCATGTTCTTATTCCTTGTCTCCATGCCATGTTGTAGCTTTTATGACTGCGGTCTGCAAATATGCAGCGTCAAGCTTCAATCAAAATCAATCAAAATGTACAGTCTTCAGTAACTTCGGTGCATGATTAGAAATGTGAAGCTTTGCCTGATGTAGGTTGTGTATTAGAGTTGTGCTTTTAGTGGATGTTGTTGGATACTTTTTTCACAATGTCATTATTATTGTAAATTGTACACTGACTTGAGCATTTACACACTCGTACGTACACAGACACATACATTTGACATTGCTTGTTGAGGACATATATACAGAGCTCTCAGACACGCATCGCTACTTTTCTTGAATGGCTTCTTGCTTCAAAGTGCTTCTCCAGACAGCCACCCTCCAGCGGCACTCAAGCCCCAACACGGGTGAGGGGATCCTGGCTGGACGCTGGAGCGGGATGTGGGTATAGGCTGGAGCTTCGGAAGCAGTGAACTGTCAGACAGCAGCCGTGGTACTTGAAGAACTCTGGAGAGAATAGCTGCCCTTTAACAAAGAGCAGAGCGGCCCAGCTTCTGTTCACACACACGCACACACACACGCACACACACATGCAACTGGACTTTACAAACACGCAAGAATAAGTAAAAGACATGTCCGTGAATAAGCAGACACAAATCACACCAAAAACACATTCATCTAAACAAATTCATAGACACAAAAAGGCATGTATACATACACACTGACAAAAGCGTCTACACACACACACACACACACACACCCACACACACACACACACACACACACACACACACTCACGCTCTCTCTCTTGGCTGCTCCTGCTGTTAAGGCTGTGTAATTGGGCTCTTAGGCTTCATTAGTGGCAAAGCTGAAGGGAACTCTCTCTCTCTTTTTCTCTCTTTCTCTGTGTGTCTCTCATACAGTATATGGATTTTGCTTGTCTTGGCTGGTATCCCCTCTTTCTCTTTTCTCACCTCATGTTTTATATGCCATCTGAAATTTGAGGTTGGTGCTCAGTTTGTCTGTAAATGTACATTTTTGACCAACGCTTCCCACTTCTTATGTCATTTCTATCTATCGCAAACACTGCCTATATCATTGCCTGATAAGTCAGCGAGGCAACAAGTCAGCTGCCTAAGACATCTTTTATGTGTTTGAAAAATCCTTTTTGGTTTTAAAGGGGCCGCATTCTTCACTTTTCGTAACTTTCGGATTGGATGAAAAATCGGATTGGATGAGCCGCATTTGAAGTCATTGTAAAAGAGCACATCACATCAGACAACAATAAATATAGCTTTTTATTGATCATTGGTCTGATTTGCTGTTTATAACCACAATTACCATTCTCTTATTGATTTAATAATTAATGTAAAAATAATCTTTTATGCTTTTGATAGTTCTGAGTTCTAATAGTAACACTGAGCTGTTGATTACAAGGTTCGTATATGATGTCCCCGGTCCCTGACAGTTTCTAAATAAGCCGGTTTTGATCTGAGAGCATTACAGCAGGAGGACAAGGGGGAGACAGAAGGTCCTTTGAGGTTAAGGGTATTTCAACATGCCACATTTGCTAGACAGAGTACTTTCTTTTTCTGATAACCTCCACTTCAGTGTGAGGCCTGTGATAGGACACACACACACACACACACACACACACATTGTGTAGTGCTAGACTAGTGGCCCCACTTGAGCTTAGAAACCCACAGTCAGACAACAGAGATACGGGTTCCCTATGATCTCCCTCAACTCTCTCTATATGTATTCATCATGCACCGCTTTATCACTCCTTACCTCCTCATCCCTCCTCTTTCCTTCCTTCTGATATGGAATAATGTCTTATAATTCAAACATGTGTACAGCATGGTTTTGGAGATCACTGTTAGCTGTCATTATTGTCATCAGAAGCATTTTAAAAAAAGAAAGAAAAGTAGGCACAAGTGGATTAGAAACAATCTAATAAGTAAATTAGAAACAATCAACGGTACAACAAGAACACAAGACGAATATGACAAAATAGTGTGTACGACCAACAGCAACTCCAGCTGATAAAGTTTCAGATGGATGCACTGTGTCCTTTGAGCTCATTTTGTTCTCATTGAGAACCTAGGCCCTGTTTACACCTGGTATTAAAATGCATTTTCGTCAATCCGATCACGAGTGGACGACGCTAATTATAGGTGTAAGTGGGGTCTAAAACTTTTGAGCTTGTCCACTTTCAACCACTCCCAGAGGTAGTTGAAAACGCATTTGATCGGATTGTGTAGATGTAGTGTCGTAGTGTAGATGCTAATGTGTTTGAACAGCCACAAAACGCCGCCTACTGTCCACCTACTGAACTAACGCGTAAACATTAAGGGAAGCGCGCTAGCGTATTTCAACTTTGTCGGCTGAAGACGAAAGTTTGGTTTGAAGACAAAAACGTATCAAGCACGATGTTCTCTCACCATTCCTGATTTCTAACTACACACTCACAGTGTTCTACATTGTCTTGTGGCTATCAGAGCACGATAATGATAACTGCTGCTCTCCATATATTTTTCTGTCGTCTCCGGTCGCATTCATAAAGTTTGTAAATTGCGCAAGCTTGTTTTGTCCATTAGATCTGAAAAATCACATAGATTTACCCAGCCATAGACCCTCCCCTCGAAGAAATCAGGACAGAAGTGTGAACAGCACAAGCCACATGGAATCTGATCTTTTTGATTCTGATTTGAGCCACTTTCATATGTGGTCCTGAATCAGATACAGGTCTGATATTTTGCAGTCATATCATATCGGAGTTCATCACGTCACTCTAGATCGACATTCGCCACAATTCCGTGCTGACGGCAGTCACTCCAAAGATTTTACATACGGATAGTTCTTTGGACACTCCGTGAATGTGGAAGACAGATGTGAAGGTATCAGTGGCAGGGACAGTGAGGTGTTTGCACTCATAAGTATTACAGTGACAGCTCTATACAAGCAAAACTTTAGGGGTCGTTTCATAATTATTAAAGTCTTATTAAAGCATCTTTTGCAGCGATTTTTATGTGAGCATATCAGTGAACACCCCTGACCACTCGGTGAGTTTCACGTCTTTGTAAACGAAAGTTTAATGCGTTTTAGGAAGGATTGTTCCAGTGCACCTATGCAGCTATTGTGGAGGTGGGGGGGTGCTACCACAGAAACCGAAAATTCTCGGGCCAGCAGCATGTGTCCAAATTTCAATCTTAACCGTTCTATTTCATCAGAAACAATCTGAAAACAGGGCTTTAAGTGTAAAATACCGAACTTGTCCTTATTATACTCAGTACCTAAATGTAGAATTACACTGTAACAAGGACAACTTAAAATAAAGTGTAACCAAAAAAATCCAACATTTGTGTCAAATTAAACATGGCGTCTCCTCTAAGGTCAATAAGCAGTAGTTATAATGTGCCGTAGGCGTCTCGGGCAAAGTGGAGGTCTTTAATGGGAGCTTGTTGGCTAAACTCTGCGCAGTATTATTACATTTAAATCCCACTGTGTGATTCCCATCCAGTCTGCGGTTCTTCTGTTTGGCTCCAGAGGTATAGAGAAAATGAAGTCATATTATGAGATGACTCTGAAAGACGCTAAAGTACCGTTAGACAGCTATTGTACCAAGAATCACATGTAATGCACATGTAAACTAATAAAGGCATGACGAATGTTGGGTTTGCTGCTAATCTCCTTAATTGTTTTCCATTGGGGAAGAATCTGGGTAAATGTAATATGTTGGTATCTTTTCATAAGGAAGAAAGAGAGGAGACTCTGGTCCCTTGTAAAAATGAAATGCACTGAAAGGTATTGAATGTGCACTTGTAGTGTACTTCGAATATTGAAAAGTATATTTTTATAAAACTATACTTTCAGATAATATAATATTAGTAACATAAAGGGCCACTCATGTGTACTTAAAGAGCGTAAACTTTCATGACTGTTTCTAAACACACTTATGTGCAGTTTAAAAAAATTCTATTTGTAATCATGTCAAATTAAAAGTTTTATTTTAAAAATAAAAGTAATTAATATCTCACAATTTACTTTATTTCTTGTTTTAATGTATTTTAAAAAATAAGGTTTTAATAAAATGTAAAGCACTTATACATTGAAAGTTAATATATTTAAAATGTACTACTAAAATGGCAACTTCATCTTTACAAATGTGTAAGTACAAATATATGTAATAGATGATATATAAGTTTCAAAATAATGAAATGGCAATAAAGTGTACTTATTTTATACTTAGTTTCTAAACTATAAACTAGTTTACCATAAATGCTTCTCAGTACATTCAGCAGTAGACTTTAACCATATTTCAAAAGCAATAGAAGTATTTTTTAAATATGTAATTATCATAGATTAAGTCCAATTTACGTGGGCCAAAAAAAGCACTCAGAAATTCAACTGATTGCATTTAATATTAATGAATACATTTGTCCAAAAAGTGTCTAAAACATGACAGCACTTAAGTATATTATTTTAAAGTAAATTATTTCTGTAATAATACTCCTTTTAAAAGTATGTTAAAGTGTACTTTTCTCAAGAGGTAACATTGTGCCAATTGACCTGTTGTGTGTGTGTGTGTTGCACACGTGCTTGTGTGTGTTTGTCTTGTAGGACAAAATTGTCTTATAGGACGTCTGACATTGTTCAGGATGTCCTAGAATAAGTTGTTCTAAAGTTTCAGGTCTCCTAAGCACAAGGCCATTTAGCTGTCCGAGGGACAAACTGACATGGACCGTTGTTTGGTCTCGGAGGCCTTGCGGTCTGAGGAGACAAATTGAGCCAAACCACTCCAGCGAGTGGCAAAAAACGGGGAGGAACTGAAAACCGCTGCAGTCACAGAGGAAACACTCGTTCTTGACAGACTGCATCACATTTGCTCCACACCTCAGCAGGACGGTGCAATCTTGAGTTATTCTACTGTAGCAGTTTTGTGATACAATATATTTGAGCAAAGTCTTTCAAAACCCATCAGGCTAATGCACGATATTTGACATGGCTCACATGGCCTCTACTAATGTATGAAGGGACGCATGAAGACGCATTTGTCCCTGATGTAATTATAATTATTATAGATTATATACACGCTGAGTGGTATCAGAGCTCAGATGACTGATGGTGTATGTCTTACATGTCACTGCTGATTTTGTTTTTAAGCTTGACAATTCAATTATGGAGCTTTAGAATTTGGTCTGGTTTATGTAGGTTTGCTGTTTTACTGAGGTCTGCTGTTCGAAGGACAGAGCCACTACTAGTAAGAAGGACCAGTTAGTGTTTGTCTGTTTTTTGTCACAATTCTTTCCCTCAGTTCACTTACATTAATGATTCCTTTCTTTCTTTATGCAGTATTTTATACACTACCAGTCAAAAGGTTTGGATCGGTAAGATTTTTAATGGTTTTAAAAGATGTCTCTTCTGCTCACCAAGGCGGCATTTATTTGATTAAAAATACAATAAGAAATATTATTACAATTTAAAACAGCTTTTTTTCTATGTGAAAATAGTAAAGTGTAATTTATTCCTGTGATCAAAGCTGTATTTTCGGCATCATTACTCCAGTCTTCAGTGTCACATGATCCTTCAGAAATCATTTTAACATCATGATTTGATCCTAAAAAAAAAAACATTCATTATTATTATCAATGTTGAACGTAGTTGTGTAATTTTTTTTTCAGGATTCTTTGATGAATAGAAAGTTCAAAAGAACAGCGTTTATCTGAAATAGAATCTTTTGTAACATTATAAATGTCTTTACTGTAACTTTTGATCAATTTAATTCATCCTTGATGAATAAAAGTATTGATTTCTTTTATTTCCCCCCAAAAACATGTTTTTGTTTAACGTTTAATGTTACAAAAGCTTTCTATTTCAGATAAATGCTGTTCTTTTGAACTTTCTGTTCATCGAAGAATCCTGAAATAAAAATGTAAATAACTGTTTTTAACATTGATAATAATGATAAATGTTTCTTGAGCATCGAATCATCATATTATAATGATTTCTGAAGGATCATGTGACACTGAAGACTGGAGTAATGATGCTGAAAATTCAGCTTTGATCACAGGAATAAATTTCACTTTACTATATTCACATAGTAAAGCTGTTTTAAATTGTAATAACATTTCACAGTATTACTGTTTTTTTTTTTTTATCAAATAAATGCAGCCTTGGTGAGCTGAAGAGACTTAAAAACATTAAATATCTCTCTCTTTTTTTTGCTCTCTTTATATATAATTCTCATCCTCTAACTGGATTCCTCCCTGTTTTCCTCTCTTCCTAGCTTTTATCTGTCTCTTGTCATATCATTCTTATCTCTTCCCCTCATTCTGCTGTCCACCTGCTCTCGCTCTCTGCCCTGTCCATCACACAGCAGAGCAGGAAGCGCTCTGGGGTTGACCTCTGACCTCAGTCAGCCAAGCTCTGTATAAACAGCTCATTTTCTCCACTTCCTGTTTAGCTGAACAGGAGCACCGCCTGTTTCAGTTTGTTTACAGAGCGGACCGCTTCAAGTTCTTGTGTGCGTGTGTGTACGCAGCATGTTTTTCGGTGTGTGTATTTTCGTATGCGGGTGTCAGTTTGTGCGGATCCCTGCCTGCTGTTCTATTGAGAACAATGCAGTTTGTTTACTTATATAAGATCCTATGCAAGTCTGTTTCCGCCTCAAAGTAAAAAAAATAAACAAAAAAAAACATTTCTCACATATCTAATATTTCTCACAATTAAGGCTTTTTTTCTCATGAATTTATATCTCACAATTGTGAGGTTATGTCTCTCAATTGCACCATTATAACATAATGGAATGTGTAGTAACTGCATTTCGTCAACTGTGACTTTATACAGTTGTGACTATATATAAATTATGGCTATATAATTCAAATTCATAACTCACAATTGTGACTTCATATCTCACAGTTGTGACTATATATACATTATAGCTAATTCAATTTCATAACTCAAAATTGTGACTTCATATCTCACAGTTGTGACTATATATAAATTATGGCTATATAATTCAATTTATTGAATTACGACTATAATTGCGACTATAACTCAGTTTGACTTCATGTTCCAACTTGCTTTTTTATCTCACAATGTGATATGTCTCACAAGTGGGACTTTATATCGCACTATATTTTGCATTTTGACTTGATTTTGATATATCTCTCAATTTTACTTTATTTCTTGTTTTAAACTTTACCTCACAATTACCTTTTTTATTACTTTGAGACAGAAACAGCTTCTTCAAAATCCAGATTTTGGAAAAGGGATTCACATAATATAAGTTTTATATGACTACAAAATGAAGTCATGTACTGTATGTATCATATCATATCAAAAATAGTATCAAAAACACTGTTGTCGTGCACATGAACGGCCAGAACGCATTAAAGGTTTTCTGTTTTCAGTTAAAACGGTGTTGTGTTAGCGGCCCCTAAGTTAATAACTAATGATCTTTGCAACAGAAGTGAATCAATCAAAAACTAACTTTAGCTGGACAATAACTTAATTCTAGAGCTGCTGTAAAGCCAAAACAATCCCTGTTACTGTAATTTCCTATTATCACTGTACAGCTGCTTTGAAACAATCTATATTGTTTAAAGCGCTATATAAATGAATATGACTTGACTTGACTTAATGAATATACACAAACATACTCACGCAAGCCACTTACAGCAACCCAAGACCTTACGTGACACACAACCTCCACACGCTCGCTGTCTAAACGCTTTCTGACTCATTACTATCTATAGCTCTATAGTCTCTGGGTCCAATTAACCGTTTGTGTTTTTGCCAGTGATATCTCTCAGTCTCTCTCTGTATTAAATTATGCAGTAGATCAGTCTGGTTTTCAGCTTTTATCTCGTGTCTGGCTTCAGTTAGTTGACGGTTGGTGTGCCCGACCAGAGCATCAGGCGGGGTAGATCAGGGTCAAAGAGCTATTTGAAGATCTGTTCGGCTGGCCGTGTCCCAGTACTGTGTGTCCTGATCCTCCCTACATCCTGCAACAGTAGGATGACTGCAGTCGGTTAGTGGTTTGGAGTAGTCACCCTTAGTAATGACCTGACAAAGGCAAGATGTCATTTTCATTCACTTTGAGCCAAAACACAGAGACTCGCTTTCGGGGCACTTGTGTTGGTTCTGAAATGTCCCCTTTAATTTACTTTAATTAGATGGCAGGATGTAGTTTAGCTGTGTGTTTGTCCACACATGTGCACATATGCGGGAAGTCATTAGCGCGGTTGCTAGCGTTAGCATTAGTCATACAAAAAACAGCTGTGAAAATCTGTTGATAGGTTTTAGGTAATAGCACAATGTTAAGTAGTAGTGCTTTTTTGCTAACAAAGCACAATCTGGACTGCACTACAAATGTAAAAAGCGACAAATGTAATTACTCCAACACTGAGAGTAATGGCAAGATTGAGTTGAGATCAGTTTTCACACTCAGTTTTATCTAAGCATAGTTCAGCCAAATCATAGTCACAGACAGGCCCGGATTAAGAGGACTTTGGGCCCTGGGGCTATAGCAACACCAAGGGCCCCCTTTCATCTGATTGCCACGCCACAGTCTTCTACTGCAATAAATTTGTTTTATTGTTTTTAATCAATGTATTTAATTAATGTTTTTCTTTATCATTATTTATTATTATTTTTGCACACTAAGTAGTCCAGGCTATTTAACACATTAACCCTCTACTGCACAGATTTTGATGGAACATCATGATAAAAATTACTCCACATAATTTATTGGTTCATTTTGGGAACATTTTATTGATAAAACATTTTTACCCCCTCCCCTTCCATATGTGCATTTATGGCTATTTCTCTCATTTTATCTAAAGGGACAAAGTAAGCATTAATAAAACATTTGCTTTCTAAAGCCCTAGATGGTAATTGTTTCTCATGCGGATATCTGTAAAAAAAATATTAATACATTTACACTGCATTTACAATTACATAAATGCTATGATTGTTATTTTATTTAATATTTAAATATAAAAATATTTAATTTTTAATTTCTAATTAAAGGGTACATTAAGTATGAAACTAAAACTACCAGTAGGTGGCGGCAAGTCACTGTCTTAATAAGCAAGTCACTCATTCATCCGATTTGTTCAAACGGCTGTTTGATTCAACGACGAAGCAAACGAGGAGTCAATGTATCATTAAATGAACCCATTCGTTCAAAACGCAGATTATTCAGTAACGAATCACCACTATCAGTTTCAGAGATTGTTTCTGCTGTGGTTTCATTTTGGAATTTCCATCGGCGAAATGACGATAAACTAAAATGTAACTCTCAATGTTAACTTATTGGTCAACTCATTGTTGCATAACATATATCACATTAGCAATTGTGCTGATATTTGGGGAAAACTGCGCTTTTACTTGTGTGATATATTTATTTTATATTATGTAATATTACAATAAGACAAAAACTCATCGGGGCAAAAAATGCCCATGTACCTTGGATATATTGGACCTTGATGTTCGTAATTCGGCCGGGGATTTTTACGCAGGTGGGTGGTGGGAGAAAAAAACACTGACAGTCCGATTCAGACGGCAATAAAATCACCTACTATATAGCCCGTATTGAAAATACCTTACGACTCCACGAGAAACATCCAAATAGTGCTTAACTCATTAACTTACTTCAGCTGCTTGCTTCCGTTCTTCGACGTCTAAAACACTCGGATCGGTGACGAGGCAGGAGGGTGAAGCTAACTGTGGGCTGCTGCCGCTGCACTTGGGGTCTTCCACGGGCACGAATGAAAGTGAACCCAAGTAGTTAGTTAGTTTAGGAATTTTTGCATCCCTTTTCTGCCTTTCGAGTTTGTTTTTTCTTTTTTGTGCACCACTATCACTTTTTTTTTTCATCATTTTTGAACTCCTGCGAGCGATTTATTCCCATGTTCTATATGAAAGCATAACGAATAGAGGGGTTTCCCAACGTCATAGCGCAAATTGTAGAGTTAATTTGATTGGCCAGTGAATTATATCAGTCAGGCACATTTTCCAATAACTTCTTGTTATTTTAGTATACACAAATCAACCACCTATGATTTGACAATCTCATTTCCTCCAGCCAATCACGGGCCCCCTAATCCCGTGGGCCCACCTAGCCCTTATGTTAATCCGGCCCTGGTCACAGAAGAGCAGATTTTGTAGTTCTGACAAAACAGAACTGTAGTAACTGTGTAGTGAGTTTGTTTACATTACACACATGGCAGACGCTTTTATCTAAAGTGACCTATTTGTATTCAAGGTATACATTTTTATTCCCTACTAATCAAACCCACGACCTTGGCATTGCTAATGGAATGGAGGCCAGCTAGTAAGAGCTGTGTGAGTAAACCTCACACTCTTGGCCTCAAGAGGTGCACTAGTGACTAATGCTTTAGCGCCCTAGTTAACGCGCCTGCTTTCCAGTTCGAATCCCGCTCGGAGTGGTGCAAGTAGAACCCTCAAGTTGGAGTGAGGTTTAGGGGTTGAGTGTAACGGAGGCCAGCTAGTAAGGGCTGTGCGAGTAAATCTTACTCTCCTGGCCTCAAGAGGCGCTCTAGTGACTAATGTTAGAGGCTGTGGTCTATAGGTTCCTTGTTAACGTGCCCGCCTCCCATGCAGGAAACATCGGTTTGAATCCCGCTTGGATTGGTGTAAATAGAACCAGAGGGGTCCTAGGGTACTAGATTTTACATAAAAGGTGTGTTTGCACAAAAAAAAGTGGCTGCCTCGAATGCTTTTTTGGTTAAATCTGCTCATTAACTTCTGTGACAAGGCAGGAAATAAGATGAACCAGCTGCTGGTTTGCAAATGGAAGCAGACACACACTCTTTCTCAACGTATACACACACTCATACTGCAAACACATTCTTAAGTCCTGATTGGTAACACACTTCCTGACGATAAGAGAATATAGAGCCAGTTATGGTCTATTAGGCTGTGACACATTGAGGACCGACGAAAGAGGAACATGAGTCACTAACGCGCACTTTAGAAAGTTCCAGGATTTATGCAATTATGCAATGGATAATTACAACTCTAAAATCTGATTGGATAAAGCCAGGTGTACACTATGCATGTTTCAAGTCCTTTACGATTGTCAGATTACATGATAATACCCCAATGACATCTTGGGTAAAAGTCAAAGCAGACTGTGCAACATCAACTGTCTTTTAGACTGTAAGATATGCATCTGTGATTTCGATCATGTTTACTGTGTCTTTTACTGTGTTTATTGTTGTCACTCTTTGACAAGCACAAGCCTGAAGTGTCTGAAGTCTGATGTGGGCGAGTAAAAGAGGGAATTGTTTTTAAGCTTTATGCAACATATCATGTAGACAGACATACAAGTGTATGTTGCAACCCAGGCTCATTGGAAAAGCATGCCGGCGGCAACATCTCTGCAAAATGAAATCACATTGCTTCTTGCACATTTCGCAATACTTTCAAAGTGAAATGTCCAATGAGTGGAGTTAAAAGCGCGTTCAGTTTTAATGTGTGTTTACGTTGGTTGTTGTACGTTACGCAGCAGTTCTGAACTGAAATGTGAGGTGAGTGGTGCTAAAAGATTAAAGCTCTATCACGCTTGAAAATAACGTACCACCTACACTAAACCCTAAACATACCCGATAGATTTAACACAAGCAAACATGTCACACATTTGTTGAAGCAACCATGTCATTTTAGCTGCTTCTACAAGTCTTTGAGCTCTTTTGTCGAAACTCGTGTTTCACTGGACTTTCTCTGAGCAAGTCTGCTACACCAGGAAAGCCACACATATCAAGCTGCATGAGATGCAAACGTATATAATGTATTAGTTACAAATGATGCACTATCGTAAAAAGTTTTTGAGGCCATAACTGTGCAAGGAACCGCTACATGAAAATAAGCCTTTTTAATAATCAATAATATGTGTTCATAATGTTGTGTGAATAATCTGCAGTGATTTGTAAATTTATACTTTTTTTTTATTTTTTTATTTAGCAGAAATGTAGGTCGAGGAACGTTTTTCCAATGAGACTGTTATGTTATGAGACTGGTATGTTGGTGTATTGACTATTTTAAAAGGCTTAGAACAAATTGCTGTATTATTTTGCATTAATAAAAAGTTGGGCTAATGAACACTGCAGGGCCAACAAAATTTACTTCAGAAAAGTTGACCTATATTGATCTAACGTGAAATTAAATGACCCTATTTACATTTTTAAAGTCAGCATTAAAGGTGCCATAGAATGGATTATTTTATTATTTTATAATGTTTCCTGGGGTGCCCTTATAATGTTAGTATGTTTTTTAGATCAAAATTTGTTATAATTTAGAAATAAAAGGCATATTTCCTAGCCTGATTTCATCCATTGATTTGAACACTCTGTTTGAAGGGGCGTGTCTGCTGTGAGACTTAAGTGTTGTTGCCCACTGCTGTGATTGGCTGACATGCTTGCATATGAAATATCTGGCATTACATGTAGAGCTATCTGGAAAACTTTTACTATTACAGCTTTTATATGTTTTTACTATTACAGCTATCGGGATTAACGAATCATGAGAAGTTTTTTTTTAAGTATTTAGATCTATTCCCATCACATAAAAGGTTTCAGTGATGAGCACTGAGCAGATGACAGCCTGTTGATCGCGTGAATGAAGATCTTATCACTGCAACGCGATATACTGATGCATAAACAGTGTTGAACGACTTTGAAAGAAAGATTATCTGTCTGAATTTGAACAATTACACATCAGAAATTCACATAACCCACTGGTTCTCTGGAGGCTCGGATGAAGGAGCAAAAAAATATTTTTGTGTTCATTTGTACAACCAAACACTGAGCAACTGCCATGCTTCGTTCGCTCGTTTGCAAGCCATGATGTCTCTCGAGGAAAAAACAATATCGCGCTGGATCTAGATAACACAATGTAAATTATCGTTAATAAAATCCCTACTTGCCGCTTGCGGGAATATAACGTTAGTTGAAATTGCCCCCTTCGTCCGTTTGAGACGCCGAGAGAAGCCTGGCTGCTTGATATTGTTGTAACAGTCCGTGGTGAAATGGGCAGAGCAACTAAACAACTTCGAATTAAACTGTAGCGGTATCCGATTATAGATAGATAGATTATAGATAGATCTGCCATTTTCCCTATGATCCTCCTCCTGCTTGTTTCTTCACCTGCAGAACTTCTGATGATTCGGCTGTGCAGTTCCGCCTGGCACTGAGCATGGGCTGGCATATGCAAATTTTTAGAGGCGTACATATTAATGATCCCATCGGTTTCGTCACAGTTGGTGTTATGTGGAGATTCGCCCGTTTTTCAGGGGTGTTTTTCAAAAACGAGATTTAAATAAGAAAGAGAAAACTATGGTGTTTGAGACTCACTGTATGTCATGTCCATGTACTGAACTCTTGTTATTTAACTATGCCAAGATAAATTCAATTTCACATTCTATGGCACCTTTAAATGATTCACCCCAATTCATCTATTCATGTTTAATTTTTTAAAGATGTTTTGACCTCGTAATGTTTAATCAAAACACTGGACCTTCTCTCTGGTGACATTTGAAGGACTTCTTAAACCTCACTCCTGCTGATCTGTCACTACTTACATTTCATTGCAACTTATGAAGTTGTCATTCCTGGTCCAGTCCATGCTGCTCCAAAGAAAATAAATGTTAGTCTTTGCAATCTTTGATCAAAACATAAAAGTCTGCTTTCCTGTGAAATTATTTTCCTTTTCCGCTGACGTCTCTTTGGCCTATTTTTTTCATGTAGACTTGAAAAGAAATGATGGTCCGGTTTAACAGACAGGGCTTAGATTAAGCCAGCATTAGGCCTTAGTTCAATTAGGACATTTAAGTAGCTTTTATAAACGTGCCTTAGAAAAAAACATTACTGGTGTGCATCTTGAGACAAAACATGGTACTATGTCAGTGCAAGTTGCTTTCAGTTAAAACATCTTAAACGCGCATTTAAGTCTGGGACTAGCTTAAGCCTTGACTGTGAAAACAGTTTAAATATAAATGTATTATTTAAATGAATCTCGCTGTTATTTGAATCCCGGTTTTACAAAGTCTTAGACTTTTGGACCCAATTTGATCTTGAAAAAGTGAATTTGCATGTTATTTGTCAACTGATAAATTATTGAACGTTACTGTTTTTATCATGTTGCAGTGGCTGCTGTACTGTATAAAAACTTTGCCTAAAACGACCCATAAACTGTGGGAAAATAACTGTAATGTATGGCCTCTTTGATGCATTGCTTCCATATATGATTTAAGGACAGACAGAAATAGATCTGACATATAACACGCACAACGGCGGGATCAGTTTACTTGCGTTTGTTTGTTTTTGTTTGTCCATGTCAGTCACAAACCTAATCCAAACCGGTTTTACTCGTGAGATTTATCCATACCAGCATCCAAACGTCTCTCTCTCCTCCTCTTCTCTTTCCTCTCTTCCTTCTGATAAGACTCTCTCTGGTCTCAGGCCCATTAGCCAATGGCGAAAGGGATAATTGTCATGGAAAAGAGCTGGGCGCGCGTTTGATGTGGACCTCGACTTCCTTTTGATGTAAAAATGTATCCACTGTGATTATCAAGATTATGGCTTCCTCCCCCTCCTCTTCCTCATTCCCTCGCCCTTTCCATCCCTCCATTAAGCCGTGAAGATTAATTGGAAACAGCCCGGTCTGATGGCTGAAGTTGATGTCGTTGTCTTCATAGCTGACGGGTCGCTTAAATCATGTTTGGGCAGCATCCTTTCCCAGACGCTCTTCCTCTCTGTTGGTGAAACACTGTCTTTATATACAGAGTACATATTACATATTATTATAGTAGTGTTTCTTTAACAATGGGCACTTTTTCTTTGTGCACCTATAAAATAAACTCTTAAAAACACAATCTGACTTATACTACCATTTAAGGGTTTGGTTTTGTTAAAGAAATTAAAACTTTTATTCAGCAAGGATGCATTAAATTGATCAAAAGTGACAGTAAAGACATTTATAATGTTACAAAATATATCCATTTCAAATAAATGCTGTTCTTTTGAATTTTCTATTAATAAAAGAGTCCTGACAAAATGGGTTATGATTTGGTATATGTATGGATCTACATACCTAATGTAGTCTGGCTTGTATTTTCTTTTACTTTGTTCATGGTTTTTGAGAATGAGGGGATTTCGCAACGATTCGGTCAACGAACCTTCCTCTGGCTTGCGAAACACGCAAAAGTATCAGCAAATTTAATAGTTTATTAAGAGCATTTACAGCTGAAAATAATGACAAAGGCCACACTTCCAAGTACGCAGCCAATTTAGAATTCAAAATGAGAAAAAAAAAGTAAAAAAAAAACATAAACAGGAACATAATTCTACACCCAAGTGAACAATAATACTAATATAAATCTACAGTTTAAACTAAAATAGAAATAGATCTACATTACAAAAATATATGCCATAACATCTAAGCATTAAACCATTAAAGGGGTCATGAACTGCATTTTTAATGCTAAAATTGTATAATATTCTCTGAGGTCCACTTATAATGTTATCAAGAAACATCCTAATTTAGGAAACAGGAAAAATCCTGTTTTTGACCCTCTCTTTCAAACACTCAGTTTTGATAGTCGTGTTGTGTTTTAAATGCAATTAAACGTGTTGTAATGTCTTACTGCTGATAAAACAGATGTCGCTCACTGAATCTTCAATTCAGGATAACAGCGAATAACTTGGATCAGAACAACAAAAGCAGCTTTCTTTAGAAAGCTATGTGCTTTCTTCAGTATCTGATAAAACCCCATAAATGCCGAAACAAAAGCTACAGTATAAATACTCAGTACATATCAAATGATCTGTATCAGACAAAGCAATAGTTGACACATGGTAAAAACACTGTTACACTTTTGTGTTGTGACATTACTGTCGGATCCAATGTAGTTGGCGCTGCATCATCTTTTATTTTCAGTCTCTCTGAAAAGCCTGCGTCTAACTGTGTCTTGTTTAAAAACCGCAGTAAAATGAACCGAACAAATGGACAGACGCGATCTTGACTAGAACTTCATTAAAAATAAAGTTCATCCACGCTTTCTTAATGCTAGGATCACAAAAATGGCAATGCAAAGGCTGTGTTTTTCCTCAACTTGGCACTGCCAAACGTCTTGTAATCCACAGAGGCATCTCTATAATTTTGTTGCTTTAGTAATCCTGTGTACTTGCATCTCTTTCGTATTTACTACTACATGACGTGTGAATCAGTGGGCGGGGCTAAAGAGACAATGATGTAGAAGTAGGCATTGATCTTCTTCTCCATAGGCGGTGTTTCGTCTCACTATGACGCAATAATGTGACAAAATACGAAACGAGACGTTTTCTGAGCCTTGGCATCAATAAAAGCTGCTTTTGGACGAACTAGGAAGTTTTGAGATCTGAAACTTATTATTATAGTACAATGACCTTTTATATGTCAAAAGATCAAGGACATGTTTATTTCTCAATTCATGACCTCTATAAATCAATAATAATAAAAAAAGAAAAGAAGAAGAGCAAGAAAAATAGTTTTTCAGGATATCTCCCCTTATTTCTTACATGTTTGTTTCTGTTTGATGGAAATGTGTTAAAATGAAACACAGCTTACTTTTACAGCCCTACTATTTCTTATTTCAGAATCTAATGAAGCAAACAAAGAATATGTGTGAGAGTTGTCGAGAGTATTTGTCTGAGGTGTAAAACATAAACAGATCCACTTTACAAAAAAATATATACCAAGTTCTGTCATGAAACACAAACTGGTGAGAATTACATAGTTAACTACATGGCACAAGCTGATTGGTTCCTGTTGCATCTGCAGCCAATGAGCTGCTCCTCAACATTCAAATAGTTGGTCAATGTTTGCTTTCAGAATTCCTTTGAAGCCCTCCACCTTCCCCAGCTCCACCTGTATAGATCTGCTATGGTAAATTTCATACAGTATATGCTATTGGTGCAGCAGCAGTAGGTCTTACAGTACATGCTCACAGCAGTGTGTCTGTGTATGTACTGGCAGTAGCAAGTCTGCACTTCTGCATTCTTTCTTAGGTGTATAAATACCAGAATCTAAAGGTTTGAAGGCAGCAAATGAAGAATATTTGTGAGAGTTGGTGAGCGTATTTGTCTGAGGTGCCTAGCCATATAAGCACGTTTGTGTCAGGGTGTTTACTGTTATGCGTGTTTGTGTTGGACATGCGCTTGTGTGTTTTGGTTCTGCATGCGTGTTGGCAAGGGGTGTGTATGACAGTGTGTGAGTGAGGCCTGTTTTCATTGGATGCATGGGTGGATTCTATTTTACATCGCTGTCTGTGAATGTGTGATTAGTGACTGTCATCACAATGACTCATTTCATCTCTGCTTTTGCATTTCTTCACAGAAATCTGAGCAACAATCGTATCCGTGTCCTGAAAAATGGCTCCTTCGCCGGCTTGTACTCCCTCGAGAAGCTGTAAGTAAATCTCTTTCTCGCCATCATCTTCATCACCATTGCGAGGCTTAGTGGTGTTTTTGATGTGTGCCGTCTATCTAGGGAAGGGCATTTTGAGTCATTTTAGAGCCAAGTGCTAAAACATTCAAATGCACGTTACTCAACAGGCATTCACCGGCAGCATTTTTGGTCATTTTCACAAAAGTTTCATGGCCCCCAGTATTTTTTGTTTTATGAATAGTATTTGATTATGCAATATATCAAAAGAAAGAACAGACACTCTGCTTTTAAAGGCAATTTTGATTTATATGCTGTTTAATGTTGATGATCGCGTTATTTAACATGTTCATCTGCTTACATATGCTATCGCTTGTTTCTGATTATTTTCGTCTGTGTTTTGATCAGGAGATTTAGTACTCTTTCAGAAGATGCGCAATAGCGCCCCCTAACGTATAACATTGACAACAATGTCAATGGCGGGGAAGCGTAGTCTCACATATAACGGACATTTTCATCAATGGCGGGGAAAGAGTTAAATTCAATGAACAACAAGTCCAAATTATTATGATAACATCATTTTACTTTAATTTGAACCAGAATGTTCCTTTAATTTTCATACTGAATATTGAAGTCAACGCTGCCAGAGATCTGTTTGCTGCTATCTGTGAGTGTGATGATACAGTAGGGAGGAACGGTCAGTACGCGTGATTATCACAGAACTCTAGAGGAAACAGTCTCATTACACCTCCATGTATCACTCTGTGAAAAACTGTTCAGTCTGGAGAGATAATAGAGGAGGAGGAGAGGAGGCTGCCAGGGATTGGAGGAGGAAGAAATATGTTCTGTTGCTGACTGACCTGAAGTATTGTTGCATGATACTGACAGCTAGGCTATATTATTTTCGAATAAAATGGTCTTGTAGCTCTTTATGGGCCGGTTCACACAGAACGCATTTGTGCTGTCAGTGGAATGATTAAAAAAAAAAGCACACGGTCTAGAGACACGTTTTTTTTAGAAGTTTAACTTCGTTTTTAGAATGCCGTGTCAAGCGCGAGACGCTGAAAAAGACGTGAACGCAAACATGTAAAGAGATCCGTGTAGCTCATGACATTGAAAAACAGTGGAAAAGTAGCGCAGTGGAATGAAAAAATGCATTCTGTGTGAAGCCTGCATATATAAAAATGGTGACAATGGCTAAAACAACATATAATATTATTTTTAGTGGACTAAAACGTTTTATAATTCTACAAATTGTTTTTTTTTGTGAGTGTTTGTGTGTGTGTATGAGGTCATTTGTGTGCGCACGTGCGTGTGCTCGTGTTCATGTGTGCACGTGTGCAGTGATTAGCCATGTGTGTGTAAGACAGGGCTGCTCTCTGTATGTAGGTGTTTTGTTTGGGGTAAAAGGATCTGATTTGCTTGTTTTTGCAAGTGCAGACAAGACCCCCGGGGAGCTGCGGAGGTCAAAGGTCAGAGAAACTGGAGCCGTGCCCGCAAACAGGCACTCGTACCTGGGATTGTAGTTAAACTGGGTTAGGATGGGGGTAGGGGTGTTTTAGTAAAACTACGGATGTTATACCTCTATTAGGAAAACATAATTTCCTTTCGCTTTAAATAGGAAATCTTCAAAGAAACCAATTGTATTCTGCATTTTTGGAGCCACATTTTTGGAGTCTTTCCTTGTTTCCCATGCTAATATGCATAATATAATGCAGTTTTATTAAAGCTCTAATACATCAGGATTTTTGCTGTATCGTAGGTTAGATAATTAGATGTTATCATTAGATGTGGTTTAATTAGATGTTATCATTAGATGTGATTATTAAACCCAGTGCTTTGTTCAGTCTACACAATATTTTTGTCTTTTATGATAGTCACTGTCAGATATGCGATTTTGACTCCTAAACTCGTCATGTCGTTGACATGTCAGACTACACGTTGCTTCCTGATCATCGCTTGCCGTCTTTAACGACGTGCGTGATGTCATCGAAGAAGACTTCTGGAAAAAAGAGCGTAAACAAATAATGGCTACCACAGTGGCGTACTATTGTCTCAATGTCATGTTTGAAAGATTATGTATAGAAGAGCTTCTGTGCTCCTTTTGGTCAACTCCACAAATGTGACGGAGCCCGACACGGAGGACCAAAAAAACTGAAACATGCTAGTCTTTCTGTCAGTTGTCGTTCATTTTGACACTATACAAGATAAAACGATTGATTATCTGTCACAAAGACAATTGTCATTTACGAATCACCGCGAGTTGTCTTAACAGATTTTCTGAGGATTAAGATTATTAAGATTATATTAACCATATGACAATTCTGTGCCATCACAGTACACTGTAAATTGCTGCCTTAAATTTTCAAGTGCAGTCAACTTGGATATTTAAGTAATTTCAACTTAAATCACATTAAACTGACTTAAAACATGAGTTGAATCTTGTATAACATGAATTAAAGCAATGTAAAAACGTATGTAATCATAACTTATTGATCATATAATTTTTAAGTGTAATGCAATTTCCTCACTGGCAATTTTAGTTATATTAATTATTTTATTTGGAAATATTTATACTAGTATACAATAATACAATATAGTATGCTAATATACTGTGTAATATACTATATTTATGTGCAAATGCACACCACTCTGTTCTTTGGAAAAGGCAAGAAAAAGAGTTTGAAAAGGCTCAAAGTCAGGATGAAATAGGATTTTATGAACAATTTTTAAATGATAAATTATGATGATTCACTTATTTCGAGTTTTTAAGTAGGAATTTAAGGATGCTTTTAAGAATAAAACAGTTACACTTTATTTTAAGGTGTCCTTGTTACAGTATAATTATACATTTAAGTACTGAGTAATATTTATTAACAACAAGTACTTACTATAGGGTTAGGAAAGGGTTTGATTTAGGGTTAGTTGCATGTAATTATAAATAATTAACTGTTACATTAAGTACATGTAACATATGTAACAAGGACACTGTAAAATAAAGTGTGACCAAAACTACTTGGCATACTATAGAGTAAAAGTGAGAAAGAAATAGGCATATGCATACATATACTTATACTGTTTGTATCTGCAAAACTGGAAACACATTTCGTATGCAGTTGGTCTGTAATAAAAACATCACAAATATAGTATGGCATGGTACGTTAAGAAAACGATTTTGCTTTACAGCTCTTTGGGGCTTCTATTTTAGGAAGCCCAATTATATACCTTGGCTACTACAATTCTAATGCTGCAGTCCATTCAAAGTCATATGTGAGATGCTTTCCTAGTAGATATCACAGGCTTCCTTTTATAAAGACATCCCATTGCCAGACATTCTTAGGATTTTGTATAAAGAAACAAATTGCAATGCGAGCATTTGCTTTGCAGGTGCTTGATCGTCAACAAAGATGTCTCCTAGCAACCAAATTGCAGAGTACAAATGATGGTATGCAGTACTAGCATTTGTTCTGCAGATGTATGATTATGAACAGAATAGTTCATTAACTGGGTTTTACACACCTGTGACTTGTCTCAGCAAACAGACATTATCATCATGTAACGCAAGAGCTTTGGCTGATCTATACGCTACCCCATGTTTGTGTGACATCATACATCTACATCCTCATTTCTGAATGAGAAAACTGAACTGGTTTCAAATCTGATTTCCAGGCAGAAAGTTCTGACTTTTAGAGTTGATTGGAATGCAGCATGAGAACCAAGTAACAAAAGATAACTAAAATAAATATACTATATCATGTCATACAATCACTTGTGAAAAAGAATTGAATGTGCACTTGTAGTGTTCTTAAAACCTTAAAAATATATTTTTAAGAAAATAATGTGCAGATAAGATAATATTAATGAAATAAAAGGCCACTTGAGTATACTTAAAGAGTACACTTTCATGACTGTTTCTTAACACACTTAAGACACTTTGTAATAATGTCAAATTAAAAGTTTTACTTTAAAGTGCATTTCAAATTATTTTGTTACAAAAAAGTACTCTTATTTTGATGTGTTGGATGTGAACATACTAAAGCACATGTAAAGTACTCAATTATACTTTTAAGTGTAGAGTGGTGTTGTATATTACATTTAATATATTTTGAATGTACTGAATTACATCTTCATTATTACAAATGTGTAATTACAAATACATGACAAACAAGTTTCAATAGAAATTATATTAAAGTATATTTTAGTTTACCATATATGTTTGTCAGTACACTTTAACCACATTTCAAGGACAATATAAGTAATTTTGAAATCACACTTAAATATGTACTTAAATCCCACTTAAGTTGGCCAAAAAAGCACTTTAAAGTGCAGCTAATTGCATTTAATTCAAATGTAATCAAATAAGTTTTCATTTAATTGCAATTATCTGGCAATTAAGTGTCTGAAAACATTACATTCTAGCAGAGTTGGGAGGGTTACTTTAAAAATGTACTCAAATTACAAATTACTTCATAAAAAAAGTATTCAGTAACGTAATACAAGCACCACAATGTGAAAGTAATGTAATCTGATTACTTTTGGATTCCTTCAAGGTCATTTATCTAAATAAAGTCAAGTAAAAAGCAATATGTAGGAGAATGATTGCGCGTGCACCAGAGGTGTCTCGCGTCATGACTGGCAACAGAATTTGAGATGTGATTGAATGTCAAAAATGTTAATATTTCCATCATTATGTTGGTAAACCTTATTATCAGAATAATTTCTGTTAAGCTTGTGTATGTTTTTAGAAAGATATTAAGATATTAAGCAATAATGTAAGTTTTTATTTATATAATGACCATGATTGGTTTTCCCTGAAGAGATGTACCTTGATGTCGTAAATAAAAGTAAAAGAGTGACACGTTCGTTGCGTTTTACCGTGAAATGAGAGTTCCATGACTATATTAAAATCAACAGATTTATGACTTATCTCTCTTCGACCCGCGACCCACCCGCATTTAATTGGAATGTTATTTTTTATTACTTGGCCCACCCAATCCGCAAATTATCCACTGTCTCCATGGATATAACCACGATCCGCACATACTGTCAATATAGCGTTATGTCAAAATAATTGATTTAGTTTTAAGTGAAACGATTCTAATCCTGATAGTATTCCCTGTAATCTGTAAACTGTAATCTGATTACTTTTTTCATTTTTTATGTAGCTGTAACGGATTACATTTACCAGATTTTTGTATCCTGATTACGTAACGCCGTTACATGTATTCCTTTACTCCCCAACCCTGTCCCACACATATATTTCCTAAATGTATAATCTTTTTGTAAGAAGTCTTTTTAAAATGATGCTAAAGTATACTTCTTTTTTACAAGGTAAATGTTAAAACACTGATAAATCAGTTTAGTTTTCTCATGAGAACATGATTACAGTTGATTGTATACTTCGTAACAAAAAAAAAAAGTTTTCCTGCCCTGGGCCTCAACTTCCTGAGTAGTTACAGGTCTGCTGGATCTGTTCTCATCCCATTGTTACGCAGTTTATTCTTGTTTTAATACAACGGCTTGGTGTGTGTGTGTGCACACACGTATATCTCTGTTCATTGTTTCCAGCTTGTACTGTATGTGTGTAGTGTAACATGCTGCCGGGAGCTTCTCTTATCTGTGCGGTCTGTAGACCAGTCATCCCAGGACAGGATGATCTTACTGCTCTCTCTACTACCCAAAAACTGCTGATATCATATTCATGTTTAGGAGTGTTGTTATATTAAATATCAATGACAGATCTGACTACTGACACATTCACTGCAACTTTTCACATTTTCCTCTCTCTCAATTCAAAGGGTGTGTTTATCAGCAAAGCTGTATTTCACTGAAGTGATGTCAAAGCATTCTTTATCATGACACATATGTTATCAATATGACACGAAAAAAACTGCAGCACTTTGTCTTTTTGTCTGGCTGTGTTTTCCTCAACCCATGTGTTGTGTGCTATGCATCCTATTATGGAAATTTCTCTCAAACTGTTCTGGCATTGCTTCAAGGCTCTAAATATTCTCTAAACAGCCATCTCTACCTCTCTGTCTTTTTATTTCTCTTTGTATACTATATATATATATATATATATATATATATATATATATATATATATATATATATATATATATATATATATATATACACACTCTGTAAAATCACATAGAAATATGGGAAAATAATCCAGACTGCTTAATTTAATTCAGTGTCAAACTCAACTGGTCACTGGCCAGATTTTAAATGTTAAAACCTTGGTGTACTCATGGACAGCATTTGCACAATACATGGTCCTCTCAAGCTTATAAAGTCATGAATCAGCTGTTTAATAACTTATTTTGGGGTAAAACAACAGGGAAGCACAATGTATTTTGTTCATTTCGTTCAAATAGTTCAGTCATGAAACTCTTGAGGGCACAGGCTGATAGGTCCTTTGCATGCAACCGTCAAGCAATCACATCATTACCGCATGGCACAAGTTTATTGGCCTTTGTTGATCCTGCAGCCAATGAGATAGTCTGGTTCAGTGTTTGCTGTAGGATTGTCCAAGGCCAAATACATTAACACTGCCATATTCAATAATAACATGTTAGTTTTCAGAGTTGTCATGATTGAAATGGTTTTAGATTACATATACATGGGAATTTGCTAACTATCAGAAGGGTTTCCATTAAATAATATCCATTATGCATCCGGCAGATTGGATTTTGTAGGCAACTTTAATAATTCTTATCTTTAATAATTAAGTTGCACTTTGTTATTGGTAAAAATGTGCAACACAAGCATTATTATAATTTTCTATACAGTGAAAATGCATACTTCTAACTGCAACCATGATATTTTTTTCTTCCGGATTGTTTAAACAGAAAGTTTAAAAGAATAGCATTTATATGAAATGGACAGCTTTTGTCAATGTTTTTGTGTATTTTTATGTTGTCACTGTTGCCATGAGTGAATTATTTATTATATTAGGTCTGTCACTTTAACTTAACGTCCCCCTGTTGTCAATAATCTTATTCCTTAAAACTCATCCTTGATCACCAAAATTACATATTTAAATGTTTTTTCCTTGAAAAAAATTCCTTCATGCCTTAAAATAGCTTAAATGTAACTCTACACCCTTGCCTCATTTAGTATTCGTGGTTCTATGAATATGCAGATTAGCCCCGCCTCCACTCACTCACAGCTCAGATTTCCACTCGTTGACGATCACACGTTGACCTGACTGGTTACAAAGAAGTTTGTGACGTCAGAAACACCAGCGATTTCAAACTACGTTTTTGAGACAGTCTTTGGTTCACTGCAGTTTTAAGGAGGAAATACTCAGTAATGGTGTTGACTTATGATTTTTCACATGGTTTGTCTTAAAGCATATTAAAAACACCACATATAAACAACATTAAAAGCTGGATTTTCTGATTTATACTTTTACTAAGAGAATATATATCAGCTCTTCTGAAATGCAGAAATTTAATAAGATATAAAAGAATACATACAGTGTTATATACACGAACAATCACAATGCAAAGCTCCTCCCAAGTCTAACCATGACTATAAAGTAAACTGCAAAAACAGGTCATGTGGAACATGTCACAGTTATGACATGCTAGCACAAGACCGACCATGCTTATATATCAGTGGCGCACCTTATAAGTGGACTTGAGGGAAAATAATAAATATAATGACAGATTTATTGTTGTTGAATCTCCTTCATCAAAATATACCTACTTGACATTCAATCACACATTTCTCAGGTGTGATAGGATTGACATGTTCTCTTTGAAGTTTTTCTCATCCTTAGATATTGTGAAATGAATTTTCTTCAGCATATGCCTCTATAAGGACCGTATGGTAGTATTACAGTAATGCCAGAGGGCAGAAGGAGAGGCCGGTGTTGGTTCTCTGGTAGCTCCTCACACAGTCCTCCCTTTCATTAAAGCAGACCTCCTCAAAGAAAAGAAGTCCTTCATAGCTCGCCAAACCACCCAATGAGAGCGATGTTTAGCCATGTTTGTTTTATACCCTTATAGAACACAGCGGGCTGCTGTAGGATGTCGTGAAGGCCACATGTTAGCGTGCATGTGTGTAAGTGTGTCTTTGTGTTGCCTTGGCTTTCATTCACATACTCAAAAGCACGTTATATGAAAAGAGCAATTTTCACCTGAACCCAGCCAAACCCACGTTTTTTTCCCTTGATCTACTAAATTAAATTTTCCACCCAGCGCCGTCCCTTAAAACGGCACACAGCCACGTACACACACACATCCTGTAATGAGGCCGGCCCCTGCTAACGAGCGGCGACCCTAACGAGTGTGTGAAAAGATCACAGCGGCCTGTCCAGCACTGATTTGAGCAGAGCAAATGAGAATAATGAGAGAGAGAGAGAATGAAGATTTACAGGCTGATGGAGTGAACAGGATGACAAAAAGTAGAAGCAAAGTGTGGTTTCATATAGAGAATGAGATAAAGACATAGAGATAGACTTTGACCCTGTCACAATGTGAAAGGCTAGAGAGATGGATTGATATATACAGTATGATAAATGAATGGATATATATGATGGATGGATATGGATGGATGGAAGGATGGATGGATATAATAAATGGGTGGAAGACGGCTTTGCGACAGTAATTCACAGTGGCCGTTCCGGATCCAAAACACTGCTTATCTTTGTTTTGTAGCCCAATGTATACGGAATATGGACATAGAAGCAACAGATGATCGTGTGTACCATTGCCAGACACTACTGAGATATAGAAATCATCCGGAAATCAACAAATAGGATGACTTGCTACGGGGACCAGGCCTCCAGTCCTCTGTCTCGTCTGATGGATGCTGCTGGCCGGGGAAGGGGGCATCAAAAGCAATGCGCGAGAAAGCGGAAGCATGGCAAGCGGGCAGGAGCCTGTGCTAGGCTAAAAACAAGCCCTAGCTGGCCGGCACTCCCATCCATCCAGTTAGAGGATGTTCTTACGACATCTTCAACATCTCTCTGAGCAGGGCCGTTGTTCCAACGTGCTTCAAGGCTACCACTATTATTCCTGTGCCAAAGAAGTCCTCCGTGTCCTGCCTCAATGACTACCGTCCTGTGGCACTCACACCCATCGTCATGAAGTGCTTAGAGCAGCTCGTCATGAGGCATATCAAGACCCTGCTGCCCCCCTCACTGGACCTGTCCAAAACACTCCATTGATGATGCCATCTCCACCACACTCCATCTGACCCTCATTCACCTGGACAATAAAGACACCTACATTCAAATGGCGTTCAAAGACTTCCACTCAGCATCATCCACTGGATCTTGGACTTTTTGATTGGGAGACCTCAGTCAGTCCGGATCGGGAACAGCACCACCCCACTGAGCACTGGGGCCCCTCAGGGTTGTGTGCTCAGTCCCCTGCGGTTTACCCTGCTGACTCACAACTGTGCAGCAATGTGCAGCACCAGCCACATCATTAAGTTCGCCGATGACACGACCGTGGTGGGTCTCATCAGCAAGAACGATGAGTCAGCATAGGAAGTGGTGTAAAGCAGACAACCTGTTTCTGAATGTAGACAAAGCAAAAGAGATGGTTGTTGACCACTCTACACTGTACTTCAACGATAGTCAAGAACTAAAAATTCCTCTGTGTCCACCTTGTGGAGAACCTCACCTGGTCCCTCAACACCAGCTCCTTAACAAAGAAAGCAGCGTCTCTACTTTCTGAGAAAGCTGAGAAGGCCAAGCTCCCACCACCATATCTATAGCATCCTGAGAGGCTGCATCACTATCTGGTTTGGAAATTGCACCGTCTTGGATCTCAGGACCCTACAACGGATAGTGAAGACAGCAGAGAAGATCATTGGGGTCTCTCTTCTGTCTGTCATAGACATTTACACCACACGCTGCATCCAAAAAGCCACCAGCATCATGGTTGACCACATCCACTCTTCACCCTCCTGCCATCTGGAAAAAGGTACCGAAGCATTCGGGCCCTCACATCCAGACTGTGTAACAGTTTATTCCCACAAGCCATTCAACACCTCAATAAGAAAAGGTCTGGACTGACACACACTTAATGGCCACCCACAGTGAAACTTTTTACACAAACCACTTTGCTGAAAAACAACGTTTAAATGTAGTGGATTTATTATTAAATGGACAATTAATTTGCACAAAAATACTTGTCTACTGTCTAAAATTACTGTACTTGTCGGCGCTGCACTGTCACTGTTTGTAATATCTTGTGTTGTTTGCACTAAATTTTGTTTGCACACACGCACTTTATGTAGTGTCCATAGTTAGTTTTGTATTTCGCATCATATCGTGTTTATGCCGTTTCATGTTGCACCTTGGTCCCAGAGGAACGTTGTTTCATTTCACTGTGAACTGCACTGTATATTACTGAAATGAAAATAAAAGCCACTTGACTTGACACGAAGAAATTAGATAGATGGATGGATTGATGGATCCAATCCTATGTATTTTCTGTGGAACACAAAATATATATTTTGCTTACCACTGACTTCCATTGTATGGATACAAACAATATGATGCTGTGAACTATTCCTTTAAAATTTTGTCTATAGAAAGTCACTGTAACCTTTAATGAGAATAGATTTCTTTCCAGCAGTACCTGCCACCCAAAGTTAAGAAAACATACTCTTTTATTGAGAGTGTCTGAACAGGATCAAAATGAAAAGTTTGCCCCAACTCCCTAATTTAACATGGGTTCATTATGCTGTCTTTGGAATTAAGATTAACATTGTTTCCAATGTAGGTAAGGATATGGCATTATCCAGAGTGGGACTGCAGTGTGTGTATGTGTGCTGGTCACTGCTAAACTTCTCATTAAATCTGAAGGGCAGTGGCAGTGAATTTAACCATTTTTCCCCTAATAAACAAAGCTAGAGAAAGACAGATGTGGATTCAATCAGCTTCTTTTGATTCCAAGTCCAACAATCATGCATTGATTGACCAGAGTATAATACTTTAAACAAAAAATAATAGACCTCAGTGAGACAAAAATAAATCCAAGGCCAAAAAATATGTTAATCTCTATGTTGGAGATATTAAAGTCAAACACTTTTCACAACCCATTTTACTCCTATAATCTGACATACCCTTGTGAAAAAGAAGTGTGCTTAATTGTACTGTATGTGCACTTGTAGTGTGCTTCAAATCTTAAAAGTATGTTTTGACTGTTTCTTAACACACTTAAGTACACTTTTATTATTGTTTCTTAACTTTTAAAAAAAGCACTTTGGCATATTGATAAATTAAAAATGTTACTTTAGCTATACACTTTATATCATTGTTTTTATAATATTTTATTATAATTTAAAGTAGACTTATTTTAATGTGTCAACTAACCTTTTAAAGTACATGTAAAGTAATAATTTTAACTGTAGTTTATTTGATATTACACGTAAAGTTAATATATTTTACAAAAATGTACTATACATTTAATATATGTAGTAATATGTAATTTTAACTGTAGTGTGTTATTTGATATTATATGTAATGTAATACTAAATAATTTTTTTTTATAGAAATTACATTACCATAAATGTTTGCCAGCACAATCGGCAGTACACTAATTTATTTCAAAGACAATAGAAGCAATTATATTATTACATGTAAAGATGTACTGGTAACGCTTTAGATTATAGCCCGGAAAGTATTGAGTAATTAAGACGAATTTGCAGCGTAACTTTCAGTAATTATAGTGTACCTATAAAATATTTGCATCTAAGTATAAAGGAACAATATGTAAAGTTTGGGGAATAAAGGGGAAACAACCAGGATAATTAAAAAAATATTTATACTGTAAGTATTACTAAGAGGTACTTATTATACTATTATGATACAACAATCTTACATTTGGGAGCAATTTAGCTAACTTTTTGAAATAATGGTGTACAAATGCATACTGTATAGGCTTTTTAAATTGTACATATCTATGCATTTATACATATTATTATTTATTTTTTATTTATTTTTTGATAGCAAAAGTGCAGATGTTTAAGTTTGGGCTTATATGTTTCAAGGCAAGTAAAGCTAAAACTATTGCAATTTTTTTTTAAATACTGGGAAAAATACTCTTATTCCATGTAGTTACAGGGTAAGTGGTGCTTGTTACCCTCTTGTTTCATGTAGTTACAGGGTAAGTGTGACATTGCGGGCCGTAAATTAAAGTGGTGCTTGTTACCCTCTTGTTCCATGTAATTACAGGGTAAGTACAATAAAAATACATACACACAATCTAATATCACTGACTCGGAAAACTTTATTTGAAAAACAACTTATTACAGTTGGTCTGAAGCGATAGTCTACAGTTTAAAAAGTTTAAAATATTGTAATTTTTCTTACAAATACCTATCGTTTCACTTCAGAAGACATTGATCCATCCACTGGGGTAGCATGGATTACTGCACTTATTGCAGTATGTGCTGTTTGATGCTCCAACTTTTAGGAACACATGAGCTTGCATTATATGTATTCCCAGAGATGTATTTATTTTTATTTTTTTTCTAAATACCTTTATTTGTGTTAATCTGAAGAAGGAAAGTTGTATACATCTTGGATGGCATGAGGGTAAAAGATGAGTAAATGGTGAGGACGTATTTCTGGGTGTACTGCATTTTCTTTTAATACAGAATACAGAATAGCAAGATACATGATTTATTCTTAAGATTCATCAGTGGAAAGAAATAAAAAGAAGAAGAGGAACAAGAGGAAGAAGCCAAGCAAGAGAAAAAAGAGGGGGACAAAATGTGCTACTAACTGTCAAGACTTAAGCATTTGAAAAGAATTGTTGATTAAAAAGAACACTTCTAAATGAAAAAGATGTGTTGTAAACCTGTTTTGAATTAAATTGTTTTTCAAATAACTTACAGTTATAAATAGCTTACAGTATAAATAATTTAATTCTCCTGGTTGTTACACCTTTATTCTCCAAACTATTATATATTTTTCCCTTATACTTACATGTACAGTAAGTACTTTATAGGTACACTATAATTAACGAAAATAACGAAATAATATAAATAACGAAAGTTACACTTTAAAATCGTTTTAATTACGCAGTACTTTCCGGGCTGTGATGTAAAGCATTACCGATGTACTTAATCGGTAAAAAAACAATCTTAACTTCAACTAATTGTATTAAATATAAATTTAAACCATTTACATTTTAATTTAATTGCAATTAACGGTAACACTTTATTTTACAGTGTCCTTGCTACATATGTTACATGTACTCACCATATAAATCAGAGTAAATTATGCATAATTACAATCAACAAACCCTCAACCAAACTAGTCCTACCTTAACCCTTTAGTAAGTACATGTTGTTAATTAATATTACTTGGTACTTAAATGTATAATTACACTGTAACAATGTCACTTTAAAATAGTGTAACCCAATTAATATGCAGTTAAGCGACTTTACATTCAGTTCACACTTCACACTTAATTATATTCTTTAAAGTATATATTTGTTTTAAGTACGTTTAAAAGTATGCTAAAGGTATTTTTGAGTTAAAAAGATACTAAGTGAGAAAAAAGGACAGTTGGGCAGATTTGATTTTATCCAGCAGTAATTGATTGAACTGTAAAAAGAAGAATGTTTCTTAAAAGTGAAAAAAAAAAAAACACATTTCAGTTGTAATATAATAATTGAAAAGAAGAATGTTTCTTAAAAGTGAAAAAAAAGAAAGTCAGTTATAAGTTTTATCATAACTGAAATTTGACAGAAGTTTCACTAGCCTTGATTTGACTGGACTTGATTTACTAGGCCTCACTGTTTACTCAAAAACTCCTCCACAGCACAACAACAGTCCAAGTTCTTCTTCCAGAGTTCATTTCAAGTTCTTGTTGAGATGTTGAGCCAATGAACACGCCTAACAGCAGGGACTGAATATTCCGTTATCTCAGGCTTCATGTCCAGTAGCGACACGGTGAAGAAAGTGTTAAAAGTGCGGGACAGAGCAGGAACAGAGGAGTGTGTGAGGAAGAAGAAGGGGGGCAGACCGCTGGGGTTGATAGACTCCAGATGTGACTATTAGATAAACTCAAGGCGAGGGGTGTGTTTGTGAGTGTGTATATGTGTGCTAGTGTGGGTGTGTTTATGTTGCTAGCGGGACCTGATAGCGTCTGGGCTTTACACGAAATGCAAAAGCAGGATGGAGTGACACAACGTACGTTTGCACAGAGAAGTCGGTGAAAGAGCAGACGAGAGTTTTGGGGAGGGCATTTTCACCGTGTCTGTGAAATGCACAGCTGAGCTGAATTAACAACTTGAGTTTTTTTTTTTTTTTTTTTGCATTTGCTCTCTGTTTCCTTCTTTCACATCTACAAGAAATCCTTTTCATTTTGCCCCCCTAAAACCCAGACTGACTCGATCTCGAAGTCCACCCACATGCAGCAGTGTTCACACATAGCTGGTCATTGTCCTTCATCCATTCACTCATATTGTGCTCTGTTGCTGTCAGACAGCTGTTTCTTTGTACTCACACTGGCCTAGACAGCGCTACAGTGCTATAATCTTAAAATACTGTGCCGGTCCAACATGCAGAACTTTCGATTGATAATTGCATCTTTTCCAATATATTGCTAGAGTTGGACTTATGGAAAATGCAGCAAACTGTTTTATTATAGAGTTCAACAGTCAGGTTCTGGAAGTAAAAACCCATTCATTTTCCCCATAGGGGATTTTTAATGATAACGTGTAAACCTCCAAAGATAGACCTACTGTGAGCTACGAGATTGTTAATAATGGCACATGCTTATGGTGAAGCCATCATTGTGCATTACTTTAACTTTTCTTTTTCAATAATAGTGCTTAACAGCAAAATCGGAATTACCAATGATTCTGCAAATAAAATCACCAATCAGAGGTGAGCAAATTGTGCTGAAAGATAACTCATTCATTATGTAATAGAGTCAGTCTCCCCACTCTCTCAAAATACTTATGTTTTTGCCAACGCTATCTCACGACCAATTCGTACGAGTGAGCACGAGGTGGCTATGATTTGTTTAAACCCAGTGATGGGTAGGTTTAGGGGCGGGTTCAGGGGTAGGTCATTCGTACGAATTCATACGAATTGGGCAACTCGTAAAATATGTACGAATTAGCAAAAATCGTACGAATTCATACGAGTGAGGTCATATGAATTCGTACGAATTTGCCACCTCGTTAAAATACGTACGAATTGCCGTGAGATCGGTTTGTTTTTTGTTTTGAAATTATCTTATAATATGTTGTTTCTATACCCTTGTGGGAAAAAAGTATGCATAAATGTATTGAATGTGCCCTTATAGTAGGCCTATAATTCAAATCTTATGTATATTAAAGGTGCAGTAAGCAATTTCTGGGAAACGCTGTTGAAAGTGGGTCGGACAGATAACTACAACAGCACCAATCAGCAGTAGGGGGCGTGTCCACACATGATGGGGGAGGAGAGAGAGAGTGAGCAAGAGGGAGATTGTTGAAGAAAGGTTACGTTCCAGTCCACTTTTAGACACACACTTGCGAACTTCCCTAAGCACTTCCCCTCGGGGAAATCCCTGCCGCCATTTTGAAGTGCGTTCCACTTCGTGAAGTGGACGAGGGAAGTTTATTTGGACAGACCCTCGCTCCCTCGATCTTGACTGAGGGAGCGAGTCTACTTCATATGTACACTTCAGGCAGCTCCATATACCACAATGCAATACGATCGTGACGTCTACGCATATTGCGTTTATTTACCCCACCACAAACAACTCTTAATTTTTTTATTAAACAACTCAAACACACCTATATACATATAGAATGCTGCATTAAACAATTTCGTAAGGGAAAAAAATGTATAATAAATCAACCCCATAGTGATCAAGGGCTTAGCACGTTCCAATTCAGCTTATTGCAAAGGTTCCGCCAGTAGTGGGCACTCATGCAACGTGAGCAATGACGTCCATCCGAGTGAACGAGACGGAGGGAAGTTAGCGAGTGAAGGGCATGACAATTTTGGAATTTTGGACCAATTTTGGAATTTTGGACCAAAGACTGTTAGAGATGGCTGAGAGACATAGCAAAAGAGAAAAGGTCAGAGGAATATCACTGTAAAAGGAAGGGTTATGATCAGGCTTTAGGACCCGTGTTAATATTGGAAGTTTTCCAGCACTGGAGATACTAAAGAAGGCCTGAAAATGGACGCAGAGGTTGCATTGTTTCTGCTCTATGAGTAACATTGGTTTTGCTATTTCACAGAACTAAGATATGCTGTTGTTGTAATGTTAGCTATAGTGATGGGACAATTTTGAGTGTCATTGTTTGTCTGGAGCTGGTGTGCTGCTTGCGACCAACAACCAACTCTTGCGCAAACTGAAACTTGTGTGTTCTCAATGTTAATTTATTGTTTTTCCGTATATCGTTCTTTAGTCATCTTTACTTTATTTTTCACGAAGCATTATTTTGCTTCGCTTCAGCTATAATAGAGATGTTCGTGCATTTTGGGGGCAGAGCAGTGAAGGGTGTGTGTTAGTTTGAGTGAATTTCAAGTTTCTCAGAAATCATTTATTGCACCTTTAAAAAAAAAAAAAAAACTACTTGCAGATATAATATTTCTGAAATAAAAGGCCACTCAAGGGCAGAGAGTATTGCTTGCATTTCTTATTTAAGTACACTACTTTTTATTTAAACTCAAAATAAAGTGTCATCGCATGTGTTTTAACTATTTTCTAATTGCTTTAAAAAGTTTTTTTTTATTACATTTTGTATGTGACTGGAAGTGATGATGTCTCAGTGGGTGAGTTGTTTATTTTGTAATTAATTTGCCAGATTGTTGTCATTTATAGGCAACCGTTGACTGGCATTGACTGGACCATATTGATGACTTTTCCTCTTCTCATGTTCCTTTTGTATCTGTATCTGGCAATTATTTGCCTTATTTTGTTTGTTTTATCTTTCTACTATAACTTATTTTTATTTTCTTATATATTTTGCTTGTTTTATTCCTCATTTGTAAGATGCTTTGGATAAAAGCATCTGCTAAATGAGTAGATGTAAATATACACTGTTCTTGTTAGTCTTTGGCTAATAGAGAAAATACACATGCTCAGATTGTTTGAAAATGATATGAAGTAAAACTGGGTTTTGGCATTAGTTCTCTTGTACTTTTGAGTCTCTTCAAATGATTTGACAGTAAACCTCCCTCCAGATGATACAGAGTCCAACTGAAGCATTATTCTAAAAGCATAAATGGTCTTTTTTTTAAATCCATGTGCCTAATTTATTTCTGGTAGTGTACATGCTCCAAGCACAGGGCCGAGCAATTTTCCACAATTCCGGTCCCAGCGTTTATCTTGGCGTAGTACCTTCCTTCTGCCATTGAACAAATATATAATCAACATAAACCACAGAAATGCAACTCTTCAAAAGTGCACTTTGTCTTTATAAGTTTAGTGAAAATCCTGGTCAGGAAACGGTCTGGACTTCACATTACATGTGTATTTATTTCAAGCTCTTGAAATATGCTGAATATTTCAGTCTAAATGGCCAGTTCTGAACTAGGTATGGATATATATTGGTTTAATTTATCTGGTTATTAAAATTATGACAGAAATTTTATATGTTTACGATGATAGATGCTTTTGTGTGGGTTTGGGTGATAATCTGCAATCATTTCAATACAAATGCAACAGAAAGTTAAATGCTGTTGCCTTTGACTCAGGATGGACTGGATAGAGGAAAACTATTCCAATAATCTGAGGAAGGAGAGGAAAAGCAGGAAATGAGTTGGAAAAATAAGAAGCAGGCAGATCCAGATTTCCTGTTTAGGTAGGAGTGGGTCGATGTAAATTTCAAGGCAGCGTTATAAGGACCCCATTGTGTGGCCATTACATGGGGTCAGTTCTGCCCCCCGTCCCCGTCCCCCCCCCACTCAGGACTCCGGCGATACGGGAAAAACAGTGTTTAAAAAAAATAGAGAGAAAGGAAACCGTAAAAATAAACGAGAAACAACCTCTGTGCAGGGACAGGAAAAGACATGCGGCACCAAAATGGCTTCCGCTATTTGCACCTACATCTAAAAAGCAACACACCTCACCATATCTTTCTCACCGAATGTGCCAAATGCACTATGTTTTCTGGAAACCAGCCTGCATAAACTAAGGAACTATATAACTTGTCAGAACAAATGTTGATTCTGATTAAGACCATGAAGACTCATATTAAAACTCTGCTCTGAACATGTACCTGTCCCAATCATTATTGTTTCATTCTTTTGTTTTCAATGTTATTAATTTGGTGGCTTAATATGAGGAATATTTGACAAATACATTTAATTTATAATTGTATTTTTGTATCAGTGAGGTCAGACTCATTCTAGCAATTTGATTAAAGCCATGTGTTATGTTGCAGTTTCTTTTTAAATTTACTGTTTTACTTTTACTCGCCAATGACATTAAATCTAATTTGTGCACACAGAGCAAAACAGTCTGGTTCCAAAATTAAATATCCCATTTATTTTCCTTGAAGGGATAGTTCACCCAAAAATGTAAATTATGTCATAATTTATTCACCCTCAAGTTGTTTCAAACCTCTTCTGCTGAACACAAAAGAAGATATTTTGAAGAATGTTGGTTGATGGAAAACAGTTTTGTCCCCCTTCTTTTTCTTCATACTATGGGAAGTCAAAAGGACCCCTCAGCTGTTTGATTACTGACATTCTTCAAAATATTTTCTTTTGTGTTCTGCAGAAGAAAGAAACTCATTTAGGATTGGAAGAACTTGAGGGTGAAGAAATGATGACAGAATTCTCTTGTGTGGGTGAACTATCACTTTATGTGAAACAGATTTTTTAAAGGGGTCATATAATGGTACATGCACTTTTACAAGTTGATTGTACTGAAATGTGTGTTGGCAGTGCCTGTACACAACCATCATAAAATGATAAAAATCCATCCAGTGTTTTTTTTTTAATCTCCTTATATGTTTGACCCTCTCTGAAATCAAGCCGTTCGATTTTGTGACGTCACAAAATCGACGCCCCTCCCACTATTGTGATTGACAGCAGCGTTTCAAACACAGACCCGCCCTCGCTCGTGAGCGAGCTGTCTGTCATCATAGTGCATTGATATGCTGGAGAAGAATGGCGTCGTCTAAGCGATTGTGGCGTTCTGTTCTTGGGTGTAATAAGGAACACAGCAGTCATTTTGATGTTTTGATGGAATATTCCCAAAGCATTGACGCAGGGATTCCCTCGGGATTCCCCACGATCAATGTCCATGCTGTCATGTTTGTGCGAATCATTTCACCAGACTGCTTTACAAACGAGGATCAGTATAAAACTGGTTTTGCTAAGAAGCTGCTCCTGAAAAAAGGATCAGTACCAACTATTTGTGTTCGTGCTGCACCTCCAGAAGAACTGAAGTGAGTGTAACGTTTTATTAACCTTTATATTAATCTTTATATTACTCTTTGCAAATCGCTTGCACGCTTCACGATGAATGCGGCTGTTTACACTCAGGGTACATTACGGCATGTTTTCTATGTACAACGTTCTCAATATAATTCATAATCCCACGTTTATAATGAACAACGCGTTATGGTTATTGTGTTATTGTGTTACAAACGGTGTACGCACAGAACAGAGGGGCGGGGTGAGCAAAGCTCATTATCATTTAAAGACACATGCACTTAAACGGCGTGCTGAAAACAGAGCTGTTTTTGACCAGGTAAAATTAGTGTTTTCTTACAATACTAATGAGAATTTTTAATTAAAGTAATTACAAACTTTTAATTTAGACCCTAAAGAATCATATTAGCTTGTACAAAAATGGCATTATATGACCCCTTTAACAACAATTTAAAAACATTTCAAGACAGATTGAACTTGAGCTCTGAGCTTGTTAAGGGATGAGATGTTGTGGGGAAGCCACAAATTAGAGTGATTTCAATTTTGAATAAATCATTAAATAAATCAACTTTTAATTAAATGACTCACTCCTGAATAGAGATCCAGTAATCTGACAATTCACTGTTACCATGAAAATGAAACCAACTTATATTTAGGATAATGTGTGTCTAAATGTTTTGAAATAAACCTTTTTTTTTATACTCACAACAAGTCAATAATCAATAAATCATATTATAGACTATTACCATTGATTATATCATTTGCAGTGCTTAATGGAACAGTATGACTAGTTATTTTTTTGTTTTTCTGATTTTCATATACTTTTTTTGCTTTTTTTCCACTGTGATTAATTACCTAGCTGACTGGTTTAGTTTATGGGCTGTGATGTTGTCGCTTTGTTCAGAATTTAACTTTCAGTCAATCGTAGCAATGTGTCATAGCTTTCTCGTCTAAACATCTGCGTGTTTGAAGACCTATCATCATGTTCTTACATAAGGTCTTACTAAACCATGTGCTAGGATAAATTATTCAGCAGACTTTGGCTTGGTTTGAAAGTGATTTAAAGACCCATATGAAATCGCTTGATGGGGTGCTGTTTTCTGTCTTGTGTTGACTCATTTCCGATTGAAACAGGAAGTTGGGCTGGGGTTTGTACTAAAGGTTTGTACAAAAAAGGCCACATTTTGATTGCTGTGTAGCAATCAAAATGTGGCCTTTTTTGTACAAACCTTTAGTTTACATCAACGCCATGAACATGTTTTGCTATTTGCTGTGAAAAAAGAACACTTTAGCACACTTTTAAAAAGAGTACTTATTATGGAAATGATATACTTTAAAAGAATATACTTAAGTATGAATTGAATGTAATGTTTTCAGACACTTGAAATGAAAATCCACATATAGTTTAAATGTATATTAAATGCAATAGATTGCAATAGTGCCTTCCCAGTTTTTTTACGGCGCTGGTTCCAGAAGTATTTTTCCTATTCATTTGTCCCATAGGGATTTCAAAAATATGTTTGTTAGAGTGTTATAATGGTGCGGTTATGTCCTCCATGGAAGCTCGTATTTATGAGGTGGGAAGTCGTGTTTATGACGTCGGGTGACGTTAATTAACTAAAAACAGCAAGGTTTTTAACTCTGCTTCTAGAAAATGAAGAACAAAGAATGTGCTTCAGGTGTGTTTTGCCTTTTAATGCTTTTAATTAGTTTATGAAGCCACTGTAAATTGTATTGTTACACATTATATTGTTATATTACAATTTGTGTTGTCTTACTTTGTTGTAAATGTCAATGTCACTACTAAATACCTTTAAGTATTGTGATATTCCACCATGTTTCTCATTGACACACCCCCAACTCGTAAGGATTCCCACTTGTATTTTGTATTTTCATGTGCGTTCAACTCGTAAATGCGATCTTTCCGACATGACTTGAACCCAGCATAAGCCATGAACAAAGCCAACCAGCTGCGAGGTGAATCATAACATTACAAACTTTGATTTGAAGCAAAAAAGTATTTGAAAATCAGACAAAAACACAAAGGTACAAGACTGTGTACTTGCCTGCTTCAGTGATGGAAAGAACTACAATCCCATGAAGCATTGCGAACAGCATATTCGAAATAAAAACGATAGAGAAATATAAAACTACTAATTTAAAAATGTTGATTATATATTTAAAAACAATATATTTTAAGTTGCAAAATATGCACATATATTCCAGCCCGTTCTCATCCCAAGTCGTCATATACTGACGCTTTCAAAATTTCTTCAATATCTGACGCACAAAGCACCCTTTAGTGTCCATATGAGACGCATAACCCTACCACAGACCTAAACCTACCCATAACCGAAGCGTCTCATATTGACGCTAAGGGTGCTTTGTGCGTCGGATATTGACGAACTTTCGAAAGCGTCAGTTACATGACGCCTAAACCTACCCATAACCGAAGCATCTCATATGGACGCTAAAGGGTGCTTTGTGCGTCGGATATTGAAGAATGTCTGAAAGTGACGGAAAGTGACGATTTGGGGATGAGAATGCGTTGTATATTAAAATATTTAACTATTTTGAGAGCGTATGGAGTTTAGGACTCTATTATGTCCTTTACGTCTGTGTTTCATGGGAGTGGGCGGAGCCAAGTAGCTATTTTGGTGCGTTTTGCTTGTTTTGACTCTGATTGGTGGAAATTTCTGTGCAGCATCATGGATCATGTATTTTATTTTTTTATATTTTTTTTACCATGCATCCGCTGTTAAACATGATTATATTACAACTAAGTTGAAATACTGTGGCCAACAGCTTCAATAGAAGGAAATATGATGGATTATGGAACAACCTCGTAGCTCAAAGTAGGTCTGTCTTTAAAGGTCTTTATCGTTTAAAATAAATGTTTTACTTCCAGAACCCAACTGTGGCACTCTTGAACTTGCTCCCATTGTATGGTTAAATGCTTAATGTACTGATAGCCTAAGCTTTTATGGTAAATATTTTAATGTCACTTCTATTGAAACTTGTATGTCATGCATTTTAAATATATTTGTATTTACACTTTTGTAATGCTGGAATTGCAATGTAGAACATTTCAAATGAATTTTAAATATACACTAAACACACTATAATCAAGTTCTTTGCATGTGCGTAATTATGTAAGTCAACACATCAAAATAAATGTACTTCTGAGTCATCAATATTGTGATCTAGAAAAGAAAGACTGTACATTTAAAATGTACTAAAATATTGTTTTGTCAACGCACACGTATTCAAAGCCACAAAACTCATGATTTCATGAGGCTTTTAATCAATCCAACCATGCTGACATTGTGGTTCTGCATTGTGTGTGTGTGTGTGTGCGCGCTCCAGACTTTAGGAAGAGAACTCTCCCTGTTCCACATTCCCCATCTCAGCGATAAGAGAGTGTCTGTGAGCCGTTGTGTTGATCTTCACACACAGAGAGCACACTTTGCTCTGACCTTTACTCTAGCGGTGTGTGTGTGAGGAAACAGTGGGTAGAGTCTCCCTTTTCATCACAGTGCTAATGAGGGTTAGGACACGCTAGCCAGGAAACAGCTATTGTTCCCTGTCCAAGAGCACTGCTACTGGCACACACACGCATTTGTGAGCAGGTTCATTCAGCAGTTCACATTCATAGACCGGAATACTCTACAATATATCCAATTTACCCCGACATCGCACTCTTCGTAGTCATAGGAATTCAAACACGTGTACCTAATAGTGCATAACTTTCTCCTGTGGTCACTTTCTCACCTTGTACCCCTCCGCTTGTCTCGCATATTCACTCTGATAACTATTAATGTGTCAATCATGTAGCTCTCACTAGGCCATACAGATATGACAGACTAGCACTTTACTGCATTCTGTCATGCCGGTGTAAATGTCTTGGTTCCCTGCAATAATATACAGCATATCTGTTATCAAGCTGTTGTAATGTTCATGTTTATATTCAGCACATGATATCATGCTGCAGTGTTGTTTGCTATACCAGCACTGACAGAGATTTATGCTTGAAATACTATACATTAGGACAGAGGAAGCTTGCTTTATTATTGAGGTTTATTGCTTGTTTGTTCAATATTAGCCACATAATTCAGTGCTACAACATATTATATAATACATATAAAAATATGATATAATTTGTGGTAATGTTAATATTAAAAATTGTATTTATTTATAATAATGTTTATATAATTATTCATTTAAAACGTAGCATATTATATAAAGCATACAACATTAGCACACATCATACTTTATAATACATTTGAAATTACATTTATTTCAAACATATATATATATATGTGTGTGTGTGTGTGTGTGTGTGTGTGTGTGTGTGTGCGTGTGTGTGTGTGTATATGTATGTATGCTGATAATATTTATAGCAATATTTATTTAGATTATAGACTGCTTATTTATATTATATTAATTACATTTTAATTTAAAAGTAAGCATACTATATAAAGTATACTTGTATATACAACATACTTTATAATACTGTATATATACAGTTTAAATATATATATATATACAGTATTATAAAGTATGTTGTATATACACGTAGCCTATATATATGCTATATATATATATATATATATATATATATATATGTATATATATATATATATATATATATATATATATATATGCTATTATTTTATGTGAAATTTCATTTATATATCACACCGAAGCCATTCAGAGTTTTCAAAGTAACAAATTAAGTTTTAATATTTTTTGATTTAAAGTTAGCATGAAATCCTATTCGCTTTCTTAATGCAACAAGCTTAATGATGTACAAATTAACATCTGAAACTCTTGCATGTTTTTATTTATTTTTATTAACTGGCCAGCAGGGAATTATGGGGATGATAAAGGTCAACCCATGTCGCATAATGGCTCAACCATGTTTCAGCAAGTTCAACAGAAGTGTACATAATTAGTTTTTAGAGGTTACACCATCTTTAAAAGTTTTATTAAGTGTGTGAATCCATATTTTGATGGGCGAATGCTGATAAGTGGTTCAACACATGGACATAAGCAAACATCTGGGCCAGGACAGAGGTGGCCTGAAACACTACCTTCAAAGCTTGTATTGGAAATGAATATTTACAGTTTGACTCCTGAAGGTGTAACTTTACTGTGGGAAGATTCACTTGGTGTCCATGGTTTAAATAGGGCATCTCCAGTTTCTCCTGCTCCTGAATCCCTCTGATGTTTGTCTGTTTTCTCTGCTCGGGGATCTGCCTTGATTTTGAGCCTCAGGACCAGGTGTGGTTTGAGGTATGGTTTAAAAAATGCAGGGATTTTCTTCCTATCTCAAACAGAGGCAGGACAAAGTAAACGTTAAAGGCAGGGAAAGGGTCATGTGGTCAATGGCATATAAAAGTGTTTGATATTTTATTTCATGTTATTCTATGCTGCTATGACCTGCATGTTTTTTTGTACTTCAGTAATGTTCGACATATACAAACATGTAACTTCCTTTTCTTTCAAAGCACATGTATATCTATTCATCTTATCTATCTTTTTGTAATATATTAAGTTCAAGAATTAAAGGCAAAGGAAAAGGGTTTGATATCAGTATAATCCATGGGAAATCTATTTAAACATAACATGTAAGTTGATCCGCTCAGAAGTTTCTGTATTTGTCTCTTCCTCAGGGATCTCAGGAATAACTTAATCAGCACCATCATACCTGGAGCCTTTCTGGGTCTCACAGCTCTTCGAAAACTGTAAGTCATGATCCGTTTTCATAACAAGACATCAGTTACACACTTTTAACAATAATTATTGCAATCATTTTCACTAACAAAATGACTTAAACCTTGATACGCAAGAAAATGAACTTGCTTGATACTTTTAAATATGAAACTAAATCGCCAGTACTGTAGGTGGCGGCAAATCATTTATGAGCGAGTCACTGAATCATTTATTTAACCGATTTGTTCGAAGCATGCTGATTCATTCAGTATAGAAACACTGTTGTGTGTTGCCCGGAAATTCACAACAGTTCTATTTTTCGCTGCCGAAATAGATTGTCTATAAAACAATTGTCTCTAACGTTAACTTCATGTTTATTGAACGTTGCATAATATCAATAATGTGTTTGCAATCATGCTCTTGTGATATTGCTTAATTGATATTGCAAGATCTCATACAAGTGCTTTTTTGCAATCATCTTGAATTTTGTGGGCATTTGTACTCATTTTTATGACATTTTTGACACAATCCCTCGTTTTTTTGATAACAAAAGAAATCAAATTAGAAATGTATCGAAGTTATTGATTGCATTTGAAGCAGGAAGTTTTACATCCAATCAAATGAATGATTATAGCAAATAAGTCAGACAATGCTCTGGTAATTTAGTGATATCCCCACAGTTGTGATCTAGACCGGTCTTGAGATAAAAAACTAAGATTTCTCTTAGTCTGGGACCAAGACAAGACTGAGTACAAATGTTGGCGAGATAAGACAAAAAAAAAAAAAATGGTTTTGAGACCAAGACCGGACTCGAGTGCTACAACACTAGTACAAACACACTTATCAAGGAAAAAGAAGTGTATTAGGTTTCACATAATAGTTTAAATAAAGACAAGCATTGGTAATGGAGCACATTATAGTACTCTGTTAGGAACTTGCTTCGTACATCCAATATCATACATCAAAATCACCTTGAGAAATTGCTTGACTGCAGTTGAACAAATGAGCTTATAGTTTAAAAAGCATTAGTTTCAAAGTTGCACCATTGCTCATTGTATAATGACTGATGAATAATGAAGTGTTTTTAATTTTCTGAAGCACAGATATATGCTAGAACTGGAACACAAAATAACAGTGCATCTCATTTACTGTAATCTGTACAGTGACCTATCCAGTAACCGAATTGGCTGCCTGACTTCAGAAATGTTCCAGGGACTTACCAACCTCACTAAATTGTAAGTCATTACTTCTGAAACAAATATTTATTGGAAGGCTAAAACACACAAAGTGCTCTTTACAGGATAACCAATGTCTGACAGTTTTAGTTTTTAAGATGATATTATGCACTACATCTACTGCAAATAATGCATTTTATAATGTTATGATGTCATATTTAGACAATGAATGAAATGTTTCATTTGTGTTATTTTATTATAGAAACATCTCTGGAAACATCTTTTCCTCTCTGGACCCAAATGTGTTCGTGGAGTTGCACTCTCTAAAGCTGGTGTGAGTTCAAGTGAATGCTTCTGTGGTGCATATGCTCATAAATCATCTATTTTTTTTTAGATTGAGGTATTCCTGAGAGATCACGCATATCCACTGTCAGTGATGTTGATCTTTTTTTTTTTAAGTGCCCCTATTATGCTTTTTCAAATATTACCTTTCATGGTAATATTTCATAGTTTCAGAGTGTAATTGCTGTTTGTGAATGTAAAAGGGCTGGGACGTTTTAGAGACCAAAGGCAACTACAACCGAACTAAGAATCAACACTGAACTGAATTAAAGTGAATATCTCTTGCCTTCTGCAGAGCTGCTGTATAGCTGAATTGAACTCATTTCATAGTTGATAATAACTTTATTATTGAACTGAGCTAAATCAACACTAAATTGACTTCAGCTGAATAATGAATTCCGCTATTATTAACCATTTTTAAGAGCTGCATTACAGCAGAATTTATATAAATAAAATGTGACTTCTGTGGACTATTAACAGTGGTGTTATCATAAAACTGAAACTCTCCTTTACTCAGTTAATTCCTTTTAAGATCTAGGAGATAGAGAAGTGTCTAAGACTGAACAACAAGCTTTATCTAAATCTTCCCTCCAATTGTGTGCTTATTAGAAACTTTCATTCCGAGTTCCTGTCATGTGACTGCGGTCTGCGCTGGGTCCCAGGCTTTCTCCGCAGCAGTTCCGCTCGGCTTGGGGATGAAACACTCTGTGCGTATCCCAGAAGGCTTCAGAACAAACCCTTACGTCTCCTTAGGGAGAGTGACTTCAGCTGTGGTGAGCAAAATGAATATTAATCTTATACAGTATCATATTCAATGATGTAAATACAGTATGCACGTCTGCATAGAATTTACAAATATATTTACTTAATAAATTATAAAATGTATACATATGCTCCATATGTTTTAGTGGATATACAGGGGACCGGGGCTAGTTGTCACAATTTTTAATTTCTTTTTTCTTTTTTTAATTAGAAACTATAGCAACATTATTATTCTTATTAAATAATAATATGATTATTTGCGTAATTTAAAAAAAACAACATATATATATATATATTTTTTTTTATTACGCAATTTTATATATATATATATATATATTTTTTTTTATTATTTATTATTATTATATTTTTTTTTATTATAAAAATTTCCAATTTTTTAAAAGTAATTCAGTCTTTGACCAGCCTTGGTATTTTGTCTAAATTGCAATGTTGCTCAATCCATGTGTCTTAGTCAGCTAAGATCAAGCATATTTGTTTAAAAATGCCCTATTTCTCTGACTTTTGGCCACTGGGGTCTTATTATATTTCTCAGTGACTTTCTGTTAAACCTCATCTGATCTTTTTTGTTAGACATATGCTGCATTTTTCCGAGTCTTGGGCCTCAAACCGGGGCTCCTGTTACTGTTTTAATATCAGCTCATTTCGCCATCTCTTCCTCCGCTGCCCTTAAACATATTTATGTTGGCCAGAAGCACATAGCTGTGACCGACTAGGAAAGATCCCTCTGTGGGTTTGCTGTTGTGAATACATATCCTCATCCCTCGACAAGAGTCTGATTCACCCAGGCTGTTTCACAAGGAAAGCTGATTTCAAATGATTACATGGCAACAAAACACCCAAATAACTTTCTTACACCTCCTGCTATTTGTGAATGAGAACTTGAACTTGCTTCAGGTATTAACAGATGTCCAACAGTGCAGTCTATTAGGATTAAAGATGAAAACGGATGAAAACACAGAAATAATTTCTGATCCATAGAGAACCGAAGGCCTAATCTCCCTACACATAATGTCCACAACAAAAAGGGGCAGAATCAGAATAACAGGAGGCCATGTGAGAATGGCCACTTCACATTTGATTACATGGATATATATTGTCAGATTTTAGCACAAATTTTTCAAATACTGCATAACGCACTACCTTTCAAAAGTTTGGGGTTGGAAAAAGAACTCCCTTATACTCACCATGGCTGCATTTATTTGCTCAGAAATACAGTAAAACAGCAATATTGTGAAATATTATTACAATTTAAAAGATCTTTTCTATTTGAATACAAGGTTATCTCGTGAAACTCTAGATTGCGCAGACTGAGAGGTCCTCAACTAAATCTGCTTGAAATCACATTGTTCTCTAAAGGGCACAGCTGATTGGTTCCTGCTGTATCATTATCCAATGAGCTCGCTGCTCAAATTTAACTACGTGGTCAGTGTCTGCTGATGCAGATTGCAGCGTGCTTTCAGAAACCCTCCACCTTCCCCAGCTCCACCTGTATAGATCTGCTATGGGTAATTCATGTATGCTTTGTACAGCAGTAGTACTTGTCGAACTGTTGTATATACTGCTTTACACCACCCCCTATAGTTATGGAGGGGTAGCAGAGCTGCAGACAGTACTGCTTTGTACAGCCGCAGCATGTCTTACTTGCTCACAGCAGTGTATTGTTTAGCCTATGTATTGGCAGTAGCAAGTCCCGTACTTACTGTATAACAACCTACAAGCAACAACCAACAGCAACAGCAGAGTAGCAGATCCATTCCGCCAAGACCAAACATATTAACATTGTCATATCCATTATCATGCCAAACATTCTGAGAGTTGTAATTTTGAAATGTATTTTATTCCTGTGAAGCTGAATTTTCAGCAGCCATTCCTTTACTCCAGTCTTCAGTCTCACATGATCCTTCAGAAATCATTCTAATGATTTGATGCTCAAGAAACATTTCTTATCATTATTAATGTTGAAAACAGTTCTGCTTCTTAATATGTTTGTTGATCTTTTTTTAGGGTCCTTTGAAGAATTTGAAAGTTTAAAAGAACAGCATTTCTTTGAAATAGAAATCTGTTGTAACGTTATATCACTTTTGATCAATGTAATGCGTCCTTGTTGAATAACAGTACTGATTTTATGATCTCAGTAAATCTTTATTTTATTACTGAATATTATTTTTCTCTGTGAATCTTAATGTTTATCTTTGAATTAATTTTGCTCTTCAGAGGGTCCGTTGGAGCTGCACACGCTGTCTCTGTTACCCTCGCTGCGGCAGGTCGTGTTTAAGGGGGACAGGCTGCCTTTTCATTGCACTGCTTCTCTGGTTGACAAAGTCACTACCCTTCACTGGCGACACAACAGTCAGCCTGTATCCAGTGACCCTACGAATGGGGTTCATTTAGAAGAGAGTGTACAACATGACTGCACATTCATCACCAGGTAAAACATACAGAGATTAACCGGTTTGGTTGGATGTGTTCAGACTTGACATGTTTGTTTCGATTAAAATGAACCCTAGTGTGATTGCTCTTTTAGTGTGGTTCATTTGAATAAGTGTGAACGCTGCCATCTAAACCCTGGTGCGCACCAAACAAGCAGACTGAAGCCTGTTTTATGCTTCTGCGTCGAATCGACGGCGTACCCCCGCAGACCCCTCTGCGTTGCCGCGAACCCATCTCCGACCCCTCCGCCGTAGCTCGACATGCACCTCCAAAAAATTGTAACTACGCGTCGAGGTGACGCAGACCGCAAGGGCTGTGATTGGTCAGATTATACATCATTTCCGGAGTGTAGCTTTCCCTGTCTTCGTGCACTGGTCGTACAGACCAGTACACCTTCGCTGACGTCTTCTTTTTCTTCTGCGATTAAACATTTGCAATAAAATCATTTGTTGTTCAACGTCGATTAGCTCCAGCTGCAACAACACTCTTTCTCTTTCGCTCGCCGTTGTCGGAAATGAAAAAGCGGAACCGGCGCACGGAACCAAAACAAACTAGCAAAGAGATTTGCGAACCACACACCCCCCTAGCGTTCTGGCGGTGAAATGCACCGCGATGCAACGCAACCCGACGCAGAACCATAAAACAGCCACGACGCCGTAGGAGTGACAGCGTAGCTACACCGTGGAGTTGACGCAGAAGCATAATGAGGCCTTGAGACTGCTGAAAAGATGGGTCTCGGTCCGCTTCCAAACAAATTGTGGTTCGAATGAAATATGAACGCAACACGGACCAAAGACATGTAAACAAACCAAAATCGGGACGTGATGTCACAAGACACGACCCTAAAAAGGACAGAATGCTCAAGCATTGCAGTTTTTTCTCATCATAGTCGCGATGTTGCCCGTCACAGTTCGGTACAGGCATCAGAACCGCGTCTCTTCGCAGCAGATCTTCGTTTGTGTGTGTGCCGCTGTTTTGATTCCTTTACACATTTAATAAAAATGTGGTCAAAATACCATTATATGTAGGCTACGCACATACATCAAGTGCATTTAGCCCAGAACGCTGCTTTGTTTTGAATGTTTGGTCGTTGTTTCGAATGTTTTGAAGTTCCATCGTGAAATATAATTAAAGCCGACAAATCAGGTTGTGAAGATATCCCTATGCCTTTAGGTTCGGTATCTTTTGGTTCAGTGTTAAAATGCCAATGTGAACGCTAAGTGGACCAGGACTAAATGTTTTTGTTTTTGTTTGTTTTTTTGGTCTGGACCAAACGAATCAAGTGAACCAAACTACAAGTGTGAACACACCCATATATACGATTTTTTACATACGATTTAAAAAAAAAACACAAATGTTTTTGAAAGAAGTCTCTTATGCTGACCATGGCTGCATTTATATGATCAAAATACAGTAAAAATAGTAATATTGTAAAATATTTTACAATTTAAAATAACTAATTTCCTCTTTAAAATATCATTATTCCTGTGATTGCAAAGCTGAATTTCCAGCATCATTATTTCAGTCTTCAGTGTCACATGATCCTTCAGAAATCATTTGAATATGGTGATTTGATGCTTAAGAAACATTTCCTATTGTTATCAATATTGAAAACATTGTTGTGCTGCCTAATATGTTTGTGCGAAACGGGATGAAAAGATATTAAAATGTAAAGGGAATGAGCAAAAATACAGTAAGGGTGAATGTGCGGGTGAAGAAACGGGATGGACTGAGATATCTAAAAGGAATACATTATAAAGTAAACAGAATATGTCAACAAAAGAAAATTGGAATGAAATGGGAAAAAATAATAATTACAACAATAGTACTGAATGCCATTGAACTGAAGAGGATAGAGGATTACATTAAGTTCATGAGTCAAAAAACAAATCTCATATACAGTAAGTAACAGCAGATCATTATGTTGATCTTTTAGTGAGCTGATCCTGTCAAACGTCCACGTTGAAGCGAGTGGTGAGTGGGAGTGTGTGGTGTCCACGGGCCGTGGGAACACCTCACGCAGTGTGGAGATAGTGGTGCTGGAGAACAGCGCCTCCTTCTGTCCGGAGCAGAGAGTGACCAACAACCGAGGGGAGTTCAGGTGAGGGAGGTGTCCTACAGCTTTACCTGTGGCTTAATAACGCTCAGTGGCAAAATGTCAACTGTCCCCTTTTTGGCTTCAGGTGGCCTAGAACTCTAGCTGGCATCACCTCCTACCAGTACTGTCTGCATCTGCGCTACCCCTCCTTAAATATAGGGGGCGGTGTGGATCAGAAGAAGGCTTCACGAAACTGTGACCGCTCTGGACGCTGGGAGGAGGGAGACTACTCTCAGTGCCTCTATACTAATGACATCACACGGGTCCTACATACCTTCATACTGGTTAGTGCAGAGTCTTGTGTTTTAAAAGAAATATTTATTCAAATGTGGAACAAATTACTAATATGAAAATCCATTAAAACTTCCCCTTGTGAAAAAGTACACTAGCATACTTTTAAAAAGAGTATTTATCACAGGAACAATATAATTTACAGGAATGTCCTTAAAAGCAAACTGTTTTCAAAAATGTTTTAAGAATGCATTATTGTTTAAATTTATATAAAATGCAGTCAGTTCAACTTTAGAGTGCTTTTTGACCGCTTAAGTAGGACGTAACGTAAGTACGTTTTCATAATTAATTTCATTATTATTTCTGTTGTTTTTGAAATATGGTTAAAGTGTACTGCCGAATGTACTGACATTTACTACATTTATGGTAAACTAAAATATACTTTTATGTCATTACTATTGAAACTTGGATGTCATGAATTTAAATGTATTTGTAATTACACATTTGTAATGATGAAATTGCAATTTATTACATTTATAATATATTAGTTTTAAATAATATCCAATGACACACTACAGTTACAATTATAATCAAGGACTGTATGTGCTTTAGTATGTTAGTCAACACTTCAGAATAAGTGTACTTTAAAGCATGACAAAATATTATTAAAACATGATGATTTAAAATGGACTTTAGTGTGGACTTTAGTAATTTGACATTAAGTGTACTTTTTAAATGTAGTTACAGTAAGTGTTAAGAAATGTACTGTAGCAGACTGATAAGTGGTCTTTTATCTCATTTATATTAAATTATCTGCAACTACAGTGTTTTAAAATGTATACTTTTAAGATTTGAAGTACACTACAAGTGCACATTAAATACAATTAAGCAGACTTCTTTTCTTTTTACAAGCACCAGTTATGTCCCAGTCGTACTGTGAAACAAGTTACAGTTTAGCTATTCTAAATTAATTAATTTTATATATAAAATTTTAAATTCTATTGTCAGCAGAACAAGTTGAGTGAAAAGTTGAAATATAGTTTTGAGACTGGCTCAGTATTTGATTTATCTCCCGTTTGCTTTAATGAAAGCAGCACTCAAGCTCATGAACTCCATAAGTTTGTGTAAAACCTAGTGATCATGAGCACTATTTAAGAATTAATGTGTCCCCAGTAATAGACATAACCATACAATGATTATCTGCTGTCAAATAATGAAATACTTTTTTTGTTAATTCTGTCCTTGTCACTCAGATGCCCATCAACTCCTCCAACGCTGTGGCTCTGGCGCACCAGGTGCGATCATACACTCTGGAGGCCGCCGGTTTTACTGACACGGTGGATGTTCTTTATGTGGCTCAGATGATGCACAAATTCACGGACTATGTAACAGAACTGCGTGAGGTTAGTAGAAGATGGTATTCAGCAGTGTATATATTGCACCGTGTGTTTGTGTCCTTACATACACATGCGCTCCTTCGTCCCAGCTGTCTGATGTGCTGGTTGAAATGGGCAGTAACCTGATGCAGGTAGATGACCAGATCCTGGCTCGGGCCCAGAGAGAGGAAAGAGCCTGTAGTTCAGTCGTCCACACACTGGAGACCCTCGCCTGGCCTCAGCTGCACTCGCACGCACAGGACCTTTCCAAAGTATGTCAGCTTCATATTATTACTATTTCAATTAAGATTGTTTTTTTTTTACTTTCTATTCATCAAAGAATCCTGAAAAAAATGCATCATGGTTTCCAAAAAAATTAAGCAATACAACTGTTTTCAACATTGATAATATTAAAGGGACAGTTCACCCAAAAATGAAAATTACCCCATTATTTACTCACCCTCAAGCCCTAGGTGTATATGACATTCTTCAGACGGATACAATCGGAGTTATATAAAACAATGTCCTGGTTCTTCCAAGCTTTATAATGGCAGTGAATGGCCGGTTTCTGTTTTGAAGACCATAAAAGTGCATCCATTCATGATAAAAGTGCTCCACACAGCTCCGGGGGGTTAATAATGGCCTTCTGAGGCAAAGCGATTAGTTTGTGTAAGAAAAATATCCATATTTAAAACTTTATCGACTAAAATAGGTAACTTCCGGCAGACGGCTGTACGCATCGATTTACGGCGAAAGAGTGACCTCTGACCTGGCGCATGATTCATTGATGAACGCGGCAGCGCAGAGGATAGAGCAAAACAAAACACCAGTCACGAATTAGAAGTCTAAAATGAGAATTTTTAAAGAGCAATGTCAGAGGAGCTTGAGTTTGTTGCCCAGTCCTGTTTGTTTGAACCGCGAGATGCGTCAAAACTTACGCTACTTCTACATCCTACGTCATACATCCTCAAGTGGCGTAAGTCGACTTGCGTAGGCAGTCTTCCAGAAGCTAGTTATTTTAGTATTTTATTTTAGGATATTTTTCTTACAAGAACGCATCGCTTCACTTCAGAAGGCCTTTATTAACCCCCCCGGAGCAGTGTGGAGCACTTTTATCATGGATGGATGCACTTTTATGGACTTCAAAACAGAAACCGGCCATTCACTGCCATTATAAAACTTGGAAGAGCCATGACATTTTTTAATATCACTCCGATTGTATTCATCTGAAAGAAGAATGTCATATACACCTAGGTTGAGTAAATCATGAGGTTATTTTCCTTTAAGAAAGGATTCTTGAGCACCAAAGCATATTTCTACTTTCTTAGAATTCTCGTAACATTGTGATGGAGGCTCACATGATTCGCCCTGCTCATTTTACTGGCATGAGCTGCACGGTCTATCAGAGACGAGAGGGGGCAGGAGGGAGCCAGGTGCATGATGGGATTGAATTTTCCCTTGAGCAGCAACTGCGATTTCGCTGCACCACGGGAACACACAACACCTCGCTTAACGCTTTCCATCTCAAGGTTTGTCATGTTCTGAGTTTTGTGTGTAGACCTAGAATATTTATCCAGTATGTCTGTGGAATATACATACTTTATGCACTGTTTGAGCTGACAGACTTATTATACCCTTGTGAAAAAGAAGTGTGCTTAATTGTATTGTAGTGTTCCTCAAATCTGTTCCTTCAGATAATGTATATATGAAATCAAAGGCCACTTAAGTGTACTTAAAGAGAGTACACTTTCATGAGCATGTTACTTAAGACACTTAAAAGATGTTATTTAAAGGACATATTTTAATCATTATGTTTTTTAAATAATCTTTAGTCATGCTTTACAGAAGCACACTTATATTTATGTGTTGACTATCATACTAAACCTATTTAAAGCACTTGATTATACATTTGCCTGTATTATACATGTAACTATATTACATGTAAATTAATATATTTTAAATGTACTAAATTGCAACTTCATCATTACAAATGTGAAATTACAAACATTTAGGGGTAATTATGAAATTACATATCAACCTACATAAGTGGTTAAAAAAAAGCCCTCTTAAGTTCAATTGCATATATAAATAGAAATTCAATTTCATGTAATAGCAAATAACATGCAATGTTAACACATCTAAGTATATTCTTATAAAGTGTATTATATCCAAGTACCCTTTTTAAAAGTTTGCTAAAGTGTGTGTTTTTTTTTGTTTGTTTTTTTACAAGGGGGAGCGTAAGAATTGTTTATTGTCATAATCATTGTTGTATATATTATTGCTACTGCTGCTGCTGTTTTATAAATCTAAAAGTAAGTCACTTAACCATGGTAAAATGACTGAAACGCAATGCCTCAAGTGCCTTTTTGCTTTAATAAACTTCTCTGCCTTGCCCTCACATTGTATTTTTTCTCTCTCTTTCTAGAATGCAGTGGCTCTTGCTTCAGTGTCTCTCCCTGCCTCTCTTTTTCCGCCGAATGCTCCCCCTGACTGTAAGCTGCAGTTTGTGGCATTCCGCAATGGAAGATTCTTCCCATATACCAGCAATTTTACCGGACCTTCTGACCTTGCCCGCAGACGTGGAGTCAACACGCCAGTTATCTATGTTGGCCTTGGTGCGTTGCCTTCACCTCAAACATTCGAATTCGAAACATTCATACAATTTTTACAATGTTCTGAGTATTTGGTTGTATACTGATGTAGTACAGGGATTTTGGGAGAAGACTAACATAATTCATCCTTGGACTTAAAAATATACAATTCAGTTTAGTAAATCCATGCATCTCATTTTCAGAAACAACTTTCCCTTCCTTTCAGATGGATGCAGCATGTGGAATCAGTCCGATCCCATCATTGTGTCTCTACGACACACTTCACCTGGAAATTACCCTGTTGCTGCCCATTGGAGATTGCAGGCGCTGGAGCATCATGGGAGTTGGAGTCTAGATGGCTGTCAGCTGGCCCATAGCGATGCGTCCACCTCTACACTGCGCTGTTCTGTGCTGAGCAATTATGCTGTACTACAGGTAACATTGTGACACCTTTATAAAATACTGATATTCCTAGGCTGTTCCAAATAAAATATATAGCGTATATATGTAGTAGTAGTATAGGGTGCACCAAAGAGTAGGCATTGTAATTTTTCTGCCTCTTAAGATACCTTGTTTTGGGCCAGGATCTCATTTCCTTCATGGAGGATCCCAGAATGCATTTCAGAAAAATTTCCAAAAAAATTATTCCAAGATGTCCAACAAAGCAAAAGAAATGACAATGGACCCTTTTCACAGAATGTGATGAATGTGATGACGCGTTTCCACAGTTCATTTTTAGAAATTTTATATAAATTTATACCGCTTTGCGTTATCCTATCTTGGCAGTGAATTACAGAGAAAGAAAAAAAAAGACGAATTGACACTGCCTCCAGGGATAATTCTCTTCTTCCTGCTGTAATCAATCTCTCTCTATATATTTTTTTATTTTGCCATTGGAGCAAATGGGAATACAAGAATTATATTTCCTGTCATCTCCCATTCACCACTATAGAAGTTTACCCAACTATGATGGCTTTTGCTTCTGAGAACTCTGGAAATATGAAAAGGGCCCATTTTACACTTGATATTTTAATATTTCATTCAGTACTGAAAAGTATCAATAAAATTGTTCTATCAATTTAAATACGGATTATATTGCCCAATATTTGTGTTTTCCATGTATTTTTATGTGCATCACTAACTTAATATGCTAACACCAAACTCAACTGTAATCAGTCTTCCATTAAAAGCACTGAATGAGTGATACATTGGGTTGCTTGCTTTTTATGTAAAGCATTTCAAATCACTCAACTATGAGGTTTGATGACAGTTATGATGTTGCCTAGAAATGTAGAAAGTAGACAGCGAGGCAGCTAGGTTTTTGAAACAGAGACACCAATACAATGAAATGAAATGCCAATTTTATTATTACTCTGTTGTGTAAATAGTAACCAAGTGCAAAGATTGTCAGCTTATTGATTAATAGCCCTGTTGTAGAAAGTCTTATAAAGCTAATTAGCTCCTCTAACTTGCCCACCCTTAGTAGATATAGATATAGTCAATTCTTTACTTTGGAAGGACAGATCTCCCATTACAAACTGATACTTTACACTACATTTCTGGAGCACTATTTTACAGTCCTGTTCCGTATGTACATTCTATGTACTTATTAGAAGTAACTGCAATAACCGGGTAATAACTACTAACCCTGGCCTGAACCCACCCCCAAACCTACTGTAACCTTAACCCCTGTAGTTACCTTACATAATATGAGTACTTTCTTAGGTAAGTACACTGCAAGTACCCATAAGTACACGTACTGTAAACATGTGCAACCTACATTTATTCATCCTGCGTCAAAGGATTTTAATGTTCAGCTAGGTCCTATTGGGTGTTATTGAGAAAACTGTATGAATAACATTTGATAGATCGGTTTGCTTGGCACTGAAGAACCCATGATTCACAGGACTGACATCAGAGCAATTTCTCTGAAACTTTTTTATGATGATTTTAAGGTGTTCTTGTTTTAGTGTAATTATACATTTAAGTATGAGTTATATTAATTAGTTATATTACTTTAGGGTTAGGTTTAGTATTAGGGTTTGGTTTAGAGTTAGTTGCATGTAATTATGGACACTTTATAGTTATTAGTAACTACATCTACATGTATAACAATGTTGACACTGTAAAATAAATTGTTACAGAAAAAATGCTGTATTTAAATGGCTATTACCAATTGTATCCCTATGAATCACTAGATAGATGGATGGATGGACAGACAGATAATGTGGAATTTCTCACACTTTTTTGAGTCTTTGAGGTGTAGATACGCAATAAAGTTAAAGGGTTGAATGGTTCAAAATATTCTCACCATTTCCTCAATATTTATCAATATCAATATTGGTCAATATTTCAGGAGATGCCAGATTTCCCAGGTTCACCTTCAGTTCCAGTGGAAGTGCTCCATCCAGTGATCTACACCTGCACTGCAGTGCTACTCCTGTGTCTCTTCACCATCATCATCACCTATATACTGCATCACAGGTATTTCTCTCACCTTGTTAAAAATGAACACACCCAAAAAGTCTTGCAAACTGTTGCCACAAGGTAGTAAGCACACAATTCTCTATAATGTTGCTATCTTACTTGTTATTACTGGAATAGCCAAACCTGTTAATTAAAAGTGGACATAACAGATGCTTTCTTTGCCATCAGCTCTATCAGAATCACGAGGAAGAGTTGGCACACCCTCCTGAACACTAGTTTCCACATCGCAATGACGTCTGCAGTATTTGCTGGAGGCATCACTCTGACCGGCTACCCAATTATATGCCAGGCAGTAAGTTTCCATTTCTCTTACATAATAACGTTTTATTTTATTAGGTGACTTTTCCTACAGCTTTTTCAAGGTCACTTCACAAACACATAAGAAGTGAACAAGCTTTTGAGCCACAAATGCAACTGACAAACAAGAGATTGAGGTGATATTGTGGAGATTCAGTGCGAGTGATTTCCAGTTTTACAGTGCAAAAATGCACAAAACAGTAAAGAAAAATGATTTTTAAAACAGTAAGCATTATATACAGTAAAAAGGAACATAAACATTCGAAAACAAAATGATTAGCTTTTATGTGGCATTGTACACTCTTAGAAAAAAAGGAGTTTCTATATAGAACTTTCTTGGGTTCTTGACCCTATGTGAGAAGAAATGTCTTAAAAGATTGCATATTGCTTCAATGTTAACAGGCTATTTACATTTTTTTATTATTATTATTAACTAAGTTTATGAGCTTAACGTTAAAAATGAATTAAAACAGAATTAATTAAAGCTAAATCAATAAAATTATCCCATGATGGGAACCCCTAAAATGTTCTATATATGAAGCGCCTGGCAGAACCCTTTAAGGTTCTACATAGAACCTTTTCTTCTAAAGGCCCTGACACACCAAGCCGCCGGGCTGTCATTGAGCGTTGCTCGGCCCAGGTTTTGTGGCGTGTTCCACACCGTCTGCCCTAGTTGGACATCATGGGGTATTTTGGCCGATTGGGCATGTTGAATCGGTGAGAGAGAGAACTGTTGGCTGTTTAGTTTAGCGAATCAGAATAAAAGCTAACGTGATGAAAGCGAACAAAGAAGTCAAGACGACACAGACATCTTACCCTACCATCCCAATGCACGAATATTTTAATAACAGCATGAGTCGCCCAGAATGAAGAAACTGATCAGCATGATTGATATTCAAAATGGTAATGGTATATCTGCAGTCCTAGTTTCAGTTCCCCTTTTTGAATGACAAATATGGACTATTGGTGCCTGCTGATATAGACGGTTATTTCCTTACACCAGGCGCAGAACGCACGTTAGTTGACAGTTGACTGTAGTCGTTTTGGTGTGTTCAAGCACAGCCTTAAGTGTGTCACGGCCTTAGTAATATATCATCTCAAAAATGTATATTTTTTCTATGCGCTAACATCTTGTTACTTTACTTGTGTTACTCATGTATGTGTATGTTTGTGTCAGGTGGGGATTGTTCTTCACTACTCTTCTCTGTCCACTTTGTTATGGATCGGTGTTAGCGCCAGGGTAATATATAAAGAAGCTTTATTGAGGACTCCACAACAAGTAGAAGGCGAGACTGCTGTACAACCAACCCAGCGGCCCATGCTCAGGTCAGTGAAGTCATCATGGAGGGTTGGGAGCATTCGATGAATAATAACCGGCTTGTTTTCCATAAATTATCTTTTACAAGCACACTCAAACTCACAAAACAGATATCTGTTTTTTTTTCTCTCTCTCTATAATCTGGCCTCAGTGCCCATAAAACCCATGTTGAACAAAAATTCTATGTAAACCAATCAATAGGCCCACATGGACTGTAATTGTTTTACATGAGGGGAATTTTAGCATTTAAAGGTGCAAATTAGACTTTTTATTGCTATTCAAATCGGAAATGTCAGTGTTTTTGTCCAACCACCCATAAAATCATTCTAGGCTGAATTAGCTCCTTTTAACAAACACAACTGGTGTCAGAATCAACTTTCTTAAAGGGATAGTTCACCCAAAAATGAAAATTACCCCATGATTTACTCACCCTGAGCCATCCTAGGTGTATGACATTCTTCTTTCAGACGAATACAATCAGAGTTATATAAAAAATGTCCTGGCTCTTCCAAGCTTTATAATGGGAGTGAATGGCTGTGTGTCTTTGGAAGTCCATCAAAGCGCATCTATTCATGATTAAAGTGCTCCACGCGTCTCCGGGGGTTAATAAAGGCCTTCTGAAGTGAAGCGATGCGTTCGTGTAAGAATTTACCATGGGCTAATTTTCATTTTTGGGGTGAACTATCCCTTTAATCATGAAAATATTACTGTTCAAAAGGCTCGGTTAAGATTTTATAATGTCTTTGGAACAGGTACTCAACATGGCTGCATTGTTTTGATCAAAAACAGTAATATTGTGAAATATATTTACAATTTAAAATAACTATTGAATACATTTTAAAGTTTCATTTATAACTGTGATGCCAACGCTGAATTTTCAAAGTCACATGATCCTTTAGAAATCATCCTAATATGATGATTTAGTGTTCAAGAAACATTTCTTATTATTATCAATGTGAAAAACAGTTTGTCTAGAAACCGTGATACATTTTAATTTTCAGGATTTGTATGAAAGAAAGTTAAAAAGAAAAGCATTAATTTGAAATATTAATCTTTAAAAATGACAAATTTAACATTAGAAATGCCATTATGGTCATGGTAGTGTATGTTTATTAATGTTTTTCCATTACATATCACATTATATTACTAAAGCTAAAAATGGTCAAATGAAACATTCCCTTTCTTTGTGTTTTCAGTTAATCCTCGATTAGCAAGGTAACAGCTTAGAATACTAGTTTGGCATAGTTCTAAGTGGTTAAAAAAGCTATTTTCATTAGATATATATCCTAATAACACACTACGGGCCAGATTTACAAAACAGGGTGAATTAGGGTGCAAGAGCAATCCCATAAAAAAAGCACAGATGGGAGTGGAAAGTTTTGCGGCTGATCTACTGAAGACGCACAAATTAAAGAACACAGAACACATTTAGCGTCTGGTTTAAGGCACTATTGGGTGGTAAATAATGGTGCAGATACCAGTAAATGGACTAGTGCAAACCTTACTAAATCACCTTGCATGATTCATTTAAATACTCTCCTCCCATGAATTTTGTGTCTGAAAGGGAAACTCCTTCCAATGCATATGCAATTAGGAAATCATGACAGTAGTTTTTTAACGCTAAAAGAGGGTTTGCGCTGGAGCAAGCTGTTAGTAAATCTGGCCATACGTTTTGATCAGGTATTGAGGAAAGTGGGTAGGATTCAGCGGAGACACACAACAGAATCCCTTGTACCTGCTGTCTTAATGCTTGAGTTTTATAATAGACAAGCCCTGCAAATATCTCTTTTACATTCAGCGTTCATCCTAAGAAACAATTACTGTTCGAAAGCTTCTTGAATAACTGCTGTTGTACCAGTATGAACATAACATAAGATGATAACATTTAAAGTTCCTTCCTGTCATCATCATCAAGGAAATGTATGGGTTCCATCGGAGCTCTTATAGAGTAATTGTCATATCTCAAACTGGTCATAAAACAATGGCAGTTTTATGTGCAAACGTCATAATGAATGAGCACTTCCTGAGAAGAAACTTGATAAGCATGTACAGGAGGAAAATGGGCATTTGAGAGCAACTGAATGGACCACCATGATGTAAAAAAACCTGCCTAATCAAAGACCATCATTGTCCAGATAAAAGCTGATTCCCATCTGCTGTTCTGGAGAGTCAGACAGAGGAAAGAGAGCACAAATGGGGGGAATGGGAAAAGATTAAAGTGGACAGAGCTGTAAATCAAATGAGCGGAAGGACTAGTTAAGGCTAACGTTCACATGTCCTCAAAGACATGCATGCAAATATATTAATTCTCTCTAGTCTGTGTTCTCTGTTTTTACCCCAGACCTCCATGCTCTCCACATCCCCTAGGGAGGTCTGGCCAGATCCCACGCCTGCCTCCTGGGACAAATCTTGTTATTTTTCCTCTCCCTCCTTCACTGTCTGGAGTCCAGACTCAGCTCTTCATTGAAAGACAGTGTCACAGAACTAACCTAATGTATAGACCACACAAATGTCTTTTACGGCAAGCAAAGGGAACATCTGTAGCAAATATAACAGACAGCAGTGTTACTGTATGTCCATTATGTAAATTTTTTTGCAACTTTTTGTATCTGATTATTAAAGGGATAGTTCACCCAAAAATTAAAATTCTGTCATCATTTACTCACCCTCAAGTTCTTCCAAACCTGTATGTAGTTACACGTTACTACATGTACTTACTATAGTAATAACAGTAAATGATGCATAATTACAAGTAACTAACCCTAAACCAAACCCTAACCATAACTCCATAGTAAGTACACGTAGTTAATTAATATTATTCAGTACTTATTTGAGTAAATACAATTAAACTACGTCACCTTAAAATAAAGTGTAACCGAATTTCTTTCTTCTGCTGAACACAAAAGAAGATATTTTGAAGAATGTGGGTAACCAGACTGTCGATGGGTCCCTTTGGCTTCCATAGTATGGAAAATATATATATACAAGGACCATCAATTGGTTACAGACATTCTTTAAAATATATTCTTTTGTGTTCAGCAGAAGAAATTCATACAGGTTTGGAACAACATGAGGATGAGTAAATGATGACAGAATTGTATTTTTGGGTGACCTATCCCTATAAGTTAAGTTACCCACTGAGCAAGCGACGTCTGTGGACGTACAAAACAGGTTGATATCAAGTCCGCCCGTCCAGGCCATGATCTGAACGTCCATTGACAGCCAGAATTAGTCGATTTATGACATTGAGTAATTATGTCCAATCTGGCCATAATCTAAACGTCTACTGACAGCCAGGACTAGTTCAGAAAAGACGTTCATACTGGCTATAATCTGGACGTCCGTTGACATCCAGAAACAGTCCATAAATGACGTGAATAAAGATGTCCAATCCGGCCATAATCTAAACGTCCACTGACAGCCAGAACTAGTTCAGAAAAGACGTTCATACTGACTATAATCTGGACGTCCGTTGACATCCAGAAACAGTCCATAACTGACGTGAATAAAGATGTCCAATATGGCCATAATCTAAACGTCCACTGACAGCCAGAACTAGTTCAGAAAAGACGTTCATACTGGCTATAATCTGGACGTCCGTTGACATCCAGAAACAGTCCATAAATGACGTGAATAAAGATGTCCAATCCGGCCATAATCTAAACGTCCACTGACAGCCAGAACTAGTTCAGAAAAGACGTTCATACTGACTATAATCTGGACGTCCGTTGACATCCAGAAACAGTCCATAAATGACGTGAATAAAGATGTCCAATATGGCCATAATCTAAACGTCCACTGACAGCCAGAACTAGTTCAGAAAAGACGTTCATACTGACTATAATCTGGACGTCCTTTGACATCCAGAAACAGTCCATAAATGACGTGAATAAAGATGTCCAATATGGCCATAATCTAAACGTCCACTGACAGCCAGAACTAGTTCAGAAAAGACGTTCATACTGACTATAATCTGGACGTCCTTTGACATCCAGAAACAGTCCATAAATGACGTGAATAAAGATGTTCAATCCAGCCATAATCTAAACGTCCACTGACAGCCAGAACTAGTTCAGAAAAGACGTTCATACTGACTATAATCTGGACGTCCGTTGACATCCAGAAACAGTCTATAACTGACGTGAATAAAGATGTCCAATATGGCCATAATCTAAACGTCCACTGACAGCCAGAACTAGTTCAGAAAAGACGTTCATACTGGCTATAATCTGGACGTCCGTTGACATCCAGAAACAGTCCATAACTGACGTGAATAAAGATGTCCAATCCGGCCATAATCTAAACGTCCACTTACAGCCAGAACTAGTTCAGAAAAGACGTTCATACTGACTATAATCTGGACGTCCGTTGACATCCAGAAACAGTCCATAACTGACGTGAATAAAGATGTCCAATATGGCCATAATCTAAACGTCCACTGACAGCCAGAACTAGTTCAGAAAAGACGTTCATACTGGCAATAATCTGGACGTCCGTTGACATCCAGAAACAGTCCATAAATGACGTGAATAAAGATGTCCAATCCAGCCATAATCTAAACGTCCACAGACAGCCAGAACTAGTTCAGAAAAGACGTTCATACTGGCTATAATCTGGACGTCCGTTGACATCCAGAAACAGTCCATAACTGACGTGAATAAAGATGTCCAATCCGGCCATAATCTAAACGTCCACTTACAGCCAGAACTAGTTCAGAAAAGACGTTCATACTGACTATAATCTGGACGTCCGTTGACATACAGAAACAGTCCATAACTGACGTGAATAAAGATGTCCAATATGGCCATAATCTAAACGTCCACTGACAGCCAGAACTAGTTCAGAAAAGACGTTCATACTGGCAATAATCTGGACGTCCGTTGACATCCAGAAACAGTCCATAAATGACGTGAATAAAGATGTCCAATCCAGCCATAATCTAAACGTCCACAGACAGCCAGAACTAGTTCAGAAAAGACGTTCATACTGGCTATAATCTGGACGTCCGTTGACATCCAGAAACAGTCCATAAATTACGTGAATAAAGATGTCCAATCCAGCCATAATCTAAACGTCCACTGACAGCCAGAACTAGTTCAGAAAAGACGTTCATACTGACTATAATCTGGACGTCCGTTGACATCCAGAAACAGTCCATAAATTACGTGAATAAAGATGTCCAATATGGCCATAATCTAAACGTCCACTAACAGCCAGAACTAGTTCAGAAAAGACGTTCATACTGACTATAATCTGGACGTCCGTTGACATCCAGAAACAGTCCATAAATGATGTGAATAAAGATGTCCAATCCAGCCATAATCTAAACGTCCACTGACAGCCAGAACTAGTTCAGAAAAGACGTTCATACTGGCTATAATCTGGACGTCCTTTGACATCCAGAAACAGTCCATAAATGACGTGAATAATGATGTCCAATCCGGCCATAATCTAAACGTCCACTGACAGCCAGAACTATTTCAGAACAAAATGACAAACAATATCTGTAAATTAATTAACTGACTGTTAATTTATGGACTATATCATTAACTGTTAAATTGATCTTGCTGATCAGACACCAACAGGGTTCATGATGCACACATGATGCTTTTAAGTCCTCCTGGGAAGTTTGTATTCATGAGGTTTTACTATTTTACTATTTATGTTTTAAATCAATTTATGAAGCCACTGTAAAATGTATCATTACATGTTATATTGTAATACTATAATACTGTCATATTTTGTGCAGGCATTAGCTTACTTCATCGTAAATAGAAAAGCCTGACAATGTAACTGCTAAAAGTATGCCAAAGTATTGTGGTATTACATGTTTCTCACTGACACATCATAACTCTTCAAGATCGGGCTAAAAGAAAATCCCAAGCTTCCTACTCATATTTTCATCATTGTGGGGGCGTTCATGTATGTTCAATTTGTAAATACGATCTTTATGATACAGGTATGTTTTGAATGCATCAATAGCTCTAGTTTAGGGACAATCCATACAAACAATCTTTACTAAACAGACTGTCACAGTGAGAAGATTTTTGTCCTTTAGCAATGCTAAAGGCCTAACCACTGCAGTTAACACCATGCTGTTAAATAAAAGTCTGTAGGCAAGTATTAAGGTTAGGGTTAACCTTAACCCTTAATTTCTAACCCAGACCCAGTTTCACAGACATGGTTTAGATAAAGCCAGGATTTGTCCTTAGTTCAATTTGGGTATTTAATTATAGCTTTTAAAAATGTGCCTTGAGACAAAACAATGGCACTGCCATAAGATATGTCAGTACAAGTTGCTTTCAGGTAATACTGCTCAAACATGCATTTTAGTCTGGGACTACAGGCTTAAGTCTTGCCTGTGAAAGTGTGAAACCCGGGGTATTATGTTGTAACTTGTATATAATTATGCCAATGTTACCAAAGTGTTGCGTTGGACAGAGGATTAACTCTAAACCAACAGGTTGTGTACCAGTGCCACTCAGGGTGAAAAAGGATGTTGACATTATTAGGCATAAGAGTGTTTCTAAAGGAAAGGTCAAGAATTTGTGAAAGTGTAAAAGGGTCATTATGGGTCACATGAATGTAACTGTCACCACCATGATACCAATTCATTAGATTTTCATATAGATCTACATACAGAATTGTATATGAATATATGCAGTGTTTGCTCTGTTTAATACACTGTTTGCTCTATTAAATTGCGCTTTATAAGAACAGTGGTAAATACATATTATATATGGTCAGTTACTGTAAGTTCTTACAGTATTTTTAATCTTTAATTTTTAATGTTTAATTTTTAATCATGCACTGCAATGAAAAAACAATTTAACCAATTGATTAAAATACAGCCAGCCTACAAATACAACCAAATAAATAGCACATTATATATATATATATATATATTCATATTTTCCTGTAATTGCAATGTTGCCACACTATTGGCTGTCTCTCCTAGCTGTTTTGAGCATGATTGGTTATTCTCTGTTTATTCTGACTGTCATCCAGGAATCTAGCCAATGACAACTAAGCGCGCCTTTACGAGTCAAGTTTGAATAAACGTCAGTTGAGTGAGTCGGTGTTTGCTTTGCTGCTGCGCGGGATCTTCAATATTAGCCTATTCTGTGGGTTTTACATCGTTTAAAACATGGATTATTTTACATCGGACTGCTAAATGTTTATTTTGAGCGTGTTGCTGGGTGTAAATGAAGAACAAACAAGGAAATGGACAAAGAATTTTAACAACGGACATATTGCAATCTACGGAAGGTAAATAACTTTATTTTATACAAATTCTGCTACATCAAGATATAGTGTATTAAATTGAGAATCTAAACGCGATTAGAGCAATATTATTAGTGCATACGGTATTCCCAATGTATTAATGTTATGTGCTGCTAGGATGTGTAACGTAAACTTGTCTAACTTTATGATAAAAAATAAATGCTTTACAACGAGTGAACTGAGAATATTGTATCTTTAGACAGAAAGGAACTGTCACAGTCTTACTATAAGAATCTGCAAACTAGGCTTTTGAATATTGTTGATCGCGGGATGGCTAACCGATCAGTTAAATTAACGAGTCGTAATAATATGTTTTGGAGCTGGTGAGTCAATTTTGCAAGCTTTTGCAAATGTCTCCGTTAGTAAGTAAAACAAATAACTAATATTGATGTGTATGTGTGTGTTTCCTTCATGATCCAGGCATTTTGGGAATAAATATTATCCAGCCACACGATGTTCAGATGCGGTGAGTATTGTCATAAAATACACGTGAAATAAGAACATGTAAACTCTGCTCAAATGCACTGGTTCAAACCCTCCAGACAAGCTTTATCTTCTTGAGTTTACAGGCCTAGCTGACCCAAAAATAAATGTCTTTCAAAATGAAAGTATTTTTTTCAAACCTCTATAACTTACTTTTGTGAAACACAAGAATTTTGGGAATAAAACAACTAGGCCTATATTCATTGTATGACAAAAATAAAAGGCATTTTTCAAGATATCTTAATTATGGTTCTAGGCCTACATAAGAATCTCATAAAATTTCAACACGAGGGTGAGTAAGCTAACTCTATTTTTTTTTTTTTTTTTTTTGGATGAGCTGTTCTTTTAAAGGATTAGTTCACCTCAAAGTTAAAAATTGTGTCATCATTTACTCACCCTCAAGTTGTTTCAAATCTGTATGAATTTCTTTCTTTCTTTCTTCTGCTGAACACAAAGAAAGATATTTTGAAGAATGTCTGTAACTTGGGTCCCATTGACTTCCATAGTATTTTTTTTTTCCTACTATGGAAGTCAATGGGACCCAAGTCTGTCTGTTTACCGACATTCTTCAAAATATCTTTCTTTGTGTTCAGCAGAAGAAAGAAATTCATACAGGTTTAAATCAACTTGAGGGTGAGTAAATGATGACACAATTTTCAACTTTGAGGTGAACTAATCATTTAAGGACATTTGCTAAATTAACCATGTTTTATTTATTATAGTGTAGAAACCATGTTTTTATGGTGGATTTAATACAATAATTTATTAAGTGAGTATAGGAGCAGGCTTCACTGCATATATTAATAAAGTTTTAGAGTGCTGGCCTGGATAATTGTAATACGTAAAATAGGAAAGAGGCCGCACTATGCATAAACTTATATTTGCAAAAATGCGTTTCGGCGCGTGCAAACTGATGAAGGCACACGCCGAAACGTGTTTTTGCAAATAAAAGTTTATGCATAGTGCGGCCTCTTTCCTATTTTACGTATTACAATAATTTATTACCATTTGGTTAGTGTCGCAAAACAGTGTTAATTTTTAGTAAGGGTTCTCCAGATTTATATAACACTTATGGAACATTAAAAAAATGGTCCTATGTTACCCGATCAATAATCCTATTAACACACTTTTTAAAAAAATGTATATTTTTAGATCAAGCATTGGACTTACGGAGCAGAATAGGCACCAACAGAGAAACAAGTCCATCACTAGTAAGTATCCACTGCAGTATCTGGTTACACTTTATTTCGATAGTCCACTTTAGAAATTTTACTAACTATAACTTTTCAACTACATGTCAACTAACTCTCATTAGAGTATTAGTAGGCTGTAGTAGACAGTCAATAGACTGGTAGGTTAAGTTTAGATGTTAGGAAATGGGTTAGGAGAATAAGTTGACTTGTAGTTGCCAAGTAACTTATAGTCAGTAGAATGTCTGTTAGGGGACCAACAAAACAGAGTGTTAGCAAATATTAAGCAGACAGTCTACTAATACTCTAATGACAGATAGTTGACATGTAGTTGCAAAGTTACTTATAGTTAGTAGAATGTCTAAAGTGGACTATCGAAATAAAGTGTTACCCAGTATCTAAATCCGCAGTCAATTTTAAAGGCACAATGCACTCCGAAATTAAAAAATGATCTCTTTTTTTTCTTCACTCGTGCCATTCCAGATGTATATCTGACTTTTTTTTCCACAAATATATATTTTTTAATTATCCATTCAGTGTTTCCCCTAGGTTTACAGGTTTGGGGGGGGGGGGGGGGGGGTGGGGGGGGGGGGGGTTAACATAAAACACAAATGTTCAAAAAAAATGTTAACATAAGATATCTCTTTAAAAAAACAAAAAAACATTTAAATCTTTTTAAAATTGACTTTTGCAAATAACCTTTGTTAAATTTATAGAAGTATTTGTTAATATTAATGGACCAGAGCTTAAATAGTTTTATTTTTTAACTAACAACTAAAAAAAGATTTATAAATACTAACAAATATATTGCTCATTCATTGTTTGTTAATGTTAGTTAATACATTTATATGACAAACAAATTTTAAATGGCCTTTTTTTTGTGAGAAGTTTTTAATTCTATGATGCATTTATTGGAGAGAATAATCCTGTCAGACGCAGCACTGCTGTGAACGCGCGTTCACATTTAAACACAATTTAAACAATGTATTATTCAATGCATTACTTCTATATAATTATATATTAAGTTGCTCAAGCAAGTGGTAAAATATTTAACCATGTATTTATATTAAAATCTTTTGCATTTAAATTTTAATACAATAAATCTTGCATGTCACAAAGAACTTGTTTTTCCACCTCCACGAATGTCATTATGTCGCCTTGTTGAGGTAAATTGTAGTTTTCCTTGCTTTACCCCGGTCTTAAAGTGAAAAAAGTAGTATTTAATTAAATAAATTTATGGTGAGATTACTACATTTTATTTAATTAATCGCACTTATGGTGAAATGACTACATTTTCAGGTCAATCTGTGTTCATTTTGACCACGAAACATGCGCTGTCACTTTAATTCAGCGTTTGCAGCACAGCAGAAATCATAGACAGTAGGCTATATAAACGGCAAAAGTAGACTCGGTGCGGAAACGATCGCTGCACTGCTGTATACGCACCGCAACTGGAACGGATCGATCATCGACGGACTGCATCCGCGTGCAGTGTGAAAGCTCTGTAAACATGGGTACGGAAAAAAATACTCACCGCACACGCACTGCAAACGAAATATGTGTGAAACGGTCGTTAGACTTGGAGCAGGAGAGCTACTCCGGCTGCTACTCGCAGTAGAGCGAGCGTTGCCATCTTCAGTTCAGCGACATATTTCCCGCCGCGCGCTCTCTGTCCGCTAGTGCTCATCTGTATTTGACGCAAGTGTTTGTTTGTGTGTGCGCACTCATTGGGATAATTTTAAACGCGCAAACACAGACAGAAAATACATGCCATCGTGGAAATAAGATGAATAACATATGACTTAAGGGCTATTTAGTTTTTTAAAAATAACAAATTGTAATCTGGCGCTATAAAGAAAATCAAATCAAATTTAGGCTACTTGACTTCAAGGGGGGCGGGGGGAGCCGTTAGGGGGGCGGGGCGCCCCCCTTATATAATGGTAGGGGAAACACTGCCATTATTCTAAGCCAATATAATGCAAGTGCATATGCCAGAAACTTCATACAGCCTACTCACAGCTTGCTGTGTTGTTCACACAAGATGTTTTCTGCACTTATCATGTGAGCAATGCTCTTGGACTTTTTCGACCTTCAGCATTTTGGTGTCTATTCACTTGCATTATTTGACACACATGGATAATATTTCTAAAAGTCTAGTTTATTTTTTCTAAAATATGTGTTTTCATCTGAAGAAAGAAAATCATATACCTTTCGGTCGGCATAAGGTAGATAAAATGAAGGGGGAATCAGTTTGCTCTCCTTTACCTAGTATTATTTATAAACCTTACATGTGATTTAATAAATGTACAATTAAAGGGGTGTTCCAAGCAAACATCTAAATCCCTTCACAAAGAGCCCTTCCACAAAAGGGTTAGCAAATGGGGACATGCATGCGATGGTAAATTAACTGAAGTAATTTTATCTTATAGTAATTTAATATTATATTTATGGTAATGTGACCTAGGATGGCAAGTTCCTGTGATTCATTTTAAAACTAGATATGGTGGAAGAGTTCCATTTAACATAGAGTAATTGAGTTGTTTGTTTGGGTTTTCTATATTACACACATTTTCATCATACCGAAGTTCCATAGGTAAAACTTTTATTAATAGATGCGTTAATGTAACTACCTGCAGGGTTAAAAGAAAAGACGTCAAGAACACACAAACTTAAGGAACTTTTACACAACAACAATGTACTAAAAACGGAAGAGTTCTTTCTTTGTACAACGTTATTAAAACGATTACCATTTGGATAGATCTACTGTGTTAATCTACATGTTCCTTCTTTTGGTGATGCACATTTTTCTATCAGACATAAGTTTTAGATAGGCCTACCAGACAAAACGAATGAAATGTGACCCATGCTAATTTATTCCCCCCTTTTACCTCTCTCTTTTATCTTTGTGTGGCCAGGATCCGTCATTCATCGGAACAGCTACCAAGAGAAGTGAGTATTCGTCCTCTACCTCCTTTGTCTCAATGTTATTTCAACACAATTGGTCTCCAAAGTACTATATGTATGTGTTTATATTAGGGGTGTAAGATTAAGAAAATGTCATAATTCGATACAATTGCGATTTTCGATTCAAAAACGATTCTCGATAAATTAAAAAAACGATTCACAGTATGTAAATGTAGTTACTTTTCCTATGTAGGTATTAGGGATGTGCATCTCCATAACTGAGGCCAATACGATACGCATCTCGATGCATAGCCAACGATACAATACATTAATGATACATATAAGCAGCTGCCAGCTACCAATGCAATGCAATACGATTCACTATTATTACGATCCGGTGCGATTCGATTTCGATTCAACGCATTGCAAAAATATGATGCTATGCAATTCAATATGGTATAGATAGTTAACTTTTATTTCTTTTGTTCAGACATAGGGCAAATCATAAAGTAGCTTAAGTGCCATCTGACCTTTAACACATGGCTCTCTCACAATCAAAAGATTTGGTTTCCACAAAAAAAGCAGGTACTGTAGGCTAACTGACCAGAAAGCAGGTGCTGTTATTATGTGCTTCACGGGCCGTTTATCAGTTTGGACCAGTGCAGCGCGAGCCGATCTTGATCAAGCGACACTGTTAGGCTTCTACACGGCGCTAATAGATCCCCACTGAAGTAATAACATCGCTGCGAGATCTAGTGAGAAGCATTCATATTTCGCTGTTATTAACGGATCAAACAGCGCTGACGTAGAAACATTGTGCCATGAATGAACAATCCAGTGTCCACAGATCAGCAACATTCACCATGGATTTACTGTAGTAACACTAACTGTAACCATGGAAGTTTGGCAGGATTAGTAGGCTATAATGCTTTCAAGTTACATTACGTTGGTTTTATTTTTTTGACATAAATAAAATTACTGCCCTCAAATGTTAATCTGAACTAAAATAAACCTTTGTTTATAACTACAATATTACATTTCATTTTTTTCAAGGAGCTGTTTTACATGCTTCTAAGAGTCAATTATAGCTTCATCATTCCTCAAAGTAAAAAAAAAAAAATCATACTTTATGATGTTAGGTTTAATACAAAAAAAAAGTTAAAAATATTAAAACAAGGAAATTTCTCTGGTATTTCTTTCTTTTTCCTGTATCGAAAACGTACCGAACCGTGACACAAGTGTATCGTATTGAACCGAACCATGGATTTTGTGAACCGTTAACTTACACCCCTAATATGTGCGTGTGTGTGTGTGTGTGTGTGTGTGTATATGGGGCTGTTTAAACCTGGCCACTTGATGCGTTTTCTCAGATCGGATAGCTATCTGTTTTATCACAACAATTCCATTTACACCTGGTCACATAATTCCCTCGATTCCCTCGCTATGCAAATTTAATGGCGTTCACGTCACCGAAAGCAACAGATATGAGCTGCATTTTAATGATGTTTTATTAACAAGGTTCGGGAGGAGCACGTTCAGATAATTAACACAAGTGGAGAGCACTCAGCAATCAATGGTAAGAGGTGCATATATATACTCAGCAGTCTCACCTCATTCCATTGACAGTTTTGCAGCATCCCTCCACCACCCCTTCTCCACGCTTCTAGTTCTAAACACTTACATACGGGGGGGAGTACTCTGGGTTCGGGCCGAACTCCGAGCTCGGAGCCCTCCCTCCGGACAGCACGCCAAATACGCATTAAACCTTACCCCTTCAAATTATATGTAAGTGTGAACTCGTGAATTGATCATCCGTTAAAATTTCTAAATCAAAGACTGCAATAGGAGAGAGCGCAACAGCCCTGGTAAGATCATTTCGTTTCTTTACTTTTAATGATGATAACTGTGTGTTAAGAATCTGGGACTTACTTTCACTTTGATTTGTGATAGTTTGCACGTTGGCTTGATGAATAACGTTAGATGGTCAGCGGCGATGCGGCAGTAGCCTCGTCATAACTGGCTATAACATGACATATAGCCTATAACACGCTCTCACACCTTTATTTTAGAGCGTTTTTGGGAGGAGTAAAATTTACATATGTGGTTTCAACAACCAGATGCATGTCCAGTTTCTTCTGGAATGCGGCCCAGACCACCTCCTGAAGTGGTTTGAGCATTCAGATTCAAATGCGTTTCGGAGGGCATTTACACCTGGTCTTTTCAAGATCATATAGCTATCCGATCACTAAAATCGCATGAAGTTGTAAATGGCCCCTATGTGTGTGTGTGTGTGTGTGTGTGTGTGTGTGTGTGTGGAATGCCTTATATCAGGCTTTATGTAATTTTACTTGATTTGTGATTTATTTCATTTAATTGATTCGAGTACTCAAATTTTCAACTATGTATCTCTGCTATAAGCTAAACCACAACAGTGGCATTTGTATTTATTTATTTTACATGTGGATTTTTTTGCTTTGATTGTAGCTGCTGTCATGAAATGGGACCCAGCTGCAACAGAGGCCCAAAGAAAGTCTGTAGCCGATCATCTGAAACTGCTTGCTGCTATAAATGAAGCTTGTGAACCTTATAGCAGCCATATTTTGTTAACTGTTATGTTATATTGTTTTAACAACATTTTATAGATTATTTAAAGGGAAATTGTGTTAATTTACAACTTTACTGTTCTGGCTTTTAAGTTTTATTGTGTTAATTTATACTTTACTCTTTCGGCTGTTAAGTTTTAAAATAGTAATAAAAATATATCTTGAGATTTAAATAGTTGATTTCTTGGACTGATTAGTTTGGTTTACAGGAAAATGGTAAGCAGTTTATTACAGTTATATTGTTAAGATATACAAATGCAAGTATATACACCACAGTTATTCAATTGAATATACAATATTATCAATATTCTTTAAAATCTTATTTAGGTCTATGGTCTGTGTGTCTGCAGTTTCATGACACGACAACCATTAACAAGGAGTAACTGGGTTTTTCTCAGTGAGAACTAGCTCACTCACAAGTTCAACCACTGTTTTATAAATATTTGTAAGTAAATATTTTTTAAAGTTGGATCCTTGCAAAATGCACATATGGGATTTCCATGTCAGTATGGGTCTTTAACAGTCTTTGACATTTCTACTACAGAAAACACGTCTAATACAACTTTTATTCTGGCTGCCTTTAGATGTCTAACAATTACGTCTGTAGCACGTCTTTACTTGACATCTATACAATGTCCAGAAAAGACGTAAAAAAAACTTTCATTCTGGCTTCTGTGAGGACGTCTTCTGGATGTCTAAGAATGACGTCTTTAGCACGTCTTTAACTGACGTCTATACAATGTCCAGAAAAGACGTCAAAAAAACTTTCATTCTGGCTCCTGTGAGGACGTCTTCTGGATGTCTAAGAATGACGTCTTTAGCACGTCTTTAATTGACGTCTATACAATGTCCAGAAAAGACGTCAAAAAAACTTTCATTCTGGCTCCTGTGAAGACGTCTTCTGGATGTCTAAGAATGACGTCTTTAGCACGTCTTTAATTGACGTCTATACAATGTCCAGAAAAGACGTCAAAAAAACTTTCATTCTGGCTTCTGTGAGGACGTCTTCTGGATGTCTAAGAATGACGTCTTTAGCACGTCTTTAACTGACGTCTATACAATGTCCAGAAAAGACGTCAAAAAAACTTTCATTCTGGCTCCTGTGAGGACGTCTTCTGGATGTCTAAGAATGACGTCTTTAGCACGTCTTTAACTGACGTCTATACAATGTCCAGAAAAGACGTCAAAAAAACTTTCATTCTGGCTCCTGTGAGGACGTCTTCTGAATGTCTAAGAATGACGTCTTTAGGACGTCTTTAATTGACGTCTATACAATGTCCAGAAAAGACGTCAAAAAAACTTTCATTCTGGCTCCTGTGAGGACGTCTTCTGGATGTCTAAGAATGACGTCTTTTAGACGTCTTCTGGACGACTTTTTGCTCGCTGGGTAACTGGGATTTGAACCTAGGTCTTTGTGCTCACTGACAGTCTTACACTTATAAAGATTAATTCTCTCTAGTCTGTGTTCTCTGTTTTTACCCCAGACCTACATGCTAACCAGTGCTAAGCTAAGCTGGTATATTATATGTGCATGACGCTTTGAAAACAGAACAGTAAATGAAAGAGGTTGTCCCTCATTTAAAAAATATTGAATTTTTTTTATGATTAGTTATTTTACCATGGTTAGCATTTGCAAAATGGCCCCTAACAGTCTTCTTTTCTTTATCTCTGTTTCTCTTGGCAGGTTTTATTTGATAGCTGGCGGTGTCCCACTCATCATATGTGGTATTACTGCAGCTGTAAACATCAATAACTATGGAGACAACATTCCTTAGTGAGTACTGTGTTTATAAACATTAGGAAAATTAGTTTGCTCACGTCTAGTTTTAGATGTTTATATCATAAACAGCCTACCTAGTGCTAAGATTAATGCACTGATTCTTGAGATATAGGACAAAACACATCTATATATAATTTTAAATATAAATTAAATAGTCATGTTTAAAAATAATAAAATAAAAGTGGAATGCTTACACTAAATATTTGCTATTTCAGTACATACAGTGTTTTGCCATGCATTCTGTCAGTGTTGAGTACCAATAATCAAGAATCTTTACAGCAGCACAACTCAAGCATTGTATCCAGTACTGGATCTAGCTGCACTGAAATTTAAATTATTTCATTTTATTTTCACAGTGTGATATTTTTATTACAGGTTTTATGGTGTTTTTGTCACATCGCAGTCTTACAGATAGACTGGTGACACTTAATATAATAAAATGAAATCGACTGAGGTCATTCTCTTAGTTTTTTATTAGCTTCTGTTCTTTCTCTAACTGTCTGATACTTGCTGCAGATTTATTACTCATGCTGGGCCGCTCCTTTACAGGCTCTTTAAAAAGTGTCTGTTTTTGTACAGAGCTTGCTTTGTGTTTTTGTTATTTGACTGATTACCGCCTCTGCCCTCTCTGACCTTTTTCTCTGCTCTTGACCTTTCTGCAGCTGCTGGTTGGTATGGCAACCCAGTTTCGGGGCTTTCTACATTCCAGCTGGATTGATCATTCTGGTGACCTGGATCTACTTCCTGTGCACTGTTTTCTGCCTGAGGCACCGAAACTCCCAGGAGTCCAAAGATCCTCCATGTTCCGCCTCCGACCCCTCAACCTTGCCAGAGAGTCAACCAGCGCTCAGTGGCAGCACCAGTCTTCTCTCAACGGACTCTGTCGGCCCAGTGCATGCTGGGACGATAGTGGAGGACCAGTACTCATTGAAGGTCCAATGTTTGGCGCTGGTGGCGACACAGTTTGTGTTTTTGGGGCTGTGGTGCTGTGGCGCTATGGCCGTTTGGCACGTGGATAGAGAGCGGAAACTCTTCAGCTGCCTGTATGGAGGAACGGCTACCGGATTAGGGATCTTCTTGGTGCTCCATCACTGTTTCAAGCGTTTGGATGTCCAGGCAGCGTGGCTAGGGTGTTGCCCCGGGTACCGTCGCTCCCAACCCATGCCAGCCTATTCCCATCCCTGCACTGCCACTGTAGGCGTCCAGAGTGCCTCAGAAAGGGGCTCCCAAATTTTCGTAGGATGCCACCCACCGACAGACCCCAACAATTACTCTTCTTCTGCCAGGTCGTCATCTACTCAAAGTGGAACGACGAGCATTGCCGCTGGGCCTTGCAAACTCACCAACCTCCTCCAAGTGACGCAAGACAACGTGAACAACGCCGCCCGGGCACCGACGGGAACTAATACCAACACAAGCACAAACACGGAGAACAGCAAACCGGCCAACAACCTGCTGCCCACTCTACTGCCCGTCCAGCAACCTCAAAGGAGGAAGGCTTGTAGTAGAACCAAGGGTGGCAATACCCAGTACCATCACAGAGGGGACGCTAGAGGGCACTACCGCCTCAAAGCTCTCAGAGCGGGTGGAGGAGGTAGCATGGGTGCTTTGGGACCCTCTGGGACAGAGCAATCAAACATCCACCTCCTACACAAACATGCTTCCAGTGAGAATGGAAGTCTACGGAATAGCCATTCAGAGAGCCAGAACGGCCTTCTGACCAATGGACGGCACAGAGGGGAGGGACTAGTGACAAGCCCTTCGGAAGGAAGTGATGGAGGTAGTAGCGGAAGTAGAAAACCTTTTCCACTGTTGCCTTCTGTAGCAAGTAGGGCCGCCATGCAGCAGAACGCTCAACGCCGTAGCGCTAGCAAAGACAATCTTAAAATGGCTGCCGCAGCTGAGAAAGAGTCGAAGCGGAGCTCGTTCCCACTAAACGTGACATCAAATGTCACTGCGACGCCCTCATTGTCGACAGTTTCAGCACCAAATGGAACACTAAAGGGATCCGTGCTGGAACTGGACACTAGCGGAACTGACCAATCACAGGGTTCGGTTGGTATGAAGAGCAGGGTATGGAAGAGCGAGACAACTGTATAATAATGAGCTGCGGTTAGAGTTGAAAGACTTTTGAAGGTTTCTTGAAGGTGTGACATGTATGCTAAGAGCCAAAGCATGGATTTCTTTCTCCACAACCCTGCTGAATAAACTAGCTTAAAATGGTTTGCTTGTCTTAGTTGGTCTGTTGGCTGGTTTTAAGGGAATTTTGGACACTTTTTCCTCCCAACTAAACACCAGCTTCGCCAGGCCAGCTAAACCAACTAACACCTGTAAACCAGCTTAGTAGTGTTGTAGAACTTAAGACCGGATGAGTCTGCCTCCATATTTTCATATGTTCTTGACTCGGACACCAAAACACTTATCAGACATATCTGCTGTGTCTCTGGACTCCTTGTGACACTGTTGCAAATCCAGGTTTCATTCACCCTAAAGAAAAGCATACACTGTTTGAATTGTTCAGACCCTCTCCAGGTCTCTGTCTTGACTTGATCCGGTCTTGTCCAGTCACGAGTACTACAACACTGCAGCTTAAGCTGGTTCAAATTAGGGTTTTTTATTAGCAGGGTAGAGAACCATTTGGCTCTTTTATTGATAAATCGCCTATATTTGTAAGTTTCAAAAGTGTTCTGTGGTCTTGGAACCGTCCAACATGCAAAAAGCTAATGCTTAGCATGCTAATAAGGAGAGGTTATATGAAGAGTTATATATGAAGAAAGAGAAGGGGTGTGTATGCAAAACCTGACTCCTCTAAAAAGAGATTGGTGGAGGAGTTGGTGTAACAAAATATGCAAAATCATTTGGTGTGCTTTTGTTTGCTTGTAATACCACTTAATCTAACAAACTGTTTGAATGCAATGAATATTTTAATATCGAAAATGCCAAGGGATATGAACCTAAAGTTCAGCTGTTTTGATCTTTATGTTTCTGACTATGCATATCGATAAGGATGGAGGACCGTGTGCTTGTTCCCTTAATTTGTTCCCTTTGTGTCTTTGTCTGTTGTTTTTTTTATATATGTTTTATTTTTTTTCATGCTATTTCATTTACATGTAAGAATGTACATTAAGTGTTATGTTTGTATTGTTTGACTATTTCAGTGTTAATTCAACTCTCTGGCACTAATAAGCAGCTCTTGGCATCAGTCCGACACAAATATAGAAAACAAACACTTGCCACAGATGAGCATCCATCCCTAATAATTCCTTCCATGTTAATTGGAGCTGGGAATGCCGTTCTTGTTCTTCTGATGTTGTTCAGCAGAACATGAGCTATTGTATTTAGTTTTTTTTTTTTTTTTTTGAGAATAGGAACCATTTGGAAACCGTTGCTTCATAGTGCCCTCTATTGGGTCATTCCTGCCATTGATCAAATGCACTGATAATGAATGTTGATGGACAAATTATATAAAAAAGTGACAGCTTCTTTAGATGCCACTCCAGAGTTACTAAGGGATTTGATAAGGAAGGGCAAGTGTTTGTTCATACATGTTCTGTTGTAGTACCATGTGTAACATGGGCTTTTTAGCACTTGGTTCAGGTTATGGAAATAGCATTTGACATATTTTTTTTATTATAAATAATAACATATTTATATTATACATATCAGTATTAATTTTTTTATGTAATTGTTGTTGTCATTATGCAATTTTGCGGTATCAGTATTTTACAGAGGATTGGTGGCCTAATTGGTTTTATAAACTCTGTTTTTAGTCTAAAAGCACATCACGTCCAACACACTTTTTTTTAAAAACACTTTTGCTTCCAATCATTGTTCATCCCACAAATGTTTAGCAACAAGAATCACTCATCTCCCGGGAATTGTTAGTACTCCTTCTATAGCATATGCAAAGTTGTGTTGTCGGATAGCAAGGAGTTTGCAATAAACGTAATTATTTAATTAGGTATTTTGTTTTTCAGAAGTGTTCAAATGACTTTTTCTCATGAGAGCAAATAATGGACACCAAAGGCGAATTCAGATCTTCGCACTGACTGTTTTTTTCCCCCCAAGGCCCATAAGCTACCAGAATCTGACTGTAGTGCCACTATTTTTAGATTTCCCTCACATGATGACAGAGTCACAAGCAAAACATAATATCACCCGTCTTTAGCTTACATGTAAAATGGATAACTTTAAAATTGTATTCAGGGATGTTTGTATGCCAAAGAAGCTCACAGTTTAACCTTTAAAGATGATCTTATTTGATATTGTGTAGCCTCCCGTTTGTCTTTTCAAGCCAGAAATCTCCCTTAAATACCACATATTGCTAAAGAACAAGTCCTCCCTTTTCCCAAAATCACAAAGCATTTAACGTCATGATGACCCTTTTGTGATTAATGTAGGTTAATTGTTGATTATGAAGCCTGATATAAAGTGATCACCATTGTGTCATTATTACAGATTTTATGTGCTATGATTTCAGAAGTTTTGGGTGTCATTTGAAACTACAACAACAACAAAAAATAGTCAAATAATAAATTAAATTTGTGGCCTACTCAATTTGGCCATGTGTATGTAGCCTAATATGTGTTTTCTAAGGAAATTTGGCTTGTTTGTGCATAATGGTTTCATGTGACATTGTGATATTTGCATGAACAATTTTCTTTGCCTCTGGGTAGGCCTAGCTTCTGATGGTCAGTATAAATTCAGTGTTATCCTAATTATAATTGTTATTATTAAAACCTCCCTTTCAATGTTCGAGATTACAGTGGAAGCATGATTGTTTTGACTATCAACTCGAAGTATAAAAGGGAGATTTTAAAAATAACACGAGTATTTATATTTTTCTAACTCACTTCAATATGAAAATGATAACATTTTTGTATCGATTTCAGTAATATATTTCCTATAGATGTTTAGATTGTGCCTTTTCAATGACCTGATGCAAAATAAAGGTTTGGGTAAAAAATGCCATAAGATCAAAATTATTTTACTTGTTTTTATTTTTTATTTTTATTTTTTATGTTTCTGTATCATATGTGATCTAAGTGAGAAAAGTCCCAAGTTACCCATAGTTTTCATTTCTCAATTACGTAACTTCAGTTTCTATGTAATATGTAAATCGGCATCCTCCACAAGAAATAAAGCCAATCAAAAGTGAGCCTTTTTTTATTGACACAAGGATTATCCTATCAGAGTGTGGTACTTTAGAGATTGGGCGGGACAAACACTGAGACGCTCAATGAGAACAGAGAAAGAATATAATGCCAATATTACTGAGTAGCCTACTGACAAGACTGGTCTCGGCAGAAGGTTTAAAGTTGGTCTGGAGCAAAGTGTGCTAATCTGAAAGATGACTAATTGGCTTTAAAAATTTCACTCACTGTTGTTTTCTATTTGTGAAAAATTATTAATCACTTACTCACCCTCAAGTTTTTCCAAACCTGCATGAGTTTGTTTCTTCTGTTGAACACAAAAGAAGATATTTTAAAGAATGTTGGTAGTCAAACAGTTGATGGTAGCCATTGACTTCCATAGTAGGAAAAGAATGGCCTACTATGGAAGTCAATGGGTGCCGTCAATTGTCTAGTTATCAACATTTCTTAAAATATCTTATTTTGTGTTCAACAGAAGAAATAAACTCATGCAGGTTTGAAACAACACTATAGGGTGAGTAAAAAACGACATATTTATTTTTTTATTTTTAGGTGAACTATCCCTTTAAGCTTTTATCTGAGCTTTAGGCCTACCGTGATTCATCTCTAGACAGATAAAGTCTGAGGAAGTAAATTGAGGAAACGCTAATAAGGAAATTCTTAAACAGTTTCTAAAATCTCTAATAAGGTAAACTAACTTAGTGAAGGGATTTGTGACTGTACACATACAATAATATTCAATGAGGTAATCGGCAAGGCAGTTTCTGATTGGTTGTCTGTTGCTAAACAACTCGCTGATACTGTAGTAGGCAAACCCGCATCGTTTACTGTACACCTTTGGCGTCGCACTTTGAGGTTAAAATTGTTGAAAAAGTCATGACCAAAGATTAAAAGTGGTGCAACGTTGTTAAAAGGCCGGGATTTAAAATAAATAAATAAACAATGTTTTCACAGGGCTGAGTGTTCAATCAAAAGCTCTTCATTAATAGTTTAATAATGTGAAGAATGATGTGATACCTGCATCACCTGAACGCTGGGTTCACAGTGACGTCATGCGCGAGGGGCGGGGCTTATATAAGATCTCCCAAACAGTTACACGCAGGATAGGAGCCAGAGCGACGCCGGATACTAGACGAACACCAAGCGGGATCGAGCGAACAAAGCGCAACTTTTCGTCCCGGTTGAACCTGGACTTTAACTGAGAATGTCTTTGGGTGACCAGCAGTGGTATCCCACCAGCGCTCAGGTAACAGTGCTCAAAGCGCGAAACCTGCGGATCAAGGGCAAAAATGGAACGAACGACGCATATGCCATCATGCAGGTGGGCAAGGACAAGTTTTCCACGTCCGTAGCGGAGAAATGCGTATCGCCCGAATGGAAGGAAGAAGCGACGTTCGATCTGCCGCTCTTCCATCAGGGGAACGCGGAGCGATGCACGCTTTACATCATCGCGATGCACCGAGCCCTGGTGGGACTGGACAAGTTTTTGGGACAGGCTGTCATCAACTTAGTGGACCTCCACGCCAACAGATCGCGCAAAAAGACCGAGTGAGTCTCATTCTGTCCTATGGGGGAATAACATTGTATCTTTGCGTCATAAAAGCATCCCATTATGACTCAAAGATTTTTAAAGTTCAAAGCGATAAGCTTTCAAACAGTTCGTCATCAAAGTATGTTTTGGTCTCCTCTTTTGTATGGGCACTTGGGCAGGATTCAGTACTCCACCCTTTTAAAACAAATGTTCGTCAAGTAAAAGTACATTTCGTCTCCTGGGTGTTTGTGTTTTCATGACCATTATACAGTACTATTTAATCTCTTACTGTATACGTGTGATGGATACATCGAAATGTTGTGATGAGGCAGAAACGATTCAGCTACGTCACATCACTGATTTTTGTGTATTTAGTCAAAACCTAAGAAAACTGTACTAACTATAGGAATTATTTTTAATCAACCTGTTCCTCATATTCAGAGTTATGTTTGGGTAGGCCTACATTCACGAAATGTTTCCCCCCTCTCCACTCAGTATGAGTCAACATAGTAGGCTATTCAAAAATAATTTGTCAAATAGGCTGTGGGTTGTAAATAATGACAAATCTACCATTCACTTCAAAGAATGAATTCTGAATGAATTACCTACAGTACAAGATAGTTCCAAACATATTGAATTGTTAACACTGCAACACAGGGCCATAACCACTATATATTTTGATGGAAATGATAGATAATTGGAAAGGCCAAATTTTTGCCCCCATATTTTGATGCTGCACTTCATTACGCACCCGCTCTGTTTGTTCGTAGCATGAAAGTTTTACGTTTTTTTATGCTGGTTTGCCTAAGCAGTATAACAGCGCTCGTCAATGTCGAAATGTTCGAGACGGCCAAACAAATCAAACGAGGTTTGTAGTTTTTAAATGTTTTTAGGTATCGACCTGCCACCAGGATGTTGTTATAAGGTTGCTAAAGTGTTCTGAATGTTGCTGTGTGGTTGTTAGGGTGTTGCTAGGTGTTTGTTTAAAAAGAGCTAGAAATAGAGCCAAATATTTCCAATTTTTCATTTCCCCCTCATTATGCGAAAATCTTAACTATTATCACATGATTTGAGCTGTCATTCATATATTGAAAATAAGGGACAACTTACTTTCCACCTGTGTATGTATGTGTATGCGTGTATATATAGGCCCTAACCCTGAATATGAGTAAAAGTCATGCTTGCCTCAATGCTAGGAACTGAATTGTCAATTCTTGACAATAAATAACAAGAACTAGTTCAACAGAAAATATATAAATAGCCTAGGCACCGAAACCGAACAGGTGCCTGTGTAGGAAACAGAACACAAACTTTGTTCTTTTTTTTTTTTTTAGTTTAGTTTCAATGTAGTCGTTGCTTAAGCTTGATTTTTCTCCAGCTTTTCATTTTCACCTTTGGAAATGAGGGCTGCTCGTATTCAAAAACAGAAGGCATGCGACTTTCCCTTTATTTGCATATTAGGTTGGCTTGCTGATTTTTCCAGTCGACTTCCTTTTCTGGCCTTTGAGAGAGAGAACGGGAAGTGACCTGTCTTTTTGCCCGGTGGCCTTCGGGGTTTGAGGTCCTGTGCCATTTGTTCTTGTTGTGTGCCGTTTGCGCTGCAGATTGTCGGACCCGTTTGATTCATTGCTCCATCAGGGTCTGCTGGTTTGAACCAGTGGATCTCACACATGATCTGTTCCATGATCTTGACCATGACCATGTTTGTTTTTGGTTCAGCACAGAACAGAAAAAGTGCAATATAAAATAAACATTATTATTATTATTAGGGGCCAAGCACCGAAGGTGCGGAGGCACCTATTGTATCTGTTCCATTTCTTATTATTATTCTTTCGCCATGGGAGTCTATGGCAGCCAATAGAACCGATTGCGGGAAAGTTGTTTTGGTTTGACATTCTGATAGAGGACAGTCCCAACATTAAATACACCAATTTTGGTGTTTCTAAGTCATTCCCTCTAGCGCCACCACCTGTCCAAAGTTTCACTTTTATTTTGCTAATAACTTTTGAACCGTAAGGCCAATCAACAAAATTCTTTTTTCCTCTGATTGCACGAAAATTGAACCAGATCATCTTCAGGCAGTGCTGACAAAAAGTTATGGAATTCAAATTGATTCGTTAAACCGTTTTCAATAAACGCACAAACAAATTTTACGTAGCGCTTGCGAAAACAGATGTAAGGCTGTATCTCCGCAACGGTTTATCGGATTCAGACCAAACTTGGTACATATTGTCACAAGCATGAACTGAGGCTACATGCTGTGTTTCGGCGCAGCGCCACCTACTGGTCCGGAGATATGAAAAATGGCTATTTTTGCTTATAACTTTCTGAACAGTTTGTCCAAAAATCATAAAATTCATCAGATTCATTAGATTCAGGGCAACATGCCGAGTCGACTGATATCCAATTTTACCATATCGGCCATTTTGACTGTCGGCCATTTTGAATTATGTGCTAAAATGCTGTATTTTATGAACGCATGAACGGATTGTTACGAAACTTGGTGTGGGTCATCAGCACGATGCCCTGAAGGAGCCTGAGAAGTTTCGAAACAGCGCCACCTAGTGGTGAATTTTTTTTTCCAAATGCTTATAACTTTGGGTGTGGTTGACTTATTTTCACGAATCTCTTCTCTTTAGACTCCTGAATCCTTGCCGAGTCCAACGATACCAAACATGCTAGGTTTCGCCTTACGGTTTGTGTAGCATTGTGATCTAGCACTTAAAAAACATTAGGCGATATCTTCGAAACCGTTTGTCCGATCGAGACGAAACCACCGTCAGAAGTTTGGAATCATAGCTTGTTAACTATATGTTAAAGCCCAAATGCGAAAATATTGATGTTTAGAGGTAGTAAATTCCAATTAAAGTCATGTGTCAGTCATTTTTTACGTGTTTTTTCATATAAATGTCTATAACTCCGAAGATAATTGAGATTTTTTCACCAAAATCGACACACATATGTATGGGCTCACTCTGAGGACACATACAAAAAATGGTGGGACTGAGCCTCTTGGTGGCGCTATAATAGAACAAAACATGAAATTCCCGTTGACTTCAATACAGTTTTGTGAAATAAAATGCTATAAATGGTGGGACTGAAATGTCTTTAATTGCTCATTGTTGCAGTTGGTCTGACACTTTCAGACATGTTGGCATGTCTTGTCGTCTTATTCTGCTTGGCCCCGGTAATGGCTGCTTGCAGCTATATTTATTATTGTTGTTGTGACTTGGCCCATTGAATCCATTGTCATGTAATTTCAAAACGTCTGCATTTATGAGGGTGAGCTCAGCTCCATGTAGAATTACTTGGTTCAATTTTAACAGGAAAGCTTTTTTCACTCTGACTTTTTTTTTTTTCAGTCAAGATGATTCCTACTAATTAGGCTAAGATAAAAATATGTGTGCCATAAACCCTTTTTAAGTCTTTGTAATGTTACTTATAACAGCTGTAGAACAATTATTAATATCAGGAGTAACTGGTGGCAACTTCATTAGCGGATCTGTTAATTTTCTTGGGTCAGGTTTTTTTTTTTTTTTTTTTTCTCTGATGTATGCTTTTGAAAGTCATAGTTTATTATTCCAAGCAAGCAAGTAAATACGACTAATAGAGTAAAACAGTCCATCATAATCTTACACAACCAGTCTAACTGTATTACAAGTAATGTCGTTTTTACATTCCTCTCCGCCCTTCCCAGCCCATTGCAACACAACTTCATTAGTCATTAACTGACAAGCATGAGTGACACCCTAGGTTGGGATAATGGTGTATATTAATATACATTGGTGTGTACTTTCCACCACCTTTTAGAATAGTGCGTGTGTGTGCGTGCAGGTGTGCGTGTGAACACAGTGTTCTTTTCCTTTCATAGATCTGGTTCATGCAGTTTAGTAATTTAAATACTAATCCAACCTAAAGACACTAGAGGTACATAATTTATATTAAAACTGTAAGCATATTATGGCCTTCTGTTTAGAAAATTAGGTTTTAAAAAGGTCTGCTTGCAATCCGTAAGAGTGACTAAATTATACTAGAAATATATTATGATTGCATGAAAAATCCAATGTTCAATAGAACAATGTGTAACTTTTGTATTATAGTTGTTTTTAATAATAATAATAATAATAATAATAATAATAATAATAATAATAATAATGATGATAACAGTAGTAGTAGTTTTTTTAATAATAATACATGTTTTTGTATTTGTTTTTTATATTATTATTATTATTATTATTATTATTATTATTCACTTTCTCAGAATTGATAGAATAGAAAAAACTAAATATAACAACTTAAAAATATTTACACACACAGATAGATAGATAGATAGATAGATAGATAGATAGATAGATAGATAGATAGATAGATAGATAGATAGATATTAGTTTTTTTTTTTTTTTTATAATTTTCAGAGTTTGTTCTTTTTTAATGAGGGCTGCTCTTTATTCAAAGGACCTTTTATTTGCCTATTGGTTTGACTTCCTAAAACAGAGAGTGAAAGGGACGTGTGAGATCTGTCTATTTGCCTAAGGTTTGCCCCAGTTCACATGGTTGCCATTTAAAGCAGGTGTGTACTGTACCTGAGACTATATGTAATGGTGAAGTATGTTAATAGTCGTGACGTGAATGTTTGGGTGTATCCATGTAGGCTTCCGATGTAAAATAGGAATGCAAAGCTCCTTATGACATAATGAGAGAAACACTTAAAATGTGTGATTTATTTTAAGCAGGTGTGTTTTGAAGGAGGTCTTGGCTTAAGTATCACTGAATCACTTTATTGTGTCTCCCATAATAAACTCAGCTCTGATAAGTATTGTGCATGTCATACTTTCTGTAATCTATTAGCACTGAAGGTCAGAGGCTTTGTTTATTCTCTTCATGTTGTCTGTCTTTGACTTTGATCCAAAATAGATTAATTTATCGAATATGAGTACTAAGAATGAAACATAATGTAACTATTTGCTCTCTTATTTTCATTAAAGTCCATAACTTCCATGGCAGTATGTGGAAACCGTTATAATAAACCATGTTCTAATTCTGTTTTATGAGGGAAAAAAAAATGTTGTAGAGGCTTAAGTATATGGAGGACCAAACCTGCAGAAATGATAGATGGATGGATGGATGGATGGATGGATGGATGGATGGATGGATGGATGGATGGATGGATGGATACACTGAACAAAATTATAAACGCAACACGTTTGTTTTTGCAAACATTTTTTTTTTTTTTAAAAACTGCATATTTTAGAGTGGCCTTTTATTGTGGCTAGCCTAAGGCACACCTGTGCAATAATCATGCTGTCTAATCCCGTGAGGTGGATGGATTATCTCGGCAAAGGAGAAGTGCTCACTAACACAGATTTAGACAGATTTGTGAACAATATTTGAGAGAAATAGGCCTTTTGTGTACATAGAAAAAGTCTTCGATCTTTGAGTTCAGCTCATGAAAAATGGGGGCAAAAAATGCATTGTCAAATAATTTCATAGTGACCATGGTTTTCCAGATATAGAAACAAAGCTGCATCCAGCTTCTTATGTGATCTTCCTCTCAGCATCATCATCAAGTCCAGGACCATCAAGGTTTCTAGTCTAATTTATTTTGTAATCAAAAAGTCCTCCATATTAATTTATTATCAGATAATATTGACAGTCTGAGAAAGCTGTAAATGTTGGCACTGGCACTTCATTATAGTATTGTGCACTGCAAGCACTGTGTCTTTTTGTTCGTAAAACAAAAGCCATCTCTCTTTCTTTCTCGTTCTTTCTCCCTCTCATTACGAACACACAAGGGATTGAATTTTGCCTTCTCTTTTTCTTAGAGCTTGCTGGTGTCGTGTTACTGTCCTACTTCAGGGTAATGTTGATATGGCAGCTTTGACATTGAGGTGTGGGTCAGCTGATCATTGTCTCTTATAAGAATATCCAATATGAGACAAAAATGCTGTATTATTGCAGTATTAATGATATAGTAATAATATTAGTAGTTAGACAGTTCTTATCTAAATTTAATATGGCAATTTTCCCCCTTCCAAGGCATTTTAAAGTCCCAGGCCTGTCACGTTTTAGCGCCTTTCCATCTTTTGATTCTCCAGTCCAGTGTAAGTATCTGTACGTAGTCTTCAGTCCAGGCTTATTTAGACTAAGGTGTGGTTAATTCTTAAACTCAGTGGATCATTTTTCAAATGATTTTGCTATACCTTTATCCAGGCCAACTATTCCCATGTCATATGACCTCTCAAACTCTTTATGAAATCATTTGTTATCCCATAAATAAAAGAGCAGATGAAACTTGCTGCACCCGTTTGTTTTGCAGTCTCGCAGTGGCTGTGCCCTTGGTTTAAAGTTTCTCTGCAAACATGGTTTTGTGTACCTGAAACAAATAAAGGGAATCAGTGTGAACTCATGGTTCCTGTTAACCCTTATGTGCCCCATTCACAGCAAGGTTAGATGAGTTTAATTCAAATTTAAATTAAATTATTATTTTAAATTAGTATTATGTTTATCATTTTCATTTGGTTTCTTTTTTTAGGGGAATAGTTTGTTTTAATTAATTTATTTCAGTGAGGATTAAATACTTTGCATAGCTCAGTGTTTTTTTAACAGCAGTGCTATTTTTATTAAGAGGAAGTCCTCTTAATAGTTTTATTTTTGACATTTGCTATTTTTGACTTCTGAATGCGCCATACTGGACTCGTTTTGCTCTATTGTGTGGGGATTTTTGGGCTGGCGTGACCATGTTGAGTAATCAATTTTAATCGATCTTCATTTTAAAGGTGACATTTGGATGCCCCTTTTTACAAGATGTAAAATAAGTCTCTGATGTCCCCAGAGTGTGTATTTGAAGTTTTAGCTCAAAATACCCCACAGATAATTTTTATAACATGTTAAAATTGGCAGTTTTTATGCGTGTCCCTTTAAATGCAAATGAGCTGCTGCTCCCGGCCACATTTCAAGAAGAGGGCGGAGCTTCAAGAGCTCATATCAGCAACAAAACGGGACAATCCCACGCACTGAAAATGTCAGAAACTGTCAGTAGCGGTGTTCAGTTTGAAGCAGAGTCGGACAATAATGCCTACAGAGCCAGAGAATAAATGCTGTATGGAGATAGAACAGGTATAGTTTAGTTTAATTATAGTTATAACTTATGTTGTCATCTTGATTTTATCCACTATTACTACAAGCCTGTTGTTGCGGACCTTGTCTAAATGTGGCCAAAACTTTACTGATTAGTTTTATGAAGTTTATTGTACTTCACACAGAAGGTGATGTCTGTTTCACTCCAGAAAATCACTGTAAGAGCTGAATAAAGTACACATTAAAGTCTTATCCATAAACTCTCTCTCTCTCTTGCATTGTCATCAACATACACAGCAAATTACACATTTGTTACAATTAACAGTAAACAATACAAACCGTATGCCTTTTCAGGGGGTGCTTAATAATCTGGAAACTTTATATCCGTAAAACAACTCATATGAACTGTAATAAAGTGCATGCTGTCCATTCCATTACTGCCGTGACCAGTATCGCTCCGGAGTCTATAAGCTGGATCATGAACAGTTGGTACTGACCCATTCTTGAAGAACAACTTTTTAGCAAAACCTGTGTTTTGTATTGACCCTCGTTCACAAAGCAGTCTGGTGTAAAATGATTCGCGCAGACATAAACTAATTTAGGTATATGGGGGCGCAGTCCCTTCGAAAATAAATATACAACTAATCCACTGCGTCTTCAGTGGCTCTGATGTCGGGAGTACGTGAAGACTGTCATGTTCACTCTTACATCCAACACCGGAGTGTCTTACGAAACATTTTTTTTGCTAGAACCCCAGTAACCTTGCTGACAGCATCTTTTAGTCCCTCAAATTAATAGATGAAGGCTCGTCCTTTACGTGCATGAACTGATCACTTAAACCAGACTTGTTTCATTGTCATAATGTGAATCTGGATGAAATCGTGCAGTAGATCTACTTCCTTGATTTTTGTATAAATGTGACTTATGTTTATCTCTGAAAATGATAGAAGGTTTTTCCTGGTAAGAGCACAGCGTAGTTCACTGTGCCCTTCTCAGACAGAGTTAATGATTGCAGCTGAAGTTAGATTAGGAACCACAACTGTTTGTTTGAGTTACTTTTTCCCTGTATAAAGAGATAAACCTGTGTGTGTGTGTGTTAGATTAGCTGCGAGGGATGTGTTGGATGTTCACATGAAGTCCATTTGTCAAATTTTTCGAATGTTGTCTCAGATAACAAAGATCTTTCAGGCATGACCATTTGAATCGATTCCTGAGAGCTGCGAGAGAATGATGTGTTGAAGATTAATGCTTATTAAAGACACTAAAAATGGGTTTGACTGCAAGGTGATCTATTAAAAGGGAAAAGGTTCGATGTGATATTCTGTGCTGCGTTTGTCAAGCATATGTTTTTTGCCTCCCCTTTGGTCCAAACAAACTTTAGAGAAGAAGATAATGTAAATAGGCCTGGATTATCTTGAAAGAACTTTCCTTATCAAATTCTAAACAGTGACCTCATGAAGAACATTCCTTGAGCTTCGGTTGCTGATAGGCATGATTTCCCTTAAGTCTTTCCCCACCCCGAAACTCCAGATTCGAGTTTCCTGCTGTGGTCCGGGTGTGTACGGTCCACTAACGGACTGATAGTCTGTGTTTCCTGGTCTTGGGCTTCTTTAGTTTTTCCCATTTGGATGTGATTCCAAGCATAAATGAGAGCATTTTGAACTATAGTAGTATTCTTTGAAAAAAGAAAAAAAACATAAAGGTGAAGTGTTTCTGCACAACAAAACACTGAAAAATGTACACACATTCAGGGCTTAATGAAAAGGAAATATATTTATGTTATATAAAGGATTTGAATTTATGATGCATGATGTTTCATTATCATTATTGGACACCTTTGTTTGAAGTGAGAACGGTTTGGCTTTTTTAGTGTATGTCAATAGAAAATAGACTTCAATATGCTGAGTTCATGGGCCGGTTGCATAAACTGATAAGGCTATTATTTTTCATATTTTATGATTTGAAAGCCTGTCTGCAATCTTCAATACTTTTACAATTAAACATACATTTTTGAGTGAGTATTAGGAAATTAAACAAAATAAATGCTTATTATAAGAGAAAGCAAAGATATTTATTTTTATTATATTTTATTTGTATGGTATCTGCAAACAGTGATTGATTGTTATGAAACAGAAGGGTAACACTTTATTTTATTCAGCTTATTTCACTGTGCTTACCATAGTAATAACAGTAAATTATGCATAATTACATGCAACTAACCTTCAACCAAACCCTAATCCTACCTTAAATCTATAGTAAGTACATGTAGTTAATTAATATTACTCAGTACTTAAATATATAATTACACTGTAACAATGTCACCTTAAAATAAAGTGTAACCAACAGAAGTGATTCTGAATCATTTTGAATAAGAATGAATGGTTACACATTATTTTAAGGTGACAGTGTTAGTGTAATTAATGCATTACTAAGTATGTAATTACTGTAATTTAATTACTTTTCCCTTGAAAAAGTAAAGTAAGGGATTACTCTTAATTTTTGGGTAATTTAATTAGTTACTTCTGATGCAATTGCATTAATTAGTATAGAACAATTCTATCACAATAGTGGATTTAATATCACACATCAAGCATAATTTATAAAAATGTTATTTTGTTTATTTGAATGAATTAAAACTGCAGTTTCATGTATTGTATTGTTCAACTGATTGATGTTGATATGGGATTTGGAAAGTAAATAGTAATAAGTAATGCAATTCTTTTTAGAAAAAGTAATTAGTACAGTAATTTAATTACACTATTGCATATGTAATTAGTAGCTAGAGATCAATTACTAGAGTAACTTACCAAACACTGGTAATTAATTATACATTAAAGTACTGAATAATAATTAACTATATGTACTTACTATAGGGCTAGGGTTAGAGTTGAGTGAAACAGTTTTCAAACCCAAATTATATAAATGTATATTATTATTTCATTAATGTACATTTTTCCTTTTTACAAATATAAAATTTCAACAACAAAACAATGATTGCATATGATTCACAACATAACTGATGTCTTGCTGAATCTCTCTCACAGTGGGTCATTCTTATTGTTGAGCCCTGAAATCGCTTTTACATGTTATTCTAAAAGGGAAAAATGTTCATGATTTTTTTCTTTTTTTTTCTTAAAATTGTAGTAGCAGTCTGTTCAAAACTCTTGTCCTGTGGGGGTCCAAACCTAAATGCTTGGAATTCTGCTGCAGCTGCTTCCTCTGAACACATGCCACGTTTAATCCGATTCATCCGTGGGAGCCGCTGTTTGGTGTCAGTGTGACTGTAGACTACCCATGATCCCAGTGTTCAGGAGTCTATTATGACAACAGCGTGGGCGGATAATGGCTTGTCCATGATTACAGATACTGAACTCCAGAACTCTCCTACCTGCTGCTCTGCTGAAAAAATTGCCGAGCAGAAATGAGTGGACAAGCGTGGGCTAAACAAAGACATTTTTCCCTTTATTTCATCAGTAGGAGGGCTTCTGACCTGCATCATTTACTGGCACAGGGCTCAACTCCCATGTGAAAATCTGGCCTCTCTTTTTGTATACAGTAATTTAGTTTTGATCCCACCACCATTTAAATCAATGAATTTAGCTAATATAATAAAAAAAAAAGGGTATCATAGCCTGGATCTTAACCACTTAATCATGTGTGCTCATAGGGTTATGATAAAATCATGTTCGACTCTCTAAATTATTTAGTTCTGATTGGTCAAGTGCAGCATTTTTATTTTATTTTTTTATTATTTTTTTGTATAATGAATGCTAATGATCACTCTGTGGCCTTGTTATTCTCACATAATAAAAATAAAAATAATAATAATGAACAACCAGCCGGAGATTACAGGGTTCTTCTATAGTTCTTTCCCCACACAAACAAATCTTTTTCTTTTTTTTATCTTTAAAAAAATATATTTTACAAAAGTCAAGAAAATTTGCAACAATGCATGAAATGTTTCCAAAATGACACTTAAATCATAAATTACTTGTGTAGCATGCAGTGTTATTTTAGCATTATTTAGTATTTGTTAATATTTAGTAATTGTATGTGCCTTTTTATTACTATTTAACTTAAAAAAAAAAAAATAATAAAAAATTTTTTTTTTAATTTTTGGAAATTTTAGTGCTTCAACTTCAACTTTTATTTCAGTTATTTGTCAAGACAATTTTGTTTTAAGTTTTCTTTTTCTAATATTTATATTTGATTTTATTTTAACTTTATTTTAATGAGCACTAAATATTTCTAATGGTTTTATTTACTTTAATGTGATTTAAAAATAAGACTTTAAATAAGCTGCAATAATTCAAATAAATGACAATCCTTAAAAGGGACCTATTATGCCCTTTTTTGAAGTCTTGATTTTGTTTTTGGAGTCTACTAGGATAGGGTTTCATATTTGAATGTTAAAAAAAATATTTTTCACATATTTTACATTATTGCAACACCTATTTTCCGAGTCTGTCAGTAACGCTCTGTTTAGTTCCTGTCTCTATGAAGCCCCTCCTTCTGAAACCTGCAATGTGCTCTGATTGGTCGACTGTACCGCGAGTTTTAACACACTACTAATGCAACTCAACCAGGCCTCACTCCTTTTTTCTTTTCTTTTTTTCTTTTTTTTCTTTTTTTTTGCGCATATGCCTTAGGAATTATTTAAATGAGGAATATCGTGATGTGTACATTACCGGAAGAAAACTCAACACTACAATGGAGGCGTTTCACTCCCTTTGGATTGACTTTGTGCTTTGTAACTTTGCAGACCATTTTTCATGCTCAAACAGCAACATTATACACTTAAGAAAGTTGAAAATGTCAAAAAGCATAATAGGACCCCTTTAACAAGAAAAAAAAAGCACAACTGTCATGCAACTAATGAAGACCTTGTTTGATTCTCTTTGCAGTTGGTACAAGCTGGTGGATAAGAATGGGAAACAAGAGAAGGACCGAGGGGAAGTTCAACTGGACATTCAGTTCATGAGGAATAACATGTCAGCCAGCATGTTTGACCTCTCCATGACAGACAAGCCTCGCTCTGGAATCTCCAAGCTCAAGGATAAAATTCGTGGGAAGAAGAAAGACGGCCTGTCGGATTCCGCCTCTGCGATCGTGCCCTCCTCAGTGGGAACCGACAGTGAAGGAGAAGGAGAGGGTGGTTCAGACGCTCCTAAGAAGAAATCAAAACTGAAATCCTTTTTTGGACCAAAGACAAACCTCCAAAGGAATGTGTCCCAGTCTATGTCAACCCTGGGCACCCTGCCTGAGAAGAACAGTTCACTCAGCAGCAGCAGATCGTCCGGCCTTAATGTGGACTCTCCTGATGGTAAGGTCAAAGGTTATGCATCTAGTCCAAATATATGTATCAACCCTTTTTCTTTTTTCCCCTTTAGATTAAGCTTTTAAATGTCTGCTTTAACCAGTTTGCATAATTATTATTATTATCATATTAAAAGTATTCAGACATGGATCACATTGTATTCATTAAAAAGGTTTTTTTTTGTTACTTTTTTTTTAAAGAAATGTACACTAATTTGTACACAGTCCAAAATTTTGAGCAATTTAGTTTTTTTTAAAATGTTTTTTAAAGAAGTCTCTTATGCTCAAGCCTACATTGTATTTAATGAAAAATACTGTAAAACAGTAACAATGTGAAATGTTATCACAATTTAAAATAACTTTTATTTTATCGTATATTTTTAAATGTAATTTATTCCTAGTGTAAGTAGGTAAATATTTCTTTTTATTACTGTGTATCGTTACAAAAATGAAAATGATTAAATATAATTTTCCTTGTACTAAAATAGAAAAACAGTGAGATAAAACGCCTTAATTAATTTTAAGTGCATTAAAATCACTTATTGTACTTATTCAGTCTTTTTATATAAATATAATCTGATATGTAGTGCATACATCTACTAAAATTCACCTCGACACCAATTACAAATCAAAAAGTTTGACATTTTTAGGTGTGGCTTAAGTTTCTGACATTATCCAAATACATTTTGGACCTCATGGACATTGCTGTTTTAATACATATTTTCTTCTATTTTCTCTTGCAGTGAAAAAGAGGTTTAAAATTCTGGGACACAAGCGCACTGACAGCTCAGATAGCAAAGCGTCTCTTGGCCCCTTTTCTCTTCTGAGCCGCTCTAAACAAAACATCCCGGAGCAGAATAACCTGTGTATCAACGGCAACCATGTTTATGCTGAGGAGCAAGAGCCGAATGGCTCCACGCTCAGTCTGAACAGCTCAGGAAAGGGTTCAGTAGAGGATGTTCGTAAACACCATCAGAGAAATACTTCTGACATGTCCATCGACTCATTTAAAGGCCTGAGCATCCCCTCATACAAGCCTGAAGTGCAAGACAAAACTCCTCTTGCCTCACAGAGCCCTCTAGAGGACAGGAGCCTCAGTCAAGTAGAGGCGGTGGAGAAGGAGAAGGAGAAGGGTAAGAAACCTGGAGGAAGAAGCCTTCAAGAGATGCTGGACCGGCAGGAAGAAAAAGAGTCGAGGAAGCAGCAAGAACTAGAGAAAAAACAAGAGGAAGAGAGGAAAAGCAGACTTGAAGAGCAGGAGAAGAAGCGCAAGGAAGAGGAAGAGCTGCAGAAGAAGGGCAGCGAGGAGGAGATGCAGCGGGCAGAGGAGCAGCGGCACCACGAGGAGTCCAGAGTAACCGAACGCCTTTCCTCTCTCTTTGGCATCGGAAAGAAGAAGGAGGAGAAGAGAGAGGAAGCAGTGAATGAACCCAAACGTCTGGATGCGCCCTCCTCCATAAACCCGTTTGAAGAAATTCCCCTCACCCCGGATAACCCAGCCTCTTTCCCAGAAGAGAGATCCACGGACCCACGGAGGGGCGCTAGGACCACCCTCACCCCAACAGCTATTGCTTTACCCAGTCGCACAGCGAAAGTGTCGGCCGTCAAGCCGAGGTGAGTGCGCATATTGATGAACCTCCTCTTGATTTATGGCTGGGTGAATATTCACTAATTAGCAATGCATTTAATAGTGATATAATATTAAGCAATGTTGTGATGATTTTAATGCACAATTGATTGACCATTAAGTTTCCTGTAGTGCTTGTTACACTAGTTAGCCAGAGTCTTGCATGGGTCCTGTTTGGTGACCGCCCCGCACCTGCTTTACGTACCAGAACACGTTAATCAACAACCGCAACATTCATTTAACTCCATACCCAACTGGTTTAACACAAAGACTGTGATCCAAACCATATCTGCATAAACATTTGTATCAGGGAGGGAGTTTTGGAGGGTTTCTGTGCAGCATGGATATTATGTGCATCATAATCACAGACAGAGGTGACTTAATTAATGTGAAATTCATAAAAGGCGTAGGCCTACATATAATTTGAACAATTAAAATTGTAAACATATTTGACATTTAAAAATGCTTTTGTTATTTAACCCGCAGTATATCCGTGTCTGTTGATTCAGACAGGTGTTTTAATAGTAAGTTCAAAAGCAAAAAAAGGCTTTAGTAAGTTTAATCTCATTAAAATGTTTTAGCAAAAATATAACTAGATACATATTTCTGTTAATTTCTGTACATTGTTATATTGTTGCTTAATATTGTATTATTAATGCTTCCTTGTATTCAATTATTGAAAAACAACGCCTTAATTATAATTAACTACATTTTTACTGCTTTAGTTCTTACATTATACACTACTATTCAAAAGTCTTGGGTTATTGAGATAAAAAAAAAAGATAAATTAATACTTTTATTTAGCAATAATCCATTTAATTTGATTAAAAGTGACAGTAAAGAAATTTATAATGTTACAAAAGATCTCTATTTTAAATAATTGCTGTTCTTTTGAACTTTCTATTCTTCAAAGAAGATATATATTTTGTTTCCACAAAAAAATATCGAACAACTGTTACCAACATTAATAAGAATAAGAAATGTTTCTTAAGCACCAAATCAGCATATTAGAATGATTTCTGAAGGATCATGTGACACTGAAGACTGGCGTAATGATGCTGAAAATTCTGCTTTGCCATCAAGGAAATGCGTTACATTTTAAGATAATTAAAATACAAAACAGTTGTTTTAAATGTAATTTTTCATAATATTACCGTTTTTACTGTATTTTTGCTCAAATAAAACATTAAAAATATTACTGACACAAACATTCAGACCTGTCATGTACATTACGAATCTTATATCTATAAAAAATATATTTATTATTATTATTATTATTATAATTATTTATTTTATTTTTATTTTTATTTTTTTAACACATATTATAAAGAAATTGTTTTAAGCAAAACGCTTACATTTGGACTCTTTTATCTTTTATTATTATTATTATTATTATTATATAGATGAGATTTTCCATGTGCATGTAAATTAACTTTCATTAATATCAGCCAGCTCTAAAGCAACCCAAGGGAACTATCTGAGCATTGTTCTACCCTTGAGCTCCATGTTAGTTGCTTTTCTTTTTAAACACCCACATTTTTTTAGCATTCTTATAAGATCTAAAAAGAAACTAAAAATGTAGAGGTCTGTATTATATTCAGCCGACCTCATGCTGAGGCTGCATGCTGAATGATGCGTCAGGCTGTCTTGTAATGCAGTTAGTATCTTGCCATCTGAGAGCTGAGGGAAACCCAGGCTGAAACTCGACTCCTCTAACCTCTGTCTACTCTACTGCTCTTAAAGAAGAACTCCTTCATTTAGACATGCGAAAATTGCTTTAACAGATGATTAATAACAGACGATCTGAAGTTGCGCACCATAACAGGTCAAGAGAGTAAGTGCACAAGTAGTTTTAGTGAAACGGCTCAAATTGCCTCTCAGCACAGCTGTATCCCATTGTGGAAGTGTTTGTGTATGGTTGTGGGTTTTCTGTAAGGATGGGATGAAATCACGGTTTCTCAACTTGGTGTGGGGGTTCAGGTATGACTGAGTTTCATACCCTTGGGTGAAAGTGGAATATGTTGTATCACAGTGATTTAGTCAAATAAAAAGCTCTTCATTCAATCTTCTGTTGAGTGCTGTACCTGTAATACTTTAGGCCATACTAAATATAGCCTAATACGTTATTTATGGAATTTAGTGTTTGTTAATTTTTATGACCACAAACACAAAGTGTACTCAGAATAGGTTATATTGTATTAAATGATTTGCATTTTGGCCCTTTGTAACTAACTTAACCTGTTTTGCCGAAGGCATTTGATTGGTTAGTGGAGGAAGGAATGTGTGCTTGATCGTCATGTGCTAATCTGGTATGGAGTGAAACAAGTTGTGAAAGATGATGATCTTGTACTCTTACAGACAGTGACTAAGAGACATTGTCTTAGGGAAAACTGTGTTTGTACTGGGAGTTCTTGGGATTTTACGAACTTCTGTTTTGGGGTGATTAACTGTTATGGTGAGTAACTAATTTTCCAAAAGCTGAGAATAGAAAGAGACAGGAATATGTTTTGTTGTCTTTGTTTCTGTGGATCTTTTAGATTTGGAAGTGTAGGGTACATTTCCTCGTGTCTATCTGGGGTTTATGTTTAAAAACTAGAATAGAAGTAAAATATTAATATTTACATTTAATAATAGTAAATGTATTTTTAGTAAAATTCGGGGGGGGTGTATTAAAAAAGATGTGTGTTTAAGTCATTTAATAGTAAGAAGACATTGTTTCTATTGTTTGGAATGTTCAGTTGTTCATGTAAAGTGTGGATGTCAGGTATTGAGTTGTGATTATAGATTTTAGACAGGAGGGTCCTGTGCTGTACATAGTAAATGGATTGAACTTAGTGTTTTCAGTTGCAGTAGTAATGCCCAGCAGAAACATATTGGATTGTAAGCACTGGTATAGCTGTAAGTTGACCATTTTATGTTTTTACTCTTTGGCAGATTGGCTCTGAGTGTACTGCCTGAAACCGATAATAGCCATTCCCAATCCCCTTCAGACTCTGTAGACACCCAGAGCACTATCCACGCTTCTCCATTTTCCCCATCCCTCTCTACTGATTCATTTGAGTCTTTTGGCATGTTTTCCGATCTACATTCATCTTTGGCACCTCCTAAACCTCAGAGGAGTTTCATTGAATCAAGTGAGTCCATGGAAAACCTCTCAGCTCCCAAATCTGACAAGAAGCGAAAGGCTCCTCTACCCCCTGGTAATCATGGCGGCTCGTCCAAGACTGAAAGCCATCCTGATAATGTGGAAAAAGTGCATACCCAGAATGCCAAAGATAGACCGTCTCTTCCTCTTCCAGACTATGAAACCCTCTTTCCCAAGAAGAGGCATGGGGTGATGAGTCAGACACGTTGGGACCATATTATTGCAGAGGTAAACCAGAGGAACTGGGATTTATCTGAAGAGATGAATGTAGATGGACCAGCGACGCCGATGACAAATAAGAATGCGGTCTTAAAGGACAGAACCTCAGCAAACCTTAACCAGCACCAAAGGAATAATAATGTACCTCCCCCTGCCCCTGCTAGGCACAAAGAAGCACTCATTCCACCCAAAGCTCCTCCAACACCAGAACCATCAGTTGAGCCTAATGTCCAACATGGTCATATCAGAGAGCCTATATATGCTACGGTCAGTAAGCCTAAAAACTCCAATAACATGGAAAATAAGTCACCTCCCGCTGTCCAAAGTCGACATATACCTCAGGAGATGGAAAAGAAGACTCTGACTCCTGATGCCATTAACCATCAACTCTCCCAGCCAAAAGAGAAGCCTACGCCAGCTGCCAGAGCCATTCAAAATGTTAATTCAAAGACTGATGATGTGGCTAAAGGGGTGCCTTCAGTCAAACCCAGACAACAGTCATTAGTTAAGAACCCAGTCAGACAAGTCCAACCAGACAAGCAAGTAACAACTCAACCCATGATGTTAGAAAACAACAAAGTTGAGAATCCACACAAGGGCCAGAAGGAAAACATTTCTACAAATGTGTTTGTTGAAGCAAATCACCTTAAAACTGCTAAAATCCCAGAAGAACTGCATTTGGGGAAACTGACTAATGAACCTGATGGGAAGGGAATGATTGATTTTGACCCATTCCCAAGTGATAACTTAATATCTAAAGATCCCTGGGCTTTACCACAGCAGACCACAAATGAAGACGGCCTGTTCACAAGGGGCGCAAAGAAAATGGGAAATCCTGAAGATCAGGCATCAGCTATTGATAAAAAAGAGAACAAATTTGCAAACAAAAGAACAAGTGATCTATTCACAAATTTTTCTGAAAACAGCACAGCATCAAAATTAGAACGCGGAAAACAATCACCCAGCTTTACTGAACAAGCCAGAGCGTCATTTCATAGAAATTTTTCACTTAGAAAGAAACATTCATCTCGCCCGATAACAACTACTGGGAAAGCTGATACAGAGAATATTAGTCTGGATAGATCCGTTTCACAGTCTTCACAAGATGCTGAAGACGTTGAGCTGACTGTAACTAGTGTTGCTCCAGCAAGCAGAACTGAACCCACCCTAGTAACATCTGAATCGCCTATTGGGGGCAGGAATACACTTCGTGCTTGGGTCTCGCCATCAGAGGCTCAGCCAGTTAGTAGTGGAAGTGCTGTTTCTAATTCAAGAAGGTGAGAAAAGTTCTCCCGACCGACCCCTACTAACAACTCACTGAACTCCTCTAACAGTCTGTCACCCCCTCTGTGCTAAACCCATCAGCTTTCAAATCAGCAGCTTTTATTTTACCTCAATCAATCTCTGGCCTTAGGCATTTGTTCAATTGGTGGCTTAGTGGTTGGTTACTACTTCCTGGGATCTTGAGGGTTGGGATTGTGTGCATGGGATTTTGCTATTGATTGTTGCTATTTGTGGTTCAAAATGTCATGGTCTTTTTAGACTTGTGTAAATAGAACCGAGGCAGTGTCAAATAATACAGGGGTTTCTCCGTTCTGTTTTGTTATTGAAGGCCATATTAGATTGATTATCTTGACAATGTGTACGTTTTATGAAACTGGATCCATATGAAAGGCTGTAGATGTGAGCTTTACATAACATACACATTGAAGCTTACATAAAAAAAGTGATGCATACAAGACTGAGGTCACATGTTCATATACTGAAATTAACTGGTGAGCATGAGTGTTGGGGCACAATTTGAAATTGTTCTGAAGATTGTGATGTTTTGCATGATTCTTAATTGCTCTACCACAAAGGTGCTTACACTTGAGTTTTACATTTCTCTGCTGTACTTTTATTGATCTTTTGATTTTGTTGGGAATTATACATTGGGTGAGTTTGGAATGGTTTACTAACACATGCCAAGAACTGCTTTCGAGACAGTATGTACTTTATACCGCAGTTAGTGTGTGAAAAACATAGTATGCAATAGGGCTGCACGATTATGACAAAAATCATAATTGTCGATTATTCCCTTGAAATTGTAATTGCGATAATTAATTACGATTATCACAATTTACATTGAATATATATATATATATATATATATATATATATATATATAGGCATATTATTATATATGTTTACTTAAAAATTGTGAACACACACACTGTCCCCCTTTACTTAACATACACATAAATTGTAAGAATATGACTAATAGTAAAGACTACTAAGAAATAAACATTAGGCCTATGCTACAGCTATTAAATAGCAGTCCCAAACTAGCTTTTGTAAATACAATGTTGGTATGAGCCACCACAGTCATTTATATAAAAAATAATTTTTTTTTTTTTTGTGAAAATAAAGTGGCATTTGGGGGTTAATATTAAAACGACAGTTACCATGGTGATACACAATACTAACAAGAACTGTTAATGAAACATGAAAACTGCTCCTGGTGAATAGAATGAAAATCATACCTGCATGCAAATCCTTCTCAGCTAACACACGACGTACCAGTAACGTGATTTATTGGTATTTTACTTTTATTTTGTGACTTACCAATTTACAACGTAACAACGTTGCATGCTCGTAGTTTCCTTTGCACTTTATACACAGCGCGCGTCGCCGCATTTGCGCGTGCAATTGAAGAGTGTGCGCTTACGAACACAGTAGCCTATAACGGCTGACATGACAGGAACGTTCGTTTTTATGAGGTGAAAGACTTTTTATTTCAGCGTACACATACGTCGCTGCCTGGTAGTTCCTTCCTATTGTGCTGGGTTTTCTGAAGTAGTTGTGATTTGCCTCTCATTACATGCTCTAAATGCACGCAGAGTGTTTTTTTTTGTTTTGTTTTTTTGTAATCGCGGCTTTGGACGATTACGTAATCGTGGCATCCATAATCGTAATCGCGATTAGAAATTCGATTAATTGTGCAGCCCTAGTATGCAACAAACATTTAAAAATGTAATATGCAACATCGTAACATGACGCATGTATGCAAGAGGTGTCTAGTTATCATCTGAGAAAGGTTATTTGAGATTTTGAATTGAACTTTTTGCCAGTCATTCATTTCTCCTGAAATGGTCAAACACGAATTGCGGTATGCAGTATCCTATGTAGTGTGCTTTGGTTGTAAATGCACATTTTCGCATATCTAATGGCGCTTTTCCACTACACAGTACCAGCTCGCCTCGGCTCGGCTCGGCTCGACTCGGCTCTGTTTGGTTTTCCACTGTGTAAAAGTTGTACCTGTACCGGCTTCCAGGTACTTTTTTTCGTACCACCTCCGGCGAGGTTCTAAGCGGGCTGAGGCGATACTAAAATGTGACGTGAAAACAAGGCAGACTGCTGATTGGTCAGAGAGAATCGTCACTATTCACTGCGTCATCATTGCACGCGCCAGACGGAGTATACTGAATAAAAAAACAGCAAAAACAAAAGCAAAAACATCCAAAAACAGCATACACTCGATTTCCTCCATTGTCCTGTGTGTGTGGGTAGCGGGTGTGTCTCGCGGGTCTCGCGTAAAAGATTAAGTCACGGCAGTTTCCTGCCGCGTCGCTATGACGACCAGGTACTATTGTGGAGGTACTATCTGCAATGGAAAACGGAGCGAAAAGCGAGCCGAGCCGAGCTGAGTCGAGGCGAGGCGAGGCGAGTCGAGCCGGTACTGGTAATGGAAAAGCGCCATAAGGGGATCTGTGCATACAGAAAATTTGCAATACTAAAGTACTAAATTATTAGCATGAGATAAGCGATAAGGTACGCCCTTCCAAACATATCCATGGCTCCTTAATCCTTAAAATTTACATTTTTCTAAGGGTTTGTTTTATTCTTAAAAGTGTACATCCTCCTCTTGGATGAATGAAAATACTCTAGTTATTTGCCATTGTTTGCAGTAAAGTTTTCATGTTCATTTCAATAATATGTCTATATCTCTCCTTTCTTAGGCCTCACCCAGTGAAACCCATGAACACCACAGAGAGCCAGTCTTCCAGTGTTCTGGCTGTGGGGAAAGACCCAAAGACTTTCACCATCAAGGAAATGGCTGAGAAGTCAAAGGTACAGTAATTGACCTAGTTTCTGCCTCCTTGCTGTTTAGCACAGGGGTCGTCAACCATTTGTAAGTTTCCTAGTTAATCACTGTGCCATTTCTGAAGCAATTTTCCAAATTTTTATTTTATTTGTCAAGTTACTGTTTTCATGTTTAAATTAGACTTTGAATAACTTGATTTCTAATGTGACCCTACTGAACCCCACTGCGTACACAGAGTTTGCTTTATACTTATAGTATACTTTATCGAAGTGAAATCCATACACCTTTCACTGTGATTTTGCCAAGTCTGACATGTTCCTGGATCAACATAATTAACCATTCCTGTCTGAAACTTTAGAACTAACCCTACCAATAACTTATCCCTAAAATCAGAGGTAAATGATTAGAAGCACCTAACCCTGGCTGTAAGCGTAAGCTTGACATAAACTGTAAACTTGTCCCTCATATCTGATTAGTTGATTGGAATGTTGTTCCAGGATCAACAAAGATGTTGATCCAGGAACACGTTGTACTTGGTGAAATCACATTCACATACATATAGTACACCTCTCTCGCTTTTGTTCACGTGCCAATGTTAGCACATGTGCCACAGGTTGCCGACCCCTGATTTAGCACATTGAAGAATAAGTTGTTAAATAACACAAATTGACATGTACGTGACCCTGGATCACAAAACCAGTCACATGTTGCACGGGTATATTTGTGGCAATAGCCAACAATACATTTTATGGGTCAAAAGTGAATGCAGCACAATCGCGAACATAAATGGACAACTTTAAAGGCGATTTTCTCAATGTTTCGAATGGTTTGCACCTTCAGATTCCAGATTTTCAAATAGTTGTATCTCGGCCAAATATTGTCCTATCCTAACAAAACATACACCAATGGGAATCTTATTTAATCAGCTTTGTATATGATGTATAAATCTCAATTATTATTTTTTTTTACACGTTGGGCCTTAGCCTGGCTAACGTCAGACCTCTGTCTCATTGAGACGTGGTCTGGGAACCACAGGTTCATTTTCTCGTATTTGAGGCGTGGTTTACGAATGCCCAGAGCCGTTTATTGGGCGCTACGAATGTCTATCAAATGCGCCTGTACGTAGCTTATAGCCAATCGTTTCAATTATACCAGATGACGTATGTAGAGCGACAGAAATTCGACGAGGAAGAAGACGAAATAAACTTGCGTTCTAAACTACTTAGAACACTATCTAAGGCTGCATCGAAAGGTAACTTCGCGTCTGATGCCATGTTGGATCCATAGATATAAACAAACTGCTTCGTTGTGTCGCATAGACGTCGTCATCGCCTTGCTGCTACCTCCCCGTTCTGTGATTGGTTCCCTTTTTCAGGGGAAAATCTGGTCCATGGTGTCCAGACTGCCTAGCAGCGTGAATAAAATCACGCTGCGCGCAAGGCAACATGAGGAAACCCAGGTTTTGTGGTCCAGGGTTACATATTGGAATAAAAAAATGTGTAAAGAAAAACATATGCAGGCACAATATGTTTAAGTCTGCTTTCATTTTGAATTTGATTCTAGTTTTTAAACACGAGTATCGGCTGATTTGGGGTATTTAAGTGTGCATGGTCATTTCTGGTATTTTATGTTCACTCGCCTAAAGTTAATTTTTAAAAATTGTAATCTATTATTAACACTGAAAAGTGGAAATGAATTTAGATTAAATGTAATATACTGTACACTATAATGTTGTGATGCTACTTTTACTTGTAGCATTTAAAACAATTGATTTTAGTATTTTTTTTCTTTTTTCTTTTTTTTTTTTCATTTAGACAAAACGGTACCGAATTTTGATATCGGCCAATAGCATGTAAATGATTATCGGTATTAGCCAAAATTTCAAAATCAGTCCATCCATAGTTTTTAGGATATGAAAAACATCAATCACATGTATCCAGACTTTTGATTTGTACTGTATAACTTATACTTTCTTTTTTTCCTTTGTTCCTTCATTTCACTGCGCATCCAGATTGGAGAGAGCGGTCCGTTCACCCAGCTCACACAGGAGGAACTGATCACACTGGTGGTAAAGCAACAGACTGAACTATCCAAAAAAGATGCCAGGATTGTGGAGTTAGAGGAATACATCGATAACCTGCTAGTTCGCGTCATGGAGGAACAACCGGCCATCCTGCTTTCACTTCATTCCAAGTGTTAGGGTTTGATCAGAACATTTGCCCTGATCATAACACTCAGACACTTTAATATTGTGGGCTTTGCCTGGTATGCACAGAAGGATTTTGGATTTCAGGCAGAATGTAATATCACATCTCATAATCAGTTTATTTGCTTTAATATTTGATGCACGACTTCACATTCTGATTTCACCACCAATATCTTACAAATAACTTCTTTTTATATGTGGATGTTTGATAGTATATCAGGTCCAACTATTCCAGAATTCTGCAGTTTGAATGCTGGGGTATTGTTATGGTTTGGTGTTTTTTTCCCTGTTTGGATCATGGTACGATCTCCCTCCAAAAAAAGCTACCCAACAACAAACGCATCCTATTTATTGAGCATCTCATTGTCTTTCTGTGCACCTTTCCATTTAGGCAAAGAGAGGGCTTCTTAATGCATTATTTATTGAAGTCTTAAGTTTGTATTTGAAGATTTTCCTTCTCTCCGAAGCTTTGTTTCGATCTTGACTACTGCGTTCATTACTTCCTTACTTCAACTCTTCATTGCTGTTGATGCGGCCTTATGTCTGTTGGGGCTCAAATCAAGGGCGGACATTTACACTATACGCACTTTTTACCTGAACGGGGTGTTTCATTTATGAAGGATAGTGTTTTTATATTAAGTAGTTATCTGAATTACCTTATAGAATTACCTCTGTAGAAATGCCTTAATGAAGACATATATTTTTCTGTATGTATACTTCTGCTTATGAAAGGCCTTTGTTCTAACACTGGATATATAGTTAATTTTCAGTGCACTGGTCAATATTGACTACATATTTGTTCTTTTTGTTCGATTTTATTTGATTTTTTTTATTTTAATTTATCTGAATTGGCTGTTAAATTAATCAAAATCTGATTGTTTTATGCTACATTTTTGTTTTTATATTATAGTCGACCAGATGTTGACCAAGCATTCTTTAAAAAAAGCTTGATGTCAACCTTTTGAGCACATGTACATTCTTGTGACATCCTGCGATTGATAATAATGAACAAGCAATAACTGGTTGGAGAATTTTGTTTCCTGAATTTGGGGTAATGTGATACTTTCCTCAAACCGGGATCTTTTGCGTTGTCATGTAGCCTGTTGACATCACAAAAGAGTTGAAAGATTGTCTGTTGTGAAACCAAAGATCTTTGTTTTAAAACTGAAGTCTTACCATACGGTACCGGTCGCAAATCTGCTCCCCGCTACATGTTATATTCTTATTATTAATATTAATGTTTTTAACCAGTGAGTAAACAATTACTTGTTTTTAACTTACTTTGTCCCCTTGTGTAACTATGAGGAAGCAATTATCTCTCTTAATGAGGATGGGGGTAATAACCATATGTTGTTTATTTATTTGTTTGCCATTAAGGCAAAATTAGATGTTTTCTATGTTGCAGTTATATAAATTCAGTTATGAGAAGATTCATAATCAAGAGCTTCTGCTGAGCTCATTCAAGTGTTAATCACTTTGAGTGAGTTCACTAAACTATTCACAGCATTCCCACGGTTACCTGGTTCTGCACACTCCAAAAAATGATTTTCTATCTGAATTTGAATGAGAAGCCTTATTAATTATTCCAGATGCTGTGCATATATTTTGTAGACCTGTGCCTTCTCTTTTTATTCAAGATTCCATGTCATTAAGACATTCATATATTGGTTTGTTCCTTATCTTCAATAATTGCGGAACTGTAATTTTGATTATGCTTCAATTCATTGAATAAAACTTAGCTGAACTCACATAGCCTGTGTTTTTATATATAATTTATGGATTTTGTTCATTGATATGATTGACAGTAGTTTGTAAACATTCAAATGCAAAAGTATATGAGTCAATATATTTTAATGTGCATTAATGAACTGTTGAAGTGAGGATTTGCCCAACAAAAAATCTGTCATTTACTCACCCTCATGTCGTTCCAAACGTATGACTTTCATCTGTGAAACATGATATTAAATATACAAGATATTTAGAAAAATGTTTTGACAGTCTTTGTCCATTTAATGAAAGTGAAAAACAACATCGGACCATCATTGTTTGGACAAAGAAAGACATTTTTATCTTTAATCTTTATGAAAACACCTTCCGGATAAAGTTCCGGTTAGGAATGACGTGGGTGAGTAAATGATGTGTTTTTTTTGTTTGTTTTTTTTGTTTTTTTGCGAACCATCTCTGCAGCCAGTGTGAAATGACTGTTTTTGTTAATGTTAGTAATGAAAATTTAGCCTGGAATATGACGTACAATAGTCAGAATATGGAACAATTTTGCTAAACCATTATTTTAAAATCTAAAAAAAAAGACCAACAAGTAAGATGAAATTCTGATAGCATTAATGTAAATCAAAGAGATATTTGTAACAGTTTAACAAACTACTTGCATAAAATGCATACAAATATCAGATGTTACTCTACTGTATATATCCCAATAAAATATGACAAAAAATCAATAGTTTTATGCTCAAAGCTCTGTAGTTTTTATTGTATAATGCAATGCAATACAATCATGATTAAGAGATGTACAAAAAAAATCCCTGATGTATCATAATGATGTAATCTGTAATGTATGGATGATCAAGTAAACATAAGTTGCTTTAATACAGTAAGTCTTGAAATATTACTAACAATATAAAAGTAATTTGTGTTTACTTCACAAAGATTCACCGCAAAAAGACATGTACCGTGACTTGAAGGAGGACATTCATACTAAAAGTATAAACTATTAATCAGACGTCAGAAGCTTTATGAGGTTAATAGCTATAACGATTGAATACTCATAAATAACATGATCGTATACAACAATAAAGCTTAGAGCAGCAGACTGTTGAGTACAGTTGTGTTCACCAGATGGCAGTAGAATGCAGCACACTGTATTGTCTATTACTTGCCGGGCTGCTCAAGAGGATGGCACGCCTTCATCATTATGTGCAGTGTCTTAAAATGATTCTTGGCTGCTATTATAACTGACTTTTACATGCAAAGAGTGGGGGCCTGGTGCCACTCATCACACAACTATCCAAATATCTGAAACTAATTGCATTGCCTTACTCAATGCTTAAAGGTTATGCAGTTGACAGTATCTACAGTTGGCTAATTAGTAGCTAGAAACAAGATAATTGTCAGAAAGGCTGATATTCTCTGATTCGTATTAACAAAATTCAGTCAAAGTGGAGTGTAAAATGCATGCATGCATATAGCTTGCATTGATGAATGTCAGAAAACATGGATTCAGTCATTTTCCCAGTTCCATCCAGACACATTTATGTCATTATGTGCAGATATATTGATGTGCAATTTATGTGTGCAGTGCCATTACGTTCTGGGTGTAATACAGTGAGAGTGTGTAATATCAAGGGATAGAAAAACAAAAAACAGAACCTTTAGGCTGAAATATGTGATTAGTTCTTTTTGCACAAAATAGTTTCATCTGACTTCAGATAATGCTGTTTGTCAGCATTAATGAGGTCAAAATACATATAATAAGGGAAGTTTTGGCAAACAATTTAGCAAATTTTAGGTACAAAAAAGTGGACAAAAATAAAATCTCTCAGTAACAGGTCTTTGTAGACTTGTTAAATAAAAAATAATTTGTATAAAAACATCTTATCTTCTGGGTATCTTAATTATAAGGAATCTTACTTTTTTTTTTTTTGTAACAGGGCTTCATTCAAAATGAATTTCTGTGTATATTGTTCACAAAATCATTCTTGTAGAATAATTAACACCAAAACATGGAATGTTTAGGAAGCTGAATATTTTACATTTGTCCTTATTTATGATCCATTGCTGTGATTTGGCTTTAGTATGCAATTATTTCTTCATAACTGTAGATTTTAGTTTTCAAGCACAGTAGGAAACGGCTCCGAGGATAATAACACATTATGAGAGCGACAACAAAGAGAAAATAACTGTTTTCTGTCTGTGCTGTTATTTCAAAAAATCAGGAATATTCTATTTGCAAAATCCATTGTCTACCGCTATTCACAGGTTTTCAGTCAACAATTGCTTAAAAATATTTTCCCTTCAGTTGAATTCCTTCATAGATCTATTGATGTTTCTTTTAATCTTTATTGTGCATAAGATGAAAAGGTCTTCAACAGGAGGCTCACAGTGGAACTGCTGGGAGTCCAATAATTATTGTTTATCAAATGCAGATACAAATATGTGTTGAAAAAACACCAGACAACGCTCAAGTTAAAGAAGTGAAATGTTTTTAGTTAAAAGTTTTTAGTCCCTCCCACATTAAAAGTGAATGTGAAATTATTCTAGACATTGAAAGTTCAGCAATATCAAGAGTGCTGCATCATTTTGATGTTTTTGTTTTATAGTTTAATAAAAAAAAATATATATATTGAGTAACTTACATTTTATGCACATCTACCCCCCCCCCCCCCCCAAAAAAAAGCAGAACCAGCATTTGCGCAGATATGAATAACACATAATTTAATTCCTGAATAAAACGGTTGAGTGAATGATTCAATTAATGACTCATAAAGAGAGTCTTTTGTTTTTATTCCTGAATAAAACCAACATACACTCTCATGGCAATTCGCAACTATTTTACATTTTGGCGAATTTGTGGCTAATTCATCGGCTTCATGCATTCACATTTTGACAGCTAGATTTAAGGGTGGTGTTGTAAAATAGTTCGCTTTTCTAGTGAGATTGGGTTGAATAAAACAAACGAATCAGTTGAATGAATGATTCAGCGACTCACTTTTTGCTACCCACTGACATAATGATGTAACCTGTAGAAAAAGTTACTGAAAAATCCCCAGCACTAATGGAAAGACAAGTGAAGTGATACAATTAGTGAGATGACCCAATACTGTTTCTCCATTTCTCCATTTCTGGCCTGGGGGACCTTAGCATTAGAAACAAAAGATCTGTGCGATTCATTTCCGATAAATGTAAAGCCGCCACTGCAGTGTGTCTGAGCAATGAGCAGCATATTCTTTTGTGTTTGTACAATAGATCTGCAACCTGGCAGGTTAATTTGGTTTGGAAACCAGCAGCCTGCGAGATGAAGGGCTGTAAGTGTCTTAGTTACTCATTTGCAGTGTGCAGCTTGTTTGTCTTTCACATTTTCTGCCATCCTCCTTGTGAATCACTGGTCTTATATGAAAGCCTTGCTTGTGTAGTCTTTGTGCTGGGATGGCAGACCACTGAAAAGGGGGGAACAATAGAAAAACTCAAACTGCTTTCCTTTTTTATTGGTTTGTCTTTTATTGCTACACATCATTTTCATTTTCGGCTATTGTCTGTTGTCTGCTCTTTCTTTTCATCAGTTTATCTCTGTACTGTACGCAACAGTGTCCCTTTGAATTAGCGTTTTTAGACTGAAGGAACCTTTAGCTCTTCGAATTAAAGTTAGAACTAACGTTAACATGATAATGTTTTCTAGATATCAGTATTGCTTGACTACAAAATTCACTGCTAATGTGTTTGCTAGGGGTACTAAGGTGTCTTGAGTAATTTTAGGAAAATGCTAAACGGTGACTATAAGGTGCCCTTGTTAAGTGCACTTAATTCTATTGAATGTACATACTCTACTTGCAGTTAATATAATATTACTGGAAAAAGCCACTTAGGTGTACTTGAAGAGAGAGTACACTTACATGACTGTGTTTCTTATCACACTTTTAATAAGTGAACTGTAATAATGTCAAATTAAATACTATACCATTTTAAACCATTAATCTTTTGCCGTTCTTTAAAGAGTTATTTTTGTGTTTACTAAAGCACATGAAAATTACTTTATTATCATTTTAATTGTACATATAAAAGTGCATCAAAATCACTACTAATTGCATTTAAATTTCATTGTAAATTACATTCAGCTTGCACTTATTATTTTAAAGTGTATTATTTATGTAATAAGTAGTAGTTTTTAAAACCCTTTTTCACAAGGGTGTTCTGGGTTGTTGTAAGGGTTTTGCTATGTTGTATGGTGTTCGACAAAAAAAAAAAAAAAAAAAAAATTGTCTCAATGACCTATAGATTTGGCTAGGCTCCTACAATGTAATTCTATGGGATTTTTATCATGTTAATCATCGAAAACCTCTCATCGACCAACTGCATGCTTTGAGGCATCATTCATGTCTTTAGCACAAACTGTAATGTTTGGAGGTTTGTTCAAATCATTAAACGTATAAGTGTGAGCTATAGTAATGCTTGGTAATGATTTGTTTTTTCTTGAAAATATAAATTTTCCTATGTCCATCTATTTGAGTGATCATGCCGAGACGTCTCAGTATAAAACAAACCTACAGTCCAGACATTGTTTATTGATGCAACATTGCACATAACATGAATTTATTCAAAATTGTACAGTTAAAATCACAAGTGAGACTGGCCTGATACATTTTGGCACATTCCTCTCTGAACTTTTAGTTTTGTTCCTTGTTTGCTTCTGGACAGTGAAGATACTGGATTCTTTTAATTACATTACAACATCAATAGAGTCATATTATTTTCCTGCAAAATTAAAATAACTTTTTCTTTGCCCACACCAAGTTTGCTTTGCATACAAAGACAATGGGTCTCATTCATGAAACACGAGCAGAACGAATTTTTGTGTAAATCGTGTGTAAAGTGGTTCTGGCGTAAATTTTCGGATTCATTAAAATGTTCGTATTTCCCAAATGTTAGTTGGTACGAAAGAAATCTACACCTGCTCCCAGCCACGCGTAAATAGTACGTTTAACATCCGAACGTTTTGCTCATTAATAAACTGCATTTTAATTCAACGTAATCGGGTACATATTTACACAGCATTTTGAAAAAGTATTATATATAGTAATTACATACGGTTTTTCTTTTTACTTGTATTACGAGAGCCAGTAATAGCATCTGCAAACGGAACACAAGTCCACAAGTTTTTTTTATTTTTTTATATTCAAGCTGTTTTTTTTTTGTTTGTTTTTTTACAAGTCCGCAAGTTACAAGTGTTGCAGTCAAGCTTCATGTCGAACCATTTTCTTTTCACTTCTGGGACTGTTCGATTAAAAGATGAAACTCCATTAACTGCATCTGTAATATGCTGCCAAGCATTTTTACCTAAAGCATGTAGCCTATTACCTAAAAAAATCCTTTTTTTTTAGGACCTGATACGCCACTATGTACGCTTGAAAATAAAATGTGGCGTTTTGAATGAACTTCTGATAATAAAACTTCAATTTCTGCATCTGAGAAATTTCTCTTCTTCATTCGCTTTTTTTTTTTTTTTCTTCCAAAATTATACATGTAATAATACAATAGCATTCGCTTTTGAGAAGACATGTTGAAATCCTTCGTTTCGTGTCATAATATGATGCCCATATATAGCTGTCAGTCGGTTTTAATTGGCGGGATTTATGGTAATTGAGAATGAGCGTGCACGCGCGTCCCATTTACGAGTGATTGGAATTCATTAACCCACACACACATTTCACTATCAAATCTGACGTTTACGAAGTATTTGTGAATCAGGAGAAGAATTTTCGGGAATGTCTCTTTACGCGCAAATCACTCACATATTTACTCGTATATTTACGAATGTTTCATGAATGAGACCCAATAAGTGTATTTTCGCATACTTTATAAGCACAAAAAAAACACATAAAAGGCTCAAAAGTTAGGAAAACAATTCATTAGTAAAGCGTTTAAATATTGAATAGCTCTCTAGTCCATGTGTCCTTTTAAAATATTTTATCTGTGGCTGCAAAAAAATAAAAAATAAATATACTTTCTATAACAACTCCTATAAACACATGCAGTGACATTATTCCAACCATCTGAAAGACATTACCTCATAATCTGTACTTCATTCACTTTTTTTAAGTTGGGTGTCAGAAGTTCAATGTTTCTGTTGCAGTTTTTTAGGGACCATTCTCTGTGATGAGACCAACATCCAAAGCCTGTTTCCTTTTAGGTTATCCATATCCAAATCACAGACAGTATGGTGAAATCTTGTGGCTTAATCCAACAGCTTTCTTACCAGCAGACATGGTATGTACTTCCAAGAATGACCATCTGTGTTCATCTTGAACATGATGCACATGGAGGAACTTGGCAGATGGCAGAGGATGATGTGAACACTTTCTCCATTCCAGAAGCTTGCAACCCAGTGTTTTGCTAGCCTTGCTGGTCTTTGAACTAACTCAACCTGCTAATTTTCTGTCAGAGAACCACGCTAGCGATGGCACAGTTGTTAGCAGGAATCCCGATGCCTATCCGTCTATGACAGGCAAACATCTTCCGCAATTCCGCCCTGAAACGGTCATGCAGCCATGCGTATAAAAACGGGTTACAGCAAGATGAACTCATCCCACACAAGTGACACAACAGCTGGATCAACAGGAAGTATCGCTTGTCGATCAAGTCTATATCAATATCCCGAAGAACATTGAAGACGCTTATTGGCAGCCAGCAGATCCCAAAAGCAGCGACGACCAAGGACACCAGGCGAAACGTCTTGCGCTTCCGAGCCTGCTGGGCTTCCGCTTGGCTCTGGGTACGATGACCCGGCACCACACAATTGCGAAGCTTCACCGAAATGCACAAGTAGGAGATGCAAAGAGCGGACAGTGGAAGAACGTAGGTGATGAAGAGCGTGCTGTAAGCGTAGGCTAGTCGCTCTCTCTCCTGACCCATCCAGAACTCCTCGCAGATGGTGAAACCTTCATCCTTGAACTCCACGTGGTATGTGTGGGCCACAGCAGGAGCTACCAGACCACATGACAGAATCCAGATCCCAGAGAGAAGGTACGTGCAGGCCAGAACTGATATGCGCTTCTTCAGTGGATGAACTGTAGCGTAGTATCTGGAAGTTAAATTGACAGTTTAAGGCAATGAGTTATGGCAGTGTTCTCGTATCTGTACCTCATGCAATAATTCAACACCTCTTCTATCATGAGCACATTTTTTAAATTTTGGATTCCACCCGAATTCTCTCATCACTCACCCTCATGCCGTCCCGGATGTGGATAAACTACAGACCTGCGCAGAACTGACTTTTCAGTTACGTGTTGCCAAGCATAATGTCATCCCAGCATAAACACTTAGGATAAATTATTTGTTATTAAAGCATCTACATTCACAAACCACTGTTAATTTTAACAGGTTACTAAATTATGCCTAAACACTGACTGTTTAACTTTTCATAGCAGTTTTTAATGTTTTCATTAGTATGCATGTTAGGGCTGGGGTAAACGATTATTTATTAAACGATTAGTCGGGCGATTATTTTATTGATTAGTCGACTAATCTAACGACTAATTTGAATTAATTATCCTGTCTGTTATTCGCATATCTCTCGAACCATTACTCCGATGGATTTCAAACTCGACAGCTGTCTGGGCACGAGTAAGTGCAGTGCCAAGTTTGACGTTGTTTGGATGAGAAATGCAAAAGATATTGTTAAATATATCAGTAAAAGAAGCACTTAGAAGGTTGTGGTTTAAAAAATAAACATTCTGACATAAACACACTGTCAGCTACAATGTTTACCTCTGAATAATAAACGTGATAAATCCATTTTGATTAATTTGAGTAAAAAATGTATTTTCTTTACCAAGAAAGTGGCAAGATGAAAACCACTATTTTCTGTTTCAAACTTTCACATAGCATATTTAGGTTATAATAACATAAATAATTCAAATCCAGATTTTGATTTTCAAAGATTTATTATAAAAACAGATTATTTTTTCCCAAAAATGCAATAAATTCATGACACGTTTTTTTTTTTTAATGCAATTAATCCATTGAATCAATATAAAAGTTATTTTTCATATTGAGACTGTTGAAAATACACAACAAAGTAAGTTGATCCACATGACAGCCTCTGAACTCGATCAATACTAATCTTAGCACGTAAGTTACTGGACTAAACATAGGCTAACGTTACATTCAATCAGCCATCGCTAAGAAATACCTTCTGAAATGTTTTGACGGCGATCAGCTGTAAAATGGCTTGGTCCTCCTCGGTTTTCGTTGACTGAGTACAAGAATTGAAAGTTTTTTAAAAGATCCCCTGGGGTTAACGTGTCAGCAGCATTCGACAGAAGTTTGACGCTGTCGTGTGAGAACAAGCAACAGTCGGCATTTCTCTTCCTCCCGCGTGCCTCATCTTGTTAATCTCCTCACGTAAATGATTAGATTTCGATGGCTTACGTTTCTTCCCTACGGCAGAAACCACCACAGGTTCATCAATGCCGTCAAATGTATTCATTTTTTTGTTTGTTTGTTGATCAAAAAGTGCAAAGTAGATAAGGAAAACTAGGATGCCGGGTGTATTCAAAGCGCCACCGTTACTGTTTACAATGCGTGGAATGGTGCGCTGTGATTGGTTGAGCGGATTTATCACATTCTGCAGAGAAAGGAGACTGGCGTTTGTCGCGGTTTGGAAAGAAAGGGAGAAAACATGACAGAATAACACGGCGGGCGGTGTGTGTGTGGCGAGCTGTACCTCCGGGAATGGTACAAAAAATAATAATAAAAATAATAAAGAAGCGTCGACGCAAAAAATATGACGTCGACGTAATTTTGACGTCGACGCGTCGACGTCATCGACGCACCGCTACAGCACTAATGCATGTGCATTGTGTAGTCATCCATGATCCATCTACGTTGATTACAGTTCATTATGCTCTTCTTAGCTTGCGATGCTTTTAAACTGGGTCTTTTATTACTGTAGTTATTATTTACTGTAAATAACCTGTAACAACTAAACTAAACCTGCATGAACTAAGCCAAATAAATGCAGCCTTATTGTACATAAACATAAATAATCGTATTAATCCCAAACCCAAATTCTCAGAAACTGAAAATCTTTAATCTTTAAATCTTTAGTTTAAGATATATTTAGTTTGTAAATCATATTGTTTACCCATTGTAAGCCTTGTAGTTGTTTTATATTCGTTAAATATGCAGTTTGGATGCTTTCATTGTGATTATAGCTGCTGGATTTACAAAAGATTATAAAATTGACAGCATTTTAATAAGGGCTTTCAGAAACAAAGCTTGCCTCCTTCTTTGCTTGGACATTCATCGTAAAGGAATAAATTTAAATTTTTTATAGGCCTGTCTGCTATCAGAACTCTTTCACTGCAGACCTTGACTGTGTGTCAAAATTCAAGGTTATCTGATATCGCAATGCCTTTTACAATATCAGATCATTTTAACTTTTTATGAAAAGGCATGTTTATTTCAGGCAATATGGTATGACTCATAGAGCACATTAGAGCTGAGATTCGATTCCATAAAAAATCTATTCCTTAAATCGGGCGCATTGGGTATCGAGTCCTAAAAAGTGTCGGACTCGTATTCAATTCAACAGTGGTGCTAAAATTCATGCCAATGATGACATCTATCACCCAACGCAGCGGAATGACTAAAAACGCAGCATTGTATGGATCTTTTAAAAGTTACATTTTGTTTAACTTGACATGGCATTTTAAAAATGTGACGATCATGCGCGAGCGCTGAAAAAGACATTCAAACAAGACGTCTGTCTACTGTTGCATGTTTACCTCAAACACAAGCGCCATAGAAAGACGCTAGCCTACTGTGTGTGAACCAGCCCTTTACGTGGCAAGTCAGTTTAGTATTGAGTATTTGATTAGTTAGGATTATAGCATATGTATTGCCTTGCTGAAAATGAAAATGAATTATACTTTACATATATTTTTGTATTTTCCACAATTCAACTATTTAATGTCAATTCAAGCTTTAGTAGCCTATTAGTTGTGACACTACTCCGCAACACTGTTAAAAACACAGTGTTTGCTGTAAGTATCAGAAATATCAATTCTTAGAATCATTCTTAATGATATTTGCGTTTCAGAGGTTTGTGTTAAGATATAAAGACAACGTAACAAGCTGAACCAAATGAGAGATTTAGCATGTTGATTTTGTAGAGACATTCATTGGGCTGTAAGAAACTTGATCAAAACAAGACCTCTAAAATGAACTCTTTATTTGCTTCAAGGTGAGCATGGACCTGTTCCATGTCTTGCTTAAGAAGACATGTTGCAATGTGTTAGCTCTTCAATGGACACACATTTCCTTGCCCCCGGCCAATCCAGCCTGGTTTAATGGGTCTGCAATCAAGGGCTTTCAAAGACAGTATTCATGTGGGTTTCACTACATGTAAAAGCACAGAAGATGAACCACCAGACCACGTACAGGAGGTGACAGCCTTGTCTGCGTAAAAAGCCTTCACTGTAAGGTAAATGGATTCTTAATGCACCTATTATACTACAATCGACCATTTTTTCATGTTCTGTGGCTAATGCGTAGTACCATCATCCATCACTGACTACGCAGGAAGGTTAAGGGCTTTACGAAGTCACAAAGTTAAAAAGAGAAGATCCTCTCTATATTTTCAGAAATGGGGAAAATAAGCCTTGGTTTATGTTAGGTGTCCTTGGTATTTCACATTTGGCAACACTTTGATATTACTTTAGCCTTCTAGCTTTCTATGTATTTGCAGAATATGTCACTATAGACCTTTATCACACTTCAAACAGGAGCATAAAAACTTGCGCTGCACCCTGTATCAATGTATCTGCCCATAGCACAGGATTGTTGTGATTTATTTATGTGAAATTCAGCATAGATACTTCTAAAGACAACAAACTCAGTTTAAAATTGGTTTAATTGGGTATTGTGAAACAAAGAAAAAAGGTGTCATAATATTTCGTGATTTAAAGGGGAGCGTGCAAGCCATACTTTATGTGTATGCGCTGTACTTCAGAGTCTGATCACCTTATTTTATTGCAGATCTGCAAGAATACAATACAAACAACATATCACATTAAAGAAAAATCTTAAAATCTTAATTACAACTAAAGTCTATTTTTGGGGGGATTAAATTAAAGGTTTGGGTGAAACAAAACCATAATGTTCACAATTTTTCATGCACTTTACGATGCAATCACCAATAATTAGATCAAATAGAAGTTGTTTAAATAAAGTAATATTTACAGCCTATAGACGATTATTAAATTTTTTTTACTGGTTTGATCATCGTAAACAAGTCATATCCTCCGTGTTGGAGTGCAATGATTGGATAGCATTATAATGTAGACAATAACGGCTGGTAATATAATGCAAAAATAAACAAAATTATTCCTCTGGCAGTAACTTAAGCTGCGTGCTGCTCGTTAATCATGACTGGCAACAGCTGACAATCGCGTCTCTCAGATAATGTTACACATTAAAATAAAGGATGACATACATAGAAGGGTATTGCGTAAGTCCAAATAAAAAGATTTGGCGTTTATTGTTAAGTTCAACTAAATTTGTTTAATTTTCTTCTCAAAACTGGCATCCGTTAGTGGAACCTGCCTTACTCTCCACAACACTGATTCTGTTATGAATAGCCAACAAGGCAGGCTATTTGCACTTCATGTAGCCTAAATAGACACTCTGTCTGCATCCGAAATCGCATAGTAGTACTATATAGTAGGCGAAAAACGATATTTGACAAAATAAGTGTTTGAATTCACAGTACTCATTACAAAGTAATCAAAAAGTACTCAGATGACCTACTATTTCCGGTGAGATTCTGGACACTACGATCTCATAAAGCCACGGGAGAGGATTTGTGAATACCAGTGAAAGCAACGCAACTGATGCTGATAGGTCACATGATAATGACAACATGGCATATCATGATAATGATAACAAGGGCGTAGCCATTATTTCAGAAGTGAGTGACTTGATTAATTGACAGGTTTTATTTTTTCTTGTCTCTTGCTTTTAGCTGGCTGAGAAATCAAATACACTGCTGAATAATAACCAATAATTTGTGTTCTATAATTATAATTAATAATTAATTATAATATTTCCTATATTTTCCTAATGACAATTTTATGATTAGTTTATGTACTACAAACACTTGTGCATTAAGTCATCATGGATTTTATATACTGTAAAAAATAAATAAAAAATAAACACTTGATGAGGCTTATTATCACAGAATAATAATGGCTGTTGGAAATTCAGCTTCCTTCACAGGAAAAACTGCATTTGAAAATATTATAAAATAGAAAAGTTATATTTTAAAATTGTAATATTTCACAACATTCGTGTACTGTATTTTGCTTAAGTACATGCGGTATTATAAGATACATTTTTTAAAACATTAAAAATGTTTTGAGCTTTGAACAGTATAGCTTATGCGATTAATCATTCGAATCAGTCAGTTACATAAACATGCACTAAAAAAATCCCCAGAATGCTAGTTGACATTGATGCAATAATGAATTAGTCACACTGTCAAGAGACACAACATTCAGATGCAATGCTCACCTATCCACTCCAATGGCTGTCAATGTGAATACTGACACATACACCGTCACAGGCTGAATGAGGAACACCAGGTAGCACATGAATCTTCCAAAAACCCATCCACGAGGATTAAAAGCATATGCCAGGGTAAAGGGCACACAGGTGGCACACATCAGCATGTCGGAAAATGCCAGGTTACCGATGAAGAAGTTGGTCACGTTGTGCATTTTTTTGGTGTGGCAGATGACGTAAAGCAGCAGATAGTTCCCGAAAACTCCCACCAGGACCACAAGAGCATAGCATGGGATGATGAGAGGTTTAAAAGACTGAAGGAGCTCCACGCCAACAAACTGCGGATTGCGCTTGGTCGTGTTCGTCGACTGCAGCACGACTTCGTAGATTTGACCCACGCTGGAGTTTTCCATTGTGACGTTTTCCAAGCAAGACGAGGGCACGGGAGTGCTGAGCCATTCACCACCACTGCCTTCCATCCTGTAATACTGCTTTCAGAGACCTGAAGGGTGGGGGTTTGGGAGTATTAATAAGGACAGAGATACATTTTGGTTAGCTTTCTTCATAAATCAACTCTTGAGCTAAAATTCAAACCAGTAACAGATGGGCTGAAATGGCCGTGAAGAGGAAGTGAGCCACTTGAGTAGGCCTATGTCCTGTGGGGGCGTGTGGTGCCAAACATATAGATGCTAGTTTGTCATGAAAGTTTAGTTGGCTCATATAACGAAGTGTTATAAAGTTTTTCAAACTTTAATGAGCACTGAAAGTTCCTGTTCTCAATACCGAACCATTTTCTGAATAGAAAGAGATGCAGAAAGCCCTTCAACACAACTTTGACTTTCTTCGGAAGTCAGGATACTCATACAAATTAAATAAACTCATACAGGTTACTCATACAGCAGTAAATAGAAACTCCTAAAGGCACTAATGAAAGCCAGCATGATTTGACTCAAATGTGTCTCGGCTGCAAACACATGTGGGCCTTGCCATTTCAATGGGTGATTGCCATTGAAATGCAAATAAGCCTCATTCGCTAACACCCTCTAATTAAGTGAGTAAATGGTTAATTGATTAAGCATAAATGCTCGTTGGTCTTTCCTGTTACAAGCTACTGCAAATCAGTGACTGTGTTTTTTTCTTTTCTTTTCTCTCTTTACCAATCATTCAATTGTTACAAGAGCAGTAGATACTGCCTAATTCATTACTGGCTTAAATGCGTATCTTGTCATTGTTGTCTTCAATCAGGGCTTTTTGCAGAAGGATTTTTTTAATTTGACACGTATTCAGAAATACCCATTTGACAGTGATCAATTTCAGCAAGTAATTTTAAACAGAATGACGAGCTAAATGTCTGAGACAACCTATTTAATTAGCTTACACCTTTACATTCAAGGATAAGATGGGATGCATCTAAAGATTTTGAATTTCTTTCTAAAAATGTTTGTGTTCTGCTGAAGAAAGGCAGTTGTGCACATCTGGGATTGTATCAGGGTAAAAGAATCATGAGAATTACATTTTTGGACAAATTCTTTAACCCTCTGGTAGTCACACTTGTTATCTTCACGGTCAAAAGTGACTGAAGAACACCAGAGAGTTAAAGGATTTGTGTTTGTTAAAGCAAGTGCTATTTTCCTTTTTAACTTACTCTGTTTGTATTTATGCTGAGTTTCAGTTTGGGTCAGTTTCAGCCAATTTTTAAATGCCTATTTTTTGCTTGTTTTAATAAATAGAAAATGATGTACCATAATCTAGTTCTTCTTTATTTATTTTCTCTCCATCTTGTGAAAAATAGTTTGGTATGTCGGTATACATTATATACTACATATACTAGAAATGTTTATTATGTATTTTTTTTTATGTATTGTAGAATTATTGTTGTAACCATTGCTGCAAGTACAATTTAAAACTGTATTGAAATGGTAGAATTACGGTAAATGGCTGGAACCACAGCTGACAGTACTTTACTGTGAAATTACAGCATTGTTGAAACCGTAAAATTGCGGTAAAGGGCTGGAACCACAGCTGCCAGTATTTTACTGTAAATATACGGGTGAATTTTTTACAGTGGGGTGTCGACTGGTAGAGTTAGATGAAGAATAAATGAACAAGCCCTCAGTGGATGATATATTGAATATTTAGAATGCTTTTGCAGTTATTTGAAATCAAGTGACATTACATGAATATCTCAGTAATCTCAGCCCCGGTTTAGACTAAGCCAGTTTGAGGCCTTAGTTTAATTAGGATATAGCTTTTATCCACCTTATTCCTGACGAGCTTACTACATTTTGAATCATGGGTGGCACTTCCGGTTTGGGGAACTTCCATTCAAAAAGACTGAAACGAATGAATTTCACATCATAAGGTTGCCCGACAAATAAAGCTTATTCGTCAGTTTGACTCAATGAGCTATCAGTTTTCACTCATGTTTTATTTAAGAATGACATGAGAATAACGTAACACTTGGTATTTTAACGTAACATGTCATAACAAGTATATCTATGGCAAGAGCTCTTTTCAGTCACTGCATTCTTTTCCTCATGATTATTTTCTTTTTTCCTTTTGCATTTCACTGTAATAGAGTCACTGTGGAGTACTTGTATTTAATGTTACTGTCGTAAATACCACTCACGCAGAGCCGTCTCTGCACTCACGGCCTAATCCCCTCCCCCCTGTATAGCGGTACCTGTTCAGTAGGATGGAAGCGTCGGACATCGAACAGGCAGAGATAGACTCCGAAGATGTCTACTGACCAGGTAACATTTCACGATTTCATAAAAATATTAGGGTACTGCATAATTGTATATGTTGTGCTATTGAAGATGAACTACTGATGATGGTAATAGGATAATAATAAGTTTTATTTTTTTTCAGTTTATCGTTTTATTTTCCTTGACTCATTTGACCGTGCTTTCTTCGTTTTCTTATATCGACTCTGCCATGATTCACGTCTGAAATGCGTGCTAGTGTCTTCCATAGAGGCTGCTTCATATGTTGTTGATGTATGTGACGTCGTGCCGTAAAGCAAGTCGTGATTCTCGCAAGATTCTCAAACCTGCATTGCTGGTTTTGCCTGCGGCGAATAAGAGTGGCATATTTAATCTAAATGTGTATATCAAAAATTAAAACAGAGTTTATAATCATTCTGTTTACTTAAATCATTTGAATAAAATAAAAGAGTGCATTCGCATGGAGTGTCCGTATGGTGCGCACATACTTATGCCTATTTCTTTTTAATAAACCCCAATATGTGCGTGGAAATTTGCGTACGAACATTTCCCATTGTTTATACATCAGGCCCCAGGTGTAAAAAGGCCCTTAGCCCTTTCTAATCCTGAAGACCTCGATTAGGTTCAGGTGTGTTTGATTAGGGTTGGACTCAGCAGGAAAGTGGAGCTCAAGGGCCAGAGTTGAGAACCCCTGCTATAAACTATATTATTGCTCTAATCTGCTAAATGTGACTATAAGGCATAAAGATATTATGATCATGATTCTCTGTAAAGCTGCATTAAACCTGTATTGTGAAAAACACCAAATAAATTTGACTTGACAATTTTTGAAAGTGAAAACAAGCTTCCATATACCATTTTGTCCAAATTGTTTCTCTGAATGAAAAACACACACACCATCTAAAGCAGTGGTCTCAAACTCAATTCCTGGAAGGACACATTTTTGCTCCAACCATAATCAAGCACACCTGATCAAGCTGATCAAGGTCTTCAGGATTACCAGAAACTTCCAGAGTTGGAGCTGGTTGGAGCTAAACTGTGCAGAGTTGTGGTCCTCCAGGAAAGCTATTTTAGGCCTATCAAGATATGTATTGATTCTTGTTAAAATATTTGTGAACTCTTTTTTCTTTTTTTTAAAGCTATATATCCCAGGTCTAATTATAACACATTGACCAGAAACTTGCAATAATGTTTGCTTGAATTGCACCCTACCTAAAACAGCTCTTGATATCTATGTTATGATTAAATAGGCAGGCATGTGAGGTGTGTGTTATTCTCAGCCTCCAGCATTCATCCCCCCCCCCCCCCCCCCCCCCCCCCCCCCCCAAAAGAAACATTAAAACATAATTGTGGCAAGCAATGCAGCACAAAACATTTCCTCTAAAACATTACTATCATTATGTTCCTAATTATGCAGACAGAACATGTCAAAACTGTTCTCTTCAAGGTTGTTAGGTGCTCTTTTGAGGGATATGCAGGCTATGAAACAAGAAATCCAAGGTCCTATTAAAATCTTTATTAACATAGGGATATGTGTTATAAAATCTCACTACTGAGAGCTTCCCATCAGGGTGTGATGCCTTCAGTTTCTAATGGGTCATTGTGACTTTTATTGTTATAGCCCCATCCTATTATAGAATATAGATTATAGATCCTATTATGTTATTTCTATGAAGCCCCTCCTTCCGAATATACGAAATGTGCTGTGATTGGTTAGCTGGTCCAGTGTGTTGTGATTGGCAGCATCAGGGAAATGTCCTGCCCCTCCATAACTGCAAGTTCTTCTCTAGTGTAAATATTAAGAATGTTGTCAATTTCAAACCAATTCAAGCCCGATTCAGACCCTGACAATGTTAATAAATTTTAACCGCTCTAAATTCATCAGCCTTAGGAAGGTCAAACAAATACGTGTTGAAAACATTGTGGAATAAACAGCATCTCTTTGACTTAGCGACACCACTGTCTTCTCTAATGCAGCTCAACCAGGCCTCGTCCTCTTTTTTTTGTGTATTCCGGGGGCGGGGATTATTTAAATGAGTAACATTATGACTTCATAAAGCCCGGAAAAGACGCGTTGTAGTCCAAAACGAGTCGTTCAATGTAGTTCTTGAAAAAGGTTTGCATTGTAGATTCTGTTAAATAAAATATCTCCCTTTAGAATGTACTTTGAGATTTGTAACCTTGCATATCTTTTTTATGCTCAACCAACCAGCAACCAGCAACATTACAGACCAACTAAAGTTAAAAAAGTGGAAAATCATAAAAGGACCCATTTAAATATTACACCTCATGTGAGTGCCTTTTTCATTTCAAATCACAATTCCGAAAACAAAATAACAAATCCAAAAACAAAACAAATTATAAAGGCAATGGAAAGGCTAAAAACAAAATAACAAATCAGAAAACACAACAACAAATCTGAAAACAAAATAGAAAGTCAGAAAACACAACGACAAGTCAGACAAAACGGAAAAGGTAGGTATATGAGGCGAATGGAATACTGACTGCTGGTTGGACGAGACATCGGTAAATCAGGACTTGTAAAAAGTACAGCAGACTGTGGCAGGATAAAGTCTATTTGCGTGTGCATGTGTAAATATTAGAGCTGTCTATTTAACCGGCTTAGTGTGATTATTATGGAGATTTTATTTTTAGATATATATATATTTTAAAATCTTCCTACCACTAGGCTATCTGGTTTGGTCAGACAAAATAAAAAAAATGGTCTAGCATATAGAATAGCCTCTAAAGTTTCCATTTGCAAGAAAATGTCATTTACACAATGCATTACACTGCAGCTATGTTTCCCTTTCGTAGGGAACTCGCACTGCGTCGTTGAAAACGACACTTTGGGGACGCTCCCTTAGCGTGCGCCTCTGAAGTATGAATGAAACTAATCCAATCCTGATTGGTGTTGCGTCATGACGTAACATGTGACGGCATAACCGGATGCATAAAAGTGACGCTGGCACACACACACATTAGCTTTTGCTCTTCAGCAAGCGTTCTCTGTGAAACTGTCTGTCTTATTTGGTGTTGTTTGTCTGTTGAAAACCACTATATTATGCGAGTGGAAGATACACTAAGTGTGTGTACCCCTGCCCTATATTTCTCACGGGTGGGGACACGCATCAGTTGTGTGTACACTAGGAGCGCAGCACGCACAGGCAGCTCTCGAGGGGGCTGCCTGTGAACATTGTGAAAGTACTGATTAGAGTGCTGCACTCCCGTTTGGTTTCTGATAAAGGCCAGGCTCGCGATCCCCGCGGTTCGGGCCCCGCGTCCGTTGAGGCGGCGCGGCGGCTTAGATCGTGGGGATCGCAGAAGGATCTCGCGGATGAGAACGAGACTGCCGAGGCACTTTCTCGTTCATCATCCGCAGATTCTATAACGCTCGCTCACGACGCAGAAGCCCGCGATGTGGTTTCTTCTGCCCGTGACGAGTGCCCGATGCTCGAGCTATTTGCTTCTGAGGAAGTGATGTGCTCAGCATCGGGATCGAGGAACATGAGTCACACTCGCCGGTGTCGTTTGTAACACAAAAATAAGAATTGTCCCACTGCATTGCAATACAGAATCTATAGTAGATAATAACAATAAGATTTTGTGTGGGTGCGAGGCATGCACAGTCAGCTCCTGAGGGTGCTGGCTGCGTGTTCATTGAGAAATATCTCGACGCACACAGCCGTGCGTTTCGGGTGTTTCAGCCTCGCGCCCGTTGACTTTCTTCTCGAGAGATGAAAGCCAAATATATTGTGAACGACTCGAATCTCGCGTTTGCCGAAGCAGCGTGTAGATTACGAGTCTGCAATAAAAGGGGACACACGCGATCTGTGAAATAATACTGTTTGGGTGCGAGGCATTCACAATCAGCTCCTGAGGGTGCTGGCAGTGTTCATTGAGAAATATCTCGGGCGCGCGTGCTAAATTCCGTGCGCTTTTGGATGTTTCAACCTCGCACCTGATGACTTTCTTCTCGAGGGATGAAAGCCAAATATTATAACGGCTCGAATCTCGCGTTTGCCGAGGCAGCGTGTAGATTACGAGACCGTATAAATAAATATTAAAACAGTATTGTCTGGTGATTATGGCTGCATTTAATTCTATGGATTAAAATGATGGAATTGAAATGATGGAATATATTATCTGACTTTAAGAAGTTAGATATTGTAATTCAGCCTACCATCTAGACCGTGTTTCACTTATCCAGTGTTTTTGGCTGCATTTAATTCTGAGGAATTAAAATGATGAGCAGCGAACGTCGAAAATCGTTTTCGATTTTTTCCCTGCCGGTCCTCCGCATCAGGGTATCGAAAACGAGACGAAGATGGCTGTCCCCCCCCGTGGAGGGACGAGCGAGAATCGCTCCTCCGCGGAGCCCTCAGGAAATCGATGTTTGTATTCAGCGTCAACTGCGCTTCAGGACGCATCGGTTTTCAGCGAATGCACGCTGTAGTGCCCGTCCAAAAAAGCTTGCGGCCAGGCAGTGTTCCTGTCCGCATATCGGAAACTGTTTTCGATTATTCCCTGAACGATTATTTCGAGAACGAAACCGAAAGAGCTTCCCCTCTGAGGGAGCCCTCAGGAAATCGATGTCTGTATCCTGCCATAAAGTGCGCTTCAGGCCACATCGCTTTCCAGCGAACGCACACCGTGGCGTTCGCCCCAAAAGCTTGTAACAGGGCACCGACGGTCACAAAATCTTTCTCGACTTTTTCCTGTCGGTCCTCCGCTTCAGGAGGTCGAGAATAGTGCTCGGAAATCACCCGAGGTCAGTCTCGAGGGGCTGGTTCCCTTAGTAGATTTTGTGGAAGAATGGCAACGCCTTCCGAATATATCTATATGGGTCCTGAATATTATAAAATATGGGTACAGACTGCAGTTCGGTCACCGACCTCCCAAGTTTGCTGGGGTGGTACCGACTGCAGTGGTTCCAGAACAGGCTCGGGATATGGAACAAGAGGTACAGACTCTACTGGTCAAAGGGGCCATAGAAATTGTTCCCCTACCAGACAGGGAGTCCGGGTTTTTACAGCCGGTACTTTATAGTTCCAAAGAAGGATGGCGGGCTGAGGCCGATTTTAGATTTGAGGCAGTTGAATCGTTCTCTGAGGAGATTCAGGTTCAAGATGCTCACTATTCCCATCATCGTGAATCAAATCAGATCCGAGGATTGGTTTGTCACGATAGATCTAAAAGACGCCTATTTTCATGTCTCCATCCTTCCATGTCACAGGAGGTTCCTGAGGTTTGCTTTTGGGGGCGAAGCGTACCAATATCGGGTTCTTCCGTTCGGCCTAGCACTCTCTCCCCGCACGTTCACTAAGTGTATGGATGCAGCTCTGGCTCCACTGAGGCTTCAGGGCATCCGTATTCTGAATTATATCGATGACTGGCTCATATTGGCCCAGTCTCGAGAAATGGCAGTTCGGCATCGAGATGTCGTTCTTGGCCACATTCAGAAATTGGGGTTGAGACTCAACACTAAGAAAAGTGTGTTAGAACCAGCTTAGAAAACTACTTTTCTGGGCGTGGTATGGAATTCGGTTACGATGCAGGCACGTATGTCTCCCGCACGTATCGAATCCGTCCTGACCATGGTGTCAGGGATAAAGCTAGGCCAGGCCATCACTGTAAGTCAGTGGTGGCTCAAAGCCAAGGGGTTTTTCCCCCAAGGGGAATCCGTTCCGTATAATAAAGGTTACGTGCAGATGCCTTCGTTCCCTATTAATATGGAAGAATCCTTGGTTCTTGTCCCAAGGGCCAGTATTAAGGGCGTCATGTCGCCGGAAAACCGTTTCGACAGACGCTTCCATCACTGGCTGGGGCGCGGTTATCGGCCGCTTTGCCAGGGGTCTGTGGCAGGACCATCATCATTCTTGGCATATAAATTGCCTAGAAATGTTGGCTGTGTTAAGGGCTCTGAGGAGCTTCCTCCCAGACATCAAAGGTTACCACGTCTTGATACGTTCGGACAATACATCAGTGGTAGTGTATCTGAACCGACAAGGGGGACTTAGATCGCGCCCTCTATCCAGATTGGCGCATCAAATTATTTTATGGTCCCAAGGGAAAATATTATCTATAAGAGCAATATATGTCCCGGGGGTTCAGAATCAGGGAGCAGACATCCTGTCGAGGCAGGGGCTGAGGCCCGGGGAATGGAGACTCCATCCAGAGGTGGTGGAGCTGATATGGCAGAGGTTTGGACCAGTGGAAGTGGAGCTGTTTGCGTCTCGAGGGACGTCCCACTGTCCACTTTGGTTCTCCCTCACTCATCCAGCCCCGCTGGGGTTGGATGCCATGGTACAGGCCTGGCCGAGGCTTCGCCTGTACACTTTCCCCCCGATCGCTTTGCTCCAGGGAGTCCTGGAGAGGGTCCGTTAGGAGGGCATCAGTCTTCTTCTGGTAGCCCCGTTTTGGCCGGCCCGAGTATGGTTTTCGGACTTAATTTCACTCCAGATAGCTCCGCCATGGCAGATTCCTCTGTGGAGGGATCTGTTGTTTCAGGCGGAGGGCAGTATATTCCATTCTCGCCCAGAGCTGTGGAAATTATGGGTCTGGCCTCTGAGGGGGCTCAGTACCTTGATGCTGTTCTATCAATTGGGGTGCACGGAACCATACTTATCTCTAGGGTTCCATCTACTAGGAGATTATATGACCTTAAGTGGAAATGTTTTTCCGCTTGGTATAGAGAACATGAGTTAGGCTCAGTTAACTGCCCAGTGGCTTCAGTTCTGAGTTTCTTCAAGATCGTTCTCTACGAATCTCTCCCCGTCCACATGTATGGTGCACATGGATGCCATTGCGGCGTTCCATGCACCACTGGATATTGGGCCTTTTGGGGAGGCACCAACTGGTCATACTATTTCTCCTTGGTACATAGAGGATGAGACTGACAGTCAGGTCCAGGGTTCCTTCCTGGTATCTGGTGGTGGTTCTCGAAGGCCTATCCCTGGCTCCCTTCGAATCCCTTCAGTCGGTTTTGCCTGGGACCTCACGTTCAAGACAGCCTTTCTCTTAGCTACTTCTTTTAAAGAGACTGGGAGATCTCCAAGCCCTGGCATTAGTACCAGCTTGCTTGGGGTTTGCCCCCGGCGGAGTTAAGGCCATCTTGCATCCGAGACCCAGCTATGTGCCTTAAGTGCAATCTAACATGGCTAGGTCCATGGTCCTGCAAGCATTTCATCCTCCACCACATGTGTCGGCAGAAGACCTTGAGAGGTCCTCTTCTTGGAGGAGGTCGGACTTACTGCAGTGTGTTTTGGATCACCTAATAGGGGCTCCCGGCTAAACAAACCATAAGTAGGCCTACAAGGTGCGCAATTTGCCTTCACCTTTGGCCGTAAGGGCTCATTCTACTAGAGGCATGGTGTCCTCTAGAGCCCTCCTCTCGGGAGTGCCCCTCCAGGAGATCTGTGAGGCAGCCGGTTGGGCTACCCCGCACATTTTATCAGGTTTTATAGTCTGCACCTCCCCTAGTACGCCTGGCGCACGTATGCTCTAGTCCTAGCTGAGTGTCTGATATCAGTTTCACTCTAGGGCAGGCCTTTTTCGGTGCGTGGCCTAGTGGGCATTCGTTCCCCAAAGTGTCGTTTTCAACGACGCAGTGCGAGTTCCCTACGAAAGGGAACGTCTCGGGTTACGACTGTAACCCTTGTTCCCTGAGGAGGGAACGAGACACTGCGTCGTCTTGCCACGCCCCTCGATGCCTAGGAGCGGCTTACTTCATCGCGAGGCTAATGTGTGTGTGTGCCAGCGTCACTTTTATGCATCCGGTTATGCCGTCACATGTTACGTCATGACGCAACACCAATCAGGATTGGATTAGTTTCATTCATACTTCAGAGGCGCACGCTAAGGGAGCGTCCCCAAAGTGTCGTTTTCAACGACGCAGTGTCTCGTTCCCTCCTCAGGGAACAAGGGTTACAGTCGTAACCCGAGACGTTTTCATTATTGGACATATTAAATTATTTTTAAAGGACATCCTTTAAATATGAAACTAAAACCACCAGTAGGTGGCGGCAAGTGACAGGCTTAATGAATCATTAGTCATTCAAACAATTTGTTAAAACGGCTGATTAAAGCGTGTGTTGCTTTGTTTATTGACAAATTGTAATTCACAATATTAAATTCTTGTTTAATGATCTGTATAAAATGAATACCACATGTGCAAAAAACAGCACTCTTGCTTGTGTGCTTAACTATACTACATTATATAACACAAAAGTTCATGCAGGGGCATTGCCCCTAGGTTATATCTGGAATTTTAGGGGCATTGTAACTGCATTCTAATAGTGTTTTTGACTTCCGGAAATAGGTTCCAAGGTGCAAACGATTATCACTTATCGCTGCGCAAACCTACCAATCTATGCACAAACACAGACGTCGCGCACATGCGCAACACGTGTTAAGTCCATAGGTATGTGCGTTTTATATATATATATATATATATGTGTATATATTATATATATATAAGTCTTCATCAGATCTGGATACAGCCTGAATCCGGCGGACTGCGGTAAACCTCGGGATAAACAGAGAGACTAATATTAACGTAGATGCCACCCTTCTTATGATGTAACAAGTACATCAGGATTTATGGGAAGTGTTCCCAGTTCCAGCTGACCTAATCTATGCATCCTAACATTGAATTATAGAAGTCTATAATGTGTTATGTGTATACTAGGCCAAAGATATGTGTTTTGTGTCTAGATTTGAACTGACAGAGTGTGTCTGCTTCCCGAACAATTTTAGGAAGACTGTTCCAAAGTTTTGGTGCTAAACAGGAAAAGGATCTACCGCCAGCAGTCGATTTTGATATTCTAGGTATTATTAACTGGCTGAAATTTTGAGATTGCAATAGACGTGAAGGACTATAATGCGTTAAGAGCTCGCTCAAGTATTGAGCTAAACCATTTAGTGCTTTGTAAGTAATCAGCAATATTTAAAAATGTATACAATGTTTAATAGGGAGCCAATGCAGTGTTGACAGAACTGAGCTAATATGGTCATACTTCCTGGTTCTTGTAAGAACTCGAGCTGCTGCGTTTTGGACCAGCTTTAGTTTAATTATTTACCGTGCAGGGCAACTACCCATAATAGCATTACAATAATCTAGCCTTGATGTCATGAGCGCATAAACTAATTGTTCCGCATTTGTCATTGAGAGCATATGGCGTAATTTAGATATATTTTTAAGATGGAAAAATTTGGTTTTACAGTTACTACACTGTAAAAAATGAATCATGAGTCTTGTAATTTTCATTTAAAAAATTGAGGTGATCATTAAAAATATTATGTATATTTTATTAAGAAAATTGTGGTTCAGTTTTTGTTGAAAATATTGAGAACATTTCACTAATAACACCAAGAGATGCATTTTCCTATTTTTTTTTAAGGAAACATACACAATTTTAAGGCTTGAATTGAGGAACTGATAAACCTCATACAATTAAGGAAAAGGGGCTACCTATTTATTTTAAGAGAATTAGCTCATTTATGCGGTTTTATTTAGAGACACCATTGTTTGTTCCCAGCATGCTTTGCACATGGCTGGAAATGGAGAGTAAATATTGAAATAAAGTGTTATTTCATGTGTTTTTGAGTAAAGGGAAACATCTGTTAATGTTTAATGTTCAGGTATGTTTGACATTTGAAAGAGTTTCTATTACGTTAAAGTTTTGATCGTTACCATTGTGCAGAAGAGTAGGGCTTATGGTTAGGTTGTGAATAACTGCTTTTTTAAATATTCTGAAGCATGTTGTTTTATACATGTAACAATAACTCTGCTAATGATAGTGCAGTAATAAGTTTGAGTCTGTGCTGTCCTAGCAGCATACAGTCTTATTATAAAACAATATATCTCAAAGTTAAATATAAACAGGTTATATCCATTCACTTGACTTCACACAATTTTGAGAATAAAAAATACTTAAAATAAAAAAGCACATTTCACTAAAAACAATTAATTCATTATGTCTAAATAAATTAGGGCATTTTACATGATTTATTCAGGTAGATTCCATGAATGAAATCAAGCTTTAACTACTCAAAAATAGTATGTGTAATATTGTTACCATAATTTTTTTAAGTAAATAGCAGTAGCATTTTTTAGACACGTGACTTTCAAATGAAAGATTGGTATCAAAGAGCACACCCAGGTTCCTAAACGACGACGAAGACTTGACAGAGCACCCATCAAGTGTTAGACAGTATTCTAGGTGAGGAATTTTTTTGTCCAATAATTAGAATCTCTGTTTTTTCAGAATTAAGTAGTAGGAAATTACTAGTCATCCAGTTTTTTATATCAGCTGTGCATTCCGTTAATTTTTTTTAATTGGTAAGTTTCGTCAGGGCGTGAAGAAATATAGAGCTTAGTATCATCAGCATAACAGTGAAAACTAATGCCATGCTTCCTAATGATATCTCCTTTGGGTAGCATGTATAGAGTGAACAGCAACAGTCCTAGTACTGAGCCTTGTGGTACACCATACTGAACTTGATCGATAAGACATCATTTATATACTGCTACAAACTGACAACGGTCAGATAAGTATGATTTAAACCATGCTAATGCAATTCCACTAATGCCAACATAATTTTCGAGTCTATTTAAAAGAATGTTGTGGTCAGTGGTATCAAATGCAGCACTAAGATCGAGTAACACTAATAGAGAGATACAACCACGATCGGATGATAAGAGCAAATCATTTGTGACTCTAATGAGAGCTGTCTCAGTACTATGGTATGGTCTAAATCCTGACTGGAAATCCTCGCAGATACCATTTCTTTCTAAAAAAGAACATAGTTGTGAGGATACCGCCTTTTCTAGTATTTTAGACAGAAAAGGTAGATTCGAGATCGGCCTGTAATTGACTAATAGGATCAAGTTGTGTTTTTTTTTTAACAAGCGGTTTAATCATAGCCAGTTTTTGATAATAAGAAGAGGATCTATGATCTCTGGAAGCATCTCTTTCAATAGCTTAGTCGGTCTAACATACATGTTGTCGATTTAGATGATTTAACGAGTTTAGTAAATTCGTCCTCTCCTATAGCAATGAATGAATTGAGTTTTTCCTCAAGGAGACTACAATGCACTGCCTGATGCAATTCTGTAGTAGACGGTTGCATAGTTATAATTTTCTCCCTGATATTATCAATCTTCTAAGTAAAGTAAAGAAGTTCATAAAGTCATTACTTCTGTGCTGCTTGGAAACGTCTGGGCTTGAAGCTTTATTTTTCGTTAGTTTACCCACTGTTTCAAATATAAGTTAAAAAAAATATACATAGAAGTTTATATAAATATTTATGTAAACTTTTAACTTTACATTTCGTTATTTTACTAACCCAACTAATTACTCATCCGGGCTTTCCAATAGGTTGCACGTAAGGGGAAAAAAGTAGCACTTTGCAAGAATCGCCGAAATCCACCACCCCAACCAACCAGATTTTCGGCCTTTCATACTACTCGCTACCGTAGTCGCTCTTAATGCTACGGAATCGTGCTGACCATCACGAAAAAAACAACAACAGATAAACGTGTCCGTGTACACGAATCAGTAGATTAAATTACGTGACCATTTCACGAACTGCCTGGTCTGACAGGGTGGGGGCATGGCATCTTGATGGTGGCTCACACCTGTGCAATAATCATGCAGCCTAATCAGCATCTTGATATGCTACACCTGTGAGGTGGATGGATTACCTCGGCAAAGGAGAAGTGCTCACTAACACAGATTTAGACAGATTTGTGAACAATATTTGAGATAAATAGGCCTATTGTGTACATAGAAAAAGTCTTAGAACTTTGAGTTCAGCTCATGAAAAATGGGGGCAAAAACAAAAGTGTTGCGTTTATAATTTTGTTCAGTGTATGTAAAATAAGCTACAGTAAAAAAAAAAAAAATAGAAGCTGATTTTATGTGAACCATCCCTTTAAAGGGTTCGTTCACCCCAAAATGAAAATTCTGTCAGTAATTACTCACACTCATGTTGTTCCAACCCCGCAAGACTTTCGTTCATCCTCAAAAATATCTTAATTTGTGTTCAGAAGATGAACGAAAGTCTTTTGGGGTTGGAACAACATGAGTGTGAGTAATTACTGACAGAATTTTCATTTTGGGGTGAACGAACCATTTAAGCTCCATAGACACAGCCCTGATGAAGTCTTTCATAAGTGACACCTTTTCCTACCGACATAGCAAATGAAAGGCATGAGTGAGCAATGATCAAATATATAACAGCATGCATTGTTCATGCAACAATTCCCCTCCTCAAAACAACATTCTTTTCGCTTTAAATGCAAATTGAATTGATAAATTGATCTAGTGTCAGAAAAGACCTTCTCAAAGCCTTTGACATCTTTTGTCTAGCTTAACACATTCAGTTCCATTTCAACAGTATTCCTTGTTAATCAGTCTCACAGAATTGCCTGAGAAGGAGGGAGATTAAAATCAATCAGTTATTTTGTTAACCAAAGCAGTGAAGTAAATCATAGATTTTACAATATGTTCACTTTTCTGAACAAAAATACATGTTTGGTAGACAGATATTTATCAGATTTACAAAATCAAAATACAATTGAATGCCATTATCTACTGACACAAAAAGTGTAAATCATGTGCTTAAGATTATGCAGTCTGTGATGTCCAGAGTTGGACAGTATTTGCAATACTAGTAACGCATTACATTAATAATTTTACATTCCCCAGTAACGAGTAGTATAACAAATCAACAAATATTACAGTTGCCATCCATAAAATGGCTTGTTACAACCTTATTTTTGTCGTCTTAATCCCTACTGATTTGAAGACCACCAATCCAATCATCCCTAGATTAATTTTCGTAATCTTTATGACTCATGCACATGAACATTATTGTCAAATGTAAATTGTAGCATATTCTTTATTCTGACTTTACATGGCTTGCCTGTATACATCTGTTTGATCCTGATATACTATACCCAACTTATTCTTACATGGGATTTTTTTGTCATCCAGGGAAGACATAATGTCAGTAATCAAGTGCATCTGAGTAACCAAGTATGTATCTGAGTAATGTATCTGCAGTAAATCATTGTTCACTGAGTCAGAACAGCGATCACATAAGTGAAAACACTGAGGGGCCACTATTCATCACCAGAATCACATAATTTAGTGGAAAAAGAATAGAAATGATAATTACTGTCTAAATAAATATACGAAGTAAACATGTAATTATACCCTGACATTCACAAAGAGGAGAAAAGAGAAAGGATGCAATTACTGATTTTGTGGGGTGTAACAGAAAAGTAATATAACACGTTACTGTTGGCAGGGAGTAATAAGTTAAGTAACAATATTACTTTTGAAAAAAGTAACGAGTAATGATGAGACTAACGAGCTCATCAACATGGTGATGTCTACATGCAGGCATGCCTTATAGATTGCTTATATCCTAGAGAAGAAGGAATAAAAACAGAAAAGATTGATCTCTCTACAAGTCCCTTAATTCAGCTGTCGATTTTCTAGCGTTTTGCTTGATCACTTCAACTTCCCTTCGATCCAGCTGCCCTCAAAATGCTTTCATCCAGGTCGTAAATCCGCAATCTCTGCCTCGCCAGGTGTGAAGATCACAACTTTGGTTGTGAAGGAATTTCATTGAACAGTTTATTATCACACTCAAGCATACCTGCCCTCTCTCCACACACCCACACACACACTTGAGTTACAGTGATGTAGACTACTGAATGAATTGTTCTTTTTCATTGATTTTTGTTGTTTTTGTTGTTGTTGTTGTTGTTGTTGTTGAACCAGTTCGCAAATACAGTCTAAACTAAATGTGTTATGCGTACTGAATCTGCCCATTGGACTGAACGGAGAACCATCTTTCTCATATTTGTTTCAGTACACGTTTCTATTAGTAGTAGAGCCCGAAGCCATTTGTTTTGAGAATAATGGCTGGCTGATGAAGTTATTGGCTGGCTAGCCGGCTCAGCCAAAACCTAAATGGCTGCTGCAGCCACCAAACTTTTCATAGCTGCAAATGGCTGAAGCTGCCACTTCATGTCTACAGATGTCTATGTTATACTGATTTACTAGATCTCAATATTTCCAAGCAATGCATGGCTTACACTATATTTTACACTATATTTCTACAAAATGCAATACAATGTAATAAAGAAAACACCAGATTTTACTTTCACAACGTATGTACATATTTATTTTGTAGTCTGTATGCTACTAAACATTTTCAAATAGCCTACAATGTGTTGTGTTTAGGCTAAATGTATGTAGGCTAAGTTGTATACAATAACTTGGCATTATCATGGATGAAGCTTATCATATTACACCTTGAAGGAGCAAGTGATCCATATTTGGATCCAACAGAATTGTACAGAAGAGAGAGAGCTTCCTAACGGTGCATGTGAGAGGGTGACGGCAGAGATCGCGGAGAAGTATGTTGATTAAGAACGCAAAATTTTGTTGAATTTATGAGAAATCTACAGACGCAAACAGACGAAGTGTAGTAAAATAAAGACCTAAATGTGTATTTCGGACTTTTTTTCACCACAAGTCTGAAAGAAGACATGTTATTGAAGACAAATATCCAAAAATCTCAAAATTGACCAGTAAAAAAAAAAAAACGATGCCTGCCGTGTCTCGCCTTAATATAAACACACACTGTTATCAGTATTATTTTGGACAAAGTTTTGCACATTTCACTTCAATTTACACTGAAGCATGCGTCGTGAATTAGAAACGGTGGTTTGTTACTGCAGTAATATCACGTTCAGTGCTATAAATCTCCGTTCCAGAATATTTGGTTCATAACATCAATCTTTGATTCAGGTGTTTGTGCAACCGTGCCCTGAACAAAAGTCTGGGTAGGCCTAAGTTAAAAACAAAAAGTAAGTAGGAATTAGGAAAGTATGTGAGAAGTGAGATCAAAATTACCTTGCTTGCTTCTTTCCACCATTTCACCTCAGTGCGAGAAAAAAATGCATCGCTTCTTCTGTATGGAAAACGAGCAATTTTAATTGGTCGTCAATTCACTGTGAGTCTGTGTATCGTAGCAACGAGCACAGTGCTGTTATGAATCCAGTGAGAAAATAGATCTCATGTATTGTTTATATTTCGTGTGTGTATGTCTCTATGTGATAGAATTATTATTTGATGCAAATAATTCTAGCCGGCTCAGCCAAACTTTATCAGATGGCGGCTCAATTTGGCTTACGAAATTATTGGCTGGCGGCGGCTGAAATTCTAAATGGCGCAAATGGCGGCGCCTGGCGGCGGCTTCGGGGTCTAATTAGTAGCCTACTTATAGATTTATACTAAAAATACATCCCAAAACGTTAGTAGAGCTGGTAATATGTTAAAAGTAATAATGTTCTACATATTGCTTTATTGGAACGTTTAGGATGTTTAATAATATGCCACGTGAAAGAAATAACCACCGAATCGATGATTTTAAAATTCATTAAAATTTATGAATTCGGTTCTTTAAAATTAGCTGTTCAAAAGAACCGATTTTCAGAAATGATTCGGACTTCCCCTCATCTTGCTGGTTCACGTTCACAAAAGGTTAATCAAAACAACGAGGAGAGATTCATGAACGGAGGAGTTAGACCAACAATAAATGCATGTTATTCCATTAATAGCAGAATAACTGTAGATTGCAGAATAAATGACCATAGCTACTTACTCGTTAGAAAAAGCATATCAATTTAATTTCTAACTTGAACTATCCGTTTATTCATATTAAAATCTTGTCATTACTTAATACGATGTCATGTGATGAGACTGCAATAGGCTACTTGACTTATGAAATACATAGGCTAATTATTAATAGGCTATACTGATTGCCTATTCATAAATTAATGTTTTATATTTTAAACTGTATCTAGGCTACGTCTAGTTAATTACTTTTTTATGCTTTGGTTTTGTGCGTCCTCAAATGTTGACTATTTTAACCTTTTTACCACTTAATTAGCCTTAATTTAACTCAGTATATCCAGGGTACAGGCTCTTGACAAATGCATGAAGAAACTGAAAGACGATAAAAAAGACGCCTCACCTTTTGCAACAGAGATGCGGTTTAGTTGTTTTCCTCGTGGATGCAGATTCTCAAAGTGCGGACTCGCGCGCGCTCGTTTTTCCTCAGATGCGCTACTGGACCCGAGTGAGAGCGTGAGAGTTATGTTTCTCGCTGGAGAGGCGGGGTCGTGTGTGTGTGTGTGTGTGTGTGTTTCAAGCGCCCTTTGAGTCCAATTATATAATATGGTTAATTCTAGAGAGATTTTATTCTTCCACTTTTCAATTCTGCACGTGTCTCACTTCTCATTTATCTCAGTCAGTTAGGGGCTGGCGAACATTTATTCTCCAGCTTTAACTCGCTCTGGCCAGTCAGACTTACACTTTCTAAATGACAGAAACCTAGATGAACAACAGATGAAAATGTTTTTTCACAGAAAAGGATAACTGAAGAGAAAAATATGTAAGACTCTGCATGGTTTGCAGTAGGCTACTCCACTGATTATGATCTATCATTATGGATAAAAAGATGCGTGAAGATTGTTATGAGGGTGAGAATATATATGAAGACCAACATTTTAGTATTATTTTTCTTTATTCATTTTCATAATAATTTCATAATGTATTTTGTGAAGTCAGAGTATGTTGTACATGTGTGCTGAGCAGTGAGCTGGGAGAGCTATTTGCTTAGAGTTATGTGTGCAATGTAACGTTCCCTGAGCAGAGATGATGATGATACTTCAGTTGGCATGTTCTTTACAAGGAAAGGAATGTTTTTCAACTGATGCAAATGTACCACAAATGATGTTTTATTAACAAGGTTCGGGAGGAGCACGTTCAGATAATTAACACAAGTGGAGAGCACTCAGAAATCAATGGTAAGAGGTGTATATACTCAGCAGTCTCACCTCATTCCATTGACAGTTTTGCAGCATCCCTCCACCACCCCTTCTCCACGCTTCTAGTCCTAAAACACTTACATACGGGGGGAGTACTCTGGGTTCGGGCCGAACTCCGAGCTCGGAGCCCTCCCTCCGGACAGCACGCCAAATACGCATTAAACTTTACCCCTTCAAATTATATGTAAGTGTGAACTCGTGAAATGTATACAATGAGAAATAGGCATGAGGGGGTGAGGAAGGAGAAACATAGAGAAACCATTACAGCTGGCATGATGGGGTGAGGGAATAGAGAAATGGGGAACAGAGAAATCTGGAATGAAGACCTCTTCACCTAAAGCCTTATTCTGCTGCCTGATTCTCTCTGTCTGATACATGTATTAAATAATAACATTTTATTTTTGGCAAAAGTAACTGCAGCTTCCGTGATTCAACCATAACGGGGGAACGCATGATTTATCTATCTATCTATCTATCTATCTATCTATCTATCTATCTATCTATCTATCTATCTATCTATCTATCTATCTATCTATCTATCTATCTATATATATTATAGCGAATGATTCATTTAGTTTAATTAAAATATGATAATATTGATACACTGTCAAATTTTATGGAGCATATCCAGTTATAGTGCATCATATGTTATAAAAAATTCAGTAATTTTTAAACATCAAAGTTATTGTAACGTATGGTCTGTTTTGTTGCGTTTCTGTGTTCCGTCATGCCTGCGTTCCCTTTGCTTAGACCATTTGTGCCCAAATTTTTCTGAATGGTTTCATGCATATAGTTGTGTTAATAGTGTCCTATGTGAACATGTTCTGCATTTATTTTCCCAAGGTTTTTTGTTTGTTTGTTTTTCTTGAAAATCGTATTTGAATTGCCCGGTGGGCAAATATGTTGTATGCATCCCCTCAATGTCAAATATGAATAGGAGGAGAACATTTGGCATCGATCTCAAAATAACTGCTTTCAACAGATCAATCTTTATTCATAAACAAATGTATTATGTATAAAAGTCGAAGAACATTTGTTGCGAACCCAAAAAAGCTGCATCTATCTTATAATCTCTTGAATATTAAAACACAACAAACAACAAATACATTTTTTTTAACCCGTGTGCTGTTCATGGTCTTTTTGACCCACATTTCTAGCTTTCATTCATGGGGATAACATGGGTAATTTGACATGGTTTAGTGAAAGATTTTTGCCCATCTTTTGGAAAATGCAGTTTTAAAAGTAACAAATTATCACTTTAACCAGTAGATGGCTGCAGAGCTCCACTATTTACTATTTGACTAACTGAAATACATCTTTTCACAAGGTTTTCCAGTTGTATTCATATCTACATATTATGAAATCACAATTATAACAATAAAAGTAACTTTTTGTCAAAGTTTAGGCATTTTTTGTACTGGAAAAAAAAAACTGTTTTTCAATAATGTTGTATTAGAATCAAATGAATTTTGTCAATGGACAAAATTCATCCTCAAAATCAGAAACAATAGAATCATATGGAAAACGGATGTTTGAAATAAATGATGAACTCTAAAGACTCCAACTTTTCTCTTTGTAACATCCTGATCAGGTTTGATTCTAATCATAATGAGTAAAAATGTCCAAATGTGGAGTAAAAACATTAATAAATGGAGTAAAATTACATTTGTTTATAATATATATATAGTTACAAAATTACATTTTGATGCCTGGGGTCTCTGAGATATGTACTTACAAGGCATTTGCCCACCGGCAACTATAGTTGCCATTTGGACTTTTGACTAAGTATACAAAAAACTATAGATCTCTTGTAAGATTTGTTTTGTTTGGATGATTCTAGAGACCTTCATGATTATGTATGTGTATATATATATATATATATATATATATATATATATATATATACACTCACCTAAAGGATTATTAGGAACACCATACTAATACTGTGTTTGACCCCCTTTCGCCTTCAGAACTGCCTTAATTCTACGTGGCATTGATTCAACAAGGTGCTGAAAGCATTCTTTAGAAATGTTGGCCCATACTGATAGGATAGCATCTTGCAGTTGATGGAGATTTGTGGGATGCACATCCAGGGCACGAAGCTCCCGTTCCACCACATCCCAAAGATGCTCTATTGGGTTGAGATCTGGTGACTGCCATTTTAGTACAGTAAACTCATTGTCATGTTCAAGAAACCAATTTGAAATGATTCGAGCTTTGTGACATGGTGCAATATCCTGCTGGAAGTAGCCATCAGAGGATGGGTACATGGTGGTCATAAAGGGATGGACATGGTCAGAAACAATGCTCAGGTAGGCCGTGGCATTTAAACGATGCCCAATTGGCACTAAGGGGCCTAAAGTGTGCCAAGAAAACATCCCCCACACCATTACACCACCACCACCAGCCTGCACAGTGGTAACAAGGCATGATGGATCCATGTTCTCATTCTGTTTACGCCAAATTCTGACTCTACCATCTGAATGTCTCAACAGAAATCGAGACTCATCAGACCAGGCAACATTTTTCCAGTCTTCAACTGTCCAATTTTGGTGAGCTTGTGCAAATTGTAGCCTCTTTTTCCTATTTGTAGTGGAGATGAGTGGTACCCGGTGGGGTCTTCTGCTGTTGTAGCCCATCCGCCTCAAGGTTGTGCATGTTGTGGCTTCACAAATGCTTTGCTGCATACCTTGGTTGTAACGAGTGGTTATTTCAGTCAAAGTTGCTCTTCTATCAGCTTGAATCAGTCGGCCCATTCTCCTCTGACCTTTCACACCATTCTTTGTAAACCCTAGAAATGGTTGTGCGTGAAAATCCCAGTAACTGAGCAGATTGTGAAATACTCAGACCGGCCCGTCTGGCACCAACAACCATGCCACACTCAAAATTGCTTAAATCACCTTTCTTTCCCATTCTGACATTCAGTTTGGAGTTCAGGAGATTGTCTTGACCAGGATCACAACCCTAAATGCATTGAAGCAACTGCCATGTGATTGGTTGATTAGATAATTGCATTAATGAGAAATTGAACAGGTGTTCCTAATAATCCTTTAGGTGAGTGTGTATATATATATATATATATATATATATATATATATATATATATATATATATATATATATATATATATATATATATGTCAATAAAAAATACTTATTAGTAACATGAAAATGACCTTTCTTTGGGAGGGGTTGCCTTCGCCATGCTTCCTGGAAGTAGGGGTAGGAAGTTCACAGCCTCATGTGACAGGAAGCAAGTGAATACCTATTTTTTATTTCTTGAAATCCTTTATTTTGTTGTTTGCTTGCATGTCATTGAGACATAGAACAAGGATAACATCTAGAAAAATACTTACAAAAGGAAAATGACAACTATACACTGCAGCAACTATAGTTGCCGGTGGGCTTAAATAGTCTCCATGCATGGTTCTAAATTAGTTAACACCTGTTTCTGTTCCCATTGTGAATTACCCTGTTGGTGTATCTAAGCTCTGTTTTCCTTTGTCTGGTACTGTTTGCGTTTGTGTTGGAAGTTGTGTTTGATTTCTCCTGCGATCTCCTGATTGTTCATTTTAGATTTCTTACATACTGTGTTTTGTTCCTACTTCCTCGGTCATGCGTCCCATAGCTGTACAACGTTATGTAAATAGTATAAAAGCACATATTTTCTGTACGTGCAGCAATGGCCAAGCAAATGTTATTGTGAGCAGTTACTAGCCTATCTAAGTTTTGGATGTTCTGTGCTACTGGTCCCATGTAGTCAGGGTTAAGTATGTTTATCTAATAGTTTATTGGATGCAAACCCACGCAGTGCTCTACCCTTCGACCAAATCTCCCCCAAGCTGAGCATCATTTCGAAGAAAGACTGAGAGGTGTGCTGAACTCAGTGGTTGAAAGATCAATTTAGATGAATGCAGTATGTTTTCTTTGATCTTCACACTTGATCTCTTGCACCTTTACTGCTATATCTGATTCTGACAGTTCCACCGTTATCTTTGTTAGAAGTTCACAAGATCAAAACATAATCACTGAGACTAAAAAGGGAAAAAATTTTCTTTATTTTAATGCTCTGAATTATTTTTCTCTGTTGATCAGTGTTGCCAGACTGATTGTTGAGGGGGCAAATTTTGGCTCAAGTATGCTTAAGCAAATCTACAGGTAGACCTTCCTGGAGTTTGTGGTCAGTGTTTGAAGGCCTTGGGATTGGAACACAAAGCAACTTTCACTTCACATTAAATACAGATGTGCTCCAGACCTTCACCATGCTAAATGTGGGAGGAAAGCAATCATTCACAGCATACAAACAACCTCCAATTTTAGTGATGGCTGCTGACTGAATTATTTTTACACTACAAACTCACAGCCTGCAAACCATTTGGGAGCAATCGGTTGCTTGACATGCAAGGTGAAAATGGCTATTGATTTGAGTTTACGACTTTTGCGATTTACACAAAAGATGGATGGACACAGACCTTGATGTGGAGAATGGTAACCGTGGTGACAGGCATATTCTGGTTTGCATGAGAGATCGTGGTATTAAACTGTTCAGTTGCGTAGTGTTAAGTAATATATAAGCAGAACAAGGGATGTGCTTTGCTGTTACATGAACGTGCTACACAAAGACGTATACCAATACACTCTCATGGCAATTTGGAACTATTTCAAGTTGGCGAATTGGTGGTGAATTCGTACAATCTCGTTCGTAGATTTACGTATAATCTGCTTATGCACTGAGGGTGAGGGTTAGATTTAGGGGACCTTGATGGGGTTTTTTTTATCGTATGTTTTCACGTAACTGAAATCAGAAGAGTTTGTCACCAAATCACCAAAATGAAAAATACATGTGTTTTCTCATGATAACATGAAATGAAATAAACATTATCTGAAACAAATAAAAACCTATTTTATTTCAGCAACATTTCACATTTTTCAAGTTTTAACTTAAAGTAAAATAACTAACACCAAAACTGAAATAAGAATGAATAAAAAATGTATAGACATATATTTAAAAAAACAAAAAATAATGAAAAAGACAAACTCAAAATTACTAAAGATTTAATTTAATAAATTAAAACAAATGAAAATGAAAATGTAAATTATAAAATTAAAAACTAATTCAAAACATTAATGAAGACTATATTAGTATATTAATGCTAAATAATCCTAAAACCCCTTAAATAACATTGTTAGATAATCGTAAAATACTTTAATTTAGGCTGTAAATGGGTTTTAAGTGTGGAAACACCCAGAACACAAACGCATAAAAACTCCACACATTCAAAGATAATACAATCTCTTGGGCAACATGCTGTATGAGTACAAATAACATTTTAATTGTGATCGTATTGTTATTAATTATACCCTGGGAAAATATAATACACAGCCCATAAATTAATATATTATTCTGCTCAGTGGGGTTAATTATTTCATATAAATACAGAAAAGGAATGCAGACACATACTGATGTGTAAGTGCAGAGACAGCTGTGAATAAATATTCATGACCTTTCCACTTAATCCTGACTCAACAAAGAGTCAGAGCTCACTGTTTTATGCCCTCTGTTTATATTCCTGGACGTCAGCAGTAGGAGTTCACAGATTTTCTCACAGTGCAAGCTGAGCTGCTGAATCAAGCTTACATGAGTCGAATAATGTCAGACTCTTACAACCTGAATGGATGTATCGATATACAGTGTGTCTCTTATAAAACAGACACTGGGTCTTTGTGTCTCAAACAACTCCCTAGTTCAGTAGTCAGGGCACTGAAACAGGGAATCAGCCATTTTAAGGGCTGTCTTAATCACCAAATCATTCCAGTGCACTGTGTAGCAAATTAGCTCTATGAAATATTAATAATCAATAATAACTGGTTATAATTGATTATGAATATTTGGATCAGTTAATATAATTAACTTACTGTCGTAAATTAATATTACAATCAGTTAACCTGTTTGTCCCATGAACACTCAGGATTAATTGTTTATTAACTCTAAGAAATGTACATTTCCGGGGCATGGGAAATGTCTTTCTTAATTTACAGTACTACTAAGAGCAGTAACCAAGATCTAAATGATTAGTGACTCCAGTTATGAGCTTGAGACACGGACAACTTTACGTGTGACATGAACAAGATTTTATTAACTAGTCTAAACACTTAAACTACTAATACATGCATACAGTTTACCAAGGGAAAGAGAGCTGAAGCAGAATACAGGAAAGCAAGAAGTTATAGCCTTGTTTGAAATTCAGCAGATCAACAGCCTTGAGCAAACCATCAGTTTAGTTCTAACACGCCCTTCCTTAAAAGGGGTAGGATACTTAATGTATCAAATAATGAGACTAAGTTTGATACTTGCATGTCTCTGTTGTGTTCTGTGTAATTGACTAGAGGGCACTAGTGAGTTCAAGTGGGGGCAGAAGAAAAGAGAGGAAAAGAAGAAAGAGAAGTGAGATTAGTCATGGTTGATATGAGTTCGTGAAATAGTGTAAAATAAAGAAGTTAATTCATTCTACTTACCTCGTCTCTACGTTGATGTCCTAAAGTTAACTGTTTACATATTGCTGAATCAAGATACAACAATTGGCGACGATGGCGAGTCTTCCCACACCTGCTCCGTTTCTGCCATGTGCTTCTGATCCACCGATACCCTTCTGCACGTGGAAAAGAATCTTTGAGAACTACATGCTGGCTATTAACGCGTCAGGAGATTCCTGGACGGCGGCTCGAAGACGCGCAGTTCTCTTACATTGCTTGGGGACAGAAGGACAATGTATTTTCTACACTTTGCCGAATACGGGTACGACTTATGATGACGCAATGTCCGCTTTGGAAGCGCATTTCATTCCGAAAGTCAACGTGGTTGTTGCACGTCACCAGTTCAGACAGAGAGCTCAACGCGCGGATGAAACGATTGCGCAATACACTTCAGCGTTACGAGAATTGGCAGTTGATTGTGCTTATGGTACAGTAGAGGATGAAATGATTCGGGATCAGCTCATCGAGAAAGCATACGCTACAACGGTGCGCGAGAAACTTCTACTGGACCAGCCCGCTTCGTTGGAGGCTGCTGTAACTGTTGCGTGCCAGATTGAGCATGCGTTGCACAACGTGAATTTACTTAGAGATACTGCTCCGGTACAGGCGGTGAGTTCAATGACTTCTCATTACCAATCGACTACACAAGATAGACCTAAAACTAAACCGAGTAAGTATACTCCATCACAGCGTGCTTGCTACAGATGCGGCTCTAATAAGCACTTGGCCAACGCATCTGATTGTCCAGCATCTAAAGCTAAATGCAATTCATGTGGCAAAACAGGACATTTTGCGAAAGTATGCCGTTCAACAACATCTGTTCGCGCAGTACTGCCCGAAGTACAAATATGCAATATGAACTGTGAAAATGTTGATGACAGGATTAAGTGTTGTGTGCAGATTTCTACTGACACAGGGCAGTCTATGGAGACCGAGTTTGTTGTGGATACAGGCTCTGTAGTTTCGATTTTGCCAGAGACTTTGTATAGGCATTATTTCAGTACATCTCCACTGTCTGCACCGAGTGTCCAATTGGTCACGTACATGAGAGGACACATTCCAGTTCTAGGATGTCTTACAGCTAATGTGTCATTGCATGGAGTGTCTGCTACCGTTCCACTATACGTTGTGAAAAACGGATCTGCCTTATTAGGCATGGATGTGCTTAAAGCACTGAAATGTACAATTAACCATGACTGTACTGTTACTGTTTCTACTACTTCTGCTTCAGTTCACAGTGTTGCAAATACTGAGCCCGTGGGGTGTGTGAAAGGCTTCATGCATAAGGTCAAAGCTCGTGATGATGCGGTACCAGTTCAACAAAAACTCCGTCGACTTCCCTTTTCTGTACGTAATGCAGTCTCAGAGGAACTACAATCTCTGCTGAATCAAGGTATTATCGAGCAAATTGATGCTTCTCCCTGGGTTTCGCCAATAGTAGTCACTACAAAAAAAGGAGGAAAAATTCGACTTTGTGTTGATCTTCGTGAACCGAACAAAGCACTACTAGTTGACAAACACCCATTACCCCATATGGAGGAACTGTTGAGTGAGTTGAGGGGTGCAGCTGTATTTTCGACTATTGATTTAACATGCGCGTACCATCAACTACCCTTACATGCTGACAGCCGTGACTTAACTGCCTTCATCACACATGATGGTCTTTTCAGATTCCGTCGTGTTCCTTACGGATTAGCTTCTGCTCCTTCAGCTTTCCAGAAAATGATGGAGACGGTGCTAAAAGGTGTTCCAGGTGTAAGAAACTATTTGGACGATATAATAGTTTACGCCGCTTCACAGAGTGAACATGACAAAACTCTTAACACTGTCATTCAGAAATTGGCAGATGCTGGTTTGACACTGAACATGCAGAAATGCACATTCAACAAGACCTCCCTCAAATTCCTGGGTCACGTGATCTCAAAAGAAGGAAGCAGACCGATGCTTTAACAAACTGAAAGCTATACTTGTGGAGAGCCCAGTGCTTGCACTTTTTGACCCTTCTCTTCCTACGATCGTCTCAACTGATGCTTCAGACTATGGGCTTGGGGGAGTACTGACACAACTCCATGCAGATGGTGTAGAACACACTGTCGCTTTTGCTTCACGTACGCTTAGCGCGGCAGAGAGAAAATACTCTACAGTGGAAAAAGAGGCGTTAGCTTGCGTGTTCGCTGTAGAGAAATGGCGCCCGTACTTATGGGGTCATCACTTTACGTTACGTACTGACCACAAAGCATTAACTACTTTGCTGGCTACAAAAGGAATTGGACGTGCTGGAATGAGAGTAGCCAGGTGGTCAGCCCGGTTGCTGTGTTTTTCGTATGACATTGAATACTGCCCTGGTGCTCAAAACCAGGCCGCAGATTGCTTGTCAAGAATACCCTTACCAGTGACGACTGAGCACATTGAGGAACCGGAAATGGTTGCCGCAGTCCTTGCAGGGTTACATTCAGTATCCATGGAGGATTTCACAAAGGCTTCCGAATCTTGTTCTGAGCTGAGTTTACTTAGAACGCAAATACTGAATGGCTGGCCACACAACAAGAAGGATGTAGACCCAGCTCTATCATCATTTTTCTTCATTCGGGATGAACTGTCTGTATACAACGGATTGATCATGCGAGGTGAACATCGTGTCGTTGTTCCTGTTTTTCTTCGTTCAACTCTGGTTAAGCTGGCTCACGAAACACACCAAGGTTTGGTCAGAACCAAACAAAGGCTACGTGAACTTTACTGGTGGCCAAAAATGGATGCGTTAGTTCACTCATTAATTTCAACCTGTCTTACTTGTCAACTGAACGATAAATCTGCAAAGACAGCTCCTGCTCCATTACAGCCTGTAGATTTGCCGGATGGACCTTGGCAAAAACTGGGTCTCGATATCGTCAGACCTTTCGAACATGCTGTATCAGGTTGTCGCTTCGCAATTTCATTGGTGGACTATTACAGCAAGTGGCCAGAAGTTGCTTTTTCTTCATATGTCACTACTGAAGTTGTTACTTCTTTCTTACACTCTGTGTTTGCACGAGAAGGAAACCCTTTGTTTGTTGTTACGGACAATGGACCTCAGTTTCTATCTTCAGTTTTTTCGGATTTCCTTTCTGAACGTGGTATTAAACACCTGCGTACAAGTGTGTATCACCCACAAGGAAATGGTGCAGTAAAACGCTGGAACAGAGTACTGAAAGAGTGTATCTTATCTGCCGAACAAATGAGAAAAGCTTGGAGACCGTCAGTAGTTGAGTTTCTTCAGAGTTACCGTGCTACTCCTCATGCTACTACCGGTGTATCCCCATCTGAACTTTTGCATGACCGTAAAATGAGAACGAAGGTAGACATTTTTCCGGTGAGGGGGAAAAGTGACAAATGTGCTGGTGTACGAGATGCTGTCAAAGAAAGACAGGAGAAAAGTAAGAAATACACAGACAGTAAGAGGAGAGCCAAACCTGTTTCTTTCAAGGTCGGGGAACAAGTAAGAGTCAGAAAGCCAGGTCATGTTCCTAAAGGAAATCCTAAGTATACCTTACCTTTGTCAATTCGTGAAAAGATCGGACCAAGCTCATTCGTGCTTAGCGATGGAAAGAAATGGAATGGACTGAGACTGACTAAATTCCCAGATCAAACTGAAAACACTGTTCAGGGATCCAATCTGCCTGCTCAAAACCACCCAATCACTCTCAGGAGGAGTGAAAGAGTTGTTAAACCACCAGTGTGGATGAAAGACTTCATAAAGTAGTGAAGTCAAAAGAAAACATGATTGTAAAAAAAAAAAAAAAAGTTAAACACATGTACTTGTTCTATTGTGTTAAAGTACTTGATTGGTATCTAGAATGGCATTTCTAAATAATACTGCGTAGGTTAATCAAGAGGTTTAAATAATGACTTATAGTAATGCAGAATGTTAAGAAGTGTTACTATTGCATTGCTGATGTCTTAAAACATATGGCCTTACGGGTTAAATACTGAATAAGTCACCTACTGACTTTATGTAAGGGGGGAATGTTGTGTTCTGTGTAATTGACTAGAGGGCACTAGTGAGTTCAAGTGGGGGCAGAAGAAAAGAGAGGAAAAGAAGAAAGAGAAGTGAGATTAGTCATGGTTGATATGAGTTCGTGAAATAGTGTAAAATAAAGAAGTTAATTCATTCTACTTACCTCGTCTCTACGTTGATGTCCTAAAGTTAACTGTTTACATATTGCTGAATCAAGATACAACAGTCTCGCCCATTTGAATTAAACTGTCCTGATGCAATCTGTTGAGGCTCCAGTTGATCTTTGCTGATATGGTCTTGATGAGAGAGAACCAGTGGTTTTCAGAGTATCTTTGGTGAATGGAAAGACAATTTTACGACCCATTGTGTTCTAGCAGGGCATTTGAATATGTACTTTCATTGGGTGTTTAAGAAAAGAATCTTTAAGATTCTTATAATACTAATGCGTCACAAAGTTAGCAAAATGTAATGTAAATTAACAAATCGGAGGCGAAGATTGGATTTAGATACCAAACATGCCACACTTATGATTTTAGTTGACCATAATATGCAAAGTCTGAAACATTAACCCAATAGAGTTTACAAGAATACAAAAGCCACACCACATAAAATAAAATCATGAGATGGGAAAATTAGATACATGTTTACACATTTCTCAAGTGGTTATATATAGAATATATAGGATTACAGGGTTTATTTCTCCTCCTCTGCCAGAATTTAAGTGAGATTCACAGCTTTCTGGACATTCCTTTCGATTGTAAAACTCAGTCTCAGTGTGTGTCCTGTAACAAGACACCACGTCCTGCCAGTGTGTTAGCTTCATTTGGGATGTTAGTTTTTGGAGGACGTTTCACAGGCCTTAGTTGGGAGAGTGAGTTTGCTGGATTATTCATTAAATAAATGAATAATTTGTGTGTATCTGATTGGTCCAGATGCTACAACTGAAACGTTCGCTCCCTAGAAAGTCTCGCAGTGCAACGTGAAAACTAGGGAGCATAGATGCTCACTATGTTTCCTTAATGGAACTTGAAACATACATCACGCGAGTGATACACATTATGACACGCCATATATGTTTTGAAAAATGAAACGTTATTTAATTATATTTCAGCATAAGCATACATAGCTAGACAGGTACAGAACATGATCTAGCTAACATTTATAATTATTTACGGCTGAAATGTTGCAGGTATATGTAACAATCAAAGTATTTATCAGAATGTAACATACAGTAAAATAAATGTAAGAAAAATATCATTTCTGCTGTTGTTCATAACCAGTGTTTGGGAAAGTAAAAGTAATGCGTTACAATATTGCAAAAAATAAAAACCTAACTAATTGTGTTATTTAATTAGGCTACTTTTTATGGAAAGTAATGTGTTATGTGACTTTTGCTTTACATTTTTACTCGCCTGGGCTGGGCTTGCTTGTTTATTTTAATAGCAATTTTTTTTTTTTTTTTTTTGACAAATGTAAAGCCCCTTTCACATCAAAAGTGAAATGAATAAGCCTCAGGCTGAAGGAAATGCAAATTCATGCCTGTAAATTTCAACACTCTTACTTCAGCAATAAAAAAAAATAATAAAAAAAATGACACACCGATGTGGTTTATTTAAATATTCTGAGTTTGCATTTCACTGCGTTTTTACATTTTTGAAGAATACTGAATCTTTTTTTGTGCAAGTGAAGAGTAAATGCCTGCTCACATTTAGTCTAGAACTACAATAACCATCATGTTCATTGTTCACACAACGCCTCTGCACCTCACTCCTGATTTCTCTTGGCATGGGGGTCAGGTGTCACTCAATAAATGGGAAAGCGAAGTTACTTATTTAAAAAAAGTTTTAAAATTTTAAAAGTATGTGTTACTTCACTGATTACGTAACTCATGTTGCTTATGCGTTATCCTCAACACTGTTCATAAATACCATGTCACCATCAGTGTTCCAATGTGTAGTGAGCCAGGGTTCTCCGAATTTGTGTACACAATATACTGATTCAAGACATAGAGAGCTAGAGAGCTTGAGACACCCACTGTTACCAAGGCTTTTCACACTTATATGTAGCTGTGATTAATTACTGCATTGGCTTTGGCTATGTGTTAGAAGTTAAAAGATCTCAGATACAGAGGGAGTAAAACTGTCATTAGTCTGGTAGGTAATCAGCATCTTTGCAAGACCAATATATTAATACTTAGCAGAGAGGAGGACAAGGCATCTTTTAACTTGCTTCATGTTAATCTCTGGAAAATTATATTAGCTACATTTTTATACTGTTATCCCTAGCAAATTACTAGTTTCACCAGTATGTTAATGGTGTTCAGCATAATATTATATATGGTGCATTTATTTGATGAAAAATACAGAAAAACTACTAACTATAGGGATGTGCACAAGTACTGGTACTCGGAAGTGACTGACGATCGATCATGAAAACGATGTTCGGCGTGACTTGAAAAAATATATAAACATTTTTTGATCATTAAAATGCAGCGCCAACCTGCCATATACATAACATTATAATGAGAACACTATTGAAATAGAATGTTGTAAATTCTTTGTGCTTTAGTTGCCCGTGTTTCAGCGTTGTTGTGACCGGAAGAGCACATCCACAATGGGAGTTACACATTCAGACAAGCATGGCCAAGTTCACGTGCGCATTTGCGTCCTTTAGTGCAGAAATTGTAATTTTACTTTTATGTTGTATATATATCATATTAATCTCATATAGGATGCATTTGGTTGAGTTTATTTACACGCTAGCAAAGCACTTCAGTTTACCAGTGTTCATCCAGGCTTCAGCGGCTGCTCAAATGGCAATGCACAACATTATTGACTGTGACTAGGTTTCTTTTTCAAAAACATTGATGATACTATTAATAATCTAGCAGTGTTATTTTTTTCTCGTCATATTTTTTCCAACAGTAGGCCTAGGCGCCTCGCGCGGGCAGGGCTTATATGCTCCGAGAGCGGACACTGACCAGCATGATGACTAGATGGAACTGGATAAATATTCTGAATGTTCTGATCCATTCTGACTTCTGACCTGTAATGCTGCCTGAATCATAATCATACACTGTTCGCTCGTTGGCCAGAGGAGAACTGGCTGACTGAGCCTGGTTTAGTTGGGGAGATTTAATATTCAACAATATTATTGATCTGCTTTACTTAAGGTGGACGATAACACCATTTTCGTCTTGAAACGAACTTTGTTGTATTATTTTCATGTTATCAATGTGAAGCTGCTTTGAAACAATCTTTTTTGTAAAAAGCGCTATATAAATAAAGGTGACTTGACTTGATACAAAACACACTGTTAAGAGCAATACTTTTAATAAGGTAGCCTAAAATTTTTCTGACAAACAAATCATTCCCAAATCAGAAATTAGCAGCACAATAATTAGCCTACTGACATAGTAAAGGGTAGGCTATTTTAAAAAAAGAAGAACTGAACAAACTGTAATAAATAAAGAACATGCAAGCATACTTTCAATAACAGCATCACACATTTTAATTAACAAACTGTTTAAATAAAATTAAATGAATTAATAAAACAAACTGTAATAGGCTAAATAGAACAAGGTAATGTTAGGCTGGCTAGCGTAATTAGCACAGCTCACATTTCAGTAAACAAACAATTTCTTTACAAGTCAGACTTTCAATTAAATCACAATCAGGTTGCAAGCTACCTACTTAGTCTACCTACACTCTCTTCATGTTGTGTGCGAGGAAGATGAGTTTGTCCACATTTTCAGGTAAAAGGGAACTTCGGGTCTTATTAACGATGTAGCCAGCTTTTTAGAAAATGAACCGGAACGCAAAGGAGGTGTTTGGCTGCAAATGCCAGTTTAGGGTAACGGTCACTGTTTTGCTTCCACCATGCAAGTGTGCCTGACTGCACTTTAGTTGTGTCTCACAAATATTTCTCCATCTCTTTCTTAGCGCTGTGTCCGTGTTCTTCTTCCTCTTCGTCATCGGACTCAGACGCCATCAGCATTAAAATCTCCTGCTGGTTTTTTTCTTTTGGTGGTAGCGCAGCAGTCTCCTCTTCTCCAAGTATAACAAGGTTGGGTTCATTCAACTGTCTATCCAATTAAAAATGGCTAGGCTATATAAGATAATTGTTAAAAAGAGTATTGTGTTTTGCCAGATTTTATACTGTAAACATATTCAAGCGCAAATGACACCCGTTTTGAGGGGAATCCCAGGTGTGTGAGAAAACAATATTCAAATCCCAAAATTGAAAATTGAATACCAACCCACCGAACAAATATTCAAATATTCGGGTCCAGCCCTAGAAAATACAGTTAAGTGGAGGTTGTGCAACGCCATAACATTACAATGAGAATGCTATGGAATGTTGTGAATTCTTTATGCTTTAGTTGCCCGTGTTCCAGCGTGTTGTTATGGGAAGAGCGCATCCACAACGGGAGTAAGTTAGCACTTAACTTAGTTCAAGTTCACTTGCATTTGGGTCATTTTGTGCAGATACAAGTTGTAATGTTACGTTTATGTTGTGTATCTGATATCTGATTATTCTCATATAGGATGTGTCATATAGGCTAGAAACAGCTTCAGTTTACTGGTGTTCATTCACTCTTCAGCTTCACCTCATGCAGCTATTCCTTTTAAATGCTTCTTTTTCAAAAACATTGATGCATTCTTGATAATCTAGCAGTGTTTTTTTTCTAGTCCTATTTTCAAATTTGGATAGATATTTGATAGACAAATTTTTATTTGTCAACATTAATTTTCGTAACAGTGTTTTAATTAAAATATTTGAATTATCGCCATGACGGACAGGCCCCGCCCCCACAGAAGTCCCTCCCCTGTGTACTCGAGTACTCATTTTAAGATCTGTCAGTCATCTATCGGGACCTAATGTCTGGACTTCATGCAAGGATTGAAAACAATCAAGTCCTGCCCCCCAATGCCCTTCCTGTGCCTGCTTCTCCTGTGCCAATCTTTCAGTGCACTGTTTCAACTGAGTTTGGATGTGCTAAAAACTTTATACACCGCATAAAGCTGGATGACACCTGTGCGGCAAAAACTTTGCCGTCTACCACTCTCTGTTCATAGTGCTGTGTCAGAGGAATTAAGTTGCTTGCAAGGAGCTGGGGAACGCACAATGTCACTATGGTGACTGCATGGGTGTCACCAATTGTTTTTACTTAGAAAAAGTACGATAAAATTAGAATGTGAGTTGACCTCAGAGAGCCAAATAAAGCAGTGATCATGGACTCTTTTCCATTGCCACACATGGATTAACTACTCTCTGCTCTATAGAGGGTTCTACTTTTTTCACTACCATCAACCCGGACTAATGCTTACTACCAAGGTCTCAAAATGGACTGTTCCATTTTTGTCGTGTTCCTTACAGATTTGCTTCAGTGCCTGCGACATTTCAGAAGATGAAGACCATCATCCTAGCTGGCTTGTCAGGAGTTGAAAATTCAATTAAATTCAATTCACATTTATTTGTATAGTGCTTTTCACAATACACATAATTTCAAAGCAGCTTCACAGAAAGTGCATGAGTCTATATTGTAATTTAGAGTGATCTGTAACTGTCTAAGTTATGTATTTCAGAAATGTACATATACAAAATCACAATTAGCTAAAAATGTATTATTATAAACAATGTAATAATTTAATGCAGAAACAATGAGCTCATTGAAGTAATAAATACTAGCCTAGAAATCTAGACGCACCCTAGCGGCAGCAAAATTTATTTTGCAGCCAGGGTAGTCTAGCAACTCTCCGTTGACTTTCGGAGCTGTAAAAACCTAAATTGGGTCAGGCCAATCATCGTGTATAGAGTAGGCGGGGCGGGCTTAACATAATGACGACAGAGTTGCGACGGTTCCCTGCTACTTGAAAACAAAGAATGGCTGCTGCTGCTGGAGCAGTCTTTCGAATCGGCTTTCGAAGTTTTTCTTTGAGAAAAGAGCAAATAACTGCACTTAAGTCAACACCCGTTAAGCTCTGGTTGGTTGAAGCGCTGTCCTATTGCGTGCAGAGTGAATTTGAAAGACAGCCGTTTATCCCGCCCCTCGGATTGAGCCGTGTCTATGGTGAGTTGCCAGACCTAACATCTTGATGTAGGTCTGGCTTGCCAGGCTAAATAAATACTTGTTTGTTAACAAATGATTATGACATTTAGAATAATGTAGCATTGGTGCATGCTGATTCAGAGTTTGCGACATCTGAAGTCTTCGCGGGAGTTGGTGCCGTCTCTTCATGTGTGTTGGGCATCTGAAGTCTTCATAATAGGCTGGATCCAAACTGGAGCTGGCATACTCTCTAGTTACCTCAGGATGGGCATCCCAAGATAAAACAGAGAAGCAAATAGAGCAAGAATAATCATGTGCATTTGATCTGATATAACTGTATAAGGTTAGGAGATGCATTATATGAATGCTAGGCTAAAGAGTTGCGTCTTTAATCTAGATTTAAACTGGTAGAGTGAGTCTAAGCCCCGAACATTATCAGAAAGGCTATTCCAGAGTTTAGGAGCTAAATGTGAAAACGCTCTCCTTCCTTTAGTCGACTTAGATATTCTAAGTATTACCAGAAGCCCAGAGTTTTTTGACCTAAAGAGCGTGATGGATTGTAAGGCGATTAGTTAAATACACTAGCCTGGTTAAAACCAGACCATTCTCAGTAGTAACTGAGTTATGGTCTGGCAAAGCTTCATTAATAACTCATTTCCAAAGGGGCGTCACCAACGGACGTCGCTCAAATGCCTCTGGGCGCAATTGGATAGACCTAAAACCAATCAGAGCGATCGTCATCGTGTAAAGCCATATGCTGCGTCCCAATTCGCCTCAGTTACACTACGCCATAAAAGTATGTACTCTTTTTGTGAAGAAAAGGTATTTACTTTTGAATGTGTAGCAAAAAAGTTTTGGGACATACTACTTCGTCATCTTTATTGGACGGATCTGTTGCGTGCATCCTGTCACGTAAACTGCCCTGTCAATCATCTTGTCACAGTTAAAATCCTCTATTAAATCTAATTTAATTTCCTACCGTTTCGGAGAGAAATGTAGTAGTACGTTCATCTGCCAGTGGGTCTTTCATGGAGACTGTCCTCATGTGTTTGCAAATTGAATATAATAATGCATTTAAAAGTTGGTGCGCTTCACCAACGGACATCGCTCAAATGCCTCTGGGCGAAATTGGATAGACCTAAAAACGAGCGATCGTCATTGTGTAAAGCCTTCCCCAACATTTCTGATTGGTGCCTCGATTTCGACGGATTAGAAATGGGCTTGAATGAGCTCTTTGCCAGACTACTTGCAGAGCAAATCTAAATTTGCCGGAAGTTGTCTGGGTTTTCCCAGGCTATAAATACAAAGGAGCTTAACCATAGGGCCTTATAGGTCAGTAAGGCCCCAAGTGGCAGCATATAAATTGAAAATAGCAGAGGGCCTAACACAGATCCTTGCGGCACTCCATAATTTACTAACATTTTCTTCGTACATTATCTTATGTATTTTATTTTATGATCTATCTATAGTGTTGAACGCAGCACAAGGAAAACTAGTATAGAGATATAGCCATGGTCAGACGCTAGAAGTCAGTAATTTGTCATTTTTAATTTGAATTTTTTTTGAATTTTTGAAAGAGTGCAGTTTCTGTGCTTTGATGGGGCCTAAATACAGACTGAAGGTTTTCATACATATCATTATTTTGCAAAAAGAGCCTAATTGAGCAGACACAACATTTTCCTAGTATTTTAGACATAAATGGAAGATTTGAAATGGGTCTGTAATTTGCTAATTCATTTGGATCTAATTGTGATTTCTTTATGAGAGGCTTAATAACTGCCAGCTTGTACGATCTTGAGATAACCTAGAGATAAAGACGAGTTAATAACTTTGAGAAGAGGCTCTTCTGCTACAGGTACTCTTTCAGTAATTTAGTGGATAATGGATCTAATAAACATGTTGTTGGTTTAGATGCAAAGTAAAAAATTACCTGGATGACATGACAAAGCTCTTAAAGCAGTCTTTCAATGACTAGAAGCTGCTGGTTGCAGCTCAGCCTGCTGTTCTTCATATTGTTTCAGTGGAGGGTGTTCTGATGAATCACGTGTAGAGGCGATTCAAAATGCTTTTCCTAATTATCTGTCACATTTGCCCTTACCTGCTTCTCCTGCAGAGAATGCTGTTGCTCCAGCTCCTGCTTACGACAGGTTTGCTATAAAATTAACTGACTATTACAGCAAATGGTCTGAGGTCTCTTTTACTACGGATTCTGTGGTTTCATTGTGTCATCTTCAGCCGCCATGATAATCCATTTGTTACTAATAACTGTGTCCAGTTTACGTCTGTTAAAAGACTTGGAGTGGGTACATACGTTCTTAGTGATGGAAAGCTATGGAATGCTTTCCATCAAACTGCATTTCCATACACAGCAACAACTCAACTCATACACACACTCATACCACTACACAGCAAATTTTAAAGTGTTAAACCCACATTCATAGTGTGAAAACTAACACTGTGTTTATATATGTGGTGGGAAGGCCCTTTACCTTCCCTTATAATTATATGTGGATCGTAAGCCAATTGGCTGTCTCTATGGGGATATAAAGTGCGATAGACCTGTGCTTGAGGTCAACGTCATTTGTCGACGTCACTGACGCGCCGCAAACACTTTACTGTGGCTGCTTCCGACATCAGGTGTGGACATTAGAGAGGTAGGAACGCTTGGTGACTTTATGAGATTGTTTCTAAAGTTAGTAACTCATTTTTCCTGGTTGCGTGTGTTTTTCTTGCACCTTAGTAAGCTCTTGATTGCTTGATTGGCATTTCCTCTCGTAAAGTGCGAGTCAGCTGTTCCGTTTCTCGTGCGGGTCTCGCACTACTGCTGTGACTGCCGTTATTGGGTGTGTGCGCTCCTGATTATGCACGCATCATTCGTCATCGGTATGTAACAGGCGTTTACTAGGTTCGGGTGAGACTTTATATTAGTAATATTAAATGGTGACATTCTATTTTATTCCAGGTGCTCTCCTAAAACGTTGGAGAGCGTAAGCTGATTGCTTGATCGCCATTCCCTCTTGTATAGACCAACGCTACTTTTGCGTCATCGAAGGGTAACGCCCCTTTTTGGGGGAAAACAAACGGATTCCCCTGAGAACAGAACTTGCTCGCTCTAGACCTGCAAAGTTTCTTGATAGCAAAAATCGCACAAACATACACTCTCTTTGGACTATTCAGACATCTACCACTATCTCGTGGAATCACCAAGTAAGTAGCCTATTTTTTTTTTTGTCATTAACACACGCACAGTATGACAAACTAGACGATGAGGCCATGTCAAGAGGAGTCGGTGGTTTACTTGGATCATATTTCACTTGATTTAAGCTATTGACATAGTTTTGTTGTCGACTAGCTATAACTTACTAGTTAGAAAGACGAAGCTGCTAGCAGCTACGTGATTAACGTTAGCTCTCACTAGGCACGCTACCTTGGCTGTTAACTGATTTTATTGTTGAAATAGTGGCAGGCTAGGACTAAAGTGGACTTGGCTGGTTTCTGCTTGTGTCTAGAGAGTGCTAGGACTTTGAAAGTTGTAAAAAGGTTTACAGTGTACGGCAAAATATGTAGGGGCATGTTTTTCATTGTCTCTACCCCACTTAAGGTACGGACTATTTATGTTTTTAGCCTCTGACATGATTGTTCTGATTACAGTGTTTGAGGGTTTCTTACTAGTATAGCTAGTCGACAACAAAACTGTCAATAGCTTAAATCAAGTGAAATATGATCCAAGTAAACCACCGACTCCTCTTGACATGGCCTCATCGTCTAGTTTGTCATACTGTGAGTGTGTTAATGACAAAAAAATAGGCTAACGTTACTTACTTGGTGATTCCACGAGATAGTGGTAGATGTCTGAATAGTCCATATTTGGCCACTGCGTGGGGTCATTAATCCAGTTTTCGACCATTTCAAAGGGACACCTCTGTAACTCCCTATCCAGTAGCTTCTTTATATACCGCTCACGGTCCTCGGCCGGCAAAGAGAGTGTATGTTTGTGCCATTTTTGCTATCAAGAAACTTTGCAGGTCTAGAGCGAGCGAGTTCTGTTCTCAGGGGAATCCGTTTGTCTTCCCCCAAAAAGGGGCGTTGCCCTTCGATGAAGCAAAAGTAGCGTTGGTCTATGGTTCAAATCAACGTATTCGTTTCTCTTGCAGATCTCGCACTGCTGCTGCGAATGCTAGTTGGGCGCGTTTCACGTCCTGCCCACGGATAACATTGCTGTCTTGTTTTGTGTTGATTTTGCTTTACATTTTCTATTTTTTTGTTTTGTTTAAGTCGTCTTTATTTACATTTGAATAGAAGTGATACTCTCTGCTCTTTGCCTTTACATATTCTAATATAGTTTGTTTTCTATTATTTGGTTTTCTATTTTGCAAAGAGCTTTATCCTTTTTTGGGGGGGGTTTGTTTTGCAGTGCATTTATTTTGTGTGGCTTATTTGATTTACCCTATTAAATATAACTGTATTTTTCTTTTGTATTTCTAGTTTGTATTTTGTTTTGCTGTTTAGTTAATTATTGTAAACTGATGAGATTGGTTTACTTTCTGCAAACTGTTAAACCCAGTTTAGTGTATTTTCCTGCAAACTGTTGAGCTCAGTTTGGTTTATTTTTCTGCAAACTAAAATCCATTGTTTTGCTTTTGTATTTCTTTAACTCTTTTTGGTTTATTTTTTTGTTTAATCTATGATTTGTAATTTGAGGGCAAATAGGCCTTGTACATTTCTTTTCTAGTTTTGTTAATTCTTATTTTTGGTTTTTGTTTAATTTAAATCGACATAGGGCAATTCAGCGCCTTAATAATTCTGTGTGCATTTTTAGTGACTCTTAAGCTCTCTCTGTTCTTGTGTCGCAGGATCTGGGTGCCAAAGGCAGGGAGGCCGGCTCTATTCCCTTCTAGGTGGTGGTGGTGTGTTGTTCACAGTGTGCCGTGTCCATCCGTGCAGTATGGTGTGAGTGCGTGTGTTTGCGTGCACTGGTGAAAGGAATGATTTCTCTGCTATAGGCAGCCTAATCTTTGATAGCCTGACCCTGCTGGTAAGCCCCAGTGAGCTGGTGTTCCTGTGACCTTTCTAGAGTTAAACTCTTATGATGAGCTGCGCTTGGCTGAGGCCTGATGTATTTTAATGATTGTTTTAACGTGATTGTGTAACTTAATAAAGTCAACTGTTTTGTATTGCTACCCATGTCTCTGAGCGATTATTGGTGAACGAACTTGCGTGTCCTTTTAGAGACACTAAATTCTCTGGGTGTAACTCCCTGAGTGGCGTAGTTGGTAAATTATCCTCTAATCACACCTCCGGGTTGCCACATTCTGGCGTAGTCGGCAGGATCTCATCTTAATATTTTGGCAGAGACATGGGTACATTTTGAGGTTTGATTTTGGTTAATTTGTTAGTAATAGTTTTTTTTCAGTTGTCTGTGACTTTTTGCGTTTGAACAGGGCAGCAGTGTTTCCGTGGGTGGGTTATCCTCCTTTGTAATATTCCTGTGAGATAGCACTCGTCTTTGGTAAGTTTGTTTTATCTCTTGTGATAAGATGGAGGCTGAATTGCAGGAATTGAGAGAACTGGTGGCTCAATTGAAAGCTGATAATGTGAGGTTGCAGCAGGCTCAGGTGGCAGTTGAGCTGCCTGATCCTGATGCTGCTGCTGCTAGCACCGCTGCAGTACCACCAGTAATCCCTCAGTTATCTGTTGCCAGCACCTCTGCACCCGAAAGGTTTGTTTTTGTACCCCGAGACCGTAGATGTCCGAAGTTTAACGGTAAAACCGGTATGGGTATTGACGAGTGGGTAGAGGAGGCAAAGGCCTGTATGAGGATACGCCATTTGTCTAATGCAGATCAAGCATTTTTCCTATTTGACCATCTAGAGGGAGAGGCTCGTGAGGAAGTTCGTTATCGTCCTGAGATTGAGCGTGGGGATCCTGACAAAATTATTGTAGCCTTGCGTGAACTATATGGCTGCTCTCAGTCTCATGTAGCTCTACAGGAAGCTTTTTTTTCCAGAAGGCAACTGGAAGGGGAAACCCTATTAGAGTTTTCCCTTGCTTTGATGGGCCTTTTGGAGAGGGTCAAAAGTCGCTCCCCTAATGTCATTTCCAACGCTGAGATTTTGTTGCGAGACCAGTTTGTGGAATATGTTACTGATAGTTCATTGCGGCGGGAACTTAAACAACTGGTGCGTCGTCAACCCACCGCTACATTGCTTGAAGTTAGAGGTGAGGCGATTAGGTGGGAACGGGAAGGAATGCCTGGCGGGGCGAGGGGACGTAGTCATTCTATGCCATTGGCTTATGGCGTTCAGTATGGTGTACGGGGTGGGCCTACTGCGGGGGCTGAGAGTTCACCACAGCAGTCAGAGCTGGGTGAATTGCGGGATTTATTAAAACAACAACAGCGGCAGTTAGATCAGCTTACCCAAAGTTTCGCCCGTTTTCAGACTCCTTATGTACGGGGTCGATCTCCTCGTTCCGGTCCTGTGATCTGTAGACGTTGTCAACGACCCGGACATTTTGCAAGGGATTGTGATGGGGAACGGCTTTCCCCGCGTCCTATGTCACCGGCAAGGGGCACCAATACGACTGGAAATGGGCAGTCTCGTAATCTACAATTTTCGGGAAACTAGTCCCCGCCGGGTTGTCGAGTCACAACCCGGTTGGGGAAGTAATTGGCTCAAGTAATTTAGCTATTCCCCGCTCATTGTCTCATCTAATGTCATCTTGTCCACATCTTGTTGTTTGTATGGGAGGAGTATCAATACCGTGTTTAGTGGATACCGGTTCCATGGTATCCACAATTACAGAAAGCTGCTTTTTGCAGCATTTCGAACCTTGGGGTCAAGATCGCCTTAGATCTTGTCAATGGTTACAGCTTAGGGCAGCTAATGGGCTTACGATCCCATATGTTGGTTACTTGGAGCTTGACGTCAAGCTTTGTGACAGGGTAGTTTCAGGGTGTGGTGTGTTGGTTGTCCGAGACCCTCCCGGCGGTATGTGCAGAGATGTTCCTGGGGTGCTGGGGATGAACATACTAGGCCGTTGTTATCAGGATCTGTTTGGACAGCATGGCATTGCCCTTTTTGAATTGCCTATTGTTGCGCAGTCTCCGAGTGTTTTGCAAGCATTACAACATTGTCAACAAGTGAGTACTAAGAGTTGTTCAGATCTTGCAGGAAATGTACGGGTACGGGGACGTCGGGCGTGTCGAATCCCTGGGGGCACCATGAAGTTAGTTACTGCCACATGTTCGTCCCAGTATTCTGGCTCTACAGTCCTGTTTGAGCCCCCTGAGTCAGGTTTGCCGGCTGGGCTCTTAGCATCCCCTGCATTAGTCAGAGTGACCCATGGTACAGTTTGGGTTCCTATCGTGAATGTGGGCACTGTGGACGTGGTATTGTATTCGACAACTGTGATTGGTAGTTTAAGGGAGGCTTATGTCATTAGTTTGCCTACAGGAGTTGTGGAGGTTGACCCGGTTATTGCTACCATTCAGTCCCTTTCTTTGGAGACAGCCTTGCCGCTGGCTCAGCAGATTGACTCTCTTGATTGGTCTGTTTTGTCAACAGAAGAGCAAGTGCAGGTAAGAGCGCTGCTTCAGAAATATCAAGTGGTGTTTTCAGCTCATGAGGGAGATTTAGGCTGTACCCGTCTGATTTCTCACGATATACCCGTGTTGGATGATGTCCCTGTCAGGCAGCGGTACCGCCGGATACCGCCGTCAGATTATGAAGTGGTTAAGACCCACATTAATCAGCTCCTGGAAGCACAGGTAATAAGAGAGAGTAGTAGCCCTTATGCATCCCCCATAGTGCTAGTAAAGAAGAAGGATGGTAGTCTACGCATGTGCGTAGACTACCGTCACCTGAACGCAAAGACCAGAAAGGATGCATTCCCATTGCCACGTATTGAGGAGTCCTTGGACTCGCTGACAGGGGCTCGGTGGTTTTCGACACTGGATCTTGCCAGTGGGTATAATCAAGTCCCTGTCACGGAACGGGACAAGTCTAAAACTGCTTTCTGTACGCCATTTGGTTTATTTGAGTGGAGCAGGATGCCCTTCGGCCTTTGCAATGCGCCTAGCACGTTTCAGAGGCTCATGGAGAGGATGTTTGGCGACCAACAGCGACAATCTTTGCTACTTTATCTAGATGACATCATTGTTTACTCTTCGTCAGTAGCTCAACACTTGGAGCGCTTAGAGGTTGTTCTGGGCCGTTTGAAGCAGGAGGGCCTTAAGGCAAAACTTGAAAAGTGTGCGTTCTTCAGACAAGAGGTAAGATACTTGGGCCACGTCATCTCAGCCGAAGGGGTGGCAACCAACCCAAGTAAAATTGAGGCTGTGGCGGTGCCCTACCAGTGTGTCTGAATTACGGACGTTTTTGGGTTTCGCCAGTTACTACAGGCGCTTTGTGGAGGGGTTTGCCAAATTGGCTTCCCCCCCTGCATAAGTTGGTAGCTGAGGTGACTGGTGGTAAGTCAGGGAGAAGGAAGGGACAGAGTTTGGCTCAAGTGTGGACTGATCAGTGTCAGGAAGCATTTGAGGGTTTGAAGAGCAAGTTAACCATGGCGCCAGTACTGGCTTATGCTGATTTTTCTCGCCCTTTTATACTGGAAGTGGATGCCAGTTACGGAGGTTTGGGAGCGGTGCTCTCTCAAGAACACCAAGGTAAAGTGCGTCCCATAGCATACGCCAGCCGCAGCCTAAGGCCCACTGAGCGCAATATGTCCAATTATAGCTCCATGAAATTGGAGTTTCTTGCGCTCAAGTGGGCCATGGCTGAGAAATTTAGAGAGTACCTTCTTGGCCACAAGTGTCTGGTGTACACGGACAACAACCCCCTCAGTCATTTGGCTACTGCCAAACTAGGGGCCACAGAACAACGGTGGGCAGCTGAATTGGCTGCATTTGATTTTGAGGTAAGGTACAGGTCAGGAAAGAGCAATCGTAATGCGGATGCTCTTTCCAGACAGGATCCGACTGCTGGGGGCATTCCAGAAGGTTTAGTAGGGGGTAGTGCTGTTCCAGCGTCATTGCATCAGGCCATTAGTATGGGGCGGGTAGCACAGGCAGTTGTGTCAACAATGAGTGTTTTGCCAGATTATTCTGTGTTGGATATATGTTCCCTGCAGGAAGCCGACCCAGTTATCGGGGTTGTGATGAAATTTTGGGAACAAGGAAAGCGTCCAGGGCCTGAGGAGCGTAGAAAGTTGGCTAAGCCAGTGTTGACCTTGTTCCAGCAATGGGATCGATTGGTACTGAAAGAGGGAGTACTACATCGCAGGATTTCTCGTCCTGATGGAGGTGAGGATGTTTTTCAGATGGTTTTACCTGATGTGCTCAGACGGGAGGTCTTGACGCAGTTGCATCAGCAGCATGGACATCAGGGGATAGAGCGAACTGGTGAACTAATACGACAGAGATGCTATTGGCCAGGTATGTCTGCTGACATTACGTGTTGGTGCCAAGAGTGTGACCGTTGTGAACTTGCGAAGGACATTCGACCAGCAGCCCGTGGCTTTATGGGCCACCTGCTGAGTTCTAGACCCAACGAAATTTTAAAAAATAAAAAATAAATAATGACTATAGTAACGCTCGACGTAAAGCAAGTCAAATTTGTAGTTTTCTTATGTCTCATTCGAACTACAGAAACGCGACCCGGTTTGGCAAACTTGCATAGTGCGGTTATAGCAGATATAGGGCTGCAAAGCGAATCCAGAAGTGCCTTTCACCCTGTTATGACTTCATGAACCACTGATACGATTTTGGAAACATTATTTTAAGGTAAAAAATGTTCCTTAGTGTTGCTCTAACAGGCTTTAATAGCAGAATGCATACATAACCAAACTTAGCTAGTGCGTTAATGAGAACCGACAGTAAACAGAGAACAATGAGGAACTAAATACACAGAGCTAACGAACATGATGAATGACAGCTGGTGAGATGGGTGTCCATGGTAATTGATGATAGCGGGAAACTCAGACATGGGAAAACAGGAACTAAAGAATACAAACTAAAAGTCAATGAAAACAAAACTAAAAGAACATGACTGTTACAGAACCTCAATGGTTCTCGCATGTCAAGCGAACATGTTTGAGCTTCCGTTTACCACAACTGATGTGCACGTTGATATATGTTTATATGTGAATAAAGGCATAAATTAAATCTGTTCATATCATATCGATCTTGTCTCTTCAGAAAATATGGACTAAACCACTTTTACGATCTCTTTATGAACTTTTTGAAGCATCAAAGTGGTAGTTGCACAGCTCTCATATTGAAAGCTCTCAGTTCATCAAAAGATTTGTGTCTTACGGGTTTGGAACGACATGAGGGTGAGTAATTAATGACAGAATTTTTTAGGTGAACTAACACTAAAAAAAATAACATGCTTTTATTTCACACTCACTTTGAGAGTCAAAAGGGTACATTTAGACAGTGACACATTATGGCAGTGATTTTCAATCCTGGTACTGTGGACCCACTGCTCTGCACATTTTTTATGTCCTTATTTAACACAAATGATCTGTGTCAAACTGACACAGATCATCGCTTGCAGAGAGCTCAGTGAACAGAACTGAGAGTGTCAGGTAAGAAAGACAAACAAAATGTGCAGAGCGGTGGGTTCCAAGGACAAGGATTGATAACTGCATTTTAGTATTTACAAGCATAATCATCCTTTTAAAATTCTCAATGACATTGCAACTGAATTATGAGTTTTACCTTTTGGAAATGCACAAGTCTGTCAACAGCCTCTGTTGGACTGATCTTAGTCTTCTTCCTCACCTCCAGATTGTTTTTCCAGGGCATTTTGATCTTGATTGAAATCTGATTAAATATGACAACAATGCAGGTGACAACATAAAGACTAGTGAAATGATAAAAGGAAATTATTTCATGGACAAATTAATTATGAAGAAAAAAATGCCTACCTGTTTTGCCTAATCAGCTGAAGAGAGTGAAAGGGTATCGGTGAATGTGCTGGGGTTGAGGATCTTGTGAGAGACACTAAGGGCCCTATTTTAACGATGCATGGTCTAAAGCGCACACATAAGTTCACTTAGGGCGTGTCGAATCCACTTTTGCTAGTTTAACGACGGGAAAAATGGTCGACGCGCCAGGCGCATGGTCTAAAAGGGTTGTCCCTTTTCTCATAGTGAGTAATGGGTGTATTTTGGGATTTACGTGCGTTAAACCAATCAGAGTCTCATCTCCCATTCCCTTTAAATGCCAGTTACGCTCGCACCATGGCAGATTCGCTATTTACATGACGGAATTTGATAGTGGAAAGACCAAATGCTAGCCTGGCAAGCCAGACCTACATCAAGATGTTAGGTCTGGCAACTCACCATTGGCACGGCTCAATCCGAGGGGCGGGACAAACGGTTGTCTTTCAAATTCCCTCTGCACGCAATAGGACAGCACTACAACCAACCAGAGCGTTTTCCCACCAGCGGAGCTAGTTGATAGATTAAAATTTAAAAATTTTAAATTTGGTCGGCAAAACTACGAACACATCTTCCTTTTTTAAGAATGACTAAAGTGCCGTTCTTTGTTATTTTCTCGAAGAAAAGCTTTCTTTGTTCTTTGTTTTCAAGTAGCAGGTAACCGTCGTAACTCTGTCGTCATTATGTTAAGCCCGCCCCGCCTACTCTTTACACGATGTGATTGGCCTGACTAGAGTTGGGTTTTTCCAGCTCGAAAGTCAACGAAGAGTTGCTAGACTACACTGGCTGCAAAATAAATTTTGCTGCCTCTAGGGTGCGTCTAGATTTCTAGGCTAACCAAACGCGTCTCCAGAGTGCAAACAGAACTGATCGTGCGCGAGGTAAAAGTGCGCAAGCAGACCATCTATGGGACAAGCCGGATTCCACCATATCTTTATGTACACAATAATAATCTTTTACATTGTAATCCTTTTATTTTAAATATTTGGCATGTTTGTGTGCTGCTGCGTCCCTGTGTGTTTAATAATCAGAGTGTACGCGCGTTGTGGATGCCCATTACTAACGCGCTGATTAAATAACAAAAAAATAATAATATTCATATATATATAATTTTTTATTTGTTATTATATATATATATTGCGCCATTGACTTTAGACCAAGTTTCAGTTGGTCAATGGCACAGTCTATTTCAGTTGCCTCAAAATAGCAACACGCCAACAATGCGCCTGCACACCTCGTTTTCAGACCAGCACCCATGGGCGCACAAATTGGCGCAAATGCATTTGCTATTTAAACAACGTGGCACAGGTGAAAATGATAAATGCTTCGGACTGAAACTATAGCAAAAAACTTGCGTCGCGCTTGGCGCTGCATTGTGCCGGGTGTAAGATAGGGCCCTAAGAGAAAAAAGCAAAACATTAATTTCATGCTTCATATCTGTAAAAGCATTATTCCAAACACTGATAAGCCACAATGTCAATTGAAAGTATGGAGGCCTTGAAAGAATGTGTATATTTAAGTGTTATATTTACCCTCAGGCATGCCAGCAGAAATAATTTATTCTGGGCATCTTACAATTAAGCATAAATGTGGACTGGCATCAATTCATGGAAAATGTCCTCTTCTACATTGGTACTGTAGAACTTGTGTCTCATCAAAGACTTGAAGAGCAGCAGTTCTCGCAAACCCAAATTTGCGTTTAACTGAAAAGTCATTTTAACAATAGCATGAATATAGACCTTTCACAGAGTGTAAATAGCATCTAACATCTTCCGCTGCCATAAAATTATTTCTTAAAGTCTTTCAAAAAACAAAACAAAAAACAGTCTTACTAACCCCAAAAACTTTTGAGTGGTAGTGTATTTTGAATGGCTTCACAGTATAATTATTTTATAAGTCAAAGGCTTTTAAGACATTTAAAAGTGGTTATTTCCGTTGGTTGCTTCAGGTTATTATTTTACCTTTGGGAACTGCATGGTACATTTGAGGGGCCATTAACATGCCAGAATTATAGTCTGTGTGTAATTAGGTACACTTAAATTGGACGCACATAAAAAATTTTCACTAATAAAAGAGTGTGTTTTCCTACCCTGTTCCTGACGCACAAGAAGAGGCTACACTTTTTTTACTCAAGCTGTCAAGTAAAATTGTCAAATCAAGATGAAAAATCAGTGAATAATGAAATTTCAGTCTGTTCTATGGACTGCTTAATGCTTTTATGGTGCTTTTTGTCAGAGCACCATAGACATTCATCAAAACTTCTATGTTTGGCAGTAAGAAATACCAGGTGAAATGATGAAATACCACCCAAGTAGAACAAGCAGACAGGAAAGACACAAACCCATTATCAAAGCCCATTATCATGTGTGTTCAAATGCCACTGGTCTCACCTTCTAATCACAACTGAGAATGATAAATGGTATTAAACCATCTAACCTTTGTGTTATCTGAACACTCCTCTCTACTGTGAAATACAGATACTCCAGACATAAGAGACAGAAGTAGAGCAACTGGAATGTCACCTTCAGCACATCCTTTAGGCCATGCCTGGAGCGAACTTTCTTAAAACTCTTTTTGTGAACTCTGTGGTTCAGCTTGTTTTCCCTCAGGTCTCTCTCTCATGCAAAAAAAACCAAACTATCTCGTCATTGTCGAAGGCTACCTGTTGTTCTCGCTAGACAAAGCCGGCAACCACTGTGCTTTTTCTATCTAGACTCTCGTAACCTATGCCTCCTCCGCAGCATTCATTCTCCAGATAGATGGCTTCTGAGAATTCAAGTATAATGCTTCTGGTACTGAAAGGTTAGGGATAAATGTAATATTTATGCCATACACACCCTAAAACGCTTGAAGAGGAATAGTGTGACGCAAATGAATTCCACAATGGTGTGAGCACAGTGAAGGTCAGCAAGTTGTTTTCAACTGATTTCTTGAATGAGAAAGTAATACTTTCCGGGTGATTCTGTGAAATCGGTGCCTTTTTGCGTCCCTAACAAAAATAATCAGTTTTAAAGTTGCTTTAACAACAAATAAATGTGTAATTAAAAAAATATAATGTTACTATAGATCATATCAATACAAGACCAAGTAAAAGCCAATAAAATATACTTTTAAATAATTATATTATTATAATAATATATGCTATGGGTAAGGATTTTGGCCTATGGTTGTTCTTTTTCAACAGGACTTCTCATTTGTAAAATGTTGGTAAAATGATAAAATTTTCAGTTTTATATTGTCTCAAGTGTAATTTCATTGTTAAGCAATGGTTTAGACATAAATAGATATATTTTCTTAGAAATATAAGTCATTTTATCACTGTCCCCTAATTTCATATCAGTCCTGTTACTATCACCAAAAAAACCCCTATAAAATAATGGTACAAACCAGAAGTGACATCATTTAGAGGAAGTGGATTCCACAGTATAAGCAAGGGTAAGTTTCTCTCTTCTTAAATGTCCTATTTGTCATGTTTTATCAAGGTTGTTAGAGAGGGGTCGGCATACAACATCAGTCCTGTTACCATTTTTTAAAGTGTACATATAAACAATTATTTATTAATCCTGATATTACCAATATCTAGAAGTAATAACCTTTCAGATTACATACCATGTGCCTTTCTGACTTTGACCTGTTAGCTAGAAATTAGCATATTAGCATCAAATCATCAATCCTGTTACCATCAGTCTTGTTACTATCCCAGAGCCATAGGGAGCATAGATTCTTAAGTTCACCTACAGTGGTAAGGAAACGTCTCCTTTTCCATGCGGCCCTTACCAACGACCTCAGAGCACGCTACCAAAATGCCACTGGCGAAAAGGAAAGGCAGATGATTGTGAAAATATGTGCCAGGGGTAAAATTAACCGGAAGTACAGGCTGAGGAAGTATGCAGAGGCAGCATTGGGTTTCTCCTAAAAAAGGTGGAGAATGTCTAACAAAGATCCGCATTTCAACGCAAAGGAAACGCACGAATTGGAGAAACAATTAAGACCTGCGTGAGACAATATTTCCAACGTGATGATGTGAGCCGATTGACAACTGGGAAAAAGCAGACTAAAACAAAAAGTAAATTGAAAAAGCAAAAACGATTCCTCCTTGACACGATGCGGAATGCTCACAGAAGATTATTGGCCAAATACCCAGAGAGAATGATTTCGTATTCGTTTTGTCACCTGCAACCTTTTTGGGTGGTCAGTCCAAGTCTGGCAGATAGGGAGCATGTCTGTGTTAGACACACGAGAATCTTACCTTTATAGTGAATAAGCTCCACCAACACAAGCTTTCAAGTCTCACACTGCAACCTCGAAGAGCTAGTGAAAGAAATCGTGTGTGACTCACAAAGAAAAGAGTGCGTGTATGGTGAGTGTGAGACTTCACCTTTCCAATGAAGGCCCCTTACACACCAGAAACCATGGTCTCCTACGTTCAGTGGAGAATGGAGGAGCGACTGAGGTCTGAAGGAGGTGAAAGTGTAGCATTCAAAATCACGGTAAAAAAGGTAATGGAGAGCACTCTGGGTGACCTTGTTGAAAAATTTAATGACCAGCTTGTAAAGTTCAAACGGCATAACTTCAACATCAGCAAGCAATTTGCCTTCGTCAGAGCCCTGAAGGAAGGAAGCTCTCGTATAATGAATGTATAATTCATATTGATTTTTCAGAGAACTATGCATGTAAGTGGTCCTCCGAGATCCAGGCCACGCAATTTGGGGGGTCACACCAGCAGGCTATCTTGCATATAGGTATGCTATACACGGCCCCAAATGCCACACCCACCTGTTTCTGTACAGTGACTTCCTCAAGGCAAAAAGGCCCGGCTGCAAAATGGGAGCATCTTAGGCCAGTGCTGACATACGTCAAGCAGGAGCATCCTACTGTGAAGGTGCTACATTTTCTGAGTGATGGACCCTGCTCACAATACCGGCAGCACGGCAACTTTTTCCTCTTCTGCACAGAATTACACAAATGGGGCTTCACACAAGGCACATGGAACTATTTCGAGGCCAGTCATGGGAAGGGGGCTCCTGATGGAGTAGGAGGTGTACTGAAGAGACAAGCTGATGGCCTTGTCAGCAAAGGCCATGACATCACTGACGCAAGGTCTCTGTACTCAGTGCTGGTTAGAGCACACACCACCATCAAGCTGTTTTATGTGGATGAGGACGATATAGAACAGGCAGTGCAGGCTATGCCTCAGAACATCCCAACAGTTCCCTCAACTATGCGCCTTCATCAAGTTGTGACCTTAGAAAGAGGTGGCCTTATCTGCCGTGATGTAAGTTGTACATGCGTAGCTATGAAGAGGCTTCAGTGCCACTGCCCTGGATCTCAGGCCTTCAGTTTCCTGCGTGACAACCAAACTCCAATACAAGACAACACAGTTGACTGGACCAGTGGTTCTCAACTCCAGTCCTCGGGACCCACTGCTCTGCACATTTTGTATGTCTCTCTTATCTGACACACTCAGTTCAGTTCATGGAGTCTCTCCTAACGAGCTGATGATCTGATTCAGGTGTGTTAAATAAGGGAGACATACAAAATGTGCAGAGCAGCGGGTCCCGAGGACTGGAGTTGAGAACCACTGGACTGGACCAATTCCGAGGTCATTGGAAAGTGTTGTGTGGTTAAATATGGAGATGACCTTTACCTCGGGACTGTGATGGCAACAGATGATTCTTACGTCCAGGTGAAATGCATACACAGCAGAGGTCCAAACAGATTATTTTGGCCTATTCAAGATGATGTACTTTGGTATCTATTAGATGATGTACTTCGTCTCATTCCTGCTCCTTTGCCATTCACTACACGCCATGTGGAGATACAGAGAGATGCATGGTTAGAGCTTACAAAGTAAAATGAGAAGTAGCTCTGTCATTATCTTAGATCAGAGAGGTTTCTCTGTTGAATGAAATTGCCTTAGATCAAATTATTTACCTTCTGACAAATGTTCTTACTTCTGTCACCACTTCCATTTTCTATTCCATGTTGTTTTTCTGTGGTACTGTTTGCTCTTTTTTGAATGGCAGCTGTTATTTTAATTGTCACAATATACATAAAATTGTGAGTTTTTACATGTTAAATACTACTTAAGTGCATGATTAAGTTGGAAGTTTTTACATCTAATTTCCTTTGATGAAATTTCTTTCCTTTGTTGAGATTTTTAACTTCAACATGAAATGTGATGTTTATATGGCTGTTCTCAGGATTTATATACTACAAAAATGTCATACTTACCAGAAACAATCAGGTTTTAAAAGTACTTACCCTTGTTATGTCCTGTGGATGAAATTTGTTGTAGTTGTATTGCCAGTTGTTTTTTATATGTCCAAAGATGATTTGTTTTAATAGATATGTTTTCTTCTATGATTGTATTTTTCTATATAATTCTAGATTACCTCCCATATGGAAGCAGATTGTCATGGCCTAATGTTCCATAGGTTACTAGTACGTATATGGAAGTAAATAAGTTAATAACTCTTGTCCATAATGCATGCAATTAACTGCAATGATAAACAATAGGTGACTAAAAGACCCTCTTGGTTATTGAGAGCTCAGTCCTGTTACTGTAATTAATTTGATATTTAAAAAGAAAAATTACATTTGACAGTCAAACAGATCTCACCATAGTAACGTGCACTATATTGCATTTTGGACAAGGCCCTTTTTAAAATAAATGTCTTGTCAAAGTATACATATTTCTTAATTGTAATGTGATGTCATCCCTGAAATAAAACATTTTCAGTAATCTGAATGGCAATTATGATATAAAACAATTATTTTTTTTAAATATGACATAATCTGAATGAAAAGAGGGACCAAAATACTACTTCTATGTGCAAACTGTTGCATATTTGTAATTGGAAGTATTATATATAGTAACACTTTAGTCAGTAACAGGACTGAGGAAAATATCAAAACATGAAATAAATAAACAGTCTAAATGGCATAGCTTGATGGCCCAACACAATTTCTTGTCGTGTTAAGATGTCTTAATTTAATGGGTATTGAAAAAAAAAAAAATCAGTTTGAAACAATTCTATTTTTCACATTTTTAAAGTTGAAAAGGCACCGATTTTGTGGAAATATGAATCTTGCAAACAAGTGTGTGCTTTTTGTCTCTGCTAATCTGTAAGATGTCCTGAAAGACATTCAGCTTGGTTGCACTTGAATTCATAAATTAGGGAATTTCTATGATCATTTATATACTCTGCATATAAAGAGAGACAAATGTGCCATATTTTTCACTCCATTAAATATTTCTCAGAGTTGGTTTATTTTTGAAAATCAATTTCTGTAATAAAGCATACTTTATTGTCTTGATTTCAAATAGACTATTTCCACAGATTTCACCATTATTGACCAGATTACAGAATATGAAATACAGTACTCTCACGTGATGGTGAGCCAGAAGCAGTGTTGATGGGCTTTTTTTTATTTAAGAAGATACAAAAAAACAGCTTCTTCAACTGTTGCAGACTGATATTATTGCAGGCTTCAAGTGCAAGGTCTCAACGCATTACAGCCAACAGATCAGAAAGCGACGCCTCAAATTCCAACCTTGGTGTTCCTGCCGCTAGTGTTCATTTTAGGTGGAAACTGCAGGGAATTTTATGTAGGTTTGTTTTTTGTTGCAAAAATATATAGAGAGGCATGCTTTTCCTATGAGCCTTGGATGTTGTGGCACCTGCCGATATCATTGGGCACCTTTATAATAAATTGCTTGTTTTTCCAAATTTTTGCATGTTGCCTTGGATTAATGTGAACGTGTTCTAATAACTTTACATAAAGTTTACATAAAGTGGAGTAAACTTAAAAACTTTAGTTAACTGGAATGTCATTCCAATAGCACAGTATTTACTATTTAAATTCCTTTTTACTGAAATACTTTATATGTGGCTCATGGTTCTTTTATGAGATTATCAAGGTTGATCATTCTTACTTTGCCATAACCCTTTGCCCTCTTGTTTCACTATTGCTCACCATCTGTGTTCTGTTCAAAATGTTCTGTCCTTGTCTGAAAGCTTTTGGCTCAGAGTTGTTCAAGTACGTTCAAAACCTTATTCAGCATGTAGAATGAATGCACAATGTTAGTTCCAGTCTGCTGGCATGCTCGGCTCATGCTTATGCAATCATCTGGAGCTGATGATTGCAGTCATATCAAAGCATATTCTCCTTCTTATAATGTGTTGTTGCTTTGTTGCAGTATGTCTTCCACAATATGGCTACACCAGGCTAAGAATATTGCAGCAGACAGAGATAAATTAATAATAACTTGTAAGTGGAGTGTATAATTATAGAGAAAGGCTTTTAAAATTGTGGTAATTGTGGATATATATTTAAATAATTAATTGACAAGGTTGGTAATTTGAAGTATACCCTGGCACTTTTTTTTTTAGCTAATTCATTTAACATCACTGATATATTCACTTTGACTCAGACATTGAACTGGAAGTTGCACAAATGTAGCAGGACCTTCATTTCCACCAGGAAGACAGGAAATTAACAATTCATCCAAAGAACTAGAACTTGGAAAGGGAAAAGCAATAATTAGCTCTGGCTGTGTGAATCTTATGTAGCTAGTTATCATTCTGTATTAGGTTTATCTTTTTGAATGAATTTCAAATACTGCACATGCTGCATTATTTATCAGTCGATCTTTGTTACTCTGACAAAATTGTAGATGGATTTTGGCCAGATAATCTTGCATTCAAATTCATGGGCACAGCTTGAGAAAAAGATCAAATGAGGTGAAGACTAATCCATCTCTGACATGAAACTCTCTTAAATAAATTTCACTTGTGCTGTTTCCTCAGGTTATCACGCATGAGACCTTTTACAAAACGATTCATTAGCTCTCACAGAGGGGATGGTGAGTATGAATTGTCTCTTATTGCAAGTGCGTCGTTTAGATACCACTAGAATAGCATGACCATTTGTGACCCTCTTTATGTTTATGTTGTTATGAAAGAATACATTAGCCATGATCCAACCACGGCCCTGTTTAAGCTTCCTGATAGGGTCATTCAGGTGATGATTTAGTTTCTGCTGGTACTTGGAGTTTGATACCATGTATCCTAACAAGTTGTCCAGAGTCTTTGGATTAACCCCAAATAATGAAATATCCACCACCATACTTTACAGAGGTACTTTTCTACATGGCTTTGTTTCTGTCTATTATGCCAAACCTCTGGTGTCCAAAAAAGCTTTATTTTGGTCTCATCATAAAACTCAGTTCCACTGAAAGTTCCAGTAATACCTGGCAAACTGTACATGAGATTGCTGTTTGATGTCACCAAAAACTATTTTTAATTCAAACTTCCCAAACAAGTTGTGGCTAAATAGGTGAGGTCTAATCATAGTTTTGGAGACTTTCTGACTCCAAAACTTCAATGAAGTTCATTGTACATCACACAAAAGATGAAGCGCCAGTTTTACTCCAGAAAATCACTGTAAGGGCTCACCACCAAGCGCTATGCATAGGATATTTAAAGCACCATGTTGGCTACAACTAGATGGCAAAAACCAGACTAAGACTGACTGAAAAAAACTATAAGTAAAATGTACTTTTTTCTTTTTTTTTGCACATTTTCACAGTTTCAAGTTAATTTCACATAAACAATTAAGTAAAATCTACTTAACTAAGTTATGTAAAATTAACAAAGAACAAATTTAATATGAATTAAATTTCATATTAATATGAATTCAATCTCATTTCATTCTAAATGGAGGCGGGGTGGAGTTATGAGGTTTCTCCAACAGTTTGAGTATCCATTGATGTTACGAGGTTTAGTCTCAAGCTCTTTTAAATCATTTTCCTTGGTTAAATATTTGTAAAACCCACATAGAAGGATGACCAAATAGCATTGATTTAAAAAAGTGTATATATATATATATATATATATATATATATATATAATATATATATACAGCATGTCCTGAACAACAACTCAGTCAATCTCCAATAATGCCAGTGGTTCCTGAACCTGTAACCAAGAAGTAACGCACACACCGACACGGTTCCGAGGTTGGATTTGGCCAGGCTCTAACTATAAACAGGAGTCTCGTCTCAAAACATCAAGATAACAAGTTCTTTCTCTCAAGGATAGGAAACTTTAGTCTAAATGGAAAATATAGGCTTTAACTGAGAAATGGTCCCTTAAAATAGACTTCAGTGACCCCTATTTGTTTTAACACGTTGAAGACCTTTCTCAAACACAAAACATGTCCCTATTTCATTTCTGGAAGCCGGGCCAAATAAGCAAGCACTGTTACTGCATTCAGATATCAATATATCAATATATATTGATATATATCAATTACTGACATTACAGAATACATGAAAAAACATTTCAGTGATCCCACTGGTAACTTCTATAACAAAGTAAAATCTCCAGAGAAGTCCTTCAACTCATTTGATATTTAGAAGGAAAAATATTGATTAATACCTTTATTATAATCACTCATATACATTGAAGCAGCAGTGGATTCCAATCCACCCCCTTCAATTGTTACTCATTAGAATCTGTAGGGGTGCCAATAATTGTGGAATATATATAGTTCAGAAAAAAATAGTTTTATAAGATTTTATTTAAACTATTTTATTTTAGTTAAAAGTTAGATTTTTTTGTGAAAATTTTGAATTAAATATTAAAAGTCTACATTTGATCAGCCAATTGTCCCAGCTAGTTAAACATGCATGTGGTGATATGTCCTTGCTCCTGGCTAGGTCACAGTTAGCTTACCTCCTCTTCTCCAGGCAGGCGTCATTTGAAAAAAAAAAAAGAACACCAGAAGATCAGAGATATCATCACATCATGAGCTGGTATAAGCTTTGGGATTTGAAAAGCAAGAGACATAATGTTGTGTAAGGGCCACACAGGAGCGTTAAGTCACTGTGTTTATTTTTTATATAAAGAACACACAGATGGAGAGCTTTGAAAGAGAGGACTGATCAAATATTCCTAATTTTGTTTAATGTCTTTTGAAACTTGATACTTAGAAGAAGACGAAAATCAATTTATTTAACAGAAGCTTTCTCAGATCCCAGCTGATGGGATGGCTCCTTATCTGTCACGTTTGAGGTTATGTCGAAGACTGACAAATGGGGTTTTACTTGAAAAACGGCCAATGGAATTGGCAAGTGGAATTTGCATGCCGAGCCACTACCCCATACATACGTGTTTATAAGATGGCGGCAGGCATCCACATATTTTTGCTTCAGAGCTCAGTGGTTGTTCACTGAATGAACACTCTTCCTGCCGCCTCTTCTACAAGGAAGGCCTCTTGCTGGTAGTCTACGCATCATTCAGTGTTATTTCGCCAGTGGTTTGCATGGACAATAGTATGAAATGATCACTACAACACATTGAAAAAAAGAACTGAATAATTTTTCATAAACATAATATAAAATATAAAAATATAAACAAAATATATACAAATAATATTAATAATTAGTGCTGTCAAATCGATTAATCGTATCTAGCAAAAGTTTTTGTTTACATAATATGTTTGTTTGTTTATATATACAACCCCAAATCAGAAAAAGTTGGGACACTGTACAAATTGTGAGTAAAAAAGGAATGGAATAATTTACAAATCTCATAAACTTATATTTTATTCACAATAGAATATAGATAACATATCAAATGTTGAAAGTGAGACATTTTGAAATGTCATGCCAAATATTGGCTCATTTTGGATTTCATGAGAGCTACACATTCCAAAAAAGTTGGGATAGGTAGCAATAAGAGGCCGGAAAAGTTAAATGTACATATAAGGAACAGTTGGAGGACCAATTTGCAACTTATTAGGTCAATTGGCAACATGATTGGGTATGAAAAGAGCCTCTCAGAGTGGCAGTGTCTCTCAGAAGTCAAGATGGGCAGAGGATCACCAATTCCCCCAATGCTGCGACGAAAAATAGTGGAGCAATATCAGAAAGGAGTTTCTCAGAGAAAAATTGCAAAGAGTTTGAAGTTATCATCATCTACAGTGCATAATATCATCCAAAGATTCAGAGAATCTGGAACAATCTCTGTGCGTAAGGGTCAAGGCCGGAAAACCATACTGGATGCCTGTGATCTTCGGGTCCTTAGACGGCACTGCATCACATACAGGAATGCTACTGTAATGGAAATCACAACATGGGCTCAGGAATATTTCCAGAAAACATTGTCGGTGAATACAATCCACCGTGCCATTCGCTGTTGCCGGCTAAAACTCTATGCGTCAAAAAAGAAGCCATATCTAAACAGGATCCAGAAGCACAGGCATTTTCTCTGGGCCAAGGCTCATTTAAAATGGACTGTGGCAAAGTGGAAAACTGTTCTGTGGTCAGACGAATCAAAATTTGAAGTTCTTTTTGGAAAACTGGGACATGTCATCCGGACTAAAGAGGACAAGGACAACCCAAGTTGTTATCAGCGCTCAGTTCAGAAGCCTGCATCTCTGATGGTATGGGGTTGCATGAGTGCGTGTGGCATGGGCAGCTTACACATCTGGAAAGGCACCATCAATGCTGAAAGGTATATCCAAGTTCTAGAGCAACATATGCTCCCATCCAGACGTCGTCTCTTTCAGGGAAGACCTTGCATTTTCCAACATGACAATGCCAGACCACATACTGCATCAATTACAATATCATGGCTGCGTAGAAGAAGGATCCGGGTACTGAAATGGCCAGCCTGCAGTCCAGATCTTTCACCCATAGAAAACATTTGGTGCGTCATAAAGAGGAAGATGCAACAAAGAAGACCTAAGACAGTTGAGCAACTAGAAGCCTGTATTAGACAAGAATGGGACAACATTCCTATTTCTAAACTTGAGCAACTTGTCTCCACAGTCCCCAGACGTTTGCAGACTGTTATAAAAAGAAGAGGGGATGCCACACAGTGGTAAACATGGCCTTGTCCCAACTTTTTTGAGATGTGTTGATGCCATGAAATTTAAAATCAACTTATTATTCCCTTAAAATGATACATTTTCTCAGTTTAAACATTTGATATGTCATCTATGTTGTATTCTGAATAAAATATTGAAATTTGAAACTTCCACATCATTCCACATTCACAATTTGTACAGTGTCCCAACTTTTTCTGATTTGGGGTTGTATATATATATATATATATATATATATATATATATATATATATATAGAGAGAGAGAGAGAGAGAGAGAGAGAGAGAGAGAGAGAGAGAGAGAGAGAGAGAGAGAGAGAGAGAGAGAGAGAGAGAGAGAGAGAGAGAGAGAGAGAGAGAGAGAGAGAGAGAGAGAGAGAGAGAGAGAGAGAGAGAGAGAGAGAGAGAGAGAGAGAGAGAGAGAGAGAGAGAGAGAGAGAGACTCACACACAGTTGGCAAATACCAGTCTCAAATTACTAATTTAAAAGTCTAATATGGGTTTCTAAAACTATTCAACCTACAACCTACAAGCATTGTATCACCTGCCAAAGGGCAAAATATTATACTCCTCAATGACTGAATATGAAATAGTTCATGAAAATAGAGCTTTCCTTAGCACATTCTGCCAGTATACTGGGCCTCAGCAATGAAACAGGAGCAGAATAAATTTCATAAAAACATCCTTACAGAAATTACTTAAAGCAAGAATTGACATAATGATTTTACAAACAATTTACACTTTTTAAATTTGCCTGAGTTTCATGAATCATCTGCCATAATTGAGTTAATGTCAATAATATGATTATGATTCAGGCAGCATTATAGGTCAGAAGTCAGATTGGCTTGGAACAATCAGAATATTATCCAGTTCCATCTGGTTGAAGATCGGAGTCACGCCGGTATGGAGACGGGTTCGTTGAGGATCAGTGCTGATGGCTGTCGTATCGATGAAGCCTTCACAGGGGAGAGTCTAGTTGACACAATCTCTGCTGACACTTCAGGGATGCGTTGTGGTCGTGTCTAGTTGCAGGTCCTCCATCTGGTCTGGGCTGATTACAGGGAACCTTGGAATAAACAGAAAGTCTAACATTAGCGTAGATGCCATTCTTCTTATGATGTAACGGGTACATCGGGTACATAATTTTTGCAGCCTAATTTGAATAATAGGAATGAATAATTTTCTTTGTGTATGCCAGGTTAAAGAGATGTGATTTTAGTCTAGATTTAAACTGACAGAGTGTGTCTGCTTCCCGGACAATGTTAGGAAGATTGTTCCAGAGTTTAGGTGCTAAATAGGAAAAGAATCTACCGCCAGCAGTCGATTTTGATATTCTAGGTATTATCAACTGGCCAGAGTTTTGAGATCGCAATAGACTAGAGGGATATTATGCGTTAAAACCTCGCTCAAGTACTGGGGGGCTAAACCATTTAGTGCTTTGCAAGTAATCAGCAATATTTGAAAATTTGTACGATGTTTAATAGGGAGCCTATGCAGTGTTGACAGAACTGAGCTAATATGGTTCTAGTAAGAACTCAAGCTGCTGCATTTTGGACCAGCTGTAGTTTGTTTATTATGCGTGCAGGGCAACTATCCATAAGAGCATTACAATAATAGCCTGGGAAAACCCAGACAAACTTCCGGCAAATTTAGATTTGCTCTGCAAGTAGTCTGGCAAAGAGCCCATTCAAGCCGATTTCTAATCCGTCCAAATCGAGGCACCAATCAGAAACGTTGAGGCGGGCTTTACACGATGACGATCGCTCTGATTGGTTTTAGGTCTATCCAATTGTGCCCAGAGGCATTTGAGCGACGTCCGTTGGTGAAGCGCACCAACTTTTAAATGCATTATTATATTCAAATTGCAAACACATGAGGACAGTCTCCATGAAAGACCCACTGGCAGATGAACGTACTACTACATTTCTCTCTGAAACGGTAGGAAATTAAATTAGATTTAATAGAGGATTTTAACTGTGACAAGATGATTGACAGGGCAGGTTACGTGACAGGATGCACGCGACAAATCCGTCCGATAAAGATGATGAAGTAGTATGTCCCAAAGCTTGCCTACCTTTTTGCTACACATTCAAAAGTAAATACCTTTTCTTCACAAAAAGAGTACATACTTTTATGGTGTAGTGTAACTTAGGCGAATTGGGACGCAGCATATGGCTTTACATGATGACGATCGCTCTGATTGGTTTTAGGTCTATCCAATTGTGCCCAGAGGCATTTGAGCGACGTCCGTTGGTGACGCCTCTTTGGAAATGAGTTATTAATGAAGCTTTGCCAGACCATAACTCAGTTACTACTGAGAATGGTCTGGTTTTAACCAGGCTAATAATCTAGCCTTGAGGTCATGAACGCATGAACTAACTGTTCCGCATTTTTCATTGAAGGCATATGTCGTAATTTAGATATATTTTTAAGATGGAAGAATGTGGTTTTACAGATGCTAGAAACGTGTCTTTCAAATGAAAGACTGGTATCAAAGAACACACCCAGGTTCCTAACCGACAACGAAGACTTGACAGAGAGCAGTCATCAAGTGTTAGACAGTATTCTACTGTAGGTTAGTATGTGCAGAGGTTTTTGGTCCAATCATTAGAAACTCAGTTTTTTTCAGAATTAAGTATAGGAAACTACTAGTCATCCAAATTTTTATATCAGCTATGCATTCCGTTAATTTCTTGAATTGACAAGTTTCGTCGGGGCACGAAGAGATATAGAGCTGAGTATCATCGGCAGAGTTTTTTTTGTTGTTGTTGTTGTTGTAAATGCATGCATCTTTAGACATTCTACCATGAAGTACAGAAATCCAAATTGTAACGTTGGTTTACATAATCAAAATTGTGTAATTAGTGTCTATTGAACATACATACTGTCATAATAACATTCTTTATGAGTTATAAGTGTGTATGCTACCATATCTATAAATAAAGGCCTGAAATGAAATTGCAGTCAAAAGTCATACATGCAAAAATGGTGGGTGACTGCTTTTATGTCCCCTCCAATGTCAAAATCAAAGCTGCGCTTTAGTTTCAGTTCTATTTTTGTCTTCATAATAATAGCAATAGCATTAACAATGGTAAATTAGTACATTACAATGGGTTTGTGCATATTTTATTCTTATACATACACAGTCACTTATCCAGATTTCACTATTTCAATCCCATCTAAAGTCAAGAGGGTCTAATTAATTCATCCATCCATTGCCAGGAACATTCAGATGGCTTGCCTCGCAGTTTAATCAATGCAGTGTGATCCTACAGTGAAAGAACCAGCTTCCCTGCCACATTCTGTTAATTAATGTCCCATCAACGTCAATTATGCAAGAGATTGAAAAAGAAAGAATGCATCTTAAATGGGGCAATGTTTTAAAAAGAGCATTATGTAAATCAATTCTAGAATATCAGATGTTATTAATCGTAAGAACATAACTGTAATGCGTTATTTTATGAAGCTACTTGAATATTTTGGCTTAGCTTCCGTCCTAATGGCTATTTGAGGATTGAAGTATGTAAAACCCATTAATCCTCCCTGCTAGCAAAATGTGTAAATGTTTTCCATGACAGTCGTAGATATGGATGAAGGATTACTTTATTCAGGCTTATGGTGGAATGCTAATCAATATGAAGATGACTCTTTTGAGCTAATTTTAATTCATGCCGTAAACTGCTTTTGTCTGACATCAAGCCACAATATAATCCAGCTGGTTCATTTTTAGCATTTACATGCTAGAAAAAATGCTACATTTACCCTCAGAAAGTAAATAGGCCTACATTTTCAAAGTGCATTGGTAGATGAGTGCTTTTCTAAGTATGATGTTTTTCCCAATTTTTCTGTTTGACTCTTTGAAGTATGCTCAATATCACCAGCTTCATCTGTTTGATATGCTCCGCACCTACACAGGAAACTCTTGTGTAAAGATCATCATGTTCAATTCCCCTCTCGGCATGAGTTCAAACCGGAGTTATACAGTAGCACACCTTTCGGTGAACCATGAATACAAAGTCTGAACATGGAGTTAATGCACAAGTACACTGGGAAATGTCACCTACAACACCTCGGATAGTAATAGTTTCTGCATGTTTTTTAACCATTATGTGCCTAACATGAGACAGACGTTTAGTTATAATATAATATTATTATTTAACCTTTACAAGTAATTAGGAAAATAAGATCACTGGACATAAGCAACATAAACTCCAGGAATTATCTTCTCATTTTATGAAAAAAAAAAATTGGATTGCAATATTTAAAGTTCATACTCATCCGTACTTTTGAAATCCTCCCATCTAGGTGTAGACCTACACTGTTAACGATTTTCTTGTATTTTTACAGTACATTACTGGCAGCACGGTTGCCAGCAAGTTACTGTATTTTGATTTACAGTAATTGTACTGCAGTATCTATATGATACATTATTGCTAAATATTATTATAATTTTCAAAATAATTACTAATAATGATAATATTATATTATAATAATATGTAGTTATTACAGTGTATACATCTATAGGTAGTAATATTATAATGCCAAAGATGAAAACCAAACTTCTAATATGCCTAGAAGGAATATTTACATACTACTTGTGGGATGTTTGAAATGTGTCAAGGAATTCTGAAGTTAGTGTAATTCTGTTTAATTTGGCGTCTGTGTCAATGTGTAAACATTAAATATTTGTGTGTATACTGTATGTACTGTAAGATTCCAGTGACAATTCCGCTCTGTTACAAACAGCATGGAAAATAAAGCAAAATATCAAACATAATTCACTTAATAAATGGGCATGAACAATAGCACAGAGTATAACAACTTTTGTATTTAAAGCAGGCTTATATTGTTAACTAAAACTAAAAACATTTTACAGTATATCAGAGATACAGGACATCTGTACAAACACTGAAATCTGCTTCATCTCACTGACTTTCATCGCTGATAAACCCAGGACCAAGGTTAGCGGTCTGACATTTGGATGTAAGAGACAATATTCCACTATCAGCCTTCAGCCTTCAACCATCCTATGATTCAGTGATGAGAACTCTGGCCTCATTAACTGTATTCTGTCAGAGGTTTGTCCTATAAAAGCTACAGAAAACATGTTATTGTGCACAACACTAATGTCCCTAATGTCCCTTCACTACCATGGTGTGTATACTCATCTCATGAGCACTTTTCAGAAGCAACTACCATTCTCTTAGTAGGCTACAATAAGAGTTTCCAAAATTTACCCTGAGCACTTCAGGCTCAGGAAGGTACATGAAAACGCCTGAAAGTCTTTTGCCTTTAAATAAAGTTTTGATCAGAATTGAAGGGGTAAGAGTTGTTTTTCTTGGATTCGTGCAGCTGTAGGTCTTGTCCCACTCAGAGAGGCAGTTTAACACCTGTAGTGTTGGATAGACGTACTATTGTTTTCACCCAGTTTGTCCTTCAATCTTTAAAAGCTGGCGTCTGCTTCATAGACCATCTAAATCAAAACTCTCTTAAGAAAGGTTGCTTCTCCACAAATCAATATCTGACAATTTACCTCCTGGTTTTAGTTTCAAAGCCAATAAAGAACTAGCTGTGTCTATGTGAGTATCTTTCCAACAAGTATTTCAAAAGGCAAAGGTTATGACAGGACAAATCTGGTTCTCAATCAAGCCAGATGATCGCCTCTAACATGCTGTTCTAATTACACTTCAACTCTAGTTTATTGGAACGATGGTTGAGAAACTACTGGTGACTGATATTTTATAAACCTGACACAGAGAGGAAAATGATGAGCAAATTGGGGAACATGTTGAGAACAGGCATGGGTCCATTTACTTGATGTACTAGATAATTAGTTTAAATGTTGACCTTTTCCCCCCACTTACTAGAGTTAACTGAGGACAGCGAGATTTGAGGCTGTCAAAATCCAGGTCACAAGGCCAAATTATTTCTAAATCCTAAATTAATCCTACTTAAATTTTATTTTATTTTTTTCAAGATAAGCAAATACCAGTTGCAAAGTGAAGCATTTTAAAACAGATTTAAATTCAAATAGGAGTATCTACAATATTCTTGAAAATAGATTAACTAATGTTAAATAATAGAGTTGATATGTACTCCTAGATATATATTATTTATTTTTTTTAAAAACTGATGGCTATGGATGTCATCTCGGGGAAAAAAAACAAGATGACATGGCCACAAATTAAGAATTCATTCCCACTGCTTATTAATTATTTTCCTTATTTTAGTTAAACATTGCCATGAATTACCTAAAATTAAAGAATGAATAAATTAATCATGGCCACAATTTAACTAAAATGAGGGAACAAATTAATAAACCCTTGTGAAAAAAAAAAAAAATACATTATAGCATAGGCCTACTTTTATAAAGTACTTATGATAATAATATACTTTAAAATAATATAAAACTAAATGTATTGTTTCCTTAATTGCATGTTATTTGCAATTGCAATTAAAATCTGTTTTTTGACCCATGCGCTGAAGTAGTAATATCTTTGTACATTTAACATATATTTACTTGATATTTAATATAAAAAAACACACTAAAGTTAAAAGTAAAATCAAGTACTTTACATGTACTTTACAAAGTGTACTTTTTTAAAACACAAAAGATTATGAAAATGTATGTCAATGTTAAACTCTCAATGCCATTAAGAAATACATTTCTTTCAAAAACATGTTGTTCACAAGTTGGGCCCATTTTATTCAATATTTTTGAATAAACCTTTGCAAGCTCTGAGTCTTCTCCTATAATGTCCGATGAGGTTGGAGAACACCTGGCAAGATATCAGAGACCATTTCCCCATACAGATTCTCAAATTCATTCAGTTCCAACAGAATCTTTATTTTCAGGTCAGGGGGATGGCCATGGCAAAGCCTTGATTTTAATGATTGTTTTGGATCATTGTCCTGATAGAAGATTCAACCAGTGTTACGGAAGCAGACTCAAGAGATGGTTAATGGAGATACAACAGGAGTTTATTTGACAGGATGCAGGTAAATGATACAGTATGAACAATTATACTTTGGAGAGCAGTGTGCAGGTGATGATTGGAATAGTTTTTCTTGCAGGAATGGAGAGACGGTGACGGTTTGTGATATCAAGGTAAGTAGTCCTCTACAAATAAACAAGACCGTGAAGACAGCGAACTGAGGTAAAGAGTGTGTCTTTATAGTGCTGGTGATGATAGTGATGATGAGGTGCAGGTGTGTATGATTAGTACTCTGTGTGAAGGAGTGCGCTGTGATTGGTTGGTGTGAGAGCCTGGCTGATCTGTAACAACCATTGTCCATTATAAGATTTAGAGATGAAGCCATCAAAAAGCTCTTTTTTTCCCATCTGACCATAGAACCAAGTCCTGAATGAAGTTACAGTGAGGAAAATAAGTATTTGAACACCCTGCTATTTTGCAAGTTCTCCCACTTAGAAATCATGGAGGGGTCTGAAATTGTCATCGTAGGTGCATGTCCACTGTGAGAGACATAATCTAAAAAAAAAAAATCCAGAAATCACAATGTATGATTTTTTAACTATTTATTTGTATGATACAGCTGCAAATAAGTATTTGAACACCTGAGAAAATCAATGTTAATATTTGGTACAGTAGCCTTTGTTTGCAATTACAGAGGTCAAACGTTTCCTGTAGTTTTTCACCAGGTTTGCACACACTGCAGGAGGGATTCTTCTCTAGATCAGTCAGGTTTCTGGGCTGTCGCTGAGAAACACGGAGTTTGAGCTCCCTCCAAAGATTCTCTATTGGGTTTAGGTCTTGAGACTGGCTAGGCCACACCAGAACCTTGATATGCTTCTTACAGAGCCACTCCTTGGTTATCCTGGCTGTGTGCTTCGGGTCATTGTCATGTTGGAAGACCCAGCCTCGACCCATCTTCAATGCTTTAACTGAGGGAAGGAGGTTGTTCCCCAAAATCTCGCAATACATGGCCCCGGTCATCCTCTCCTTAATACAGTGCAGTCGCCCTGTCCCATGTGCAGAAAAACACCCCCAAAGCATGATGCTACCACCCCCATGCTTCACAGTAGGGATGGTGTTCTTGGGATGGTACTCATTCTTCTTCCTCCAAACACGTTTAGTGGAATTATGACCAAAAAGTTCTATTTTGGTCTCATCTGACCACATGACTTTCTCCCATGACTTCTCTGGATCATCCAAATGGTCATTGGCAAACTTAAGACGGGCCTTGACATGTGCTGGTTTAAGCAGGGGAACCTTCCGTGCCATGCATGATTTCAAACCATGACGTCTTAGTGTATTACCAACAGTAACCTTGGAAACGGTGGTCCCAGCTCTTTTCAGGTCATTGACCAGCTCCTCCCGTGTAGTTCTGGGCTGATTTCTCACCTTTCTTAGGATCATTGAGACCCCACGAGGTGAGATCTTGCATGGAGCCCCAGTCCGAGTGAGATTGACAGTCATGTTTAGCTTCTTCCATTTTCTAATGATTGCTCCAACAGTGGACCTTTTTTCACCAAGCTGCTTGGCAATTTCCCCGTAGCCCTTTCCAGCCTTGTGGAGGTGTACAATTTTGTCTCTAGTGTCTTTGGACAGCTCTTTGGTCTTGTTAGTAGTTGGATTCTTACTGATTGTATGGGGTGGACAGGTGTCTTTAAGCAGCTAACGACCTCAAACAGGTGCATCTAATTTAGGATAATAAATGGAGTGGACGTGGACATTTTAAAGGCAGACTAACAGGTCTTTGAGGGTCAGAATTCTAGCTGATAGACAGGTGTTCAAATACTTATTTGCAGCTGTATCATACAAATAAATAGTTAAAAAATCATATCTTGTGATTTCTGGATTTTTTTATTTTTTTATTATGTCTCTCACAGTGGACATGCACCTACGATGACAATTTCAGACCCCTCCATGATTTCCAAGTGGGAGAACTTGCAAAATAGCAGGGTGTTCAAATACTTATTTTCCTCACTGTATGTAGTATCTGGCAACTGAATATGCTGGAGTTTGTTTTTGGATGAGAGGATTCTTTCTTTAAAATCTCCCATACAACTTGTGGTGATAGGTGCTGTTTGATATTTTCTTTTCGAGGCTTTCTGACCTCAAGACCAATTTCTGCAATTCTCCAGCTGTGATCCTTGGAGAGTCTTTGGACACTCAAATGATCCTTCTCACTGTGCATTAAGACAATACACGTCATATCAGTTGATTCAAGCTTCTTAATGTTGAAAATTGGAATTTTCAATTGCTTTACCTATTTTCTTACAGCCACTTTCTATTTTGTGGAGCTCAACAATCTTTTGCTGCACAACTATATTCTTTGGTTTTACCCATTTTGATGAAGGGAATATGCCCATTGTGTTACCTCATTTTTTTACTCCTGTGAAACAGGAAGTCATTGCTGCACAATGTTATGTTTCTAGTCACCCTGGTGTGCAAAAAAATGAATAAGTAAATGTGAATAGGAATACACGTCAGAGATGGCCAACGTGTGCTGTAGAAAAATAATTGTGTGTGATGTCGTGTCAGTTTTTAATGGACTTTCTGGCTTTATATTAGTCACCGTCTTTGATATTTACTTCTCACTATAGTTACAAGAGTTATTCAAGGCTGTTGTGAGAGTCTTGAATTACATTGTATGCACAAACAGTATTTGAACTGCTTCCATAAGCTGCTGTTTTAACAGGGCAATCCAAGAGTCACATCTGTTAGTCTTAGGTTAGGCTAAGGGAACAACAATAGTTTTTAACCTGTTAACCTTCACGAGGACGCTGATGCACTGAATCATTCTTTGTTTAAATTCAAAGTTACTGTTAGATTTAATGTTATTATTACCGTGACAAAATATACATCATTAAAAAGATCTAAGACTCAAGCTTCAGTATTAGACCTCTATTTTATTCTGAGAAACTTATAGTGACAGTTATGTCTTAATTTGTGTCAGGAGTTATGAAAAAAAACAAAAAAAAACATGAGTCAATACCTTTAATATGAATTATGAGCGTCAGCAGCATCCATTGAGCAAAAAACACCTGTATGGTCACCATGAAAGTGCTTGACAAAAAAAATGTCCCTCAGGGCTTTTAGCTCAAAATTGTTTTGATTTGGAGAAATATTGATAGATTCTCATATGTTTACGTCTGATTTTTAAAGAGTAATCTTTATTAAATATTTACCCAAAATGCGCCAATGTAATCACTATGAGAGCTGGATACTCTGATGTACTGTGTTTTCAATTCATACTGGCAGCCTGAGGGTGCTCTATGCCAATGCATTCTCATCCCCAAATCGTCACTTTCCGTCACTTTCAGACATTCTTCAATATCCGACGCACAAAGCACCCTTTAGCGTCCATATGAGACGCTTCGGTTATGGGTAGGTTTAGGCGTCATGTAACTGACGCTTTCGAAAGTTCGTCAATATCCGACGCACAAAGCACCCTTAGCGTCAATATGAGACACTTCGGTTATGGGTAGGTTTAGGTCTGTGGTAGGGTTATGCGTCTCATATGGACGCTAAAGGGTGCTTTGTGCGTCAGATATTGAAGAAATTTTGAAAGCGTCAGTATATGATAACTTGGGATGAGAACGGGCTGTCTATGCACATTTATTCCACATATGGCACTCTTGATGAAGACTCATATCATGTGACATTCCAGGAAGTCCCTTACATAAAGCTTCCAGAGATCGCCATAACAAGCAGATAAAGACGTTTTGGAGACAATAAACAATATTGCAACGATATATGATTTATGTGTGTTCTTCAAACTGTGTCGGGTATTTTCATAATAATAGATTATATTTATAATGCAGTGCTAATCAACATAGCCTTTATCATTGTGCAGAATACTATAAAATAATATATTTTCTAATAATAATATAATAGATTTTTTGAGCCGAAGCCACATAAAATCACAGAAGGTTATTTAAAACACTCGACTTGGGTTATAAAGTAGGTTTGGAGCAAAAATATGGATTTAATCTGTCGTGTACTCATGGTGTTCTAATCTAACATGCTACAGTAGCTAGCCCTAATGGTGTGTGCACACCAAAAGCGAAACGAATATTTGCATCACGCTACTTGCTTATTACTAGCAGGATGTTTCTTGTTTTTCATGTCACTCGCGCGAATAAAAATATTGCGCGATTAGAAGTGTCTTCACCCATAGCATCAAAAATTTAAAAAAAATAAAATAATTCTGCCATTTTTTCCCATCATCAACCATGTTGGAGATAAGTTCTGACATGAAACTCTGAATGGTGCAGGCTGAGAGGTCTTTAACTTATTGGTAGCAATCATGTCGTTATCTACAAAGCACAAGCTGATTGGTTGCTGTTTAATTAGCGGCCAATGAGCTTCTTGCTTAAACATTCAAATACTTGGCCTTATTTGCTGTAACTGCCTGCAGCGTGCTTTCAGAATGCATCTTGAATCAACGTCTAAGATAAGTAAAATGGTCTTTTTATTACACATCTCTGCACATTGTTTGGTCCAGTTATTAATTCCTAAATGGAGCAATCTTTACAAGTTTTAAACTAGCTTCATGTTAGAAATGTTTTAAACATGACCTAATAAGATCATCTAATGATATTTTCAAGTGTCTATATGTTATTTTATCAACTGTCAGAATTTGTTTTGTTTGTTCTATGAATGGCTCAGCAAAATAGGCCAATAAGAGACTACCATTATTCATTTAAATTATACTAATGTCTAATTAAAACGTCTATAAAACTGATCAGAGATCAGGAAAAAAACACAGACACTTGTTTATTGTTTCTCAGTGACTCCTCATGATTAACCGAGATCATCGGCTCAAATTTCGGCATCATTTCAAATGAGACCATACTTGTGCTTTTAGTGCAAAGGGTTCATGAACTTTATCTGTTTTAGTTTGGGTATTCCATTTCTTGGGATTTTTTCAAAAGCGGGGGTGAAGGCTAACAGGCAATTTGACAATGGCTTGAGGGTGTGGTTTTTTTGTTCTGCTTACATTTTTGTTCTCCTGCATTACATCTGATCTAGTTACTATAGAAAGATATGATGGGCTACAGTACAAGCGAGATGCACTGGCTAATATTCTGGCGTATTCTGTCTGTATTTTTGTGTACCTGGAGGTGAAGGGTTGAGCTGGGGCAAATCTATAATGGGTTTGCACTATGACAGTCATTAATTTATTTCATTGTTAACCCTGTGAATGAGCACATGTGAAATGGAAGCACAGGAGTATAATACATCCCCTCTCAGCCTGTATTATCAGATACACAGCATTGCTAGTGGACCTGTAATTACAGGAAAGAGAGAGCGAACATGGGTGAGACAGGAAAATCAGAAGCTATTATGACTCATGTCTCGCTTTCATTTAGATGACCGGATTCATCTGAAATCATTGAAGAATAAATCCTTTTCAACAGTCAGAGATAAGAAAGAAAGATAGAAAGTGAAATTACATATATTCATTTTATTCTCAGGACACTACACCATTTATGCTCAGAGTTGTGTTGTTGTAGTTATTATTTTATTAAAAAAGATTAGTTCTGAACTTTACATACAATCATATTATTTTCCCTCACATCAAAAGTATCAGGACCACAATCATAAGACATTTGGGGGATGCTATTCTTCTCAATATTCAGATCAACAATCAGTAAAAATTGTTTTTTCATAACCAATAATTCATGACTAAGTTATGAGCTCGGAATCCTAGATATTGTAGGTGGATATAGCCCTGTAAATTGCCAATAGATATTAATTTTAACCAAAATTTCTATTAAAAAATCAACAACTGTTAAATGGAGCAAAAGAGATCATGTTAACAAATCCAGTTGTATGGAGTTGTAATAGTACTTCATGGGGGAAAAAAAGAAGATGCATTTCTCCACATAGAAATTGAACCCAAGACCTTTGATTCCATTTAAACACTGTGCTGTGTGGGCTAGGTTAGGTTTACTTCAGGATTGCATTTTCTGGACGGTAGCTTTTTGGAATAAATAACAACCAGGTGGGAGATGTCTGAATAAATTTAACAGCCATGCTCACTGCTTTAAAATTGTAACGTTCGGAATAGAAGATTGCAGCCAGTGATTTTTCAGCAGACCTTTTTGATTGTGCATCAGTAAAGTCGAACCAGGTGAAATGATGATGCTTTCGAAAGTGGCTCTGTAAAAGTGCTGTAGTTGTGCAATGGCCAGTTTCTGGATAGGTCTCAGGACAGTAACTGTGCTGCTGTGCTTTATGATGGAAGTCATTTTCTGCTCCATTGGAGTTTGTTGGGGGTGGCAGTATTTGCATATATATATATATATATATATATATATATATATATATATATATATATATATATATATATATATATATGAGTCAAATTTGTATAAAAATAGAGTCGACTACTTAAATAAAAATTCATACATGCAAATCAGTTCCTACTGTAAATATATCTTATTAAAACAATATTTAAATTGAATTGAATCACTTTAAAAAAAATGTGTGATTATAGTTAGGACATGTGGAAACACTTGAACACGCTGTTTACATTTTTTTTTTTTTTGGAAAGCTAAAATACCACTGAGCATCCACTAATATCACCAAATGGATTGTTAAATTCATTCCAGTTTGTTAAATTCAAGCAGTCGAGAAGCCCCTTTAAGGGATGGTTCGGAGTAAAATCAACCTATAGGGTCCTTTGCACCATGACCTCGAGCCAAACACCCCCCCAGAAGCCTTTTTTCCCTTGGGTGAACATTATTAAAGTTAGAGCTTATTTAGAGAAATCAGCCGGATGGCTTAGTGCAGGCGCTAACGGATCCTATGATGTATCTCGTAAATTACCCCACTAATAATGCCCAGAATGGTACCAAACTTATACAGTAGTACAAAGAGGTTCTGTACTCATAAAACGAGGCATTGGAAAGTTTGTAAGTATTTAAAAAACACTTGCCTGACGGCTCATGCTACTGCTAACCCGGACGTCAACGTCACTTCCATGATTTGGGAAAAGCATGTAAAAGTCCTGGCAGAAAGTGATGCATAAGGACATCAAGAGGGAGGGAGTTCTTTTTTATTAAATATTACACATTATTTCATTTAAATTATTATTTTATTAATTTATCTACATATATAAATGATTAATAATAAATACTGCAATTTTCCAAAAAAAAAAAAGAATGGTCAATTTTGATTTCATGGTGACTTTAAGGCCCTGATATACGGTACTCACAGACAAAATGAGCCAATATTCTAAAGTTCTTTTTCGTTCCTCGTTTAGGGGTAAATAGAAATTTGAAATACCTGAGCAGCGATTCACTGTTTGTGAACAACCCGACGCCACTCACACTGCTGGAAGGAGCATTCCCTCTCAAGTGCTGTGCACTTTCCTCTCAATAACTATTATGTGTTTGGTACATTTCACTGTGGATTCTTTGGGAAACCAGTTGCATTTCGGCATAGGCTTTGCAAACAGTCTTTTAATGTAAGATATAGACCCAACAGTTATGCCACAACATGTAAGTACCTGTGTTAATTCTAATTCCTAATCTGTGATCAGTGATTCTGCTATGATACATGTTAATGCATCAGTAAATCGATCTAGCATGAAAATAATCTGTTATTTAAATTTTGATTAAATTATATACAGGAAGTAATTAAATAACACTCCCTTTATAATCGCTGGAGCTGTCAATCACATGGTACTGGTTTATCAATAACTGAGATCACAGCATTCATGCCCTCAAGACATGTCTGTCATCGGCTACAATGCTCATCGCTGCAGCCTTTTATGCAACAGGATTAGACTTAATATAATGCTATAATCAACACTTTTCACGATTAGCTGTAATAGTAAAAATGTAGTAAAACAAATTTCGAGAGAGTTTCACATGTAATACTTGTTTCATATGCAAGATGTTCTTAGATGTAGCCAATAGCAGTGGGCATTTACACTGAAGTCTCACAGCAGACCTGCCCCTGAAAAAAGAGCGTTCAAATGAGAGGACTAAATTCAGGTTAGAAATTACCTTTTATTTCTAAATTGACAGTTTCTGATGTAAAAATCAAACTAGCATTATAAGTGCATCACAGGAAACACTATAAAAGAATAAAAATGCAGTTCATGACCCTTTTTAAAGCAAGCAGCTTTACAGTATTAAACATGAAATTCAGTTAGAATTACAACTTCAATTTATAGTATAAAGCAGCTCTCCAGTGTGTTTATGCTTTTACTTGCATCTGACCATGACGAACTGAAGAGAAGAAGTGAGCCACGTCAAAGAAGGCATGCTTACCGGTACATATTACGGACCAATGGTAGTTTACCAGCCAGAGCGAACTTTTCCATGAAGTTTGCTTTAGCAAGCTTATTCAAGCTCCTGAAACGAACTCCAAATGAACTACTTTCTGGCCTGATTTTGTTTGAAATTTCGTCACGCCAGTTTGTTCTTAGTATATATTGTGGCCTTTATGAAAAGCACTGCAAAATGGAAGCATCTTTTTCCACTGACGGCTATATGAAAAGCATATTCTAATGGAATACACCTGTGCAAATTTACATAATGAATTATATCTGGTTATAATAGCATTAAAAGCATGAAATGGATTCTTATCTTCATTAGTCTGCTGTCTTTGATATCACAGCTCAGGATAGTCACTATGGGATTTGTGATATTCTTGTAGTGTCATCTGCCAATCAGCGTTGTCATTATGTAATTTTCATGCGGCACCACAGTGATTAGTCACATTTATGGCTCAGGTGACTGACTCAAAACAGCCTGGTTACAGACCTAAGCATCCATTAACAAAAAAATTAAGTACATATTTTGGATTTTTGTTTGTTTAAACTGTTAATTAACGAGTACACACGTACAAGAAATCAGATGTAGTAATTTATGCGTGTTTGGCGTGCTGTCTGGAAGCGGGCTCCGAGCTCGGAATTTGGCCCGAACCCAGAGTACTCCCCCTTTTGACTGTGATAGAAAACCAGCCAAGAGTGAGGTGATTGGGTGGTGGAGGGATGCTGTGAAACTATCATGGGACAGAGGTTAGGGAAGGCTATATTTATACCGGCTTCCTCTTGTGCTGATTGTTTGATTACCTGAATGTGCTCCTCCCGAAATTTGTTACATAAAACTTCATTCTGTGAATGACTCCTCTCATTGAAGTGCCCTTTACAAAATTAAACTCTCTGTACATGGATCACAAACACAGTCCCAAACGTGTTTTGTCGCACTGTCAAATAGCTGTGTTTAAGACCACAAACAGGATACTCTGTTCAGAGAGTCTAGTCTCAAGAATGAGCGAGCCTCTCTTTGCCACTCAACGTCCTGTAACTTTTAGTGTAGTCGCTAGTGAATCGCAAGATAAGCTATCATGTCATTTTTGAGTATACTGTTTCAGTCAGTCAGTTTACACAAGTAGAATCATAGTTACCAAAATATCACAGTTTCCACAAAAATATGAATCAACACAACTGTTTTCAATATTGATAATAAGAAGAAATCTTGCTTGAGCAACAAATCAGCATATTATATGATTTCTGAAGGATCATGTGACACTGAAGACTGGAGTAATAATGCTGAAAATTCAGCTTTGCAACCACAGAAATACATTTTATATGATATATGAAAATAGAAAAAAGCTATTTTTAAATTGTAATAATATTTCACAATATCGTCCCCTTGGAATTATATGGTTCTATCTGCGTTCTAAGCAGTTTTGAGATATTGAGCTTTAAAGTTTCTGCATTCCATTCGACTGTGTAGAAAGAACCTTTTTATTTTCTAAATAAAAAGTTCCAAAATGTACACAACTTAAAAAACAACATCACATAATGTAAAGAAGTGGTCACAGAATAAGAATATGTGAATAACTAAATTTTGACAAAAATGTCAGATAAAACCTTATAATTCCAAGGGGACGATATTACTGTTTTTACTGTATTTTCAATCAAATAAATGCAGCTTTGGCGAGCATATAAGAGACTTAGTGAACTGTAGTGAACTGGGCCCGGTTCCCCAAAACGTTCTTATCGCTAAGTAGTTCTTAACCTATTCCTTAACGTTATGGCACGATTCCCGACACGTTCGTACGCTAAGTATATCTTCTGTAAGTCACACTTTCGTAAGGTTGGTCTGGACCATTCGTAAGCTCTCTCTTAGCGTTTGTTTGAGCTCAAGACGCTAGTCGCCACCACTGTGCAGCAGTCTTTAGAAATCAGCGCAGCGCAGTACAAGTCAAACTATGGTATGTTGACAATGTTGTGGCTCAACAATGATTTTATGTTATGGACATTTTAAGACTAATAATAAAATATGTTAGCAATGGATACAGGCCTATTTATGAAGTTGACTTTTTATTTGGTATCAGAACTAATATGGTGGTAATTAGCCTAGGTTATTTCGTAATGTCATTAAAGCGTTTAAATCACTTTTGATAATTAAAATCTGGCAAACAATTTGGCTCTAAATGGCTAAGATCTATAAATGGGTAAGCATGGTGGTGTGCAGTAAGTGACCAACTATGGCAGCGATCCAACGTGTCCTTGTATTGAATCAAAGACGGCGCCGGCCGTGGAGCCGTTTAGTCCATGTCAATTTTTTTATTCGGCAAAACTTAAGCCCTTTTGACATTTTGCCTGACGGAGGCAGCCATCTTCCTTGCTATGTCGCTCCAAGCAATTAGCACAATATTCAAAATATCTAATTTTGTTTTCCACAGAAGAAAGAAAGTCATACAGGTTTGAAACAACATGAGGTCGAGTAAATAATAAGTGTTTTTTATTTATTTTTTGATAAACTGTTACTGCTATTCCAATGAAAGGTTCTTCACACTAAAATCTCTTGCTGATGAATCATCTCATGAGGTGAATGTTTGCAGACTACACTCACAATTCCACTGAATAATTTAATATGTTTTCAGAATTGTAGCTTGCGCTTTACAATACCTGGAAAATCTTGACAGATCAGTGACAAGTCATTGATGAAACGCATCCAATTCTGAGCTAGCAACACTCATCGAGTACACATAGGGTCAGAACAACAACGACTTTTGTACCATCAAAGTGTTACAAAAAAGCTGCCATGCTTCTCCTGAAACATGAAAATGATGCATTGTGTCTTTATATAAAACACTTGTGACAAGAGCACATATATTACCCCTCCGCTTTCTTCTGTGCTTGATGCGTGGAAACAAAGGTTGAAATGTGCAGATATAGTTGCCTGGTTTCCAAAGAGCACTCTTGCATGATGGCGTGTTTCTGTGGTCTTCTAAGTGTCGCTGTGAACTCCTATCTCAGCCTGGAGAGAAATGATTGACATGGACTTTTGCTCAAGGTCAAGGTAGTGCCCCTACACCATTTTCCCCCTATCGCTTTCATTTTGTTGACAATCTTATCGATTTAATATCCATCCAGTTTGTGTCATGTGACATGGTTCATTTCAAACTTATTATAGGTGAGGGCAAAATGACAAATAAAAAGTCAGCAGAAGAGCACAGTATGCCCATGTTCATGATATTTCTTTATAGCAGCCTTTGTCAACATAACAATAATGGAGTTTTAGTTCCTAGATCCTACAGTTTTATTCATGATTAATTTTTTTAGTTTATGTCTTAGTGGTAACACTTTATAATGCGTATACAGTAATAAAGTACTTACCAAATCATTAACAAACTATACGTTCATATTATTCATAGCTACATTTGTTAATATGTTGTTAATGTATAAATAGGCTATATACAGATAGTCAAGTCATGTTACCTTTTTTATATGGCACTTTATACAATACAGATCTTCAAAGCAGCTTTACAGTGATAACAGGAAAATGATGCATTTCGTCTGTTGTTCAGCTGAAGTCTGTTCAATATTGATTCAGTTTTGTTGGAAAGGTCAGCAATTATTAAATTAGTTAATTTCATCTATAAAGCAGTTCAGCAAAAAACGATGTCAGATCAATAATAATGAGTTCTTCATTCATTTCAGAGCAAATAGTTCTCATTTTAGATTAGGTCACATAAAATGGGAAAATGTCATTAAAAAAGTGCTTTAAACCATCCTTTATTAGACATTTATTGCATTCGTATTCAGTGTTCCTTAAAATGTTTACAAATACATTTAAGAGCGCGCACACACACACACACACACAGACACACAGACACACGCAGACACATGCAAGCACGCACCTCTATAGGCTTCATGTTTTTTACTGTACAAAATGTAGATTCTATCTCCTTACAGCAAACGTTACCCCTAAACGATATTAATAGTGTATATTTAAATGTAGTTTACAATTTTTTTTATATTTTTATTTTATTTCTTACTTTATTTTTCAAATAATAAAAATGTTTGTGTTTTGACAGCAATGAAAATGAGGCTGTGAGTACAACACAATGGATTTGTACTGTGGTTTAACAACATGCTAATTGTTCAGCATTCGATAAACAATAACTCCATAAAACAGCTATGGAAATGACATCAGCCTCCTTATACCACCCTAAAATTCAAAATCTACCTTGATTAAGGTCTATTTACCTCAACGCAGACCATAATCACACACTATCATCAAGGTTCCATTGTTACTGGATGGCATATCAAAACTCTTGGAACACAGCCAATTGGATTGGAATAAACTGTATTATAATGTAAAATATTGGAGCAAAAAGATGATCCTGAATTTTGATCCTGAAAACCACAACATTTATGATTCGTACAGTGTATTATGTGTGCAATTCATGGTTAACCAGAAAAAAAGATTTGCCAGGAGCTGTGATTCATCATCCGAGGCAGTTAAACTCATGTGGAGGAAATAGCTGTCAGAGCAGCTGTGATTGTTTGTCTTCACCAGATGTATTTGTACGGTATTGAACTGTCACTGTGTGGGCGACATGCTGCTGTCCCTGCTGTCACCACAAAGAAAGCGGTAAATTATCAGTGGAGCACGACCGTGCAAGACTAGCAAAGGTAACAGACTGTTAGACCTGACTTATAGATATAACAGGCATATTGATTTCTTGAAAACATTTAGTTCAAATTGCTATGGTAATTTCCTTTGATTAATGTTAAATGTTTTGAAACCTCTTACTGTAAGTAAAGTTGTGTTTGTTCCTGTAGGAATTGTTTTGATCAATTCTGTCTTCATTGCAGTTTTGTCTTAGAGCACAATATGTTGTTTATCACTTTTAATGTGGAAGGACACATTATCTTGGTCTGTCACGATTATCTAGATATAGCCTCTGGAACAGCCTCTGGGCTTTTTTTTTTTCTTTTTCCCAGAACAATAATAAGAGAAGAAATAATGTGGTAACTAGTTGTTTGTACGCTGTGCACATTGTGCATGATTATCATTCAAGATCATTCTTATCATTTTTTTGCCTTGGATGAATTTTTTATTATTATATAAAAAGAAAAAAATGTATTATGGTCTACTCACTTTTATCACCCAGTGATAATAAAAGGAAATGCCAATGGTGGTAATGTTCATTAAATCGTAATGTAAGGTCTGTTAACCCTTTACATTCCTGCCGACAGGGAGGAACCAAATATGATGACTGCCATGATGTCCAGCATCTCAGAACTATGGGTGTTAACATCAGAACAGTCTGAGCTCAGTTAAACGGTTAGTTCGCCCAATAATGACAATTCTATCATCATTTACTCACTCTCATGTCACTCCAAACCTGTGTGACAAAAGAATGTTGGTAACCAATACATCTGAAAAAAAAAAAAAGTTCCACAGAATAAAAAATTTTTTTTTTATAAATGACAAATTTAATTTTTTGGGTGACCTGTATCCTTTAACATGAATTCAACAGCATGAATAAATAGGCTAATGTCCATAATGTAATGAAACATGCCATATCAGGAGCATGCTACAGATTTCAAATGTGGAAACTGCTTTTTGTGACTCATCAAAAACTGAGGCAAATATATGCTTAATACAGTTTATTTTAGATGAGAAAAATGGTAAGACCATGCCATTAAATGTTTACTGATGTGAGAAATTGCAAATTAGCACACTTCTGAGTGTTGTATGGGAGGGAAATGTGAGAATGTTGCTTGATAAGAGGCATCAAACAAGGCTGCGGGTGAAACACACGTTCTTTAATTTCTTACTTCTTTCGGCCCTATTAAAAAAACAGTATGTCCTATCACACACACACACACACACACACACACACACACACACACACACACACACACACACACACACACACACACACACACACACACACACACACACACACACACACACACACACACACACACACACACACACACACACACACACACACACACACACACACACACACACACACACACACACACACACACACACACACACACACACACACACACACACACACACACTCTATTGGTTTTCAGTATTCAAGCGCAGGGAACCAGCAAAGTCTATTGCAGCTCTGCCTGCATTACAGCCTTCAATAAAAGTTTATGCCTACGTTTCCAAAGTTTTACTGTTTTCAGTACACGGTATGAATATATTTGAAATATGCTTACTTAAGATTCAGACAAAAATTCGCATTGCATAACTGATGAAAAGCATATCAAAGATGAAGGGTTTCAGTCAGCTTGAGTATGATGTGAGATCAGAGTTGAGAGTGCATGGCTTGATGGATGGATTCAGCAACGTAGTCCAGGTTACGGCTGTTAATGGCACTAACGTTTAGACACCCATTGGGTAACAAGTAGATGTGTTTCCTCTTAATCAGAAACTCCACCTGTTGAGCTGAGGGAGAGCATGAAACAAATTACTGCTTTACAGTGTTAAATGCATACTGTAGTATTGAGCTCCCCTTGTAATATTAGCATGGCCGGACTTACCATTGGGCTTGACTGGCCAGTAGCCCATGGACCCCGCCCAGTAGTGGGCCCCCTCCCTTACCCATTTTCATTCGTTTGTTTTGTTCGGTTAACTTGTATGCCAGATATCCAGAAATTATTCGCCGTATTTCCACTGTCTGGCCATGTGCGAGCGAGGGCTATAATCAGCCCAAAGTAGTGACTTGAGCACTTGAAAACAAAATCCAATACACTGTAGTGTCTTTCCGCGCTCACAGAGTAGTTTGAAAGGATATAGTTTGAAAGAAGGAGGGGAGCATGGAATAAAATTAATATCCTCCGACTGAGAGCTTCGAGGCCATAATCATATGACGCAACCTGATATTTATCTTTATTTCACAAAGAATAGCACGCGTGTTGATCCGCATCTGCTCCATTACGATCGGCTACTTTAAAAAGCTTCAATTATCCTTTAATCCAAAAGAGCACACATTAAGAAAAATCTTGATAAATTCTCATATGTTCACGTCTCATTGCTTTACAGAGAATGATCATTTATATAATTTTTTTCACTCAATTATGTGCTCTGGAGAGTTTTGAGCGCTCTCTCCACTGCCATCACAATATAGGAATAGGCATACATGTCATCAAAATGATTAAAAAAACTAAAACAAAACATTTAGGCCTAACGAGTTCCCGTTTGAGATGATATGTGAGTTATCACACCAGCAAGAGTGCTGTTTTTCCGAACATCTGCACAATAGCAAATGTGACATTTATACAACAGTTCAATAAAGTTACTGAATAACTTTTATAGATACATTCTGTTTTTGGTCCGTCAAAGAAAGCAGAACAAACAGCAGAACCGCTGCGCCTCCGAGCAACACGTGTTTTGTTCCTCAAAATATCTGCATTTTTGACAGAATCAGACGAGTAAATGATTCAATTAGGCTACCCATTCATAAATACAGTCATTTGCTAGGTTAAACGAATTAGGATTTTTGAACGAATCGATTGAATAAAGGATTCAACTCCCTCATTAAGATGGAGACTTGCCGCCACCTACTGGCGGTGTTAGTTTCATATAGTTAAAAAGTAGACTTTTACATTTAAAACATGAATCTCTTAACATAATTTATGCAATTATAATTTGCTGTGTAAATCCATACATGCCATGTCTAAACAGTCTGTGTCAATCCAAAAATGGATTTTATTGATACCGACTTCCTTTTATTTGGTCATAATAGCCATACGTAGTGTCTTTGCATTCTGATTGAATTTGTTGACTAAATTTAAGAATCTGACATAAGAGGACATATAGCTATGACAACGAATTTAAAAATACTTCTCTTGGCTTTATTATTAGAGTTCTGATCTTCTCTCAACCGAGAGAGCACATCCTGCATTGTATTGTATTATAATGACTATTTAATTTTAGCCTGCCACTAAACTTTGACTATAGGCATGTTGCATATTAATTTTTCTAGAAACCTCAAAGCATATTTAAATAGTGTAATTTGTGCTACTACTCCATAATGATGTTTGTAGTGTAAGTAGGGCCCAAACTTAAACTCAAGCCCAGGGGCCCCCAGCCCCCTAAGTCCTGCCCTTGAATATTAGCATTAGTTATGCTGAACTCACCATTCAGTCCAAAGCAGCAATAAAGCCCTCCAGGTTTTGTTATGTGATCCCAATGCCCCGGACCACCCAAAAGCCTCAGTCTCTCACGCAGACGTTCTCGGATTAGCATGCAGTGTTCAGCAATGCCCTTCACACTCTCCTGCCTGAGAAAATACTTCAGACTCAGTCATTTACTGAATAATAAAAAGAGCAGTTTTTAATTTCAGCTGAATGTTTGCATAAATAATAGAAAGCCTTGGGCATTTGTTTTTCTCAAAATCATTACCGCATTTATGCCTGTTCACAAGTGTAATGTGATCGAGTTCAGATCGAAATGTTCTTAATTTTAAATGGCAATTTCAGGAGTGAATGATTTCACATTGCTTTTGAACATTAAGCTTAAAGGGTTAGTTCTGTCAGTAATTACTCACCCTCATGTTGTTCCAACCCCGTAAGACTTTCGTTCATCTTTGGAACACAATTAAGATATTTTTGATGAAATCTGAAAGCTGGATCACTCCTTAATGATGTCTTTATAACTTTTCTGGGCTGGCAGATATCAATTACCTTGCAGCCTATGAAGGAGTGAGCCAGCTCTCAGATTTCATCAAAAATATCTTAATTTGTGTTCCGAAGAAGAACTAAAGTCTTACGGGATTGGAACAACATGAGGGCGAGTAATTACTGACAGAATTTTCATTTTTGGGTGAACTAACCCTTTAAATGAAATGGCTAAGGTCAATAACAAACTAACCTATTCAGGCAGGTATAAAGAGACTGACAATCAGATGCTCTGATACAAAAGTGCCAAGGACCACATGCACATAAAACGTGTTTAGATACTTAAGCCACACTTAAAATGTATGAATGTCTTTGCATTATATGGTAAAATGTCAAAGTAAATGGCATTAAACAGAGATAATAAAATATATTTTTTTTAAGTAAATCATTCCACAAAAATACATGTTTTAAATGATAAAACAATAGATGTACTGTTCAAAACTAACACAAAGTATTAATAATATTCATAAATGTAATGTGATGAACTACCTGATTATAGGATACCTGTGTGAGCTTGAGGAGAACTGACTTCATTCATCCACTAAAAGTCATATTGAAAGCATCTTGATAAAAAATCTTTAATTTTTTTCTGAGAAAAAGCATCTTGCTATATTTGTTTTGCACATGCCTCTTGGTTTGACATTGTGTATGTTCTGTAATTCAGTGGCATTCATGCATTTAAAGTGTGACTTAAGCATCCAAATACTTTGTGAGGACATTATAACATAAAATGCTGTGAAAAAACATTTACATTCAAGCATTTAGCATATGCTTTTATCCTAAGCAACTCTACAATTCATTGCAGAGTTAACGATATTCAACACTCAAAAATGCCAGGGGCCATTTGCATAAACTTTGCCACTATGTTAAGACTGTGTCTTAAAGGGATACTTCAGCATTTAGCATTAAGCTTTGTATCAGTAGAAAACCTGTAGTATTTTCGAATTACCGTGCTTCCTTCCCTCATATCCCGAGAGATTTATGAGACGAGAGATTTATGTATTTTTTGTCTGTAAAAAATCCTCAGATGACGCAAAGATTTTTTGGCTAGAGGCTAAACTACAGCCAGTAGTAGGAGCTAGTTCTGCATGTTCTCAAACCCGCCCATAGAGGGTGGGATCTCACTCACAGAATGTACAAATAGTGTCAGCCATCTTTTTTTGGAAGGTAAGCCAACAGGCTCTTGCTCTGTGGAGAAAGCCGAGTAGTAGGGGTTACCATACATCCTCTTTTTCCCGGACATGTCCGGCCGTCGAGATCGTCCAAAATGTCCGGGATTCAGTTTTTGCTTTCTACAGTCGCCATTCATTGTTTACATGCACACCTTTTGTTTCAATCTAACTGAATTCATTCCGATTGGTGAATCTGAATGTAGTGTTTACATGAAGTGATCGGTTGATGTGCGTTATAGCATTGCTAAGAAAATTCCCGCTCCTCCGTGAGAGATACGGAACCGGTGCGTCTCACAGGTGCCGCTCATCAGTAATCACGCCACCGGCCTCGTGCCGTTCTCCCACGCCCCTCAGCCTCGTCCTGCTTGCCACAGTAAACATAATGAATGGCGAGTGTAGAACGCAAAAGCCAAATCCCGGACATTTTGGGCGATCTCAAAATCCCGGGCAGACTCATCACGGAGACTCATGATAAAACAGCGTCTTTTCAGTTTCGAGTCAACTAGTAGCTGCCCTCTGTAACCGGTAGGCATGGCTTGGGAGGGGCCTCGTAGGGCAGCGAAGCAAGTGCATTCTGGGAGTTGTTGTCTTTCATCCACATGAGCCAAAAATATATTTTTTGGCTTTTCTCAGTCTAGAAGGCTCCAAATTCAAAAATAATTTCACATTTCTACTACATAAATTACCCAATTTAAATACACATTCATCTTTCCAGAGGTGAAGTATCCCTTTAAGAACTAGCTAATACTAGTCTTGATATCTGAACTAGTCTTAATAAATAATAATTTTCTGATTAACATTAGACCGATCTACCTTTTTATGTAACTGACTTTAAAAAGTAAGAACCAGCCATAAAGAAAAATAATTAGATGAATAACTTGTGAGACTAGTCTAAGCAGTTTATGCAACCAGCCACAGGTTTATTAGAAAGCAAGACTAGGAAACAAGCTAGAACAGAATTGAAATCCAAAGAATGTATGAACATCAAAGGGGTCATGACATGAAAAATCAAATTTGCCTTGATCGTTTGACACATAAGAAGGCTTTGTACCATTAAAAACATCCTGCAAGTTTCATAGTTTAAAATGTAGTTACACATCATTGTACCATAGTATGTACATCATAACATATTAAAATAATAAAAATCCATGTCATGACCCCTTTAAATAAACATTTTAATCATGTTAAAATGCATCAATGAATGGAATAAGTCTTACCACTCAACTAAATGGGCAGGATTACTTAATATAGTGGCAACCACCCTGGCCCCTTCCATCGGTGGGCAGGACCAAAGAGTCTGAACGAGTTTCTCAGCTTGAGATTGCACGGCCAGCATGTTCTGCTTTAACACGCAGAGAAGATGCCCCACTCTCTCACCTGTCAATGTCATTAGCCAAAATAATAGTCTATTAGCTTCTAGTAATCTATATCTTAACATTGAGACATGTTTTTTTGTCATTTAAACTATAACACAATTTCAAATGGAACAGTAAACACACCATAGAGGCCAAAGCTGTAAGAAAAAGATTGAGCGCAGAGTAGTTCAAGCCCCAAAGACACACAATGACGAACAGCCCAAGCGTCTTGCTCAAGTGAACCACTGCACAAGCCTTGGGCAGACATCAAGAAGAAGGGAAACAACTGCCGCTTCTAATCAAGAGAAAGAGAAAAAATGGGGTTGAAAGACTTCCAGATAACAGAAATTTCATTCAAGGAATCCTTATACAGTATATCAAATGCTACTGACCCACACTGTGGCTATTAGTGATAAAAGCTTGAACTATGCTATATATACACTAATCATGAGATCAAAGCAATACACCATCCATCAATGGTCAGTATACATCTGACAGCATGTATTAAGGCCCCGATATACTCACGGCGAAGTTCTTTTTCGTTCTTCGCTTTGGGGTAAAGCGAAATTCAAAATACTTGAGCAGCAATATACTGTTAGCGAACATCCCGACGCCGCCCACAAGACTGCTGAGATATTTAGATGAATATGTAAATATGTGTTGTGCGCTTTCCTCTCAATAACAAATTGAGCACAAACAGCAAGCATTTTTTTAAAGAAAGCCTAAGTAAAACAACTGATCATTGCAACGCGGATATGTTTGCACGAGCTCTGCAATTCGGCACTCCAGTAAAGTCACATCATGTTTATTTATATTATGGAACTTTATACAATAGATTGCTTATAATCAAGCAACGTTGCAGAACATGAAAAATAGTGTCAGTGTCTCATTTCATCAGAAGTACAACTTCATTTTCTATCATAAAGCAGCTGTCCAGTATGTACGTTTTTACTCGCGAACGTCTGACCTCAATGGATTAAACAGAAGAAATGAACCAGAGCAGAGGAGATTTCCATGTGAAAGAAGGCGGAGCCTCATTGCACACCTACCTATTACATAATCGCCATGGACAATTGGTAGTCTAAAGATGTTTAGCAGCCGGAATTAACTTTTCCAGAAAGTTTGCTTTGGCAAGCTGTTTCGAACTCCCAAAACAAACTAAAAAAAAACAAGAAATTTGTTTTGGACTGATTTTGTTTGAAATTACGCCACATTTCATTCTTCTATTTCGCTTGATGTATATTGGGGCCTTTAACCAGATTTTTGTTTACTTGTTTTAACACAAGTGCATAGAGACTTGAATTATTGATCAGAAAACATGAAAGAAATTGTTTAAAAATTATCTCATTCTCATGGTGAGATTTTCAGTGAGGCTTAAGTATATTTGATCTTACCCTGAGGGTCTAACTGGGCTTATACACCTGATAATGAACTTTCTAAATAATTCAAGAGAAAGATGTCCATTTTTAAGCTTGATTTCTTGTTTCATTCTGAGACCATACCATCATGACCTCAGCTACACGTTTCCAGTCCTCTTGAGAGAGTTCTGCACCAGTGGGATGGTGGCCTGAAGCATACAGGACCACGACACACTGTTCCGGAGCGTTCTCCAAGTCATGCACCATGTTTTCCACACACACATCGTTGGATTCTGCATCCCAGTACCGATAATGTTGCACATCCTCAATCCCTGCTGCCTTAAAGGTGCCTTTCAGTGAGTCTTCAAGAAACGACAAAGAGATTACCACATGTGCTACGACTGCATATTCAAAGGCTAAGCTCAGATACTTGTAAGGTTCATCTTCAGTTTTTGGTCCGAAATTACTGAACATTAGAATTTAATTTCTAGAAAAAAAAAGAAAAAAAATCCACATTATGGCATGTGCACATTTTGTACCCACCATCACAGGGAGAGGAGAGCAAGATTGGTCCACTCCAGGAAAAACTTGAACAGTACCAGGATCTCAGTAACTCAGCGCCCAGGCGCACTGCTCCGGTACTTCCAACTGTTTGGACGCCAAACACCTACCGCATTTCCAAACACATGTCAAATTGAGTTGGTGATTTGGAAAGTAGGCTAAATGTAATTCACAACAAAAGTATTTCCCAACTTTTTTTTGTCTTAGTGTGTTTAACCCCTTAGCTGTCACCCCCCTTTTTGAGAATGGACATTAAAATGCACTATTCAAGCTTAAATGGTTGTAATTCAAGAATGCTTTGGAGTATAGACCTAAGTTTGGTCTTGTTTTAAAGGTAAAAAATAGTAGATTATTGCTGAAGTGAAAGCACATCAAAAAATTAAAGTATGAAAAAGTTATGGAAGTTTAAATTTACATTAAATCAAATATAATTTATTTAATATTTTTATTTTATATAAAATATATATTTTACAAAATATGTTTTACAAAAAAATTACTATAAAATCAAAGCCAAATATCTAACCAAGTTGTGTTCCAAATTTGAAGTTGATATCACAAAAAATGAAGTTCCCATGAGATTTTGTTTAGGCGTATTACCAAAAATAGCCACCGGGTGTCATTGAATTCCATTGAATTTTACTGTATGCATTCTACCATAACAAATTAATAAATTTCTGTCCAAATATCACTTCTGTCACAAAATATGGAACCTTGAGACTCAGACCTTTCTGACAATATGTGTTTTGTCAAGATTAGAAAATATTTTGATCATAAATTATGAAACATAAGGATGCCCAAAAGGGGAGGAGCCTGATAAAATAATTTAGAGTACCGTTTCTATGGTAACACAATGTCCAATTTCAAAACAGTTTTCACAGGATGAATTCTGAGATCATAAGCTTTCAAATGATACCTAATTTATGATAACTAATAAAATATGTAATATAATAAAAAAAAGCGATAAAAAAATATAATACAATATTTTTTAGGATAATATATATATTATACTTTTTAGAAGATAATATTATTTTATATTTTTTTATTGACAAATACTAGATTATATATTTTCTAATGAAATTTTAGCATAAAAACCAACATATCAATTATTAAAAGTGTGTGCGTCAACTTTTTGTGACGAAGGTCAGAACTCCTGTTATTACGTAGATTTTTTGAGGTGCACTCTTGTCATAAATTCATCTATTTCTGTTCCTACATAATTTATAACAAAAAAACAGTCCTAAATATCTATTTAGGAGTCTTAGAACTTTCCAACGATATATAGTTTGTCATAATTAGATTAGGATTAAATAGTAATATAGGAATCTAGTTCAATCATGAAACTCTAGTTTGCACAGGCTGATAGGTCATTTAAATGCAATCAGCTATCAATCACATAATTTACTAGTGTTTCTCAACCCTGTTCCTGGAGGCACACCAACACTAAACAGTTTTGAATTCTTCCTAATCATACACACCTAATTCAACTCATTTCATTAGTAGAGGCAACAATGTTGTGTTCGAAATAGCCCCCTATACCCTCATTCACTGTTCCCTATATACTCCACTAATATAGTCCACGAAGGAGTGAATGAAAACGAGCAAGTGAATTCAGACACTAAGTGTATTATGGGTATACTCTAGCCATTGAGCTTGAACTTATTGCGGTGCATTGTGGAATTGAAGTGCACTCGTTAACATCCTCAATAGTTTCAGACACCACTACACATGGCTGTCCCCTCAAATAATACAATTTTAAGGGTATAAGGGACGATTTAGACCAGAAATAGATGAGTCAGATAAGGGAGACATCCAAAATGTGCACTGTTGGTGGGAAAGACTGTTTTACTACATAGCACTGATTGACTTGCTTGCTCAACATTTAAATAGTCTGATTCAGTATTCGCTGAGATCTGCTATGGGACTTTTAAACGAACAGACCATGCACAGTGCTTGAAGTAGGCCGATACGCACTGGTAACGGCACATCTATAGTTGAATCTGTTGCGTAACCTTGTTTTTTACTTGCTGAACCCCCTCACCCACCACTTCCAGCACTGAGCATGCAAGTTGCAATTGATTGTTCCGGTCACTGATCAACATTTGTTTTCAGCATATGGAAAAGAACAGCTTCTGCATTTTCAGTTTGATGGTGATTTTTGTCAATTTTAGACAAACACTTCATCATCCATAATAATCATGCATTTTAATTATCAAAGATATGATTTTTTTGGAAGTTGCTTTCAAAATTAACTCGACTCAAACAACTGAGCTTGTGGACACGTTGTCTCCTTTGAACTCTCCTGACTGTGTGAAAAACAGACTCACCATAATACGACACCTGAGCTTGTTTGTCTGTCACAAGTTTTGACAGTTCTGGGGTACAATCATGAAGAAACCTTTTTTATGAGAATGACCAAATGTCAAATTTATTTATAAAAGAAACCAAAAGTTGCAATTTCTGTTCAACAACTTTAAGTCCCTGCACATGATATTATATTCCTCTTTTAAATTGTGTGGATTTGCTTGTTTCATCTGGTTGAAATGCTTAAGGTTGACAGAAATGTGAAAACTGGGTTTTTGTCAGGCCTGAATATGAACACTAAAGTATCATGTTAATCATTTCTAAAATAGTAAAGTGATCAGTAGAGGTTAGTTTCTATTCTGCACCAATATCTCTAATGTTTGACGTGGGTGACTAACCCATTTGCGTCACATCTTCTCCGTAGTTCAATAATAAAAATCTATATGCAGTTTACAGCTTGTACTGACATTTCACGATAGTGTTGAAGACGACCAGCTTTACACCATCTACAAACAAACTACACATTGGATATGTACCAAGCCTCTACAGTGCTATCAGTGTATTCAGCTTGCGAGTCGTTGTTGATCACGTTGGTCTACACAGTCTGACGTCGGTTACTGAAAATAATTAAAGGACATTACCCTGCTTTCAACAATGGCGGGGCTATCTTTGCCCAATGCTAGTTCGGTTGCTCTCTGGGTGAATTCTGGGATCCCAAGGATGGGTGGGTACTCTGGGGTTAGAGTCGGGTCTGTGGCAATTTGCTGCTTAATTTTTCGTACAAGAGGAAGCCATGTGGTGTGTCCATGTTCTCCAACATACTCTGGTCATTGAGAAAAATGTACATTTGATTATAAACAGGCAATGTTTTGAAGTAAGAAATATGTAAGAGCTGTCATTTTTTGTATTCCTTTAAATGACCTATGAAATCATTTGAGAATGGAATGGTTTTTACAATAAAACAAAGTGCTATTGTTCATGCAAAGTAAATGGCATTAAGGTACTAATGTAAGGTGCATCATAAATATGTTTGGTGCATTGTCCTGTATTACTGACATTTCAGGTGTACAATGACCTTAAAGGGATAGTTTACCCAAAAATGAAAATTCTGTCATAATTTACTCACCCTCAAGTTGTTCTAAACCTGTATGAATGTCTTTCTTGCGTTAAACACACAAGAATATATTTTGAAGAATGTGGGTAACCATAGTTTCTGGTCACAATTGACTTCCATAGTATTTTTTTTCATATACTATAGAAGTCAATGAAGGTCATGACGTTGTTTGAAAGACTGGTGTTGGCCTACCTGAAGGACATCACATGACCCTTGCTGGATCCTCTCCAGTTTGCCTACAGAGTAAACAGGTCTGTGGTTGATGCAGTCAACATAGGACTGCATTATATCCTGCAACATCTCGATAGACCTGGGACTTACTCAAGGATCTTATTTGTGGACTTCAGTTTGGCCTTCATACCATCATGCCTGATCTTCTCACAGCCAAACTGACCCAGCTCCCTGTGCCAACCCCAATCTGTCATTGGATCCCCAGCTTTCTGACAGACAGGCAACAGCTAGTGAGACTGGGAAAACTCACATTAAGGACTCTCACAATTGCACCCCCCAGGGTTATGTGCTCTCTCCACTGCTCTTCTCCTTGAGTACCAATGAATGCACTGTAAAAGAACCTTCTGTCAAGCTCCTGAAGTTGGCAGATGACAGTCATCAGCCTTATCCAAAATGGTGACGAGTCAGCTTACAGACTAGAGGTTGAACAGCTGGCTGTCTGGTGTAGTCACAACAACCTGGAGCTGAACACACTCAAAACAATGAAGATGATCGTGGACCCCCCAGCACTCCCCCCTCTCACCATTATGAACAGCACTGTGGCAGTAGTGGAGACATTCAGGTTCCTGGGCAACACCATCTCTCAAGACCTGAAGTGGGACACTCAGATAGACTCATAGTGAAAAAGGCCCAGCAGAGGTTGTACTCTCTTCACCAGCTGAGGAAGTTCAACCTGCCACAGGAGCTGCTGAAACAGTTCTACTCAGCCATCATTGAGTCTGTCCTGTGTTCATCTATAACTGTCTGGTTTGGTTCAGCTACCAAATCAGACATCAGGAGACTACAACAGGACAGTCAGGACGGCTGAGAAGATTATTAGATCCCCCCTGCCCACGATCTTTACACCTCCAAAGTGAGAATACGGCTAAGAAAATCTCTTTGGACCCCACACATACATTATATGCAATATATTGCATTATTTACATTTTTGTTTCTTATATTATTGTTATATTTCATTTCCACTGTGTAATTCCTATATGTCTGCACTATGTCTCTAAGTTACTTTCTGAAGCTCCTGTCACCAAGACAAATGTCTTGTGTAAACAAGCTTGGCAATAAAGCACATTCTCAGTTTGATTCAATGGGGACCAGCAACTGTTTTGTTACTCATATTCCTCAAAATATCTTCTTTTATGTTCAACAGAAGAAATTCCTAGGTTTAAAACAATTTGACGGTGAGTAATTGATAGCAGAATTTTCATTTTTGGGTGAACTAACGTTATCCCTTTAAGAGCAAAGGAGCTAAAATTCAATTTTGATTTTATAGGGTCTTTAATTTAACCATCATCATTATAGGTAGTAGTCCGTGTCCAGTTTGAGGCAGATCTAATAAAATCACTCACCCCTCCCAGCTAGATTCACTTTATTGGGGTGCGTGTCTCGCTTGAAATCCTCTGTAAGCTTCATCTCGGATGATATAAAGACTGCACCATCAAACACAGAACAAGTAGACATCTTGTGCTGGTGCATTACGTTGTTTTCCCACTGTAAACACAAGTCATTCTCCAGATCTGTCAATGACAACCTGCAACGGTTTGTTTACTGTCTGTTGCTTAGGTGTGTGACTGTTTCCTAGCAACGGCTCATTATAAACTCTGCCATAAGCCATGTCATACCCCCACCAAGCTAGTTCATCTATGGTGGTCACTGCTAAGTAAACAAAAAAATAATTTTTACAATTAACAACATTCTGTCAAAGGACAGATTAATCAGGTCACATAAACTGTTACTACTGCACAGTATATACTTTATTTCTTGAGTCAGTTGTGTCTGCGTTTTTTGTGACATTTTGTGTTTTATAAGGTACTATGCATATCTCAGTCTACAGATGAGGAAAAATACATAGTATAAAATTGTGGTATTATTTACAGTCATATTTTATTATTTTACAAGACTTACTGTTTTTCATTAGCATTAAAACACTTGAAGTTAATACAGTTTTTTAACATTGAGCACCACTATGATGCTTTAGAAACAAACATTGATAGGGTGCATACTGTTGTCACACAGGATCCATGGTTCAAATTGTCAAAATAAGGTCTCATCACTGACATTCAACCAACCTCCTCTTCATCCTCATCCTCTTCTCCTTCAGTCATTTCAATAGGATTCACTGCAAAAAGGTAGAAATTAATATTTTAGCATGGTTGAGCACCATTCAAAATTGAATAGAATGCAACAGTGCTGGTTCCAGAAGTATTCTTTTTTCTCCATTCATTTATCATAGGGATTTATAAAACTTCTAATTTACAAATGTTGACTAAATGTAAAAATAATATATTTTAAGTTTATTGCAGAATATGCCTATATTATATGCATAATTATATTAGTATTTTGAGTGCAGGGAGATCTAGGCTGCGTTCCAGTCCAAAATTGTCATGCCCTTCACTCACTAACTTCCCTCCGTCTCGTTCACTTGGATGTACGTCATTGCTTACGTTGCATGAGTGCCCACTACTGGCGGAACCTTTGCAATAAGCTGAATTGGAACGTGCTAAGCCCTTGACCACTTGGAATCCACCATAGGGTTGATTTTTTTATTTATTTTTTTCCCTTATGAAATTGTTTAATGCAGCATTCTACATGTATATAGGTCTGTTTGAGTTTTTTTTTTTTTTTTTATAATTAATATATCAAAGAGTGGTTTGTGGTGGGGTAAATTAAACGCAATATGCGTTGACGTCACAGTCGTGTTGCATTGTGGTATATGGAGCTGCCTGAAGTGTACATATGAAGTAGACTTGCTCCTTCAGTCAAAATCGAGGGTCTGTCCATATAAACTTCCCTCGTCCACTTCAAGAAGTGGAATGCACTTCAAAGTGGCGGCAGGGATTCCCCCGAGGGGAAGTGCTTAGGGAAGTTCGCAAGTGCGTGTCTAAAAGTGGACTGGAACGCAGCCCTCCTCGATTACTTCGCAGTGATTCATGGGAGTGGGAGGAGCTAAAGAGCTTTTTTGGGGTTTCCTTTTCTGTACAGCATCATGGGTAATGTAGTTTTACATCAGGAATTCCATTGTTAAACATGATCATTTTAAAAAATAAGCTGAAATAATGCAGGCTGATGTCTTCAGCAGAAGCAAATACCATAGATTAACAACCTTGTAGCTCAGAGTAAGGCTGTCTTTAAAGGTTTATAAGTTATCGTTCAAAATCAATTTCCATAACCCGAATGTTAAACTCTACTGGAAATGCCTATAAATAATTTAGTAAATTTAAATTGATATAAAGAGCATGCAGATTTGTAATTCAAATTTGAATTTAAGAATTATTATTATCATTACTATTATTTAGAATTTTTCTTATTTTTAAATAAACATTTTCATACATGTGGAGCATTGCGGAAAATTACAATATCATCCATTTCACCACTAATTCTAAGGTCAATATTTATTTTTATACAGTTATCTGAATGAATTGAGAAATATTTTGTAGTGCTGTAAGGCAACATTTTAATTTGTATTGTTTTAAATTTAAAATTAGTTTTTATTTATTTTCATAGTTCGAAATTTATGTAATCAACTCACACTTTAGAAAAATCCAAACCGTTTTGAATTAAACTTGTATTTAATTTTTGTGTCAAAAATTGTGTTGGCCTAAGGAAACTCCCCTGTTGTGTAACCATGATACATTTCTATGAATTGCAGTTCAGTGCAATCTTTGTCAGTCTTAGAAAATCTTTGCAGTCTTAGAAAATTTCTATTCAACAACCTGCATTTTTTTGTCAGTGAGCAGCCCTGGAAAATACAGAAAATAGAATACAAGTATTCTAATGCAAATTCTTACATGTGATATGCTGAGCAGAGATGAACACAGGTCCTTTACCAGAGCACAGTTTAAAGGTGACAGGTGGGATGAGCTCCAAACCAGGAAAACTGACCTGCAACATACAGTATGACAAAAAATTCACTCATGTACATTTATGATTAGAAGTATGTTGTCAATCAATCAGCGACAATAATAAATTCACCATTGGCATGCAGTGGCGGAGAGTGGCAATAGGCAATGGTTTGGAAGCTCCGACACCGTCACAGACGGACACAATATGCATCTCATCTCCAGCCTCCTCACTAAGACATATCTGTGAAAACAGAAATCAGGTCGTTTCAGAGTAATAAAAAAACCTGTGGATTTGTGTGTAGGTTATCAGGCCCACTCATACACTTTATCAATGCCTTTTTAAAAATGTAAGTCATTTACTCGCCCTCATGTAGCAAAATGACCCGTAAACACAAAAGGTCAATTTTAAGTCTTTTATAATGAAAGTGAATATGGACTGGTACAGTCAAACCACAAAACGACAAAAGCAAGTTTTATAAACGTCTATAAAGTAGTTCCAGGCCCTGACACATTACAGTTTCTTATCACTTCTGCAAATTATTTTAAGCCCGCCACCGCATTAAAGAAAAATTAATGTATTAACAAATAATTATTAATAATAAATAAATAAAAAGAAAAACAACACGGCTCCCTTTGTGTTTGTGTTCATGAGCATTGTTGAAAAGATTTGACTTGAAGAATGATTCAAATGAATCGGATTTGCTTAATGACTCAGATTTGCTTAATGATTCAGTTACAACGATTAACAGTTCACTTGAGAGAAAGCTGAATTAACACACGCCACGAAAAAAGAAAGTCATTCGAGTTTGAAAAGACATGAGGGTAAGTAAATGATGACAGGTTTCATGTTTAGGTGGACTATGAGGCCCAGAAATGGGTTTGTGATAAGAACTGATACCGTTTTGATGAAGAACTGATTCTCCAGAAGATCATTTTCTGCTTGAAAGACAGCTGTGTTCTCGGAGCCACTGAGTACACAACCTTTCAGAAAAAAAGAAAGAAAGAAAAAAAAAAAAAAGAAAAAAGAACAGCAAGTAAAGGTAAAACACTGTAGGCAATCGAAATGGCTCGTTGAACAGGAGGAAATTGATCTTACCCCAGTGAACACAGGCTCTGTCAGACACAGATGATGAACTGGATAATTCAGACAGACTGATTGAAGCTACAGAGTTATTTTCGACATAGCAGCTTGTCATTTCAGCCAGCACAAACGTTGTTCAGGTGAAATATCGTGAGAAGAGAGTCTGTCTGCACCCTTTCTTCCCCTAAAGTAAACGATTCAGCACGGCCCCTAATGTTTGTTTACAAAGAGGCGTTTTAGTAGCCTGATTCTTTTCATGAGAAAATAATCAACAATATACGTTCAAAATCAATATCCAATAATATCTGGCACAATGATTGAACAACTATGATGTTTTAATATGAACAGTGCTATGCACATCGACAAAAACACAGCACGCAGATCACTGATCATCAATTGGATCTGTTAGTGATGAACTTCAGGTGTTTTTGCCTGAGCCTTCATCAGACACCAGAGGGCGCTCCATGCCTTCTCATCAAGTGTGTTGCCTGAGGTTGTTGTGGAAAGTTTGTCCTACAGTAGTTATTAGTTATTTCTTAAATACAACTTTTATTAACTTAAAGTTTGCTGAAACAACTGTTTTTTTGAAGATGTCTGAGAATTAAGGAAATTAATGGATTAGTTAATGGAGCTGCAGTTTATTCCTTTACACATTTTTATTTTTTATTATTATTATCTTCATTTATTAAAACATTTATTTTTTGTTGCCTTAAGCATGCTGGCAGTCATAACCTGTGTCAACTAAGTTAAACCACGTACAAGCACATGCATATATAAAAAAAGCTAAATGGCTGTTTAACGTGTTTTATTTTTATAAACCAAATTATGACAGTCACATTTTTACTTAACCCACATTAATATCTCTCTCTTCTTTCTGTATGTATGTTTTCACTGTCTTTATACATATAGCCACAGGGGAAAATCATAATATTTCAGATCACAGCCATACTTGGTAATTTAGAAACATGTTTAAGTCCAGGGGTCAGAGGGTGCACTTCCCGCAGAGAGATTATCATGCTATGATAATAATCTACATTTCTGTTTGATGATAACTACATTTCTGTTTCACATGTCTACATCTTATGCTTTGACCAAGCAACAGTTTTTTTCTTCCACTTTTTAAAAATGTTTTTATTTATTGTCTAATGCCCCTTGCTTTTCCACAGTCATCTTGACTGGCTCACTGTGGTAATTAAAATAAAATCCTCATTAATTTAATAAAATAGAGAAAGTATGTCACTCAAATGATATTTTTAAAACAATTAATTATTAATTATTATCAATAATAATTGGATATTATATTATATGAATTATATTATTATATTATTTGGTCCTTGAATTTGATTGGCCTTCCAAGAGTGGTGATATTTATCACATGTGGAAGTAACCACTTTTTTTTCTTCCTTTTTGTATAATATAAATAGGAACTTTTCAATATTTTATTGTTGTACCCAGAAATGTCACATATGAGTCATTAAGATCCCGTGTCATATTCTTGAGTATCTACCTTTTGCCTGAACATGCAAGTTACCTGTGATTCATATCTGAATCCTGTTATTGTTTTCTGGTTAAAAATGTTTTAAATTCACTTTGCTTCATCGTGATTCATTTCTTTCATTGTACATTTTTGTGGCTCGCTGTGTACTTGTTGCTTCTACATTTTTTTTTAAATCAAATGAATGCAAATCATTCGTTTTTGATGTGTTAATCCATGTGTTGATGTATGAACTTGATTTTATTTACCAATTTAATTTGTTGCGCATTATTTAACCATGATCAGATTTACAGTAGTGTTTTGTTTTTGTGAAAGAAGTCACTTATGCTGCTCACCTAGGCTGCATTTATTTGATAAAAAAAACACTAAAAACATAATAATGTGAAATATTATTACAATTTAAAATAACTGATTTCTTTTGTAATATATTTTAAAATTGAATTTATCAAAGCGGAAATTTTCAGCATCATTACTCAAAATGTTGCTGCAATTAGTTATAACAACTTAAAATTTGTTGAGATAAATTGAATATCCAACCCAACTAAACTAAACTAGTTAACTAAACTTAATATTTTAAGTCAAGCACGAATACGTACTTTTTTTAAGTTGAAACAACACATTTCTTATTCTAATGTTGAAATTTATTTAAATATTTTTTTGCAGTGCAGTCTTCTCATGATCCTTGAGAAATCATTCTAATATACTCATTCTGTGCTCAAGAAACATTTATTATTATTATCAATATTGAAAACAGCTGAGCTGCTTAAAATTATTGTGGAAACCATGATCCATTTTTTTTCTTTTTTTTTTTTTCTTCAGGATTCTTTTATAAATAGAAAGTTCAAAAGAACAGCATTTATTTGAAATATAAATATTTTTTTAAAACATTTTTAAACAAGTTTACAATAAGGTTTCATTAGTTAATGTTAGTTAAAACAAAACATTTATTACAGTATTTCTTAATCTTTGTTAATGTTATTTAATAAAAATATACTCGTTCATTTATTGTTTGTTCATGTTAATTCACAGTGCATTAATGTTAACAATTATATCATTTGATTTTAATAATGTATTAGTACATGTTGAAATGAACATTAATTTAGATTAATAAATGCAGACGTATTGTTAATTCTTAATTCATGTTAACTAGTTAACTAATGTTAACTAATGAAACTTCATTGTAAAGTGTTACCAAAATAGGTTGTTACTGTGACTTTTGATCAATTTAGTGCATCCTTGCTGAATAAAATGATTAATTTCTTTAAAAAAATCTTACTGACCCCAAACTATTGAGCAGCATTTTATGTCTTTAAAATGTGTGGATGGACTGAGCTTTCATCATCAGGTTTTTACATTTCTTTTCATCCGATCTGTGTGAGTGCTTGTTTGTTCGTTGAAGAAGAAGAAAGAATTCTGACCTGCAGTTAACCTCTTAGAATTTTTATTGTCTTATGATTTTCACATATGCCTCACTGATGTTGCAGGGTGAAATTCTTGTTTTTTTGCGGGCGAGTTCGACTGTTGGCGGTGTTGCTTATCAGATGGCTAACCAATCTATCCTGCTCTATGACATTTTTACCTCGTCTTTTCCGAGGAATTCTTCACATTCTCTTGTTTTTAGTAAGTCTCAATAGTGCACCCACTCACTACACACTCATCCATGTTATCTCTGATGTCCCTGTTATCTTGGCATCGGCACCTTGCCCAGACCTGCAGTTTATTTGAGGAACACAGAAACTCATAAACAAGCACAGCATTACTTAGAATTATGAAGCAAATAGTAATTATGTTATACAGATACGCTCTTGTGAAATGGAGTTGTTTGGGTTGATACTATTTTAAGTCAATGAAGTGATCTTTTTCTTTTTAAACGTGGTAGAACATGAATAGAAATGATCACATTTATAGTAATTCCCTTTCACCATCTAAAAATATAATATTTAACCATTAATAATAATTTATTGAATAAATTGGTCACACTTTAGTTTGGGGAACATATTCACTTTTAACTATCACTTTTGCCTCAAACTCGTAGTTTATGACTTATTAAAAGTAGGATGTATGGTCATACAGAATAAGGCATCAATATGTGGTGGTCCCCGGATAATTTATTTTAATACAAGGCGTACTATGCTACTACTACTAATAAGGTTTTATTTCTTCTTCATACTAGTCATTAAACTCAATTTTGAACGCTACTTTTAGAAGTTCATTATAATTCTGATTTAGTCAAAGCACATCTGTTACAGTTTGATTGTTGCCATTGATTCCCTTATTGAATCTTGAATCCCCTACATTCCAACATTTATTTGTTTTAGAGATTCTGAGTAGCTCCGTCCGTCTTCAGCCATGATCTGATATACCTCTTTAGGAAAATTCATCTTCCCTCCTGACATGATGCTGTTTATTATGGCTTTGAGCTGCATGGGAGGTTTGAAGATCAGTATCTCCTAAGATGATTTTTTTTTTTTTTTTTGTACTTAGTGGAGGTCATTGACCGAGAGTAGGTACAGTGGCGACGTTGAAGTATATCGTCAAATACCCGGTGCTAGTCTAAATGCCAGTTCTGACGTTTTTCCTAAGGATATTGTTTTGCCTTGCACTGTATCCACATGTTTTTTTGTTGTCAGCTCATCTTGTACTGTGAATGGAGGTTCTCCTTTAATTGTTTCCATCCAGTTGAGCTGGAGTGATACGGGCGTTGTTACATCCTGGGTTGGTCCAATGCCATATTCACCACATGAACTGTTAAACACAAATACTCACGCATGCATACTTTATATCTATCTGGTGAGCTGTGTAGAACTTTATTTATGGTGCGCAACTCAGTCATTTTTTGTTTATGTTTCGCTGAGTCACCTACATTTACATTAATTCATTTAGCAGATGCTTTTACAAATGAGGAATACTGTACAAACAGGCAAATCAACTTAAGGAGACAATAAACACGAAAAGTGAGAAGTTTCAGACCTCGTTCAGAACATTACAAGCTAGAACAGGAATAAAGGGATAAGCATAGAAGAAGATTATTGTTTGTTTTTCCAGCAGGGTGCAGTTTAGTGCTCATGGATGAGATGAGTTTTCAGCTGTTTCTTGAATATTTTCAGGGATTCAGCTGTTTGGATAGGGTTGGGAAGATCATTCTAGTAAGCAACAGTGAACAAAAACCTTCTGGAAAGTGATTTTGAGCCACTATGTGATGATATCACGAGGTGCAGTTCACTTACCGACCAGAGCAGAGGTGGGAGGGTCCGGATCAGTTGCCGTTTTGTAGGCAAGCACCAAACTTGATGCAAGCCGCAACCAATAAGCAGTGCAGAGCGATAAACGGGTGCTTTCGTGGGCTCGTTGAAGACTGGTAATGTTGTTGCAATGTGGACCATTTGTAGATGTTTGATTGCATATCCAGCCATACGAGCATCGCAACAGTCCAGTGGTTTGGATGCATTGCATTTATAGTGCAACACCAAGTGTTATAACTTACTGATGCAATTCTAATAAATCACTAATTTGCAGTCAGAGGGAATGAACAAAATTAAGTATTTTGCTGGTCACATAATCTTGTTATTAGGCTACTGATACTTTTGTAAAAAAAAAGCCATATAGAGTTATATTAAACAATATCCTGGCTCTTCAAAGCTTTAAAATGGGAGTGAATAGGACTTAGATTTTAGATTTTAGCCCCAAAAAAGCGCATCCATCCATGATAAAAGTAACCCATTCGACTCCAGAGGGTTAATAAAGGCCTTCTGAAGCAAAGTGATGCGTTTTTGTAAGAAAAATATCCATAATTATAACTTTATAAACTGTAATCACTAGCTTCCGGTAACGTCCGTCTGCACGTTCGACGTAGACAAAGACGTAGGATGTAGGAAGTAGGAGTAGCGTAAGCTTAGGTGAGAGTCAACACCTCTCGCGGTTCAAACAAATAGTGCTGGGCAACAAACTGAAGCTCCGACGACATTTCTTTTTAAAAATTCTCATTTGTGACTGGTGTTTTGTTTTGCTCTATCCTCTTCGCTTCCGCGTTCGTCACTACATCATGCGTCGGGTCAGAGTTCACTCTTCAGCCAGAACTCAACTCGCGTACGGAAGTCAGTGATTCTAGTTTATAACGTTATAAATATGGATATTTTTCTTACAAAAATGCATCGCTTCACTTCAGAAGACCTTTATTAACCCACTGGAACCGTATGGATTACTTTAGGAAGCGCTTTTTGTAACTTCAAAATCTCAGTTACTATTCACTCCCGTTATAAAGCTCGGATGAGCCAGGATATTTTTTTAATATAACTCAGATTGTGTTTGGCTGAAAGAAGAAAGTCATATACAGCTAGTATGGCTTGAGGGGAGTCAATTATTGGATCATTTTCATTTTTGGGGGATACTTTAAGTAGGACTTAAGTACATCTCTGTATGTATTCCATAATTACCTCTATTGTCTTCGAAATGTGGTTAAAGTGTACTGCTAAATGTACTGATAGACGTTTATGGTAAACTAAAATATACTTTAATGCCATTTCTATTTAAACTTGTATGTCATGTACTTAAATATATTTGTTATTACACATTTGTACGGATGAAACTGCAATTTAGTACATTTAAAGTATAATAACTTTAAATGTAATAGCAAATAACACACTACACTTCTCTAAAGCATGATAAAAGATTATTAAAAGAATATTATTAAAAAAATTCACCACTTTGAAGTAAAACATTTGGCATTATTACAAAGTGCACTTTAAAAAAACAGTCATGAAAGTGTACTCTATTTAAGTACACTTAAATGGTCTTTTATTTCATTAATATATTGTCTGCAAGTACAGTTTAAAAAATATATATAATGCTACACTTTATTTTAATTATCCACTTTACTGACTTTCTATTAACTATAAGTGACTTTGCAACATGTCAACTACCCTAGACTGTTAGTATAGGTTTTAGGGTTTGGAATAGTAGAATAAGTTGACATGTATTTGCAAAGTGTTACCACATATACAGTAAGTTTAATATTTGAAGTACACTACAAATGCACATTTAATACAATTAAGTGAACTTTTTTTTTCACAACGGATGATTAAAGTCTTCATGATGTGAGTGTACATGTTTTTAAACAGATTTAAAAAGTGTTTTTTTTTTTCTTTTTTTTTTGGTAAAACTTTTTAGAGAGGAAAAAGCTACTAAGTTCACATTTAAACTCTAAATCAGTAATGAACACGTTTTCTTGTCGTTTATTTAAGCGTAACCCATCATAACTGTAGGCCTATTTCTCACACTCATTCTGAGCCCAACGAATATAATATCTTTAATAGACTTTTTTAATTTCATAATTTGAGCATTTTTGTCAGCTCAAACATTCTTTTGCCCCACATACATACAAATTCACACAATTTAATATACAGAGTTTGAAAGGTAGACTGATGTGCTTGCCTAAAATGTATTTAATATCAATAAGTATTCATCTGACATTTCATTTTCGGTTTCCCTTTGTAATCTCATTTAAATAATACATCTATCTCTACCACTGTACCTGATCAAAAACCTGAACAAAAACACATGTGCCTAAAATCCTGTTCTCATATTCGTCCTGTTAAACACAACATCAAAACTCCATCATTTGATATTATAGTGCTAAAATTGCCACAACTGAAAGACTTTTTGAGGAAATCAGTGAAAGAGGAAGTTGACTGTATCGACTTGGTATGAGATGGCATTGTGATCAGTGCAAACAGGAAAAATTCAAAAAACAAGATTTTTGGCGAGTATCACATTAAGCATAGAAAGTGATATTATACAACAAATAGGTGATTGTGTTCCCTCTCGGCACACTATGTCAAAAATACATTCTCGAATATGAGGTTCAGGTGCTTGCTTATGTTGTAGGCCTATAATAAAAAAAAAGAAATTTAAAAAAATGTAAAAAAAAGTCCAGAATATTGTAATGGTTGGAGGAGTGTAAAGGTTTTTTTTTTTCTTTCTTTTTTTCTTCTGAATTTTCTAAATAAACTAAAAAAAATAGCAGCATTGAACAGATAAATCTGATGAGGGCCACAGTAAAATTAAAAATAAAATAAAGTAATTAACAGGGATTCATGGTATATTGATTATTGGATAATATTGGATGTATATATTTTTATTTATTTATTGGTATCCCTCAAAATTATATATAATTTTGTATACCTGATTACCTTTGTTGTCATCTAACACTCACTTAAAGTTAATCTTTAAATACAGTAAGAATTTGTCAAAACCACAATTTAATCTTTAGAGAATCTCAAAATATAGATTTTATTACAAATTCGTAATTGATTTTAGTTTCGATTTATTTAGACTAAACAGTGTAGAATAATTGGCTATTTATCTGGTTTTATCAGCATCAACCAGAATTTTAATATCAGCGCATCCCTATTTTGAGTTAATGAAGAATTGGCCTTTCTCTACTACTTTTTACAACAGCAACCACATTTGAAAAATCCATTGCAAATTGGGGAAGCCGTCTACACGCTCTCTGTTCTCGGGAGAGTTCAGGTTTGCTTGCAACGTTAGAGTGGGAAATCTTGTAGCTTATATTGAGGTTGCTGGACTGGGAAAAATCAGTGGACTACTGAACCTGTACAACACAGAAATATTAACATGGCAGGCATTTTACACATTCACAGCTAAAATGTGGGGGTTAAAATAAATAATAATAATTTAGTATTGATATTGTACAAAATCTAAACTTTTTATATTTTTAAAAAACACACTGTGCTTGGAAAGTCTATAACGTCTAGAGTTCTTGTGTCCCATGTATTTGAAGAAGTCCATACTCAGAACATAGCACTGAAAAACATGTTGGAGGACCTACTGGTCTGATTCATTTTTTTGCCAAACAAACTAGACCAAACCGGGCTGAAGTGGATTGCTCCTGTACTCCAGTACTTAATAGAACGTTAGCGGTATCAGATCGCTCCATATTACACTCCTTCATGAGCAGTACCAGTTCAGTCGTTCTCTCCATAGACGGGCTGTTTGTGAGAAAGTTCTCGTAGCGCTTGCCTCTCTATGGTTTTATATTTGCACTCTTCTGTCTTTCAGTTTTGGAGCAGGCTCCCCTGATGGCTTTCATGGATGATTTTTCTGGGCCCTTGTGGTCTCTGCTGGGGAAGTCCCGCCAACTGTGATGTAAGTCAGTCCTTTTCACTGTTTCTTTTTCCTCAGCGTCCTTTCATTTCAGCCATGCTAGAGACTCTCAGCCATCCTGCTCCTCTTGGTTACAGCTGGAGGAAATAAATAATAAGTGTTAAAGCTGAAGTACGTAATGTTTTTCAATATATTTTGTAACTTTTAAAATACTTTTCTTACTCCAACTGAATATGTAGAAACAAGTATAAGAACCATTTGTAGGTGCAATAATCAAACATTGGGCCCTATTTTAACGAACTAAGCGCATAGTCTAAAGCGCACCGTGCAAGTGCACTTAGGGCGTGTCCGAATCCTCTTTTGCTAGTTTAACGGCGGGGAAAATGGTTGGCGTGCCGGGCGCGTGGTCTAAAAGGGTTGTCACTATTCTCTTAATGAGTAATGGGTGTGTTTTGGGCGTAACGTGCAATAAACCAATCAGTGTCCTTTCCCATTCCCTTGGGAAATTTCCCATTCCCTTCCCATTTCCCATGACGGATTCGCTATTTACATGGCGGAATTTGCCAGCTTAAAACTGAAGGTTAAACCGAGGTTAAAACGCGCAAGCAGACCATCTACGGGACAAGCCGGATTCCACCATATATTTATGCACACAAAAATAATCTTTTACATTGTAATCCTTTTATTTTTAGAGTGTACGCGCCCGCCTATAGGTGCCCTTTAAATAACCAAAAATAAATAAATACTGCGCCATTGACTTTAAACCCGTTTTTGTTGGTCATTGGCGCAGTCTATTTCAGTTGCCTCAAAATATCAATGCAACAACAATGCGCCTGAACACACCTTGTTTTCAGACCAACATGCCCATGGAAGCACAAATGGGTGCAAATGAATTTGCCATTTAAACAAGGTGGCGCTGGATGTGAAAAAGATAACTGCGTCAGGCTGAAACTAGCAAAAAACACTTGTGCCTGGCGCCACATTCCACCTAGTGAATGATAGGGCCCATTGTCTGATACAGCAACATTAGATTAACCGAGATTGGGGCGTTAGCGGTACTATTTGTTTCTGACCACAGACAGGGAAGTGTTCTGTTTAGGGAAAAAGTCATTTTTTTATGATACATAAATGACACCCGTCACCTTTAAGGGTTAAAAAAAATGTACAAAACAACATGTTTGGAAATTCAAAAGAAGCAGTCTGATATTACATTGATTTAAGTGGTCAAAGCTGTCCACACTGTTAAAGTCAGTATGAATGGCAACATTGCCAAAGACACTGGCTGCATGTCTAAATGCAAATCTTGTTCTGACAGTCACTGGCTTGTAAAAGGCATTAACTTGTCAAATGCTATTTGGATGGACTAGTACCCCCTTCCCCTTCCCAAATTCAGGGTTTCTTAGCTTTAAAAATCTGTTGGATATGGCAGATTCCTTCAACTCAAACTGATGGGACACAGATATTTGCTTTTGATAATAAATCTAAAATCTGTTGGCACCCTAATGCATGCTGGTCAGTCACTGATAATTAAATTCAGTCCCAAAACGACCATTAAAGGTCCCCTATTATGCCCCTTTTCACAAGATGTAAAATAAGTATCTGATGTCCCCAGAGTGTGTATGTGAAGTTTTAGCTCAAAATACCCAACAGATCATTTTTTACAGTATGTTTAATTTGTCATTTTTTGGGGCTCAGAAAAACGCGCTGTTTTAGTGTGTGCCCTTTAAATGCAAATAAGCTGCTGCTGCGCGGCACAGGGGGCGGAGCTTCATGAGCTCGCGCTCAGTCTCTCAGAACAATTTAATCTCACGGAATGATGATAATATCAGAAACTCTCAGTAACGGTGTTCATTTCGACCCGGAGTCGGACAGTAATGCCTACAGAGTCAGAGTGCTGTATGGAGATGGAACAGGTATAGTTTAGTAGTTTAATTACGGTTATAACGTATTTGTCATCTGCTTGTATGTATCCACTATTAATAGCCTACAAGTCTGCTGTTTCGGACCAGGTCCGAATGATGATCAAACATATACTGATGAGTTTAATAAAGTTTATTGTACATAACACAAAAGATGAAGCGTCAGTTTTACTTCAGAAAATCACCGTAAGAGCTGAGTAAACACAGTAAGTTATAAGAAGTGCGCAAGTACATAAACAAATTTCGGTAGAGTTGAGGGAGCATTTTCTTTAAAAACAAAATAATTCCACCTGGTCTTCAGTGGCTGCCTCAGATTTCGGGAGTAAACAGAGAGAGCTATGTGGATTAATACATCCAGCCACACAACACCTACAACGCTTGGGAGACATTCTCGTCGGTGCAGCAGCTGTGAACTCGATCAGGGCAGGTCTATGTTAGAACGGCAGTGTCTGTCAACACTCGTGGGCGGGGCCTGTGCTGTAGTGACGTCACTAAAACAGCATTCTGAAAACAGGTCGTTGGGAGACACTGCTGATGATTTATGGGGATTAATAAAAAAGAGTGGATTTTTATCACTATTGGGTGGTTGTGTACACACACTGCCAACACACATTTATGTCCAAACAGCATGCAAAAGTGAATTTTGCATAATAGGGGACCTTTAAGATGTTTAGGGTTAGAAAGGTTTTATTATTTTTTGGAAAGAAAATACTTTTATGCAGCAAGAATGCTTTAAATTGCTCAAAAGTGACTATTCATAAAATAATCCTGAAAAAAAAATTAGCATGGTTTCCATAAAAAATATTAAGCAGCAAAACTGTTTTCAACATTGACAATAATAAGAATTGATTCTTACACTGAAAATCAGCATATTATATGATTATATGAAGTGATGATAGTGAAAATTAAGCTTTGCTTTCACAGGAAAAAAATACAGTTTAAAGTCCCCATAATAATACCTTCCCCCCCCCCCCCCCATAATAATTGTATCTCTTAAAACTCATCTTCGATCACCAAAATTACATATTTCAACTTTTTTTTTTCTTTATGCCTTAAAATAGCTTGAATGTAACTCTACAACTAGGGGTGTAACGATACCCTCATGTCACGATTCGATACATATCACGATACTGAACTCACGATACAATATTATTGTGATACTCCAAGACATGGTAAAAGGTTAACAAAAAAAATACTGTTGATTAAAATGCTAAATTTGGTGTTACATTGTGGGTGTAAATGAACAGGCTTGAACTCTGTCACTGACTAGATATATTTAAAATAATGTAGGCCACTTTTTACTGGTAACAAAAGACATTTAGCATTATCAGGACCCACAAATATTCCTCCATTGCATTATTATACATTATATTCACCATTATATATAGTAGTTTACTGTAGTACTGACACTAAAACTCTGAAAACCTGAATTTATTCTGACACTATATATTGTTATATACCCTTGCCTAATTTAGTATATGCAGTTCTAGGAATATGCAAATTAGCCCCGCCTCCACTCACACCAGCTCAGAGATCCACTCACTGATGATCACACGTTGACGTGATTGGCTACAAGGTGGTTTGTGACATCAGAAACACCAGCGATTTTAAACAGCGTTTTTGAAACTGTCTTTGGTTCACTGCAGTTTTAAGGAGAAAATACTTAGCAATGGTGTTGACTTATGAATTTGCACATGGTTTGTCTTGAAGCATATTAAAAACACCATATAGACATTTACAACATTAAAAGCTTGATTTTCACCACAGGGGTACTTTAAATTATAAGAAAATAGAAAACCCAGACAGCAACATAGTGTCAGTCCAGATCCGGGCCACATCCGGTACGACACTATGTTGCTGTCTGGGAACAGTCATTTTAAATTGTAATAATATTTCACAATATTACTGTTTTTGCTGTAGATTTGATATTGTAAATGCAGCCTTGGTGAGCATAAGAGACTGCTTTCAAAAACATTAAAAAAAAATCATGCTAAATGAGCTAGGAGTGCAAACTGGTGCATCTTCATAAAAATATGTGCATCACGCTTCGGTTTCTTGGTTAATCTATAGTAGATGGTAGACATTCTGTTAATTAGAATTGACTTGACGGTTGGATCTGTGGGCGCAGCAGTTATAGTGCACATATTCCAGTCTACCAGTCTACGACATCTCAATCCCATTCCATTGTCAATCTCCCCTGCTTCCTCTAATGAAGACTGGCTGGCCGAGTGATACTTTTGCCAATGATATTCTCAGTTAAGCATCCCTCATCTCATAGCGCCCTCTCGTTAACCTCGTCACACTGCTGTGAGCCCTAACTCTTCTTCTTCTCCACTATTTTCTTTCGCTTTAAATGCCTGAGATTCTGATCCTATCTCGGCTACTGTACAAGTCTCCACAGGAACACATAAACAATACCAAGCGTTTATGTGCTATCTGAGGGAAGAGGAAAAAACAAAATGAGAAATGTTCTGAGAGTGCCCGGCCCACCACTCGATCCTCGGGGGGGGGCAGCGTGATGGAATATAAGATGACCAGATACATTTCCTAGGTAAAGGTTCTCGGTTTAATTGTCAAAATACAATGGAATAAGACATTTTGGTCCCACTTTATATTACTATGTAATAACATTTAAATGAATCCATAGACACTTTCAGAGCCTGCTATGAAGATTTGACAAAGTGGATGTCTTTTTACATCTTACAATTTTCTACATCTTAACAAATCCAAGACGGAAATCATTCTATTTGAGTCACGTCTGCTATAGCAATCTAAAGACTAAACTTAAGAAATTTGAACCAAATATGAGATTTTGCGTAAAAAACTTGGGTATCCTAATTGAGAGCAACCTTGAAATGGATAACCAAATTAATGCTGTTGCCCGGTCTAACTTCTTTCATCTTCGTCAAAACAGTGTACGTATTGCGAATTGAGTTCTCTTTCATGTCTTCTTGTGCTTGAATGCTTTAAGGATGTAGGGGTAGTAACACTTGAGTCATTACTATTACCTTACAAAAACCTCAAAAACTTACAATGACTTATCATGCTGTTAACTTTAGAATACTGTTCCAAATAATTTGTAATTCCTTCTGAAGGATTTGGTAATACTGTCTTGAATCATTACTAGTGGTTTACAGCACTAGTCTTCACTCTAGAATAATTATACATTATGCGTTACTCTCATCAATTATAAACCACCTCCAAGAGGTATGAAAAAATAGTTGTTACTGATAATAGTAGCTAGTAGCTAAGCGCTGTTACTTACTCACTCGTTAATTAGAGTTTCTTGTGAGTTAATATTAGTAACTAGGGGTGTGTTCACACTTGGCTCTAATAATGACAGTTGGCTCTAATAATCAAAAAGTGCAGTAGCTTTATTATAGTTTCTGTTCATTTTTCAGAGCATACAGTATAGTCATGAATACTGGTTTCCCATAGCTTTCCAGTCAGTTAAGCCATGTTTCATTGATTGGTTATTGTCTCGATTACTTTGTGAAGTTGAGTTGAGTAAGTGTGCTACTCTCTTTGCTGCTACTGTCACACAAACAGATGTATGCATGAGGTGTTATGTTCCCAGATATTATAGAGTGCAACAGCGACTGTCCACTTTTTCAGTGAGTTTTCCCCCCATTTATTTTCTCCATAGTGAACCACCCAGGCCCAGGACAAACTTTCAATGAACTTTGGCCATCTGACTGTTGCACTATTGTTTTGTTACCTCGACATGCACCATCTGCTTTGATTGACATCATAACATGATCCATGATATTGGTGTTTGTGTTCATAACGCTTTTCATGGACACTCAGCCATGGCTAATGTTTCACTGTGTTTCAGTGATTCTCAAACGACTCGTCAGATAAATCAGTCTTTCTAAATCTCTCCTCTCCTCTCCTCTGCTCTGATTGGCCAGACATCGCAGTCTGTTGTGATTGGTTTACCGCGTACAGCGCGTGTGTCATAAACAAAAACCGTCCATTGCCATAACAACATCAGGTCTGCGTGTCCTGAGGCTTCCTACACCGTAAACTAAACACAGTAACGAACAATGACGTCGATTTTACCATATCAATCTGAGCGCGAGTCCGATGATGAAACATTGGAAGAATTCATTCAACACGAACCTCCATCGCAAGGACGACTCGAGCAGGATGTTTCTCAGTGATACGCTACTCGGTTTGAGGTACATTATGAGATGCAACTGTAATTTCTCACCATCAGCATTAACAAGTGCATGGCCATCAACAAACCGATTATTTTACTTATAGGCCTACTTATTTATTTACAGAGTATTTTTCTAATTTATTGTGGTGAACATGTGGAAACTGTATCAATAACAGTGCGTAGATTAGCCGAGCTCTAGCGTGAATGACTGATGTAACATAAACGTGGGTAAAACAATTCTTGCTCCATGCTTAATCTTTCCTCAAAGTAGTGAGAACGACAGACGATCTACATTAATATACACGGTTTTAGGTAGTGGCCCACAACTGATCTGCAGAAGTATTTCATAACTAAGTATTTTGAACACCATCTTTCAAGAGCAAGCGGTTTGCGAATCCTGGATTGAACTCCGAGATTTGAGAAGCAGTCGTCTGTCAGTAAAATAAAGGGAACACAGCAAATGTTTAGGATTATACTGCTGTGGTATTGTGGTAAAGATTAATTTTAACCACTGATCCTTCACATTGTAGAGCACAGCTTCTTCCCGACATAATGCTATCCAGTATCCACAGGAATCAGCTGCAGGTTTGAGGGCGTTCAAGTTTTCCCTGGTGTCTGCGCGCGCAATATGCTAATGTTTCGTCTTGACGTCACAAAGAAACGGCTTATGACTCATTTGAAAAACGATTAATTTAATTGACTCAGAGTCGAACTTTATATACGGTGCACTTTCAGATTTAAAACTTTGCAGGATGTTTTCATTCACTTAGAGCTATGTTACACACTACATGAAAGGTCATTTTCAAAAATCTATAATAGGGGCCCTTTAAACAATACATAGCCTCGTCGTTTGCCACCGCTAGCCTCATCAGCCGGAAGCCCACTTCACCCAAGCTGCCGAGGTCAGTGGCAGTGCAGCCTCGCTTCTGTTGCGAGTTTGGCCAGTGCTTTCAGGTTAGTCTGCGAAAGTCTGCTAAGTGTGAAACTTGTGAAATTTTTCCAACTTTCTGAAAACTGTGTATTTAGTTTAAAATATCTTTTTCTGAGTAAAGTTAGATGGTTATGTTGGCCATTTCTAGCTCTATATTGGACACTGCTTTATTTGGGGAAATGGTCCAGTGAAATGTCAGATCTAAAACATGGTGAACTTCAATGATTGATGACCTGAAAATATTTTAATCACGTCTCTCCTTGCTGCCATGCCCAGAAAGGCCACCTGGAACACGTTTTGAATTTCTTCGTTTGTGATCTCGCTAACTCAGCTTGAGCCGTTCCCTCCTGTCATGCTTCCACTGCTGTTTTTCTTATGAAGCTATTCATTAAAACGGAGAGGTTTGGGAGTTACCTGACACTGTAGGGGTCAAAGGGGTCTGTTATGTTATAACTTCAAATTGGGGGGTGTACTATTCCCTGTGTAATTATTCAAATTAATCATCGAATGCATGTCATAACATGAATGTGCATTTCAATATTCATATTATCCACACTATTATTTATATCCTGTTGGCTTTGTCTGCTTATCGGAATAGTTTTATGGTGCCACCCAAATCTTTCATCTCATTAATCTCTCTGACTCTGTTATGGATTCATTTCTGATTACCTCATAAAGAATCAAAGGACCAAGGGGTATTTTTGATGCGCTGAGAAAATGTGCAGCATCTGTTTGTCTGCCGTCATCCATATCCATGTGATGTGACAATGAAAAGCAGACCGCAGAGTCTTAGTGGGAGTTTCATTTCCATTGCAGAGTCGATTAGAAGGTTATGCTCTTCAGCCATCAACTTTTCCACTTTTCAAACTGTCCTTTTAAACAGAAATGGTACCACTTTGCAATAAGGTTCCCTTTGTAGCAGACGTGCGCTTAATCTTAATTTTTAATAAATTAATTAAATAAATAAAAGGTAACCTATGTTTTTTTTTAAAAACAGCAAACTTGTACGTTTCTTAGAATGATCAAGTACACTTTAAAAAATTGCTCTTTTGTTATAAAATCAAATTTAAAGTTTAAATTTAAAGTTTTAAATGATCATGTTAATCTTTTGTCATGCTTTAAAGAGGTACACTTATTTTGATGTGCTGACTAGCATACTACAGCACATGTACTTGAATACAATTTGAGTGTAATTTAAAGGGATGGTTCACCCAAAAATGAAAAACCTGTCATTTAAGAACAGTTAAGAAACTCATACAGGTTTGGAACAGGTTGAATAAATGATGAAATGATGACATAGTTTTATTTTTGGGTGAACTAACCCTTTAATATTACATTTAAAGTTAAAATATTTTAAGTGGGTAACACTTTACACTAAGGTCCCAATAGTTATTGCATTGAGTTACACTAACAATGAGCTATGCATTTGTTACATTATTTATTCATCTTTGTTAACGTCAGTTAATAAAAATACGGTTTATTGTTAGTTCATGTTAGCTCAAGTCCATTAAACAATATTAATAGAGACAACTTTAGTATTTTGTTTTGTACTTATTGTAAAGTGTTATCAACTGTGGTAATGTTCATTCATGCATTTTCCAAACTGCACAGTTAGTTCACAGTACTCAATGCATAAACTAATGTCAGTTAAATGAACCGTACTGTCAAGTCATTGTCACTCATACAGCATCTCATCATACAATTTTATGGCACAATTTGAAATTTAGAAAAAAATTTTCCCCTTCCAACTCAAGACTCTTCTTGTCCTTCCACATATGCAGGCAATTTTTTATCTTTGAATATGAACTCCAGCATGGTAACATGAAAATCATAATGTTCTGGCTGTTATGTTCATTCTAAAAATGAAAACATACTAAAAATAGCCACTCTGGCCACACCAATAAAAACAAATAGAGTTTATAAAGCATAACGCAGTCACATATGCGCTCTCATATCTTACTCTCCATTGAGTTTCACCTTGATTTACTGCACTCACTGGGCATAGTGTTTCCATTTTAGATTAATCAAAGTCATTTATTTAGCACAATGTCTGTCACACACAGTGCCTGAGGGAAATTGAGGTCGCCATTGTAATAAAATGTAGATCAGGAGTGGAAAGCATATATCAGGCTAAATAGAAAGGTTTAGCTTGTACTGAGGGTGGAATATCAGTATCCTGTTTAGCTTTAGCCCATTTATCAAATCCGTCTTTGGATGTCCGGAAAGCCTTTCATGCACAGTGCATGGAATTCTTCTCATAGATGCTATATAGAAGTATAAGAAAAAACAACCTCCATTTATATATTTTTTTTTTCACCCTTTGGTTTCTCATAAGAAAAACGCCTATGTTTTGCTCACAAGCATTGACGAGTGACATTGTCCAGTAGAGGAAAAGGCTTTCTGCAAATATCAAGGAAGTCAGTGCTACACTGGGAACTAAGTCATGACAGGACTGGTTGACACTTTTGTTGAGCATTCCATCCAGATACGGCCTTTATAAAAATAAAAAAAAACCCTACATGATCCAATCTCTGCTTGTTGGCCCTAGTTCAGCGCAATCATCTCTTCCATCAGCTGAGTTCGTTGCAATCCAATTCTCGTTTGTTTGCTTTTTGTCACAGACACATCCATCTCCTTTGTCAATGAAATTTGGTGTCATTAAATGTATACACAAATGTTTGTGCAGTCATTTTGAGTAATAAGACGTCATATACCGATTATGTGCTTCCATGGATGTAGCTTTGTCTCATCATTCAGCAAAATGGAGCTATTCCAAGGCTGATTTTATGCTCCAATGCCAGCTGTACCAAACAGTTAGATGACCAAAAAAGTCCTGTAGGTCCAACAGCTTCATATGCCTGTTGTCCATCTAGTTTACACAGTTTAATCGTAAATGAGCTGTTAAGCCTTGAGGTTAGAGTTCAGAACACTGATATAATTTCAGCCACTTAGTCAAACCGCAGTATTGGCATGGTTGAGGAGCTGATCTCACAATCGCAAATGTTCTCACAAGTTTTATTTGCTTACTAAGGGCCAGATTTACTAACTGTGCTCCAGCACAAACCCTCTTTTGGCATTAAAAACTACTGTCAGGATTTACTAAAGACACGCAATGAAAAAAATTGTGCTGAAAAGGCGTTAACAGGGTTATTTTTGCGGCTGACTTCATTGCACATGCATTTGTTGGAGTTTCGCTTTCAGACGCAAAATTTATGGGGGGAGAGTATTTAAATGAATCATGCAAGGTGATTTACTAAGGTTTGCGCTAGTCAATTTACTGGTATACTGTTATATACAATTTACTGGTATATTATTCACTGCTAATATAAAGCTTGGAAGAGCCAGGACATTTTTTTTAAATATAACTCTGATTGTATTCGTCTGAAAGAAGAATGTCATAGACACCTAGGATGATTTGAGGGTGTGTAAATCATGGGCTAATTTTCATTTTCGGGTGAACTATCCCTTTAAACCAGACACTAAATTGCACTGCTCTTGGTAGATTGAGTTGGTCATTATGGAAAAGATCAGACTTTTTTTCTTTTTTTTTTGCATGTCACTGTCAGTAGATCACGCGCAGAATTTTCCACCCCCATCTGTGTTTTTTTGGAATTACGCTCTCATGCTAATTTGCCCTGTTTTAATAAATCTGGACCTTAATCTATACAGGACTATACAAGAATGGCTTGAACAAATTCTAGATAGTTTGTTCCTATGAGGCATATGATAACTGAAAGTCAGCAAATAAGTTATAAATTATATTTGTACATATTTGATCATCAAGACTGTCTCAGTTTTAATTTCCTGCCTCCATGCCGATCCAAACCTGTATGAATTGCATTGTACAGTGGATTACAAAATAAGATATTTTGGAAGAAGATTTTGAAAGATATGCTAATATGATTAAAGTCAAAGGGGCTTAGGGCCCTATTTTAACGATCTGAAACGCAAGTGTCAAAGCGCAAAGCGCAAGTAACTTTGTGGGCGGGTCTCGGCGCTGTTGCTATTTTCCCGGCTGGATAAATGACTCTTGCGCCCGGCGCAAATCTAAAAGGGGTTGGTCTGAAATAGCTTCATTATTCATAGGTGTTGTTTGGGCGTAACGTGAAATAAACCAATCAGAGCGTCATCTCACATTCCCTTTAAGAGCAGACGCGCTTTTTCCTTGGCGTATTGCTATTATAACGGCGGATTTGCCAGGCGCGCGCTAGGAGCGGTTCACAGCCGAGGAGAGCAACGCTCTCGTCACGGCCGTAAAAGAGAGAGAAGTGACATTGGGGATGGAGAAACACACCCAAATTAAACAGGCATATAATAATGTGGGTAAATGTGTAAGCTAGATGTATGCTTTTATAATAAATTGTCTATCTATCTATCTATCTATCTTTTGTAATAATATGATTTGCAAAAATGAAAACTGCTGCTTCTGTGTAGATTAGAGAATCAAAGTGTATGCGCGTTGTGCACGCTATACATTATGGTCAAGCATGCGCCCTTAAAATAGCATAATGAACAACGCGCGACGCGCCACTGACTTTAGACTAGGTTTTTTCTGGCCATTGGCGCAATTGTTTTATGGAACAGTAAAATAGCACCAGGGATTGTTTGCGCCGGGACACGCCTCCTTTTTTGCGCTGAACCACCCAGGGAGCGCAAGTTCATTCCCTAGTTTAGCGACGTGCTTCTGTGGAGGGAAAAGCGCGCTTTGCGCGGGTGCAAAATAGGAATGAAACATGCGTCGGTGTACAAAGTCAATTGCGCTGGGTGCAAGATAGGGCCCATAGTGTTAGTTTGGACCCTTTGCATGAACCAAAACCACTGAAATATTTCCCCAAAAGAGAGAAAGTCATAGAGGTTTGGAACGAGGGTAAGTAAATGATAACATAATTTACATTTTGGGGTGAACTATCCCTTTATGTTTGTTCTGAACAAATATTTCTAAAAGAAGTTCACGGTAATCCTAGTCCAAGCCCGTCAAATGTTATTTAATATTTTGGTAGAGCTGTTTCAACATCGGTAGCTGAATGACAACAGTTTGAACAAATATTTCCAGTCGGCCCATCTGTCAATCCAGTTTCTATGGTAATTACTCCATTTTTACTGCATCATAGCATAGCAGAACCACAGAGCTGCCCTTTGACATCCAGTGCTTATCCTACAGAGGCATTCTGCATTTTTCCCTCAAGTTTCTTTTTTGAACTGAATGAGCCTTAACTGATTTGATATACTATATACCTCTGAGACATTCATCACAGGCAAAACTTTAAAAAACAGACTGAAAGCCTCGCAGAGCAGAACATCGAGGTTCTCACCCGCTTATTTTCAGCTCAAGTACAAACACAAAAACAACCTTGCTGGTACATGTTTCGATGAGTGTGTGATTGGCTTTGCATGGCAAATGACTGAGTTGTCAATGTTCGCCTTAAAAACATACCTCAGGGCAACTTTTTTTGTCTTTTGAATCTGGTCACATCAATAAGGCTCAACCCCGTGCTACGATTTTAGAGTGAACATCAAGCACTCGGTCATTCGCCATGCAACGTCGATCACACACTCATCAAAACGTGTACCAACAAGGTTGTTTTGTGTACTTTGAAAGAACAACCGTTCTTGTACATGTTTTGATGAGCGTGCGATCAGTGTTGCATGGTGAATGACCAAATGCTCGATGTTCGCTCTAAAGTCGGACCATGTGGCAGCGTTTAGCAACTTTATGTCTTACAAACCCTCCTGCCACATCAATAAGGCTCAAATATGATTTTTTAAGCAAATCACATGTAGTATTGTTCAATTTTTCAAAAGCTATGCCTAATATTAGCCATCCAACATATTAGCCACCAGTAATACAGACATTTGGCAACCTCCAGCAATAAAATCCAGGTCAGTGTGAACGAGGCTTCGGTGTGAATGTCATCACCTCATAAACAGGCTATAATCCGCACAGCTGCTGGCCAGTGACTCAAAAATCACACTGTATCATAACCATAATAAAATGTGGCAAAGCGAGAGGGGAGCAGCTGCTCCTCTCGACTTTTGATGTGAAAACTCTACTCTTGCCTTTCATGAAAAATGTGGAAATGCAGAGATATTGACTTTATTACGCAGCTGTTTTGGCAGAATGAGAGAGAGGAGCAAAGCTGAGAAAGGAACAGAAAGATCACCTGCAACCGGGTATGCAAATCATGCCACCCAAAGATTGAATTAAGCTCAGAGCCATTGACAAATTAAACTAATTTTGGTGAGTTTATTTGCAGTCCCACAGGAGATTAAGTTTCACTCTAATGCACAGGATCTCTATGCTTTAGACTCTAGACAAGAATCACCACAAAATGTGACCCAAACCAATATATACATATTATTTCTTCTTCATTTGTTTTTTCAATAGTTAAAATATTTAAACATTCCTTAACAAAGATTTGCTTCATAAGCAAAAATGTGTAAGATACTGTAAAACATCTTGTTTTCAGAGAATTTACATTGAAAATAAGGGATGGGAGGATTTTGCACTTTTAATACTGATACTGTAAATCTAAAAAAGAATTGATGCAAAGTGTTTAATTTAAAGTATTATGTATTGGTCATACAAATATATCATATGTTTTGTATCACAATACTGCCTGATGGTATTTTGTATTGGGTTGAAAACCTTTTGAAAAGTTGGGTTGAAAAGTCTATTGATTCTCAAGTAAATAAATGAGTTTAAATTATGTTTTGATATTTATTCTAGAGAACAAGACTAAGATGTATAAAGCCTTGCCTTATAAATCCTTACACTGGGGGCAGATAACAGGTACTGAGGTAATAAGTAAAGTAAAGTAAAGTAGAATAAATTACCCATAATCCTCTGCACAGTATCGCCTCCCCTGGCAACAGACGTACATGTGTCTAATTGTTTTATCCAGCCTTGAAATGGTTTAAGTGCTTAAATGTAGTAAAGCCAGCAGGTAGATCAGAGGGTTAGGTGCAAAATAAAAAGGTGCAATAATAAAATCTTTAATAATTACCCATTTAAAATTAATATCTTTCTGGTTTAGTTAATGCGACAGCTTCCTTTACATCTCATGAGAATTATTTTTTTCTTTTACTACTTTTTCCCAAAGCTGTTGTTCAATGACCAGCGATTAGTGAGGTGCCTGTAATAACACAAAGTGGCCTTGTCTACATCTGCGCAGCGACATATTGAGGACATTTTGAAAAATTGGTGGAATTTCCTTTTAGCTGTCAGAAGTCTTTTTGAGGCTAGAAAAATAACTCTATTTGTTGCAACTGAACCATGGGAAATATTCACTCCACTGCCCCCACTCCCCTCGCATACTTAAGGTGTTGATATGGGTATAGGGCCATACCTAGATCTCTTCTTTGGGAAGAAAAACCTCTCCAGGTAGACTAACTACACTCTCAGACACTGATTTTACGCTCTTTTATTCCTGAGGTTTTGACCGTGTATTAGATTCAGTAACAGAATGTGACGTTCACAGCTGCTTGAGTTATTATTCTCCTGCTGTTTGAAAGCCCTCTCCATTTTGCCTGCATGAGGAAAACTCTGATCTCAGCATGACATCTAAAACAAGCAAAACCACATCTCTCTGACACTCAGCAAATCCTGTTTTTATTATCCTTTTAACCCCGTGACATCTCTCTCTTTTATATTCTCTAGCTGTTCGCTCGAATATCACTATTTTCATCCTCCAATTTCCACAAATGATTGTTCACATAGGCAGCACGCAAAGTTTAAGATGACTTTCCGGAACAAGCTCCTGTGATGCTTTGCGTGTAGTAAGCTTTAATGGATATACAGTGTGATCTCTAAGTCTGCTAACAGTAGAGTTCATCGAGTTCAGTGTCGAATCAAAAGTGCATGTTTGCTTTCCAAAATCAAGACATCTATATTATGGACTAACCAGTGCATTATTAAACACATAGTACATTTTAGCAGAGGGAAGTTTTTACTTGATTATTATATTTATCAGTATTGTACTGGGGGCATTAATGTTAAAAGGCACATACCACGGATAAGACGTTAAGATGAGATCCTGATGATCTCATAATCAGTACAGTCACATTGCTATATTTATTGATATTCATTTTTATATATCTTGTATTTTATACTCATAGCTTATTATTTTATATCTCGTCTTCACTGTACAGCATAGGGCATGGTTACGGAGATTTCTCCCAATTTGAGTGGTAGCATCCAGAAAAGTGGTATGCAAATATGGAATTATTATTATTATTAAAGTCCTTTGTCAGCTTAATGCTCCCTTGATCTGTTGGGGAGAGGCACCAATGCCATTTTAACAGTTTAATAACTGATAAACTGTAATATTAAAATTAATCTCTCTTACTGGTGTACATTAGCGGCGACTCCTAGATTGATTTGTTTTATTATATGTTTCTACAAATGTGTTTTTGCTGGAGCCAACATGACCCCACACTCTTAAAAAATAAAGGTCCAAAAAGAGGAGTTTCTTAGCGATGCCATAGAACTGCCATCTTGGGTTCCCCAATGAACCTTTCAGTGAAAAGTTCTTAAAAGAGGAAGTGTGAAGAACATTTGAATAATCTTTAATAAGAAACTTTTTCCACTATAAAAAAAAAATTCTTCATGGATCCATTGATGCCAATAAAGAACCCTTATTTTTAAGAGTGTAAGCATAAGTAATCTTACTACAAAGTTACCAGTCACATTTCTGAAAGTGCAAGTCTATATTATATTATATTATATTATATTATATTATATTATATTATATTATATTATATTATATTATATTATATTATCTTTTTGGATTTAAATAGGCAAATGCTTAAGTCAGTGATTTGATCAATTTTACAGTGGCAATTATGTTTCTAGTGTGTTACATGTTTGGCAACAGTTCTTCTAACCCTCTTTATATAAATAATCAATTTGAAATTTTTGGTAAAGATCTTGTATTGACAATGCAAGAGTCCAGCACTCTGTAAAGTCTCCTCCAGTACATCCCATAGACTTTTAATGAATTTAAGTTCTGGACTCTGAGGGAAAATGATTCTTCATGCTCCATCCCAACCATTCTTTCACAGTTTGAGCCTGATGATTCTTGACATTGTCATAATGGAATATGGTCATGATGTGTCTTCATACATGTCTTCATACATGTTTAATAAATGAAAAGCCAACACACTCCATCAGTTAGAGTTAGAATAACTGTTGCCAAACATATAACATGCTAGAAACATAATAATAACTGCAACAGTGATCCAATCATTGACTCAATTTATTATTATTTTTTGGCCGGGCATTATATTATATTATATTATATTATATTATATTATATTATATTATATTATATTATATTATATTATATTATATTATATTATTACTAAAATAATCTCAAGGCAACAATATAAAGGTTAAACCCCACTTTATATTATTATTTTCACACATAGGCCTACATCCATGTACTAAGAAATCAATATACATCGTGGATAGTGACAATATGTATTGTGTATAATCTACCCAAAATAAAAATTTCTGTGAAAAAACAAAACAAAAAACAAGTTTACAGAGTTTTTGTGCCAGTACTAAATTAAACTACTTTATATAATGTTGAATATGATGGGTCCTGATAATGCCAAATGTCATTGACATTATTTTAAATATGTCTAGCCAGTGACAGAGTGCAAGCATGTCCGTTTGAATAATTCTGTATTTTCAGCTTCAGAATCATGAATATTTGTATTCTGGTGTCATCATTGTCATTTACATTTATTCATTTAGCAGACGCTTTTATCCAAAGCGACTTACAAATGAGAACAAAAGAAGCAGTTAAACTAACAATAGGACAACAATATGCAAGTGCTATGACCCTTCCCAGTTTAATCTAACCTGTCTTGTGCATTGAGTTACCTGCACTAAGTCCAAGCCTATTCATTTATTCAATGTAAAACCAAATGTATTTTAGTCAACAGTAAAAAAATGTGTCAACCTTTTTCCATATGTCTTGGAGTATCCGCAATAATATCGTATCGTGAGTTCAATATCGTGACATGTACTATCGAATCGTGACATGAGTCTCGATACACCCCTAATATAAACTGAATGGATGCCACAGCCTCCATTGATAAAGAGTTATGAGCTTAGATTCAGGTGTCCTCAGAAAGGGATCCTCTCCTGAAATCTCATAGCAGGCAGATATAGGGATTGCTAGATATTGCTGATTTGCTCTATATCGTGGCTAAAAGAGCTCTTTTCCATATTGAGTTCATATCCTGTTGCAGAGAATTACCTCATTGCTTATTCTGTCTGCACTTTTTTCTGTCATTCTTTCTTTTGCTCCAGCTTTTTTTTTTTTTTTTTTTTTACCGAGAATGATAGAGCAATCATTTGAAGGCATGCTTGTGCTGATGTACAACATATGGCTCAATGCACATGTACAGAGGGTGTTATTCGGAAACTAAAGGCCATCTGGGCATATTCAATTGTTCAAATATTAATGATCATTTCACTTTTGATATATGTGATTGCATACACTTCAAAGGAATAGTTAAATCCAAACATTTTTTTAAAAAACACAATTCATATAATTATAATTCAATATAATTATTCATTACTCACCCTCATGATTTATGGATGCAAAAGCACCATAAGGTATAATATATAAAATGTTCCGCCACAATGAGCTGGACCTGAGAATCAAATCAGTCTGATTTGTGTTCACAAATTATTCATGGCTTTACATTTCTTCAGAAAACTTTGAATATAGCTGTATGAACTACTTTATGGTGCATTTAGGGTATTTTTTTTTAATCCTGCTTGGTCTTCATTCATTGGCCATGTTTACATGCGCACCAATAATGTAATTATTTCCAATAATCAGAGTAAGGATTTAATTATAAGTCCTTAATTATAATTATAATTCTAAGTAAAGTTTAATTATAATAGCATTATGAGGGTGCCTGTAAATGTAGTCTTTGTAATTGTAAAAGAAATTGTAAAATGTAAAAGATTAACCAATAGCTTCTTCAAAATTTCTCTTTTTGCATTCAACGGCAGGAAAAAGTAGTGTGAATCTGGAACGACGTGAGGGTCTGCGGCTGAAGTATCCCTTTAAGTGGAACAGAGAAAAAAGAAAGGTGTTTAACTCCCTCTATTCTGCCGCTCCTTGATTTGAGATCTCAAACCGAAAACTGTTGCGCCATTCAGTTATTTATCAATCAAGAGCCAATCTTAGCTCCCCTTTCTTGTAAAGATCAACAGTAGCCAGAGAGCGATACCAGTAGCTGATGGTGGCGATAAACCTCTGATCTGTGGAAACATGGTGTCCCACTGTTACAGCAATGAAGGCGATGAGAGCAGATAAGCCATTATACCAGCCTCGGCTTGTCAGCTGTATTGTGCTCTTCCTCATAAACCTATTCAGTGATTAAGCACCTGTTTGTAAAGTCAGGCTCCAGGAAAATACGCACACAGGTGTCAGACAGCCGTACAGTAACAGCCCGATTCACAAATGGTTTTTCAATCAGTGGAGTCATGATCAGATGGAACCGACATCCTAATTTGTAGAATGTCATGCGGCATGACGCAAATTTTTTAATTCAAGCGAATGGAAATTTCCAGGCTTGCTCATAATGAAAGAATATCCTGATTTAAAGCTGTTCCATAAAAAAAAAAAAAAAAAACTGGTCATTTTTAAAGTAGAACATTGTAATCCTATGGAGTAATGCAGAGAGAATGCTCTCCAGTGTAGATCATTTTTGCCCTGTCTAGTCTTCTAACTCGTTTGATTATTTTCCCAACAAAACTTTACTTTTGATGTGTCCGTCTAACTTGCACTTTGCATGGATAGGTGAGTGCAATTTGTTTCTTTTGGCCTAACAGCAGCAGAGAACAACTGGACGTGCTCCACTCAAAACAGTCTTAGTCTTTAGTATGCAAATGTATTGGAGGAGTAAGGTCTGCGTCCACTACTATGTTTACTGACCTTTGATACTTGCAGATAATATGCCAAAATAGTGCACGAACCAACACTATGATGCAAAAACACTGAACACTGTCACGATCAAACAGAAGCTCCAGATAGCAACTAAAATAGTTGCAAGTGCAAAAATAATAAAAATTTGCAATAATATTTGAATATGTAGTCAACACTAGTGATAGTCGGGTAAACTTTGTGCACATTTGTATTACGTTTCCTCAGAGATCACCCGATAGCATGCATAACTATCTTTTCTGCACGGAATGATAAACATAGCGCAAGAAGATGACTGTATTAATCAGAACTTTTTAATAAGTCTGTCAAGATTTATGAAACAGCCTTCAGTGGACTGTAACACTGAAACGCGAGTCATTTTAAAAATGATTTAATAAATTAGCAATGGTATTTTAAAAGCATACATATAATTATTGTAAATATTATGTAATTTTTATTATTATTTAAATTGTATTATTATATAATAACAACACTCTTAATCAAGTGATCATGTAATGTCTTAGCTAAAAAGCCACGTGGCTGAAAAAAATCGTTTTTTATTTTTTTCTCATTGTTTTTTTTTTTTCACAAAAAAGTCACAAAAAAATATATCGCTAATTTACATAAAGAAATTGAGGTTTTCTGTTAAGTGTTTGCCTACTATCTTGCCTTCTCTTCGAGCATTGGCTGCGCTTGTTCTGTTTAGGTCATAAACAGCTTCTCCTCAAAGGCGGAAGTGTTGCGTTTCAGTGATAAAGTTTATCAGCTCCTGGGGGTGTTAGAGAAGCAACAGAGGGGCCCTAAAACTCACCAAAAAAACACTAGAGAAACCACCTCATTCTCACCCATACAAGTTAATTTAGAGGTAGAAACAATAAATCCATATTTAGCTTGTATAGCAGTAATATACAATTGACGCACGTTTGCTTGCAAAAAAAAAAAGGTGTCCTTACAAAGTTCTTTCTCACGGAGGGTTAATCAATTTACATACCCTTTTCTCAATGCGCTCACTGAAACACAAAGCAATCATTGTGGCTTCATTTGTGTGTTTCTGCCGGCAACACAAAATGAACCCATCAGCAGCACAGAGCAGCAAAATATTGACTTCCCGTTAAACAAAACACATTATCTTCCATCTGTTGTTATTTGAATTACTGTATGTCCACAAGGGCAACTTTCATAATACACTGCTCTAAAAATACTCAAAATGCTCATTTTGTCTTATTACATTTTGCTAGACATAATTTTCTAGCTGCACCCGTATTAAATAAAACTCACTGGAGACCTGGTCACGTTGTACGGAAAATGAAGTACACGGTTTACGTGAAAGGGCTTCAGACATCACAGGGCTGATCAAATTTTACTCAGTGTACTCGTAAGATGGTGAGCTATACGCCGAATAATGTGATTTGTTTGTTGAAATGGGCTACCTGACACCAGTGAACTCACAGCTTCAAGCATTTGGAAATTGAAGTCACTTAGAATTACTTTAAGTTGTTCCTTTCTCTCCGCCTGTGCCGTTTGGTCTCCACCACAATCTTTTTACTCACATGGAGTCTGTCGTGGTTTTAGCTGCTTGTCCTCAAGAGAAAAATGATCTGTACATTTGTGATATAAAATGATGCATGTGCGTATACAGATACAGTTTCATCAGTTAAGACTCTCACGCTATAATTTGAAACTATATGTAAAGAGTTAGCAGTGATGCTTAATGCTTTAATGAAAAAATGTAATGCACAACAAAAGTGCTTTCTATTCAGTAGGACTGTATTGAACCAACCAAAAAATTTTTGGTCAGTTATTTAGTTTTCTGATGAGAGAAAGATGACATTATGCTCTTTTTTTTATTATCTCCTCAACTCAAAATGCAAAACAACTAAGATTTCTCTGTCCTGCGGTGTCTGGTGTACATGGCTGTTTGAATGTGAGATGCGTGTGTGTGTGCATTGTTTCCACTTCATTGTGGCTAGGAAATGTCTCCAGGGCTTGCCCACCCAGCCCCCTGTAACAGCTGCTGTAAACCCTTTACTGTGATAGTCAAGTGTGTCTCCCCCATTCTAGGAAAAGTAGTTCCTGAAAAGCCTCTATATACAAAGCAAAACCAATTCTGATATCCAGTTCCTATTTTAGTGCATCAAAAAATCCTACTGTACGTATATTTTTTTATTATCTGTGACATCAGAGCACTGACACTGTTTTATTTAAAAATAAAATGTTTTTAAAATGTTTTGTTTTTGTTGTTAGGAAATATTTAATGTAGTATAAGTATTTATTTCCTGTGTTGCAGAAGCTCTGTGTTTGTCCAAATGAAAACCCACAAAAACATCTTAAAATTGGCCTCTTCCAGCGAGTCATTAAAGTAACTACCACATTTTCTGGATAAAACCCTACAATTATCGGATCACTATTTACATTGTAAATCCGACAGACTAGAAAATGTTCCAAATGCAAATGTGTTATGAAACAAAACTATATGTATTTGTATATCCTTGTGGACACTGATAATTATCTTCTTGGTCTGGATGAAGACATTTAGATCTGTAATGAAATAAGAGATCGATATTAAAAAGTGTGTGTCTCTTTGTGTTGGGATGAGGTTTAAATTAACATTTGTATAAACTTTACGTGGTGTCTTTTTTTTTCTATTTTTGGTTTCTAGGGAATGCACTGTTATTCTTGCTGCTATTTGTAAAGGTGAAACTCAAAAGATACAAAAATAAGTAGTAATAAGATTTCATGATCATATTTTTCAGTTTCTGTTTTTCATATTTGTACAAGTAAAGAGACTTTTTTTTTTATATAAAGAAGTTACTTAATCATTATCAACAATTTAAAGTCCAACCAAAATAAACAAAAGGGCAAGTCTGCCTCTTTTTAGATGGTCAGTTCTCTTGGGCATTTAAGAGAAAGAGCTAGATTTAGAGCACATGGTTTCTCTTTCATATCAGAGCTTGCGTCCTGTTCCATTCCTCATACCTTTCTGCTGACATGCGTTCTTTTAAAGATAATGCTCAAACAACAAATGTTCAAACCAGAACAAAAATTCTTCCTTCATGGCAGTTTTGCTTGAGTGCTGTAGCTCCCGAGAGGAACCTTCATCTTCATTAGGTTTAACCGGCCCTCTTGTTTCTGTGTATTCCAGCTATAAACGCAAGTAATTATTAGCTTAAACCTTGTATTATTTCTTATTTCTTCCCCCTACACAAACTTCACCTGGCTGTTTTACATTCCACTGTAGGCAGTACCATAACAAATCATTTATTTTTTTGTGAAATGTTGTACACATCCAATCGCTCTGTAACCCAAGACAACTTCAACATTGCCCTGCTCAACCTTGACGCACTTCTCACAGGGCTGTATCCCCCCTGAGAAAAGTCACCACAAGCACATTCACAACTTTAGGTCACCTGATTACAGCAGGTTTAAAATTCACTGGACATGTGATATTGAGCAGTCTGACCCTACTGACATTGATTCAGGGAAATTGATTTCAGTCATTCGTCAATATAGACCTAATACTGACTTACGTAATCAAGAAGTACATACAGTTTTGCTCTGCTGAACTTCTTGGAAAATTGATCAGACGTGAACACTAAAATAAATCTCAGCAAGGTGAAGTATAAAGGAAAGTGTAAAACTCTTTATCTACAAGTAGTCTTCACGTATACACCTGAAAGCACAGAAGTAAGAAGAGACTGAGACTTACAACTCCGTCTCTGGCTCGGAGAAATCACTGAAGAACGTGCTGCCGTTGGAGTGCGGTGGTCCCGGCGACGGCTCCTCGCTCCTGTAGCTGCTCTGGCTGCTCCCTTCCCCAGGCAATGTCCCTTGGGATGTGGGGGGCTTCTCGAACGATCCAGGCATTCCTGGCTCTGCAGAACCAAGGAAGCAAGGGCATCGAGTCCGAAGCGCCTTGTAAAGGAAGTTGAATCTCAGCGAGGATATCCAGGGGCAGCCAAGAAGATTCTTGAAGGCTGCACGAAACTCTGGGCTTCGGCAGTAGATGATGGGATTGAGGCTGGAGTTTATGTAGCCTAACCAGTTTAAGTATCGAAAAGCAATTGGGTTCAGCAGTTCTCGATTAAAGACATTGAAGATGTTCGCCACGAAGAAAGGCAGCCAGCACAGTGTGAAGATGCCCATGATGATGCCCAGCGTCTTGAGGGCCTTGTGCTCCTTCACTACGGTTAATCTCGACGGTCGCCTGCGGGAACTTTTCCGCCTTGCCGTCATCCCTCCGACGTTATTGCACGTCGAAGGCAAGTTGTTGTTGCCATGGATCGGCGTCTGTACCTGATTTCCCATGCACTCGTTTTGGAACCTCAGACGGTTCTTGCCAATTAGCTGTACCTGTCTTGTGGCAATGAGAAAGACACGTGCATAGACAAAAATCATGATGAGTAGTGGGATGTAGAATGAAACCACTGATGAAATTATAGCAAAGTAAATGTTTGTATTAAAATCACAGCTTATTGTGAAATCCTCTGTTGAATTGGAGGGCTTCTCAACATGCAAGTTGCTCATAATGGGGACGAAGGAGATAAGAGCTGAGACCATCCACACAGCACAAACGATAATTCGAGCCCTGCACTTATTCAGGAGCACTTTATACCGCAATGGCCGCATGATCGCAATATAACGATCCACCGCAATGATGCAAAGGGTCTCTATACTGGCAGTGACACATAAAACATCAACCGATGTCCATAAATCGCACAAAGTCTTACTAAGTTTCCAGTACCCTGTTACAGCAATCCTGGCAGCCAGTGGCACCACTAGCACCCCCATTATGAGGTCAGCACATGCCAACGACATGATGAAGATATTCGTTGTGTTCTGAAGCTGGGAGGTACGTGCTATGGCGATGATGACCAGAAGGTTACCCACAATGATAAACGTGATGATGATGATCATGATGAACAGCTTAAATGATGTCCACTCCTGTTCAGGTTCAAGTGTTGGCTTCGCAGTGGTTAGTTGAGTGATGTTTGTCAGGGATTCCATGTTTCAGTATTCAGAGATCAAGGTATGCGATTTTTCAAACTGGATATCAGAAACAAGCAGCAGCAAAGAGACATAGCTAGGTGCTCAAAACTTCTATTCGGTCTTCAAAGAAGTGATTGAGATACCATGACGATGATGTATTTAATCTTGCATTTTATACCACCATATCTCCAAATGTTGAGCAACAGCATCAATTCCTTTTCATATATTCTTCAGTCATCCTGCAAAAATTTTGCATATCCAGCTGTCCTGTGGCATTTGAAGCAAACATATGTGCCTGAACTGAAGATGTAGAAGGAAAGAAAAGTCCCTTTTATTCTGAGTTAAAACTGGTCCAAGAGAGATGGGGGAAAAACATTTAAACTTTTAAGAAAAGCTCTTGAAAAGGCAGATGAGCTGCCGTCCTGTTGAAGTAGTCCGCTGAAGTGGAGTTTGAGCTGAAGTGGAGGAGGTTCAGTCAGCGTGTTACCGCCGCGTGTGGAGCGAGCGAGTGGAGGTGCTTCTACTGCCAAAAGCTCAAAGGAGCTGTGACACTGCCGACAGTCAACAGTGGGAAAGCACTCTCCCTCTCTGATAATGCGCTCTCTCTCTCTCTCTCTCTCTCTCTCTCTCTCTCTCTCTCTCTCTCTCTCTCTCTCTCTCTCTCTCTGCCTTTTAGCGTTCAGCATGCTGTAGTTGCAGTCACATTTCACCCAAAAGGGGTGGAGTTGTAAAGAGTGCCTCACTTCCAATATTCACACACACACCCTCTCGTTTTCTCTATCCAACAAGTACACAATCTTAAGTACTCAAAGCAAACATAAAACACTTTTTATCTTGTCTGTCACACATCAGAAATGGACATCAGGTTTATGTACATGCAATAATATATGTCCAAAAATAAGGAAACACATACCATTTTAATGCAAAGTTAACCTGTTACAACGTTAACAACATTAAAATTGTAACTGCAACAACATCACAATTATAGCAGAATTACAAGATATACATTACAGCTAGATTATAAGATTTGTCAGTGATACTACCATCTTTATTTTAAGGTGACGTTACATGTTACTATGTACATAAACAGTAAATTATTCGTAATTACATGTAACTAACCCTAAACCATTAAGTGGCGTTAAGTACTATGTACTTACAGCAAAAAATAAGTACAATGTACTTATTGTGTTCATGTTGTATTGTAAAACACTTTTGCTGCTATTGAGGTGTGATACGGGTAAGGTTAGGGACAGGTGTGGTGGATTGGGTAGGTTTAAGGTGTAAGGGAAGGGGCAACTGTGTAATTACAAATGTAATTACATAAATTAATTACAGCTGTAATTACATGCAGTAATTACATGCAGTAATTTTTAAAATGTAAGTACAATGTAAAAACATGTAGATACACAATAAGTACATTGTATCAAATTATTAATTTCAATGTAAGTACTTAAAGCCACTTAATATGTAACTCTATAGTAAGTACATGTAGTTATAGTAATAGTAATTAATATTACTCAGTACTTATTTGAGTAAGTACAATGTAACTACATCACCTTAAACTAAAGTGTAACCTTATATTATATGATATTATTTAATATAATTATTAATTTAATTAAATGAACATTAAAGTAAAGTAATGATTGAATTGATTCACATGGCAGATACAATGCAGCTTACAGTGTGTTTAAAGTAAACATTTTATCAGTATGGGTTTTCTCTTGGGAATTGAACCTGATGTTGCAAGCACAAACATTTAGTTTAATTCAATTAAGAGTAAAAGGATTTCACAGTTTTTCTTGATTGCTTAAACACTATAACCAGGCTTTTGAACTAAAATTTCAAAACCATAACGCCATTTATCAAAAAGCACACCCATTTCACTAAACTATAAACACTATTCCCTGTTTTGACACATGAGTCAGATTTGTTGAACTGTCACTGCAAAACTCTACACACAAATCCCTTCATTTCTCATTGCCTACACCATGTTGTCATTTAGAAAGCACTAGCATTCAAAATTGTTCACTCAAGTCAGCACAGCTTCAGCTCAGTTAGCACACAATTATCCAGGTGGAAACACTACGAGTCAAAATTTAACACGCATCAATCAGAGCCTTCAATAGATATATAAAAGGGCCCAAATCAGTTTATTGCTTTTTGGAACAATGGATCCAGAAAGACATGAAGGAAGAGGGATAAGAATGAGGAGGAGGAAGGGCAAGGACAAGAAGACAAGCAGTCTCAGATGAAATTCAAGCCACTCTAGTTGCCCATGTCTTTGTCAATGGTTTGACTATGAGGGAGGCTCGGCTACGAGTAAGGCCAAATTTGAGTCGCTTTACCGTCGCCTGAGAACCTTCAGGGAGGTGTGGTGGCAAACAAAATTCTATCACTGAATAAGAGACAAACATTTCCAATAGTCTTTGAGGTTTATTTTCTTGCAAGAAAAGGCCAGCAGTTGTACAGTCACACAGAGTGGCTGCAGAGTGTGACAGTGAAGGGAGGGCATCCTTTCTCCTTTATAGTCTTGACTCCCAGAATGTTATCTTTCTAGGCAAATGATGGTATTTCAACCATATGTGGAACATTCTTAGACGTATCCATCATATTGTATCCTTGAGTGGAAGCCCTCCTGTCACGTCCCAACACTCTTTACCATTCCAATACAATTTGAATTCCATATTAGAATATGGTTTGTGTGTGCTCTTTTACTGTCATATGTTGGTCACACACATCTTACTGTAAGTAAATATTAAAAAAAAAATTAGAGGAGAGAGTAAAAAAAGAAGAGTAAAACAGGAAAAAAAAAATATTTTTGTGTGTGTGTGTGTTTTCTGTGTATGAATAAAAATGTGCCAATGTATCCACTGGTTGTGTCTTTTGTGTTCATCATGTGAAAAGGTTTGTGAGGGGGGAACCACAAGCAACATAACTTACCAGTTTTGGAAATGTTGTTTTGAATTTATTGCACCAGTGTCTTAGACTATGTTGTAGTGTGTGTGATTTTGAGGGCTTGTGTGTCCTGTCTGAGGGCAAAGTTTGGTTTTTCAGCAAGAGTGAATGGTTTTGAGTGTAGAGCTTCATTTTGACCTGAAAATAGGATGTTTGGGGAATTGGGTGAGACGTTATGGATTTGTGTTTATAGTTTTGAGAATACGAGGCATAGTTTCAAGAAATGTGTTTAAGCAATCGAGAAAAACTGTAAAAAAATATCATAAAAAATTCAGGATAAATGCTTACTGTTGACTGTTTTTAACTGATGAGTTTGATACTGTTAATCCATTAACAGTTGCCAAGTGAAGATTACAAAAAAAATAAATAAAAAATGTTTGTGTTGAAGTAATAAAATGTAATTAAATACTTTATATTACAGAGACAAATGTATCCAGTGTTTCCAGGGTTGGCAATGTCTTGGTCATGTCTTGTCTTGTCTTGGTCACCTTCTCACCCTGACAGTATAGTCACTGCAACCAGACAGGCCTGTTCAGACTAAGCAATATCTGTTCATACCAATCTTTACTGCCTTGTCCTGGTGTTCAAAGAAACTCAGAAATGTTGTCATATGTCAAGAATTCAGTCACAAGGCTAAGGCTCTGTCAATCATGCTGTGCTCCACTTAGTTGGAGTCAAACTGATGGGTGATAGTGCATGTCTACTTATTGGGGATTTCTTTCTTTTTAAGTCAGTGCCTGCCTTTAATTAGAGGTCATTTGAAATTTGCCACCCAATAAATTACATCACATTAAATACATTACAATTTATTTAATAAATTATTATATTTTGTTATAAACTATAATAATTAAATTACCATTCCATGCAAAACAAAAAAGTATTTAAAAAATGGAGGGAGGGGGAGGGAGGGGGAGGGGGGGGGGGTGTCTCTCCATAATAAGTTGGAATATGTTCATGAATTATGTTGCATTAGCTCATTTTAATTACCTATATTTAAAAAAGAAAAAAAGCACAAATCCATTTTTTTTTAAGATAAGCTGCAAAGTATTTCATGTTTTTAGTCATCCCACTGATATGACATCCAACCTGTTGTTGAGTATCTTCTATTATCACATTCTACTGTGTTCTTTTGCAGTGTTTGTCGATATGAACAGGATACCAGCTCCCTCAGGGCCGTTGTTCAGCACTAAAAATAATAGATGCTTATCTGGCCTGCGACTCACGCCAACCCGGCCGCAACCAGGAAGAACAATCAAGACAAATGCCTGGCATGCCATTCAGCTGCGAAATTCTGGACCAAGTATTCACCAAGGTCTATGTCATCAAGTACTTCCTTCCCTCTTCTGTCTCATTCCTCCTCGCTCTCTTTCTGCCTGACATTATCTTATTTTATTCACAAACACTCAATGCACAAGTGTGTTGCACAAATGCACAAACCACTGTGAAAAAGAAGTACAGTTCAGCCAACTTATTATTGGAATAATGTACTTTAGAGAACGTAAGTGCAAATTCAATGTAATGTTTAACCTAATTGCATGTTAATTGCAATTAAATTAAAATGTATTATAGTTTAAATTGCAGTAAGTTGAACATGTGTTTTTTTGACCCACTTAAGTACATCTTTGTATGTAATTTCATAATTACTTCTATTGCCTTTGAATTATGGTTAAAGTGCACTGCATGTAATGTATTTGTTTAAAATATGTATGTTGCAATTTAGTACACATATAACCAGGGTTTGAAATGAACTTTTTCACTCACAGGCCGATTTGGCTAATTTTTATATATATATATATATATATATAATATTATTATTATTATTATTATTATTATTATTATTATTATTATTATTATTATTATTTATTTATTTATTTATTTTTAAAATCTTTTTATCTAAAATTTGAATTTCATACATTAATTTCTTATTCAAACAAAATCCTGTCATCCAACCATCTCCTCCCTTCCTTTTTCACCCTCATCCTTTTCCCAAAAATGTTATTCTAGGTGGACAGATCAATACAGTACAAAGAACATCAAACGTCACGTGGAACAAAACAAATCTGTGGTCTCAGGATAAACCAGGGTCTGCTAAAATTGTAGGATGTTGGAAAATACAGTAACAGTGTCTTTTCGGTTAACCAAATGCTCAAATGTCCTCAGACAGACAGAGCTCTCATCTTCATCTGTATCAGTAAGGTAGTGTTGTTTTTCAGCTCAGTCTTTGCGTGTGAACTCTGGTCTGCGGGAAGTATCGCCACATTATTATGTGTTTTTTTAATAATCGCTATTGCTTCAATGCAAATGAACAAGTGCGCTGTTATTTGTTGTGTAGTGACGTGTGTGTTCAAGTAAGCCAGATATGCGCAGATTCTGCGCAATACGCTGTATTTAATATAATGATGACTCAGGAGTTGAGTATTTGCACTAAATCTGCGCAGATTTGGTTTACACGAACTTCCCCAGCAAAGAAACACGCCAAATTGGTTAATGATTTGACAGCGTTACCCACTACAGTTGATTTTTACCGGGTTGGCGGGTGTTAATTTCAAACTCTGCATATAACATATATTAACTTTAAATGTAATATTTAAGAACACAGCAGATAAATGTGTGCATCGGACAAGAATATATACTCTCAGATTGTCGTAACATAATGATATTGTCAACAAAATTAGAAGATTCTATTTTCGAGTGGAGTCCAATATTGAAAACAAGGTTCACAATTAGTTCCGGTCACATGGACAAACTGTATTTCCTCTGCTTCCCCACAGAGTTGGCAGCATTATTCTTTCTTCAGTTAAGTGAGGCTTTATTGGTTTTGTTGTTCTCTTGGGACCTTTAAGAAATGAAGGTCAAAATTGACAATCTAAGACATTTAGTAAGTTTTTTTTATTGACATGTAGACATTTTAAAATATCAAAGTGATCTAATGCAGCTAAAGGTCTACACCAGACTAGACTAAACTGAGATGACCTGAAGTGTATTATATCTCCATCTGAGCATCTGAAAGTATGTCGGTGCTCATTACCTTCAGAGAAATTCTTCTGTAAACCCTGATGTGACTTTATTGCTTTATTAGATTTCAAAATGATCACTTAGCCACAAGCTTCATGCCATTCTAAATGAATTTGGGCTGAGGCTATATAAACAGGTAAACACTCGGCTATCCTCAAAAGATCTAACTATAAAATATAGTTATTTTAGACTTCTGCTGAAGCCTTTTTGCTTATTGCTCAGAGATATATTGTTCAGACCTGCAGTCATAAGATTCAACATTTTTCTTAATTAAATTCTGTCTGTTTGTGTCAGTGTTATTTTAGTATCCCTGACATTAATTTAGACTGGGCAGCATGGTTTTCACAGGAAATTACATACATACGTCTCTCACGTCTCGTCATATCCGTAAAAAGAGAAAGGTTTCTCCGGCTACTTTGATGTGTGTATGGTGTAGGAGTGGCATAGTTGTCACAACGAGCGAGAAAGGTCGACATGAGGCAGGTACAACTCTTGGGGGAATCACCCGTTTTAAAAAACGCGAACAGAGGAGAGTTTGCTGGCAAAAAGAGACAAGCTTGGCTTTTCAGAGAGGGTGAGAATTGAGAGATTTGGAATGTAAAAGAGATGCAGAGATGGGGTTTTTGTTACTCAACATTTTATTCAACTAAAAAATTGTCATATGTAGTTTATTAAAAGAGTTCCTTTTAAAGCATTATCTATTATGAAGGGTATTTTCATTACGGCTTGTTATAGAGCTGTGCTGGAATTTATTTTAAAGGAAGTACCATTGTCTATTAATGGGTATAGCTACAGTCTTCAACTAGTCACCTTGAGATCCTTTCCATCTAAACAGGTTATATGTCTTAAGCCTATGTGAATGTTTTATGAGCAGTAAGATAATCTCTCTAGAATAATCTTTAGTTTATAATTATTAGTTTAAAAAAAAAAAACATTCACCCACGCAGAGCTGAAGCACAACCAAAACAATGTTCTTCTGCAAAATGCATGTGGTTTTGTTACATAGTGTATGCATTTATTATTATTATGTAGTTCTTCAACTTAAACGACACAAAAAATTACAACTACTGTATCACCATGGCAACTAGCTGGCTTTTATTTTATACCAGTTATTGTTTATTTTATTTCAAGAAATGAAAGTATTTTTATTGTTAGTTTTATTATGTTTTATTTGTTATAATTAGTTTTAGTTAATGATACAAAAACCTGGTTTGCATTATGGTTTATTATGATGAAATTAAGTTTACATACATGTTTTTCCTCCAAAAAGATTTTACCCCAACACAATTTTTGTTGAAATGTGCACTGACAAAAATTTCCTTGTAAAAATGACTAGAATGCATATAATGTTTGCCGTTCAAAATCATTTGGACATGAGTTATGCACAAAATTACAATAAGAACAATTCAATTAAACAATTTTGGCCTCTAAATAAAGTATTGTTGGTAAGAAATCATCTACTATTGTGTGTGCATGCTCTGCTCCTAGTTGAACTTTGTTTACGCACCAAAATAGTTTTTATCTACCAACTTCAGTATTTGGCGTGGTCATTCTATGGCTTTTCAGCTGTTTTTTTATCAATTACGCAGAAAAAAAAAGTGGAGTCAAAGTTTGTAGAATTCGTTATGTATCTCTGTTCAATATTCACTACGTGGCAACGGGTATGTGGTTGTGAGTGTTCATTGCTGTCTCTGAGTGCAGTAGCAAAAGGGGTGACAAATGTGCTTTGGAAGTGGAGTGACTCATTAGCGAGAGGCTCATCTGAACTTGTTAAGGGCTTAATTGGATTAAGCAATAAAAGCTCATTTACAGTCTCTTATTTTGATTGATTACAATGCACAGGTGCACCCCTCTCCCCTCTCTCTCTCTCTCTCTCTCTCTCTCTCTCTCTCTCTCTCTCTCTCTGGGTCTTAATTGAGATTTAAAATTGTATGGAGTAGTTATACTCGAGCTGTGAGTATAACTCCACTTGTTATACACTTGTAATTATACACTCGCGAATTTCTCCATTGTTCTGAACTACGTTCAACTTTGTCAAGTGGGCAAGGGAAGTTTATTTGGACAGACCCTCAACCCCTTGACAGAGGGATCGAGTCTGCTCAATATACTTCAGGCAGATCCATAGACCACAATGCCACAATGTCACAGCAGATTGCGCTTAATTTACCCCCCCCACCCCCCCACACACCCCCCACATGAGGGATTTCTTAGATTTGGCGTGCCTTACCCATTATCCTGACCACTCACTCTGTTCTACAACACCAGCCACAGGTCCTCGAGGGAGCTTTACTGCATATGTGGAGTGGGTACTGGTGCAATGTGGTTCTCCATTCACAGTCTGCCCCGCAGAGAAGGACATCACCAGCCCCAATTCCACCATGGGTCCGGAGCCCAGCCAGCCTTCATTCATGCCCACAACAGACCATATTCAAAAGCCCACCGAAGACTCAGAGCCACGAAGGTGCTCGGATGTGCCTTGGGCCTCCCGTTCATCAGCTTTGCCTTGGTTTGAGGATCCCTTAGCTCCACCTCAAGCCTCCGAGCCCTGGATTCCACCTCGGCCCTCCAAATCATCGGCTCTACCTTGGGTCCACACTCCCTCACGTGGTCTGTCATTCCTCAGGCTTTGCCGGGCTCTCTTGTCTCTCTGGCTCCACATTGGTCAATCATCAACCTGGCTCTGCTTCAGACTTCCGGATCTCCAGCTTCGCCTCGACCCTCCATCCCTCTGGCTCTGCCGGGCTCCTCCTTCCCTCTGGTTCCGCCATTGTCCTCAGTCCCACTGACTCTGCCTGGTCTGCAAAGCCCAAGTCTGCCTTGACCCTCAGGCCTTCTGTGTCACCCCAGGTCTTCATCTCCTCGGGTCTGCCTGGGTCTTTACTTTTCATGTCTCTACCTGTTGGTCGGGCTAGCGGCGACAGAAGCTGACTGTGTTTTCACCTCTCATCGGCTGTGTCTCGGCCAAAAAGCACTTAAACACACCAAAAGGACTAAATGCAACTGTCAACTAGCATGTGCGTTCTGTGCCTGTGTGTAAGTAAATATCTGCCCATACCAGAATCAGAGGGAAACCAAAACTAGGACTGCAGATATACAAACCTTAAACAAAGCAGCACTTGCTTACCATTTTGAATATTAATCACACTGATCAAGTTCTTCATTCCAGCTAATTAGAATTCTCTCTCTCACCGACGGCCCAACGTCAACATGCTTAATCAGCCCAAAAAAAACAGATGGCATCCGACTAGAGCCAACGGTGGAACACACTGAAAAACTAAGCCGACCGACGCTCAAAACATTGCTTGACGGCCGACCGTCGGCTTGGTGTGTCCCGGCCTTTAATTGTCAATCTGCACAACTGACGGAGTTTGATGTTGCTGTATTCCAAATTACAAAATTTGTCTAGTGAAGGGAATTTATACAAATGTTATCAGATATTGTTATGTGTGCAGGAAGCTGCAAAAACTGCAGTATATGTCAAATGGAAAGCTTCTGTCAGCACTGCTCCCTTTTTGGAGGACGATGGATACTCCCTTTGAAGGAAACAGTGAAGTGAAAAGCCCTGATAAGGGGCAGGGCAGTATTTCTCGAATGGGAGAGTTTGAAGGGATATCCTCTATGACTGCATATAAGGGGCATTTTGCAGTTTTCACCATATGTAGAAACAGCACATATTTGTAATTGTGTTCTCATGCATCTGAGTGTTTTCTTGTTCTGTGTGTGCATGTTTTAGGGTTGTCAATGGGAACCGCAGCAGCAAGTGTCAGAGCTGACAGACTTGGCAGGTGGTCATTAGTCTGTGCGTGAGAACATGCCATAGCTGGCTGTCCAGAGGGGTGAAGACTGGCACAGCTTGAGGTGTTGACGGCCAGTGGCCCTCTAAAGAGTTCACCTCTCTGCTTTCATGCCCAAACAAACTTAGAAGCGGTATGCTTGGCTTGTCAACTAACAGTCAATAGCTACTGTTAATGACGGAGGATATTGCCGAAATGACTTAACTTAATGAATTAACTTAGTCTTTGTACGTTGATCAAATAAGCCTTTGATCGAATTGGCTAAATTTAATTTTTGTTTTATACTAGTCTAATGTATACTGATTGGGGGATTAGGGTACTGATTGACAACTTGTTCTTGATTGGATAACACTGCCCAAAATAGTCTAGCATTAGTTACCATACTGGGTTGTTTTATGGTTTCTGAGCCAATGACTTATATAAGGACATAAACCATTGGAAACCAGAATATATTTGGTACAATCACCTTATAATCTCTTGGAAAAAGAAGTCAGATTTATTCACATTTATTCGTCATGACAATGTAATGGTCATGGAATGTAGCAGTTTTATTGATGCAATATTTGTCCTGTTTCTTTTTATATTTATAGAAGTTGGATGCAGTAGTGAAATTCCTACCTTTCAAATTTATAATGCGTTGAATGATCGTAATCTACATTCTCGTTTTTGTCATCAGAAACAATCGTTCAGGAATGGGGCACACACAAGTTCATAAAGTAATGATTTACTAAGGGGAGAAATTGACTGATCTGCACAAAGCCTAGACCTGAATCTGTATTGAACACTTGTGGTATGAATTTGAACACTGGGCCATCATTCAACATCAGTGACTGATCTCACTGATGCTCTTGTATCTTTATGAGATCAAATCCCAACAAGTCACATACCAACATCTGGTGTTAGTTGAAGTATTTAAGGTATAGTTCACCCAACAATTCTGAAACTGATGGGCATATACATATATGTATGTGTTGATCAATGTCAATATGTAAATAAAAGCCTAAATTAAATCAGTTCATCATACAGTATAAAGCAATGTCTCTTAGGAAGATTTGGATTGAAAAGCTCAGCGTGAACATAATGGACTTTAAAAATATCTTCATTTGTGTTTCAAAGATGAATGAAAGTTGGGAGGTAAATGAGGGTAAACGATGACAACATTTTCAGTCTGGTGTGAGGGCAGTCCTCTATACTGTCAATACTCTTAATGTTTTAAAAATTATGTTCAGCAAGTAAATTTGAGGTTTCAAAGTGGTGTCCAGGTGTCCACCTTTTTGTGGTAATGTAGAAACCTCAAGAGGTGTGTTGGATCATGACGCTCCCATGAAAGCCCTTTTTATTGTAATTCAACACTTAAACACCAGCAAAAGGGACCTTGATTATTAGTCGAGAAGCTTGAGCCCTTGAGAACCGCCCTTCCAGAAAATTCACATCATCCAGTAATGACTCAGGAAAAGCTCTTTATCACTGCGGGCAAACTCAAAGCTATAATCTCCTCAGTATCCACATAGTCTCGATGCCTCGTAAATTTGTTTTGCTCCGTTTCCTTGACCCTTCCCACATCTGTCCGCCTCCAGTCTCTCTAAGCATTGCCTTAGAAGAGCCTAGCCGGATTGTAAGAAGTTTACAAGACTACAACTCTTTCCTTCAAAGAGTGGAAATGCCGTTTACAAAGAGCAGGCCTCCTTGAATTAGCTAGATTCTATCAAGCTTGGCCGTATGTTATGAGCAAAGTCAGAATGCCTTAGCTTGCCTGTTTATCATACACCCGCCACCAATTTGTTCCGGGATTGTTTCATTAATTGCCATGGAAACATCTGCGTACATTGGGATCAAATTAGAGACGGTCCTCTTTGCGGAACAGCGACATGATCCCGTTCCTTGAGGGGGAAAGCAAAGTGAGAAAAGTGGAATTAAGGATGAAAGGAAAATTCTAATCCAATTTAGAGAGTGAGATTGCTTAACTTGAATGTGTGTCATGTGGTATTGGTCAAGAGAGGACAGCTGAAAAAAAAAAAAAAAGTACTGTCGAGTAGAAACTGCCAATGGGGTGAGATGAAGGGACAGACTGAAAACCAAAATGAGAGAAGGACATCTTTGAGCAAATTGCAACTAACTCAGATTGGCCTCTTGCATGACTGGAATTTAGCCTGTCTGGGAATATAGCAGGAAAATCCCCACACTGTGATCATATATGGCAAATGTAATGAAAACGGTGTCATATTTTACTAAAATATGTCTGTCAGGTGATTGCTCACACAACCAATGAGCCGCATATTGCAAAGCAAACAGAAAAGAAAATATCATATAATCTGGAGAATTACGTCTCAGGTCTGAATCAAAAGAAACATGGCAGCAAGTGATTTTGAAGGGTTTGTTTGCATAAAATCTTTCCTAAAATTTCCATGTGTTGCTCTTCTCAAAATCAATCGGATATAGTACCAAGAAAAATAATGTATATTAATCCATGTCAAACATTAAAATGCTTTGCTCAAACAGCTGAAGTTATTAAAAACAATGTTTCCATATGTCCAAAAGAATGTCGGCTTGAAACGTTGCATGCTGTTTTAATATTTCTTTCTTTTTGGACTTTCAAGGCTGCATGTCGTGACTAGCCTGTTTGTGTGTAATTTAGTATTGCCCTGTCTCGGTTTGTTTGAGTGGCGTTTTCTTAACACAGGAAATTCTCCATTAGCATGGGAGGCTAATCAAGAGCGCTGAAGGAAATAGGAAACGTTCAGAGCAAAACAGTGCGTCCCTCCCACTCAGCAAAGGCTATTCCAGTAACATTTCTTTTTTTAATTCATATTTTTTTATAATGTACTTTTTACCTATACTATTTCACTTATCTAAAGCTGATCATTCATACATAAAATAATATAAATTTTAGTGTGTGCTAATTAACTTGAAACTATTGTCAAATGTTTCCACACGCTTGCATACATTTGATATTTTTATTTATTGCATTATTTATTTACTCACTCACTTATTTCGATAGTCCACTTTAGACATTCTACTGACTGTAAGTAACTTTGCAAGTGCATATCAACTTCTATGTCTTCTAACCCTAAACCTAACCTAACTGTCTACTAATACTCTAATGTGAGTTTGTTTAGTTGTAAATTAACAAGAGTTAAAGGTGCAGTATGTAAGATTGACAGCTAGCGGTTAAAATGGGTACTTCAGTCCAAATTCGAAATATTGGAGAGTTGTTTCCCCCGCCCCCTCCTGCTCAGATTAAACGCTCATGTGGGTTGTGGGTTGGCAAATTTAGGACACGCAACAGGAACGAGCGCAATTGACAATGAAATGCGAGGAGACTTACGTAAGTTGATTTATTGGTTTATGATGAGTTTTAATATGCTCCCGTTCATAGAGATTTTTAGATGGGTGCGGAGGCTTTTTAGGTCGGGTAGAATCTGCAATCTCTGTCCTAGTTTGTTCATATGCTGTGTTCATATGCTGTGTTTTCTGCCAGCTGGCAACCTGAGGTGGCAAAATACTATTGGTTAAATTGGCAATGTGCGGAATCCCACAGACCAAAACAAAAACAGACACTCCGACACGGAACGCACATTTCAAGGTAACTGGCTGTAGCATTGATTTTCAGAGAAACCAGTATGTGAACTCAGCATGTTTCCTAAATATCTGCAAACATATTATGGTTTTTTGTATGCTTTAGTACAGTCAAAAGCATACATACAGCACCTTTAAAGGGGCATTCCATCCATTTGAACATTGTTTTTTATTTAAAGTGGGTCATATATGTAGTCGAAATGTAAAATAAATTTTGAATTTGGTGCCTTCGTGACCGAGGAAAGACAAAAAATAACTTCAGGACGCATTTGTATGAAAGACAACAACTCCCACAATGCACCACATTGCACAGCTCCGCAAGCCACTCCCACTAATCCAGAACAGCGCATATCTGCCTATAAGAGAAATCACTCTTCCGTCTACAAGGCTAGCTACCACCAGAGCTTGAAATTCATTTCACACAAAATGTCTAGTTAGTTGGCGAACTCATTAGTGCATTACTCCTCGTTTGTATTTCTTTCGAAAAGGTGAATTATTGCATGGTACCTGGATGTTCAGTCAGAACATATGCGGTGCGAAACTAGGATAGTTCACAACACAAACGTCCGTGTCCTCGTCTGATTCAGAGATTTCGTCCAGGAGAAATTGTCATCGTTGAAATTCTTTGCCGCAGACGGACTCTATCTCTGTGTTCGTAGCGGTTCGTAGTTGCATAGTGAGATCACCGGCGCCACCAGTCCGCCCTAACTCGAGCCAGTCTGGGCTCCTCGTCCGCGGCAGGCAGGTCTTCTGCCTCGGCTGCTCTTCGCTATAATGCGGCTTGTAAAGGTAGCCACAAACACCTGATTCAAGCATCAGACTTCCGAAATCCTCTTCTTCTATATCATATTGAGCACTCTCCTCCGCTATTGTCATAACTTTACATCTGTCTCCACAGCGCCTGTTAGCTTAGCTTCAAACAAGATGGAGGATATTGCTTTCAGTTTCAGAGAGTAAAGTCCCACCCACTGATCTGTAATAGGTCTGTAGCGTGAGCGGTTCCCGCCCCTGGGAAAGATGAGGAACAACGAGTGTCTGTAGTCTCAACAGAAATCCCCCCCTCTTACACTTCCTCCTACAATGACGCAAAATGACGATTTTTGCATCATTGTAGGAGGAAGTGTAAGAGGTAAATAACGGATTTCTCCCGTCTCAGGGGAAAATGAGAGAGTGTTGCACGACCATTCAACAGTATGACTGGGTTTCTAACAATGCAAAGCTTAATGCAAATGGGTGGAGTGTCCCTTTAAGAGGCAGCCTCACTACACTTTTTGTTCCGTTGATTTCCATTCATATACACTGTCAGAAATAGGGGTACAGTAGGAGTCCATTTCTGTCCCCCAAGGTACAATCTACACTAACGTACCCCATAGGGCTTATTATTGGACCTCAAGGTACATATATGTACCTTTTTGAGGGTCAAAAAGCATTAAAAGGTACATATATGTACCGTTTCTTTTAAAGGTTAAAGTACAATATTGTACCCTTGAGGGTACAGCCCCATTGACAAGCCATTGTACCCCTAAAGGTACAATTAAGTACTTTATTTTCTGAGAGTGTACATACAAATTCTGAAGACAGGAAACGCAAGCTAATGTGAAGAAGTTTTGCATTTCTCTACATTCCAAAGTTCAAGTTTGAGGAACTCTGACCTGCATCACTTTTTTTTCGTATCACTTTTAAAAAAAGACTTTTAATTTCGTATCACTATGACGAGTTAGACATCATATGACAACCGTTCCATGACTGTTTGTGTGTTAAATGTCTAGTGTGACCATGGCATTAGTTGACATAGTTGCACAGTACCTTTCAAAAGTTTGGAAAAATTAAAAAAATGTGTATGATTTTGAAATAAGTCTCTTATGCCTATCAAGGCTGCATTTGTTTTGTCAAACAGTAATATTTGCTGTAAAAACAGTAATATTTTGAAATATTATTAAAATTTTATATTATTGTTTTCTATTTTAATAATTTTCCAAATGCAATTTTTTCCTGTGATGACAAATCTGAATTTTCAGCAGCCATTACTCCAAACTTCAGAGCCACCAGATGACAGAAATCACCATTTCCACAAAAATGTTAACTGTTTTCAACATTGATGATGATAACAATAAGAAGAAATGTTACCTGAGCACCAAAGCAGCATATTAGAAAAATATCTGAAGGATCATGTGACACTGAAGACTGGAGTAATTGCTGCTTAAAAAAAAAAAAAAAAAAAAGGAGTACATCACAGGAGTAAATTGCTTTTTAAAATATATTTAAATAGAAATATAATTTGCATTATTATTTGTTTTATGAAAATAAAACAGCAGCCTTGGTAAGCATAAGAGGCTTCTTTCAAAAACATTAAACATATTAATGTTTCTAATCTTTTGACAGGTACTGTACTTATACCTGTTGTTAGTATGTCTGGGTGATCGAAATAAAGTGTAACCTAATAATAATAATTGTAATACAGTAAAAACAGTAATATTGTGAAATATTATTACAATTTAAATTAATGTTGTTGTTTTTTTTAAGATTTTTATTTTTATTTTTAAATGTAATTTATTCCTGTGATGGCAAAGCAAATTTGTCAGCAGCCATTACAATTGTCACATGATCCTTCAGAAATCATTCTAATATGCTAATTTGGTGCTCAATAAACATTTCATATTATCAGAGTTGAAAACAGTTGCTGCTTTTTAGTATTTTTTATGGAAACCTGTAACGTTTAGTTAGTGTTCATTTCATGTTCAAGGACTTTTTCTTTGATTCTTTGATGAATAGAAATTTCAAAATAAAGATGAAAAAACGCACTCTCTAATTATATCTCATATATTTATTTCATGGTGGACATGGTATAAATAAATATATGAGATATAATTAGAGAGTGCGGTTTTTCATCTTTATTTGATAACTTCTTTATAACTCGCACCCATAAACGGTTTGGGAGTTGAGCACGCCTCATTTCTCAGTAGAAATTTCAAAATAACAGCATTTATTTGAAATAATTTGTAACACTCTAAATGTCTTCACCATCACTTTTGATGAATTTAATGAATCATTGCTGAATACAAATATGAATTTCTTTTACAAAAAACAAAACAAAACATACTGACCTAAACTTTTGAACTAGTTTTAATTATTATGATTATTATTATTGTTGTTTTTAATCAATGAAAAGTACACAAGGAAAGCATTTATGTGAAAAACTACACCCATGGGCTGAAATGTGGGCATAAATACCTTGGTCATAAGGACACCAGTATAAAGTTAAAAGAGCAAAGGCAAGTACGTGCTCCACTGGAAATTAACAGACAGTTTGTTTCTGCCTTGTTTTGTCATGACAGATCCAACCAATGTAGCTTGGCAAGAGACAACTCAATGTGTCAAAGTTCAGGAGCGCACCTCTCCCCTCATTGCATAATGGAGCTTTGGGAATGATGGCCAAACAATCTATAAGCTCTCAAGCAAATCTATCCAGTAATTGCTCAGAGACGTGCTAGAGTCAAAATCCACATGATTTGTGAAGCTCAGTTGGTCAATCTGTCTGTGCGTTTCAACACAGCAGGGAAAAATGCAATTTCAACACCGGAGTCAAATGAGTTTTTGTGGTTCACTCCTCAGAAAAGACCAGAATTTTAACAGTGTAAACCATTATGTCATGCTACCATACAGTAACATTCCCCTCTAAAAACAAGGAAACAAAATGCCAAACCTGTCCAGTCTCTATTGTACACTTACATTCAGATTTGTAAGAAACCCCTTTATATTATGTAATTGTTCACTGAAGACTACGTTTTTCCTCATCTTTTGAAAGTGCATGAAATTGGTGAAAACGTTTATATACAGTGAGGAAAATGAGTATTTAAACACCCTGTTATTTTACAAGTTCTCCCACTTAGAAATCATGGAGGGGTCTGAAATTGTCATCGTAGGTGCATGTCCACTGTGAGAGACATAATCAAAAAAAAAAAAAAAATCCAGAAATCACAATGTATGATTTTTTAACTATTTATTTGTATGATACAGCTGCAAATAAGTATTTGAACACCTGAGAAAATCAATGTTAATATTTGGTACAGTAGCCTTTGTTTGCAATTACAGAGGTCAAACATTTCCTGTAGTTTTTCACCAGGTTTGTACACACTGCAGGAGGGATTTTGCCCACTCCTCCACACAGATCTTCTCTAGATCAGTCAGATTTCTGGGCTGTTGCTGAGAAACACGGAGTTTGAGCTCCCTCCAAAGATTCTCTATTGGGTTTAGGTCTGGAGACTGGCTAGGCCACGCCAGAACCTTGATATGCTTCTTACAGAGCCACTCCTTGGTTATCCTGGCTGTGTGCTTCGGGTCATTGTCATGTTGGAAGACCCAGCCTCGACCCATCTTCAATGCTCTAACTGAGGGAAGGAGGTTGTTCCCCAAAATCTCGCAATACATGGCCCCGGTCATCCTCTCCTTAATACAGTGCAGTCGCCCTGTCCCATGTGCAGAAAAACACCCCCAAAGCATGATGCTACCACCCCCATGCTTCACAGTAGGGATGGTGTTCTTGGGATGGTACTCATCATTCTTCTTCCTCCAAACACGTTTAGTGGAATTATGACCAAAAAGTTCTCATCTGACCACATGACTTTCTCTCATGACTCCTCTGGATCATCCAAATGGTCATTGGCAAACTTAAGACGGGCCTTGACATGTGCTGGTTTAAGCAGGGGAACCTTCCGTGCCATGCATGATTTCAAACCATGACGTCTTAGTGCAGTGGTTCTCAAACTTTTTTGGTCACGCCCCACTTTAAACCTTTAAAAAAATCTGGGCCCCCCCTCCCAAAAAAATTAAATAATATATATATATATATATATATATATATATATATATATATATAAGCGGAAAGTTTTTTTACAATGAAATATGTGCAATGATAAACTTACAAGTGATTTAGGAAATTATTGAAGGCCTGCTTTCTGTATTTCTCCTTGAAAAATAAAAAATAAAAAATAACAAAATAAAATAAAAACGTGCAATGAAAAACAGGAATAGTTTTAATTTGTCATGTCATTGAATCAACAGTAAGAGAGAATAATAAACCAGAACTTTAACTTTTAATTTATAATTAAAAGTTAATATATAGCAGCTTTGGAGAGTGCCTCACGAGCTCAGCTTCTGGTTCTGCGCTCACCAGAGCGCGCACAGCAGCAGAGTGCCACGTTCACAATAGCAGCTCGTGATTCGGTCCGCTGAAGAGGTTTTTTTCTTTGGCGAGCAACTTCTAGGTTGGGCTTGTTCCAACGGTCTGAAGAAGAACGATTCAGTGTAATTGCCGTTCGTTGCCGATTTATAAAAGAAAAGAACGATTCAGTGTAATTGCCGTTCGTTGCCGATTTATAAAAGAAAAGAACGATTCAGTGTAATTGCCGTTCGTTGCCGATTTATAAAAGAAGAGCGCTATCACTACCGCTTTCACGCACTTGAACGCCGTAGTAACGTAACGGCTGTATTTTTTTTTTTTTTTTTTTTTGCAGATCTCCCGCGCCCCCCCTGCAGTAACCTTGCGCCCCCCCTGGGGGGCGCGCCCCACACTTTGAGAACCACTGTCTTAGTGTATTACCAACAGTAACCTTGGAAACGGTGGTCTCAGCTCTTTTCAGGTCATTGACCAGCTCCTCCCATGTAGTTCTGGGCTGATTTCTCATCTTTCTTAGGATCATTGAGACCCCACGAGGTGAGATCTTGCATGGAGCCCCAGTCCGAGGGAGATTGACAGTCATGTTTAGCTTCTTCCATTTTCTAATGATTGCTCCAACAGTGGACCTTTTTTCACCAAGCTGCTTGGCAATTTCCCTGTAGCCCTTTCCAGCCTTGTGGAGGTGTACAATTTTGTCTCTAGTGTCTTTGGACAGCTCTTTGGTCTTGGCCATGTTAGTAGTTGGATTCTTACTGATTGTATGGGGTGGACAGGTGTCTTTATGCAGCTAACGACCTCAAACAGGTGCATCTAATTTAGGATAATAAATGGAGTGGAGGTGGACATTTTAAAGGCAGACTAACAGGTCTTTGAGGGTCAGAATTCTAGCTGATAGACAGGTGTTCAAATACTTATTTGCAGCTGTACCATACAAATAAATAGTTAAAAAATCATATATTGTGATTTCTGGATTTTTTTTTTTTAGATTATGTCTCTCACAGTGGACATGCACCTACGATGACAATTTCAGACCCCTCCATGATTTCCAAGTGGGAGAACTTGCAAAATAGCAGGGTGTTCAAATACTTATTTTCCTCACTGTATATTAAATTGCTTCTTTTTTTTTTTCAGAGACATGTTCTTGTGGCGAGTGCATGTGTACATGCAACATGATGTGAGGCTACAGCTAGAATGCAATACCTTAAGATATGTGGAGAAAGCTCTCGGTAGCATTGCCATTCATCTCAGCTGGCACTAGTCTTCAAAGTCATTAATATCACTAATATCACTTGTTTTGACATTAAGGACAGGGAAAAGTCAATTTCACACCTGAAGAGCCTCCAAAAAAATCAGAAACTGGTCAAATATCTGTCAAAAAACTATAAAATATCATCAATACAGAAAGACATTGTATCTTCCAGATCTACTAGCCAGACCTTGACCCCTTTGCCACTTGGATGACACTTTTGCGAGCAACCTGAGTTCAAACCTGGTTCGTGTAATTTCCTGACCCCATTCCCTTTCTCTCCTCTCATGTTTCACTGTCTTCTCAATAAAACTGTCAAAAACACAGAAGGTGGCAAAGGGTACGACAATAACATTAACCTTAACACTTAACATTAACATTTTTTAGAATATATCTTGAATTATTTTTAGTATTTCCGTAAGCATACAGCATACGAGTTATATTTGTACAGTTTGCTCATTGTTATTCATGTTGTGTTAGAAGTCCTTTAGTTCTTTTCATACTTTAGCAATTGTGTCTCCTGAGCTAAAAGATGTAAGATTATAATATTTTAAAGGCAGAGCTCTGTTTCTTAACTCCCATTTATGTCACCATTTAGAAAGTCTACACAATAATAAGAAAAAAACAACTTGAGCTATGTAGAGAAAAAAATGGCGAAATCATCCTGTGAAGTCCCACCAGTGTTTCTTCGTGTCTGTAGAAGAAAGGATGAGATCATAAAGCAAATGTTTAACACACACTGTGCAGGTTGGAGCAGTGCAACTATCAGTATGTGGGGGAAATCGCTGTCATTACTCAAAGAGTGGAAACAAATGCTAGTTTTTGCTCTTTGCCTTTTCCTCCTTTTCCCATAATCACACTGATGAGCTTGTGTTGTTGTGAAAACCTAATGCGAGAACGTGAGAGACAAAATTTCAATTGCATTGATAAATTCTTAAGTGGCTTCATATGGTTTCTCTCTGTATGTTAAAAGCCCTTGAGTAGCGATAAGTTTCCCCCGCACCTGAATCTTGCCAAGAGGAAACGCTTATAGAAATGAGGCCCTTTTGCATATGTTCACTCCATAAGTGCTGCTTGGCTCTGTGTGTTTCATGTTTGCTTTTAGCTCATGAGTAGTTGCAACTTGCAAATGGGTTTAAAATCTGTATTTGTATGAAATACAGCAAAAAAAATGCCGTAGTTTATGTACATAAATCCTCATAGTCATAGTTTATATGAAAGGCCCTTCATTACAGCACACAGAAGCGACTGTTGGTTAAAAGGTACTGTGGAATGAGGAGCTATGCACTCAATGAACTGAAGTGAAAAAAAGAAAAACTGTTCCATATGTTAGCTGATACTAAAGCATAAAACAAAGTTTAAAGGGTTAGCCCCCCCCCCCCCCCCCCCCCCCCCCACCCCCCCACGCTCTTTTTTTGTTTTGTTTTTTATTACGTCATCAATTACTCAGCCTTGTTGTTCAAAATCCATAAGACATCAGGTTAGGTAAACACACAATTAAAGTAATCCATGTGTCTCCAGTGGTTTAACCTCAGTTTATAAAGGGGACACCAGTGGAGATTAATATTTTGGTAAAAAAAAAAAAAAAAAAAAAAAAAAAAAAGACAATGGAGCTCTTAGATTTCATCAAAAAAAGATTTTCATTTGTGTTCCTGAGGTGAACGAATGTGATGATGCATTCTAGGCATTCTGTGAGGGGAAATCAGATTTTTAACATTTTTGAAGGTTAATATCATATGTGACCCTGGACCACAAAAACCAGTCTTATGGGTATTTTTTTTTTAAATTGAGATTTATGTATTATCTGAAAGCTGAATACATAATCTTTCCATTGATGTATGTTTTTTTTAGGATAGGACAATATTTGGCCAAGATACAACTATTTGAAAATCTGGAATCTGAGGATCACAGAAAAATCGAAATATTGAGAAAATCGCCTTTAAAGTTGTCAATTTCTATTGGCGATAGTGCTGTAATCCATTCACAAAAATAAATTTTTTATATATTTAAGGTGGGAAATTTACAAAATATCTTCATGGAACATGATCTTTGCTTAATATCCTAATGATTTTTGGCATAAAAGAAAAATCTATAATTTTGACCCATACAATGTTTTGTTGGCTATTGCCACAAATATACCCGTGCAACATAAGACTGGTTTTGTGATCCAGGGTCACATATGTTAGCATGTTCTGTATACACACAACAAATTAAATATTTTAACACTTTTTTTTTTTGTGTGCATAATTTAACATTACAGCTTGACTGGAAATAGCATTAACATTAAACATTAAAGGTTATATTAACCTTGTTTTTATTCAGGCTCTTGAGTCTGACACTGTTGTCTCCTTGGTAAACAAGTGCACTAACTTAGTAAATAAGAACTTTATAAGGGGCAAAATTGGGTGAAAATGTAATCATCAATGAATCATCATTTATTTTGAAAATTAAGATAAATCTCTTTTAGTATTTATTTTGTGATTTTGTTGTTGTTGCTGCTGTTTATTTCACTCTTTACTTAGAATATCATAGTTATATCCATCATCAAAATTCTTATTTGTATGATATTCGTTCTTGGACAGTTTTGCTGTTTTCTTGATAGAGCATATATTTTAGTTTCATATGAAAAATAATTGAAATACTTTCCATTTTTTTATTGATTTCATATTTGTATATTCATTTTATATTTAAAACAATAATCTAACATTATGCAACTGTAATCGTTATGTGAATGCATTCATGACACCTATAAATGCTACAGTTTAAAGATGGCTTAAATATATGATTTAATTCAATTGTTCCCTAGTTGTTTGGTAGTCTGGAGCCTTGTTTTAATCTGGTTTGGAAAATGCCACCTGCACACTTCAAAAATCTGACAGAATGAGAACTGCTAAATTTCTGGTGTATGGGAATACCCCCCATCATTTGTGTGTGTGAGTGTGCATGACCCTCATGTTCTCAAATGTTCTGTATTTGGCCATGTAACTGAAAGGCAGCAGTCTGTTTGATCAGTTCACATGGTGCATAGCATTGGATTTGATTTCTTCAAACAGTATTTATTTATGCAGCTTGCCTTCTTCCCCTCTTCTACCAGTCTATTTATTAGTCCTGAATTCACACGAATGTACAGCAGTGGCTTTGGGAACTAAACAGGACAGTGGGGTATTTTCAGAATGACATTTCAGTTATATTGCATCACTAGAAAACATTTAAAGGCAGGAAACACAAACCAACTTTACAAGCAAGCCCTATTTTCACAGGCTGGGGTTGTGTTTCCCAAAAGCATTGTAAGCCTAAGTAGATCATAAAACCATTGAAAACAATTCTCTGTTATACTATGTACTTAGGCTTACGATATTTTGGGAAACAAAGCCCAGATTGATTGCTATTCTTTTGAAGTGGTTAAAGGGGATAGTTAACCCACAATTTTTTTATTTTTTTTTAACTCAACCTTAGTGTCGTTTCAAAACTCATGAATGAAAGGGGAACGGGGAATAATAATAGTAATAGTTGAAGTGGCCAGAGGTGACAATACAACTACTATTACTATTATTACTATATTACTACTACTACTACTACTATTACTTATAAACATAATCATCATCATCATTTCAATATAATAAAACCATGATGTGTGGTCATAGGTGAGCATTTCATGTAACCATTTTATATTATTCTGCATTTATAGACTATTCATTTGCTAAGTCATTAAGTCATTGAGCTTTGCAAACTAGTACAAATGTATTTAAAATAAAATAAAAAACTAAAAACTAAATTACATTAATTATATTCTAATCAAATATAGTCAAGCTTATCTGAATTCATATACAGTAATGCAGTTGTGATGATGGAGGAAGTCCAAAAATGTGAGATATTTGGTTAAAGGGATAGTTCACTTAAAAATTACTCACTCTCATGTCGTTCCAAACCCGTAAGACTTTCATTCATCCTCCGGGAACACAAAGATTTCTGTCCCTTCATAGACCGCTACGTAACTACCACTAATGTAATTTATTTTCCACCTAAGCCAAAAGTTCATAAAGAGATCGTAAAAACAATTTTTCTGAAGAGACTCGATCACTTTATATGATGAACACATTTTATTCACATATTAATATTTATCAGCAAACATAAACAGAAGTTCAACCGAACCTGCTTGACGCCCAAGAACAAACCTCTTTTGGAAGCTCAAACGTGCTGCGTAACACATCGGTAGAAGCTCAAACGCGAAACACATGAGAACACATGAGCTCAAACACTTTTATGATCCTTTTGTGCCTCTTTTTGTCTCTTTTGGAGTTGACAGCAACTGGGTCACTATTCCATTCCATTGTATGTAAAAGAGCACCATCAGCATCTAAAAATTTGTGTCTCACGGAAGAAAGAAAGTCTTATAGGTTTGGACAGAATTTTTATTTTATGATGAACATTTGAGTAGAAGAGATCTAACAAAACCATAAATTCAAAATTTGTATTTAGATCAGATCAGTTATTCTCAATTACTCCCCTTGATGTTTTCTGAGGCCCCCTTATGAAAGGCTCCAGCAAACAGCAAGGGGATTCTAAAAGTAGAAGTGTCTTTAACTTTTTAAATGAATCATACAATGCATTTACTGTGTACATACATGTTTTTACATAGTGCTTATTTTTTTAAAAATACCTGCATTGTAATAAATCTGTAATTACTTTACGTGATTACATAATTACACCTTTGACCCTTTCCTCTTAACCTACCATTAAACCTACCCATACCCCCCAAACCTTTCCCTAACCTTACCCGTATCTCACCTCAATAATAGCAAAGGAGTTGCAATACAACATGAACACAGCACATTGTACTTATTATTTGATGTCAGTACATTGTAGTTAAAAACACCTAATATAAAGTGTGACCTTTTTTTCCCCACTGGTTCCTGTTATTTCAAGGAGTGATTTCTAGGACCTGGTCATGTAAATTATATATTATTTTTTTTAATAATGATTATTCTTTAGTTATGCTAAGATCCTAAAATCGGGGTAGAAAATGTGAGCAAAAACCCTTAATCCTTATCCAGTAAATAACTGGTAAAGTCACATAAATGTGTGAGTGGGATCCTGACATTTAACGTATACAAACTAGGAATGTC